>NC_091282.1:292104819-293346604 GCF_032444005.1 Ranitomeya imitator | reverse complement strand
CAGAGGAAACACAGAGAAGGAAAAAAACTAGGAAGGAAAACAGGTTTAACATGCAGCCAAAACAGCAGAAACCAATCTCTGTAAATAAACCTCCAAGCTCCTAATACCACGCTCCTTCTCACTCCAAGGCAGGCAGCAGAACTGATCACTGACAACAGTTGTTGACAAAGCTGAGTCTATATAGGAGCGGATATTACCAAAACCAAATCAGCTGAGAGACATAGCTCTGAGTAACTTCAGTAACAAGGTTTAACTCCTGCCCTGCTGGCAGAAGACAATTGGACTCCTGAGGCCGAATCAGCTTTCGCCTCCCTCAAACAAGCCTTCTAAACCGCACCAGCTCTATGATCAACAAACAGTTTTTCCTTGAAGTGGACGCTTCGTCATCCGGAGCCGGAGCAGTCCTCACACAAAAACTGCCTACCCGTAAAGATGGGGATTTGTGGTTTCTTCTCCAAGGCATTTTCACCCTGTGAACGTAACTACTCAATTGGTGATAGAGAGTTACTGGCAATTAAGCTAGCCTTAGAGGAATGGCGATATCTGCTTGAAGGAACAGTTCATCCAGTCATTATTTACACTGATCATAAGAATCTGTCCTATCTTCAGTCTGCTCAAAGACTCAATCCTCGCCAAGCTCGTTGGTCATTATTCTTTGCTCGGTTCAATTTCTCTCACTTTTTCCGTCTTGCAGAGAAGAATATCAAAGCCGATGCGCTTTCCAGGTCCTTCTTGTCAGACGACTTTGAAGAGGAGCTTCAGCATATCATTGAACCATCCAAGATGATCACGGTGGCTCCAGTCAGGCTGTCGCAGCTCCTTCCCGGTAAGACCCTTGTAACTGAAAGAGACAAGAAGCGAGTTCTACGCTGGGGTCATTCTTCTAAGCTTGCCGGACATGCCGGTCAAAAGAAGACGTTACAACTAATATCTCGACACTACTGGTGGTCCACCTTGCACCAAGATGTTCTGAACTTTGTTGCAGCCTGTCCCTGCTGTGCTCGTAATAAAACACCCAAGAGACTGCCAGCCGGTCACCTCCTCCTGGTCCCGATTCCGTCTGCTCCCTGGCAACACATTGCCATGGATTTCATCACAGATCTGCCAGCATCATCCAGTTGTACAGTAATCTGGGTTGTTGTGGACCGGTTCTCCAAGATGGGACATTTCACTCCACTGTATGGACCTCCTTCTGCTCCTAAATTTGCAGAGCTCTTCATTCAGCATGTCCTTCGGCTTCACGGACTTCCACTCCACATTGTTTACGACAGAGGAGTCCAATTCATTTGCCGATTCTGGCGGTCCCTCTGTATGTTGTTGGATGTCGCCCTGGACTTATCCTTGGCTTATCACCCACAATCTAATGGCCAAGTGGAGAGAGTGAATCAAGTCCTCAGCAACTATCTGCAACACTTCGTGAATGGTCACCAAAGCGACTGGGCCGACCTGCTGCCATGGGCTGATTTTCCCACAATAATCATGTCTGTGAGTCCTCCTCTAACTCCCCATTTTTCATTGTTTATGGACAGTTGTTGTGAATTCTGTGGCTGAATTCACTCCTGTGGTCACAAGTGGTACTGCAGCTTCTGAGCTTCCTCCCTCAGGTGTTCTGGTGAGCTCGTTAACTGCTTCATTACTTAACTCCGCCTGATGCTGCTATCCTTGCTCCTTGTCAATGTTTCAGTGTTGGATCTGAGCTTCTCCTGATTGTTCCTGTGACCTGCTGCTCTGTATAGCTAAGTGCTTGTTGCTTTTTTGTTGCTTTTTTTCTGTCCAGCTTGTCTTTTTTTTTGCTGGAAGCTCTGAGACGCAAAGGGTGTACCGCCGTGCCGTTAGTTCGGCACGGTGGGTTTTTTTTGCCCCCTTTGCGTGGTTTTGCTTTAGGGTTTTTTGTAGACTGCAAAGTTCACTTTACTGTCCTCGCTCTGTCCTACAATATCGGGCCCCACTTTGCTGAATCTATTTCATCCCTACGTTTTGTCTTTTCATCTTACTCACAGTCATTATATGTGGGGGGCTGCCTTTTCCTTTGGGGAATTTCTCTGGGGCAAGTCAGGCCTATTTTTCTATCTTCAGGCTAGCTTAGTTTCTTAGGCTGTGCCGAGTTGCCTAGGTAGTTGTTAGGCGCAATCCACAGCCGCTTTTAGTTGTGTTTAGGATAGGATCAGGTGTGCAGTCTACAGAGTTTCCACGTCTCAGAGCTCGTTCTTGTATTTTTGGGTATTTGTCAGATCACTGTGTGCGCTCTGATCGCTAAGCACACTGTGTTTCTGGATTGCCTTCATAACACCTGTCATTAGCAAACATAACAGTACAAGGAGCCCAAACTAATGATTCTCAATAGAGGGAAAGAAAAAGTTCTGACATCATTTTTTTTTTTTTTCTGCTCTGTGTTCACTTTTTTTTTTTCCCCTAGACATTTGGGTGATTCTGGACACAGGTGTGGACATGGATATTCAGGGTCTGTGCTCTTCAATGGATAATCTCGTTATAAATGTACAAAAAATTCAAGATACTATTGATCAGAAATCTATGTTAGAACCAAGAATTCCTATTCCTGATTTGTTTTTTTGGAGATAGAACTAAGTTTCTAAGTTTCAAAAATAATTGTAAGCTATTTCTGGCCTTGAAACCTCATTCTTCTGGTAATCCTATTCAACAGGTTTTGATTATTATTTCTTTTTTGCGCGGCGACCCTCAAGACTGGGCATTTTCCCTTGCGCCAGGAGACCCTGCATTGAGTAGTGTCGATGCGTTTTTCCTGGCGCTCGGATTGCTGTACGATGAGCCTAATTCAGTGGATCAGGCTGAGAAAAATTTGCTGGCTTTGTGACAGGGTCAGGATGATATAGAAGTATATTGTCAGAAATTTAGGAAATGGTCAGTACTCACTCAGTGGAATGAATCTGCGCTGGCAGCTTTGTTCAGAAAGGGTCTCTCTGAGGCTCTTAAGGATGTCATGGTGGGATTTCCTATGCCTGCTGGTTTGAATGAGTCTTTGTCTTTGGCCATTCAGATCGGTCGACGCTTGCGCGAGCGTAAATCTGTGCACCATTTGGCGGTACTGCCTGAGGTTAAACCTGAGCCTATGCAGTGCGATAGGACTATGACTAGAGTTGAACGGCAGGAATACAGACGTCTGAATGGTCTGTGTTTCTACTGTGGTGATTCCACTCATGCTATTTCTGATTGTCCTAAGCGCACTAAGCGGTCCGCTAGGTCTGCCGTCATTGGTACTGTACAGTCCAAATTCCTTCTGTCCATTACCTTGATATGCTCTTTGTCGTCGTTTTCTGTCATGGCGTTTGTGGATTCGGGCGCTGCCCTGAATCTGATGGATTTGGATTATGCTAAACGTTGTGGGTTTTTCTTGGAGCCTTTGCGGTGTCCTATTCCATTGAGAGGAATTGATGCTACACCTTTGGCCAAGAATAAACCTCAATACTGGGCCCAGCTGACCATGTGCATGGCTCCTGCACATCAGTAAGTTATTCGCTTTCTGGTGTTGCATAATCTGCATGATGTGGTCGTGTTGGGGTTGCCATGGCTACAAACCCATAATCCAGTATTGGATTGGAATTCCATGTCGGTATCCAGCTGGGGTTGTCAGGGGGTACATGGTGATGTTCCATTTTTGTCGATTTCGTCATCCACCCCTTCTGAGGTCCCAGAGTTCTTGTCTGATTATCAGGATGTATTTGAAGAGCCCAAGTCCGATGCTCTACCTCCGCATAGGGATTGTGATTGTGCTATCAATTTGATTCCTGGTAGTAAATTCCCTAAAGGTCGATTATTTAATTTATCCGTGCCCGAGCACGCCGCTATGCGCAGTTATGTGAAGGAATCCCTGGAGAAGGGACATATTCGCCCATCGTCATCACCACTGGGAGCAGGGTTCTTCTTTGTAGCCAAGAAGGATGGTTCGCTGAGACCGTGTATTGATTACCGCCTTCTTAATAAGATCACTGTTAAATTTCAGTATCCCTTGCCATTGTTATCTGACTTGTTTGCTCGGATTAAGGGGGCTAGTTGGTTCACTAAGATAGATCTTCGTGGTGCGTATAATCTGGTGAGAATCAGGCAAGGAGATGAATGGAAAACTGCATTCAATACGCCCGAGGGTAATTTTGAGTATCTAGTGATGCCGTTCGGACTTGCCAATGCTCCATCTGTGTTTCAGTCTTTTATGCATGACATCTTCCGTGAGTATCTGGATAAATTCCTGATTGTTTACTTGGATGACATTTTGATCTTCTCAGATGATTGGGAGTCTCATGTGAAGCAGGTCAGAATGGTTTTTCAGGTCCTGCGTGCTAACTCTTTGTTTGTGAAGGGATCAAAGTGTCTCTTCGGTGTGCAGAAAGTTTCATTTTTGGGGTTCATCTTTACCCCTTCTACTATCGAGATGGATCCAGTTAAGGTCCAAGCCATCCAGGATTGGATTCAGCCGACATCTCTGAAAAGTCTGCAAAAGTTCCTGGGCTTTGCTAATTTTTATCGTCGCTTCATCTGTAATTTTTCTAGCATTGCCAAACCATTGACCGATTTGACCAAGAAGGGTGCTGATTTGGTTAATTGGTCTTCTGCTGCTGTGGAAGCTTTTCAGGAGTTGAAGCGTCGTTTTTGTTCTGCCCCTGTGTTGTGTCAGCCAGATGTTTCTCTTCCGTTCCAGGTCGAGGTTGATGCTTCTGAGATTGGAGCAGGGGCGGTTTTGTCACAGAGAGGTTCAGATTGCTCAGTGATGAAACCATGTGCTTTCTTTTCCAGGAAGTTTTCGCCCGCTGAGCGTAATTATGATGTGGGCAATCGAGAGTTGCTGGCCATGAAGTGGGCATTCGAGGAGTGGCGTCATTGGCTTGAAGGAGCTAAGCATCGCGTGGTGGTATTGACTGATCATAAGAACTTGACTTATCTCGAGTCTGCCAAGCGCTTGAATCCTAGACAGGCCCGTTGGTCGTTATTTTTTGCCCGCTTCGACTTTGTGATTTCGTACCTTCCGGGCTCTAAAAATGTGAAGGCGGATGCTCTTTCTAGGAGTTTTGTGCCCGACTCTCCGGGTTTATCTGAGCCAGCGGGTATCCTCAAGGAAGGAGTCATTGTGTCTGCCATCTCCCCTGATTTGCGGCGGGTGCTGCAAAAATTTCAGGCGAATAAACCTGATCGTTGTCCAGCAGAGAAACTGTTCGTCCCTGATAGGTGGACTAATAAACTTATCTCTGAACTTCATTGTTCGGTGTTGGCTGGTCATCCTGGAATCTTTGGTACCAGAGAGTTAGTGGCTAGATCCTTCTGGTGGCCATCTCTGTCACGGGATGTACGTACTTTTGTGCAGTCCTGTGGGATTTGTGCTAGGGCTAAGCCCTGCTGTTCTCGTGCCAGTGGGTTGCTTTTGCCCTTGCCGGTCCCAAAGAGGCCTTGGACACATATTTCGATGGATTTCATTTCTGACCTTCCCGTTTCTCAAAAGATGTCAGTCATTTGGGTGGTCTGTGATCGCTTTTCTAAAATGGTCCATCTGGTGCCCTTGGCTAAATTGCCTTCCTCCTTTGATTTGGTACCTTTGTTCTTTCAGCATGTGGTTCGGTTGCATGGCATTCCTGAGAATATTGTTTCTGACAGAGGTTCCCAGTTTGTTTCAAGGTTTTGGCGAGCCTTTTGTGGTAGGATGGGCATTGACCTATCCTTTTCCTCGGCTTTCCATCCTCAGACTAATGGCCAGACCGAACGAACCAATCAGACCTTGGAAACATATCTGAGATGTTTTGTTTCTGCAGACCAGGATGATTGGGTGTCCTTTTTGCCGTTGGCTGAGTTCGCCCTTAATAATCGGGCCAGCTCGGCTACCTTGGTTTCTCCATTTTTTTGCAATTCTGGGTTCCATCCTCGTTTCTCTTCAGGACAGGTTGAGTCTTCGGACTGTCCTGGTGTGGATTCTGTGGTGGATAGGTTGCAGCAGATCTGGACTCAGGTAGTGGACAATTTGATCTTGTCCCAGGAGAAAGCTCAACTTTTCGCTAATCGCAGACGCCGTGTGGGTCCCCGACTTCGTGTTGGGGATCTGGTTTGGTTATCTTCTCGTCATATTCCTATGAAGGTTTCCTCTCCTAAATTTAAACCTCGTTTTATTGGTCCGTATAGGATTTCTGAGGTTCTCAATCCTGTGTCTTTTCGTTTGACCCTCCCAGACTCCTTTTCCATACATAATGTATTCCATAGGTCGTTGTTGCGGAGATACGTGGCACCTATGGTTCCATCTGTTGAGCCTCCTGCCCCGGTTTTGGTGGAGGGGGAATTGGAGTATATTGTGGAGAAGATTTTGGATTCTCGTGTTTCTAGACGGAAACTCCAGTATCTGGTTAAATGGAAGGGTTATGCTCAGGAAGATAATTCCTGGGTTTTTGCCTCTGATGTTCATGCTTCCGATCTTGTTCGTGCCTTTCATGCGGCTCATCCTAGTCGGCCTGGGGGCTCTGGTGAGGGTTCGGTGACCCCTCCTCAAGGGGGGGGTACTGTTGTGAATTCTGTGGCTGAATTCACTCCTGTGGTCACAAGTGGTACTGCAGCTTCTGAGCTTCCTCCCTCAGGTGTTCTGGTGAGCTCGTTAACTGCTTCATTACTTAACTCCGCCTGATGCTGCTATCCTTGCTCCTTGTCAATGTTTCAGTGTTGGATCTGAGCTTCTCCTGATTGTTCCTGTGACCTGCTGCTCTGTATAGCTAAGTGCTTGTTGCTTTTTTGTTGCTTTTTTTCTGTCCAGCTTGTCTTTTTTTTTGCTGGAAGCTCTGAGACGCAAAGGGTGTACCGCCGTGCCGTTAGTTCGGCACGGTGGGTTTTTTTTGCCCCCTTTGCGTGGTTTTGCTTTAGGGTTTTTTGTAGACTGCAAAGTTCGCTTTACTGTCCTCGCTCTGTCCTACAATATCGGGCCCCACTTTGCTGAATCTATTTCATCCCTACGTTTTGTCTTTTCATCTTACTCACAGTCATTATATGTGGGGGGCTGCCTTTTCCTTTGGGGAATTTCTCTGGGGCAAGTCAGGCCTATTTTTCTATCTTCAGGCTAGCTAGTTTCTTAGGCTGTGCCGAGTTGCCTAGGTAGTTGTTAGGCGCAATCCACAGCCGCTTTTAGTTGTGTTTAGGATAGGATCAGGTGTGCAGTCTACAGAGTTTCCACGTCTCAGAGCTCGTTCTTGTATTTTTGGGTATTTGTCAGATCACTGTGTGCGCTCTGATCGCTAAGCACACTGTGTTTCTGGATTGCCTTCATAACACCTGTCATTAGCAAACATAACAGACAGTATCCTAAGATCCCGACTCCACTGCCTCTTGCTTCCGGCAATCCTACAGCTGAGTCCCTGGCCAAGGACTTCACAAAAGTCGGGACTGAGACGAGGACCTCACTGGAGCGGGCATCGGTTCGAGCCAAGGAACATGCGGATAAGAGATGTCTGGATCCTCCACCTTTCCAACCCGGAGATAAGGTATGGCTGTCTTCCAGGCACATCCGTCTTAAAGTCCCTTCTTATAAGCTTTGTTTCATCGGTCCTTTTGAAGTGCTCCACCGGATCCACAATGTGTGCTATCGTTTGAAATTGCCTGCCTCCTTACGGATCCATAACTCCTTCCATATATCCCTGCTGAAACCAGTTATTCTCAGTCGCTTCACCCAGGATCCAGGTAATTTTCCTTCTACTGTCATTTCCGAGGACATCTATGAAGTGAAGGACATCCTGGCCATGAAGAAAAGAGGGGGCAGGTCACTCTGGTTGACTGGAAGGGATACGGCCCTGAAGAGAGATCCTGGGAGCCTGAGGAGAACATTAATGCCCCGGTTCTTCTTAGAAGGTTCCTGGCAGGTTTGAAGAAGGGGGGGCGTAAGGAGGGGGGTACTGTCATACCCTCAGCCGCAGGTCCGGTCTCCGCTGCACAGGGAGATCGGCACCTATCACACAGCATTACTCACTCTGTCCATGGCTCCAGAGGATCAGCGGCTCCTTTCTCTGCTAAGAACCTGCATTCGCTTGGCAGGTCTCCTGGAAATGCTCTTAGGAGCCGCGCCCCGCTTCCTGCACATACTTAAAACAGCAGGGCACCTGTTCGCTATTAGGGCTGTCTGTGTTATGATGCTCTGTGCATAAAAAGCACCCTCCTCTTAAGGGAGGTGCCTTGGCAACGTGTCCATTCTCTGGATTGCTGCCCCAGCTTCAGGCCATGCTCTGCACTTTACTTATACCTCTATTTTCACAGAGTCCTTGTCTGGCGATTCCCATCCTGGACTCCTCTGGTCTCTCCGGTTCCCACTCCAAGTTGTCTTGCCTCTCTTCAGGGAACCCTCCAGACCCTGCTACCGGTGGGATCAACCTTTCTGGATTTCATGGAGCTTCTGGGATTCTCTCCACCAGCAGGCCCAAGTATTCTACAGTGTTGCTAGTTTGTCAGTATGGGTCGTCCTCTGGTCCTGGTTTCGTGGCATTCAGGCCACCTGGTGTTGTGACGGGGGAATCCCTGTATAGGGGTACACCTTGCCCAGTGCTCCACTACGTGGTACAGTGCTGTGATCCAGAGGTTCTTTCCCTCTGACACCTTTTTCCTTTTTGTTTTTACCTTGTTAATAAATATCTTTTGGTTTATGAGATCCACTCTCCTGTCTTTTGAGTATCGGGTATACAGCCACCACTACACCATCAGTGGTCTAGTGAGTCCACTATACCTTGTCACACCCTGTGGGCGTTACATAATCGCACTGACCCAAAGAATAAAGTAATCTAATCCACTTACAGTACAGACCAAAAGTTTGGACACACCTTCTCCTTTAAAGATTTTACTGTATTTTCATGACTATGAAAATTGTACATTCACACTGAAGGCATCAAAACTATAAATCAACACATGTGGAATTATATACTTAACAAAAAAGTGTGAAACAACTGAAATTATGTCTTATATTCTAGGTTCTTCAAAGTACCCACCTTTTGCTTTGATGACCGCTTTGCACACTCTTGGCATTCTCTTGATGAGCTTCAAGAGGTAGTCACCGGGAATGGTTTTCACTTCACAGGTGTGCCCTGTCAGGTTTAATAAGTGGGATTTCTTGCCTTATAAATGGGGTTGGGACCATCAGTTGTGTTGTGCAGAAGTCTGGTGGATACATAGCTGATAGTCCTATTGAATAGACTGTTAGAATTTGTATTATGGCAAGAAAAAAGCAGCTAAGTAAAGAAAAACGAGTGGCCATCATTACTTTAAGAAATTAAGGTCAGTCAGTCCGAAAAAATGGGAAAACTTTGAAAGTGTCTGCAAGTGCAGTGGCAAAAACCATCAAGCGCTACAAAGAAATTGGCTCACATGAGGACCGCCCCAGGAAAGGAAGACCAAGAGTCACCTCTGCTTCTGAGGATAAGTTTAGCTGAGTCACAAGCCTCAGAAATCGCAGGTTAACAGCAGCTCAGATTAGAGACCAGGTCAATGCCACACAGAGTTCTAGCAGCACACATCTCTACAACAACTGTTAAGAGGAGACTTTGTGTAGCAGGCCTTCATGGTAAAATAGCTGCTGGGAAACCACTGCTAAGGGCAGGCAACAAGCAGAAGAGACTTGTTTGGGCTAAAGAACACAAGGAATGGACATTAGACCAATGGAAATCTGTGCTTTGGTCTGATGAGTCCAAATTTGAGATCTTTGGTTCCAACCACGGGTCTTTGTGCGACGCAGAAAAGGTGAACGGATGGACTCTACATGCCTGGTTCCCCCCGTGAAGCATGGAGGAGGAGGTGTGATGATGTGGGGGTGCATTGCTGGTGACACTGTTGGGGATTTATTCAAAATTGAAGGCATACTGAACCAGCTTGGCTACCACAGCATCTTGCAGCGGCATGCTATTTCATCCGGTTCGCGTTTAGATGGACCATCATTTATTTTTCAACAGGACAATGATCCCAAACACACCTCCAGGCTGTGTAAGGGCTATTTGACCAAGAAGGAGAGTGATAGGATGCTACGTCAGATGACCTGGCCTCCACAGTCACCAGACTTGAACCCAATCGAGATGGTTTGGGGTGAGCTGGACAGCAGAGTGAAGGCAAAAAGGCCAACAAGTGTTAAGCATCTCTGGAAACTCCTTCAAGATTGTTGGAAGACCATTCCCGGTGACTACCTCTTGAAGCTCATCAAGAGAATGCCAAGAGTGTGCAAAGCAGTCATCAAAGCAAAAGGTGGCTACTTTGAAGAACCTAGAATATAAGACATAATTTCAGTTGTTTCACACTTTTTTGTTAAGTATATAATTCCACATGTGTTAATTCATAGTTTTGATGCCTTCAGTGTGAATGTACAATTTTCATAATCATGAAAATACAGAAAAATCTTTAAAGGAGATGGTGTGTCCAAACTTTTGGTCTGTACTGTATACCATGCGAGAAACGGCATAAAAAAAATAAATTAAAACAATTCTTCACCTGCTGTTCATTTCTTCATTCTGCCTCCCAAAGATCGCATTGAGGCTCGGCTCACTTTTATCCTGCACTTAACTGGGGTTTCAGTGTAAGTCTCTGAAATACGTGATTCAGACGGAAGCCCTTTCGGAAGATTCTCTATAATGAGGCAGATGGAGGCACTGTAGACGATGTCTGACCTGTGA
This sequence comes from Ranitomeya imitator, assembly GCF_032444005.1. Lineage (NCBI taxonomy): Eukaryota > Metazoa > Chordata > Amphibia > Anura > Dendrobatidae > Ranitomeya > Ranitomeya imitator. Next base: position 293,335,970 of record NC_091282.1, on the reverse strand, counting down.
TCTGGCAGTGTCCGTCTGTTCATTTTTTACTGTTACCCTTGTGAAAAAAAAATGTGGGTCTTTATTTCGCCAATTTTCTGTTTTTGATTTTTTTTCACAAATAAACGCAAGTCATATGGAAGAAATTTTACCATTATCTTGAAGTACAATATGTCACGAGAAAACATTCTCAGGTACACTGCTATCTGTTGACGTGTTCCAGAGTTATTACCCCATAAAGTGACACTGGTCAGAATTGTAAAATTTGGCCTGATTATGAAGGTGAAAACAGGCTAGGGGGTGAAGGGGTTAATACTATCAAAGAATTCTAAGGATAGTTTCACAATAGCGATCAGCAGGGCTGCGGACTTCCTCCGTGAAGCCCTGCCCACTGCTGCGCCTCTACCTTTAGCTCCGCCTACGGCTGCATGCGTCCCGCGTACCCTATCTTTAACATTGGGTACGCAGGCCATGCGGATGTATGCGGATGCCTCCGCATGAGTCGTTTTGACGGTGCGGCGACCGCACCAAATTGCAGCTCGTTACGTTCGGCGCAGGTCACAGCACTGTCAAAACGACACATGCGGAGGCTTCCGCATACATCCGCATGGCCTGCGTACCTAATGGTAAAGATAGGGTACGCACGCCAAATGCCGATGTAGGCGGAGTGACCGTAGGAGGTGCGGCGGTCGGTGGAGCTTCACGTAGGACGTACACAGCCCTCCATCCGCAAATGTGAAACCAGCCTAAGGGTATGTTTCCACGGTCAGGAAACGCTGCGTGTTTGACGCTGCGTAGAGCATGCAGCAAACACGCAGCGTCCAGATGTTACAGCATAGTGGAGGGGATTTCCTGAAATCCAGTCTCCACTATGCGTTAAAATACGCAGGCGGCAGACCCGCGTAAACGGACATGCGGCGCGTCTTTTCAGAACGCAGCAAGTCTGTTTACAATGCGGCAACGCTCCGTCGCCGCACCGTAAATTACACATAGGTAAAACCGCATCTAATGATTAGTCACATGCGTAGTAAATGCGTAAACGCAGCTTACTACGCATGTCTCCTAATTTATATGCGGGCTTATCCGCTCCGCCGCCGGAAGTCCCGCGTCCACTGCAGTTCTCACGATAACTTATCACGAGAACTGCGATGCACATGACCGCACGCATCTCTAGTCACTAGTCTGGTTCTCACAAACAGCTGATCAGGTGATTGTGAGAACGTTACAGTGTAGGTGATCGCTGGAGAGTTATCTCCGGCGATCATCTACAGGCTCTGCTATATATCTACAGGCTCTGCTCTGCTGTATGTCAGGCATCCAGATGTAGCAGAGCTGGACTCGTCTAGACTGAGTGCACATGCAACAGACAACATGCAACAGACAACATGCAACAGACAACATGCAACATATGACATGCAACATACGACATACAACATACGACATGCAACATACAACATGCGACATGCAACATACGACATACAACATGTGACATGCAACATATGACATGTGACATGCAACATACGACATGCAACATGCAGCATACAACATGCAACATACTACATGCAACCTACAACATGTGACATGCAACATACAACATGCGACATGCAACATACAACATACAACATGCAGCATGCGACATGCGACATGCAACATACAACATGCAACACACAACATGCGACATGCAACATGTGATGTGTGACATGCAACATGTGACGTGCGACACAACATGCAACATACAACACGCAACATGTGACATACGACAAACATGCAACATGTTGCATGTAACATGCAACATATGACATGCAACATACGACATGCAACATGTTACATACATGCAACATACTGTACATACATACAGAACATGCAACATTCATAACATACATACAGTACATACATACATACAGTACATTAAACATAGAGTACATACTCACATCACCTTGTCACCTTGATCCCCGAAGCCATTGTCACCTGTAACAAATAATAAAATAATAAACAATCAATATACTCCCTGAACCGCAGATATCCAATTAAAACGAGTGTCCAACGACGATCTCCTATGGAGAGCAGCCACATCAGCTGATGTGACCGCTCTCCAGGAATACAGTGATGGAAGGTATCCTTCCACAATGTATTCCCCACAATGTATTCCTCCGCCCCTGTGAGAAAATAGTCCCGAGTCTCACTTGTGGCACTGCTGTGTGGGAAAATTCCCACACAGCTTTGCCATAAAGTGAGACTCTGAACTAAGGTAACCTCAGTGATACACAGCAGGAGCCATTGTCTCCTGTCAGTGTGTCACTGGAGGTCTGTAGAGCAGTGACATCACCCGATGTCACTGTTCTATAGGGGAGATCGTCGTGGGACACTCGTTATTAATTGGACTACGACGGACAGGTAGTATACGGTTGGTTTATTATTTTTACTTTTTTTGCAGGCGCTCAAGTATGGTAAGTATAGTGAAATTAAGAATAATAAAATACTTTTTTCTGTCTGTCTTTATTTTTTTTTACACTTTCACTTTCAAACTATTGGGGGACCCCACTGTTATGACCTGGTGGTCAGGACAATAATGGACCTGGTGGTTAAGAGCACACGGAATGACCTGATAGTTACTGATAATAAAGGACGAGCTCTGGGACGTGGGAACTCTGCTGACCGCAATCCCTAATCCTATCAAACACACTAGAAATAGCCGTGGATTGCGCCTAACGCTCCCTATGCAACTCGGCACAGCCTAAGGAACTAGCTAGCCCTGAAGATAGAAAAATAAAGCCTACCTTGCCTCAGAGAAATTCCCCAAAGGAAAAGACAGCCCCCCACATATAATGACTGTGAGTAAAGATGAAAATACAAACACAGAGATGAAATAGATTTAGCAAAGTGAGGCCCGACTAACTGAACAGACCGAGGATAGGAAAGCTTACTTTGCGGTCAGCACAAAAACCTACAAAAAGACCACGCAGAGGGCGCAAAAAGACCCTCCGCACCGACTCACGGTGCGGAGGCGCTCCCTCTGCGTCCCAGAGCTTCCAGCAAGCAAGAGAACAATAAAAATAGCAAGCTGGACAGAAAAATAGCAAACAAAAGAAATACAAGCTGGAACTTAGCTTCTGCTGGGAAGACAGGTCACAAGAACGATCCAGGAGAGAACAAGACCAATACTGGAACATTGACAGGTGGCATGGAGCAAAGATCTAAGTGGAGTTAAATAGAGCAGCAGCTAACGAATTAACCTCGTCACCTGTGGAAGGAAACTCAGAAACACCCACCAGAGGAAGTCCATGGACAGAACCAGCCGAAGTACCATTCATGACCACAGGAGGGAGCCCGACAACAGAATTCACAACAGTACCCCCCCTTGAGGAGGGGTCACCGAACCCTCACCAGAGCCCCCAGGCCGACCAGGATGAGCCAAATGAAAAGCACGAACCAGATCGGCAGCATGAACATCAGAGGCAAAAACCCAGGAATTATCTTCCTGACCATAACCCTTCCACTTGACCAGGTACTGGAGTTTCCGTCTCGAAACACGAGAATCCAAAATCTTCTCCACCACATACTCCAACTCCCCCTCAACCAACACCGGGGCAGGAGGATCAACGGATGGAACCACAGGCGCCACGTATCTCCGCAATAACGACCTATGGAACACATTATGGATGGCAAAAGAAGCAGGAAGGGCCAAACGAAATGACACAGGATTGATAACCCCAGAAATCTTATACAGACCAATGAAACGAGGCTTAAACTTAGGAGAGGAAACCTTCATAGGAACATAACGAGACGACAACCAAACCAAATCCTCAACACGAAGTCGGGGACCCACACAGCGCCGGCAGTTAGCGAAACGTTGAGCCTTCTCCTGGGACAATGTCAAATTGTCCACCACATGAGTCCAAATCTGCTGCAACCTATCCACCACAGTATCTACACCAATCCAAAGACTCAACCTGCCCTGAAGAGAAACGAGGATGGAAACCAGAATTGCAGAAAAACGGCGAAACCAAAGTAGCCGAGCTGGCCCGATTATTAAGGGCGAACTCAGCCAACGGCAAAAAGGACACCCAATCATCCTGATCAGCAGAAACAAAGCATCTCAGATATGTTTCCAAAGTTTGATTAGTTCGTTCGGTTTGGCCATTTGTCTGAGGATGAAAAGCCGAGGAAAAAGACAAATCAATGCCCATCCTAGCACAAAAAGATCGCCAAAACCTCGAAACAAACTGGGAACCTCTGTCAGAAACGATGTTCTCCGGGATACCATGTAAACGAACCACATGCTGGAAAAATAATGGCACCAAATCAGAGGAGGAAGGCAATTTAGACAAAGGCACCAAATGGACCATCTTAGAAAAGCGATCACAAACCACCCAAATGACCGACATCTTTTGAGAGACGGGGAGATCCGAAATAAAATCCATAGAAATATGCGTCCAGGGCCTCTTCGGGACCGGCAAGGGCAAAAGCAACCCACTGGCACGAGAACAGCAGGGCTTAGCCCGAGCACAAGTCCCACAGGACTGCACAAAAGAACGCACATCCCGTGACAAAGACGGCCACCAAAAGGATCTAGCCACCAAATCTCTGGTACCAAAGATTCCAGGATGCCCAGCCAACACTGAACAGTGAATCTCAGAGATAACTCTACTAGTCCATCTATCAGGGACAAACAGTTTCTCCGCTGGGCAACGGTCAGGTCTATCAGCCTGAAATTTTTGCAGCACCCGCCGCAAATCAGGGGAGATGGCAGACAAAATTACCCCCTCTTTGAGAACACCCGCCGGCTCAGGAACACCCGGAGAGTCAGGCACAAAACTCCTTGACAGGGCATCAGCCTTCACATTCTTAGAGCCCGGAAGGTACGAAACCACAAAATCAAAACGGGAGAAAAATAACGACCATCGAGCCTGTCTCGGATTCAAGCGTTTGGCAGACTCAAGATAAGTCAAATTCTTGTGATCTGTCAAGACCACCACGCGATGCTTGGCTCCTTCAAGCCAATGACGCCACTCCTCGAATGCCCACTTCATGGCCAACAACTCACGATTACCAACATCATAATTACGCTCAGCAGGCGAAAACTTTCTAGAAAAGAAAGTACATGGCTTCATCACCGAGCCATCAGAACTTCTTTGCGACAAAACAGCCCCTGTTCCAATCTCAGAAGCATCAACCTCAACCTGAAACGGGAGCGAAACATCTGGCTGGCACAACACAGGGGCAGAAGAAAAACGACGCTTCAACTCCTGAAAAGCCTCTACAGCTGCAGAAGACCAATTGACCACATCAGCACCCTTCTTGGTCAAATCAGTCAATGGTTTAGCAACAGTAGAAAAATTAGCGATGAAGCGCCGATAAAAATTAGCAAAGCCCAGGAACTTTTGCAGGCTTTTCACAGATGTCGGCTGAGTCCAATCGTAAATGGCCTGGACTTTAACAGGGTCCATCTCGATAGTAGAAGGGGAAAAAATTAACCCCAAAAATGAAACCTTCTGAACTCCAAAGAGACACTTTGACCCCTTCACAAACAAGGAATTCGCACGAAGGACCTGGAACACCATTCTGACCTGCTTCACATGAGACTCCCAATCATCCGAAAAGACCAAAATATCATCCAAATACACAATCAGGAATTTATCCAGGTACTCTCGGAAGATGTCATGCATAAAGGATTGAAATACTGATGGAGCATTGGAAAGCCCGAATGGCATAACCAGGTACTCAAAATGGCCCTCGGGCGTATTAAATGCTGTTTTCCACTCATCGCCTTGTTTAATACGCACAAGATTATACGCCCCTCGAAGATCTATCTTGGTGAACCAACTAGCCCCTTTAATACGAGCAAACAAATCAGACAGCAACGGCAAAGGATACTGAAATTTGACTGTAATTTTATTAAGAAGGTGGTAATCAATACAAGGTCTCAAAGAACCATCCTTCTTGGCCACAAAAAAGAACCCTGCTCCTAACGGTGATGACGACGGGCGAATATGGCCTTTCTCCAAGGATTCCTTTATATAACTCCGCATAGCGGCGTGTTCTGGCACAGATAAATTGAACAATCGGCCCTTAGGAAACTTACTACCAGGAATCAAATTAATTGCACAATCGCAATCCCTATGAGGAGGTAGGGCACTGGCTTTGGGCTCATCAAATACATCCCGATAATCCGACAAAAACTCTGGAACTTCAGAAGGAGTGGAAGACGAAATAGACAAAAATGGAACATCACCATGTATCCCCTGGCAACCCCAGCTGGACACAGACATAGATTTCCAGTCCAATACTGGATTATAAACCAGGTTTTTAAATACATCAGATAGGGATTGCATACATTAGTTAGGACTGCTCTAATAAGGGTATACCGTGAAGATTGGTAGAGCAGCTTAGTATACATTTTTTGCAAAAAACGTATCAACCAAATACCCTGTTTTTTACATCTTTTACTAGCACTTGCGGATTACTGCAACATTTTTTCAAACTGAGTGTTTTTGGTTTTACTATTCTCTTTTGTGTCTTCAGGTTTCTTGGTGGTGTGTGAACATGATCATACAGACTTGTTCACTGTGCAAGTAGCCCATGTGTTCCTGTTTCCATAATTGTTCTCTTGTGTCTACAAGACTGGGGAGTTCCACCACTCCTCTTGGGCTATCTGCACAAAAGCTGTTCTACCCTGTATGCACACATGGATTTTTCCTCTCTGAACCCTGTTCACACAGGTTATATACAGATGATCAGGTTTTTAAATACATCAGATAGGGATTGCATACATTAGTTAGGACTGCTCTGATAAGGGTATACCGTGAAGATTGGTAGAGCAGCTTAGTATACATTTTTTGCAAAAAACGTATCAACCAAATACCCTGTTTTTTACATCTTTTACTAGCACTTGCGGATTACTGCAACATTTTTTCAAACTGAGTGTTTTTGGTTTTACTACTCTCTTTTGTGTCTTCAGGTTTCTTGGTGGTGTGTGAACATGATCATACAGACTTGTTCACTGTGTAAGTAGCCCATGTGTTCCTGTTTCCATAATTGTTCTCTTCTGTCTACAAGACTGGGGAGTTCCACCACTCCTCTTGGGCTATCTGCACAAAAGCTGTTCTACCCTGTATGCACACATGGATTTTTCCTCTCTGAACCCTGTTCACACAGGTTATATACAGATGATCAGGTTTTTAAATACATCAGATAGGGATTGCATACATTAGTTAGGACTGCTCTGATAAGGGTATACCGTGAAGATTGGTAGAGCAGCTTAGTATACATTTTTTGCAAAAAACGTATCAACCAAATACCCTGTTTTTTACATCTTTTACTAGCACTTGCGGATTACTGCAACATTTTTTCAAACTGAGTGTTTTTGGTTTTACTATTCTCTTTTGTGTCTTCAGGTTTCTTGGTGGTGTGTGAACATGATCATACAGACTTGTTCACTGTGCAAGTAGCCCATGTGTTCCTGTTTCCATAATTGTTCTCTTGTGTCTACAAGACTGGGGAGTTCCACCACTCCTCTTGGGCTATCTGCACAAAAGCTGTTCTACCCTGTATGCACACATGGATTTTTCCTCTCTGAACCCTGTTCACACAGGTTATATACAGATGATCAGGTTTTTAAATACATCAGATAGGGATTGCATACATTAGTTAGGACTGCTCTGATAAGGGTATACCGTGAAGATTGGTAGAGCAGCTTAGTATACATTTTTTGCAAAAAACGTATCAACCAAATACCCTGTTTTTTACATCTTTTACTAGCACTTGCGGATTACTGCAACATTTTTTCAAACTGAGTGTTTTTGGTTTTACTATTCTCTTTTGTGTCTTCAGGTTTCTTGGTGGTGTGTGAACATGTTCATACAGACTTGTTCACTGTGCAAGTAGCCCATGTGTTCCTGTTTCCATAATTGTTCTCTTGTGTCTACAAGACTGGGGAGTTCCACCACTCCTCTTGGGCTATCTGCACAAAAGCTGTTCTACCCTGTATGCACACATGGATTTTTCCTCTCTGAACCCTGTTCACACAGGTTATATACAGATGATCAGGTTTTTAAATACATCAGATAGGGATTGCATACATTAGTTAGGACTGCTCTGATAAGGGTATACCGTGAAGATTGGTAGAGCAGCTTAGTATACATTTTTTGCAAAAAACGTATCAACCAAATACCCTGTTTTTTACATCTTTTACTAGCACTTGCGGATTACTGCAACATTTTTTCAAACTGAGTGTTTTTGGTTTTACTATTCTCTTTTGTGTCTTCAGGTTTCTTGGTGGTGTGTGAACATGATCATACAGACTTGTTCACTGTGCAAGTAGCCCATGTGTTCCTGTTTCCATAATTGTTCTCTTGTGTCTACAAGACTGGGGAGTTCCACCACTCCTCTTGGGCTATCTGCACAAAAGCTGTTCTACCCTGTATGCACACATGGATTTTTCCTCTCTGAACCCTGTTCACACAGGTTATATACAGATGATCAGGTTTTTAAATACATCAGATAGGGATTGCATACATTAGTTAGGACTGCTCTGATAAGGGTATACCGTGAAGATTGGTAGAGCAGCTTAGTATACATTTTTTGCAAAAAACGTATCAACCAAATACCCTGTTTTTTACATCTTTTACTAGCACTTGCGGATTACTGCAACATTTTTTCAAACTGAGTGTTTTTGGTTTTACTATTCTCTTTTGTGTCTTCAGGTTTCTTGGTGGTGTGTGAACATGATCATACAGACTTGTTCACTGTGCAAGTAGCCCATGTGTTCCTGTTTCCATAATTGTTCTCTTGTGTCTACAAGACTGGGGAGTTCCACCACTCCTCTTGGGCTATCTGCACAAAAGCTGTTCTACCCTGTATGCACACATGGATTTTTCCTCTCTGAACCCTGTTCACACAGGTTATATACAGATGATCAGGTTTTTAAATACATCAGATAGGGATTGCATACATTAGTTAGGACTGCTCTGATAAGGGTATACCGTGAAGATTGGTAGAGCAGCTTAGTACACATTTTTTGCAAAAAACGTATCAACCAAATACCCTGTTTTTTACATCTTTTACTAGCACTTGCGGATTACTGCAACATTTTTTCAAACTGAGTGTTTTTGGTTTTACTATTCTCTTTTGTGTCTTCAGGTTTCTTGGTGGTGTGTGAACATGTTCATACAGACTTGTTCACTGTGCAAGTAGCCCATGTGTTCCTGTTTCCATAATTGTTCTCTTGTGTCTACAAGACTGGGGAGTTCCACCACTCCTCTTGGGCTATCTGCACAAAAGCTGTTCTACCCTGTATGCACACATGGATTTTACCTCTCTGAACCCTGTTCACACAGGTTATATACAGATGATCAGGTTTTTAAATACATCAGATAGGGATTGCATACATTAGTTAGGACTGCTCTGATAAGGGTATACCGTGAAGATTGGTAGAGCAGCTTAGTATACATTTTTTGCAAAAAACGTATCAACCAAATACCCTGTTTTTTACATCTTTTACTAGCACTTGCGGATTACTGCAACATTTTTTCAAACTGAGTGTTTTTGGTTTTACTATTCTCTTTTGTGTCTTCAGGTTTCTTGGTGGTGTGTGAACATGATCATACAGACTTGTTCACTGTGCAAGTAGCCCATGTGTTCCTGTTTCCATAATTGTTCTCTTGTGTCTACAAGACTGGGGAGTTCCACCACTCCTCTTGGGCTATCTGCACAAAAGCTGTTCTACCCTGTATGCACACATGGATTTTTCCTCTCTGAACCCTGTTCACACAGGTTATATACAGATGATCAGGTTTTTAAATACATCAGATAGGGATTGCATACATTAGTTAGGACTGCTCTGATAAGGGTATACCGTGAAGATTGGTAGAGCAGCTTAGTATACATTTTTTGCAAAAAACGTATCAACCAAATACCCTGTTTTTTACATCTTTTACTAGCACTTGCGGATTACTGCAACATTTTTTCAAACTGAGTGTTTTTGGTTTTACTATTCTCTTTTGTGTCTTCAGGTTTCTTGGTGGTGTGTGAACATGATCATACAGACTTGTTCACTGTGCAAGTAGCCCATGTGTTCCTGTTTCCATAATTGTTCTCTTGTGTCTACAAGACTGGGGAGTTCCACCACTCCTCTTGGGCTATCTGCACAAAAGCTGTTCTACCCTGTATGCACACATGGATTTTTCCTCTCTGAACCCTGTTCACACAGGTTATATACAGATGATCAGGTTTTTAAATACATCAGATAGGGATTGCATACATTAGTTAGGACTGCTCTGATAAGGGTATACCGTGAAGATTGGTAGAGCAGCTTAGTATACATTTTTTGCAAAAAACGTATCAACCAAATACCCTGTTTTTTACATCTTTTACTAGCACTTGCGGATTACTGCAACATTTTTTCAAACTGAGTGTTTTTGGTTTTACTATTCTCTTTTGTGTCTTCAGGTTTCTTGGTGGTGTGTGAACATGTTCATACAGACTTGTTCACTGTGCAAGTAGCCCATGTGTTCCTGTTTCCATAATTGTTCTCTTGTGTCTACAAGACTGGGGAGTTCCACCACTCCTCTTGGGCTATCTGCACAAAAGCTGTTCTACCCTGTATGCACACATGGATTTTTCCTCTCTGAACCCTGTTCACACAGGTTATATACAGATGATCAGGTTTTTAAATACATCAGATAGGGATTGCATACATTAGTTAGGACTGCTCTGATAAGGGTATACCGTGAAGATTGGTAGAGCAGCTTAGTATACATTTTTTGCAAAAAACGTATCAACCAAATACCCTGTTTTTTACATCTTTTACTAGCACTTGCGGATTACTGCAACATTTTTTTCAAACTGAGTGTTTTTGGTTTTACTATTCTCTTTTGTGTCTTCTGGATTATAAACCTGTAGCCATGGCAACCCCAAAACGACCACATCATGCAGATTATGCAACACCAGAAAGCGGATATCCTCCTGATGTGCAGGAGCCATGCACATGGTCAATTGGGTCCAGTACTGAGGCTTATTCTTGGCCAAAGGCGTAGCATCAATTCCTCTCAATGGAATAGGATACTGCAAGGGCTCCAAGAAAAAACCACAGCGCCTAGCATACTCCAAGTCCATCAAATTCAGGGCAGCGCCTGAATCCACAAATGCCATAACAGAATAGGATGACAAAGAGCAAATCAGAGTAACAGACAATAGATATTTAGACTGTACCGTACCAATGGAGGCAGACCTAGCGAACCGCTTAGTGCGCTTAGGACAATCGGAGATAGCATGAGTGGAATCACCACAGTAAAAACATAGCCCATTCCGACGTCTGTGTTCTTGCCGTTCAGCTCTGGTCAAAGTCCTATCACATTGCATAGGCTCAGGCCCATGCTCAGATAGTACCGCCAAATGGTGCACAGCTTTACGCTCACGCAAGCATCGATCGATCTGAATGGCCAAGGACATAGACTCATTCAGACCAGCAGGCATGGGAAATCCCACCATGACATCCTTAAGGGCTTCAGAGAGACCCTTTCTGAAGATTGCTGCCAGGGCACATTTATTCCACTGAGTGAGCACAGACCACTTTCTAAACTTCTGACAATATATCTCCACTTCATCCTGACCCTGACACAGAGCCAGCAAGATTTTCTCTGCCTGATCCACTGAATTAGGTTCGTCATAAAGCAATCCAAGCGCCAGGAAAAACGCATCAACATCACGCAATGCCGGATCTCCTGGCGCAAGGGAAAATGCCCAGTCTTGAGGGTCACCACGTAACAAAGAAATAATGATCTTTACTTGTTGAACAGGCTCACCTGAGGAGCGAGGTTTCAAGGCAAGAAACAATTTACAATTATTTTTGAAATTCAAGAACTTAGATCTATCACCAAAAAACAAATCAGGAATTGGAATCCTAGGCTCTGACATCAGATTCTGAACCACACAATCTTGAATGTTTTGTACCCTTGTAGTGAGATTATCCATCCAAGAGGACAGACCTTGAATGTCCATGTTTACACCAGTGTCCTGAACCACCCAGAGGTAAAGGGGAAAAGAGAGACAAAACACACTGCAAAGAAAAAAAAAATGGTCTCAGAACTTCTCTTATCCCTCTATTGAGATGCATTAGTACTTTGGGCCACCTGTACTGTTATGACCTGGTGGTCAGGACAATAATGGACCTGGTGGTTAAGAGCACACGGAATGTCCTGATAGTTACTGATAATAAAGGACGAGCTCTGGGACGTGGGAACTCTGCTGACCACAATCCCTAATCCTATCAAACACACTAGAAATAGCCGTGGATTGCGCCTAACGCTCCCTATGCAACTCGGCACAGCCTAAGAAACTAGCTAGCCCTGAAGATAGAAAAATAAAGCCTACCTTGCCTCAGAGAAATTCCCCAAAGGAAAAGACAGCCCCCCACATATAATGACTGTGAGTAAAGATGAAAATACAAACACAGAGATGAAATAGATTTAGCAAAGTGAGGCCCGACTAACTGAACAGACCGAGGATAGGAAAGGTTACTTTGCGGTCAGCACAAAAACCTACAAAAAGACCACGCAGAGGGCGCAAAAAGACCCTCCGCACCGACTCACGGTGCGGAGGCGCTCCCTCTGCGTCCCAGAGCTTCCAGCAAGCAAGAGAACAATAAAAATAGCAAGCTGGACAGAAAAATAGCAAACAAAAGAAATACAAGCTGGAACTTAGCTTCTGCTGGGAAGACAGGTCACAAGAACGATCCAGGAGAGAACAAGACCAATACTGGAACATTGACAGGTGGCATGGAGCAAAGATCTAAGTGGAGTTAAATAGAGCAGCAGCTAACGAATTAACCTCGTCACCTGTGGAAGGAAACTCAGAAACACCCACCAGAGGAAGTCCATGGACAGAACCAGCCGAAGTACCATTCATGACCACAGGAGGGAGCCCGACAACAGAATTCACAACACCCCACGTCATTTTTTATTGGGGTCCCCCTATTTTTATAGCCAGTATAGGCTACGCAGACAGCTGTGGGCTGATATTCATAGCCTGGGAAGCTCCATGGGTATCAACCCCGTTTTTTTAAATTAAACATATTGCGTTTAAGGCCGGGGTCAATACCCTGCACTGCCGCGGGCACTCGGGACCAGAGAATTCAGCTGCATAGAAATACATGCAGCCGCAAGCTCAGCTGATGAGTGCCGGTGGCAGTGCCGGGTATTGAAACGAGTGAGTTTCTCGCGAGTGTGACTCCGGCCTAACACAGATTTTGCGTCTGTGTCTTTAAGGCCGGGATCACACATGTGAGAAACTCGGACGAGTCTCGCATCTTAATACCCGACACTGGCGCTGGCACTCGGGAGCAGAGCGTGCAGCTGCATAAAAATACATGCAGCTGCACGCTCCGCTCCCAAGTGCCGGCGGCAGTGCCGGGTATTAAGATGCGAGACTCGTCCGAGTTTCTCGCTTGTGTGATCCATCTTTCGTATCTATCTATCGTATCCATCTTTCGTATCTATCCATCTATTATCTATCAATTATCTATCTATTATCTATCTATCGATATATCTATCTAGCTATCTATCGATATATCTATATAGGTAGATATATTTATAGATAGATATATCTATAGATGGATACAATGGATAGATAGATATGATAGATACAATAGATGGTTATAATAAACTAGATGGCAGCCCGATTCTAAAGAATCGGGAGTCTAGAATCCATATATACTTTATTTATTCAAATGTAAGAATAATACAATTAATAAATAATAGTAAGAAAGAACAAAAATAATAGGCAGTATATGGAGAAAACACCAAACAAAAGTTCAAAATTGGTGTGAAAATGTCACTGAACCACTTCACAACTAAATATATATAGTTTTGGTAAATGGTATTATCATTTTTTTGACGAAATTCGGCAGGAGCTTGAAGAGCAATGTCACTGGGCCCGCCTCCACGCAGTAGAAACTTGCTGTGAGGTAAAAATTCAAAAATCACACCAAAATGGCGGGCGGAGTGTGTCACAGTACGGCACGTTTCTGATTGGTCGCTCGCAGCAGGCGGCAACCAATCAGACACTGGACACTGTTGACGTCACTTATCTCCGGACATTAGCTCCGGACATTAGCTCCGGACATTAGCTCCGGACAAAGCCACGGAAGTTGGCACAAATTGCAGGAAGTAGTATTCTAGGCAATTATATATTAGATAGATATGATAGATAAAATAGATGGATACAATAGATAGATATGATAGATAGATAGATATCGTATCCATCTATCGTATCTGTCTATTATCTATTTATCTATTATCTATCTATCTATTATCTATCTATCAATATACTGTATCTATCTATCGATATATCTATCTATAGATATATTTATAGATAGATATATCGGTAGATAACACTGGTCAACGCAATTTTTCTGGCAAAAGGTTTTAAAACATATTTTAAGTCAATTTTGGCTGCTGATTACGAATATGAACTCCATTTTTGGCTATCACATCAGGATTTCGAGATTTTAATTTTTTGATGAAAATTACTCCTATCTAATATTTTATGATAAAAAAAAACACATGATTTTCGATACTACATTGTATATTTTTAATCAGGAAATAACAAAGATTACAAAGTCTATGTACAGCAAATCAAATATAATTACAGAATTAAACTACAAAATATAAAAACACATACAGTATATGTGGCACACAGATAAATGACAAATGGCAGTTATTTGAACATTCTTTTCTTGGCTGATCTGTGATGTACAGCTTCTGGGTTTTCTCTCATCAAGCTCCAGCAATAGTCAGCCATCATATGTGCGTCCCACCGACCTTGATACCGTTCTTCCATTGTTTTAATGTCCTGATGAAAACGCTCCCCTTGTTCCTCACTCACATCCCCAAGGTTCTCTGGAAAAAAGTCCAAATGGCTGTGTAAATAGTGAATCTTGATACTCATTCTACATCCAAGATTTTGCATACTCATTAGTAGCTCTTCCACAATCTCTTCATAGTTGTCTGCTTTTATTCCCTAGAACATTCTGCACCACATTACAAAATGCATTCCAAGCTCTTTCTTCTGTCTCATTCATTGATGTGATAAAATTCGGGTCTCTCATAAGTGTTCTTATTTGAGGTCTATTAAATATTCCAGACTTTTTCTTCTCTTCACTAAGACCAAGAAAAGTTGAACATATATAGTTAAAGCATTCTCCACTGTGATTGAGAGCTTTGATGAACTGCTTCATCAATCCAAGTTTTATGTGTAAGGGAGGAAAGACAATGTCCTTCCTATCCAATAGAGGATCATGGATGACATTCTTATCGCCAGATGCCAAACTCTGTCGCTGAGGCCATTCAGTTTTCACCCACTGCTCTGCTGTAGCTCTACTGTCCCAGTAGCACAGAAAACAAGGGTGTTATCATAACAAATTGGAATTATGCATGTTCAAAGAAAACAACAATATTCTCACATTTATTGGGAGACTAAATGAAAACTAAATTTACCTTAGTGAACCATATAAACCGGCACTTTTCATACAGTACTCATATTTATCATGGAATTAATTAAAATGGGCTATATACCTATAGAGCAAAAACATGATGTGATAGAGAAATTATAAGATCAGATTTTAATTCAGCACCCTCAAATTAGTCTAAAACTGTTCTTAAAGTCCATGCCAGAAATTTTTTTTTTGTAGACCAGTGTAATAGATAGATATATCGATAGATAGATACCATAGATAAATACGATAGATAGATGGATATGATAGATAGATCCATAGATAGATATGATAGATACGATAGATGTCTATCGTATCTATCTATTGTATCCATCTAACGTATCTATCTATCTAGCTGTGTGTGTATATTCTTCAATAGAGTATGTAAATGAGGAGGTTGGACAAGAAATGACATCACAATAATTTTTTTGGGATATCTTTATGTAGCTTACAAAAACACACACAAATCCGCATGAAAAACACATCAAAAAACGCAGATGACCTGCCAGTGACCTCAGGTGCAGATTTGTTGTAGATTTTACCTGCGTCAAATCCTGAGCAAATCCTGATGCAATCCTGACCGTGGAAACATACCCTAAGAGAATGTTTTTTCCAGATGATTTATTTAAACCTCAACAGTCTATGTATGGTCTCATGGACCCACTCTCTAGATTGTGGACATTATGTCTCTCTTACAGTGAGAAAGAGGTTAGATTGTCTTGAAGAAGAGACATGGAACAGTCAAGTGACTGAGCTGGAGACAGTCTTTCAGCCTTCTGCTTAAAAAAATGTCTACAAAGTCCTGAGAAATAGGTGGCAAGTTGGAGGAAATTATGTCAAAGTAGAGCTTCAGTGAAAGTGGTTGTGGTAAAGCCTTGAGGCAATTTTAAAAACAAGATGAGTGATCTGGTTAGATGACCAATCAATTTCCTGATCATGTTTCCTTAGCCACAGGGTCCTAAGAACATCAGTGCATCAGAAAGTGGCAAAAGTAAAAAAAAAAAAAATGTGCTGAACGTGTAGTGCTCCAAACTGAAGCATCACCTTCTCAGTCCAAAATTAGATGCAACCACCAGGAATTGCGGAGATTAGTATCAGTGGTATTCAAAGAAATTAAAGAAATATTCAGCCTTCTAGCCAGTGAGAGGTCAGTAAAATTCTCTGCAACTCCGGAATCAATGAAGGATTGTTATGAATCCTGGGAACTGAGGAAATTAAACATACGGTAAGTACAATAAATGTATTGTTGTCAAAAGTCACGCTGGGTTTATCAGAAGGTATTATGTCAGTTTAAATATATAAATTTGGGGTAGTAATTTGTAAGTAATCATAGAAAACCCAAAAAGAAAATCTTATTAAATATTATTAAAATGCCACCAACCTGTGGCTGCACCGACACATACACAAAAACACACCTTGAAAAAACTAGTATGGGGGAAGGGACATGCCCTATGCAGTAAACTATGCTGAAGTCTGCCTACCTGCGGGAGAAGCGTTTTGGTGCCCCCGCTCAGCGACGGCTGACCCTGGGGTCCCTAGATTGACCCTAGTAACCCAAATGGGTCCCTCTACCCACATAATCATGTACTAAAGGTCCCCTCTTGGTTAGACATAAAGCATTCCTATAACTGGGGAGTCCTGTACCCCACACCGTGCAATAAAAACAATTGGAGAACATGTATAGGCTTTTGACGGCGATGTAATGCACTTTGCACACCTGTTATACATAATCCATAACAAGCAGTCCCTTCGTATGAATCACTGTATTCAAACTGTGAAACCCTATTATTAGATATTATCATCAATATTGTCCGCCAGACAGATCAAGGCTGATATAGTATTCTGATGCAAAACTCAGTGGACTATATCCCATATGAACAAATATCCCACATAGGCAAAATAGCAGGAATCGATATCCTCCATTACCCGTATCCTCAGTCAGCCATAACCAATAAACCTCTGTCACATTCCATGGGACATAAATCACAGCCAACTTCGTCCCTTTAAAGGAGGTCAGTCAGAGGAGCAGCTATCATGGCAAAGTTAGTGATAAACCAGCCGTAGTAGCACCCGATACCCAGAAACTTTCTGACCTACTTCTTTGTGAGAGGTTGTGGCCAACTCTGGATCGCATACACTTATTTGGGGATTGCTTTCGCTCCTGCCTTCAACATAGCTCAAGTATTTCTTAAGGTTTCCTTAAAGCATCAACTATCACCTGGACTTTGGTCAGATGACTTCCTTAATCATGGCTGAAGATCACAATGTCATCCAGGTAGGCCACAGCTTACTTCTTGCGAGGAGTTAGGATCCGGTCCATGGCTCTCTAGAAGATCACCGATGTTCCTTGCAACCCAAATGGCATCCTTATGTACTGGAAACATCCGTCTGGTGTTGAGAAGGCTGTCTTCACCTTGGCATGTTTAGACATTGGAATTTGCCAATACCATTTCATGAGGTCAAGGGTGGTAATTTACTGGGCTGGCCCTAACCTTTCAATGAGCTCGTTGACATGGGGTATTGGATATGTATTTATCATAGAGATCTCATTCAGTTTCCTATAGTCATTGCAAAATCGCCATTTTCCATCTGGTTTTAGCACTAAGACTATGGGACTAGACCAGCCACTCTTGGACTCTTCGGTGACTCCTAGATTTAACATCAGCAAGCTTTGGGAATCTGATTTGGCTTCAAATTCACCCGGACATGAGGCTCAGTGAGGACTTCATGTTCTATGATGTGAGTACATCCAGGCATCTATGAAAACAGGTTTCTGTTCTGATGGAACAATTTCTCGGCACTGCTGCTTTTGGGCAGGTGATTGCGTCTATGCCAAAGTGATATCTTCCAGGTCGGCTTTGGGCTTAAGCACCAAACATGGAGTTTCCACAAGCTCCCTATCTTGCCATGGCTTTATCCGGTTGATGCTGTACAGCTGTTAGGCTTCCTCTTCCCTGGCTGGTGGCCTTTTGGACCACTTCATCGGGACTCTGCCACTTGGCCAGAAATGTACTCCCTGCCATGGGTACCAGTACTAGTACCTGATCTCCAGGGCTGAACTGTCTTAGCCTTGAAATCAGTTGTATACCCTTGAATATGCCTCAAGGAGGTGTTCTTTTACGATGGGCATCACTTCAGCAATCCCTCATTCACCAATTTGTAAAAAAAAATCCTATGCAGGTCAGAAGTAATCCAACAAATCTGAAGTAGTCCAGAAATGGATACCTGAAAGATGTATGCAACATACGAGCAGCACCAGCCGATGCTGCAGTCCATTGGCTCGGTAGTCATGGGGCAACTGGTGGCTATGTGCCCCGAGGCAAGATATCTCCAACAAATCGCGTTATTAGTTAGGGCCTTTGGCAACAACTCAGACACCTCCTGGATTCTTGGATACCCCCAGATGTGGCCCTAGTTCCCTTATTTTGAGTGTCAGCTCCCTTTGGGAACCCCAGTATGAAGATGTTAAGACCCCTTGCTTCCCTAAGGAACTTTAAACTGCCTGGTACCTTTCCATTATGCCCATTCAGGTCATCGACATTCCAGGGATCTTCCTAGGCTTCCCTGACGAAGCGGTTGTGAAACGTGCGTTGGAGTGGTGTGTGAGGGGGCTGTGGCGCGCATATCTGGTTAGTATTCACGGTTGATTTTCTGTTATGTGCATTATATATTATTTCTTCCTTATACCACTTATGCGCATATCCTTTGGAGGACTTTTATTAGAGCAAGCCACATTGCCTGTCACATCTAGTATTCATGATATATAATTGGTTACTAGTTTAGTTTATTTTATCTCCACCTTTCAACACCTTTATCATACACAAATCATTTCCTTTATCAATTTTACACCTCAGCATAGATTTTGTTTTGCATTTGTCAGTATATCACCACTTTCATTATATTCATATATATTATATCACTATACTATAGGTACTACCCATTATATTATATATTTTTTCACCATTTCATCACATTTATTGTTTTTTTATGCACACATTATGTTTTTATTTATTTTTTTACTCTATTTTTAGTACATCTTTTCATTAATTAGTATGGTTTATAGTATCTATATTTTTTCACATAGTTGTTGAAATTATTTTCACTCAATCACATTATCATTTCATCATCTTTTCTTTTATCATGTCACCAATTATATATCAATTACAGGCTCATCATATATGGATATGCATTTAATTATTATTGGATCTTATCAAATTTCGGTGTTTGGTTTATGCACATTTATTAAATTTGCTTATTTATTTTTCTATTTATTTTATCACATGAAATATTATTTATTCAATATTATTTATATATACATATATACAGCTTTTTATATATTTCATTGTGAATAGCTGTTTATGTATTTTTGTCAGCCGTGTTATCATTTAATTTTATATATTTTTACTTGATTATATTCTTTTTATTCAATTGATATATACTATTGCAGTATTATTGGCCGATTTTTGTGCGCCCTAGCCCCCCCACATACTGATCTATACTGTACATGTATACTTTTATTTATATTCTATTTTAGATTGTACACACACATATATATATATATATATATATATTTTTTTTTTTTTATAAAAATGCTATTGATTGTGTTATGTCTTTTTAATAATAAAATTTATTAATTAAAAATTTGGCATCTGTTGTTAGTAAATATTTTCTTTGGGGTATATCTTCCTAGGCAGGTCAGGACTGCACTGGCCTCAGACAGGAGTGTATTAGGCCGGCGTCACACTTGCGAGTTTTACGGACGTAAGAGCGCAGAAACTACGTCCGTAAAACTCGCAAAAAATACGGCACAATTATTCTCTATGCCCCTGCTCCTATCTGCCGTATTAAACTGATCCGTATTATACGGCTTTCTACGGCCGTAGAAAATCGCAGCATGCTGCGTTTGTCACCGTACTGCGCAAGAAATACGCCAATGAAAGTCTATGGAAGCGTGAAAAATACGGATTACACACGGACCAGCAGTGTGACTTGCGAGAAATACGCAGCGGTGTTAGAGAGAAAAGCCGGTAATTCAGTGCGGTGTACAGTAAAATCACACTGACAGCTTACAGTCCAATAGGTAGAATAAATGTGTACACATAGAATATATATTATATATATATATATATATATATATGTCAGTGAGACACATATATGTATATATATTAATATTTATTCCAGCGCTATACAGCTTGAAAGCCGGTAATTCAATTACCGGCTTTTTCTTTCTCCTTCCTAAACCCGACATGATTTGAGACATGGTTTACATACAGTAAACCATGTCTTCTCTCCATTTTTTTTGCAGATTCCACACTACTAATGTCAGTAGTGTGTATCTGCAAAATTTGGGCGTTCTATCTACTAAATTAAAGGGTTAAATGGCGGAAAAAATTGGCGTGGGCTCCCGCGCAATTTTCTCCGCCAGAGTAGTAAAGCCAGTGACTGAGGGCAGATATTAATAGCCTGGAGAGGGTCCACGGTTATTGGCCCCCCCCTGGCTAAAAATATCTGCCCCCAGCCACCCCAGAAAAGGCACATCTGGAAGATGCGCCTATTCTGGCACTTGGCCACTCTCTTCCCATTCCCGTGTAGCGGTGGGATATGGGGTAATGAAGGGTTAATGCCACCTTGCTATTGTAAGGTGACATTAAGCCAAATTAATAATGGAGAGGCGTCAATTATGACACCTATCCATTATTAATCCAATTGAATGAAAGGGTTAAAAAAACACACACACACATTATTAAAAATTATTTTACTGAAATAAAAACAAAGGTTGTTGTAATATTTTATTTAACGCCCAATCCAATCACTGAAGACCCTCGATCTGTAAAAAAAAAACATAATAAACCAACAATATACATACCTTCTGCAGATCTGTAAAGTCCAACGATGTAGATCCATCTGAAGGGGTTAAAATAATTTGCAGCCAGGAGTTCTGCTAATGCAACGCTACTCCTCGCTGCAAAACCCCAGGGAGTGAAGGTAAAGTAGGTCAATGACCTATATTTACCTGCATTTGCGGTGAGGCGCCCTCTGCTGGCTGTTCCTAGATCGTGGGAACTTTCCTTGAAAGCTCCCAGGCTTTCTAGGTAAGTTCCCACGATCTATGAACAGCCAGCAGAGGGCGCCTCACCGCAAATGAAGCTAAATATAGGTCATTGACCTACTTTACCTTCATTCCCTGGGGTTTTGCAGCGAGGAGTAGCGTTGCATTAGCAGAACTCCTGGCTGCAAATTATTTTAACCCCTTCAGATGGATCTACATCGTTGGACTTTACAGATCTGCAGAAGGTATGTATATTGTTGGTTTATTATGTTTTTTTTTTTTACAGATCGAGGGTCTTTAGTGATTGGATTGGGCGTTAAATAAAATATTACAACAACCTTTGTTTTTATTTCATTAAAATAATTTTTAATAATGTGTGTGTGTGTTTTTTTAACCCTTTCATTCAATTGGATTAATAATGGATAGGTGTCATAATTGACGCCTCTCCATTATTAATTTGGCTTAATGTCACCTTACAATAGCAAGGTGGCATTAACCCTTCATTACCCCATATCCCACCGCTACACGGGAATGGGAAGAGAGTGGCCAAGTGCCAGAATAGGCGAATCTTCCAGATGTGCCTTTTCTGGGGTGGCTGGGGGCAGGTGTTTTTAGCCAGGGGGGGGCCAATAACCATGGACCCTCTCCAGGCTATTAATATCTGCCCTCAGTCACTGGCTTTACTACTCTGGCGGAGAAAATTGCGCGGGAGCCCACGCCAATTTTTTCCGCCATTTAACCCTTTAATTTAGTAGATAGAACGCCCAAATTTTGCAGATACACACTACTGACATTAGTAGTGTGGAATCTGCAAAAAAAATGGAAAGACGACATGGTTTACTGTATGTAAACCATGTCTCAAATCATGTCGGGTTTAGGAAGGAGAAAGAAAAAGCCGGTAATTGAATTACCGGCTTTCAAGCTGTATAGCGCTGGAATAAATATTAATACATATACATATATGTGTCTACTGACATATATATATATATATATATGTATATATATATATATATATATATATATATATATATATAGACAGTATATATATATACTAGCTATTGAACCCGTTCTACGCCCGGGTGGCGAGCATTTATATTGGTATATGGTCTCCATCCTGGTATGTGCTGCTCCATCCTGCGCCCCCATCCTGTCATGTGCTGCTCCCATCCTGCGCCCCCGTTCTGTCATGTGCTGCTCCCATCCTGCGTCCCCGTTCTGTCATGTGCTGCTCCCATCCTGCGCCTCCATTCTGTCATTTGCTGCTCCCATCCTGTCATTTGCTGCTCCCATCCTGCGCCCGTTCTGTCATTTGCTGCTCCCATCCTGCGTCCCCGTTCTGTCATTTGCTGCTGCCATCCTGCGCCCGTTCTGTCATGTGCTGCTGCCATCCTGTGCCCGTTCTGTCATGTGCTGCTGCCATCCTGCGCCCGTTCTGTCATGTGCTGCTGCCATCCTGCGCCCGTTCTGTCATGTGCTGCTGCCATCCTGCGCCCGTTCTGTCATGTGCTGCTGCCATCCTGCGCCCGTTCTGTCATGTGCTGCTGCCATCCTGTGCCCGTTCTGTCATGTGCTGCTCCCATCCTGCGCCCGTTCTGTCATGTGCTGCTGCCATCCTGCGCCCGTTCTGTCATGTGCTGCTGCCATCCTGCGCCCGTTCTGTCATGTGCTGCTGCCATCCTTCGCCCGTTCTGTCATGTGCTGCTGCCATCCTTCGCCCGTTCTGTCATGTGCTGCTGCCATCCTGCGCCCGTTCTGTCATGTGCTGCTGCCATCCTGCGCCCATTCTGTCATGTGCTGCGGCCATCCTGCGCCCGTTCTGTCATGTGCTGCTGCCATCCTGCGCCCATTCTGTCATGTGTTGCGGCCATCCTGCGCCCGTTCTGTCATGTGCTGCTGCCATCCTGCGCCCGTTCTGTCATGTGCTGCGGCCATCCTGCGCCCGTTCTGACATGTGCTGCTGCCATCCTGCGCCCGTTCTGTCATGTGCTGCTGCCATCCTGCGCCCGTTCTGTCATGTGCTGCTGCCATCCTGCGCCCGTTCTGTCATGTGCTGCTGCCATCCTGCGCCCGTTCTGTCATGTGCTGCTGCCATCCTGCACCCGTTCTGTCATGTGCTGCGGCCATCCTGCGCCCGTTCTGTCATGTGCTGCTGCCATCCTGCGCCCGTTCTGTCATGTGCTGCTGCCATCCTGCGTCCGTTCTGTCATGTGCTGCTGCCATCCTGCGCCCGTTCTGTCATGTGCTGCTGCCATCCTGCGCCCGTTCTGTCATGTGCTGCGGCCATCCTGCGCCCGTTCTGTCATGTGCTGCGGCCATCCTGCGCCCGTTCTGTCATGTGCTGCGGCCATCCTGCGCCCGTTCTGTCATGTGCTGCGGCCATCCTGCGCCCGTTCTGTCATGTGCTGCTGCCATCCTGCGCCACCATTGTATTATATGCCCCCCGCTCCAGTGTGTATGCCCCCGAATGCTGCCGCCATATAAAAAAAAAAAAAATACCATACTCACCTATCGTCCGGCTCCACTGCAGGTATGTCTTCAAGAAAATGGAGCCGGAAAGCGGGGACTGCGCAGGCGCCCATTCCGGCAGCAGGAATCGGCGCCTGCGCAGTCCGCGCTTTCCGGCGCCATTTTCTTGAAGACACACCTGCAGTGGAGCCGGAGTGTGTCTTCAAGAAAATGGCGCCGAAAGCGCAGACTGCGCAGGCGCCGATTCCGGCAGCAGGAATCGGCGCCTGCGCAGTCCGCGCCCTCCGGAGCCGGGAGCAGAGGAGCCGGGAGACGGAGCCGCAAGCAGCGCTGGAAACGGGAAAGGTGAGTATACTTACCCTCCCTCCTGGCGGTCCCTGACTCTCCGGTGGAGATGGCGGTATGCGTTCAGTGCTTACGCATACCGCGATCTCCCGGGAGCGTCGCTCTGTGAGGCCCAGACTGCGCCGGCGCTTGCGCTTGCGCAGTCTATAGAGGCTTCGGACAGAGTGACGCTCCCAGCGTTATATTATAGATTTTTTTTTATTTTTGGGACACATGGATCACTTCCATAGCGGTGTGTTGGTTTTGCAAGCCTGCGAGAAAACCACGCAGTACGGATGCCATACGGATTACATACGGAGGATGCCATGCGCAAAAAACGCTGACACACCCTGCCTACGGAGGAGCTACGGACCACTATTTTCGGGACTTTTCAGCGTATTACGGCCGTAATATACGGACCGTATTGTTTTACGCTGTGTGTGACGCCGGCCTTACTCTGTCCATGTGGTGCACCCGTTGCGACCTGACAGTCAGAGATACTCTTTAGTGCGCCAGGATCTCTGCTTTCAACTTGGCATACTCTTTTGCATCCTGCAAGGCCAGGTCATAATAGCCTTTCTCCCATTAGATATGGCACCAGAACCTGCACCCACTGCTCCAGATGCAGTTTCTCCCATTCCGTCACCCTTTTGAAAACCGCTAAGAATGCATTGATATCATCACCGGGGTCATCTTTTGCAAGTCTCTCTTTACCGTCTTCCTCACGTGTGTATCATCACCTTGATTTCGGGTTGGGGCGGTTGCCCTGCCATGGATCGCCTCTGCTAGGAGCGCTATCTGCTACTACTGCTGTATGTAAACCTGAACCAGCTGCTTAATTAGCTCCTCCATGGCTCCAGGCACTGCTTGCACTGCTACAGCTGACTTGACGAGGACAGAGTTTCCTGATGGCAACCACCTGTCCTCTGGGATTTCTGCCCATATTTTCCACCAATTGTAAGGGTACATTCCCTTGTTCAAGATTTGCTGCAGTTTTCACACTGCATATTTATACAATGTCAAAAATGCAGCAGCCAGATCTTACAGTATAGTTGATGAGATTTCTAGAAATCCCATGTCCACTGTGCATCTATGTGCACCTGTGGATCACCTGTGGAAATATGCTGCATCCAAAACACTACTGCTTCATGATCATGGGCACATAGCCTAAGGGGTTAGCCCTCACATAGACGCTGGTGCACACAGGAGTCTGATTTGTTGGTTCAAAACAAACATGCGGTTTATTAAATGTCCACAACCCATCCAGATTAACAAACAAAAACAGTCTTTTGCAGAACAAAGTGAAAAAAAAAATTACCCATACACTTTCATGCGGTAAAACTACATTATCTTCTTAGTCACATGCGTATTAAGTGCTGTAACGCAGCTTACTACGCATGTGTACTAATTTACATAACGGTGAATATTGTGACATAGCCAGACGTACATGATACAGAAGGTGGAGGAAAGCACAGAGAGGTCCCTTCCTTTTTAATAAATGAATAATAATAAAAGAAAATAGCGTGGGGTCCCCCTATATATGTTAACCAGCCAGAGTAAAGCAGACTACTGGGACTGGTATTTCAGGCTGGTAAGGATCCAATATACATGAACCTTACCAGCCTGATAATACCAGGCCGCAGCAGTCTGCTTACCTTGGGTGGTTAGTAAAAATAATGGTATCCCCTCGAAAAAAATGGTGTGGGTACCCCTATTTTTGTTAACCAGCCAAGGAAAAAGCAGACAGCTGCGGCCTGGTATTTCAGACTGGTAAGTATCCAAAATCCATGAACCTTACCAGCCTGATAATACCAGGCCACAGCAGTCTGCTTACCTTGGATGGTTAGCAAAAATAGTGGGATCCCCTCCAAAAAAAAAAACAGCATGGAGTCCCCCTATTTTTGTTAACAAGCCAAGGAAAAAGCAGACAGCTGTGGCCTGGTGAGGCCCATGGATTTTGGCCCTCACCAGCCTAAAAAGAGCAGCCTGCAGCCGCCCCACAACTGACACATCCAAAGATGCGCCAATTGTGGCACTTTACCCGACTCTTCCCACTTGCCCTGCAGCAGTGGCAAGTGGGGTAATATTTGTGGGGTTGATGTCACCTGTGTATTGTCAGGTGACATGAAGCCCACGGATTAGTAATGGACAGGCGTCTATAAGACACCTATCCATTACTAATCTTATAGTTATATGGTCAATAAACACACAGCAAGAATAAAGTTCTTTAACGACCACCGATATGCCTTTTAACGGCGGTAGTTAAGAGTATTTAAACCACAGCGCCATTAATTAACGACGCTGTGGAAAAAGTGTATAGCGCCCCCCAGAGTCAGATTTTCTCCGGGGTCTTGGCTGCCAGAGGAAGCCGAGACCCCAGAGAACATGATTCGGGTCGTTTTTTACCGACCCCGGGGTTGCGATCGCCATTATTAACCGTATAACAAATGAAACAAGAAAAGAACACAGTGTGGCACTCACCCTGTTTGAAGCTGTGATATCGTGCTCTTTATTGGAGAAAAATATTTAAAACATCCGTAAGGACATCAGGTCTGCAGGAGGGTGCAGAGGTGGAGTGTGTGTGTCCACACTCCACCTCCGCACCCTGCTGCAGACCTGATGTCCTTACGGATGTTTTAAATATTTTTCTCCAATAAAGAGCACGATATCACAGCTTCAAACAGGGTGAGTGCCGCAATGTGTTCTTTTCTTGTTTCATTTAATATACGAAGGGCGATGCAAAAGTAATGATAATAGGTTATTTCTATTGCACACAGAAATTAAAATAAAATGTTTTCTTCTCTCTTAGGTACCCACTAGACCAGGAAAAAAAAATCACTTAAATAGACCACGATTCCCGGGAGCTACATTCATTTGAATATGAACTGCCAAGGAGTGAACATCAAAATGGAAAAAAACGAGCTCAGAGCTGTCATCAAATACCTCTGCTTGAAAAAAATGACTACCAAAGACATACATAGCGACTTGGTGGAAACATTGGGGGACTCTTCTCCTCCATATTCCACAGTTGCATGCTGGGCCAAGGAATTTAAGCTGGGAAGAACATCGACGGAAGATGAACATCGTGAAGGACGCCCATCCACGTCCCTCAATGAAGAAAACGTGAAAAAAGTTGAAGAAGTTGTATTGGCAGATCGAAGAGTGACTATCAGGCATGTAGCTGAGGTCACAGGGATCTCATATGGCAGTATTCAACGAATCCTTGCAAAAGAATTGCATATGAGAAAGGTCTCCGCGCGTTGGGTGCCAAAAATGTTAACAGACAAGCAAAAGAAGAAACGAGTTGACATTTCAATAGCAAATCTCGAAAAGTTTCAAGCAGACAAGGAAAATTTTTTGTCACGTTTTTTGACCATGGACAAGACCTGGATCCACCACTTTGATCCCGAAACTAAACAACAATCGATGACGTGGAAACGAGCCGACGAACCGACGCCGAAGAAATTCAAAGTGTCAAGCTCAGCAGGGAAGGTTATGGCGTCCGTTTTTTGGGACGCTGAAGGAATTATTATGGTGGACTATTTGGAGAAGGGAGCCACTATTACAGGCTCCTACTACACAGAACAAATAAGAAGATTGCGGGAGGCTATCAAGGAGAATAGGCGCGGCAAACTAAGGGCTGGAGTGCTGTTTCACCAAGATAACACGCCGGCTCACAAAGCTGCAGTTGCCATGGCTACCATTCAAGAAGCGGGCTTTGAACGGGTGGAACACCTCCCCTATTGGCCAGATCTAGCCCCCAGTGACATCTTTCTCTTTCCTCGGCTCAAGGAACACCTCCGGGGCAAGAAATTTGATGACAATAGCGACGTGATAACCGCTGTTGGGGATTTTTTTGAGGGTCAAGATCAAGAATTTTTTCTAAGGGAATTCTAAGTTTAGAAAAGAGATGGACTAAATGTATAGACTTGTTAGGAGACTATGTAAAAAAAAAAAAAATTGACTATATTCATTGTGTTTAGTATTGATTATCATTACTTTTGGATCGCCCCTCGTACTGTGGATTGCTTATCAGTGCAGAGCACCGTATACCCAGAGCGGTCGTGTCACCTGTGTGTTTTTCGGATATCCTTCAATGAGTCAAAGGTCCATACTGATTTGTGCTTCTCTAGTGCCGTCCACTGTTCATTCTATGTCTTGGTTGTTAACCGTATAACGGCGACCGCAAAAAAAGCGCGATTTGCCATTGAATTTCTATCTTCTCTGATATGATCGCACATCAGAGGAGAGAGAAATAGGGTCCCCCAATTTCCCCCCCTGGTACCTCCGTTGTCCCTCTCTGGCCCCCTGAAGTCCCCCGTGCCTCCGGCTTCTTCCGGCAGAAAGTGGCGTGTGCATGCGCAGTGCACCCGCTGAGATCTGCCAGCCGGCACCCTGCAACTATAGGGAGATTTTTCCTATTGGTTCATTTTGATCACTCTTCATCACCCTCTTAGTTAAGGAAAAATAATAAAATAAAGAAAATATATTTAGTTCCATTTTCCCATTAGGGTTAGAGTTGGGCTAAAGTGAGTTGGGCTAAAGTTAAGGTTTGGGCTAAAGTTAGAGTTAGGGTTGGGGCTAAAGTTAGGGTTAGGGTTGGGATTAGGGTTAGGGTTGGAATTAGGGTTAGGGTTGGGATTAGGGCTAGGTTTGTGGTTAGGGTTATGGTTAAGTTTGGGATTAGGGGTGTGTTGGGGTTAAGCATGAAACTAGAATTGGGGGGTTTCTACTGTTTAGGTACATCAGGGGGTCTCCAAACACGACTTGGCGCCATCATTGATTTCAGCCAATTTTGCGTTCAAAAAGTCAAATGGTGCTCCCTCCCTTCTGAGCTCTGCCGTGCTCCCAAACAGTGGTTTACCCCCACATATGGAGCATCAGCATACTGAGGACAAATTGGACAACATCTTTTGGGGTCCAATTTCTCCTGTTACCCTTGAGAAAATAAAAAATTGGAGGGCTAAAAATTATTTTTGTGGAAAAAAAAAAGATTTTTTGTTTTCACGGCTCTGCGTTAAAAACTTCTGTGAAGCACTTAGGGGTTCAAAGTTATCACCACACATCTGCATAAGCTCCATGGGGGTCTAGTTTCCAAAGTGGTGTCACTTGTTGGGGGTTTCTACTGTTTAAGCACATCAAGGGCTCTGCAAACGCAACATGACACCTGCAGACCATTCCATCAAAGTCTGCATTCCAAAACGTCACTACTTCCCTCCGAGCCCCGACGTGTGCCCAAACTGTAGTTTTCTCCCACATATGGGGTATCAGCGTACTCTGGACAAATTGGACAACTTTTGGGGTCCAGTATCTCCTTTTACCCTTGGGGAAAAAAAATGGGAGCTAAAAATAATTTTTGTGAAAAAAAAATGATTTTTTATTTTCACGGCTCTGCGTTATAGACTTATGTGAAGCACTCTGGGTTCAAAGTGCTCACCACACATCTACATAAGCTCCTTGGGGGGGGGGTCTAGTTTCCAAAATGGGGTCACTTGTGGGGGGTTTCTACTGTTTAGGCACATCAAGGGCTCTGTAAACGCAACATGATGCCGAATGACCATTCTATCAAAGTCTGCATTCCAAAACGGCGCTCCTTCCCTTCCGAGCTCTGCCATGCGCCCAAACAGTGGTCCCTCCCACATATGGGGTATCAACATATTCATGGCAAATTGCACAACTTATTTGGTCTAATTTTTCCTGTTACCCTTGTGAAAGTAAAAATTTGGCGGTGAAAAGATAATTTTTGTGGAAAAAATATGATTTTTTATTTTCACGGCTCTACGTTATAAACTTCTGTGAAGCACTTGGGGGTTCAAAGTGCTCATCACACATCTAGATAAGCTTCTTGAGAGGTCTAGTTTCCAAAATGGGGTCACTTGTGGGGGGTTTCTACTGTTTAGGTACATCAGGGGTTCTGCAAATGCCACATGACGCCCGCAGACCATTCCATCAAAGTCGGCATTTTAAAACGTCACTATTTCCCTTCTGAGCCCCGATGTGTGTCCTAACAGTGGTTCCCCCACACATGGGGTATCAGCGTACTCAGGACAAACTGGAAAACAACTTTTGGGTCCAATTTCTCCTTTTACCCTTGAGAAAATAAAAAATTGCAGGCTAGAATATCATTTTTGAGGAAAAAAATATTTTTACCATTTTCACGGTTCTGCATTATAAACTACTGTGAAGCACTTGGGGATTCAAAGTGCTCACCACACATCTAGATAAGTTACATAAGGGGTCTAGTTTCCAAAATGGTGTCAATTGTCTTTTTTTTTTCACTGTTTAGTCACATCAGGGGCTCTCCAAACGCGACATGGCGTTCCGATCTCAATTCCAGCCAATTCTGCATTGAAAAAGTCAAACAGTGCTCCTTACCTTCCAAGCTCTGCCTTGCGCCCAATCAGTGGTTTACCCCCACAAATGGGGTACCGACACATTCAGGAGAAATTGCACAACACATTTTGTGGTTAATTTTCTCTTTTTACACTTGTGAAAATAAAAAAAAATTGGTTCTGAAGTAAAATGTTTGCAAAAAAAAAAAATTGTTAATTTTTTCCTTCCACATTGCTTCAGTTCCGGTGAAGAACATAAAAGGTTAATAAACTTCTTGAATTTGGTTTTGAGCACCTTGAGGGGGGCAGTTTTTAGAATGGTGCCACTTTGGGATATTTTCTGTCATGTACACCCCTCAAAATGACTTTAAATGTGAGGTGGTCCCTAAAAAAATGGTTTTGTAAATTTTGTTGTAAAAATGGGAAATCGCTGGTGAACTTTTAACCCTTATAACTTCCTAACAAAAAAAATCGTTTCCAAAATTGTGCTGATGTAAAGTAGACATGTGGGAATTGTTATTTATTAACTATTTTGTGTGACACCACTCTCTGAATTAAGAGGATAAAAATTAAAATTTTGAAAATTGCTAAATTTTAAAAATTTTCGCCATATTTCTGTTGTTTTCATAAATAAACGCAAGTAATATCAATGAAATTTTACTGCTATTATAAAGTACAATATGTCACAAAAAACATTAATTTACCATACTTACTGCATTGCCTAATCCCCAAATCCCTCGATCTCCTGCAAAAATAAATAAACCAACAGATAATACACCCTGTCCGCCGTAGTCCAATTTCCGAGTGTCCCACGACGAGTCCAGCTCTGCTACATCTGGATGCCTTTGGCTGAATGGTGGCATTATGCCACCATCCAGCCTGACATCCAGACACAACAGAGCTTGTAGATGACCACTGGAGATAACTCGGTCCCCGGCGATCACCTGCACTGCAGTTCTCACGATCAGCTGACCGTGAGAACTTTGCTACTGACTGGAGATAACCCCGTTGGTCACGTGCACGGCAGTTCTTGCGGTCAGCAGTATTTGCTCAGTATCTGTTTTTTTACCATCAGAATTTGCTCAGTATCTGGTTTTACATCAGTGTTTGGTCAGTATCTGGTTTTTACCATCAGTGTTTGGTCAGTATCTGGTTTTACATCAGTGTTTGGTCAGTATCTGGTTTTACATCAGTGTTTGGTCAGTATCTGGTTTTACCATCAGTGTTTGGTCAGTATCTGGTTTTACATCAGTGTTTGGTCAGTATCTGGTTTTACATCAGTGTTTGGTCAGTATCTGGTTTTACCATCAGTGTTTGGTCAGTATCTGTTTTTTTCTTTAGTGTTTGGTCAGTATCTGGTTTTATTAGTGTTTCCTCAGTATCTGGTTGTACCATCAGTGTTTGGTCAGTATCTGGTTTTTACCATCAGTGTTTGCTCAGTATCTGGTTTTACCATCAGTGCTTAGTCAGTATCTGGTTTTACCATCAGTGCTTGGTCAGTATCTGGTTTTACCATCAGTGTTTGGTCAGTATCTGGTTTCTTTCATTAGTGTTTGGTCAGTATCTGGTTTTATTAGTGTTTCCTCAGAATCTGGTTGTACCATCAGTGTTTGGTCAGTATCTGGTTTTTACCATCAGTGTTTGCTCAGTATCTGTTTTTTACCATCAGTGTTTGCTTAGTAGCTGGTTTTACATCAGTATTTGCTCAGTAGCTGGTTTTACATCAGTGTTTGCTCAGTATCTGTTTTTTTACCATCAGTGTTTGTTCAGTATCTGGTTTTTACCATCAGTGTTTGCTCAGTAGCTGGTTTTACACCAGTGTTTGGGCAGTATCTGGTTTTACATCAGTGTTTGCTCAGTAGCTGGTTTTACATCAGTGTTTGGTCAGTATCTGGTTTTACCATCAGTGTTTGCTCAGTATGTTTTTTACCATCAGTGTTTGCTTAGTAGCTGGTTTTACATCAGTGTTTGCTCAGTATCTGTTTTTTACCATCAGTGTTTGCTTAGTAGCTGGTTTTACATCAGTGTTTGCTCAGTATCTGTTTTTTTTTACCATCAGTGTTTGGTCAGTATCTGGTTTTTACCATCAGTGTTTGCTCAGTAGCTGGTTTTACCATCAGTGTTTGGTCAGTATCTGGTTTTACCATCAGTATTTGTTCAGTAGCTGGCTTTACATCAGTGTTTGCTCAGTAGCTGGTTTTACATTAGTGTTTGGTCAGTATCTGGTTGTACCATCAGTGTTTGGTCAGTACCTGGTTTTACCATCAGTGTTTGCTCAGTAGCTGGTTTTACATTAGTGTTTGGTCAGTATCTGGTTTTACCATCAGTGTTTGGTCAGTACCTGGTTTTACCATCAGTGTTTGCTCAGTATCTGTTTTTTTACCATCAGTGTTTGCTCAGTATCTGGTTTTTACCATCAGTGTTTGCTCAGTATCTGGTTTTTACCATCAGTATTTGCTCAGTAGCTGGTTTTACATCAGTGTTTGCTCAGTATCTGTTTTTTTACCATCAGTGTTTGCTCAGTATCTGGTTTTTACCATCAGTGTTTGCTCAGTAGCTGGTTTTACACCAGTGTTTGGCCAGTATCTGGTTTTACATCAGTGTTTGCTCAGTAGCTGGTTTTACATCAGTGTTTGGTCAGTATCTGGTTTTACCATCTTTGTTTGCTCAGTATGTTTTTTACCGTCAGTGTTTGCTTAGTAGCTGGTTTTACATCAGTGTTTGCTCAGTATCTGTTTTTTACCATCAGTGTTTGCTTAGTAGCTGGTTTTACATCAGTGTTTGCTCAGTATCTGTTTTTTTACCATCAGTGTTTGCTCAGTATCTGGTTTTTACCATCAGTGTTTGCTCAGTAGCTGGTTTTACACCAGTGTTTGGCCAGTATCTGGTTTTACATCAGTGTTTGCTCAGTAGCTGGTTTTACATCAGTGTTTGGTCAGTATCTGGTTTTACCATCAGTGTTTGCTCAGTATGTTTTTTACCATCAGTGTTTGCTTAGTAGCTGGTTTTACATCAGTGTTTGCTCAGTATCTGTTTTTTACCATCAGTGTTTGCTTAGTAGCTGGTTTTACATCAGTGTTTGCTCAGTATCTGTTTTTTTACCATCAGTGTTTGCTCAGTATCTGGTTTTTACCATCAGTGTTTGCTCAGTAGCTGGTTTTACATCAGTGTTTACTCAGTATCTGTTTTTTTTTTCCATCAGTGTTTGGTCAGTATCTGGTTTTTACCATCAGTGTTTGCTCAGTATCTGGTTTTACCATCAGTATTTGTTCAGTAGCTGGCTTTACATCAGTGTTTGCTCAGTAGCTGGTTTTACATTAGTGTTTGGTCAGTATCTGGTTGTACCATCAGTGTTTGGTCAGTACCTGGTTTTACCATCAGTGTTTGCTCAGTAGCTGGTTTTACATTAGTGTTTGGTCAGTATCTGGTTTTACCATCAGTGTTTGGTCAGTACCTGGTTTTACCATCAGTGTTTGCTCAGTATCTGTTTTTTTACCATCAGTGTTTGCTCAGTATCTGGTTTTACATCAGTATTTGGTCAGTATCTGGTTGTACCAACAGTGTTTGGTCAGTATCTGGTTTTACCATCAGTGTTTGCTCAGTAGCTGGTTTTACATCAGTTTTTGCTCAGTATCTGGTTTTTACCATCAGTGTTTGCTCAGTATCTGGTTTTTACCATCAGTGTTTGCTCAGTAGCTGGTTTTACATCAGTGTTTACTCAGTATCTGTTTTTTTTTCCATCAGTGTTTGGTCAGTATCTGGTTTTTACCATCAGTGTTTGCTCAGTATCTGGTTTTACCATCAGTATTTGTTCAGTAGCTGGCTTTACATCAGTGTTTGCTCAGTAGCTGGTTTTACATTAGTGTTTGGTCAGTATCTGGTTGTACCATCAGTGTTTGGTCAGTACCTGGTTTTACCATCAGTGTTTGCTCAGTAGCTGGTTTTACATTAGTGTTTGGTCAGTATCTGGTTTTACCATCAGTGTTTGGTCAGTACCTGGTTTTACCATCAGTGTTTGCTCAGTATCTGTTTTTTTACCATCAGTGTTTGCTCAGTATCTGGTTTTACATCAGTATTTGGTCAGTATCTGGTTGTACCAACAGTGTTTGGTCAGTATCTGGTTTTACCATCAGTGTTTGGTCAGTATCTGGTTTTACCATCAGTGTTTGCTCAGTAGCTGGTTTTACATCAGTATTTGTTCAGTAGCTGGCTTTACATCAGTGTTTGCTCAGTAGCTGGTTTTACCATCAGTGTTTGCTCAGTAGCTGGTTTTACATCAGTTTTTGCTCAGTATCTGGTTTTTACCATCAGTGTTTGGTCAGTATCTGGTTTTTACCATGAGTGTTTGCTCAGTATCTGGTTTTACATCAGTTTTTGGTCAGTATCTGGTTTTTACCATCAGTGTTTGGTCAGTACCTGGTTTTACCATCAGTGATTTTCACATATAGAAAAATAAATCATTTGAAAACTTTCTCCTATCCGATATTAATCACGGCTTAAACCCTGATGCCGTCCGTGTGCCATCTGTGAACCCACAGACTTTGGGTCATTTTGATCCATGACTCAGATCAGACACAGACATTTCTCGGAGATTGTTTGCGGACATACGATCAGTAACAATACACCACCATGTGAGCAGTCCTATAGATCGTAATGGGTATTTGTTCTCTTCACGATAAGCAATGAATAGGCCTATGGATTATTTCTGAAAGTATGGATGTTATGCCCACCGAATTACAAGCGTTTACTCTGCAGATAGTGGGGTCTGTGCCTCCATAGTAATCGGATAGCAGGCAGCCCCTGACAGTAGGGCTCGGAGCATCACCTCACGGCGGCTGCGCTGGTAGCACCGCTCTATACTGTGACTGACTCCTCGCTCCGCTCACAGGAACCAGATGTCTGCCCCCTTGTTTCCGCCCGGGCGCTGTGAAGGGTGCACCGCTCTGCAGCCGTGTGAGCCGAGGTCAGAGCTGGAGAGGAGTCAGGAGGCTGGCAGCATGAGTGCGGCGGCGTGTCACTCCCTACTGCAGGCGTGCAGGCAGGGCGGCCGGAGCTGGTGAGTCCCGCTCCTTGTGCCAGGGCTGCGGGCAGGGGGAGATGCAGTGCACTGTGGACCTGCCAGTACAGCGGGATAGCGCAGGTACACGGGGGCGGCAGGGCTCAGTGTGGGGGGCAGCACTGCTCTCCTCTGCCGTGTGTGGTATTCTCATGGCCCAGGTGGGGGTTAGTTTACCTTCCACAGCCCTGGTGCAGGGTATAGGCAGCTCTCGGGGCTTTCTTTTCTCTATTTCTGTGTATTTGTGCATGAGTTTGGCTTCTATAGTATATGTTTCACTGTGCCTAGGCTGCAGAATAAACGCAAGTCAATCTCTTCAGTAGCGATGTTAATCTTCAAACACGGACCGCTGCAACTAATCACCGAGCTTTGTAGTGTTTTGCCGTCTACCTGAGCCCAGTGACTAGCTGCAACAGTCATGGGTTGTACACATAAAGGAGTTTTCTTGTGGTGACAGTCACTCTGACTGCAGACTTCTGAATACCTAACTTCATACTTAAAGGGCACCTGTCACCCCGAAAATCGCGGGTGAGGTAAGCCCACCGGCATCAGGGGCTTATCTGCAGCATTCTGTAATGCTGTAGATAAGCCCCCGATGTTACCTGAAAGATGAGAAAAAGACGTTAGATTATACTCACCCAGGGGCGGTCCCGCTGCTGGTCCGGTCGGATGGGCGTCTCCGGTCCACTGCGGCGCCTCCCATCTTCTTTCCATGACGTCCTCTTCTGATCTTCAGCCACGGTTCCGGCGCAGGCGTACTTTGCTCTGCCCTGTTGAGGGCAGACAAAGTGCTGCAGTGCGCAGGCGCCGGGCCTCTGACCTTTCCGGCGCCTGCGCACTGCAGTACTATCCTCTGCCCTCAAGAGGGCAGAGCAAAGTACGCCTGCGCCGGAGCCGTGGCTGAAGATCAGAAGAGGACGTCATGGAAAGAAGATAGGAGGCGCCGCAGTGGACCGGAGACGCCCATCCGACCGGACCAGCAGCGAGACCGCCCCTGGGTGAGTATAATCTAACGTCTTTTTCTCCTTTTTCAGGTAACATCGGGGGCTTATCTACAGCATTACAGAATGCTGTAGATAAGTCCCTGATGCCGGTGGGCTTACCTCAACCGCGATTTTCGGGGTGACAGGTTCCCTTTAACCCCTTCATGACCCAGCCTATTTTGACCTTAAAGACCTTGCAGTTTTTTGCAATTCTGACCAGTGTCCCTTTATGAGGTAATAACTCAGGAACGCTTCAACGGATCCTAGCGGTTCTGAGATTGTTTTTTCGTGACATATTGGGCTTCATGTTAGTGGTAAATTTAGGTCAATAAATTCTGCGTTTATTTGTGATAAAAACGGAAATTTGGCGAAAATTTTGAAAATTTCGCAATTTTCACATTTTGAATTTTTATTCTGTTAAACCAGAGAATTATGTGACACAAAATAGTTAATAAATAACATTTCCCACATGTATACTTTACATCAGCACAATTTTGGAAACAAAATTTTTTTTTGCTAGGAAGTTATAAGGGTTAAAATTTGACCAGCGATTTCTCATTTTTACAACGAAATTTACAAAACCATTTTTTTTAGGGACCACCTCACATTTGAAGTCAGTTTGAGGGGTCTATATGGCTGAAAATACCCAAAAGTGACACCATTCTAAAAAATGCACCCCTCAAGGTACTCAAAACCACATTCAAGAAGTTTATTAACCCTTCAGGTACTTCACAGCAGCAGAAGCAACATGGAAGGAAAAAATGAACATTTAACTTTTTAGTCACAAAAATTATCTTTTAGCAACAATTTTTTTATTTTCCCAATAGTAAAAGGAGAAACTGAACCACGAAAGTTGTTGTCCAATTTGTCCTGAGTACACTGATACCTCATATGTTGGGGTAAACCACTGTTCGGGCGCACGGCAGGGCTTGGAAGGGAAGGAGCGCCATTTGACTTTTTGAATGAAAAATTGGCTCCACTCTTTAGCGGACACCATGTCACGTTTGGAGAGCCCCCGTGTGCCTAAAAATTGGAGCTCCCCCACAAGTGACCCCATTTTGGAAACTAGACGCCCCAAGGAACTTATCTAGATGCATAGTGAGCACTTTGAACCCCCAGGTGCATCACAAATTGATCCATAAAAATGGAAAAGTACTTTTTTTTCACAAAAAAATTCTTTTAGCCTCAATTTTTTCATTTTCACATGGGCAACAGGATAAAATGGATCCTAAAATTTGTTGGGCAATTTCTCCTGAGTACACCGATACCTCACATGTGGGGGTAAATTACTGTTTGGGCACATGGTAAGGCTTGGAAGGGAAGGAGCGCCATTTGACTTTTTGAATGGAAAATTATCTCCATCGTTAGCGGACACCATGTCGCGTTTGTAGAGCCCCTGTGTGCCTAAACATTGGAGCTCCCCCACAAGTGACCCCATTTTGGAAACTAGACCCCCCAAGGAACTTATCTAGATGCCTAGTGAGCACTTTAAACCCTCAGGTGCTTCACAAATTGATCTGTAAAAATGAAAAAGTGCTTTTTTTTCACACAAAAATTCTTTTCACCTCAATTTTTTCATTTTCACATGGGCAATAGGATAAAATGGATCATAAAATTTGTTGGGCAATTTCTCCCGAGTACGCCGATACCTCATATGTGGGGGTAAACCACTGTTTGGGCACACGGCAGGGCTCGGAAGGGAAGGCGCGCCATTTGACTTTTTGAATGGAAAATTAGCTCCAATTGTTAGCGGACACCATGTCGCGTTTGGAGAGCCCCTGTGTGCCTAAACATTGGAGCTCCCCCACAAGTGACCCCATTTTGGAAACTAGACCCCCAAAGGAACTTATCTAGATGCATATTGAGCACTTTAAACCCCCAGGTGCTTCACAGAAGTTTATAACGCAGAGCCATGAAAATAAAAAATAATTTTTCTTTCCTCAAAAATGATTTTTTAGCCTGGAATTTCCTATTTTGCCAAGGGTAATAGGAGAAATTGGACCCCAAATGTTCTTGTCCAGTTTGTCCTGAGTACGCTGATATCCCATGTGTGGGGGTAAACCACTGTTTGGGCGCACGGCAGGGCTCGGAAGGGAAGGCACGCCATTTGGCTTTTTAAATGGAAAATTAGCTCCAATCATTAGCGGACACCATGTCACGTTTGGAGAGCCCCTGTATGCCTACACATTGGAGATCCCCCACAAGTGACCCCATTTTGGAAACAAGACCCCGAAAGGAACTTATCTAGATGTGTGGTGAGCACTTTGAACCCCCAAGTGCTTCACAGAAGTTTATAGTGCAGAGCCGTGAAAATAATAAATACGTTTTCTTTCCTCAAAAATAATTATTTAGCCCAGAAT
Organism: Ranitomeya imitator; assembly: GCF_032444005.1. Taxonomy (NCBI): domain Eukaryota; kingdom Metazoa; phylum Chordata; class Amphibia; order Anura; family Dendrobatidae; genus Ranitomeya; species Ranitomeya imitator. Next base: position 293,296,934 of record NC_091282.1, on the reverse strand, counting down.
TTTTTATTTTCCCAAGGGTTACAGGAGAAATTGGACCCCAAAAGTTATTGTCCAGTTTCTCCTGAGTACGCTGATACCCCATGTGTGGGGGTAAACCACTGTTTGGGCACACGTCGGGGCTCAGAAGGGAAGTAGTGACTTTTGAAATGCAGACTTTGATGGAATGGTCTGCGAGCGTCACGTTGCGTTTGCAGATCCCCTGGTGTGCCTAAACAGTAGAAACCCCCCTAAAGTGACCCCATTTTAGAAACTAGACCCCCCAAGGAACTTATCTAGATATGTGGTGAGCACTTTGAACCCCCAAGTGCTTCACAGACGTTTACAACGCAGAGCCGTGAAAATAAAAAATAATTTTTCTTTCCTCAAAAATGATGTTTTAGCAAGCATTTTTTTTATTTTCCCAAGGGTAACAGGAGAAATTGGACCCCAGTAATTGTTGCGCAGTTTATCCTGAGTATGCTGGTACCCCATATGTGGGGGTAAACCGCTGTTTGGGCACACGTCGGGGCTCGGAAGTGAGGGAGCACCATTTGACTTTTTGAATACGAGATTGGCTGGAATCAATGGTGGCGCCATGTTGCGTTTGGAGACCCCTGATGTGCCTAAACAGTGGTAACCCCTCAATTCTACCTCCAACACTAACCCCAACACACCCCTAACCGTAATCCCAACTGTAGCCGTAACCCTAATCACAACCCTAACCACAACCCTAACCCTAAGGCTATGTGCCCACGTTGCGGATTCGTGTGAGATTTTTCAGCATCATTTTTGAAAAATCCGCGGGTAAAAGGCACTGCGTTTTACCTGCGGATTTTCCGCGGATTTCCAGTGTTTTTTGTGCGCATTTCACCTGCGGATTCCTATTGAGGAACAGGTGTAAAACGCTGCGGAATCCGCACAAAGAATTGACATGCTGCGGAAAATACAACGCAGCGTTTCCGCGCGGTATTTTCCGCACCATGGGCACAGCGGATTTGGTTTTCCATAGGTTTACATGGTACTGTAAACCTGATGGAACACTGCTGCGAATCCGCAGCCAAATCCGCACCGTGTGCACATAGCCTAATTCTAAAGGTATGTGCACACGCTGCGGAAAACGCTGCGGATCCGCAGCAGTTTCCCATGAGTTTACAGTTCAATGTAAACCTATGGGAAACAAAAATCGCTGTACACATGCTGCAGAAAAACTGCACGGAAACGCAGCGGTTTACATTCCGCAGCATGTCGCTTCTTTCTGCGGATTCCGCAGCGGTTTTACAACTGCTCCAATAGAAAATCACAGTTGTAAAACCGCAGTGAAAGGCGCAGAAAAAACGCGGTATCCGCAGAGGACCAGAATACGTGTGCACATACCGAAACCCTAGCCCTACCCCTACCCCTAACCCTACCCCTAACCCTATTCTAACATTAGTGGAAAAATAAAAAATGTTTTAATTTTTTTTATTGTCCCTACCTATGGGGGTGACAAAGGGGGGGGGGGGGTCATTTATTATTTTTTTTATTTTGATCACTGAGATAGATTATATCTCAGTGATCAAAATGCACTTTGAACGAATCTGCCGGCCGGCAGATTCGGCGGGCGCACTGCGCATGCGCCCGCCATTTTGGAAGATGGCGGCGCCCAGGGAGAAGACGGACGGACCCCGGCAGGACCGGTAAGTATGATGGGGGGGGGGGGGGGATCGGAGCACGGGGGTGGTGGATCGGAACGCGGGAGGTGTGGAACGGAGCACTGGGGGGGTGGAACGGAGCATGGGGGTGGTGGAACGGAGCACGGGGGGTGGATCGGAGTGCAGGGGGGGTGATTGGAGCACGGGGGTGAGCGGACAAGAACACGGGGGGGAGCGGAGCACAGGACGGAGGGGAGCGGGGCAGTGTACCCGGCAGATCGGAGGGCTGGGGGGGCGATCGGTGGGGTGGGGTGGGGGCACATTAGTATTTCCAGCCATGGCCGATGATATTGCAGCATCGGCCATGGCTGGATTGTAATATTTCACCCATTATAATGGGTGAAATATTACAAATCGCTCTGATTGGCAGTTTCACTTTCAACAGCCAATCAGAGCGATCGTAGCCACGGGGGGGGGGGGGGGGGGGGGGTGAAGCCACCCCCCCTATTATTATTATTATTATACATTTTTATAGCGCCATTTATTCCATGGCGCTTTACATGTGAATACGGGGCAAATATAGACAATTACATTAAACATGAGCAGATAACAAGGCACACGAGTACATAAGGAGTGAGGACCCTGCCCGCGAGGGCTCACAGTCTGCAGGGGGTGGGTGAGGATACACTAGGAGAGGGAAGAGCTGGCTGTGCGGCTGTTCAGTAGGCCCTGGGCTAAACTACCACTCCCCCTGTCCCTGCAGATCGGGTGAAATGGGAGTTAACCCTTTCACCCGGCCTGCAGGGACGCGATCTTTCCATGACGCCACATAGGCGTCATGGGTCGGGAAGGGGTTAACTAGATGGGTCACGTGACCATAAATGTGCAATTTCCATACATGCAGTCACGTGCCGACAAGACTCGCTCAATACAAGTAAACTGAGCAAGGCCGAGCACGTCTAGTCAGAATGTGGCTGACTCCATGCAAATAACATGCTTGGTCATGACCTCCCTGTCTCAGTAGCGATATCGGGGAATCCTGAGGGCCTGCGGTGCCTGCGCAGTAAGGTTATGTGCACACAATGCGGATTTTGCTGCGGATCTGCAGCAGTTTTGCCATGAGTTTACAGTACAATGTAAACCTATGGGAAACCGAAAACGCTGTGCACATGCTGCGGTAAAAAAACGTGCGGAAACGCAGCGGTTTACATTCCACAGCATGTCAATTCTTTGTGCGGAATCCGCAGCGGTTTGCACCTGCTCCATAATAGAAAACAGCAGGTGTAATCTGCACAAAAACCGCTGTAAATCCGCAGGAAAAACGCGGTGCTTTTGCCCTGCGGATTTATCAAATCCGCTGTGGAAAAATCCGCAGTGGACCATTCTACGTGTGCACATAGCCTTAAGATTTATAAATCTGCAGTCACATACAATGACTGCAGACTTTCAGCACTACAGCCCTGTCAGCAGTGACGAAAGGGCAGCACCAGTGGCTTCAGTATATTATTAAATTATCAACCTCCTTGAACAATTTTTTTTTCTTGGACATTGGACTTCTGTTGTCTACTACTAGAGCAACACTTTCTTGTTTTGAATATTTGGCCCCGATAAAATAAACTCGCCTTTGGTGCTGTTCCAGCGGTGTCGGCACTCGCATTCTTGATGGCTCTTGTGTTGTTATGACAAGTGAGCCCTGCGAATCGAACATCAAGAGAAAGTCAGAGTAGAGCCGCAGCCCTGGCTTCCTGATTGGGCGCAGAGCTTATACGTCATAACCACACGAGCACTGGGAAGGCGACTGCTGATATCGCTGCGTCGGAGGTGAGTTGTATCATATTCGCATTCAGGAGCACGCCACTCTGCTGTCAGCAGCTTCCTGCTTGCCAGGGGTGTCCTGCTCCAGATTGATAGTTCAGACCAGCAGCATGGTCACACTAATAGCCCGAACTATGCAGTCTCTGATTCTGCAAGCAGAGGTAGCTGTGTCTCTGCATCATCAGAGGAGCACAAAGGCATCGAAGCTTGCCGAATCCCACAATCTAGGCTGCTTCAGAGCAGCTGTATTAGAGCTTGTAAGCGCTGCGCTCTTACCTAGAAGACCACTAATGAACTGCAGCAGTGGTACGTAACCTAGGCAACAAGCAGTTAACAAATGAAAAATCTGTCCATTTTTTAAAAATGGAGAGGATTTTGCTAACAAGTAAATTGCATAAACCTCTATCTTCCAGCCTAAACCACTTCTGTAATCTGCGTTCTCAAATTCCCTACAATTCTCCCTATTTAGCTCTTCTCTCTATCTGTCATCTGTTTTTCTTTGTTTCCTGTGACGTTGTGTTTGAGGGGAGTCTCAAACAAGAAGTCATGGAAAGATGGCTCTGCAGTCACCTCCTTTCATCTTCTAACACCCCCACCATGTTTGGGCAGCTGTCATATACCTTGTTTTTATCACTGCCCTCTAAAGCAGGAAATGTGGCAGCAGCCACTGAAGATGTGGGCACCACCATTTGAGGGCAGGTGCTATCATTTTCCCTTGACCCTCCGAGAAACAGGACGCCATGCCTCCGATTGTGCGCTGGTTCTGGAGGGAGGGACATAGGCTGCGGGGAAATGAGCTCAGGTCCAGCCTCCTGGAAAAAAAATGTCAGAACGCTTAGGAATTTTATAATAAAACAAATGAATGAAGTGGGGTTAGGGATTAAAGGCAGATATTTATAGATGGACAACCCCTTCTAATGTTACCTGGGTGTATAATTGTGTCTCTCCAGCAGTATGAATTTTTTTTTTTTCCTTTTATGAAAGGGGTTGTCTAAGTATACTTTTTTTTCCCCCACTCTGTGACTGTACAACCCCTTTCAATCTTGTGTTGCATCCACCCTGTTATCTTCTTGTCCTGCTATTTAAGACATTTTCCTTACCTCCTTACTACAGGGTTTTTCCTACTACAAGAAAGTATAAAATGCATTTTTATGACAAAATTGATAATGCTTATCAATTTTTCTGCAGTCCACCTTGGATATGGCGACGAGAAAGTCATTGGCAATCTTCTCTGCTAGGCCTTCGCTCAGTACTTCCAATGAGGTAAGAGACCATCCATGCTAGGTGTACTTGACATCAAACTTGTCTATCAATTGGATTGCGGCTGATCGGTTCAATTCTTACTTAGGTAGAACAGTCCCCATACATATAAGGTTAAAGTTGTCGAGATTTGCTGACCATCTAATGTTTATGGTGCCCCCTGAATCTCATCCTACTGATGATAGGATTTGATGTTGAAAGTACAACTCTATCTACCAGGCGCAATAAACTGCCGCTAGTTGTTGGACAGCGTCTTTCTTCTCTCTCACCTTTGAAAATACATGAACGCTTGGGTGGTGAGAGCGGTCTTCCAAACGAAAATTAATTTTGCATCAATTGTGTATGCTAATCTCATCAGGGGTGCCTCTTAATTATTGGTGTTCTGTTTTCACCACCTTTTAGAGCTGAACCTAGAAAGAAGAAGAAGGTGGATCCCAAGAGAGAACTAGTAGCAAAGGAGCGCATGAGGAAGAGACTTAAAAAAATGGAGCGTGTCCCACCTGAACTTATACCCATTGAGGACTTCACACCGTCAGCAAAATATTTAGATGACAGCAGGTAAACTGATAAATGCTGCAATTATACACCGAGCTCACATTACAGTGTATGGAAAATGTTCCTGTTCCAGAGACTTTTGATCACACAAACCAAGAGGAGTTAATTCTTGTACTGCCAGGGATGTTACCTAGTGATGAGCAAATTTGTTCTGAAAACGGTCGCCAAACATAAATTCGGCACGAATATGGCACATTTGGATTTGTGATCGGAAACCCTCAGTAAAAAATCCGTAGCATTCTGTAGAAGTGCGGGAAAATATTTGCGTTGCCATAAAAATATTTTCAGCACTTTAGTAACTATAATGTTGGTGTTTTCTGAGCGTTTGGTGAGGGGAGGAGGTTTGCAGAGCTCAAAGGCGCAGCGTTCTTGGAAGCAGAGCAGTCATTTCCCCCCGCCCTAACTTTGTGTGCACATTGTGGCTAGCCACAATCGGGGCACAGGAAACACCCACAATGTCTTGACACTTCGGCTTGTAATTGGCTGCTGAAATCATGTGTCCCTCTCCATATAAATAGAGGACATCTTGTTTTTAGCGCCATTTTGACACTGCAACAGCGCAGAGGCTGCTCCTGATGCTGCCACTGTTAACAGCAAGATTTTAGCTATTTAGTTAGGCGGTTGTATATCAGTCACATAGTGTGCCCTTAAAATTTACCTTCCAGATTTTATTTTTTTTGGGCAATACTGAGGTTCTCAATCAAAGCCAGCAGGGCACATGTTCTACAAGTGTGTTGTACACTGCTTCTATAGTGCTCCATGCACGAGTATAGCATTATATTTAATATTTTTTTCAGTAGGTAAATGTGAAAATGCCTGCTGTATCCCACATTTTAGCTAATTAGCTACTTTTAGTGTCCAGTGTGAATGTTAAATTTACCTTCCAGCATTGTTGTGTTTTTTTTTTTTTGTTTGTTTGTTTTTTGTTTTCTTTTTTGGACATTACTGAGTCTCACAAAGAAAGCCAGCAGGGCACATGTTGTGCAATGCTTCTATTGTGATCCATGCACTAGTATAGCATTCTAAGTCACATGTAGCTGGTGAAAAGCCTGCTGTATCCCACCTTGTCATTTAGTGCCTTGGTTATATAATACTGCAGACCTAATGCATATTAACCCCTTTACCCCCAAGGGTGGTTTGCACGTTAATGACCGGGCCAATTTTTACAATTCTGACTACTGTCCCTTTGTGAGGTTATAACTCTGGAACGCTTCAACGGATCCCAGTGATTCTGTCATTGTTTTCTCGTGACATATTGTACTTCATGACAATGGTAAAAATTCTTTGATAGTACCTGCGTTTATTTGTGAAAAAAACGGAAATTTGGCGAAAATTATGAAAATTTCGCAATTTTCCAACTTTGAATTTTTATGCAATTAAATCACAGAGATATGTCACACAAAATACTTAATAAGTAACATTTCCCACATGTCTACTTTACATCAACACAGTTTTGGAACCAAAATTTTTTTTTTGTTAGGGAGTTATAAGGGTTAAAAGTTGACCAGCAATTTCTCATTTTTACAACACCATTTTATTTTAGGGACCACATCTCATTTGAAGTCATTTTGAGGGGTCTATATGATAGAAAATACCCAAGTGTGACACCATTCTAAAAACTACACCCCTCAAGGTGCTCAAAACCATATTCAAGAAGTTTATTAACCCTACTGGTGCTTCACAGGAATTTTTTGAATGTTTAAATAAAAATGAACATTTAACTTTTTTTCACAAAAAATTTAATTCAGCTCCAATTTGTTTAATTTTACCAAGGGTAACAGGAGAAAATAGACCCCAAACATTGTTGTACAATTTGTCCTGAGCACGACAATACCCCACATGTGGGGGTAAACCACTGTTTGGGCGCATGGCAGAGCTCGGAAGCGAAGGAGCGCCATTTGACTTTTCAATGCAAAATTGACTGGAATTGAGATGGGACGCCATGTTTCGTTTGGAGAGCCCCTGATGTGCCTAAACATTGAAACCCCCCACAAGTGACACCATTTTGGAAAGTAGACCCCTTAAGGAACTTATCTAGATGTGTGGTGAGCACTTTGACCCACCAAGTGCTTCACAGAAGTTTATAATGTAGAACCGTAAAAATAAAAAATCATATTTTTTCACAAAAATTAACTTTCCGCCCCCAATTTTTTATTTTCCCAATGGTAAGAGAAGAAATTGGACCCCAAAAGTTGTTGTACAATTTGTCCTGAGTACGCTGATACCCCATATGTGGGGGTAAACCACTGTTTGGGCGGATGATAGAGCTCGGAAGGGAAGGAGCGCCGTTTGACTTTTCAATGCAAAATTGACAGGAATTGAGATGGGACGCCATGTTGCGTTTGGAGAGCCACTGATGTGCCTAAACATTGAAACCCCCCACAAGTGACACCATTTTGGAAAGTAGACCCCCTAAGGAACTTATCTAGATGTGTGGTGAGCACTTTGACCCACCAAGTGCTTCACAGAAGTTTATAATGCAGAGCCGTAAAAATAAAACAAAGATTTTTTCCCACAAAAATTATTTTTTAGCCCCCAGTTTTGTATTTTCCCGAGGGTAACAGGAGAAATTGGACCCCAAAATTTGTTGTCCAATATGTTCTGAGTGCGCTGATACCCCATATGTGGGGGGGAACCACTGTTTGGGCGCATGGGAGGGCTCGGAAGGGAAGGCGCTCCATTTGGAATGCAGGCTTAGATGGAATGGTCTGCAGGTGTCACATTGCATTTGCAGAGCCCCTAATGTACCGAAACAGTAGAAACCCCCCACAAGTGACACCATTTTGGAAACTAGACCCCCATGGAACTTATCTAGATGTGTTGTGAGAACTTTGAACCCCCAAGTGTTTCACTACAGTTTATAACGCAGAGCCGTGAAAATAAAAAAACTTTTTTTTTTCCCACAAAAATTATATTTTAGCCCCCAGTTTTGTATTTTCCCAAGGGTAACCGGAGAAATTGGACCCCAAAAGTTGTTGTCCTATTTGTCCTGAGTACGCTGATACCCCATATGTTGGGGTAAACCCCTGTTTGGGCACACGGGAGTGCTCGGAAGGGAAGGAGCACTGTTTTACTTTTTCAACGCAGAATTGGCTGGAATTGAGATCGGACGCCATGTCGCGTTTGGAGAGCCCCTGATGTGCCTAAACAGTGGAAACCCCCCAATTATAACTGAAACCCTAATCCAAACACACCCCTAACCCTAATCCCAACAGTAACCCTAACCACACCTCTAACCCAGACACACCCCTAACCCTAATCCCAACCCTATTCCCAACTGTAAATGTAATCTAAACCCTAACCGTAACTTTAGCCCCAACCCTAACTGTAGCCTTAACCCTAGCCACAACCCTAACTTTAGCCCCAACCCAAACTGTAGCCTTAACTCTAGCCCTAACCATAGCCCTAACCATAGCCCTAACCCTAGCCCTAACCCTAACCCTAGCCCAAACCCTAACCCTAGCCCTAATGGAAAAATGGAAATAAATACATTTTTTTAATTTTTCCCTAACTAAGGGGGTGATGAAGGGGGGTTTGATTTACTTTTATAGCGGATTTTTTAGCGGATTTTTATGATTGGCAGCCGTCACACACTGAAAGACGCTTTTGATTGCAAAAAATATTTTTTGCGTTACCACATTTTGAGAGCTATAATTTTTCCATATTTTGGTCCACAGAGTCATGTGAGGTCTTGTTTTTTGCGGGACGAGTTGATGTTTTTATTGGTAACATTTTTGGGCACGTTACATTTTTTGATCGCTTTTTATTCCGATTTTTGCGAGGCAGAATGACCAAAAACCAGCTATTCATGAATTTCTTTTGGGGGGGGCGTTTATACCGTTCCGCGTTTGGTAAAATTGATAAAGCAGTTTTATTCTTCGGGTCAGTACGATTACAGCGACACCTCATTTATATCATTTTTTTTTTTATGTTTTGGCGCTTTTATACGATAAAAACTATTTAATAGAAAAAATAATTATTTTTGCATCGCTTTATTCTCAGGACTATAACTTTTTTTTTTTTTTGCTGATGATGCTGTATGGCGGCTCATTTTTTGCGGGACAAGATGACGCTTTCAGCGGTATCATGGTTATTTATATCTGTCCTTTTGATCGCGTGTTATTCCACTTTTTGTTCGGCGGTATGATAATAAAGCGTTGTTTTTTGCCTCGTTTTTTTTTTTTTTTTTCCTTACGGTGTTTACTGAAGGGGTTAACTAGTGGGCCAGTTTTATAGGTCGGGCCGTTACGGACGCGGCGATACTAAATATGTGTACTTTTATTGTTTTTGTTTTTTTTATTTAGATAAAGAAATGTATTTAGGGGAATAATATTTTTTTTTTTTTTTTTTTCATTATTTAGGAATATTTTTTTTTATTTTTTTTTTACACATTATGAAAATTTTTTTTTTTAACTTTTTTACATTGTCCCAGGGGGGGACATCACAGATCAGTGATCTGACAGTGTGCACAGCACTCTGTCAGATCACCGATCTGACATGCAGCGCTGCAGCCTTCACAGTGCCTGCTCTAAGCAGGCTCTGTGAAGCCACCTCCCTCCCTGCAGGACCCGGATCCGCGGCCATCTTGGATCCGGGGCTGGAGGAAGCAGGGAGGGAGGTGAGACCCCCGGAGCAACGCGATCACATCGCGTTGCTGCGGGGGGCTCAGGGAAGCCCGCAGGGAGCCCCCTCCCTGCGGGAAGCTTCCCTATACCGCCGGCACATCGCGATCATCTTTGATCGCGGTGTGCCAGGGGTTAATGTGCCGGGGGCGGTCCGTGACCGCTCCTGGCACATAGTGCCGGATGTCAGCTGCGATAAACAGCTGACACCCGGCCGCGATCGGCGGCGCTCCCCCCGTGAGCGCCGCCGATCGCGCTGCCGATCGCGCTGGACGTACTATCCCGTCCGTTGTCATGGGGGCCCACCCCACCTCGACGGGATAGTACGTCCCATGTCAGAAAGGGGTTAAATAAAAATGAACATTTCACTTTTTTCACAAAAAATTTAATTCCGCTCCAATTTGTTTTATTTTACCAAGGGTAACAGGAGAAAATGGACCCCAAACATTGTTGTACAATTTGTCCTGAGTATGCCAATACCCCACATGTGGGGGTAAACCACTGTTTGGGCGCATGGCAGAGCTCGGAAGCGAAGGAGTGCCATTTGACTTTTCAATGCAAAATTGACTGGAATTGAGATGGGACGCCATGTTTCGTTTGGAGAGCCCCTGATGTGGATAAACATTGAAACCCCCCACAAGTGACACCATTTTGGAAAGTAGACCCCCTAAGGAACTTATCTAGAGGTGTGGTGAGCACTTTGACCCACCAAGTGCTTCACAGAAGTTTATAATGTAGAACCGTAAAAATAAAAAATCATATTTTTTCACAAAAATTATCTTTTCGCCCCCAATTTTTTTATATTCCCAAGGGTAAGAGAAGAAATTGGACCCCAAAAGTTGTTGTACAATTTGTCCTGAGTACGCTGATACCCCATATGTGGGGGTAAACCACTGTTTGGGCGGATGGGAGAGCTCGGAAGGGAAGGAGCGCCGTTTGACTTTTCAAAGCAAAATTGACAGGAATTGAGATGGGACGCCATGTTGCGTTTGAAGAGCCACTGATGTGCCTAAACATTGAAACCCCCCACAAGTGACACCATTTTGGAAAGTAGACCCCCTAAGGAACTTATCTAGATGTGTGGTGAGCACTTTGACCCACCAAGTGCTTCACAGAAGTTTATAATGCAGAGCCGTAAAAATAAAACAAAATTTTTTTCCCACAAAAACAGGATTTTTGGTTGCTTACCGTAAAATCTGTTTCTCGGAGCCTTCATTGGGGGACACAGGAACCATGGGTGTATGCTGCTGCCACTAGGAGGCTGACACTATGCAAATAAAAAAGTTAGCTCCTCCTCTGCAGTGTACACCCTACCGACAGGAAGTAGGATATTCAGTTAGTGAGAAAGCAGTAGGAGAAGCAACGTGTAAAGGAGAAAGAATAATATAACAATAATAATAAACTTTATATATAGCGCCAACAAATTCCATGGCGCTCCACAGATTAACAGTTTCAAACACTCAAAGAGTGTTCAAAGAACTCAAACGTAAACAGTAAAAAAAGCTGTTCAACTTGGGAGGGAGCTGTGTCCCCCAATGAAGGCTCCGAGAAACAGATTTTACGGTAAGCAACCAAAAATCCTGTTTTCTCTATCGCCTTTCATTGGGGGACACAGGAACCATGGGACGTCCCAAAGCAGTCCCTGGGGTGGGAAAAACAGACTTTCATCAGGTCCGAGGACTCACCACTGCCACCTGCAGGATCCTTCTGCCCAGGCTGGCGTTCGCCGAAGCATAGGTATGGACCTTGTAAAGTTCAGCGAAACGTGTGGATGGAAGACCAGGTTGCCGCTTTGCGAAGCCGTCGGTGAAAGCCCTGTGACGTACCGCACAGGAGGCGCCGACTGCCCGGGTAGAGTGAGCCTTTCTCTCTGGAGGGGCACTCTGTTCTTGACCCGGTAAGCTTCCAAAATTGCTGTTCTGATCCAGCAAGCAATAGTCGCCTTGGAATCCTGATCCAGCAAGCAATAGTCGCCTTGGAATCCGGCAGGCGTTCACACGCACCATCAGGGATGGCGAAAAGAGAATCCAGCTTTCGGAAAGCAGCCGTGCTAGCAAGGGAGATCCTCACTGCCCTGACGAGGTCCAGCCTGTTCAACGATTGCTCCAGAGGCTGAATCGGAACTGGACAAAAGGAAGGTAGAACGGTGTCCTCGTTGAGGTGGAAAGGTGAAAACCACCTTGTGAAGGAAGGAAGGCGGAGGCCTGGGACCACCTTGTCCTGGTGGAAAATCAAGAAAGGAGATCGGCAAGAAATGGCTGCCAATTTGAAAATGCGGCAGATCGAAGTGATGGACCTGAGAAAAGCCACCTTCCCAGATAGAACTGACATGGAAAACTCCCTGAGAGGCTCAGAGGGGGGAACCCCCAAGAACGACCAGCACAACCTTTAGATCCCATGAATCCACAGAGGCCCTGTACGGAGAGACAGAATGGGCTACTCCTTGAAGGAAGGTCTTAACCTGCGGCTGAGAAGATAACATCTTCTCAAAGGGAAGAAGAGCGCAGGAACCTGGTCCTTTAGGGAACTAAGAGTGAAGCCCGAATCCAGTCCTGCCTGAAGGAAAACCAAATGGAAGGCAGGGAAAAAGACATAGGTGAAAAGCGGTTGGACTTGCACCAACGAAAGTAAGCCTTCCAGGTACGATAGTAGATCCTGGAAGACGAAGGCTTCCTAGCCTGGATTATAGTGTGACTCATCCGGGCCGAAAGGCCGGACACTCTTAGAACTGTGGTGTCCACAACCACGCCGTTAAACTGAGCGACTGATAATTCGGGTGGCAGATCGGACCGTGGGACAGCAGATCGGGTCTGTCTGGAAGGCACCAGGGGCGTCCGCGAGAAGATTGACGATGTCCGCAAACCAAGACCTCCTGGGCCAATCCGGGACGATCAGAATGCCCGGCACCCCTTCTTTTTCGACAGCTTGGAAAGCAAGGGAAGGGGTGGGAACCGATAGGGGAGCACGAACTGCGACCAAGGAATGGCCAAAGAGTAAACACCACTGCGAGATAATCGCGGGACCTTGGGACGACCCGAGGGACATTCCTGTTCAATCGGGACGCCGTGAGGTCCACCTCTGGAGTCCCCCATCGAAGAGCAATCAGGTAGGAGACCTCCTGAAGTAAGGACCATTCCACTGCCGCGAGGCCCTCGCAGCCGAGGAAGTCGGCGGCCTAATAGTCCACGCCGGGGACATGCGCTGCGGATCTCACCAGGACCGTAGCCTTTGTCCAGAGGAGGATCCTGGGATCTCGGCAGAGGCCAGAGAACTCAGAGTCCACCCCTGGAGGTTGACATATGCCACTGCTGTGTCATTGTCTGTCTGGATTCGAATTGGCAGGCTGCTGAGAATCCTTATCCAGTGAAAGACCGAAAGATGATCCGGAACTCGAGGACATTGATCGGTAGAGAGGACTCCTGCGCCGACCAACAACCCTGAAAAGAACAGGTGACAAAGCCCCACGCCTCCGCCGAGCAGGCTGGCGTCCGTCGTCACCACCTGCCAGGGAACTGGAAGAAAGGATATGCTGTGAAGGATCTGCTCTGGGATAAGAGAAGTGACCTCGGCCACCAGTCGAGGAACCGTTTGACCCGGGAGAAAGCCGGATCGGACGATGCAGGGAGAAGACAGACGTGTCCCCCTGTGATGGAATAGCCTGCTGAAGAAGTCTTGAATGAAACGGGCGAAGGGAAAATTGCTTCCGATGTTGCAACCAACCTCCTTAGGACCTTCATGGCCCATCGGAAAGGAGGGGAGCCGAGAACCCTGGAGCAAGCGAACTTCCCGACAAAGGAGGGAAAGCGTGTCTTCGGGAAGAAAGACTCTGGTCAGACAAATGACGAAGAACATGCCCAGAGATACAAGGCGCCGAACAAGACGGAACTTCTTCCTGTTGACGAGCCACCCGCAACGGCTAGAGCGTCGGGGAAGATTGATAGACTTTCGGGAGCCTGAAACCGAAATTCCTGAGCCTCCATGGAAGCGATTACTGAATGAGGGAATATCATCCTGAAGTGTTTCAAGACGAGACTTCCTGTTAAGCAATTTGAGATCCGGACTGGGACGAACCGTGTAGTCCTCTTTCAGTACAAAGAGATTTGAACCGTTCCTGTTCTGGGACGGGAACGATTACCCCGGATTTAAGGAGGGAAACAATGGCTGTAAAGAAACCCGGGACTAGAGCAGGGTCTCTTGGAGGTTGGGATTCAAAGAAAACGATCCCAGGGCCGTGAAATGAATCTATTTTGTATCCAGAGGATACAAGTTCCCTGGCCCATGCGTCCTCTACTGAGGAGACCCAGACGTCCCTGAGGAACAGGAGACGGCTGCCCAGCCTGGGAAATGGGCTGGAGTCTAGTCGTGGATCATGCCTAGGTGGAACTTCCAGTCCTGGACCTGGAGAATCCACCTTAGAAGTAGAGGGAACGCCAGGAAGGAGTGAGTCGAAGAATACCTTCTTCTCTTAACATGCCTGAGGCCTCTGCTGTTGCGAAAAAGGAATCTGATGCTGCAAAGCGACGAGAAAAGCCGAAAGGACCGAAGTTGCCGCCTAGGAAGAGAACTGGTGCCGCCAGTGGCTTCCTTAGTAATTTGGTCCAGCTTGGAACCGAAAAGACGTGATCCTTGAAAAAGGCAGGCCCGTAAGGGACTTCTTTGATGACTCGAGCCAAACAGAGTGACGGCTGGCAACAACATTACTGTACTGAAGACGCGACGTCCAGGGAACAAATTATTCCCCGGCGTGAGTAATCTGGGTGGAAACTTCCGCCATCCAGTCTGGTGGAGCTCCGGCCTGAATGCCCCAACGGAGTTGTTTAGCCCCTTCGGATACAGACTTCGAAACCCAAGTGGAAGCGAAAGCCGGGCATAGAGATGATGCGGCATCTTCGAAAGTCGAATTCACGAAGGATTCCATGATCCTATCGATGGAATCTCGTGAAGACTGTGTTGGTGGCAAGTCTAGCAGCGGCGGATCCACAGAGGGAGAGGTCGTTCTCTAACGCCTCTCATTCCGGTTGGCGATGAGGTCCGGAGGAAAGAGATATGAGACTCCAAGACGCTTGTCTCTGTGAGAACGTCTGGTCGAATTCGCTCTTTCTCTGGCCAGAAGCTCCTCGATTCAGGATGAGGAGCGAATCCCTTGGGAGGTAATTTAGACCGTCTAAACGAAACCGCCTGATCTGCGGGTTCCGTCGAGGAATCTTTGATGCCACAGGTCAGATTGGACGCTCCAATGAGGCCTTGAACCATATCCCTCATGTTATGATTTGGTTAGACTCCGGCCCCAAATTATCCTCTGAAGGCGCATCAGAGAGAAACCTCGCCTTACTCGGGGGGGGGATCAGGGGGAAGTCGACCACAGAGAAGGACCGTGGGGCGAGATGGACCGAGGAGAGAACTCAGACCAGCGTTCCTGTCTGGATCTTTCACGGCCTGTATTGGAAGACTCGGACGGAGCTTCTTGCGACCCGCTGGCTACTGCGGAAGTCTGCAGGGGCAACCGATCGAGCACGGACACAAGGGTCTGGGACACCCGTGTGAGATCCGCTATTGATAGAGACAGAGGGGAGGCCCAGCCTGGGGTGGGGACTTCGCTCTGAGGCGGAGCAGCAGGGGGGGTCTTGGGTGGTAAACATAATGTGGGTTGCTGCAGGCCTGTCTGAGGGAAGCTTGCGGTTACAAGACGCACCCTGAAAGTGTTTCACTAAGGCACAGGCACAGGAAAAAGTAGGAGGTCGGGAGTGATCTTCCTTAAAATTAGACCGAATGGGCCCCTGAGGTAAATGTCAGAAGACTAGGGGACCGGGGATTGAGACAAACTGCGGTGCAAAGGTACTCACGGCAGACACTGCGGGATCCAGATGGAAGGTTGCACGGCCTTGAAGATGCTCCTCAGGAACGATAGCCCCTAGGAGAACAGGCAGACACATCTGTGGCACTCTTGTCCGAAACTTGCTGCAGGTCTGAAGAACAGCAGTGGGGAGATGCGAGGATGCCAGGAATTTGCACTCTTAGGATGTGCAAAGAAAAACGTTCCTGGCACTGAAATAAGCATCTGTGGCTGCCTGGGAGTGGTGGGCGGGGCTTAACCGCCAAGCCAGGAGCACCAAGATGGCGGCGGTGGGCGGAGCTTGCCGATAATAGTCGGGCGGGAGAAAAGCCCGCCCGAGGGAAAGGAAGTGGGAGGAGATGCAGCGCCGGAAGTAGGCCCCGGAAGAAGCCGGGGCCTAAATTTAAGGCCGGCGGCCGCCGGGAAGGGCCGCGGCGGCGGGTGAAGCGGCGCGGTTTCCTGCAAGGCCGCCGTGCCGTGGTAAAAGGGCACAGTGCGGCCGTAGGAGGAAGCGGCGGCGGTGCCTGCAAAGCCGCCGCACCAGAAGAAAGCGGTGCGGCCGCAGGAGAAAGCGGCGCGGCTGCCAGCGAGGCGGCCACGCCGTGTCAGAAAAGAATAGTGCGGCCGCAAGGAAATCGGCGCGGCTACCATAAGGCCGCCGCGCCAGGACAGAAACAGTGCAGCCGCAGGAGGAAAAAAGGCAGAGGCTGCCGCACGGCCGCCGCATCGGGACAGAGCACAGTGCGGGGGAAAAAGGCAGCGTGGCCGCCTGTAAGGCCAAGAACAGCGCGGCTGCCACGCTAATGGGGCGACGACCCCCGCCCCATGAGAAAATGTCAACCAGGTCAATACCGCCTGGAAAAAATCCCAAGGGACCCCCAAATGACTACTCTGGAACTGATGAAGGACCCAGAGGTACTTTGGAATACTCACCTAAAAAATCCCACGCCGTCCTTACTAACCTCATTCTGTGGGAAAATATCAGACGTCCAGGGAGCTGATGGACGTCCTCGTCTCCTCCAACCGACAGGCTCTGGTGGGCGAGTGGGTGGGGGACGGAGCCAGGACCGGACTTCTAAGCACGCTTGTGTGCTAGGATCTTGGTCCTGGTGGGGGATCTATGAGGATACGGGGTGGCAGTACACGCCGTACTCATAGTCCGTATTGTGGGACTACAGGTGTGACTGTTCACCCTGTATCCCTCCAGAAAATCTGAAAAGAAACGACGCACATTGAGGTAGATAAGGGTCTAATGAAAGACCCGTGTCCACCTCCTACTGACACTAAGCTAAACTGAATATCCTACTTCCTGTCGGTAGGGTGTACACTGCAGAGGAGGAGCTAACTTTTTTATTTGCATAGTGTCAGCCTCCTAGTGGCAGCAGCATACACCCATGGTTCCTGTGTCCCCCAATGAAAGGCGATAGAGAAAATTATTTTTTTAGCCCCCAGTTTTGTATTTTCCTGAGGGTAACAGGAGAAATTGGACCCGAAAATTTGTTGCCCAATTTGTCCTGAGTGCGATGATACACCATATGTGGGGGGAACCACTGTTTGGGCACATGGGAGGGCTCAGAAGGGAAGGAGTGCCATTTGAATGCAGACTTAGATGGAATGGTCTGCAGGTGTCACATTGCATTTGCAGAGCCCCTAATGTACCTAAACAGTAGAAACCTCCCACAAGTGACACCATTTTGGAAACTAGACCCCCTAAGGAACTCATCTAAATGTGTTGTGATAGCGTTGAACCCCCAAGTGTTTCACTACAGTTTGTAACGCAGAGCCGTGAAAATTAAAAAAAAAAAAAAAATCTTTCCCCCCAAAATTATTTTTTAGCCCCCAGTTTTGTATTTTCCCGAGGGTAAGAGGAGAAATTGGACCCCAAAAGTTGTTGTCCTATTTGTTCTGAGTACGCTGATACCCCATATGTTGGGGTAAACCCCTGTTTGGGCACACGGGAGAGCTCGGAAGGGGAGAAGCACTGTTTTACTTTTTCAACGCAGAATTGGCTGAAATTGAGATCGGACGCCATGTCGCATTTGGAGAGCCCCTGATGTGCCTAAACAGTGGAAACCCCCCAATTATAACTGAAACCCTAATCCAAACACACCCCTAACCCTAATCCCAACATTAACCCTAACCACACCTCTAACCCAGACACACCCCTAACCCTAATCCCAACCCTATTCCCAACCGTAAATGTAATCTAAACCCGAACTGTAACTTTAGCCCCAACCCAAACTGTAACCCTAGCCCTAACCCTAGCCCTAACCCTAGCCCTAACCCTAGCCCTAACTCTAACCCTAGCCCTAATGGGAAAATGGAAATAAATACATTTTTTTAATTTTTCCCTAACAAAGGGGGTGATGAAGGGGGGTTTGATTTACTTTTATAGCGGGTTTTTTAGCGGATTTTTATGATTGGCAGCCGTCACACACTGAAAGACGCTTTTTATTGCAAAAAATATTTTTTGCGTTACCACATTTTGAGAGCTTTAATTTTTCCATATTTTGGTCCACAGAGTCATGTGAGGTCTTGTTTTTTGCGGGACGAGTTGACGTTTTTATTGGTAACATTTTCGGGCACGTGACATTTTTTGATCGCTTTTTATTCCGATTTTTGTGAGGCAGAATGACCAAAAACCAGCTATTCATGAATTTCTTTTGGGGGAGGCGTTTATACCGTTCCGCGTTTGGTAAAATTGATAAAGCAGTTTTATTCTTTGGGTCAGTACGATTACAGCGACACCTCATTTATATCATTTTTTTTTTATGCTTTGGCGCTTTTATACGATAAAAACTATTTTATAGAAAAAATAATTATTTTGGCATCGCTTTATTCTCAGGACTATAACTTTTTTATTTTTTTGCTGATGATGCTGTATGGCGGCTCGTTTTTTGCGGGACAAGATGACGTTTTCAGCGGTACCATGGTTATTTATATCTGTCTTTTTGATCGCGTGTTATTCCACTTTTTGTTCGGCGGTATGATAATAAAGCGTTGTTTTTTGCCTCGTTTTTTTTTTTTTTTCTTACGGTGTTTACTGAAGGGGTTAACTAGTGGGCCAGTTTTATAGGTCGGGCCGTTACGGACGCGGCGATACTAAATATGTGTACTTTTATTGTTTTTTTTTTTTTTTATTTAGATAAAGAAATGTATTTATGGGAATAATATATATATTTTTTTTTCATTATTTTGGAATATTTTTTTTTACACATTTGAAAATTTTTTTTTTTTTACTTTTTTACTTTGTCCCAGGGGGGGACATCACAGATCAGTGATCTGACAGTTTGCACAGCACTCTGTCGGATCACTGATCTGACATGCAGCGCTGCAGCCTTCACAGTGCCTGCTCTGAGCAGGCTCTGTGAAGCCACCTCCCTCCCTGCAGGACCCGGATCTGCGGCCATCTTGGATCCGGGGCTCGAGCAGGGAGGGAGGGAGGTAAGACCCTCGCAGCAACGCGATCACACTGTTTGGGCACACGGCAGGGCTTGGAAGGGAAGGCGCGCCATTTGACTTTTTGAATGGAAAATTAGCTCCAATTGTTTGCAGACACCATGTCGCGTTTGGAGAGCCCCTGTGTGCCTAAACATTGGAGATCCCCCACAAGTGACCCTATTTTGGAAACTAGACCCCCCAAGGAACTAATCTAGATGCATATTGAGCACTTTAAACCCCCAGGTGCTTCACAGAAGTTTATAACGCAGAGCCATGAAAATAAAAAATAATTTTTCTTTCCTCAAACATTATTTTTTAGCCTGGAATTTCCTATTTTGCCAAGGGTATTAGGAGAAATTGGACCCCAAATGTTGCTGTCCAGTTTGTCCTGAGTACGCTGATACCCCATATGTGGGGGTAAACCACTGTTTGGGCGCACGGCAGGGCTCGGAAGGGAAGGCACGCCATTTGGCTTTTTAAATGGAAAATTAGCTCCAATCTTTAGCGGACACCATGTCACGTTTGGAGAGCCCCTGTGTGCCTAAACATTGGAGATCCCCCAGAAATGACACCATTTTGGAAACTAGACCCCCAAAGGAACTAATCTAGATGTGTGGTGAGGACTTTGAACCCCCAAGTGCTTCACAGAAGTTTATAACGCAGAGCCATGAAAAAAAAAAAAAAAAATTTATTTTCTCAAAAATGATCTTTTAGCCTGCAACTTTTTATTTTCCCAAGGGTAACAGGAGAAATTTGACCACAAAAGTTGTTGTCCAGTTTCTCCTGAGTACGCCGATACCCCATGTGTGGGGGTAAACCACTGTTTGGGCACATGCCGGGGCTTGGAAGTGAAGTAGTGACGTTTTGAAATGCAGACTTTGATGGAATGCTCTGTGGGCGTCACGTTGCGTTTGCAGAGCCCCTGGTGTGCCTAAACAGTAGAAACCCCCCACAAGTGACCCCATTTTAGAAACTAGACCCCCCCAAGGAACTTATCTAGATATGTGGTGAGCACTTTGAACCCCCAAGTGCTTCACAGACGTTTACAACGCAGAGCCGTGAAAATAAAAAATCATTTTTCTTTCCTCAAAAATGTTTTAGCAAGCAATTTTTTATTTTCACAAGGGTAACAGGAGAAATTGGACCCCAATAATTGTTGCGCAGTTTGTCCCGAGTATGCTGGTACCCCATATGTGGGGGTAAACCACTGTTTGGGCGCACATCGGGGCTCGGAAGTGAGGGAGCACCATTTGACTTTTTGAATAAGAGATTGGCTGGAATCAATGGTGGCGCCATGTTGCGTTTGGAGACCCCTGATGTGCCTAAACAGTGGAAACCCCTCAATTCTACCTCCAACACTAACCCCAACACACCCCTAACCCTTATCCCAACTGTAGCCATAACCCTAATCACAACCCTAACCACAACCCTAATTCCAACCCTAAACCTAAGGCTATGTGCCCACGTTGCGGATTCGTGTGAGATTTTTTCGCACCATTTTTGAAAAATCCGTGGGTAAAAGGCACTGCGTTTTACCTGTGGATTTACCGCGGATATCCAGTGTTTTTTGTTCGGATTTCACCTGTGGATTCCTATTGAGGAAGAGGTGTAAAACGCTGCGGAATCCGCACAAAGAATTGAAATGCTGCGGAAAATACAACGCAGCGTTTCTGCGCTGTATTTTCCGCACCATGGGCACAGCGGATTTGGTTTTCCATAGGTTTACTTGGTACTGTAAACCTGATGGAACTCTGCTGCGAATCCGCAGCGGCCAATGCGCTGCGGATCCGCAGCCAAATCCGCACCGTGTGCACATAGCCTAATTCTAAAGGTATGTGCACACACTGCGGAAAACGCTGCGGATCCGCAGCAGTTTCCCATGAGTTTACAGTTCAATGTAAACCTATGCGAAACAAAAATCGCTGTACACATGCTGCAGAAAAACTGCACGGAAGCGCAGGGGTTTACATTCCGCAGCATGTCACTTCTTTCTGCGGATTCCGCAGCGGTTTTACAACTGCTCCAATAGTAAACCGCAGTTGTAAAACCGCAGTGAAATGCGCAGAAAAACCACGGTAAATCCGCAGCGGTTTAGCACTGCGGATTTATCAAATCCACTGCGGAAAAATCCGCAGAGGACCAGAATACGTGTGCACATACCGAAACCCTAACCCTAGTTCTAATCCCAACCTTAGTGGAAGAAGAAAAAAAAATTCTTTATTATTGTCCCTACCTATGGGGGGGGGTCATTTAGTATTTTTTTTATTTTGATCACTGTGAGTTTTTATCACAGTGATCAAAATGCACTTGAAACGAATCTGCCGGCCGGCAGATTCGGCGGGCGCACTGCGCATGCGCCCGCCATTTTGGATGATGGCGGCGCCCAGGAAAGAAGACGGACGGACCCCGGGAGGCTCGGTAAGTATGATGGGGTGGGGTGGGGGGGTAGCACTGGGGGGTGGATCGGAGCATGGGGAGGTGGATCAGAACATGGGGGGGGGGGGGATTGGAGCACGGAGGGGTGGATTGGAGCACGGAGGGGTGGATTGGAGCACGGAGGAGTGGATCGGAGCACGGAGGGGTGGATCGGAGCGCCGGGGGGGTGGATCGGAGTGCAGGGGGGTGGGATTGGAGCACGGGGGGAGGGATTGGAGCACGGGGGGAGCGGACGGGGGAGCGGAGCACAGGACAGAGGGGAGCGGACCACAGATCGGAGGGCTGGAGGGGGTGATCGGTGGGGTGGGGGCACATCAGTGTTTCCCGCCATGGCCGATAATATTGCAGCATCGGCCATGGCTGGATTGTAATATTTCACCAGTTTTTTAGGTGAAATATTACAAATCGCTCTGATTGGCAGTTTCACTTTCAACAGCCAATCAGAGCGATCGTAGCCACGGCGGGGTGAAGCCACCCCCCCCTGGGCTAAACTACCACTCCCCCTGTCCCTGCAGATCGGGTGAAATGGGAGTTAACCCTTTCAGCCGATCTGCAGGGACGCGATCTTTCTGTGACACAGCATATGCGTCACAGGTCGGATTGGCACCGACTTTCATGACGCATACGCTGTCACAGGTCGGGAAGGGGTTAAATAGTTTGGAGGTGATCTTCTAGATTATGTGCATCTTAGGCATCCAATTTTTCACAGGCATCCTTTAAGCCTAGCTTGAGACACGCATCTGTTACACCTATCTTCTGACGAGCATCAAACGCTTTCTGGTAATTGGTGTTTGGTAGATGAGTAATAGTTGTGGGCTGCATCGTGGATCTCGTACTTCCCATAGCCACCCTGTTATTGATCATGTTGTAACTTCCCAGTCTCGCCCAAAAAAATTCTTCTGTTACTAACGTTCCTCATACAATAGGGGACATGTGACTTTGAAATTGTTTGGCGCATCTCGTCAATGTTAAACAGGCCTTATCAACAGGCCTCAAAAATTCTTCTGTTACTAACATCATACAGTAGGGGAGATCTCCGTTTTAAATTGTTTGGAGCATATCTTTGTCATACAGGCCTCATCCACACTGAAAAAATATATTTTTTTATGTGACTAACGCGATTTAGCACGTGATATTTCATCTTATTTATTGCCACTGAAATTCAGCTGTGCAGAGGTGGTGCAGAGTAAAAAAAAATCTAATTTCCAGGATGTCCCTCCTGACAGCACCATCAGGAGGTTGTCCTTCTTATCCTTGATAGGCATAGAAACACACAAGAGGTTAAAAGGTCCCTCCCTCCTCCACCTTCTCAGTGTTTTTCCTGTCCCTACTAGGGACGGACGCAGAAGAGAATTACCTTCAACTTCCAGGGAACACGAGCTTCGGTTGCTGGAGGCAGGAAGATCGGGCTGGGATCCTCATCATCTCTCCCCTTTCTCTTGCGGGAAGTCTGGAGGCCGACACCCCGCCAAACAAGAGGTCCCTCAGCTTGGTCCACGGCGGTGGTGGACCCTGGAAAGAGCCGCTTCCCCTCCAGAGGGGCTCTCGTGACGCGTCCCGGTGTGTGTTTTCAATACACACAAAAGTGACTTCCGGTTTCAAGATAAGACGTGTGACCTTCAGCGGCCGGTATGCGGTCGACCGTGGAACGCACTTCCGGTCTATTTGAAAAGAAAAAAGGGCGTTGAATCCTAAAATTTAAAGGGAACCGCCTTTTTTGACGATTCAGATGGAAGACAGTTGAGGCAATACCATTTAAACTACAGCAGGAGGGGAAGCGTATGTTACAGTCATCAGGTCAGCCAATTATGGAAGGTCAATCCATTAACTGGTCTGATACTCCTACTGAAACCCCAGTACAAGTGAGTTTTCTGGAAGTTTGTGCCTCACACTGTCACTCTGTTATATGGCCACACTGTTTAGATGGGGGTATAATTGATAGTGTATTCCTTTGTTCCTTCATTGGACAAGGAAATCACTAGAGGGACCATGGCACCATCTGCACCTAAAGGAAGAAATGTGCCATGTGTAACGCTAAACTACCAGACGCACATGGGAAGCAATTGTGCCCACAGTGCATCGCTAAACAGGTCAAAGATGAACACTCCTCATTTATGATGGATATAAGAACCATAATAAGGGAGGAAGTTCAGAGTACCATTTGAGTTAGTTCCCCACATCCCTCCTGGGTGGGCCCTAGACCAAAAAGACCGCGGTGGGAGATGGAATGGCAGAGGGTCTTCTAAAGAAGTCATAGGAGTCCTCTGCTGCTGTAAATAAAACAAATATAGCTTCAACCTCAGTGGCTAGGTCTATGAATATATGGTTGGAGGCCCATTTAAGGAATAATACCCCTAGAGAAGAGAACTTGGAATCTTTGCTTTTGCTCAAATGGTGACAGCTTTTATAGAGGATGCCTCAGCAGGATCTGTTAGATTCGCCGCAAGGAACGAAGCTCTGACAAATACAGAAAGGTGAGCAATATGGCTGAGAACCTGGTCTGGGGACTGTAGCTCAAAAAAATAAATTGTGCTCCATTCCCTTTCCAGGCCTTCGAGTTTTTGGTCCCCGAAGAGAAACCTAAGAAAGTTTTGTCCTTTCATAGACCTTATTCCCATCAGAAACCAGAGTACAAAGGGAAGGGAAAGGCCGGCAGATGGAGCTACCGGAAAGGTGGTAAGGGAAGAAGTACCCTTTCCAGTTCGACAGGTAGCTCTCGAAGACAATGAGGCCAGGATGGTAGGGGGAAGACTTATGAATTTTCTCCCAGCTTGGTCAGAAGTATCCAGAAACCAGTGGATACTGCAGACGGTAGTGGAAGGCTACTGGATTAAGTTCATACAGATACCCCAGGGAAGGTTTCACCTGACGGCTGTTTAATCTCCCCATGTTACCAAAAGACTGCAATCAGATGTAGAGAGGTTGATGCGTTCAGGGGCAGTGATTCTGGAACCAGAAGCAGAGAGGTGTCTCGGCTACTATTCGGGCCTTTTCTCAGTCATAAAACCAGGGGGGAGATTATCGCACGATAATAAAGCTAAAATCTTTAAACAGATGGGTTGCATACAAAAGATTGGAAATGGATTCTATAAAATCGACAACCCCATTAATCAAACAGAATTTGGTTATGTGCACGCTGAACTTAAAAGATGCGTATTATCACGTACCGATTCATCCCCACAGCCAGCGATATCAGAGATGTGTGGTGATGAAAGGAAAGGAAGTGCGTCATTACCATTTCAAATGCCTCCCATTTGTCTTTCTTCAGCACAACGCATATTCTCCAAACTGATGGCAGAAGTGATGACCTTTCTCAGAGAACAGGGAATAGTGATTGTCCAGCATCTGAACGATTTCCTTTTGATAGCAGAGTCCCCCCCCAGCAATTCAAAGCCAGTTTTAGATCAGCCATCCGATTACTAAACAACCTAGGTTGGATAATAAACTGGGAAAAGTCAGACCTAGTGCCAGGGAAACAAAAGGTCTTCCTAGGAATTCTACTAGACTCCGAGAGGCAGATGTCCTTCCTACCAAGGAAAAAGCAGGAAGAACTGTGAGACAAAGTCTTAGGGTATGTTCACACGTTGCGGATTTGGCTGCAGATCCGCAGCAGTTTTCCATGCAGTGTACAGTACCATGTAAACTTATGGAAAACCAAATCTGCTGTGCCCATGCTGCGAAAATTCCACGCAGAAACAGTGATTTATTTTCCGCAGCATGTCAATTCTTTGTGCGGAATCCTCAGCATTTTACACCTATTCCATTATAGGAATCCGCATTTGTAAAAACGCAGGCAAAATACGCTGGAAACACGCAGGGAATCCGCAGGTAAAACGCATGTTATTTTACCAGCGGATTCTGCAGAATCCGCACAGAAAAATCCGCAATGGAATCCGCAACATATGCATATACCCTAAACCTTCAAAAGAAGATATCAGGTGTCCATCAGAGAGGCTATGAGAATACTGGGTCTGATGACGGCTTCTATTCCAGGAGTCCGGTGGTGTCAATTCCACTCAAGGCAACTGCAACATCAAATCCTGTCACCTTGGAATAGGAGGACGGATGGGCTAGACAAGAAATTAAAACTATCGACATTAACAAAAAAGTCTTTAACCTGGTGGACATCTATAAGCAACCTGAAGAAGGGGGTTATGTGGAGACAGTCCCTGTTCGTATTGATTACCACAGACGCAAACGGCAGAGGCTGGGGGGCACAGGTGCAGGATCAATACATACCGGGCGTTTGGCAGATTTCAGATCCTCCCGGATCATCCAACCTCCCAAGAACTGCAGGCGGTCTGGGAAACGCTAAGGCGAAGCGGACCATGTCTGATAGAATGCGGATGTGCTTGTTTTTAAGACAGTGTTGCTACAGTGGCCTTATTCAGGCATCAAGGGGGTCCAAGACACCACCTTCTACAATCAGTCGCACAAAAGATCTTCCTTTGAATGGAAGATATGGTGCTTTCAGTAACCGCGATACATTTGAAGGGGTCCCAGGATGTAGTGGCAGATTTTCTCAGCCTGGAGACAATTCAGCACTGAGAATGGGAGCTGAACTGGGAAGAATAATCATAATACGCCAGTGGGGGACCCCCCGAATGAACCTGTTCGCTACCAGGAAAAATGCAAAAATGGAAAAAAAATGTTTTCCTCAAATTAGGGAGACAGGCCAACAGGAGTGGACGCTCTATCTCAGAAGTGGGACATGGACTTGGCCCCTTCATGGGGCTGCTGGGCAAGTTGGGGGGCCATCCGTTTACTTATGGGTAAGCATGTATGAATGACCATTTGATTAGGAGCTCTTATGGGTTACTGCTTTTTGGCACCAATATATGTCTTTAGCTCTCCTAAGCCATTAGGGCATTATGGTTTAATTGATTGTCATTCCTATCTAGCTTACCTAGGATGCACTCAGCTTATCCTTCTTAAGCCAGCTTACCTTCATGTCTCCTCCATATTTCCTCTCTGTATGTGGTACATTAGCATTTTACTAATTGATTTACATATGATTTTGTCTCAATAAGTCTTTTTAATTGTTACTATGTTCTGTGGGACTTTTGTACTTTGTTTTTTTGTTTTTTTACACCAGGGCTGTAGAGTCAGTGTCCATTTTGGTGGAGTCAGTATAAAATGGACTGGCTCCGACCCCTATAATAAATTGGGTACAGTAGTTCAATGCAGTCTGTGCTGGTTATTTTTTTTTCATAATAATTTGGGAAAGTTTTGAAATATACTATAAATGTCTGTTCTGTTCCTGATCTATGGATCTAGGCTTTTAGGTGAGATGAATCTGTGCTTCACTTTATGTACAGGCTCAGTAGGGGCAGTGCTGTAGAGTCAGTCAGGGAAATTGAGGAGTTGGAGGTGTTTGACATACAGACTGCACAGCCCTGCTTTACACTCCATAGTGCCCTCATGCAGTTTTGCATCAAAGTATTAACCCCTTTACCCCCAAAGGTGTTTTTTTCATTTTTCACTCCTTCTTTTCAGAGCCATAACTTTTTTTTTTTCCATCAATATAGCCATGTGAGGGCTTATTTTTTGAGGGACGAGTCATACTTTTGAACGATACCATTGGTTTTACCATGTCGTGTAACAGAAAATGGGAAAAAATTCCAAGTGCGATGAAATTGCAAAAAAAGTGCAATCCCACACTAGTTTTTTGTTTCGCTTTTTTGGCTAGGGTCGCTAAATGCTAAAACTGACATACCATTATGATTCTCCAGGTCATTACGAGTTCATAGAGACCAAACATGTCTAGGTTCTCTTTTGTCTAAGTAGTAAAAATGTTTTCCAAAATTTGCTTAAAAAAAAAAAAAAAAAAAGCGCAATTTTCCGATACCCGTAGTGAGTCGCCCAAGGAACAGTGGGGTACTCGGTACCGGGTCCGTTCAGCTATTACAGGGGATGTCACGGTGTCTGAGACCCGGTCCGTGGCCCTGAGCCTCAACGTTAAAGGGGAACGGTCATTGAAGGGGAAAGTGTTCAAAGTTTGTCGTGACGCCACCTGTGGTGTTCGGTCAGTAGTAGGACTGACGCTGCGTTGAAGGGGTCCCCTGGGGGATGTTGTGGCAGCACGGGTGTTACACTTCCCACAGGTGAAGCGGGGTCCCCAGGGGTCCTATGGGGTGTGGCCAAAATGATGGTATGTGCCGGTTTTAGATGGCAGGCCACAGTCCAGTGCACCGGCAACAGGTGGATTAGGAGTCCAGGCAGTCCAGAGACAAGTGGAATTCCCTTGGCAAGTCAGTTTGGGAGCCTTCCACTCTGTGCTTTCTGTGTCTGAGGTCCCTGCTGCCACTAAGTGTTCCCAGCAAGGTCCTAGTTGTAGGCAGCTTGAGCCGTACCTTCTGGGGGTCTCTGCACGGTGACTCCAGGGTGCTGCTGTACCACAGGTGCAAATGGGCAATGTCCGTGTAATCCTATGCCCTCCAGTTCTGCTTTGTCTTAGTACTCCACAAAAGCCTCGGGCTCCCGGTACCCGGATTCTGCGTACTGACTCCCTGGAGGCCTACTCGTAGCCTCCTGGAGTCCTGTATCTCCTCTCTACTCCCTTCCTGTCTGTCCTCGCTCACCGACTCTCAGTACAGACTTACCTAGCTCCTCTTCCTCCAAACCAGGATCTTTATCCAGAGAAGCTGCCCTAAAACAGGGTTTTGAGCTCCCCCCTCCTGGCCTGGATTTGGAAGGTTGTTGTGTGTGCGTGTGTGTTTGACAACCTGCCAAAAGGAATCTCACTTGTCTCCAGGCATAGCACTACCATCCCCAAGAGGATGGCAGCACTACTGTGGAACCCGAACTCCTGGGGTGCCACAGTAGCATCTGCATGATCTGGGGTCGGGTGAGGGCTTGCTTTTTGTGTGCCGAGCTGACATTTTTAATTATACCACTTTTGTGCAGATACGTTCTTTTGATCACCCGTTATTGCATTCTAATGCAATGTCGCAGCGACCCAAAAAAACGTAATATTGGCGTTTTGATTTTTTTTTCTCACTACGCTGTTTAGCTATCAAGTTAATCCTTTTTTTTTTTTTTTTTTTTTTTTTTTTATTGGGGCGAAAAGGGGGTGATTTGAACTTTTATTTTATACAGTGTTCCAAATTATTATGCAAATTGGATTTAAGTGTCCTAAAGATTTGATTGTTTTGTTTTTCAAGTAAACTTGTGGATGGTATTGTGTCTCAGGGCTCAATAGATAACTGAAATCAATCTTAGGGTACCGTTACACTATACGATTTACCAACGATCACGACCAGCGATACGACCTGGCCGTGATCGTTGGTAAGTCGTTGTGTGGTCGCTGGAGAGCTGTCACACAGACAGCTCTCCAGCGACCAAAGATGCCGAGGTCCCCGGGTAACCAGGGTAAACATCGGGTTACTAAGCGCAGGGCCGCGCTTAGTAACCCGATGTTTACCCTCGTTACCAGCGTAAAAAAAAACCAAACACTACATACTTACATTCCGGTGTCTGTCCCTTGCCGTCTGCTGCGTGTCAGACACAGCGATATCGTATGGATATTGCTGGAACTTCACAGATCGTACCGTCGTAGCGACAAAAGTGCCACTGTGTGACGGTACCCTTAAACACATATGATGATTAGTTTTCCAGGTGATTCTAATTAAAGGAAAACTACTTAAAAACGATGTTCCACATTATTAAGCAGGCCAAAGGTTTCAAGCAATATGAGAAATAAAAAGGATCTCTCTGCTGCTGAAAAGCGTTAAATAGTGCAATGCCTTGGACAAGGTATGAAAAAATTAAATACTTCACAAAAACTTTGATCATCATACTGTGAAGAGATTTGTGACTGAAACAGAGCACAGACAAAGTTCATGCAGATAAAGGCATAATGAAGGTTTCTGACAGACAAATTAATTGGATTAGGAGGAGAGCAGCTTCCAAAATAGCATTACAAAGCAGCAAACCATTATTTGAAGCTGCTGGTGCCTCTGGAGTCCCTTGAACCGCAAGATGTATGATCCTTCAAAGGCTTGCTGTGGTGCATAAACCTACTATTCGGCCTCCCCTAAACAGTGTTCATGAGCAGAAACGTTTGCAGTGGGCCCAGACATACATGAAGACTAAAGGTACCGTCACACTGAACGATATCGCTAGCGATCCGTGACGTTGCAGCGTCCTGGCTAGCGATATCGTTCAGTTTGACACACAGCAGCGATCAGGATCCTGCTGTGATGTCGTTGGTCGCTGCAGAAAGTCCAGCACTTTATTTCGTCGCTGGACTTCCTGCTGACATCACTGAATCGGCGTGTGTGATGCCGATTCAGCGATGTCTTCGCTGGTAACCAGGGTAAACATCGGGTTACTAAGCGCAGGGCCGCGCTTAGTAACCCGATGTTTACCCTGGTTACCAGCGTAAAAGTAAAAAAAACAAACACTACATGCTTACCTTCCGCTGTCTGTCCCTCGGCGCTCTGCTTCTCTGCCCTGTGTAAGCACAGCGGCCGGAAAGCAGAGCGGTGACGTCACCGCTGTGCTTTCCGGCCGCTGTGCTTACATAGGGCAGAGAAGCAGAGCGCCGATGGACAGACAACGGAAGGTAAGTATGTAGTGTTTTTTTTTTTTTTTTTTACTTTTACGCTGGTAACCAGGGTAAACATCGGGTTACTAAGCGCGGAGCCTGCGCTTAGTAACCCGATGTTTACCCTGGTTACCGGCATAGTTGGTCGCTGGAGAGCTGTCTGTGTGACACCTCTCCAGCGACCAAACAGCGACACTGCAGCGATCCGGATCGTTGTCGGTATCGCTGCAGCGTCGCTTAGTGTGACGGTACCTTAATTTTCAAACCGTCTTGTTTACTGATGAGTGTCGAGCAACCCTGGATGGTCCAGATGGATGGAGTAGTGGATGGTTGGTGGATGGCCACCATGTCGCAACAAGGCTGCGACGTCAGCAAGGAGGTGGAGAAATCATGTTTTAAAGGGCCCCACCAGGTGTTTCCCCATGGGCCGGAATCATGGGGAAACAGCTGGTGCTGAAGGTGTGAAAATGACCTCTGCAAAGTATATAGAGTTTCTGACTGACAACTTTCTTCCATGGTATAAAAAGAAGAAATGTGCCTTCAGGAGCAAAATCATCTTCATGTATGACAATGCCCCATCTCATGCTGCAAAGAATACCTCTGAGTCATTGGCTGCTATGGGCATAAAAGGAGATAAACTTATGGTGTGGCCACAATCTTACCCTGACCTCAACCCTATAGAGAACCTTTGGAGTATCATCCAGCACAAGATCTATGAGGGTGGGAGGCAGTTCACATCTAAACAGCAGCTCTGGGAGGCGATTCTGACTTCATGCAAAGAAATACAAGCAGAAACTCTCCAAAAACTCAAGAATGCAAGAACTGTGAAGGTGATATCAAAGAAGGGGTCCTATGTTAACATGTAACTTGGCCTGTTAGGATGTTTTGGAGTTAAATATCTTTTTTGTTCAGTGAATGTGACCTCCTAATGCTGCAAATTCCACAAATGAGCATTTTCAGTTCTTTAAAACATATCAAATGTATAGAAATTCTACTGTGCCTAATATTTTGGAACAGTGCATTTTGAGTTTTTATTCATTTTGGCGATTATACTGTTATCATTGGGAGGTTTCTTCAATAAAATTCAATGTATACTCTAATGGGTGATGACTTTTATTAGACTGACTGTCATTTGCACCGACCATTTAGGAAAATCCGAGAAAAATGTCATCTGCATAATAATTTGGAACATGGTGTAATGATAAAGAAAGGAAACTACACACTTTAGATGTAAGGAGATGTATCCTAGAGTATCTAGCAGTGACTGATCCTTGGAAGATAGATAATGCCCTATTTGTGTCCTATCAGGGTAGCAGGAAAGCTCATAGAGCATCAAAATCTACGCTAGCTAGGTGGATCAGGGAGGCCATTTCACTGGCATACATCTCAAAGGGCAAGCCGGCGCCTGAAGGTCTAAAGGTACCGTCACACTTAGCGACGCTGCAGCAATACCGACAACGATCCGGATCGCTGCAGCGTCGCTGTTTGGTCGCTGGAGAGCTGTCACACAGACCGCTCTCCAGCGACCAACGATGCCGGTAACCAGGGTAAACATCGGGTAACTAAGCGCAGGGCCGAGCTTAGTAACCCGATGTTTACCCTGGTTACCATCCTAAAAGTAAAAAACACAAACAGTACATACTTACCTACAGCCGTCTGTCCTCCAGCGCTGTGCTCTGCACTCCTCCTGTACTGTCTGTGTGAGCACAGCGGCCGGAAAGCAGAGCGGTGACGTCACCGCTCTGCTTTCCGGCTGACCGACGCTCACAGCCAGAGCAGGAGGAGTGCAGAGCACAGCGCTGGAGGACAGACGGCTGTAGGTAAGTATGTACTGTTTGTTTTTTTTACTTTTAGGATGGTAACCAGGGTAAACATCGGGTTACTAAGCGCGGCCCTGCGCTTAGTTACCCGATGTTTACCCTGGTTACCAGTGAAGACATCGCTGAATCGGTGTCACACACGCCGATTCAGTGATGTCTGCGGGGAGACCAGCGACCAAATAAAGTTCTGGACTTTCTTCCCCGACCAGCGACAGCACAGCAGGGGCCTGATCGCTGCTGCCTGTCACACTGGATGATATCGCTAGCGAGGATGCTGCAACGTCACGGATCGCTAGCGATATCGTCTAATGTGACGGTACCTTAAGAGCGCATTCCACTAGAGCTATGGCTACCTCGTGGGTGGAGAGGTTAGGTGTCGATCGACCAAATATGTAAGGCTGATACTTGGTCTTCTCCAAACACCTTCTATAACCATTATAGATTAAACCTGGGTGCTTCCTCGGACCTCTTTTGGTGTAAGGGTGCTTCAAGCCATAGTCCCTCCCTAATCAGTTTACTCTCTGTAATTCTCTCTGTGGTGCTGTCATGGACGACCGATAAAGTCTTAGTTAATCACCGGCTAACGGTGTTTTTCGGAATCCATGACAGCACCCATACATACCCCCCCGCCTTCTTAAGTTCTGGGTGTACGCCTCTTCCCATTTTTTATATAGTCCACTCATGGTGGATAGTTAAGTTGTAATATTGAGATAATATATATATATATTATAGTCATTAATCTTGGTGGTCCTCTTGTGCTCTGTAAATCATCTGATGCATGGGAGAGGTGCCACCCTTATTTATCTGTAGGTTTCCTGTTCCTGAAGGGCTGATCCCCCTCTCTCTGTGGTGCTGTCACGGACTCTGAAAAAAAACGTTAACGGTGAGGAACTAAGACAATTTTCTTTTTTTTTTTACATTTTGGCGCTTTTATACAATAAAAACTTTTATATAAAAAATAATTATTTTTGCACCACTTTATTCTGAGAGCTATAACTTTTTTTTTTTTTCCCCTCTGACGCTGTTTGGTGGCTGTTTTTTTTTTTTTTGCGGGACAAAATGACATTTTCAGCGGTACCACTTTTATTTATATCCGTGTCTTTGATTGCGTGTTATTCCTCTTTTTGTTAGGCGGTATGATAAAGCATTGTTTTTTTTTTTTTAAATATATGGTGGTCACTAACTGGTTAACTAGTGGGACAGTTTTATAGGTTGGCTGTTACAGACACAGCGATCCTAAATATGTGTACTTTTATTGTTTCGGTTCCTTTATTTTTAAAAAAATATTTTTACAATAATAAAAATGTGTTAATTCATTATAACTTTTACACTTTGTCCCACTATGAGACACTCATTTTGTGCAGGCTGATAGCTTCTATAGCATGCAGATCTGCATGATAAGCTGTCATGACTGCAGTTTCTATTACACTGACCTGAGAGACTTTCTGGTCATTACTGTGCATGACAGGATGTCTCTCATGTCTGGAGACCTGGATGTCATCATGACGACATCGGGTATCCATGGCAGCGATCGGGACCCCGCGTCATGCCGTGGGGTCTCTGATCCAAAGGCAAAGGGGCTGTCAGCCCCTCTGCTGGCTCTGGAACGTTGCGATCATGTTTGATCGCAGTGTTCTGGGGGTTAAAGTGCCTGGAGCGGTCCGTGACCGTTCCTGGCACTTGGGGTCGGGTGTCAGCTGTGAGAATCAGCTGACACCCGGCCATTATCAGCCGCACTCCCCAGGCAGCACGGCTGATCGCAGTGGACGTACTATTCCGTCCATGGGGATTAAATCTGAGGTCACATGGACGGAATAGTACAAGAAATACAATACAAGAAAGGAGTTGACGCTTTAAAAAAAATCTGACCAGAGTTGTCCAAGTATATTTTCTTAGAATATTTGTTGCTGGAATTTTCAGACTATAGCATTCTTATGAATGAGGCCTGTTGAAATCCAGGCACATGCGGCACATATAACCCTTTTCAATTGTATGAAATGGAATTTCATCTATAGAAACATCTTCATCTATCATTTATGAATATAGCGTTGCATGCACACCCCTCCTAAAAGGAAAGAAAAAAGTTTTAAGATTTCATACACTTCAGTAATGCCTATTTCTACCTTCACAACATCATCACAACCGAAGGGGCTACAAAAATCTCTGCTGTTCAGATGCCAGTGACCATTTGTGTGCTGAAGATCACAAACTAATTACAAGGCAACTGCTTGTCTTACTACTTTTGTAGAAAAAAAGGCCGCACTCAAAGAACACGTAACTTCTAAGGGGGGTAAGGAAGGTGCTAACTTGAAGTAAGGTAAGTTCTGTTCTTGATGTCATTTACACAGAATTTTTACCACTTTTTTTTCAGAGAATTTTCACTTTGAGCAATACTTTACATTGTATAAATAGCGCACAGCAGTTTTAACTGTTGCGTGTTAATTTTTGGAAACTGTGAGGATTTTTTCCCAACTGAATCAGCCCTAAATGCTTAGCGGTATATATCGCAGAGTGGAGTTTAGATTGCCCCACTTTGGATTACTGCACCATTCTTAATGCTAGGACTTTTGTTTCCAAGAATTCACATAAGAACAGGCTCTGGCACGTGCACTGGATCTGGACTGCAATACAAGGTGCACCTCAGGATGAGTAACGAATGTATTTATATGCACTATTGCTTTTACTTATAGCAGGGTATATGTTCATTTTGTTTCTGTCTTAGGGTTTGTCTCCAGTTCATTTTTTTTCCTCTGCATTTGACAGCTGATTTAATCATCTGTCATGTGCCTCTAACAGCCACAGGTGGAGCTCCGTCCAAGGCTGCTATCCTGTTAAATTCTGCTGTTTACTCTCTGAGAGCGGTATTTAACTCACATCGGGATAGGGCATGTCGTTCCATGCTCTCATTGGGGTGCCCGTAGCATGATCACTGGGTGCCGATGGTTTGTTATGATTGCTGATGACTCCCATGGCTGTCACTTCAAAATTCCTGTGAAAGCCAGCCCGTGGCTTGCATTTACAAGAGATCATGATTTTCTCTATACAGCAATCATACAATTGCATCTTCAAGTCCCCTAAGAGGACTATTAAATTCAGTAAAAAGTGAAAAAAGTTTTTTAAAATTTTTATTTTAACCCCTTAATCCCATATGACGTACTATCCCGTCCAGGTGACCTGGGACTTAATTCCCACTGACGGGATAGTACGTCATATGCGATCGGCCGCGCTCACGGGGGGAGCGCGGCCGATCGCGGCCGGGTGTCAGCTGCCTATCGCAGCTGACATCCGGCACTATGTGCCAGGAGCGGTCACGGACCGCTCCCGGCACATTAACCCCCGGCACACCGCGATCAAAGATGATCGCGGTGTGCCGGCGGTGCAGGGAAGCATCGCGCAGGGAGGGGGCTCCCTGCGGGCTTCCCTGAGACGATCGGTACACGGTGATGTACTCACCGTGTACCGAGCGTCTTCTCCCTGCAGTCCCCGGATCCAAAATGGCCGCCGGGCTGCATCCTGCAGGGAGCACTTCCGGGTCAGGATCAGGCTGCAGCTCTAATCCTGCCCGGCTGTATGTCAGATCACCGATCTAACAGAGTGCTGTGCACACTGTCAGATCGGTGATCTGTGATGTCCCCCCCCTGGGACAAAGTGAAAAAGTAAAAAAAAAAATTTCCACACGTGTAAAAAAACAAAAAAAATAATAAAAAAAAAAAAATTCCTAAATTAAAGAAGAAAAAAAAATATTATTCCCATAAATACATTTCTTTATCTAAAAAAAAAACAAAAAAACAATAAAAGTACACATATTTAGTATCGCCGCGTCCGTAACGACCCGACCTATAAAACTGGCCCACTAGTTAACCCCTTCAGTGAACACCGTAAAAAAAAAAAGAGCCAAAAAAACAACGCTTTATTATCATAACGCTGAACAAAAAGTGGAATAACACGCGATCAAAAAGACGGATATAAATAAACATGGTACCTCTGAAAACGTCATCTTGTCCCGCAAAAAACGAGCCGCCATATAGCATCATAACCAAAAAAATAAAAAAGTTATAGTCCTTATAAAGCGATGCCAAAATAATTATTTTTTTCTATAAAATAGCTTTTATCGTATAAAAGCGCCAAAACATAAAAAAAATGATATAAATGAGGTATCGCTGTAATCGTACTGACCCGAAGAATAAAACTGCTTCATCAATTTTACCAAATGCGGGGGGCGTGGCCTGAGAGTCCATGTGAGCGGACGTGCGGCTGTGAGCTCCCGCCGCTGTACATACCAAAATCCTGCAGAGCTGCTGCTGTTTGGTCCCTGTGGGGGCTTATCGGTGCGGGGAGACTTGCAAAGCCCGGTGGCGCTGAGCGGTAGCGCTTAAACCGGCGAGAATGACAAGGAGACGGCAGAAGGACGCGGGAGCCGGGGAGGCAGGCGCAATCCAAGATGGCGCCGACACAAGGGAAAAGGCAGACAAGGAGAACGCCGCATGCAGAAAGCGTATGGAGGTAGCGGCAAAGCTCCAGCAGTTTGCGAGAGCGGAGGCCGCAGAGGAGGGAGCCGGAGCTGAGACCGAAGAGGAGGAGGAGGAGGAGAGCCCAGCAGGAGAACATGAGGTACAACAGGGGAGAAAGGAGAGTAAAATGGCGGTGGCAGAAGGGGGACCCGAGGAAATGGCGCCAGAAGCTGAGCCTACCCTAAGAGACGTTTTTGCGCTGGTTTCTTCATGTAAACAGTCTCTGACCTTACAGATACAGGAGGTTAAGGGGGACACAGCCCAGATAAACGCAGCCATGCAGAAGATTGACAAACGTGTGGGGGAGGTAGAGGAGAGAGTGAGCACTGCAGAAGACCATATAGTACAGCTGCAAAAAGCAGAGAAAAAGTTCACTCAAGCAATAGCTGAATTGGCGGCAAAAAATGAGGACCTTGAGAACAGGTCCAGAAGAAACAATATTCGCATAGTGGGCATCCCTGAAAAAGCTGAAGGGAGGAATCCAACGGAGTATATTGAAAAATGGTTTTTAGAGATATTTGGAGATACGGCGCTAACAAAAGTGTTCGCGGTAGAAAGAGCGCATAGGGTCCCGCCGAAACCACCTGTCCCTGGAGCGAATCCCCGTACCATGCTCGCCAAAATTCTAAATTATAGAGACAGAGATATTATCCTGAGGAAGGCCAGAGACATGACGGATCTGACAGTTGAAGGCCAAAAGATTGCTATCTACCCGGACTATTCTACTCTGGTGCAGAGACAACGGATGATGTTCACGGGTATAAAGAGACGGCTGAAGGAGTTGGGAGTGCAGTATTCCATGACGTTTCCAGCAAGACTGAGGGTGGTGGCGTTTGATAAAATTCATTTTTTTCAGAAGCCGGAGGAAGCTACCCAGTGGATTGACATTAATGCTAAAAAGCTTAAAGGAAAAGGAGACTGAAACTGTGGGAAGAGTCTTATTTGGGTTACTTATTTGTCAGGGGGCATAGAGTCATGTGATTGACAAACCAAGGGGTACAGGTGGCGAAGAAGGGAGCTGGATTATATTCAGTTAAAGTTAATGGGATGGTATAATCGTTGTTGGGAAGGAGGGAGGAAGGGTATGCGGCATACTTTAAGTGTATGTAGGTTTCTTGCGTGTGTAAATAATTCTATGTTTAAAATCTGTTGAGATGTTATTTTTCAAAATGTCTGAAATCCTGTTATGTACAGTGGTGGGAGGAGGGTTGGGAAGGTAATGCCAAACGGAGTGTTCGCTATGGGCGATGATGCCCCACTCTTGGAGAGAGGTGGAATGGTTAGATGTGAGGGGGGATGGGTGGGAGGGGGAGTTGGGAGGGGGGGGGAGGGTAGTTAGACAGCTCGTGCTCAAAAATGATGATACTTTTAGTAAAGATGAGTCAAGTGATGGGGACCCGTTTTAAGATTTTGAGCTGGAATGTGAGAGGCCTAGGGGAGAAATCCAGACGTGCCGCGTGTTTGCAATATGCAAGAGATCAACGGGCCTCAATGATATGCTTGCTGGAGACACATTTGGTAAGGGAGAAGGTGGATGTCCTGAATAGACGGTGGATTCAGAAGGGTTATCATTCTACCTTCTCCACGTATGCAAGAGGAGTCTCAATCTTGGTTCCAGCGGGAGTTCAGTATGAGGAGGTGAAGGTATATGTGGATGTGGATGGGCAGTACGTACTAATACGGTGTATACTGTATGGAGTGATGTTGTGTGTTGCCGCGATGTATATTCCGCCTCCCTACTCTAGCAGGAAAATTAGAGAAGTAATGGAGCGAGTGGAAAGATGGGGGCCAACACCGTTAATAATTATCGGAGATCTAAACAACATCTGTGATGACTACTGGGACAAAAATAAAAATACTCAGAATAGGTCGGAGGGACACATAACAACATTTGGCACCTATATACAGGAGATAGGTATGATTGATCTTTGGAGGGTTAGACATATTGGAGA
Source organism: Ranitomeya imitator (assembly GCF_032444005.1). Lineage (NCBI taxonomy): Eukaryota > Metazoa > Chordata > Amphibia > Anura > Dendrobatidae > Ranitomeya > Ranitomeya imitator. The sequence continues at coordinate 293,258,531 of NC_091282.1, read as the reverse complement.
GAGAGGGTACTCATGTTATTCACCGGCGCATGCCACGCTCTCTAGGATTGATATGGCTCTGGGTAACAGGATTTTGGACACGTTGGTTGGGGAGGTGAGATATCTGTCAAGGGCCCTGTCGGACCATAGTCCAATTGAAGTGGAGGTTAGATTGGAGGGGGCACGGTCGACAAGTGGGAGAGAATGGAAGATTCATCCCAATTGGTTACAGAGTATTGAGTTGGAAAGTATAGGACGGGAGGTGGCGGAATTCTTTCTCTTAAATGATGGAAGCACTGATGCTCTTACAATCTGGGATGCAATGAAGGCGTATCTGAGGGGACTACTGTTTAGGGACATTAGTAGGTGTAAGCGGAGGACGAGGGAGGCAGAAAAAGCGGCAGTTGAGGAGTTGAAGGAAGCAGAAGATGGGATGGCCACACTGGGATCCCCTGAGGCAGAGAAAAGGATGAAAAGCGCACAAAATCATTTGGAAAAGATTCTGTTAGGCAAAGCTGAGAGGAAGCGGGATTTCCAAAGGGTTTTGTTTTATCAGGAGGGAGAAACAGTGGGACATATGCTGTCGGTAGTGGCTGCTGCTCAGAGAGGTTCTTCATATATACATTCTTTGGACTCTGCAAGTGGAGGTAGAATAACGGAAACGCCTGAAATCTTGAGGGCCTTCGCGGACTTCTATGCAGATTTGTATTCCTCCCGGGTTGGTGAATCGGTCGAGGACACTCTAACTTTCTTGGAGGGTCTGGATCTGCCGAGACTGAATGAGGCAGATAGGGAGAGCCTTGAGGCCCCTATCACTGAGGAGGAATTGAGTCAGGCATTGATGTCTATGGCTAATGGGAAGGCGCCTGGGGTCGATGGGCTACCCGCTGAGATCTATAAAGGGTTGGCAGAAGTGTTGATTCCTAGATTAAAAATGGTACTGGAGGAAGCTAGGTCCTGTGGGTGTTTGCCAGCCTCTATGAGAGAGGCCATAATAGTGGTTATTCCAAAGAAGGATAAGGACTTGGGGAAACCGGAGTCGTACCGCCCAATTTCTTTACTAACAATTGATGTCAAGCTTTTGGCCAAGGTGTTGGCTCTCCGACTCTCTAGTGTTATTGCGAGTCTGGTGCATTCGAACCAATCTGGCTTTATGCCTGACAGATCCACGGCGATCAATTTGCGCAGGTTGTATGTAAATTTGCAGGTAGAGTCTGATAACGGTGGTCGTAGAGTGATTGTATCGCTGGATGCACATAAGGCGTTTGACAGCGTCGAATGGGGATACCTCTGGCAGGTGCTGGAATGTATGGGGTTTGGTCCGCAGTTTGTGGCCTGGATACAGCTGCTGTATTCATCACCGTCGGCTAGAAGTAGAGTGAACGGGGAGCTGTCTCGACCTATAGGGCTGGCTAGGGGTACTAGGCAGGGATGCCCGCTCTCACCCCTCCTGTTCGCGCTGGCTGTAGAACCTCTTGCCGCTAAGATTCGGCAGTCTGATAGGGTCCCTGGGTTTAGGTATGGGAAAATAGAGGAAAAAATAGCGCTATACGCGGATGATGTTTTGCTGTTCCTGGCGGATCCAGACGATTCACTAAGAGGGGCCATTGAAATTGTTGAGAGATTTGGTGCTGTGTCAGGATTGACAATTAATTGGGATAAGTCGGTTCTTTTTAGGGTGGATGACGTAGGTGAGAATGTAAGTGAGGATGTGGGTGATGAAAGGCTACAGGTGGTTTCCAAATTTAAATACCTTGGAATATATGTCTCAGTGCCAATTACGGAGTACCTACAAAGAAATTTGGCTCCTGTTATGGGGATACTCAAGGCGAAGGTAGATGCCTGGAATAAATTACATCTATCGGTCGTCGGTAGAGTAAACCTTATTAAAATGGTCCTGATGCCTAAAATCCTATATGTTTTACATAACGCACCAATTTGGATCCCTAGGGGGAAGTTCAGGCAGATTAATGCCCTCTTTAGAAGTTTGATATGGGGTAGACAATATCCACGTATTAGCCTGGAGACGCTTCAGCGACCTAAGGAGGATGGTGGTTTGGCTTTGCCCAACCCGGAAATATACTTCCTTGCGGCCCAGAGCCAGCATTTGAAGGGCTGGGCGCGAGGGGCGTCATCCAGTGCAGTACAACATCTAATGGAAGAGGTGACGGACCGACGACCGATGGTCAGGTGTTTGGAGGATGGCTCTTTGGGCGCTTTGGGGAAAGTATACCCAACCCTGTTCCTGATTCGAAAATTATGGAATAGACTAAGGCAGATTCGTGGGGTTACAGGGTTGACTAAATTCACACCGATATGGTCTAATAACAATTTAAAGGAATTTGAGGCTTTGGGAGGACTGATGGAATGGCAGAATAAGGGAATTTGCTTTGTTCACCAGATAATCCAGCGGCAGGCATTGAGGTCCTTTTCTCAATTGCAGGTAGAATTTGGGCTGCGATCCACAGGGGTATATCAGTATGCGCAGATGAGACATGCCTTTAGAGCTCAGAAGAAGAAGGTGGATTTCAGAATTCAGGATGATATTGTGTTGGAGTATGTGTGTGGTGACGGGACTACAAGGGGAGTTATTTCCACCCTGTATAAGGACCTTATGCACACGTTTTTACTAGATTTCCCTATAAAGGCGAGAGCTAAGTGGGAGAGGGACGTAGGACCGATGGAAAATGAAACCTGGGAATCGGTGATGGAGTGGATTCCGCGACTATCCTTGAGTGAACCATATAGACTCTCGCAGTTATATATTCTGCATAGAGTATATAAATCTCCGGAAGTGCTATACAGAGCGGGATTGCGTGCCAATTCTGAGTGTCCGAGGTGTACGAGTGAGAATGCTGGAATATATCACATGATGTGGACGTGTCCTAGGCTGGCTGCTTTTTGGGTGGTGGTTTTGAGCCGGGTTGAAGCAGCGTATAAGTGTAGAGTTCTTAGAGACCCGATGGTATGCGTGCTGGGATATGTGGAAGAAATTGGAGTTGATAATATTTGGAAGGTTGCAATTGCTAGGCTACTCTACATGGCAAGGAAAGTGATAGCACGAAATTGGATTAATGTGGAACCACCTGCGAGAAGGGAATTTCTCCAATATGTTCAAAATGGTTTAAAATTGGAAAAGGGGGTGTACAAAAAAAGGGGGAAAATAGATATGTATAATAAGATGTGGTCTCCTTGGCTTGAATTGGAATGAGGAGTATAGACGTCGAGTTTCTTAAGATCTGGATTAGGATAAACTACACGAGGCAGATAACGCCTCAGTGGGGTATAGATTGGGAATGAGCTGTCTTAGGGGGGTGGGGGGTAGTTGGGGTAATGTTGGGGTGTATTGAAATAAGAAAACGTGCATGTGATATAATGCAATGTAAATGACATCCGGATGTTCTTTATTTTGTTAATAAAAATTTATTTAAATAAAAAAAAATTTTTTTTACCAAACGCGGAACGGTATAAACGCCTCCCCCAAAAGAAATTCATGAATAGCTGGTTTTTGGTCATTCTGCCTCACAAAAAATCGGAATAAAAAGCGATCAAAAACTGTCACGTGTCCGAAAATGTAACCGATAAAAACGTCAACTCGTCCCGCAAAAAACAAGACCTCACATGACTCTGTGGACCAAAATATGGAAAAATTATAGGTCTCAAAATGTGGAGACGCAAAAACTTTTTTGCTATAAAAAGCGTCTTTTAGTGTGTGACGGCTGCCAATCATAAAAATCCGATATAAAAAACGCTATAAAAGTAAATCAAACCCTCCTTCATCACCCCCTTAGTTAGTCTAGGTTCACATTGCGTTAATGGGTTAACGCTAACGGACAGCGTTGCACGGCGAAAATGTCACAATTAACGCCGTGCAACGGGTCCGTTAGCACACCCGTTGACAGCAATGTGATTTTCGGGTGTAGCGCATCGCTAGAGCGTGCCATTTTCGGCTCACGCTAGCAAGGTGCCGTTCTTTTGTGGCGCGCCTCGGACGCTGCTTGCAGCGTCCGCAGCGCGCCCGAGGTCCGATCCCCGATCTTCCAGAGCGGGGACGTTAATGCGACCACTAAACACGACACCTAAAAAGACATTGCGTTAGCGCAATCCGCTAGCGCTAAACGGATTTTCCTAACGCAATGTGAACCTAGCCTTAGGGAAAAATAATAAAATTAAAAAAAATGTATTTATTTCCATTTTCCCATTAGGGTTAGGGCTAGGGTTAGGATTACATTTACGGTTGGGATTAGGGTTGGGATTAGAATTAGGGGTGTGTCAGGGTTAGGTGTGTGGTTAGGGTTACAGTTGGGATTAGGGTTAGGGGTGCGTTTGGATTAGGGTTTCATTTATAATTGGGGGGTTTCCACTGTTTAGGCACATCAGGGGCTCTCCAAACGCGACATGGCGTCCGATCTCAATTCCAGCCAATTCTGTATTGAAAAAGTAAAACAGTGCTCCTTCACTTCCGAGCTCTCCCGTGCGCCCAAACAGGGGTTTACCCCAACATATGGGGTATCATCGTACTCGAGACAAATTGGACAACAACTTTTTGGGTCCAAGTTCTCTTGTTATCCTTGGGAAAATAAAAATTTGGGGGGCTAAAAATCATTTTTGTGGGGAAAAAAAAAAGGATTTTTTATTTTCACGGCTCTGCGTTGTAAACTGTAGTGAAACACTTGGGGGTTCAAAGTTTTCACAACACATCTAGATAAGTTCCTTGGGAGGTCTAGTTTCCAATATGAGGTCACTTGTGGGGGGTTTGTACTGTTTGGGTACATCAGGGGCTCTGCAAATGCAGCATGACGCCTGCAGACCAATCCATCTAAGTCTGCATTCCAAATGGCGCTCCTTCCCTTCCGAGCTCTGCCATGCGCCCAAACAGTGGTTCCCCCCCCCCACATATTGGGTATCGGCGTACTCAGGACAAATTGGACAACAACTTTTGGGGTCCAATTTATTCTGTTACCCTTGTGAAAATACAAAACTGGGGGCTAAAAAATAATTTTTGCGAAAAAAAAAAAAAATTATTTTAACGGCTCTGCGTTATAAACTGTAGTGAAACACTTGGAGGTTCAAAGCTCTCAAAACACCTCTAGATAAGTTCCTTAGGGGGTCTAGTTTCCAAAATGGTGTCACTTGTGGGGGGTTTTTAATGTTTAGGCACATCAGGGGCTCTCCAAACCAACATGGCGTCCCATCTTAATTCCAGTCAATTTTGCATTGAAAAGTCAAATGGCGCTCCTTCCCTTCCGAGCTCTGCTATGCGCCCAAAAAGTGGTTTACCCCCACATATGGGGTATCGTCGCACTCAGGACAAATTGCACAACAACTTTTGTGGTCTAATTTCTTCTTTTACCCTTGGGAAAATAAAAAATTGGGGGCGAAAAGATCATTTTTGTGAAAAAATATGATTTTTTATTTTTACGGCTCTGCATTATAAACTTCTGTGAAGCACTTGTTGGGTCAAAGTGCTCACCACACCTCTAGATAAGTTCCTTAAGGCAGGGGTCCCCAACTCCAGTCCTCAAGGCCCACCAACATGTCATGTTTTCATGATTTCCTTAGTCTTGCCCAGGTAATAATTGCATCACCTGTGCAATGCAAAGGAAATCCTGAAAACATGACCTGTTGGTGGGCCTTGAGGACTGGAGTTGGGGACCCCTGCCTTAAGGGGTCTACTTTCCAAAACGGTGTCACTTGTGGGGATTTCAATGTTTAGGCACATCAGGGGCTCTCCAAACGCAACATGGCATCCCATTTCAATTCCAGTCAATTTTGCATTGAAAAGTAAAATGGCGCTCCTTTCCTTCCGAGCTCTGCCATGTGCCCAAACAGTGGTTTACCCCCACATATGGGGTATCAGCATACTCAGTACAGATTGTACAACAACGTTTGGCATCCATTTCATCCTGTTACCCTTGGTAAAATAAAACAAATTGGAGCTGAAATAAATTTTGTGTGAAAAAAAGTTAAATATTCATTTTTATTTAAACATTCCAAAAATTCCTGTGAAACCCCTGAAGGGTTAATAAACTTCTTGAATGTGGTTTTGAGCACCTTGAGGGGTGCAGTTTTTAGAATGGTGTCACACTTGGTTATTTTCTATCATATAGACCCCTCAAAATGACTTCAAATGAGATGTGGTCCCTAAAAAAAAAAAATGGTGTTGTAAAAATGAGAAATTGCTGGTCAACTTTTAACCCTTATAACTCCCTAACAAAAAAAAATTTTGGTTCCAAAATTGTGCTGATGTAAAGTAGACATGTGGGAAATGTTACTTATTAAGTATTTTGCGTGACATATCTCTGTGATTTAAGGGCATAAAAATTTAAAGTTGGAAAATTGCGAAATTTTCTAAATTTTTGCCAAATTTCCGTTTTTCACAAATAAACGCAAGTTATATCGAATAAATGTTACCACTAAAATGAAGTACAATATGTCACGAGAAAACAATGTCAGAATCGCCAAGATCCGTTGAAGCGTTCCAGAGTTATAACCTCTTAAAGGGACAGTGGTCAGAATTGTAAAAATTGGCCCGGTCATTAACGTGCAAACCACCCTCGGGGCTTAAGGGGTTAAATCACTCCATTTTTACCCTATTGAAAATAATGCAATTTAAAAAATACACATTTGGTATCACTGCGTTCGTAAAAATGTCCAATCCGTCAAAATAAATTAATTGAATCGATAAACTGCGTAAAGATAAAAAAAAATATTACAGTTTTTGGCCAACGTTGCAATAATTGGTTATCAAAACATCATGCCATGTCATGAAGGGGGGTTAAATGGTAAAAACCTGACAGATTCCCTTTAATGCATGTAACAGAATCATGGCATTTTCTCTGATGGAGAAGTCAGAGAAGTCATCTGCTCTTTATATTGTGATTTGTATAAAGAATGCAGTATATACAACTCGCTTAACAAAATAAAGCTGCAGATAATGGAAACGTTTTATTTATTTTTTGTTTTTTAATTTACAGAATTCGTAAACCACCACAGCTTGCTGAAGAAGAACAAGAAAGACGGGCTTTACTTATTAAAAAATGGTCCCGTAGTAAGCAGCAAGAACATGATGAAGAACAAAAGGGGATTACATGTCTCTTAGAGTCTCAAAGGAAAGCTCTGGAAGAATTGCGCCTGGAGTCAGAGGAGCTCTACAATGCTGCTATCCGTTGTGATACAGGAATGTTACCTATGGAAAATCCCGGACCATGTAATACTCCCCCAAACTCCAACTACAATCCGCCTGATGGGAAGTACAATGATATAACCAAAGTGTACACCCAACAATGAGGGAACAATTGTGGTGTGACTGTTCTTGAAGGATAATGAAATTTGGCACTTTTCTAAATGGAACACTGGACACTGAGTTCTGTGCCGATTTTTAATGTAAAGGTGTACATGTTAGTTCTACAAATAAAATCTGCCAATCACTATAGTGAATATGGTTGTAATAACTTTTCACCACTGACCAAGGGTTGTCTGCTATTGCAAATCAGCCCCATTTTTATTATTATTATTATTTATATAGCACCATTGATTCCATGGTGCTGTACATGAGAAGGGGTTAAATACAAATTACAGACATCACTTAAAGTAAGCAAACTAACAATTAGACTGATACAGAGGGGCGAGGACCCTGCCCTGGCGGGCTTACATTCTACAGGATGGTGGGGATGGAGACAATAGGTGGAGGGTTGCAGGAGCTCCGGTGTTGGTGAAGGCGGTAGCTTCGGTAGTGGTGAGGAGGCAGCGGGGTCAGTGCAGGCTATAGGCTTTCCTGAAGAGGTGGGTTTTCAGGTTCCATCTGAAGGATCTGAATGTGGTTGATAGTCGGACGTGTTAGGGCAAAGAATTCCAGAGGATGGGGGATATTCGGGAGAAGTCTTGGAGGCGGGTGAAGAGCGAATAAGTGTGGAGGAGAGGAGGTGGTCTTGGGAGGACCAGAGATTACGTGAGGGAAGATATTGGGAGATTAGTTCAGAGATATATGGAGAAGACAGGTATGGATGGCTTTGTAGGTCAGTATTAGTAATTTGAACAGGATACGTTGAGGGAATGGGAGCCAGTGAAGAGATTTGCAGGGGGGAAGCGAAGGCGAGAGATGAATTAGTCGGGCAGCAGAGTTAAGGATGAACTGGAGAGGTGCAAGGGTGTTAGCAGGGAGGCCACAGAAAAGAATGTTGCAGTAGTCAAGGCGGGAGATGATGAGGGCATGCACAACAATTTTAGTAGATTGATGATTGAGGAAAGGACGGATTCTGGAGATATTTTTGAGCTGGAGGCGACAGGAGGTGGAAAGAGCTTGGATGTGCGGTTTGAAGGACAGGGCAGAGTCAAGGGTTACTCCGAAGCAGCAGACTTCCAGTACGGGGGAAAGCGTGATGTCCTTTACTGCGCTAGGTCAGGTAAGGAAGATCTATGAGATGGAGGAAAGATGATGAGTTCATACTTGTCCACATTGAGTTTGAGGAAGCGAGAGGAGGAGGATATGGCTGATACACTTCGGGATTCTGGACAGCAGGGAGGTGACGTATGGGCCAGAAAGGTAGATCTGAGTGTCATCAGCATAAAGGTGGTACTGGAATTCATGAGACTTGGAGTCGTCCCAGGCCGAGTGTATAGATTGAGAAGAGTAGCGGTCCTAGAACAGAGCCTTGGGGGACTCCAACAGAGAGAGGGTGGGATGAGGAGGTAGTGTGGGAGACGCTGAATGTGCGGTTGGAAAGGTATGAGGAGATCCAGGATAAGGTGAGGTCTTTGATGCCAAAAGAGGAGAGGATGTGTAGTAGGAGGCAGTGGTCAACTGTGTCGAAAGCAGAGGACGGGTCTAGGAGGAAGAGTACAGAGTATTGTCCGTTAGCTTTGACTGTAAGTAGTTCGTTAGTGATTTTGGTCAGGGCTGTCTCAGTTTAGTGATGGAGGCGGCAACCAGATTGTAGATTGTCAAAGAGCAAGTTAGATGAGAGGTGGGAGGAAAGTTCAGTATGGACATGGTGCTCCAGGAGATTGTAAGCGAATGGGAGCAGTGATATTGGGCGATAGCTGGACATAGTTGTTGGATCGAGGGTTGGCTTTTTAAGGATAGTTGTGATTGTGGCATGTTTGAAAGCAGAAGGGAAGGTGCCAGAAGTTAGTGATAGGTTGAAGAGGTGGGCTAGGGATGGGATAGGAGTGGAGGTGGGATGGGATGGGGTAGAGCGCACGGGTGGTGAGGTGCGATTTGGAGAGGAGGCAATTAAGCCCCCTTCAGTGATGTTGGATAGGGAAGTTATGGGGTTTGGGCATTGGTCTGGTATACAAAGGGGTTGTGGTGGTTGAACAATGAAGACTTGCCTTGTTTGGTCGATCTTTTTAAAGTGTGTGGCAAAGTCCTCAGCAGAGATGAGGGAGGTTGGAGGGGGCAGTGGGGGGCGGAGGAGGAGGGAGTTATAGTTTTTGAATAACTGTTTGGGGTTGTAGGATAGGGAAGATACGAGGGTTGTGAAGTAGGTCTGTTTAGCAGAGGTGAGAGCAGATTTAAAAGTGAATGTTGCTTGTTTGAATGCAGTAAAGTCATCTTGCGAATGTTTTCTTCCAATGCCGCTCTGCAACCCTGGACACTTGCCGGTGCTTTTAGTGGTGTTATTGTGCCAGGGTTGTCTATTGATGCGTCGCACTCTGCCATGAACGAGAGGGGCAACCGTGTCAATAGCTGATGCGAGAGTGGCATTGTATAACACAGTGGCACTGTCTGTTGTGGAGTGAGGATATGGTAGTAGGATAGAGTCAGAGAGTGTGTGGGTGTCTAGGTGTGCAAGGTTTCTGCAGGGGTGCGCATGTTGCTGGACATGGGTGACCGGTGAGGAGGACAGAATGAGAAGGTGAGCAGATGGTCGGATAGAGGGAGAGGGGATATGGTGAAGTTAGAAAGCAGAGACGGGTGAAGACCAGGTCTAGTGTATGTCCGTCTGTGTGGGTGGCTGCGGAAGACCACTGAGTAAGTCCAAAAGATGAAGTAAGGGACAGAAGTTTGGAGGCTGTTGACATAAGGGTATCAATGGGGATGTTGAAGTCACCCATGATGATGGTGGGGAATGTCAACAGAGAGAAAGTGGAGAATTGGTCAATAAAGGCAGTGGCTGCGCCCAGAGGTATATGATGGCCACTTGGAGGTTGGAGGGGGAGTAGATGCAGACAGAGTGGACTTCAAAAGAAGGGAGGATAAGGGAGGGTAGAGGTGGGATTGGGTTAAACGTGCAGTTTGAAGAAAGGAGAAGACCCACTCCTCCACCATGTCTGTTGCCGGGGCGAGGGGTGTGGGTGAAGTGGAGGCTGCCGTAACACAGCGCAGCAGGGGAGGCGGTGTTGGCCAAGTTTCTGTGAGGCCGAGGTAGGCAAGTTTATGAGAGAGAAAAAGGTCATGAATCACATGACGCTTATTGCAGATTGAGCGGGCAATTGCAAAGTGCTCCAGAGAGAGGGAGCAGGGGGGTGGATGTCGGGCACGGGTTTTAGGTTGGAAAGATTACGGTAGTTCATATTAGATAGGGAGCGGTAGGAGGGGGTAGTAATGGGAGGTATGAGCTGTGGGTGTCCAGGGTTGAAAGATATGTCGCCAGCAGTGAGGAGAAAGGGAGAGCAGGTGGGAGGAGAGTGGCCAACTTGTTTTATTAGGACAGATTTGAGGCTGAGGAGCAGGTCAGCAGAGGAGGACAGGTGGGGAGGGAAAGGGAGATAATTATTTGGTTAGAGGGTGCTGGGGTTTGTGGATAGCGAAGGAGAGGGAGGATTAGTGGAGCAAACACTGTGTAAGGGCATATGTAAACATGATGGAGTGAAGGTACCGTCACATTAAGCGACGCTGCAGCGATCTAGACAACGATCCCGATCGCTGCAGCGTCGCTGTGTGGTCGCTGGAGAGCTGTCACACAGACCGCTCTCCAGCGACCAACGATGCCGGTCCCCTGGTAACCAGGGTAAACATCGGGTTACTAAGCGCAGGGCCGCGCTTAGTAACCCGATGTTTACCCTGGTTACCAGCGTAAACGTAAAAAAAACCAAACACTACATACTTACATTCCGGTGTCTGTCCCCCGGCGCTGTGCTTTCCTGCACTGGCTGTGAGCGCCGGCCAGCCGTAAAGCAGAGCGGTGATGTCACCGCTCTGCTTTACGGCTGGCCGGCGCTCACAGCCAGTGCAGGAAAGCACAGCGCCGGGGGACAGACACCGGAATGTAAGTATGTAGTGTTTGGTTTTTTTTACGTTTACGCTGGTAACCAGGGTAAACATCGGGTTACTAAGCGCGGCCCTGCGCTTAGTAACCCGATGTTTACCCTGGTTACCAGTGAAGACATCGCTGAATTGGCGTCACACACGCCGATTCAGCGATGTCTGCAGGAGATCTAGCGACGAAATAAAGTGCTGGACTTTCTGCTCCGACCAACGATGGCACAGCAGGATCCAGATCGCTGCTGCCTGTCAAACTGAACGATCTCGCTAGCCAGGACGCTGCAACGTTACGGATCGCTAGCGATATCGTTCAGTGTGACGGTACCTTAAGATGGGTGAATAGAAAAGCTAGATCCAAGTAATAAGAAGTGCTTACTCAGCAGACATACCCAAAAGAGACAGATACATAGAGTGGAGTCCTGACTTCTACCGTGACTAACTGCCGTTGAAATAACTGCGGCGTCTTGATGCTCAGCTATGTGATGGTTTGCTGCAGGGATGCGCGTGCCTGACCCCACGCGCGTGTACCCCTTAACCTTTTGAAGGGAATGAATTTGAGCTGCATTACCACACACAACCTACAGTAAGTGATAGCGCTATTCTGAAAGAAAGAGTGTTATATTTTTACAGTTATTTGTTTAGGCTTTCATTACTTTATCCTTACTAGCTATTATTGGGGAATTTAAAAACTCCATGTTTTTTTTTTCGTATGTTCTTTATTCTGAAAGAAAGTAGCAATGTTTTTCTAATCTTGGACAGCAGCTTTAATTTGGCCCCAAAAATATAAAAATTGTTCATATTCATGTGTAGCAGATGTAGTCAGTATGTCAAATGCAGGAATGAGAGCGCACAGAAATAATGGCAGGTAGACACTAAGAAATGCAATGCACCAAAATCTATTTCTTTATCGCTTCATTGGGGACACAAGTAACCATGGGTGTATGCTGCTGTCATTAGGAGGCTGACACTAGGTAAAAAAAAGGAAAATGGCTCTTCAGCAGGGTACACTCACTGACTGGCACAAAGCTTGTCGGTTTTAGCTTGGCGTCGGTAGGAGTCGGCAGACTTGGGTCTGGCTCCAGATCTGCCTTTTTCTCCTGAGGTTACCTGTTTGTTTTACTAATCTTTTCCCTTTTTGATTTTCAGGTTCTTCTCTTCAAGGTAACAGTGTAACTTCTCACCCTGTTTTCCCAAAAATAAACAACTGAGAGAACATTGTGGTGCCATCCACATCGTACCCTCTCTGGTCTGTGAGGCAGGACCTTACACCATAACACTTCAATCGTGTCTCAGGGCGGTTCTTGTTGGTCGGTCCTTGCCTGTTCCCTACCCTAGCCCTCTCCTCGGAGTGGGTTGGGAGGAAGACTGTGTTCAATTCTCAGTGACCCTCCCCCTCAGGGTCGACACATCCTCTGCGCAGTCTGGGACCATGATGGTGTGAGAAGGTGGACTTTTTTTTTTTTTACTTTTTCTCCCCCAGTGACCCGAACCCCCCCCCCCCCCCCCCCCCTCAACTCCCTCACATGGGGGCTCCGGATACCGTCCCCTGGATGGAAATGGAATTGGGACACCTCAACCAGAGTAGGTACTGTACTGTTCCTATCTTTCTCCACATTCCCTCTTCAAGGCAGCAAGGGGCACCAGTAAAAATAGAGAACCCAGCTCCTCTTTCCAGCTTATGATTTCCAACTTGCTGAAAACTACATGAATTTAGTCCGGCATTCTAAAGCCTTCACTCTGTTCTGCGCCCCTCCACCTCATGCGTTCCAGCCAATCAATGCATGAGGGCTCTAGCGCGTATTCCTTCCTATAGGAGTGCTTGTTTCATTCCTAAGAGGTCTTGTTCACACCCCCCTAGTGTGCACCAGTCGATCAGTGCACAAGGTCGCTTTCCCTCCTATGGGTGCACTTGTTTAATTTCTCACAGTGTGGGCCTTCAGCACATCTTGTTAGGGCCCACCCCCTTCGTTCTTCTTTACTTTGGCTTCCATGGTGTTATATCTCCAGCTGCGGCTCCACAACATCGTTTTCTGCAGTACCTGCTTCTGTCCCTCCCACACTATAATCCACTCCACCTGTGCCCTCTTCAAAAGGAAATGGCCCACAGGTTGGGCCTCGGTTTTCTGTCCAAATTGCAGCCCTTCCACCATGCAAGCCTCACGGAAGCCCTCCACCGTCTGGTACGAGAGCACACCCCCTCCACCGAAGACTGCTCTTGCTAGTTCTCAATCAGTAACTGGTCTAACCAAGCTGTCCCTGCTCTGGTAAAGGTCCTTGAACGTTTACCTAACCTTTCAGCTGCCACCAGTGCTCAGAAACGTTTCTCAGAACGAATTGCAGGCACCCACCCGTCACCCTCAGCATGGCAGTCTAAGAAGCGGGCACATTCCAGTTCCTTTTATAGTTCCCCTTCTCCAGGATGCCATTGGTATCCCACTCCTCCTCCCCTGCGGTGGTCCCAGGGTCTGACTTTGATTCCAAGTTAGAATTTGATCCTGACATGGATCAAACTTTAGGATATCGTCAACGGTGTCATATCTGCTGTCAATCATGCCCTCAATATTAAAGGGAAGGTGCCACCAGTTTTCTTGTTGTTTTTTTTTTTTGTTAAATTAAGCTTAATATAGTAATTAAAATGTATTAATGCAATGTTTGAACTGTTTGCAAACATTTCTATATGAAAAATATTATATATTTTTGTACAAACATATATAATTACCACTAGGGGGAGTGTTATGAAAGGTAATTCAGTACCACAATGGACATAGAGGTCAGCGCACATACAGTGACCTGGCAATAACCCAAAAAACAAGAACGAGCTCTGAGACGTGGGAACTCTGTTGACCGCAATCCCTAATCCTCTCAAACCACACTAAAGGCAGCCGTGGATTGCGCCTAACGCTCCCTATGCAACTCGGCACGGCCTGAGAAACTAGCTAGCCTGAAGATGGAAAATAAGCCTACCTTGCCTCAGAGAAATACCCCAAAGGAAAAGGCAGCCCCCACATATAATGACTGTGAGTTAAGATGAAAAGACAAACGTAGAGATGAAATAGATTTAGCAAAGTGAGGCCCAACTTTCTGAACAGAGCGAGGATAGGAAAGGTAACTTTGCGGTCAACACAAAACCCTACAAAAACCACGCAAAGGGGGCAAAAAGACCCTCCGTACCGAACTAACGGCACGGAGGTACACCCTCTGCGTCCCAGAGCTTCCAGCAAGCAGAAAAAAACAAATTGACAAGCTGGACAGAAAAAAAACAGCAAACAAATAGCAAAGAGGAACTTAGCTATGCAGAGCAGCAGGCCACAGGAACGATCCAGGAGGAAACAGGTCCAATACTAGAACATTGACTGGAAGCCAGGATCAAAGCACTAGGTGGAGTTAAATAGAGCAGCACCTAACGACTTCACCACATCACCTGAGGAAGGAAACTCAGAAGCCGCAGTACCACTTTCCTCCACCAACGGAAGCTCACAGAGAGAACCAGCCGAAGTACCACTTGTGACCACAGGAGGGAGCTCTGCCACAGAATTCACAACAGGGGAGCATTTTCCATTTTAGACCTCAAGCAGCTATAGCAAGTCTTACCATTTTTACTGGGAAAATAGGGGCAGTAACTGCTGACATCACCATTTCCCTCCCCTTTTGGGTGTTCTAGTATCCCTGGGGCAGAATGAAGAGGTGCATTACAGGACAGCACCAATTTGTGTGTGACTGCCCTGTGATCTGCTATCACCAGTAGTTACTGTCTCTCACCCATCAGTCTTCATATGTGTCTCTCACCCCCTCCACAAGTTCACTGTAGACCTGCAGCTCCTTATCCTTACTGAGGGATGAGTCGCAGCTCTTGCTGGCTGCTCCTGCTGGGATAATGCTGATGTAGAATCATAGAAGGAAGTTGGAAGGGACCTCCTGGGTCATCTGGTCCAACCCCCTGCTCAAAGCAAGATTCACTAAATCATCTCAGACAGATGTCTGTCCAGCCTCTGTTTGAAAACTTCCATGGAAGGAGAACTCTCTACAACTCATGACAGTCTGTTCCACTCATTGATCATCCTAACTGTCAAAAAGTTTTTTCTAATATCTAATCTGTGTCTCCTCCCATTCAGTTTCATCATATTGCTTCTAGTCTTTCCTTGTGCAAATGAGAATGTACACTGTTCCTCCATGATGTCTTTGCAGTCTGATACTCTGCCCGAGCTTTTCTCTGGCATTTTACTCCTGTCAATCTATGATCTGTTCTGCTGGAAGCGGTACTGCTTATGTTAGCAGATCCTAATGACAGGAGACGAGAATCGAGCACAGTTGACAGCCGAGAAATCCATGAATATGGCAGCAGAACACTCCTACTACTGTGAATTGTGCAGCCCACAGAGGCATGCCCAGTTCACAGCAGTGACAGTTCTATTACAATAGATAGGGTCGGATTCAGTCTGTTATCTCCTACGACCATGGGGTGCCGTATGATAACACTGAAAGTGTGGTGCTGCTACTGTAAAAGCAAGATGTCAGCCTCCAGTGCCTTATTTATAATCCTATAACACATGAAATATGCTTCAAATGCAATCAAAACTTGGTTATAACAGCATGTTATGCTACATTACATTGATTTTGTTAATGATCTACAAACGCAGAACCTTCCCTTTAAGGAGGATGAGTGTCCAAACTTCTTTCTCCCTGGGAAGCGGTTTCCAGGTGCTACCAGTGTTTTGTAAAGATTCCCTCAAATTCCTTGTGGTTGGAAAACGCCGGGGAAGGCGTTTTTACTTTTTGAATGAGACTGAGTGTGAGTGATCAGGGGGAGGACATCTTAGTAGCCTTACACTTGGGGACTGCCCTTGTAAGGGTGGGAGCAATAGAGGGGCCCGAGAGGGGAATATAGATCAACCCCCTCCCCTTGTACATTGAGATTCGCCTTGGCTCCTGCGCTTCATGCCTGCAGATAAGAGTGAATTTGAATATTGGTGAGACCAAACGATTTTCTACTTTTGATTACTGGTTTATCTTCAGCACGAGCACTTTATCACATTGTTTTGTTATGTTGTGCGTCATATGGCTTTTATTCCATAGATTTTTAAGTGATCTCATTAAAAGTCATATTAGCATAGGCTCTCTCCCCACTGTATACTTTAATTTTGTCATTGAGTGAGTATATAGGTCTGTCAAACGTACCGTATCACTGCTTTTTCTTCTGTGTACAGATTGCAGTTGTTGTTGTCCTGGGACAAGAACTATGGCCATAAGGTCACATTCAGTATTTAGTCAGTATTTTACATCAGTATTTGTAAGACAAAACCAGGAGTGGGTGATAAATACAGAAGTGGGGACGTGTTTCTATTATACTTTTCCTCTGATTGTTCCACTCTTGGTTTTGGCTTGCAACTACTGAGAGAAAATACTGACGTGATACTGAACGTGTGAACGTGGCCTTTAGTCTATTTTGAATTACTGTCAGTCATGTCACGGCCTATGGGATATATACTAGTATTCCATAACTACTTTTGATCCGTAGTCCACAGGGGCGGTCTGTACTTATGGATCATTCCAGTTGAAATGGTATATGCTGCAAAGGTACAAAAACTGCTGAAAGTAAGCATTTAATGTGTGAGATAAAGATTAGTTGCAAAACAAAACATGCCAAATTGTAACACATACCATACTGTCCTTCCCACTAGAGCGGTTGCAGCTCTGACACTTCCTTTGGCAAAAACTTTTGTCTACTGACAGCTGACGGACATTTATTCAGACAGTTACTCCAGTAAGTAATATTTCTGTTTTAAGAAACTCCTCCACTTTTGGAAGAAGTTCACAAGCGGGTATAGATGCGCTCCCTCGCCCTGTCCTGGCTTCGCCCATTTTGTAAGAGCTGCCCTTAACTGGCGTGAAAGCGTATCTTGAGTTGAGTAAAAAAATATGCACCTTTTCAAAGCGTTTTATGACCGCTTCCTGGCGTAAACACATTGATATCGGGACCAATGACTTCTGAATAATATTTAGATTTGTATTGGAATTAAAACTGGGATGTTGGACTCAGTAGATACCTAACAGACCTTCTCATTCGATTGCCAACACAGGATATTTTACCTCATCAGTCCATCAATGACACTATATAACATGTAAAGCGACTTAAAAGCGTATGCTCACACATTTCTACAGATTCATGATTTATCCAATATTACATGTAATATATAATAAACGGTAGCGCAATAAGAGCGTCCTGCCCTTCCCAAAGTCTGTTATTTCTCATCTGAGAGTAAAGACAGAAACGTCTAACACAACATTCCAGGCAAATTACTGTAAAATATAAATGACAGCTGCTTTGTCACATTACACGTAATTATAGATAATTTGTGATAAATCTGTTTAAAGAATGCTTGTCACGGGGCAAAAATGGCCAACGTTTGATCTTATGTTATTCCGTGCGTTCTTCTGAGTATTCTGCTTAGTATTTTTTTTTCTTTTAAATCCACCATACAGTTATAGTGACCGTTTTATTAAACCCCTTCACCGTGAAGCCTGTTTTCACCTTCTGACCAGGTCATTTTTTTCAATTCTGACCACTGTCACTTTGAGGTCATAACTCTGAAACGCTTCAACAGATCCTAGTAATTGAGTGTTTTTTCGTGACATATTTTACTTCATGATAGTGGTAAAATTTCTTCGATATGACTTGCATTTATTTGTGAAAATATCGTAAATTTTGCCAAAAATTTGAAAATCTAGCAATTTTCGAACTTTTAATTCTTATGCCCTTAAATCGGAGACTCATGTCACACAAAATAGTTAATAACCTTTCCCACATGTCAACTTTACATCAGCACAATTGTAGAAACATTTTTTTTTTGTTAGGAAGATAGGTTAGGTTAAAAGTTGACCAGCGATTTCTCATTTTTACAACAAAAATTACAAAATCATTTTTTTTAGGGACATCACATTTGAAGTGACTTTGACAAAAAATACCCAAAAGTGACACCATTCTAAAAAATCATCCCTCAAGGTGCTCAAAATCACATTCAAGAAGTTTATTAATCCTTCAGGTGCTTCATAGGAACTGAAGCAACGTGGAAAGAAAAAATGAACATTTAACTTTAGTCATAAAAATGATCTTTTAGCCATGAAATTTTTATTCTTTTTTTCACAAGGGTAACAGGAGAAAATGGACCCAAAAAGTTGTTGTGCAATTTGTCTTGAGCCTGCTGATACCCCTTATGTGGGGGGAAACCACTGTTTGGCTGCAGGGCTCAGAAGGGAAGAAGCACCGTTTGACTTTGAGCGTAAAGTTGGCTGGAATTGAGATCGGACGCCATGTCACATTTTGGAGAGCTCCTGATGTGCCTAAACAGCGAAAATCCCCCACAAGTGATGCCATTTTGGAAACTAGACCCCCTCAAGTAACTTTATCTAGATGTGTGGTGAGCACTTTAAACCCCCAGGTGCTTTGTAGTTGTTTATAACGTAGTCGTAAAAATAAAAAAATATTTTTGTGGAAAAAACTTGAAAAAACTTACAGGAGAAAATGGACCCCAAAAGTTGTGCAATTTCTCCTGAATACGCCGATACTCCATATGTGGGGGTGTACCACTGTTTGGGTGCATGTCAGGGCTTGGATGGGAAGTAGTGGCGTTTTGGAATGTAGACTTTGATGGAATGGTCTGTGGGTGTCATGTCGCGTTTGTAGAGCCCCTGATGGAAATCCTCCACAAGCGACACCATTTTGGAAACTACACCCATGAAGGAATTCATCTAGTGGCATAATTTTATAGTAATGATTTTAATGCTTTTTGGTTTTGCTGGTGTTTGAATTTATAATGTGGTGTTGTCTGTAAGTTGTGTGTCGCACATGAGATTCTAAAAGTCTGCTGTGTCAACAGGGTAAATTCTTAATGCAAAGGCCAGGTTTCCCAGGGTAGGTTTCACAATGGTCCTTTCTGCACTGTTTTTGTGATCTTCCTTTCTTTGCTGTTTGAGGAACCTCTCCTGGAAAATTTTGACCTGGGGCAATACAGGCACTATCAGTTTCAGAACTGGGACCCTCACCTTCCTGAGTGACAAACATTAGGGCCTTGATGACTACCTCTTGAAACTGAAGTATTGTCTCCATATTGCCTGCAGATCGAAACAGAACAAAATGCATGCCCATTTTTTTTTTGTACCTTACTTTAAGCTTTTCTCATGGCACTGTATGGTATGAGGACCTTATTGGAGTGATGTACATACCTTTATGTTCTTATTGTAATCCAAGATACAATCTGGCTTTGGAACTTGTGTTGTGGTACCTTTGTCAGTGATAAGGGAGCTGTTGTCAAGGTGTATGGTGGTCAAGATAAGGACATCCCTTTTGTCCTTATACTTGACCACGAGCATCTTCTCGCTGCATTGGGCTCTGCTATCACCCTCTCTCAGCATTTGTCCAATTAGAGGCTTAGTGAGGCCTCTATGATTTTTTTAGCACAGTGCCGCATGCAACTATACTTCTAACAGAGAGGGTCTTGAAAAGTGGTATGCTGGTGTTGTAGAGGTAATAACCCTTATCCAGCAGTGGGTGCAGCAATTCCCACACAATTTTTCCACTCACCTCCAGGACACAGGGGCATTCAAGGTGGTCAATCTGGGTGTCTTTCTCCTCACCTTCATAGACCCTAAATCTGTGGGTGTACCCTGAGGTACTCTCGCACAGTTTGTGCTGTTTAATTCCGTACCTGGACATCTTACTGCGCAGGTATTGTCAGAATTTTAGCCTCCCTTTGGGGTGTGTACGCCTTAGCAAATTTTCTGTTGAAGTGTTCAACCGCTGACAGAATTTTTTATGGATGATCAAAGTTCGAATCGTCTCGTGGAGGACACTGTGCATTATGACTATAATGCAAATTTTTGGATTGCTTCAAATCGTGTCCTTGTCATGGCCTTGCAGAATATGGCTATATGCACACGTTGTGGATCCGCAGCGGATTTGATGCTGCAGATTCGCAGCAGTTTCCCATGCATTGTACAGTACCAGGTAAACGTATGGGAAACAAAATCCGCAGTGCACATGCTGCAGAAAAAAACGCGCGGAAACGCAGCGGTGTTTTTTTCGCAGCATGTCAATTCTTTGTGCAGATTCCGCAGCTGCAAATCCGCGGGTAATCCACAGTGCGGTTTACCTGCGGATTTTGCAAAAACAGTGCGGAAAAATCCGCAATGTGTGCACATAGCCAATCAGTGTGCTGTAGAGCATATCTGTACTCCAGTATTGCCAAAGCTCTGGTTTTCTGATTAGGCCCATATGCAACAAAATTCCCTAAAATGTCATCATCTCTGCTGTATTTACGGGGGTCCATCTGGCGAATGATGACTTGGGATTTCGAGTAAAAAATTGATGGACATACAAGTTCGTCTGGGCCAACCTTAAAATTTATTACTTCCTCACTGACGGAATTTGAAGAAGTCAATTTCAGTGAGGCCTGTCCCATTAAACTGGATTCCTGAACTGCCAATGAAATCTGTAATAACAGGCTGACACCACAATTATATCTTTTTTATGTTTTGGTGCTTTAACCCCTTCATGACCCAGCCTATTTTGACCTTAAAGACCTTGCCGTTTTTCGCAATTCTAACCAGTGTCCCTTTGAGGTAATAACTCAGGAACGCTTCAACGGATCCTAGCGGTTCGGAGACTGTTTTTTCGTGACATATTGGGCTTCATGTTAGTGGTAAACTTAGGTCAATAAATTCTGCGTTTATTTGTGATAAAAACGGAAATTTGGCGAAAATTTTGCAATTTTCACATTTTGAATTTTTATTCTGTTAAACCAGAGAGTTATGTGACACAAAATAGTTAATAAATAACATTTCCCACATGT
This sequence comes from Ranitomeya imitator, assembly GCF_032444005.1. Lineage (NCBI taxonomy): Eukaryota > Metazoa > Chordata > Amphibia > Anura > Dendrobatidae > Ranitomeya > Ranitomeya imitator. Next base: position 293,237,498 of record NC_091282.1, on the reverse strand, counting down.
ATACTTTACATCAGCACCATTTTGGAAACAACATTTTTTTTTGCTAGGAAGTTATAAGGGTTAAAATTTGACCAGCGATTTTTCATTTTTACAACGAAATTTACAAAACCATTTTTTTTTAGGGACCACCTCACATTTGAAGTCAGTTTGAGGGGTCTATATGGCTGAAAATACCCAAAAGTGACACCATTCTAAAAAATGCACCCCTCAAGGTACTCAAAACCACGTTCAAGAAGTTTATTAACCCTTCAGGTACTTCACAGCAGCAGAAGCAACATGGAAGGAAAAAATGAACATTTAACTTTTTAGTCACAAAAAATTATCTTTTAGCAACAATTTTTTTTATTTTCCCAATGGTAAAAGGAGAAACTGAACTACGAAAGTTGTTGTCCAATTTGTCCTGAGTACGCTGATACCTCATATGTGGGGGTAAACCACTGTTTGGGCGCACGGCAGGGCTTGGAAGGGAAGGAGCGCCATTTGATTTTTTGAATGAAAAATTGGCTCCACTCTTTAGCGGACACCATGTCACGTTTTGAGAGCCCCCGTGTGCCTAAAAATTGGAGCTCCCCCACAAGTGACCCCATTTTGGAAACTAGACCCCCCAAGGAACTTATCTAGATGCATATTGAGCACTTTAAACCCTCAGGTGCTTCACAAATTGATCTGTAAAAATGAAAAAGTACTTTTTTTTTTTCACAAAAAAATTCTTTTCGCCTCAATTTTTTCATTTTCACATGGGCAATAGGATAAAATGGATCCTAAAATTTGTTGGACAATTTCTCCCGAGTACGCCGATACCTCATATGTGGGGGTAAACCACTGTTTGGGCACACGGCAGGGCTCGGAAGGGAAGGCGCGCCATTTGACTTTTTGAATGGAAAATTAGCTCCAATTGTTAGCGGACACCATGTCGCGTTTGGAGAGCCCCTGTGTGCCTAAACATTGGAGCTCCCCCACAAGTGACCCCATTTTGGAAACTAGACCCCCCAAGGAACTTATCTAGATGCATATTGAGCACTTTAAACCCCCAGGTGCTTCACAGAAGTTTATAACGCAGAGCCATGAAAATAAAAAATAATTTTTCTTTCCTCAAAAATGATTTTTTAGCCTGGAATTTCCTATTTTGCCAAGGGTAATAGGAGAAATTGGACCACAAATGTGTTGTCCAGTTTGTCCTGAGTACGCTGATACCCCATATGTGGGGGTAAACCACTGTTTGGGCGCAGGGCTCGGAAGGGAAGGCACGCCATTTGGCTTTTTAAATGGAAAATTAGCTCCAATCATTAGCGGACACCATGTCACATTTGGAGAGCCCCTGTGTGCCTAAGCATTGGAGATCCCCCACAAATGACCCAATTTTGGAAACTAGACCCCCAAAGGAACTAATCTAGATGTGTGGTGAGGACTTTGAACCCCCAAGTGCTTCACAGAAGTTTATAACGCAGAGCCATGAAAAAAAAATATATATATTTTCTCAAAAATGATCTTTTAGCCTGCAATTTTTTATTTTCCCAAGGGTAACAGGAGAAATTTGACCCCAAAAGTTGTTGTCCAGTTTCTCCTGAGTACGCGGATACCCCATATGTGGGGGTAAACCACTGTTTGGGCACATGCCGGGGCTCGGAAGTGAAGTAGTGACGTTTTGAAATGCAGACTTTGATGGAATGCTCTGTGGGCGTCACGTTGCATTTGCAGAACCCCTGATGTGGCTAAACAGTAGAAACCCCCCACAAGTGACCCAATTTTGGAAACTAGACCCCGAAAGGAACTTATCTAGATGTGTGGTGAGCACTTTGAACCCCCAAGTGCTTCACAGAAGTTTATAATGCAGAGCCGTGAAAATAATAAATACGTTTTCTTTCCTCAAAAATAATTATTTAGCCCAGAATTTTTTATTTTCCCAAGGGTTACAGGAGAAATTTGACCCCAAAAGTTGTTGTCCAGTTTCTCCTGAGTACGCTGATACCCCATGTGTGGGGGTAAACCACTGTTTGGGCACACGTCGGGGCTCAGAAGGGAAGTAGTGACTTTTGAAATGCAGACTTTGATGGAATGCTCTGCAGGCATCACGTTGCGTGTGCAGATTCCCTGGTGTGCCTAAACAGTAGAAACCCCCCACAAGTGACCCCATTTTAGAAACTAGACCCCCCAAGGAACTTATCTAGATATGTGGTGAGCACTTTGAACCCCCAAGTGCTTCACAGACGTTTACAACGCAGAGCCGTGAAAATAGAAAATCATTTTTCTTTCCTCAAAAATGATGTTTTAGCAAGCATTTTTTTATTTTCACAAGGGTAACAGGAGAAATTGGACCCCAGTAATTGTTGCGCAGTTTGTCCTGAGTACACTGATACACCATATGAGGGGGTAAACAACTGTTTGGGCGCACGTCGGGGCTCGGAAGTGAGGGAACACCATTTGACTTTATGAATACAAGATTGGCTGGAATCAATGGTGGCGCCATGTTGCGTTTGGAGACCCCTGATGTGCCTAAACAGTGGAAACCCCTCAATTCTACCTCCAACACTAACCCCAACACACCTCTAACCCTAATCCCAACTGTAGCCATAACCCTAATCACAACCCTAACCACAACCCTAATTCCAACCCTAAGGCTATGTGCCCACGTTGCGGATTCGTGTGAGATTTTCCAGCATCATTTTTGAAAACTTTGGATTTCCAGCGTTTTTTGTGCGGATTTCACCTGTGGATTCCTATTGAGGAACAGGTGTAAAACGCTGCGGAATCCGCACAAAGAATTGACATGCTGCGGAAAATACAACGCAGCGTTTCCGCGCGGTATTTTCCGCACCATGGGCACATCGGATTTGGTTTCCATATGTTTACATGGTACTGTAAACCTGATGGAACACTGCTGTGAATCCGCAGCGGCCAATCCGCTGCGGATCCGCAGCCAAATCCGCACCGTGTGCACATAGCGTAATTCTAAAGGTATGTGCACACGCTGCGGAAAATGCTGCGGATCCGCAGCAGTTTCCCATGAGTTTACAGTTCAATGTAAACCTATGGGAAACAAAAATCGCTGTACACATGCTGCAGAAGAACTGCACGGAAACGCAGCGGTTTACATTCTGCAGCATGTCACTTGTTTCTGCGGATTCCGCAGCGGTTTTACAACTGCTCCAATAGAAAATCGCAGTTGTAAAACCGCAGTGAAATGCGCAGAAAAACCGCGGTAAATCCACCATAAATACGCAGCGGTTTAGCACTGCGGATTTATCAAATCCGCAGCGGAAAAATCCGCAGAGGAACAGAATACGTGTGCACATACCGAAACCCTAACCCTAGCCCTAACCCTAACCCTATTCTAACCTTAGTGAAAAAAAAAAAATTATTTATTTGGAAGATGGCGGCGCCCAGGGAGAAGACGGACGGATGGACCCCGGCAGGATCGGTAAGTATGATGGGGTGGGGGGAACACGGGGGGGGGGGGGATCGGAGCATGGGGGTGGAACAGAGCACGGAGGGGGGGGGGGTGGATCGGAGCGCAGGGGGATTTGATCGGAGCACGGGGGGGTGATTGGAGCACGGGGGTGAGCGGACAAGAGCACGGGGGGAGCGGAGCACAGGACGGAGGGGAGCTGGAGCAGTGTACCGGACAGATCGGTGGCTTGGAGGGGCGATCGGTGGGGTGGGGGCACATTAGTGTTTCCAGCCATGGCCGATGATATTGCAGCATCGGCCATGGCTGGCTTGTAATATTTCACCAGTTTTAATAGGTGAAATATTACAAATCGCTGATTGGCAGTTTCACTTTCAACAGCCAATCAGAGCGATTGTAGCCACGGGGGGGGGGGGGGGAGGTGTGAAGCCACTCCCCCTGTCCCTGCAGATCGGGTGAAATGGGAGTTAACCCTTTCACCCGATCTGCAGGGACGCGATCTTTCCATGACGCCACATAGGCGTCATGGGTCGGATTGGCACCGACTTTCATGACGCCTACGTGGCGTCATGGGTCGGGAAGGGGTTAACACAAAAACGATTTTATTGAAAAAAAACAAAACTTTTTCTATCCCTTTATTCTGAGAGCTATAACTTTTTTATTTTTGCGTTGATGGAGCTGTGTGTGTGTTTTTTGCAGGACAAAATAACGATTTCAACTATACAATTTTTTTACATTTGACTTTTTGATCGGATTTTATTCCACTATTTGTTCTGCAGTATGATGAAAAAGCATTTTTTTTTTTTGCCACGTTTATTTTCTATTTTTAAGGTGTTTACCGAAGGAGTTAACAGTGACAGTTTTTTATAGGTCAGGTTGTTCTGCACAAGGCAGTACCAATATGTTTGTTTATTTTTGTTTTTACATAAATGTATTTATTGTATTAATATTTTTTCACTTTTTTGTTCTTTATTTTGCAATTCATTTCAATACTTTTTACAATTTTTGTTAAACTTTTTTTTTTTTTTACTTTTTACCTTGTCCCAGAATGGGATGTCAACTTTCCCTGCCCTGATCGCTGATTTAATATTCTGCAATGCATCTGCATTGTACAGCGTTAGATTGGCGTCTCTCACACAGAGAGGAGGCGTTTCAGCTCCTGCTCTGAGCAGGAGATTACAGGTCATTGTCCCTGGGTGACCCCGCGGCAATCTTTCGGACCGTGGTCACATGGAGACCATCACCACAACACAATCACAATTGCGTTGTGCCAGTGGGACCCGAGGGAGAGCTCCCGCCATCTGTGCTGTCGATCAATGTCGCTATCACTATTTACGTCAGAGGGGTTAAACGCTCTTGTTTGGCGCTAGCACCGTTCGTGTGCATTGCTGCAGGGTGTCAGCTCTCATACAGACACCCATACTTGATCGCTGCGACGCTTGGCATGAGCCCAGGAGATCGTCACGCAGTTTACGGAAAATGCACCTCTCACAGCGCCGTACATACAGTGGGGCAAAAAAGTATTTAGTCAGTCAGCAATAGTGCAAGTTCCACCACTTAAAAAGATGAGAGGCGTCTGTAATTTACATCATAGGTAGACCTCAACTATGGGAGACAAACTGAGAAAAAAAAATCCAGAAAATCACGTCTGTTTTTTTATCATTTTTTTTGCATATTATGGTGGAAAATAAGTATTTGGTCAGAAACAAACAATCAAGATTTCTGGCTCTCACAGACCTGTAACTTCTTCTTTAAGAGTCTCCTCTTTCCTCCACTCATTACCTGTAGTAAAGGCACCTGTTTAAACTTGTTATCAGTATAAAAAGACACCTGTGCACACCCTCAAACAGTCTGACTCCAAACTCCACTATGGTGAAGACCAAAGAGCTGTCAAAGGACACCAGAAACAAAATTGTAGCCTTGCACCAGGCTGGGAAGACTGAATCTGCAATAGCCAACCAGCTTGGAGTGAAGAAATCAACACTGGGAGCAATAATTAGAAAATGGAAGACATACAAGACCACTGATAATCTCCCTCGATCTGGGGCTCCACGCAAAATCCCACCCCGTGGGGTCAGAATGATCACAAGAACGGTGAGCAAAAATCCCAGAACCACGCAGGGGGACCTAGTGAATGAACTGCAGAGAGCTGGGACCAATGTAACAAGGCCTACCATAAGTAACACACTACGCCACCATGGACTCAGATCCTGCAGTGCCAGACGTGTCCCACTGCTTAAGCCAGTACATGTCCGGGCCCGTCTGAAGTTTGCTAGAGAGCATTTGGATGATCCAGAGGAGTTTTGGGAGAATGTCCTATGGTCTGATGAAACCAAACTGGAACTGTTTGGTAGAAACACAATTTGTCGTGTTTGGAGGAAAAAGAATACTGAGTTGCATCCATCAAACACCATACCTACTGTAAAGCATGGTGGTGGAAACATCATACTTTGGAGCTGTTTCTTTGCAAAGGGGCCAGGACGACTTATCCGGGTACATGAAAGAATGAATGGGGCCATGTATCATGAGATTTTGAGTGCAAACCTCCTTCCATCAGCAAGGGCATTGAAGATGAAATGTGCCTGGGTCTTTCAACATGACAATGATCCAAAGCACACCGCCAGGGCAATGAAGGAGTGGCTTCGTAAGAAGCTTTTCAAGGTCCTGGAGTGGCCTAGCCAGTCTCCAGATCTCAACCCTATAGAAAACCTTTGGAGGGAGTTGAAAGTCCGTGTTGCCAAGCGAAAAGCCAAAAACATCACTGCTCTAGAGGAGATCTGCATGGAGGAATGGGCCAACATACCAACAACAGTGTGTGGCAACCTTGTGAAGACTTACAGAAAACGTTTGACCTCTGTCATTGCCAACAAAGGATATATTACAAATTATTGAGATGAAATTTTGTTTCTGACCAAATACTTATTTTCCACCATAATATGCAAATAAAATGTTAAAAAAACAGACAATGTGATTTTCTGGATTTTTTTTCTCAGTTTGTCTCCCATAGTTGAGGTCTACCTATGATGTAAATTACAGACGCCTCTCATCTTTTTAAGTGGTGGAACTTGCACTATTGCTGACTGACTAAATACTTTTTTGCCCCACTGTATATGGCACATGTTGTGAAGGGGTTAATAGTTCCCTTAGTACACTTGGAGCTGAAATCTTCCATCCAAGTTCATCAAAGGTAGTGTAGGGGTTACAAGAAAATTGTAAAAAAAAAAATTAAAAAAAATTTTTTTTTTGGCAAAAACTATTTTATGGACTTTTTATAAATATTTTTAGTACTTTTTTTTATACATTACAAGTTGTAATTTATAGATTATACTAGATTGTGGCCCGATTCTAACGCATCGGGTATTCTAGAATATGCATGTTCCCATAGTATATGGACAATGATGATTCCAGAATTTGCGGCAGACTGTGCCAGTCGCTGATTGGTCGAGGCAACCTGTCTGTCTGTCCTGGAAATCCCGCGTCTCTGATTGGCCTCGACCAATCAGCGACGGGCACAGTATCGACGTAGAAACCCGCATCTCTGATTGGTCGAGGCCGCCAGGCCTCGACCAATCAGCGACGGGCACAGCGACGATGATGTCATAAAGGACGTAGACATCCCGCGTCTGATTGGTCGAGGCCACCAGGCCTCGACCAATCAGCAACGGGCACAGTCTGCCGCGAATTCTGGAATCATCATTGTCCATATACTACGGGAACATGCATATTCTAGAATACCTGTTGCGCCACAATCGGGCCTTTTTGTTATCCTGCGTATCTTTTTTCCGGTGGAATATATGACGAGGCATCTGTGACACCTTTTAACAGGGGATATAGTAGGAGTCACAGGGTCAGCCGACGGTGAGCGGAGGCGCCAATCTCGTTTGTATGTGTAGGGTGCCAACCTCCGCTGATAGGCAGGATTTGTATATAGGTGCTAATAACAGGGCAATCTAGAGAGCACGGTTGTTATTTTTGTGTATATCTGGTTGTAGTTGTGTCATGGTTTTAATTGAACGTAATCAACTTGATGTTTTATCTATATCATCGTAGAAAATTAAGGGTTATTTGATTTACTTACGGTAATTTGAATTTTTCTGACTCTTTTGGTGGCTGTATTAGCCTATGGTTGCAACCTTTATGACATCGTCATGGCAACCATTATGACATCTACGTTGATACTGTGCCCGTCGCTGATTGGTCGAGGCAACCTTTATGACATCATCGTCGCCATGCTGTGCCCGTCACTGATTGGTCGAGGCCGCCAGGCCTTGACCAATCAGAGACGTGGGATTTCCAAGACAGACAGACAGACAGATGGAAAAACTCTTAGACAATTATATATATAGATAAGTAAAAAAAAATTTACACATGATTTGTGATGTAAAAAAAATGAAAAAAAAAAAAATCACAAAATAAAATTAATCAGGTACAGTACTTGACATGTTAGCACATGGACTTTCTATCCAGGGAAAAAAGAAACAGTTTGAGAAAAATGCCACAAACTCTGAAAAAAATGCCAACTCTAGAGTGTGTTGCATTGGTAAGAAAACACCACTGCAAAAAATAAACACTCCACATGCCACCCCCATTTCCCAAACTATTTGTACTGCATTTCACTATTCTCCACAATATACTAACCTGTTTATGGCTTAACCAGATGAGGAGTTTGTCATCTTGCTCTATTAAACCTCTCGCATACTTCCGCTACATTGATGATCTGCTAATAATCTGGAAAGGCTCAAATGATGATCTGTTTACCTTCCACAATAACTTCAACAAGTTCCCCCCAACGGTCAAGCTAACTCTGAATTTCTCAAATTCCCAAATACATTTTCTGTACACAGCCTTATTTATTAAAGACAACACTATACAAAAGCATATGTTAGATGGAACAACTTTCATTCAAGACACAAAAAAATCCATCACAAAATACAATAGCAACAGCTGACGGCACTTCAGATATCAGAATGCACGTTCAGAATCCATAGGACCCAATAGGAAAAATGTATACCAGAACATCAAGAACAACAGCATCCAATAAGGGTGAAAAAACAAAAATACCTCTTTTTTTTCTAAGCATGCTTGAAAAAGACCTATAATTGGTCAAAACGTCAAATTATGGCAAAATAAATATGTATTTTTGTGTTTTTCACCCGGATTGGATGCTGTTTTTCTTGATTTTCTGGTATACAAAAAAATCAATCATCTATAGTCAAGCTCTGACATATAGTGGGTACAGAAAGTATTCAGAACACTTTAAATTTTTCACTCTTTCTTTCATGGCAGCCATTTGGTAAATTGAAAAAGGTTATTTTTTTTCTCCCCACCTTCACTGGAAAAAAACAGAAATGTAGACATTTTTGCAAATTTAATAAAAAAGAAAACGGAAGTATCACTTGAGCATAAGTATTCAGACCCTTTGCTCGGACACTCATTCAAGTCACATGCTGTCCATTTCCTTGTGATCCTCCTTGAGATGGTTCTACTCCTTCATTGGAGTCCAGCTGTGTTTAATTAAACTGATAGGACTTGATTTGGAAAGGCACACACCTGTCTATATAAGACCTCACAGCTCAGGGCAGTCTCACACGTCCAGATAATTCCGGTACCGGAAAAATCTGTACTGGAATTATCCGTGTCTGTGTGACCGTGCGTTTCTGTGGCACATCAGTGTGGCACACGTGTGCCGACTGGGAACCACATGCACCGTGCAGGAGACAGCGCTAGAGATAAGCGCTGTCCCCTGCATCTGCTGCTGAAGCCGCCATTCATATCTTCTCTGCAGCAGCGTTTGCTGTAGAGAAGATATGAAAAATCCTTTTTATTTTCTTGTGTTTAAAATAAAGATCCCTGTCCCCACCCCCTGTGCGCCTGGCCGCTGTTACTAAAATACTCACCCGGCTCCCTCGCAGTGTCCTGTCCTCGCTGCACCTTCTCCTGTATGAGCGGTCACGTGGGGCCGCCCATTAGTCATGAATATGCGGCTCCACCTCCCATAGGGGTGGAGCCGCATATTCATTTCTGTAATGGGCGGCCCCACGTGACCGCATACAGGAGAAGCTGCGGCCAGGACCTGACACTGCGAGGGAGCCGGGTGAGTATTTTATTAACAGCGGGCGGGCGCACAGGGGGTGGGAGGGGGTAGGGACAGGGATCTTTATTTTAAACACGAGAAACCAAAAAAAAAAAAGGATTTTTCATATCTTCTCTACAGCAAACGCTGCTGCAGAGAAGATATGAATCGCGGCTTCAGCACCATGTGGGGGGGACAGCGCTTACTGTAGCGCTGTCTCCTGCACGGCACACGGACTACGTCCGTGTGCGGTACGCGTTTTACACGGACTCATTGACTTTAATGGGTCCGTGTAATCTGTGCGCTCAGGTCTGTGAAAACACGCTGACATGTGCAGAGACACATTGATTTCAATGTGTCTACGTGAGTCAGTGTCTCCGGTACGTGAGGAAACTGTCACCTCACGTACCGGAGCCACTGACGTGTGAAACCGGCCTCACAGTGCATGTCAGAGCAAATGAGAATCATGAGGGCAAAGAGCTCAGAGACAGAACTGTGGCAAGGCACAAATCTGGCCAAGGTTACAAAAGAATTTCTGCATTACTCAAGGTTCCTAAGAGCACAGTGGCCTCCATAATCCTTAAAAGGAAGAAGTTTGGGACCACCAGAAGTCTTCCTAGACCTGGCCATCCAGCCAAACTGAGCAATCGTGGGAGAAGAGCCTTGGTGAGAGGTAAAGAAGAACCCCAAGATCACTGTGGCTGAACTCCAGAGATGCAGTAGGGAGATTGGAGAAAGTTCAACAAAGTCAACTATCACTGCAGCCCTCCACCACTTGGGCCTTTATGGCAGAGTGGTCCAACGGAAGCCTCTCCTCAGTGCAAGACATATGAAAGCCTGCATAGTTTGCTAAAAAACACATGAAGGACTCCCAGACTATGAGCAATAAGATTCTCAGGTCTGATGAGACGAAGATAGACCTTTTTGGTGATAACTGTAAGCGGTATGTGTGGAGAAAACCAGGCACTGCTCATCACCTGCAAATACTGTACGTGCGTTGTTATTTTGCTGCATTTTTCTAAATCCATAGAGCTAATTATATATTAGGGGTTTATATGTGCGCTAGGAAACTGAGAGAACATAAGATATTACAACCTAATGTGGAAATGAAACTATGCAATATATAAAAGAGTACTACGGCAAGACTAAGGTGCAACAAATAAAGAATAGGATGTCAAATTACCTCTGCATCAAAAGGATAGCGGCGTAAAGATGGTGGTCCCAAATGAGAACAGTCGTTATGATGTGTAGATGCTGTTGTTTGAGCATGGTTCAATGTCCAACATAGTAAGGCATCTTTACCGAAGTACAGAACAAAGGAAAAGAAAAATGATCCCCAAGAAATTGGGGCACCGTCCCGGCCGGGAACAGACGCCCCTCTGGGGAATATCAAGCTGCCGCGTGCAATAGGTACTTGCACAGGATCTAGGATAAAGCTGACAAGGCGCAGAAAGGCTGCAGGGCCTTGCATGACGTCACAGTCACGTGATGCATCACACGACTGGCTATGGAGCGCACAGCGGACTAAAATTCAACGTGTTTCGGAATACGCCGATTCCTGACGAAGGCAGCTTGATATTCCCCAGTGGGGCGTCTGTTACCGGCCGGGACGGCTCCCCAATTTCTTGGGGATCATTTTTCTTTTGCTTTGTTCTGGACTTCGGTAAGATGCCTTACTATGTTGGACATTGAACCATGCTCAAACAGCATCTACACATCATAACTGTTCTCATTTGGGACCACCATCTTTACGCCGCTATCCTTTTGATGCAGAGGTAATTTGACATCCTATTCTTTTTTTGTTGCACCTTAGTCTTGCCGTAGTACTCTTTTATATATTGAATAGTTTCATTTCCACATTAGGTTGTGATATCTTATACGTTCTCTCGGTTTCCTAGCGTAAATATAAACTCTTTTTTACAAATTGTTTTACACTGGACAAATAGGGCGGTATTGTCCTTCTATTTGCTGCAGAGACTCGAGACTGTGCACCGCACCCTTAGTTGTTTATTCATATTCTAAATATATATTAGTAAAAAAAAAGAATTGTGATGTCATTTCCTTGTTCAACCTCCTCAAACAGATACTCTCATTAATATTAAATAGAGACACACACACAATCACCAGCCTATGTAGGAGCATTAACATAATTAACCTACATACAGTACGCTGTAACAAAACAGCAACTGTGAGGCTACGTCCCCACGGTCAATAATCGGCAGCGCTTTGGACGCAGCACATGTCTGCTGTGTCCAAAGCGTTGCCGTTTTTTGAACGCAGGTGAATCCTCATGTGTTCATTGACCCGTGCGGTATCACCACGTCCCAATACATTGTACTGGTGATATTTATCTAGCGTCAATGAGTCAAAAGCGCTGCAGAAACGCAAAAAGAATTGACATTCTGCATAAAATTAAACGCTGCAAATACGGACTGAATTTTACTGATCATGTGCACAACACTTCAGGATTGTCATTGCATTACCTTGCTTTAGTATTCCATTGCGTTTTTGGAGCATTTACGCACGTAAAAAAACACAGCGAAAACGCGACGTGTGCTCATAGCCTAAAGGTATCACTAATTAAATACTTTTGTCATTTTTGGGCATAAAAGTATTTACATCAATTTTTTTGGCTAACATGGTGCCACAATACAGCCAATGTGAGTGCAGCCCTTTTTTTTCTTAAAAACATTCATTATTGCAGGTGTGCTTTTTTTGCCTGTATTTTATGTATTTTTTTTTTCAACTTTTTGCATAATTTTAGTGGAATAAGCAATTTTTTTTAGCTAAAAATGTTATGCATAAAATAAAGAGCATTTTTGATTGTGCACAAGATTCATAAACCACGTGATTCATTTTGAAGTTAGTATTTTTTTTATTATTATTAACGGCCTTTAGATCAATCTCGAGCAATGGCAAATTGATGGATGAGCGCTGTGTAACAAAATCGATCTTGCGCAATCCCAGATAGGTCCACCAGAGCCTTCTCCACCGTTATCTTGATCATATCAAGCCATTGAGTTGCTGGTCTTCCTCTTCGCCTTGTTCCTTCTAATCTTCCAACTATGCTGTGGTCCACCAGAGATGTGGTCCTCCAGTGATTACTCTCTTCGTATGATGTGTCCAAAGTAGGCAAGTGGGGCCGATTTTAGACAGAGTGGGGCCCCAGGTGCTAACATATTGCACCATGACACAGAAACATTTTGGTTGTATTTAGATGTGCCAAGTTCAGGCTGATAAACATCTGCTGTTTTCACTATATGGAGCACTATGGGGAGTGTATTATACTATAAAGAGTGCTATGGGGCACATTATAGCATATTATGGAGGGCGATGGGGTGTACATTACACAGTATAGAGGACTATGGGTTGCATTATACTGTGTGGAGGACTATGGGGTGTATTATTATAAAGAAGCAAAATGCTGCCTATTCATCACCTGATTGGATTGTTAATGCAACCCCCATAGATTATAATGTAACCATCCCATAGAGTATAATGCAGCCACCTCATAGAGTATAATGCAGCCCCACAGCCCTGCAGTATTATGGTCACCACGTACTCACTTGTATAAAAAATAAAATACAATACTCACCTCTAACAGGTTCCCCTGCTGCTCTGATCTCTGCAGAGCGTCTCAGCAGCTCCACTGCCTGGCATAGCTTGGTGATCACTGCTTTGAGTGACGTGTCTGGCTTGATTTATTCCAAAATTAATTTGTTAATTCTTGCCATTCATGGTATTGATAACATCCTTCTCCTGCACCACATTTCAAAGGCACTGATTCTCTTTCTGTCTTGTTTTTTTATCATTCAGGCTTCAAATCCATATGTTACCACAGAAAATACCAGACTATTTACGAGTTGTGTCTTCGTCGCCAGTCAAATGTCCCTCGATTGAAGACCTTATCCAGTGACTTCATAAGTCAGTGGCTTGTCCAAATACTTCATTTTGCAGTATCTGGTGCAAAAAGACATCAACACATACCAGAAAACTAAAACAAGAAGTTACTTAAAAAACCCAGAAATAATGAATTGGCCAGTTGTCTTTTTTATTTTTACTCCGCACACAGGTGTTTTCATGGAAAAAAAAATGTTTTAGTCTTTATATGCACAGCTCTAAAGCAGAATGCAAATCTGGAAATACAAATAAATTAGGGAAATGACAGCACCATTCCAGATAGGTGGGCGGAAGTGCCATCATTTCAGTTCCAGGAGTCTTCCTGCTGCGGTTTATCTCGGTCCAGAGGGACATGCCAATCTACAGGCGGTCGCTTTCTGATCGTCCACACTGGGTTGTTATTCAGTCTCTCTTTTTGCCTTGCCGTCTCACTCTGTACTAGAGCTTCCTAGAGAAGAACATGTAAACTTCTGATTAGAGTACATTTAGTATGGCAGAACCCTCTACATATATGTCTTATGCAAAACTGGCCTTAGATATTTAACATCCTTAAAGCATTCTCTTCTAACATCACACCTGGAGAGACACTGTGCCAAGGTGCCTTTCTAACGTCTGGCAGGCATTGTGCACGTGTCCATTGTCATTAATAGTTCGAATTCTGATAGTGTCATTAATGTCCAAGAAAGGTAAAGAATCCAGCTGACAACTTACAAATTTTATTTATTCCATTAAAAAAAGAGAAAAAATACTGATGTGAACGCCATCCATAAAAAACAACCCTTTTTGAATGCTACAACGTTCTTAGTCCTGTAGATTTCAAAACGCGTTTTTTTTTATTTACGCCATGCAGTGGACTGCTTTCGGGGCTTCCCCGCTGACTAATTTTGGAAAGGGTGAGCTTGATCCTTTCATTTGAATTAACAGTACATGCATGATACCTGCCAGGTGCCACAATGTTCCCTCACTAACTGCATGGTGGGCCGCAGCAGAAGAGAGAATTTGGATGTAGGTGCAAATATTTTAAATGACAGAGGTAAATTGCTGCTGTTTATCTCCAGGAGTAACAGAATCCGACAAGTAAAGATGGAAAACATTGAATTCTTATTTTCCGTAACATTAATTGTTAGTAGACCTTCTGCCAGGGCATTAGTTCCTGTAAGTCTGTGTTCACACTCCGGTCCCTGACCTGTCATACAAAAATACATGGTAAGGACAATGATCTAGGACCACCTAACTATAAGGCAGGTCAAAAATTACAATGGATATCAAATAGTTATAAATTTTATTTATTTTTTCAAAGTTATTTTGTGGGCGTTTTTCTCAAATGTATTTATTTTTTATGCATTAAGCATAATTCGACTCCTGTTGTAAATATGGAGTGACTTCTTAGCGGAAAACCCCTAAAGAAAGGACACCTCACTTCTTTTAAATATTTGCTATTTTTGGAAACCTTAAGCTAATAAAAAATGATCAAAAGACTGAACGTATGAAAAGTGTGTCATTTTTTGACAGAAAATTAGAGGTAGAATATTGCAAGTGTTATTTTTTAGCAATTTTTCAGGGTTTTTTTTTTTGTTTTTTTTTTTTGAGCGTACCTGCTCTGAAAAACTAAAAGCTCTGTGTGCACATAACCTTATAGTGGTGGATGAATAACTGCAATGGCCGACCCAGATCTCTATTTCAGGAAGTGTTACCTTGGCTGCTTGACTCCTCTTCTTCTCCCATTCCCTACAGGCCGTGTAGTCCGCTTTCCACTGCTGGCAGGCTGATTTTCCACCATGGGTGTAGTAGTAGTGGAAACGGTTCTTCAGGCTCTTGCAGTACTTCCATTCATCCCAATAGTCATCGCAGTCTCGGGGAGGCTTAGAGGAAGATACAATGATATGGTCACTGCTGTCACCATCACCTCCCTCCATTTATATGAACGCTCCACTATAGAAACCCTTTAGAACAGGGGTCTCAAACTCGGCAGAGTAAATGGGCCGAACATAAAAAACAATTTAAGCTGGCGGGCCGCATTCCTTTCAAATTTAATACAGTACACGTAGTATATAGCACAACCCACGCAGTATATAGCACAGCCACGTAGTATATAACACAGCTCATGTAGTATATAACACTGCCCACGTAGTGTATATAACACAGCCACGTAGTATATAACAGCCCACGCAGTATATAGCACAGCCCACGTAGTATATAGCACAGCCCACGCAGTATATAGCACAGCCCACGCAGTATATAGCACAGCCCACGCAGTATATAGCACAGCCCACGCAGTATATAGCACAGCCCACGCAGTATATAGCACAGCCCACGCAGTATATAGCACAGCCCACGCAGTATATAGCACAGCCCACGCAGTATATAGCACAGCCCACGCAGTATATAGCACAGCCCACGCAGTATATAGCACAGCCCACGCAGTATATAGCACAGCCCACGCAGTATATAGCACAGCCCACGCAGTATATAGCACAGCCCACGTAGTATATAGCACAGCCCACGTAGTATATATCACAGCCCACGTAGTATATATCACAGCCCACGTAGTATATATCACAGCCCACGTAGTATATATCACAGCCCACGTAGTATATATCACAGCCCACGTAGTGTATATCACAGCCCACGTAGTATATATCACAGCCCACGTAGTATATAACACAGCCCACGTAGTATATAACACAGCCCACGTAGTATATATCACAGCCCACGTAGTATATATCACAGCCCACGTAGTATATAACTGCCCACGTAGTATATACACAGCCCACGTAGTATATAACACAGCCCACGTAGTATATAACACAGCCCACGTAGTATACAACAGCCCACATAGTATACAACAGCCCACATAGTATACAACAGCCCACGTAGTATACAACAGCCCACGTAGTATACAACACAGCCCACGTAGTATACAACACAGCCCACGTAGTATACAACACAGCCCACGTAGTATACAACACAGCCCACGTAGTATACAACACAGCCCACGTAGTATACAACACAGCCCACGTAGTATACAACACAGCCCACGTAGTATATATATCACAGCCCACGTAGTATATATATCACAGCCCATGTAGTATATAACAGCCCACGTAGTATATATCACAGCCCATGTAGTATATATCACAGCCCATGTAGTATATATCACAGCCCACGTAGTATATAACAGCCCATGTAGTATATATCACAGCCCACGTAGTATATATCACAGCCCATGTAGTATATATCACAGCCTATGTAGTATATAACAGCCCACGTAGTATATATCACAGCCCACGTAGTATATATCACAGCCCATGTAGTATATATCACAGCCCACGTAGTATATATCACAGCCCATGTAGTATATATCACAGCCTATGTAGTATATAACAGCCCACGTAGTATATATCACAGCCCACGTAGTATATAACAGCCCACGTAGTATATATCACAGCCCATGTAGTATATATCACAGCCCACGTAGTATATATCACAGCCCATGTAGTATATAACACAGGCCACGTCGTATATAACAGCCAATACCTTGTCCTCCCAGCCAGGCTCTGCATCTCCCCGCAATGCTTTGCTCCAGCCTAGTGCACGCTAGAAGAGAGGAGGCGGCACAGTGTTCTGGGAGTTTCGCAGCTGCCCACAATGCATGACGCGTCACCATGGATACGCAGAGTGACTTCTGACCGTCACAGGTGCTGCACACCTTCCTAATTGGCGACACGCGGCTTCATTATCCATGGCGACGCGTCATGCATTGTGGGCAGCTGCGAACCGCTCTGTGCCGCCGCCTCCTCTCTTCTAGCGTGCACCGCGGGCCGCAGATGCCTGCCTCCGGGGGCCGCGTGTTTGAGACCCCTGCTTTAGAAGACACGTGGATTACTAATCTGCAGACGTTTTCTAGGTGCAGACGGCACCAACATCTCCCTCCGCATCCATGTAATAGCCGTGATGGGCAGAAGTCAATGTCTCACATGGAAAGCGCCATGGAATAAATGGCAATATAATAATAATGTCGCCTCCTTCCATAGATGCAATATCAATGGAGGCCTGACACAGACAGGACTTCTAGTCTACAGGAAAGTGTGTCATGTTTCCTATGGTGTTCTATGTGTGTGCTGTACATTAGGGGCTGCCGCCATCACCATGTGCCTACTTCATACAGGACATTAGCTCTGTGTCTGTCACCACACTCACCCTCCAGGTGTCAGCCATGGTACGACTACTGGGGTAAAGGACCTTTCATGATGTAATGACCATGTGATCAGTCACATGACTGGGAGGAGACAGACTCTGTGGGATTGTTTCTTGCTTCTAGTGCTTGTGTGCAGACAGTATCCATTCCACAGGAGGAGACTTGTGCTACATTGTCTCTCTCTGCTGGAGAAGTGCTAATATATATATATATATTTATATATTATTAAGTATGAGGACTCCTCCACTTTACATCTGACATCCATTCTAAGGCTGTGTGCACACGTTCAGGAAAGTTTGCAGAATTTTCCTGAGCAAAATCGGACTACTTTTGCAGGAAATCAGCTCGTTTTTTTTGTGGATTTTTCCGGAGGTTCCCAATGCAATAATATAGCGGCAAATCCACGAAAAATCCACAAAATCCACAAAATTAATGAACATGCTGTTTTTTTTTCCACGATGTGTTTTTTCGCAGAAAAAAACGCAGCATGGGCGCAAAAATTGCGGAATGCGTTAAATTGATGGGATGCTTAATGTAAGCTTTTTAAAGCGTTTTTGCAGTGGAAAACCGCCAAAAAAGTGACAAAAATGCAAAAAATCAGCAACATGTGCACATAGCCTAAATCCATAGGCATTAAATAGAGGTGTTTTTTTTTGCAGATATAGCAGCTATCACTCGACTGAGAAGACTTTCTATAAGATTTTGGAGATGTCTGTAGGAAGTTTTGCCATTTCATCCAGAAGAGCATCTGGTGTGTGTGTGTACTGATGGAGAAGGCAATGATGGGGGTGTGAGGGCAATGATGGGGGTGGGGTAACCATGTGTGGCCATTATACTGTACGCATCATGTGGGGCCATTATACTGTACCCAGCATCGTGTGGGGCCATTATACTGTATGGAGCATCATGTGGAGCCATTATACTGTATGCAGCATCATGTGGGGCCATTATACAGTACAAAGCATCATGTGAGGCCATTATACAGTATGCAGCATCATGTGGGCCCATTATACTGTATGGAGCATCACATGGGGCCAGTATACTATACGCAGCATCATGTGGGGCCGTTATACTGTACGCAGCATCATGTGGGGCCATCATACAGTATGAAACACTGTGTGGCCATTATACTGTATGCAGCATCATGTGTGGCCATTATACAGTATAGAGCATAATGTGTGGCCATTATACAGTATGGAGCACTGTGTGGCCATTATACAGTATAGAGCACTGTGTGTGGCCATTATACAGTATGGAGCATCATGTGTGGCCATTATACAGTATGGAGCACTATGTGGAGCCATTATACTGTATGCAGCATCATGTGGGGCCATTATACAGTACAAAGCATCATGTGGAGCCATTATACTGTATGCAGCATCATGTGGGGCTATTATACAGTACAAAGCATCATGTGAGGCCATTATACAGTATGCAGCATCATGTGGGCCCATTATACTGTATGGAGCATCACATGGGGCCAGTATACTATACGCAGCATCATGTGGGGCCGTTATACTGTACGCAACATCATGTGGGGCCATCATACAGTATGAAACACTGTGTGGCCATTATACTGTATGCAGCATCATGTGTGGCCATTATACAGTATAGAGCATAATGTGTGGCCATTATACAGTATGGAGCACTGTGTGGCCATTATACAGTATAGAGCACTGTGTGTGGCCATTATACAGTATGGAGCATCATGTGTGGCCATTATACAGTATGGAGCACTATGTGTAGTCATTATACAGTATGGAGCACTGTGTGGCCATTATACAGTATGGAGCATCATGTGTGGCCATTATACAGTATGGAGCATCATGTGTGGCTATTATACAGTATGGAGCACTATGTGTGACCCTTATACAGTATGGAGCATCATGTGTGGCCATTATACAGTATGGAGCACTGTGTGGCTATTATACAGTATGAAGCACTATGTGTGGCCATTATACAGTATTGAGCATCATGTGTGGCCATTATACAGTATGGAGCACTATGTGTGGCCCTAATACAGTATGGAGCATTATGTGTAGCCATTCTACAATATGGACCACTATGTGTAGCCATTATACAGTATTGAGCATCATGTGTGGCCATTATACAGTATGGAGCCCTGTGTGGCCATATTTTTTTTGTTTATTATTGTTTACGAAAGTGTGATCAGCAGTGCTAAATGGGTGTTGGGGCATGGATATGGGTGTGACTAGTTGTGAAATGGGTGTGGCCAGAGGCGTGGCCTAAAATTTGCCACTGCGCGCACCGCAAACTTTATCACTCTTTCCCTTCTTCAAAAGTTGGGAGGTATGCTTCAAGTGTTCTGGGAAACCCACACTGGGGAGGGAGATATGACAGTGCAGAGATGTATCTAGTTTTTTGGCACCCAGGACAAGAATTCACTTTGCTCCCCCCATCCAGCACATATGCTATTTACACACTTGGGCCGGGGTCACACTTAACATATGGAAAAATCGGTCCAAGTCTCGCTGCCAAGAGTCGCACAAGTGTTCTCCGTATGGTCATCCGTGTGTAATGCGTTTGCAATGCGATGCCATTTTCTTGCACCTATGTATCAGTATGGCATCTATATGACAAGCATATGGCGCTACATTTCTCTCTGCTTTTCCTTATTGAATTTAATGGCTCAATGGGCTGAAATGAGGAAAATGTGTGTGTATTTGTCGCAAGCTAGACGAATGGTCTGTGTGGTATCCGAGTTTTTCTCGTACCTATAGGCTTGCATTGACGAGTCTTGGACGATATACACGTACAGTCGCAGCATACTGCGATTTTACACGCATGTCAAATACACCTGAGAAAAAAATATGGTGATGTGAGCTGCCCCATAGAATAACACTGGTCCGAGTGCAATGAAAATCGTATATGAGTGAAGCAGCCATTTGATGACTGATGGAACCTGCAGAGCTGAATCCTGACAGTGAGATTATTACACGTTGATAGGATTGGCTACAGAGCTTCATTATATAATTAAAGGGTGCGTCCAGGTTTGAGATCAAAGTATACAGTCATTCTATGTGACTGCAGGCTTCTGAATTCTCACAGCGCTTGCACTGCACACTTTTAGGATTCTCCCTTGCCAGTGGCAAGTGTGGATGATCATGTCAGCACAAGTATGTGATTTGTATACTTCTGTCTACACTCTGATTAGACTTGTCCGGCCTTGCTCAATTAATTTTCACTGAATGAGGCCACACATGTCTAGTCATCACGTGACCGCATGTATGTAAATCGCCGGCAGGAGAAAATCCTGACAGCGTGCAGTGCGCGTTATGAGAATTCAGAGGTCTGTAGTCACATAGAATGACTGCAGACTTATCACTAACTTGGACATCCCCTTTAATGCTCTTAACATAAATAAAAATACGAAGAATTAGTCAGTATTGCAAAAAAACAGTTACATCCAGGTACCTTATAGATCAGGGGTGTCAAACTGCATTCCTCGAGGGCTGCAAACAGGTCATGTTTTCAGGATTTCCTTGTACTGCACAGGTGATAATTTAATCACCAACTCATTATTTGTGTAGGTGATTAAATTATCACCTGTGCAGTACAAGGAAATCCTGAAAACATGACCTGTTTGCAGCCCTCGAGGAATGCAGTTTGACACCCCTGGTATAGATGACGTCTCTGGAGTCGCTCTCTTTCTTTTCTTATTCATCTTGTCCAGCTCTTCTCTGCAGACTTCTTCTGCAGCACATCACCACATGATGCCCTTAAAGATAGCAGCATCATTATAATACTCATGAATAAAAATATCTGCCCTACGCTGAGCCCCTAAATAATTACCCCTCACTATATTCCCTGCACAAGATATGACCCTCACACTGTCCCTCTTATGGTACATGCTCGCCATACAGCCCCCTCATTTCCATACTGGGCCCTCTCTTCACACTGTCCTTTAAGTCTCCACACCCTTATACTACCCAGTCAATACTGTGCCCCTTTATTACACTCCACCTGCTTGGCATACTGTCTCCTCCTGGCTGTGCCCTGTTCACCACACTACTCCCACTGGCACTATTCTGTGCCAACTCACACTTTCCTCCCTCCATACTGTCTCATGTTTCCCCTTCCCTCCTCATGTAAGCCCCCCGCCAACCAAACTGTATCCTCACATATTTACCCCCTCACTCTCCATATTGCCTCCTCATACATCCCCCCCAACTCCCCATACTGTGTACGCACACATCCCATCACCCTTGCTCTCCATACTGTATCCGCACACATTTTTTCCCTGTGCTACTCATACGGTGTCCATTCCCATCTCCCCACTCACCCCCCACACACTGTATAAATCACAAACGCATATAAAATAAATCCCCGCACACACTGAATAAATCCCCCAACACACATCTTCGGTGTCTTCAGCTCCTCAGCCACAGGAGCACTTACCACCTCTCTCTTCTGAGCACCAGCTAGTGATGTCAGCAGCATGATCACATGACTTGATAACGCTGCTGGCGTCTCTGACCCGGTGGTCAGAGCTTCAATTGTACTCTCGTCTGTACAATTGATCCCTGGGAGCCGGCGTGCTTCAACTTCTCAGTGCCGGCTGTCAGCTTTACAGCCGGCTCAGACAACTGCTGAACTCCAAGGCCAGGGGGCAGCAGAATATTAATATCAATACGTTCTTACAATTAATTTTAATATAATTATCAATAATATATCACTTAATATTGAGCAGAATTAAGTACGCTGACATCCCCCTATATATCGTATGTCCCTCCCCACAGCCCCTTTTACACTGTAAGAGCCACCACACAGCATCCCCATATACAGCATGAGCCCCACACAGCCTCCCCCATATGCGGCATGAGCCCCACACAGCTTCCCCCATTTGCGGCATAGGCCGCACACAGCCTCCCCTTATTCAGCATGAGCCCCAACCTCCAAATATACAGCATAAGCCCCACACAGTTTGAGTGCAACACAGCCGCCCCCATATACAGCATGAGCCCCAAACAGCCTCCAAATACACTGCATGAGACCCACACAGCCTCCCCATATACAGTATGAGCCCCCCATAGCTTCCCCGTGTGCAGCACTTCACCCCCATAGCCTTCCCATGTCCTGCATGACATCCCCATAGCCTCCCCATGCTCACCCAAGAATCCCATGCACATAATAAAAAAAAAAAATAAAGTACACTACGTACACACCTCAGTCCTGTTCCCCGTTCCCTCCTCCACCAATGAAGTCAGTGCAACTGGATAAAGCGGGCGGGCGGGCACGGTGTGGCCCGTGGGCCTCCTTTTTCCAGCCCCTCGGCTGTCTCGCTCCGTGTCCCGAAATAAGACAGCCAGAGGGCCGGATGTGGCCCGTGGGATGCACTTTGCCCAGGTCTGTGCTAAGGCATTTGACTTAATCGAGTGGGCCTACATTGAGCAGGTCCTTTGGTGATCTGGCGTTGGACCAGGTTTCAGGAAGATTTCAGGACTGCAGTTTTGTATCGATCTCCAAAAGTGATGATCCTACTGAATAGTTTTAATTCCCCATTGATTCCCTTGGGAAGAGGGACCAGACAAGGGTTCCCTCTTTACTCCCTAATTTGTCATCGCCATGGAACCACTAACTGTCAGGATCCATCAACTGCAGTGTGTATCAGGGGATTAAGATGAGTTCCCATGAGGATCGCTTAGGGTGCGTAAGATTTAATAGTGTTTATGGCCAGTCCAAGAGTTACACTGCCTTCAGTAATGGATCGGATTGATGAATTTTGACAGTTCTCTGGTCTAAAAATATACTGACAAATCCATGTTGTTACCTCTAAGCAATATGGGATGAAAGTAGGGGATACTCTGCAGTATCATCATTTTTTCTGAATCACCCCATTATTGATTTTTGCTGATAACCCGCAGTACAGATCACCACAGGTTTGTGCTGTGGGCTACACTAAACAATTAGCATCCTGCTTGTGACTATTAGCCAACGTCTTCATTACTTTAGTGAACACAAATTCTACGATGCTCGCTCCCACACTTTACATGACAGCATGACAGTCTAGTAGCAGGAAAAGGAAGCTGCTTAGCCGAGTGCAGTAACCATTTCTGATCCTCATGTGGACATGCCTGGATATTTTGCAGGCTTTCCTATTTACTAAACATTTTAACCTTTTTGCTCTAGCAAAAAAAGGTGAGATTTAGTCAAACTCCCTATCCCCATGTAAAAAAAAATAAAAAAACAAAAACGTAACAATTGTTGGATACAGAAACAAAAGAAACAGAATAGCAGTATGGATCAGTTTATTACAAAAGAAAAGCTGCATCTATGCATTGTGTATACATGTGTAGTCAAAGAAAACTCTACTTATGCATCAACACTGATCTACCAATCAGATACTGGTTTTTATTTTTCCACACCAGGTTTCAAAATGTAACAAACGATATGATTGGGTACCATAAGTAACACGGATGCTTCGGCTTTGAATAGTTTGCAAAATTTGCAAGAACATCGACATCTTTGACTCTTTCTGTAATGCCTATAAACTTCAATTCTGAGGTCCATAAGCATGAATGTATAACTGAAGAGTACAAGGAATGCAGAAGCCCCCAATTTTCCAATAGAGGAGGGTCCCAGAGGGGGGAAAGTGCCCAGCCATATCTCTTGGATATGCCATAAATGTGCAACATGGGAATAACTTATTTTCTACTATAATTTCTACTCTGCACTTTCCGCAAAAGTCTACAGCTGTAAATGGTAATTTATGGAGACATTAGATCGCAAGGGTTTTCTTGAGACTATACAAATACTTCAAGTGTCTCGTATCAATAGCCTGCTATATTCTGGGCTTCTTTCATACGCAGCCAATCTAGGAAACACTGATGTCAGGTTATTAGAATGAGTAGATTGTCTGGTTTGCCAGAACCTCCGCACCATCCCAAGGCTTGTAAGTAATAACACTCCAAATGAAGTGCGTCAAGATTGATTTTCTCACTCCACAAGAAGAAATACAACCAAATAAGTTCCATCATTTTTATTTTTCACTTGGAGTTTCACTCTAGGGCTTCTTGCCCTTCTTCCGCAGGGACTGACCTTCTCCAGAGAAAGCAATAAAGCGATTGACAGAATCATCCTATGTACAAAGAAACATAAGAAGAATTACTACAAAGAGGTCACAAGAAAACCCCCTCTGAAGTTTCCGAGCATTTAAAGCAAGAAATATCTACAAAAAAAAAGTTTTACTAATACGCAATTTTTTTAACCACTTCATGATCTTGGGAGTTTCCTTTTTTTTTTTGCATTTACGTTTTTTGCTCCCTGTCTTCAAACGGCCATAACATTTTTTATATTTTGATTCACATGGCCATGTGAGGGCTTGTTTATTGGAGGACTAGTTGTACTTTTGAACAACACCATTGGTTTTACCATATTGTGTACTGGAAATCGGGTAAAAAAAAAAAAGCAATTCCACAATTTTTTTCTTTCACCACCACGTTCACTAAATGTTAAAATTGACCTGCCATTATAATTCTACAGGTCATTACGAGTTATCAGATACCAAACATGTATAGGTTCTTTTTTTATTTAAGTGGCGGAAAAAAAATTCAAAGTTTGCAACAAAAAAAAAAACCCTTGCCATTTTCCGAGACCCGTAGCGTCTCCATTTTTCGGGATCTGGGACTGGATGAGGGCTTATTTCTTGTGTGCCGAGCTGACATTTTTATGGATACCTTTTTGTGGTAGATACAATCTTTTGAACGACTGTTATGTTATATATATTTTTTTAAATTTACACTTGCTTCAATAGTCACCATGGGAGACTAGAGACTAGTAGCTGAGATTATACGATTTCCTGTGCTACCCATAGCAGGGCTGCAGTTCTGCTGTGTGTAGCTAAAATTATCACTTGCTATGAGCCCTGGCCACAGGTCAGCGCTCAGAGCATTCTGGCAATGACAACTACAGGGGTCTCCTGCAGACCCCGGGTTGTCATGCCAACCCATAGGTGATCCGCAGTTATGTGACGTGATTGGGATTAGTGACGCGTTTCTGGCGCGGCCATGTTAAATGCTGCTGTCTAAGATTGACAGCGGCATTTAACATGTTAACAGCCGCAGGTGGATTGCAATTCCACAGATCAGCTGTCATGTGCAGGAAAACATGCGGGCTCAGCGCCGATGCGTACCTATAAGTCATATCATGAAGGGGTTAAGGTGGATCAGATTATGCATTATGGTTGTACATATGCGCCTTCCCTTTATTATTCACCATCACTTGGTTGAACTTGATGGACATTTTTCAACCGTTGTAACTATGTGTGTTGCCACCTCTTAATTCCTAACATAGCCTTGTTCTTAAGATACAGGCAAGTTCCACTGCTGAGTCCTGCATATATCGGGCATTAATGGCATACCATGTCCACATGCCAAGTTACTATGTGTAAGTAGTAATGCTTAAAAGCCAAGTGTAATCTTCATTTTGCTGTAATCTATTAGGACTATAAGCACAATGACTCCAGTTTACCAAGTGTTTGCTGCCTTTGAATGTAAAGAATGTTATCATTTATCGAGAGAAAGAAAACAACTTGAAACTGGTGAGATATTGAAGTATGTTAAAATTTTGGAGAAACTTAAATTTCTACATTGATGAAACATTATTTACATAAAATGGGACGCCTTTTGTACCTTTTAATAGGAGACTACCAGGTATTGTGGGGTAATTTGAACACATACTGTACTTACTTCTTCTACCTTCTTTGCTTGTGGCCGTGAATTTCTAATAAAAGTAATTGTGCCAATCTTGAACTCATAGTTTGGAATTCCTCTGCAACAAGAAAGTACTGTACATCTCAGAAATATAATCAAATCAAAGACATTTATAGCTGTACATCTACAAATTTTCTGATCTTTTTCTCACTGATGCGTGCATGATTATATTTTTTATATTATAAAATAGAAATCAGACATATACATATGCCCTTTTCTTTCAAGCTGTTGGAATATGCTTCTCTGCTCAGTTGAACCTGTGAGACACTAACCTCCGAATATCTCCTGGTTTTAATGGAGAAGGGCTGGAATCAATCCCCTTTTTCTTTCCATCCAATCTGTTGCCAGATCCTGAGAACGCCTACATAGGAAATACAATAAGTGCAATATTGTGAATGGAAACATAGGCTGCCATATTAAAGTCAAGATACTATACAAGTATAAAGGAACTCAAATAATCCATAAGATTTACACCATTGGCCGTAACTTACCCTGAATCCTAGATCTGTTGCATATTCACTGTGATCTGGTTCAACATCCTAGGAGGAAGTAAAGGATTCAGTCAAATATGGTTCATGGGATAGGGTCTGTTCAGTGATTTAATCTCTTAGTATACAGGCTCAACATGGTTAGGCAAAATACAGTACTAAAGAATGTAAAATACTAAACAAGGCAAAAATGGATTTATTTTATTTGTTACCGTTGGCTCTTCGTGTTGCGTGTGTCTTTCTGGTTCTTTGTAGCCGAGCGGGGCATCAAAATCTACCTGAAATTTAATAAATCCAAAATATAAGATCAATAGTGCAAAATCCTCAAATGTATGTCCTGTAATAATACCATTGCAATAGTGCTGTCATTTATACTCCTGACGTGAAAATATTCTATTGATCGTAATGCGAGTAGGGTTTCTGAGTCAGAGGTGCATATAACATTATCACTGTAGTGTGCACTTCTCTTCCAAATACTGGATCCCTGGATCGTAGACAATTTGCCATGAAAATCAGTGCTTGTAACAGCATGATAAAGAACAATGTTGATCTAAGAAACATACACAGTTGAAAGTCGTCCGAATATGATAATTTTGGAGAGACCAATAGACCATCTGATGTGTATACGGGCTTCCATACTCTCTCTGGGCAGATGATGTAGGGAGAAAAATATAGAGAACTAAAATTTCGACAGCTGTTTTCAGAGCGATAAGTCACTGCCAGTGGAGTGTGACAGCGGCTGTCTCTCCTCTTCCCATTGAAAAACACAAGGGTGACAGAAATGGAGAAATTGACTTTGGAGCAGTGGGCGCAGGTTCTTGTGCCATATTTAACAGAGGAACCGCAGAAGGCATATTATGACCTGGCCTAGCAAGACGCAAAAGAGTACGCAAAGTTAAAAACTGAGGATCTTGGAATGCTTAGGAGTGAGTCTGACTGTCAGGGCGCAATAGGTGCACCACTGGGCCTATTGCCATGACAATCCTCCCCGGTCCCAGGGAGATCCCCATAATGCTGATGACCGGTGAGCCTGGTGTAGATGTACTAGGCGGTCGAGAGTTCCTTGGGGAAGCAAGGGGTCTTAGCATTCCCATACTGGTGTTCCCAAAGGGGGCCTGACACCCAAAAGAGGGGAACTAGAGCCATATATGGGGCCCCTGATGAAGTCCACAAGAGGACATGAATATATACTGGTGGTCCTGGATTATGCTACCCAGTACCAAAGAGGCGATAACCTTAAGAAACTCCTCAGCAAAGTGTTTCTCACGGGAGCTGCTTCATATTTTCTCTCAAACTAGTCTACCGGAGGAGATACCGACAGCTTGAGGGACCCACTTCATGTCGAAGGTCATGAGGGAGTTGTACAAGACACTGCAAATTTCACAACTCAGAACATCAGTGTACCATTCCCAGACAAGATGGACTGGTGGAGAGGTTTAATAAAACCCTGAAGGCTATGTTGAGGAAAGCAGTGAAGAAGGATGGCCGAGACAGTGACTGTCTGCTTCTCTATCTGTTATTCTCCATCAGGGAAGTTCCCCAAGCTTTCACAGGCCTATCCCCATTTGAATTACTCTATGGCCGACAACCTTGAGGACTCCTGGATATGGGAAAAAAAAAAGAGTCCTGAGAAGCTGAGACTACACCCCATAGAAGTGTGGTGATGCCCATTGTGAAGGAGCACCTCCTCCAGGCACAAGAAGCACAGTTCAGGGTGTATAATAGGTTGGCCAGGGTGAGACCAATCGAGAAAGCCCTAACAGGTGTACCATATTAACCTGATTAAACTGTGGCAGGACAGAGAACCCGTGGGGCTCCTTGTCTGATGGCCGAGTTCGACGTCAACCCAGAAGATGTTAAGGTGGCAGAGACCTTGTCCCGCTCACAGAAACAGCATTGTCGGGAGCTGTTGCAGCGGAATAAAGAACTGTTTTGTGAGTTGCCAGGCCTCACTCAGGTTACAGAGCAGGGGTGGGGAATCTTTTTTCTGTGAAGGGCCATTTGGATATTTAAAATCATCCTTTGGGGGCCGTACAAACTCCGCCTACAAAGTACATCCTGACTGGCACTGGTTTCAGGACGTAATCTTTCATTGCATGCCTTTCAGTGTTCAGTAGTGAACACTGCCTGTGTGTGCTAACAGAGCAAGAAGAAATTAAAAAGCTTGGGCAATCAAAATACAGCTCCCTGCCCAAGAATGTGGTCCCTGAGAATCTGCTCGAAGGCCTGATAAAAGGTCATTGAGGGCCGTAAATGGCCCTGGGGACTGAAGTTCTCCACCCCTGTTAAAGAGCATGAGGTACTCTCACAGAGCTTCATGTTTGCATCAATCGTAAGCCGCATAGCATTCCAGAGGCCTGCAGAGAAATGATCTCAAAAGAGGTGAAGCGGGTACTGAATCTAGGGATGACTTAAGATCGGCTGGTCCAGTCCCATAGTGTTGGTGCCAAAATCAGATGGGGAGTGGTGGTTCTGTAATGACTACAGGAAGCTCAATAAAGCTTTGAAGTTCAAACACCTACTCAATGCATAGGGTTGATGAGCTTATTGAGATGCTAGGGCCAGCTTGGTACATCACCACCCTGGACCTAACTAAAAGGTTACTGGCAAATTCCCCTCGCCAAAAGAGGCCAAGGAAAAGACGGCCTTTTCTACGCCAGATGGATGTTATCAGTATGTCAGGAGGCTGTTTGGGTTGCAGGGAGATCCGGACACTTTCCAGAGAGCCATGGACCGGATCTTAGCATCGGACTGAAAGTAGGAGTTGCCCACGAGGATGACATTCAGCCAGGACTGGGGAAGTCATCTTGGCAAAGTTCAAGCCATACTTGATGCTCTAAGAAAGACAGGCTTCATCAAAAAAAAAAAAAAGTGCTATGGGGATGGAGGAAGCCAAGTATCTGGGCTATGTAGTAGGTTGCGGTGAAGTAACACCTCAAATAAATAAGGTGGAAGCAATCCAGAACTGGCCACAGCCCCTCTCTAAGAAGCAGGTAAGGACATTTCTAGGTATCGTGGGCTACTCGAAGATTTGTCCCTTAGGCTACTTTCACACTTGTGTCGGTACGGGTTCGTCGCTAAGCGTCGGCGCGATGTACAGACGCACGTTGTGAAAATTATGCACAACGTGGGCAGCGGATGCAGTTTTTCGACGCATCCGCTGCCCATTCTACAGTTGGGGGAGGAGGGGGCGGAGTTCCGGCCGCACATGCGTGGTAGAAAATTGCGGACGAGACATACGAAAAAACGTTACATGGAATGTTTTTTCGTGCAGACGGTCCGCCAAAACACGACAAATCCAGTGCACAACGGACGCGACGTATGGCCATATGTCGCGATCCACTGGCAATACAAGTCTATGGGAAAAAAACGCATCCTGCGGGCACATTTGCAGGATCCGTTTTTTTCCAAAAACGATGGATTGCGATGTACGTCACACGACGCAAGTGTGAAAGCAGCTTAACTTGGCCCTGATAACAGCAGGGCTGCTATGTCGGCGTTTTTCACTGTATATATCATTGTTATTACCACACATTATTGCCAGGGAGTATAATCCCTTTCCTTGGCTGTGTGGTTGTCAAACTGTCTATGTGTATGTTATGTCAAATGCTGGATAGCTATACTGCATAGTCGGGAATGATTTCCCTGCACCAATTGATACTATACGCTTTATTCACTAGTATCTGGAATGACAATATATATGCCCCATTATGCTAGGCTTTCACCTACATTGTTGCCATTGATTAAGGATTAGGTTGTATAGTTGGTTTTATAAGTTTTATGATTGTTGCTTAATAACATTTTCTATCTTTACTCATATTGTTGGTAATATTGAGGTGTGTGCATCATTAGTTTATCTCTTTCTTTTCTTTTGCCATTGTTGTTGTGATACATTATGACGCACCCTAAAATATTTAGGCTGTACCTTCTTTTTCTTTCCATGGTGTATATACTTCATAGGTCGTAAAGGGGTTAAAAATACATAAAATAAAAAAAATCTGATTTAAACAATAAGTCGTTTTCTGGTGACATATTTGACAGTTGTCTAACAGACCGGCCTGGAGCTTGTACAGTGAGGATGGATATTTATACCACTTCAGACTTACATTCATGTCACACTCGATAATGGATACAGCTTTGTCTGGCTTTGTCTCCATCACGCGAAGTTCATAAATCTGGAATCAGAATAGTTTTAAGCGTAAAGCAAAGCCAATGATTTCACCATTATAAAACACAGATTATGTGCAAGACTTCAAAAATATTTTTAGTCCTAAAACACAAAAAAACTTACTTATTTTTCCAAGACGAGTTATAGTTACTAGCCCGCCCCCCACCCGAATAGCCGATAGCAGCAAACAAGTGATTGCATTTAACTGTATATTAGATATAGCTAAAACAGACAGAATATGCTGAAAGATTTTCCAGAATTGTGGGAGAAGGGGAAAAAAATATATGTATATATTGTCAGCTTTTTACATTAGCAAAGTGGATACGATCAGGAAGTCTCATCCCCACAGTGTTAAAAATCTCTATGCATGTCAAAATTTGCAAAATATCACGTTTTGCAGCAAAACAAAAACATACTGTAGGAAAATGTAGAGATTCACTTCCAATGGAAACATAATTAATATTTGACAGTTTTATCCAATCAAACAAGCTGCCCATGATTTCACATTACCTTCTCATTGTAGTTAATAGCAATTACATCTCCTGTGGTCAAACAAGCGAAGTTCCTCAATGCGTTCTCCAATCTGATTGTAGAGTCAAGGAAGGTCAGAGAAAACCAGTGTACGTTATAGTAAGAGAAGCGCACTAATAAACACATAACTGATGGAATATGCCAACAGCCTGGCTGGCATCCAAATGGATTCACACCAATATAAAGGAAGGATACACTGCTTTGGGATTTGTGATGTCCAGGAAATCTGGGCTCTGGGGCTGGAATTTGGAATATGTAGCAACTTGAAGGTTGACGCTTTCCACTTGCACGAGACCGCCTTCTTCCAAAAGTAAATTTTGCATCATCTGTGAGGAACAATAAATTAGCAGGCTTATATGTCATGAATGATGAAAACTCATTCTCAACTGTTGGAATTTGCATTCATATTTTTTTTATTATTCTGGAAGGAATTATTTTTACCCAGATATATAAAAATTGAAAACACAGGCGTCAGTATTAACCCCTTCCCACCGCGGCCCTTTTTCGTTTTTGCGTCTTCGTTTTTCGCTCCCCTCCTTCCCAGAGCCATAACTATTTTATTTTTCCGTCAATATGGCCATGTGAGGGCTTATTTTTTGCGGGACGAGTTGTACTTTTGAACGACACCATTGGTTTTACCATGTCTTGTACTAGAAAACGGGAAAAAAATTCCAAGTGCGGTGGAATTGCAAAAAAAGTGCAATCCCACACTTGCTTTTTGTTTGGCTTTTTTTCTAGCTTCACTAAATGCTAAAACTGACCTGATATTATCATTCTCTAAGCCATTACGAGTTCATAGACACAAAACATGTCTAGGTTATTTTTTATCTAAGTGGTGAAAAAAAAATTCAAAACTTTGCTCAAAAAACGCCATTTTCCGATACCCGTAGCGTCTCCATTTTTCGTGATCTGGGGTCGGGCTTATTTTTTCCGTGCCGAGCTGGCGTTTTTAAATGATACCACTTTTGTGCAGATACGTTCTTTTGATCGCCCGTTATTGCATTTTAATGCAATGTCGCAGCGACCAAAAATACGTAGTTCTGGCGATCAGGATAATGTTTTTTTTTTTTATTGATAGATCGGGCGATTCTGAACGCGCCGATACCAAATATGTGTAGGTTTGATATTTTTTTTTATTGTTTTATTTAGAATGGGGCAAAAAGGGGGTGATTTAAACTTTTATATTTTTTTATTCTTTTCATATTTTTAAAAATTTTTTTTTTTTTTTTTTTTTTTTTTAACTTGTGTCATGCTGCAATAGCCTCCTTGGGAGGCTAGAAGCTGGCACAACTGGATCGGCAGGATCATCAGATCGCTGCTATGTAGCTGAATTGCAGGCTTGCTATGAGCGCCGACCACAGGGGGGCGCTCAAAGCAGGCCGGCATTAGTAACCATAGAGGTCTCAAGGACCTCTATGGTTACTGTCCTGACACATCGCCGACCCCCGATCATGTGACAGGGGTCGGCGATGAGATCATTTCCGGCCACGCGGCCGGAAGCGGTAGTTAAATGCCGCTGTCAGTGTTTGACAGCGGCATTTAACAGGTTAATAGCGGTGGGTGAATCACGATTTCACCCGCCGCTATTGCGCGCACATGTCAGCTGTACAAAACCGCCGGAGCCCACATCGAAGGGGGAGACACGACATGCGCCGTACTAGTACGGCGAATGTCGTGAAGGGGTTAAAACTGCATACACTACTACAGCATGGATGCCTTCAGGGGTGCCCCAACACGAAAGAAAAATCTAATTATCATCATTACTGTTGTCCTTTGATCAGTCGGCTTTAGTAAAGATGCTTAATTATTGGGTTCAAATCCCACCAAGGACACCATCTGCAAGGAGTTTGTATAATCTCTCCATGTCTGTGTGGGTTTCCTCCAGGCTCTCCAGTTTCCTTCCACACTCCTAAGATATACTGATAGGGAATCTAGATTGTGAG
This sequence comes from Ranitomeya imitator, assembly GCF_032444005.1. Taxonomy (NCBI): domain Eukaryota; kingdom Metazoa; phylum Chordata; class Amphibia; order Anura; family Dendrobatidae; genus Ranitomeya; species Ranitomeya imitator. Next base: position 293,204,059 of record NC_091282.1, on the reverse strand, counting down.
CCCCAATGGGGACAGTGATAAGTTGTGCAAACTGTACAGCGCTGCGGAATATGTTGGCGCTATATAAAAATAAAGATCATTATTACTATTATTCCTGAGAACGGTTTCACACATCCGACAGTCACAGTCCAAGGACGAGTGCGATGTCTGGATGGTTACGAGTCTCCAGACTTGAACTTTACAGCTTCATGTCTATGCCTTGGGGCCCAATGAGTTTAGGTCAGGAGAGCCGCTGCTGGAGAGCACACACTAGTGTGTACTTGGAATGTGAATGTCAGACGTGTGAAACCGGCCACAGGCAAATTCCACAATCAAAAGATCTTGTAAAAATATGAGATTCATACTTTGTTGATAACGGCTCCTATTCAGGTCAATGGCAGCTCTGTCTGAACACCGATGTCTAATACAATATAATGAGGAAGCTGCTGCTAAAGCACAATCCTAATAATATAGGAAACCGTTTTAGACAACACATTAACCGCTTCACCCCTGAAGCCTGTATTCACTTTCCTGACCAGGCCCATTATACAATTCTAACCAGTCTCATTTTATGGGGGTTATAACTCTGCAACGCTTCAACAGATCCCACTGATTGTTTTTTCACAGCACTATTGTACTTCATGTTAGTAGTACATTTAGGCCGATATTTTTTACATTTATTTGTCAAAATATCGGACTTTTGGAGAAAATTTAGAAAATCTCAAGCTTAATTCTTTTTGCCTTTTTCTATACCATATTAGGCTACTTTCACACTAGCGTTAACTACAATCCGTCAATGCGTCGTTTTGCAGAAAAAACGCATCCTGCAAAAGTGCTTGCAGGATGCGTTTTTTCCCCATAGACTTGTTTTGACGACGCATTGCGACGGATTGCCACACGTCGCATCCGTCGTGCGACGGATGCATCGTGCTTTGGCGGACCGTCGGCACAAAAAAACGCTACATGTAATGTTTTTTGCTGCCGACGGACCGCTTTTTCCGACCGCGCATGCGCAGCCGGAACTCCTCCCCCACCTTCCCGCACCTCACAATGGGGTAGCAGATGCGATGAAAATCTGCATCCGCTGCACCCGTTGTGCGGCGCTTACAACGCTAGCGTCGGTAACTTCGGCCCGACGCACTGCGACGGGCCGAGCCCGACGCTAGTGTGAAAGAAGCCTTAAACTACATAACTATATCACACAAAATTATTATTAAACATTTTTATAGCGCCATTTATTCCATGGTGCTTTACATGTGAAAAGGGGGCAAATCTAGACAAATACAATTAAACATGAGCAAAAAACAAGGCACACAGGTACATAAGGAGGGAGGATCCTGCCCGCGAGGGCTCACAGTCTGCAGGGGATGGGTGAGGATACACTAGGAGAGGGTAAAGCTGGTCATACGGGGGTTCAGTAAGTTGAGGATCACTGCAGGCTTGTCGGAAGAGGGGAGTCTTCAGATTCTTTTTGAAGGTTTCTATGGTAGGCGAGAGTCTGATGTGTTGTGGTAGAGAGTTCCAGAATATGGGGGAAGCACGGGAGAAGTCTTGTATGCGGTTGTGGGACAAAGATGAAAGGGGAGTAGAGAAGGAGATCTTGAGAGGATTGGAGGTTGCATGTAGGTAAGTACCGGGAGACCATGTCACAGATGTATGGAGGAGACAGGTTGTGGATGGCTTTGTATGTCATAGTAAGGGTTTTGAACTAAAGTCTCTAGGCGATAGGAAGCCAGTGAAGGGCTTGGCATACGGGAGAGGCTGGGGAACAGCGGAGAGACAGGTAGTCGGGCAGCAGAGTGTAGGATGGATTGGAGTGGTGCCAGAGTGCTAGAGGGAAGGCCAGAGAGTAGGAGGTTGCAGTAGTCAAGGCAGGAGATGATAAGGGTATGCACTAGTGTTTTTGTCATGTCGCGGTCAAGGAATGCACGGATCCGGGAGATATTTTTGAGTTTGAGACGGCAGGAGGAGGCAAGGGCTTGTATATGTGGTTTGAAAGAGAGGGCAGAGTCGAGGATCACCCCGAGGAATCGGGCGTGTGGGACTGGGGAAAGTGAGAAGCCATTGACATTGATAGATAGGTCTGGTGGAGGGGTAGAGTGAGATGGGGGAAAGATGATGAATTCTGTTTTGTCCATGTTCTGTTTTAGAAAGAGAGCAGAAAAGAAGGCCAAGATAGCAGACAGACAGTGTGGGATTTTGATAAGCAAGGAGGTGAGGTCAGATCCACCTAGGTAGATCTGCGTGTCATCGGCATAGAGATGATACTGCATACCGTGAGGTTCTATGAGCTGTCCCAGGCCGAAGGTGTAGATGGAGAAGAGTAGGGGTCATAGAACAGAGCCTTGAGGAACACCGACTGACAAGGGGCGGAGTGAGGAGGTGGTGTGGGGGAGGGAGACACTGATTGTTTGGTCTGTCAGATATGACAAGATCCAGGATAGGGCCAAGTCTGTGATGCGAAGAGATGAGAGGATCTGTAGCAGAAGGGAGTGGTCCACAGTGTCAAAGGCAGAAGACAGGTCCAGGAGGAGGACAGAGTAGTGTCGCTTGCTCTTGGCAGTTAGTAGGTCATTGGTGACTTTAGTTAGGGCAGTTTCAGTTGAGTGATGGGGTCAGAAGCCAGATTGTAACCGGTCAAAGGGGGAGCAGGAGGAGAGGTGGGAGGACAGTTCAAGATGGACATGTTCCAGTAATTTTGCGGCATAAGGGAGAAGAGATAATCTATTTATATAATTGCCTTGTAATGTTTTCATTTCCTGTTCGGTCCAGATGTCACAGTAGCCCAGAATTCCAAGCGGAGGAAGTTCACCGACCGCCATATGGGGACACCTAAGTGATGGGTGTCTCATTATGGAAACTGCTGCTGGTACCAACCTATTGCGCGGTACCACCAGTGGAACACAGTCGCACCACACACACACTCACGCAGCCTATTGCACGGTACAACCAGTGGAACACCGTCGCGATCACGCCGCCTCCAGATCAGCCAAATGATTCACTGACTGCCCCCATCTTTGTACAGGAGGAGCGCATACGCAATTTTAATGTGACCGCCGCTATCTGCACAAAGATGGCGGCAGTCTGATTTACTGCGCAAAATACATGCAGGTGCAGTGAATCATTCGGCTGATCCCAGCGGCAGATGCACGACGTGTCTACAGGTAGAGGAAGCCGGTCACATTAAAGAGGTTTTCCCACGAATGAAAGTTCATTTTAAAAATTGACTCTGACCGTGTACGGAGTATACCACATCTCCTGGGCAGGGGAGGAAGCAAAAGACAATACTGACATTACAGCAGGGGATCACAATGGATTCATTTTGTGAGGTAAAATATTTCACTGACTGTTTTTAAAAAATATTTTACCTCACAAAATGTATCCTCTGCGATCTCCTGCTGTACTGTTAGTATTGTCTTTTGCTTCCTCCCCTACCCAGGAGCTGTGGTATGTCCTGTACATGGTCAGACACAGACAATTTTTAAAATGAACTCTTGTTCGTGGTAAAATACGTAAGCTACTTACCGGTAGCGGTGTTTTTCAGGAGCCCATGACAGCACCACGAGAGAGGGGATCTGCCCTCCAGGGACAGGAAACCTACAGATATAAAAGGGCGGCACCTCTCTCCCGCATCAGTTGGTTTACAGAGCATGAGAGGCCCTCCCTGGTTAGTAGCACATAATCAATTTAAAATATGGTACAATTCAATGTGAATAAACTTAGTACTTAAAAGAAAAAGAAAGTGTTGACCCATACGAGAAATAGGGTACAGAATATAAGGGTGCTGTCATGGACTCCTGAAAAACACCGCTACCGGTAAGTAGCTTACGCATTTATTCAGTCGCCATGACAGCACCACGAGAGACTTTCAGAGAGGTAAAAAAGGACTCGGGAGGGATAACTGCTTCAAGCACCTTTCTCCGAAAGCTGAGATCAGAAATCTAGTCTATAGTGTCTAAAGAAAGTAGATGGAGAAGACCATGTGCTACCTGCTGTATAAGCCAGAGATGTTGCCTCCCTGATCCATCTAGCTAGTGTGTTTTTATATACTTTAAATCCCTTTCTAAATCCCTGGGAGGATATAAATAGGGAATTATCTTTTTTCCAAGCGTTTGTAGCTGAAATATATTTAAGAAGACATCTTTTAACATCCAAAGTATGAAATTTATGTTCCTTATTAATGGGATTAGGACAAAATGAGGGAAGAACAACCTTTTGTAACCTATGAAAATGAAATTTTGAAGCTACCTTTGGAAGATAAAGAGGATCAGGTCTCATAACAAGTCTATCTTCCCTAAACTGCACGTACGGAGGCTGTCTGGACAAAGCTTGTATATCACTAATCCTTCTCGAGGATGTAAGTACAACCAAGAGAGCTGTTTTCAAGGATAGGATTTTGATCGGGGCATCATCAATAGGCTCAAATGGAGCTTGCGTTAAAGCTGAGAGAACAAGATTTAGGTCCCATGGAACTACTTTAGGTTTAATGATTGGTCTAGATCTCGTAACCGCCTTGAAGAACCTGACTATCCAATGATTGCTGGCCAAAGCAATCATTGGATTGCTGTCTCCCTAAGCGTACTTGTGGCTAGGCCTATATCTAATCCTTTTTGCAGGAATTCTAAAATTTGGTTAATACAGGGTTCCTGACCAATCCATGTTTCTGAAACTAATAAGAATTTCTTCCAAATCCTGACGTAAATGTTTGTTGTAGAGTCTTTTCTACTTTTAAGTAATGTATTTACCAGGTCCCACGAAAAACCCCTCCCCCTTAGTAAGGACCTTTCAAATTCCACGCCGCTAGATGTAAATTGACCACTCGTGGATGGAGGATTGACCCCTGGGAGAGATTTGGTATTTCTGGAAGAATCCATGGCTGGGAAATGGACATCTTCCTCAGCCAAGGAAACCATGATCTTCTGGGCCAGAACGGGGCTATCAGGATTATTCGGGCCCCGTCTTCCCATATTTTCCTCAGAACTATTGGGATTAAGTTCAGAGGGGGAAATGCATAGGCGAGATTGAAGTGCCATGGAATCAGAAGAGCGTCTACCGCATACGGACTGTCTCTAGGGTTTAAGGAGCAGAATCGATGTAGCTTTCTGTTTTCTCGGTTGGCAAAGAGATCTATGTCTGGACATCCCCACAATTGTATGGTCTGATTGAAGATGGATGAGTTTAGTATCCAATCTCCCTGTCTGAGTTGATTGTGGCTTAGATAGTCGGCCATGATATTGTACTTCCCTTTTATGTGAAGAGCCGTGAGTGATAGTAGATGATTTTCGGCCATCTGAAAAATACAATCCGCGACCTCCATTAAAGAACCGGACCGAGTACCTCCTTGAACCGGACCGAGTACCCAGGCTACGGTTACCTGGTTGTCGGAGAAAAGTCTGACGTGCCGACCCTGTAGGGGGTATAAGAAAACTATTTAAAGCGCGTTCTACCGCCAATAACTACTTTAGATTGGATGACAAACTCTGTTCGAATTGAGGCCACAGCCCCTGGACCCAACTACTTTCCAAGTGTACCCCCCATCCCCTGGGGCTAGCATCTGTAGTTATCCAAGTTATACGATTTGTCCAGGGAACCCCCCAATGTAGTGATTGAATGGATTCAACAGACAATAAAAATTTACTATCAAGATGAGCTTTCAGGCGACAGGAATTCTGTAATACGTCCCACTGTAGTGTTCTAGTATGATATTAAGCCCAGAGAACCGCCGGAATACACGACGTGAGTGTAAGAGGGGTGATGTCACTATTGGGTTCAGATACTGATGGATTATTAATCATTCTGGTCACTAGTCGCTGGATACCATCCACTTTTGAATCCGGCAGACGACACTCCTGCCGACTGGAGTCTATGGTAAGACTCAGAAACTCCTGAACTTTTAAAGGCTGTAAACGAGATTTTTTAAAATTTATAATCCACCCCAATTTGTGTAACACGGATGTCACCTTCTCCAATTGAATTTTGCAATGTGACTCTGAATGTCCAACAATCAATAACTTTCACGTAGATCACTTACCCTAGCGTGCAGTGATTGGTACCGTAATCAGTGGGGGGTCCTTCCTAGCCGGCGATGTTTTACGGCTTGAGGACTTGCTCTGCCTCGATTTTTGGATATTCTTGTCTCCAACAGCGCGACTACTGCCACTAGATCGCCGCTGGGATATAATTCGAGGCTCCTCAATGGGCTGAATCTGCTGCTTGTCAGGCAGTGGTGCACCCTGCTTCGGCGACTCCATCATCACAATGAATTAGAAGTATTCAGCAGTCGTCAGACTCCTCATTAAATACTCCCAAGGTACCACCCCCTGATGGGGGTCAGCAGGCTCCAGGTGATCTGCCCGGTACCATGTTTAACTGTTGGAGTGCCTCCCCCAGGGCCGCCCAGGACCGACCGTAAACAGGCTTCCCCCCCCCCGTCCGAAGGCCCATCCACAAACCTGCCCCCACCGCATAATCGCTGGGTACCTGGATCAGGTGCGGACGCGATAGTGACGTCATCGGCCGGCGCGGTCCCAATGCACATGCCGCCATCAGGCCGCGCTGCCAGCCGCGTCCTCCGGACACGCCCCTTCCGGTCGCGACTGCGGTGAGCGAGCAGAAGCGCTGTTGGGAAGCCAGCGCCGCCCGGACTGACGCGCACATCATCGCCAGGCCGCGGACAGACCCCGGGAGGACCCCCAGGCACGGCCACAGCAGAGGACCTCATATACTCACCTGGTACCACTGGTGTCACTTAAGAGACAATCATTTAAATAAAAGCTGCCCCTCTCTGCTGACACTGACACCAGCAATTCCCCTGCCGTGTGGTGCTTCTGGCGTCCTGGACAAACAGAGGTAGGGGACCCCCGCTACCTGAATCGGCCTGCCAGGACTGGGTTATCTTCATTTCTTCGACCTTCTTCATAAGGCCTGTCTGAAGAGGTTCCCCTGTCAGGGACAGGAAACCAACTGATGCGGGAGAGAGGTGCCGCCCTTTTATGTCTGTAGGTTTCCTGTCCCTGAAGGGCGGATCCCTTCTCTCGTGGTGCTGTCATGGTGACTGAATACACCCCTTTAACCCCTTCACCCAAAAGCCTGTTTTCACCTAAGTGACAGGGCCAATTTTTACAATTCTGACCACTGTCACTTTATGAGGTCATAACTCTGAAACGCTTCAACGGATCATGGTGATTCTGACATTGTTTTCTCGTGACATATTGTACTTCATGATAGTGGTAAAACTTCTTCGATATGACTTGCATTTATTTGTGAAAAAAACAAAAATTTGTCGGAAATTATGAAAATTTAGCAATTTTCAAACTCTTAGTTTTTATGCCCTTAAATTAGAGAGTTATATCACATAATATAGTTAATAAACAACATTTCCCACATGTCTGCTTTACATCAGCAAAATTTTGGAAACAATTTTTTTTTGTTAGGACGTTATAAGGGTTAAAAGTTGACCAGCAATTTCTCATTTTTGCAACAAAATTTGAAAAACCATTTTTTTACGGACCACCTCACACTTGAAGTGACTTTGAGGGGTCTATATGACAGAAAATGCCCAAAAGTGACACCATTCTAAAAACTGCACCCCTCAAGGTACTCAAAACCACATTCAAAAAGTTTATTAACCCTTCAGGTGCTTCACAGGAATTTTTTGAATGTTTAAAAAAATTGAACATTTAACTTTTTTTTCACAAAATTTTTACTTCAGGTCCAATTTGTTTCATTTTACCAAGGGTAACAGGAGAAATTGGACCACAAAAGTCGTTGTACAATTTGTCCTGAGTACGCCGATACCCCATATGTGGGGGTAAACCACTGTTTAGGCACATGGCAGAGCTCGGAAGGGAAGGAGCGCCATTTGACTTTTCAATGCAAGATTTGCTGGAATTGAGATCGGAGCCCATGTCACGTTTAGAGAGCCCCTGATGTGCCTAAACAGTGGAAACCCCCACAAGTGACACCATTTTGGAAAGTAGACCCCCTAAGGAACTAATCTAGATGTGTGGTGAGCACTTTGAACCTCCAAGTGCTTCACAGAAGTTTATAATGTAGAGCCGTAAAAAAATTTTTATATTAATTTTCACAAAAAATGATCTTTTTGCCCCAAATTTTTTATTTTCCCAAGGGTAACAGGATAAATTGGACCCCAAAAGTTGTTGTGCAATTTGTCCTGAGTACGCCGATACTTCATATATGGGGATAAACCACTGTTTGAGCGCATGGCAGAGCTCGGAAGGGAAGGAGTGCCATTTGACTTTTCAATGCAAAATTGGCTGGAATTGAGATCGGACGCCATGTCGCATTTGGAGAGCCCCTGAGGTGCCTTAACAGTGGAAACCCCCCACAAGTGACCCCATTTTGGAAAGAAGACCCCCTAAGGAACTTATCTAGATGTGTGGTGAGCACTTTTAACCCCCAATTGTTTCACTAAAGTTTAGAATGTAGCATTGTGAAAATTAAAAAATCATTTTTTCTTTCCACAAAATGATGTTTTAGCCCGCAATTTTTTTTTCCCAAGGGTAACATGAGAAATTGGACCACAAATGTTATTGTCCAATTTGTCCTGAGTACGCTGATACCCCACATGTGGGGGGGAACCACCGTTTGGGTGCATGGCAGAGCTCGGAAGGGAAGGAGCACCGTTTGAAATGCAGACTTAGATGGAATGGACTGCAGGTGTCATGTTGCATTTGCAGAGCCCCTGATGTACCTAAACAGTAGAAACCCCCCACAAGTGACCCCATATTGGAAACTAGACCCCCCAAGGAACTTATCTAGATGTGTTGTGAGAGCTTTGAACCAACAAGTGTTTCACTACAGTTTATAACGCAGAGCCGTGAAAATAAAAAATATTTTTTTTTCCACGAAAATGATATTTTATCCCCTATGTTTTTATTTTCCCAAGGGTAACAGGACAAATTGGACCCCAAAAGTTGTTGTCCAACTTGTCCTGAGAACGCTGATACCCCATATGTTGGGGGGAACCACTGTTTGGGCACACAGGAGAACTCGGAAGGGAAGTAGCACTGTTTTACTTTTTCAAAGCAGAATTGGCTGGAATTGAGATCGGACGCCATGTCACGTTTGGAGAGCCCCTGATGTGCCTAAACAGTGGAAACCCCCAATTATAACTGAAACCCTAATCCAAACACACCCCTAACCCTAGCCCTAACCCTAGCCCTAACGGGAAAATGGAAATAAATACATTTTTTTTACATTTTATTATTTTTCCGTAAGTAAGGGGGTGATGAAGGGGGGTTTGATTTACATTTATAGCGTTTTTTTGGGCGGATTTTTAGGGTTGGCAGCCGTCACACACTAAAAGACGCTTTTTATTGCAAAAAATAGTTTTTGCATCATCACATTTTGAGAGCTATAATTTATCCATATTTTGGCCCACAGAGTCATGTGAGATCTTGCTTTTTGCGGGACGAGTTGACGTTTTTATTGGTAACATTTTCGGGCAGATGACATTTTTTGATCGCTTTTTATTCCGATTTTTGGGAGGCGGAATGAACAAACACCAGCAATTCCTGAATTTCTTTTAGGGGGGGCGTTTATACCGTTCTACGTGTGGTAAAATGGATAAAGCAGTTTTATTCTTCAGGTCAGTAAGATTACAGCGATACCTCATTTATGTAATTTTTTTTATGTTTTGGCGCTTTTACACAATAAAAACTATTTTATATAAAAAAATAATTGTTTTTGCATCGCATTATTCTGAGAGCTATAACTTTTTTATTTTTCTGCTGATGATGCTGTATGGCGGTTTTTTTTTTGCGGGACAAGATGACGTTTTCAGCGGTACCATGGTTATTTATATCCGTCGTTTTGATCGCGTGTTATTCCACTTTTTGTTCGCCTGTATGATAATAAAGCAATGTTTTTTGCCTTGTTTTTTATTTATTTTTTTTGCGGTGTTCACTGAAGGGGTTAACTAGTGGGATAGTTTTATAGAGCGGGTCGTTACGGACGCGGGGATACCAAATATGTGTACATTTATTGTTTTTTTTTTAATTTACATACATAAATGGATTTATTGGGAAAGGTTTTTTTTTTTTTTTTTATTTGGGGATTTTTTTTTTTTTTTTTACACATTCTATTTTTTTTTTACTTTCTAACATTGTCCCAGGGTGGGACATCTCTGTATTAGATCAGATCGTTGATCTGACACTGTGCATAGCAGTTTAGCTGGCTTTCCAGCGCCTGCTCTCAGCAGGCGCCGGCTAGCCAGGTCATTTCATGACCCGGAAGGAGTCCGGCGGCCATCTTGGATCCGGGGACTCCTTCCGGGTCACCGGAGCAACGCGATCTCATTGCATTGCTCCGGTGGGAGAGCGCAGGGAGCCCCCGTCCCTGCGCGATCCCCCTCTATGCCGCTGTCACTACTGACAGCGGCATCAGAGGGGTTAAATGCCCGCGATCGGCGATAGCGCCGATCGTGGGCATTGCTGCGGGGTGTCAGCTGTCATATACAGCTGACACCCGCACCCGATCACCGCGGCGCTCAGCGCGAGACCGCGGTGATCGGTGCGCCGTACTAGTACTGCTGCTGGCACAAATGCAGTGCCGGCAGCGCAGTACTAGTACGGCGCATGGCGCGAAGGGGTTAAAAAGCAAATATCAACGCAAACATGGCAAATGAGACTCTTGAAGAGCAATAGCATCGCTACGACAAAAACAATGCATATAAGCGTAGGCGTCAAGTCCCCTGATGCAAAAGTCAGTAGATTATCACAGGATGCCATTAGGCAACAACAGCGCCGCGTGCCTGCCCCCATCATGACATTACCGCCCTCCATCTAGTAGTTAATAATAACATTTCCCACATGTCTACTTTATATCAGCATCATTTTTGAAACATAATTTTTTTTGTTAGGAAGTTAGAAGGGTTAAAAGTTGTCCAGCAATTTCACAGTTTTCCAACAAAATTTACAAAACCATTTTTTTTTCTTTTAGGGACCACATCACATTTGAAGTGACTGAGGGGCCTATATGACAGAAAATAGCCAAAAGTGATACCATTTTAAAAACTGCACCCCTCAAAACCACATTCAAGAAGTGTATTAACCTTCAGGCGCTTCAGAGGAATTAAAGCACTGTGAAAGAAAAAAATAAATAAGGAAAGAAAATTTTACTTTCTCCCCCCAAAAATACGATTTAGTACTACATTTTGCATTTTCACAAGGGTAACAAGAGAAACTGGACTGTGTAGTTTGTTGTGCAACTACACCCATATGCGGTATATGGTGGAAAACTGGGTACACAGCAGGGCTCAGAAGGACAGCATTTTTGGCTGAAATAAATTGCAGATGCCATGTTACATTTGAAGAGCCCCTGACATGCAAACACATTAGAAACCCCCACAAGTGACTCCATTTTGGAAACTACACCTCTTGAGGCGTAGGGAGCATTTTTTAACCTTCAATCACTTCACAGAGTTGTATAACATTAAGCTGAATAAATGGCAAGTTCCCATTTTTTTTTTTTAAATAAAATGTTGCTTTGCCTCATATACGGTCAAAAACTACTTTTGAGGTATAGTGCAAAGCTCAGAAAGGAAGAAGCGCCATATTGGTGTTCAGATTTTACTGTTATGGTTTGATTGATTATATTCACACCACATGTGCCTCACAGAATTTTATTCCATTGGGCAGTGAAGAAACAATAATTAAAATTTTAAACACAAAATTTTTGTTTTAGCCCCGGTTTTTAAATTGTCACACAGGAAAAGGGGTAAAAATGGCACCAAAATGTGTTACACAATATCTGATGAATGTGGCAATACAGTACTGCTTTGCCACATGGCGAGACACTGAGCGCTATTTGAGTCTTGGAGAACCAAAATTATCAAAGAATAGTTTGCGGACTACATACTCAGAGCCCTTAAGTGCCAGAAGAGCAGAATCCCCCCTCAAGTGACCCCATTTTGGAAATTATACCCCTTTCGGAATTTATTTACAGGTATAGTGATTATTTTGACCCAATGGGTGTTTTCCAGAAACAAGCAGCAGTAGATGTTGCGGAGTGAAAATTGCAAACTGGCGTTGTAGAGCCCAGTATGTTATGTCCACCTTGTGCTTCTGGAGACATGCACCCGTAAATTAAACAGGCTCTCATCACTACAGAAATGCCAAACATGTGGGTGCTAAATATGGCTTAGGCACAGAGATCTGTGTACATTGACTGAAAGATGCTGATCAGTTGTTGGGGTGGGGTTACCCAGAGCAGTTGACTATAAGGCACGAGAGGCCTAGTACTGTAGTGATAATCCTGCTGATAAAATACTGATTTTATTGAAACAACACTCGGCTGAGTAAGTGACACATTAATGGAATCAGGGTTTCAGCCCCTACATCATAATGCTTGCAGATTACATAGCAAAAACCTGCTGATAGATTCCCTTTAATATATTAAAAGGGGTTGTTCAGGCTTGGGGCTCAAGTCTACAGTCTCTATATGCAACTGTGCGCTGTGAGGATTCTCCAAAGCAGATGTAAGGAGGGTGGTCTTGTGCCTAAAGGTTTGTGATTTGTATAGTTCTGGCCACAATATGACTAGACGTGTCCAGCCTCACTAAATTCACTTGTATTGAGCGACGCCGGACATGTCTTGTCAGCACATGACTGCATGTATGTAGAACGCATACTTGCAGCCACATGCCCACTGGCTCCTGGCACCGGAGAATCCTGACATTACGCACACTGCGCGCGGTGAAGATTCACAAGTCTGCAGTCACATAGAATCACTGCAGACGTTAACAATGAGCATGTAAAACCCCTTTAACAAAAGCATTGTTCTGCAAAAGACATTTATAGTGTTCACTTACCCAATGTGGGAGATAACAAATCCCCTCATCTGCTACAAACTCAAGAACACCACAATGTGTCATCCGATCAGAATTTTTGTTGGTTAACTTGAAGAGCATCGGGTAAGTGATATTTAATCTGCCTGGAGACAAAACACACCAAATATCTAAACATTTTATGCTTAACTCAATTAGTAGAATTAAAAACTGGAATTATCAGTGTTACGGAATATAAAGCTGAAACATGTTAAATAAACATACTCTATTCTGGCTTAGATATTCAAAAAAAAAAAATTCACCCCATTAAATCTCTATTCAGATCGGTGTTGGAGATTCAGTTCCACTAAAATGAGCGAAAGTATAACAGAATATGTCAGACCCCAAGAACGTCATTGGGGTCTGTCTAGCACCACCAATGTGCAGCATGTATGGGATTGGGCAGGGTCATTATTTGCTTTCACTTTGTTCTCCTGCTCATCTCCTCAATAACGCTGATGTGCACAGAGCCTAGCTCTGCTTGTGCTGATTAGCTGCTGCATATAACACAAGATCACCAGAAAGGCAGAGTTTATTTCTATTAGGCCTGTCCCACACGTCCAGATAATTCCGGTACCGGAAAAATCGGTACCGGAGTTATCCGTGTCCGTGTGCTCACGTGGCACATCAGTGTGGCACACGTGCAGCAGCCATGTGCCGTCCGTGTGCCGACTGGGTACCACACGCACCGTGCAGGAGACATCGCTAGAGTTAAGCGCTGTCCCCTGCTTTGGGTGCTGAATCCAGAATTCATCCCTTCTTCCCAGCAGCGTTCGCTGTAGAGAAGGAATGAAAAATCAGGGTTTTTTTTGTGTGTGTTTAAAATAAAGTTCCCGGTCAGCTCCCGCCTCCCTCCCCCTGTGCGCCCGCCCGCTAGCATTAAAATATTTACCCAGCTCCCTCGATGCTTCCTCTCAGCGTTGCTGCTTGTCCTGTATGAGCGGTCACGTGGTGCCGCACATTAGTGATGAACATGCGGCTCCACCTCATAGAGGTGTGATACGTGCGCTCCCACAAACACTGACATGTCTCCGTGTTTTTCAAACGGACACACGGTCCGTGAAAACACGCTGACATGTGCAGAGACACATTGATTTTAATGTGTCTACGTGAGTCAGTGTCTCCGGTATGTGAGGAAACTGTCACCTCACGTACCGGAGCCACTGACGTGTGAAACCGGCCTTACAGGGAATACAGAACAATCTACAAGCAAATAAACCACAATAGAAGTCTTCAATGTTGTACGAGATTTAGATTAAAATGGGATATTCTGTAATCGAGTGTACAGGTAGTCTATACGTGGGGGCAAAAATCAAAGAAAAATAGGCAATACATAATAAAGAGCATATTTACAATCCAAAAGTATAAGGCTGGTTTCACATTTGCATTTTTTGGTGCTGTGTTTTAGCGCAAAAAAACCGCATGTGTTTTTTTCCCTATATTTAACATTAAAAACGCATGCTTTTTTTGGTATGCGTTTTGCTTGCGGAAATGCAACATGTAGCAATTTCTAGAGGCGTTTTTTTGCAGCAAAAAAACGTATTGCTGTCTATGTAAACGCATGCGTTTTTAAGCACATGCGTTTGGTTGCGTTTTTAAATGCATGCGTTTCCATAGAAAAAAACAAGTCTACACACTGATAAGCCACCCCCCACCATCAAGGTGATAAAGGGATCCAAACCCTAACCCTATGGATACAAACCCTAACCTTAATCCTAATCCCCCACCATCAAGGTGATAAAGGGATCCTAACCCTAACCCTAGGGATCCTAACCCTAGGGATCCTAACCCTAGGGATCCTAACCCTAACCCTAGGGATCCAAACCCTAACCCTAGAGATCCAAACCCTAACCCTAGAGATCCAAACCCTAACCCTAACCCTAGCTATTTCTAGTGGGTTTTCTAGTTGATTGTGATGATTGGCAGCTGTCACACACTTCTCATCATGCGTTTCAAAAATGCAAATGCAGGAAAAAACGCATGTAAACGCGTCAAAACGCCGCGTTTTTTTGTACCGCATACGAAAACGCATGCGTCTTAAAAACGCAGCGTTTGCACGCGTTTACATGTGTTTTTTTCACCACCTGCGTTTGCGTTTTTAACGCTGCGTTTTTAAACGCAAATGTGAAACTAGCCTAAGTGAACTAGATTTTTTTTTTACCAATTTTACAAATCAAATATTGGATTTACATTACATGTTTGACTCTGTTCAGATTTCACGTTTTTTGTTCTAGGAACATAGAAATGGAACTCTTTTACATAATGGCACAAACTGGCACCAATCACATCAGCTACAATCTGTATTAATGTGTGCAGTATTTAAAAAAAAAAGTGTAGCATGCAGAGGTTTTTTTTCGTTCTGGTAAAATACCACATACCTTAACAGAGACCAAACAGACCCTATAAAACTCAATACATCTGTTCTCTACATGAATTACAATTCTCTATTCCTTCAACGAAACAGAAAAATAAAACTGCAAAACATTGGTGTGAACAGAGCCCAAGTAGTAATGTAAATCCTGTATTTACTGTATTTGATTTTGAAAATATTTCACTTATGGTCTTGATATGGTTCACAGATAAATATTACGCATTACCTAATATTTAGATTGCATTTCTATAGATTCACAATCTTTAAGGTTCAGTAACAGACACCATAATGGTAATCAGATGGATCACATTTTAGCCAATAGGGGCCTTCTGTGCCTTTTCAATCTGTTATGTAAATGATTCATCCTATTAATGAATTACATGGAATTATTAAAATACAGGTGTTGAAGGAGCCTTACATTACCACGACTTGGAAAATACACTTACTTAGTTGATCCAGAGCGGATGGAGGCATGATAACTGAAAAATAAAAATACAAAGAATTAGACCTATATTTCTGTTAGAGAAGCAGTTGTTGCTGCCCATCAAGCTGGGGAAGGTTCGCAGCCTTTCCATACAATTTGAAGTGCACAATTCTACAGTAAGATTATTCACAAGTGGAAAACATTCAAGACAACCCAATCTTCCCTGGAGTGAGAGTCAGAGCAAATGCGCTCAAGGCCTAGATGGCAATTCTCATAGAAGCTGTTAAAAAAAACAAAAAAAAACAAACCAAGAGCTAAAGCTCAAAATCTAAAGGCCTCAAGCATGTAAAATGTTCAAGATCATGACAGTAAAGTTAGGAAAAAATACTGAACTGGTTGTTTGGAAGGGTAGCCAGGAGAAAGCCTCTTCTTTCGAAAAAGAACATGACATCATGGCTAAATTTAGCAAAGCTGCATCTGAACAAGCCACAAGACTTCTGGAAAAATGTACTTTGGGCAGATAAGATCAAGTTGGAGATGTTTAAACGAATGTCCACAAACCTCAATGAAAAAAACAAATAACAGTATTGATTTTATTAAGACAATTAACCCATTCACGACCTTGCCCTTTTCCATTTTTGCGTTCTCGTTTTTCGCTCCTCTCCTTCCCAGAGCCATAACTTTTTTTATTTTTCCGTCAATATGGCCTTGTGAGGGCTTGTTTTTTTGTGGGACAAGTTGCACTTTTCAACGACATCATTGGTTTTAGCATGTCGTGTACTAGAAAATGGGAAAAAAATTCCAAGTGCGGTGAAATTGCAAAAAAGTGCAATCCCACACTTGTTTTTTGTTTGGATTTTTTGCTAGGTTCATTAAATGCTAAAACTGACCTGCCATTTTGACTCTCTAGGTCATTACGAGTTCATAGATACCCAAACATGTCTAGGTTACATTTTATCTAAGTGGTAAACAAAAAAATCCAAACTTTGTTAAAAAAAATCTTAGGTGAGGGCTTATTTTTTGCGTGCCGAGCTGGCGTTTTTAATGATACCATTTTGGTGCAGATACGTTCTTTTGATCGCCGTTATTACATTTAAATGCAATGTCGCGGCGACAAAAAAAAACACGTAATTCTGGCGTTTCAAATTTTTTTCTCACTACGCCGTTCTGCGATCAGGTTAATGCTTTTTTTTTATTGATAGATTGGGCGATTCTGAACTCGGCGATACCAAATATGTGTAGGTTTGATTTTTTTTTATTGTTTTTTTTTACTGAATGGGGCAAAAGGGGGCAATTTAAACTTTTATATTTTTTTTCATATTTTTTTAAACTTTTTTTTTTTTTTACTTTTGCCATGCTTCAATAGCCTCCATTGGAAGCCTTAAGGCCCCTTCACATTAAGCGACGCTGCAGCGATACCGACAACGATTCGGATCGCTGCAGCGTCGCTGTTTGGTCGCTGGAGAGCTGTCACACAGACCGCTCTCCAGCGACCAACGATGCCGGTAACCAGGGTAAACATCGGGTAACTAAGCGCAGGGCCGCGCTTAGTAACCCGATGTTTACCCTGGATACCATCCTAAAAGTAAAAAAAAAAAAACACTAGATACTTACCTACAGCCGTCTGTCCTCCAGCGCTGCGCTCTGCTTCTCTGCACTCCTCCTGTACTGGCTGTGAGCCGGAAAGCAGAGCGGTGACGTCACCGCTCTGCTTTCCGGCTCACAGCCAGTGCAGGAGGAGAGCAGAGCACAGCGCTGGAGGACAGACAGCGTTAGGTAAGTATCTAGTGTTTGTTTTTTTTTACTTTTAGCATGGTAACCAGGGTAAACATCGGGTTACTAAGCGCGGCCCTGCGCTTAGTTACCCGATGTTTACCCTGGTTACCAGTGAAGACATCGCTGGATCGGTGTCACACACGCCGATCCAGCGATGTCTCCAGGGAGTCCAGCGACGAAATAAAGTTCTGGACTTTGTTCAGTGACCAACGATCTCCCAGCAGGGGCCTGATCGTTGGTCGCTGTCACACAGAACGATTTCATTAACGATATCGTTGCTATGTCACAAATAGCAACGATATCGTTAACAATATCGTTATGTGTGAAGGTACCTTTACTCTTTCTTTTCCCTCCTTTAACCCTCTGCTTATTACCCAGAGGGTCATTTATCTTTTTTGACCATCTTTCAGGGTTACTGAACTACTCTTAGGGGGGTTATAAGCTTTATTTACTTAATCATCATTATTATTATTTTGCCACATTTTGTGAGTCTGCAGGCCTTATCCTGTTGAGTCACTTTTGTCTTTGGTACCACGAGTGGATTTTGTCATCACATTTACTGCTATTTTGTAGGATTTATCCTGGTGAGCCTCATCCGCTCTGGTTACCATCCTGAGTAGCCTAGTGTGTTTTATCATAACACACTCCTGGTGCACATAGTGGAGGAGGGTCTCTTTGTGCGTGGGGGGCACTTACAAGGCCCTCCACACTGTTGTTCATTTGTTAACCTTATGGTTTTTTTTAATTGTTTTTAACTTGTTTATGGCTTGTCTACCTTTAATTGTCTTAATAAAATTAATATTGTTATTTGTTATATTGTTTGTGGTGATCCTTATCTTTACACGCTACTTTCTTCTCTTTGGTCACACATATTTTTTAGCGTGTGGTTGGTGATCCCATATATTAACCATTAGTAGCGCCCTCAGGTTTCTTGTCTCTATTTATCTCACGTTGTATGTGCTTACTTTTAAGACCTTCCGAGGACTAGATGTCTTTCATTCGTTTTATGTCCCTATACATGAAACCATAGAGGGTATATAGGTAACTACAACACAACCACATTTCACTTGAACAGTAGCACTCCCACATCCATTATGTTATGTCATATACTAGTGATATGCTGTAACAGGATTATTGTCCCCAATGCCAAATCTGTTTGCCTCTTATATTACATTTATACTATTGGTATTTTCTCTGCAGGAGAGCGGCATTTGGGTCCTTTTGGGCATCAAGACTACAATGCAAATGGTAACTCTAAATCCCCCTAATACTCTCATAAACACCGATTGATGGGAATACCCCATTAAAATATTTTGCCATACCCTGGAGGGAGTGAGTGAAAAGATCAGAAAAAGAGGGAACCATGTAGAGAGTAGATATTGCTAACAATAAATATATCAATTTATCATTCCTGGGGAGAAAAAAAACAAAGCAAAACTGTTAAAGCTACAGCATTGGTGGAAAATATTCTCCAAAATTCATGAATAGAGTATCAGCTGGTTAAAGTCCTCAGGTTCCACTGTACACTAAATCAGCCATACGTTCATACAAACACACAATCCATGATAATGCTCTGTAACATACTTTTCCCTCCTTTCTCTACATCAGAGCGGTCATTTGGTCCAGCCAGCATGGAAACAGAATAGCAGCGGTACTGTGTGGAAAATCGGTTCTGAAAAACCCGAGGTATTGGATGGTCAAACATGTTAAATGAAAACTGAAAAAGAAACAAGAAAAAATTATAATAGCATGACAGTCACAAAAATAAGCATATAATAATACTATGAATCTAAGAAAGCAAGTAGTCATTGTTAGGCTGGTTTCATAGTCGGAATATGGGCCACAGTGTACGTGGGTCTCCAAACCTGAACTACCCCCGCATCAGGGCTCATGCAGATGACTGTACTTTAAGTCCGAGTGCGATCAGACAAAACATCAGATTCTACTCAGACCAATGTTAGTCTATAGGGCCGTACAAAAGTCTGATTTTTTTTTTTCCTTGGAAGATTCTGTTCGGGAAAAAAAAACAAAAAAACACAGCATTTTCTATTTGCATCCAATATTCAGATCGCACTCGGCCATATACGGTAAGTCAAGGAGTCCGTTGAAAACATTGCACTGCTATCGGATGACATCTGAGTGCAGTCCGGTTTCCATAGACTTACAGAGTGTAAAATCCCCCCCTGTCGAATCTTGTCCTCATCCGAAAAAATCAGATCACACTATGATCAGACTTCGATCAAAGTGTGATAGCATAATCAACCCAGTTCACTCAGAAAATACGCTGGTGTGACCCTAACCTCATGAGCATTTATGAGATTGTCAAGTTTGGGTCAGACCTGCCGCTAACCCCGAACATAGCAGTCCTTAATCAGTAATCTGAAACCGCACTAAGAAAATAATAACTAACTACATTTTCATGATGCTCAATGCAGGTATGTCAACAGCTTTTTCATAATTTTTGAAGATAAATATAGAGAACTGCTATCCAGGCTGGGCAGGCGTCAGTACCCGGGCAAGTGTCGGGGCCCTGAGAAAGCGAGGGGGCCCACTCGCCGTCAGGGACACCAGCATGCTATGGGGGTCTGATGCCTGTGCCCGCAAGTGGGCCCCCCGCCGCTTGTTCCAGGCCCCGACACTTGCGATACTTACTTCTCCCTGTTATGTAAAAATTGTTTTGTTTTATCTATATCCTATGTTATACAGTGCATGATTGTCTATTCTTGCAAGAATTACAATGTACCTTATTTTTTTTTTACAGGACAAAATTATTTTGAGAGCGAATTTACATAATCACAAAATGTCTAAGAATCATCTTATGAAGTCAACTGTATTTGAGCATTTCACAGTGACTAAAGATAAAAAAACATTGTGTGTCATTGTATAAGTGACCCAGATGAATACAAATACTGTGATATCAAAATCAGTGCATACTCAGGCAGTGATAAAAATTATCCTTCAAGAGCTTCCAATCTAAAAAGACATTTACAACACTGCCACCCAGAAGTTTACAAAGCTGTGATTGAAAAAGATCACAGCAGCACCAAGAAATCAGACACCAGCACTTCCCGCCAGGCAAAGGAGAAAGAAAGGGCTTCTCCAACATCAGTTACAAGATATTTTGTAAGTGAGAAAGTTATTGTAACAAGGACAGCAGACGTGTTTAAAAGACAGCTCATCGAGCTTGTTGTGAAGGACAGTGTACCATTATCATTGTTTGCACGACCAGCTTTTACAGCTCTTAATGGAGAAATGGCCCGCAAACTTGGTGTTTCTCTGGAAAGAGAAAGTATTAGAAAATTTGTGATTGAAGAAGGCTTTAACCAAAAGAAAGATCTTAAAAAAAACAACTCTCAAGAGATGCTTTGTGTTTCTTAAAATGGATGCCTGCACATGTCACAGAGTGAACTATTTTGCAATCAACGTTTGATATGTTTGTGACAATAAAAAAATTGTTACTATGACGATGACAGTAAACGATACTAAAGCTCATCACAGCAGCCAGTTTCTCCAGACCTTAGTGGAAAAAGTTCTTTTTTGAGTTCATAATCTTGCAGAACAGGTTCTTGCTATTGTAACTGATAATGCTTCAAACATGATAACTACAATTAAACTGAGGAATGATAATAATGAAGAACATTCACATTCAGTATGTTGGAGATGGAAGGCCACAGTCCTGTTCCCATAACGGAGAAACAAACAGATATTACTACAGAAGAACTACAAAATTATTCTTTACAATTAGATGATATTGTTGAAGCTGCTTCACACCTCTTTCCTATTCAGCACATGCACTGTGTTGTCCACACACTGCAGCTTGCAATAAGAGATAGTCTGCAAGAGGGATGTGCTGGAACTCTGATTAGCAAAGTGAGGAAATTGGCTATTGCTGCCAGAACCCCTAAAATTGATTCCATCTTGAAGTGACATGCTGGAAAAGGGGCAATTGTGGTTCAAGCCACTCGGTGGGGCAGCACCTATTTAATGATTGAGCGATTGCTTGAGCTGAAACCATTCTTTGTAGATATGGCCAACCCTCAGCTAACACTACATGAAGGTCAATGGACACAGGTGGCTGAATTGAAGGAATGCTTCATCACCCATTTACAGTGACTAAAAAGTTACAAGACAATTTAACTCCTGGCATTTTTTATAAAGGAGTGGAAGAACTTGTTGTTTTGCCTGTTCCAAAGAGGAGGTTTAATCGCAGTTGGCATTGCTGCTTCAATGAAATGGAGAGCGACACTGCTATTAGAAAATAAAATTCTTCTGGCAGCTGTTTATGTGGACCAGAGTCATCGTATATTGCTGGATGATCAATAGCTTACTAAAGGAAAAGAAGCTCTGATTGAGGTAGCAGTTAGGATGAGTGGGCTATAGGATGGCCAAGAGCAAGAGGACTCAGGTTCTGCCAGTGCTGCCGCCGCCATTTCTTCATCCTCATCAGATGAGGAGTTTGATTTCGAAAAGTATTTGGACGACATGGAGCAGGCAAAGCGTTGCGACAGGGAAAAAGATTCCATTCCCATAGAAAACAGATTGACCATATTTCAGCAAAATTTTTCACTTGCTCTCAAAGAAGTAGAAGAGTTCAAGCATTCATCAAAACTGACAGAGCACGAGGCAATTCCTTTATACCCTGAAATTGTTAGAGACGTTGCCCATGTAGTTACTGCTTTGCCATTAACCCAGGTTAGTGTAGAGAGGTTGTTCTCTAGCCTTAAAATAATTAGGTCAGATTTGAGGTCATCTATGAAAGAGGATCTGACGGAGGCGATACTATTTCTCAGAACAAATTCAAAGACTGCACAAATGTTATTCAGTACGTTTTTGTTGAAAACTTTTTTTTCCCCCTCTTACAGCAGAGTGTATAATAAATTGTAAATATTAAAAAGGTTTTTTGTTCTAAAGTTGTATTCCAATAAATACCGTATATATTCGAGTATAAGCCGAGATTTTCAGCCCATTTTTTTGGGCTAAAAGTCCCCCTCTCGGCTTATACTCGAGTCATACCCAGGGATCGGCAGGTGAGGGGGAGCGGGGGCTGTCTAATTATACTTACCTACTCCTGGTGCGGTCCCTGCAGGTCCCTGGCTTCCTGGCGCCGGCAGCTTCCTCCTGTACTGAGCGGTCACATGGTACCGCTCATTAAAGTAATGAATATGTGGCTCCACCTCCCATAGAGGTGGAGTCGCATATTCATTACTGTAATGAGCAGTAACGGTGACCGCTCACTACAGGAAAAAGCTGCAGCGTCGGGGAAGCAGGGACTGCACAGCGCCAGGAGCAGGTAAGTATAACGGGGAGGGGAGCGCTGCGCGATATTCACCTGCTCCTCGTTCCGGCGCCGCTCCATCTTCAGCAGTGGCGCTCAGGTCAGAGAGCGCGGTGACATAGTTAGTGCGCGCCCTCAGCCTGAACGTCAGTGCTGAAGATGGAGTCGCGCCGGAACGATCAGCACATGAATATTGAAATCGCCGGGTGCCTGAGCGACGGAGAGGTGAGCATGTGATCTTTTTCTTTTATCACAGCAAATGGGGCAAGTGTCTGTATGGAGCATCTATGGGGCCATAACGTTTGTGCAGCACTGTTAGGGGCCATAACGTTTGTGCAGCACTATATGGGGCCATAACGTTTGTGCAGCACTATATGGGGCCATAACGTTTGTGCAGCACTATATGGGGCCATAACGTTTGTGCAGCACTATATGGGGCCATAACGTTTGTGCAGCACTATATGGGGCCATAACGTTTGTGCAGCACTATATGGGGCCATAACGTTTGTGCAGCACTATATGGGGCCATAACGTTTGTGCAGCACTATATGGGGCCATAACGTTTGTGCAGCACTATATGGGGCCATAACGTTTGTGCAGCACTATATGGGGCCATAACGTTTGTGCAGAACTATATGGGGCCATAACGTTTGTGCAGCACTATATGGGGCCATAACGTTTGTGCAGCACTATAAGGGGCCATAACTTTTGTGCAGCACTATAAGGGGCCATAAAGTTTGTGCAGCACTATATGGGGCCATAACGTTTGTGCAGCATTATATGGGGCCATAATGTTTGTGCAGTACCATAAGGGGCCATAACGTTTGTGCAGCACTAATATGGGGCCATAACGTTTGTGCAGCACTATATGGGGCAAGTGTCTGTATGGGGCCATAATCAATGTTTGTGCAGCACTATATTGGGCAAATATCTTTATGGAGCATCTTATGGGGCCATAATCAGCATTTGCGCAGCATTATATTGGGCAAATATGTCTATGGAGCATCTTACGGGGCCATTATTAACCTTTATGCAGGATTATATGGGGCATATTTTAATATGGAGCATCTTATGAGGCCATCATAAACTTTATGGAGCATTATATGGGGCTCCTGATTCAATTTGGATATTCAAAAACACTTAACCTACTGATGTCTCAATTAACTTTACTAACTTTTGGTATCTATTTTTACTTTTGACATTTACCGGTAGTTGCTGCATTTTCCACCATAGGCTTATACTCGAGTCATTAAGTTTTCCCAGTTTTTTGTGGCAAGATTGGGGGGGGTCAGCTTATACTCTAGTATATACGGTATATTTTTTGCTCTATCTAAATGGCTTGAATATTATATCATAATAATGATTAAAAGCCTGATTTTACCATTTTACTGTACAGTAAATTTATCACTTAAGCATGAGCCATGTATGAGGAAGTCGGAGTCGGTGGCATGGAAATTGAGGAGTCGGAGGTTTTGCTTACCGACTACACAGCCCTGCATATAGCAAAAGACTACAGGGATTGGCTGCAGTGGTTAGATTTATGTATTTCCGCTGGTCAACAAAAAAAAAAAAAACAACAATCAGGGATCACAAGAGCATTGAGGACTTTCTGAATGGAGTATTGATTGTTAATTTGTGTGGCCTGGTGTTAGGACTTTTTTTAACCCCTAAGTGACAGAGCCAATTTGGTACTTAATGACCAGGCCAATTTTTACAATTCTGACCACTGTCACTTTATGAGGTTATAACTCTGGAACGCTTTAATGGATCCCGCTGATTCTGAGAATGCTTTTTCATGACATATTGTACTTCATGTTAGTGGTAACATTTCTTCGATATTACTTGCAATTATTTATGAAAAAAGTGGAAATATGGCGAAATTTTTTTAAATTTTGCAATTTTCAAACTTTGAATTTTTATGCCCTTAAATCAGAGAGATATGTCACGAAAAATAGTTCATAAATAACATTTCCCATATGTCTAATTTACATCAGCACAATTTTGGAAACCATTTTTTTTTTGTTAGAGAGTTATAAGGGTAAAAAGTTGACCAGCGATTTCTCATTTTTACAAAACCATTTTTTTTTAGGGACCACATCACATTTAAAGTCACTTTGAGGGGTGTACATGACAGAAAATACCCAAACTTGACACCATTCTAAAAACTACACCCCTCAAGGTGCTCAAAACCACATTCAAGAAGTTTATTAACCCTTGACGTGCTTCAAAGCAACTGAAACAATGTGGAAGGACAAAATGAACATTTAACTTTTTTTTTTGCAAACATTTTACTTCAGAACCAATTTTTTTTTATTTTCACAAGTGTAAAAAGAGAAAATGAACCACAAAATTTGTTGTGCAATTTCTCCTGAATACGCCGATACCCCATATGTAGGGGTAAACCACTGTTTGGGCACACGGCAGGGCTTGGAAGAGAAGGAGCACTGTTTGACTTTTTCAATGCAGAATTTGCTGAAATTGAGATCGGACGCCATGTCGCGTTTGGAGAGCCCCTGATGTGCCTAAACAGTAGAAACTCCCCACAAGTGACCCTATTTTGGAAACTAGACCCCCAAGGAACTTATCTAGATGTGTGGTGAGCATTTTGAACGCCCAAGTGCTTCACAGAAGTTTGACGCAGAGCCATGAAAATAAAAAATCATTTTTTCCCCCACAAAAATGATTTTTTTAGCCCCCAATTATTTTTTTATTTTCGCAAGGGTAACAGGAGAAACTGGACCCTAAAAGTTGTTGTCCAATCAGTCCTGAGTACGATGATACCCCATATGTGGGGGTAAACCACATTTTGGGTGCACAGCAGAGCTCAGAAGGGAGCACCAATTGACTTTTTGAACGTAAAATTGGCTGTCGCGTTTGGAGACTCCCTGATGTAGCTAAACAGTGGAAACCCCCCCACTTCTAACACAAACCGTAACCAACACACCCCTAACGCTAATCCCAACCCAATCCATAACCCTAAAACCCCCCTAACCCAAATCCTAACCATAACCCTAATCACAACCCTAACGCCAAAACACCCCTAACCCTTATCCCAACCCTAATCAAATCCCTAAGCCCAACACACCCCTAATCATAATCTTAACCCTAATCCCAAACATAACCCTAATGCCAACCTTAACCCTAATACCAACCCTAATCCAAACCCTAAGCCTAATCCCAACTCTAACCCTAACTTTAGCCCCAACCCTAACTTTACCACCAACCCTAACTTTAGCCCCAACCTTAACCCTAACTTTATCCCCAACCCTAACTTTAGCCGCAACCGGAAAATAGAAATACATACTTTTTTTTATTTTATTATTCTTTCTTAACTTAGGGGGTGATAAAGGGGGGGGGGGGGGGTATTTACTATTTTCTTTTTATTTTGATCACTGTGATAGGATCTCAGTGACAAAAATAAAACAAGAGGAAGATTCTTCCTCTGCCGGCCAGCACATCACGGCGGGCGCATTACGCCCGCGCCCGCCATTTTCTTCCCAGAGGAAGAAGCCGGCGGCCAGGAGTGGATGCAGGAGAACCAGGGACACCGGTAAGTATGACAGGGTCCCGAATCCCCCTATTTCTCAGTCCTCTGATGTGCGATCACATCAGAGGACAGAGAATGACACGCCACTTTTTTTTTTCTTTTTGCAGTCGCCGGTAAACGGTTAATTACCAGGGATTTCAAAACAGGGGTCGGTAAAAACCGACCCCGATCATGTTCTTTGGGTTCTCGGCTACCCCCGGCAGCCGAGACCCCAAAGATCTGCCAAGTGCCGGCAGGCGGGCGCACTGCGCCAGCCATTTGTTTCCCGGAAAAAGATGGCGGCGCCCATCGAGAGCCACGGGGAGCATCGGGGGCAGACGGTGAGTATCGGGGATCCCATTTCTCTGTCCTCTGATGTGCGATCACATCGGAGGACAGAGAAATTAAATGGGAAATCGCGTTTTTGGGGGATTTTTTTGCGGCCGCCGGTAAACGGTTATTTACCGGCGATCGCAACCCGGGGGTTCATAAAAACCGACCCGAATCATGTTCTCTGGGGTCTCGGCTACCCCTGGCAACCGAGACCCCAGAAAAAATCCGACTCTGGGGGCGCTATACACTTTTTCCACAGCGCCGTTAATTACCGGCGCTGTGGTTTAAGTACCCTTAGTGCCGCCGTTAAAAGGCGTATCAGCGGTCGTTAAGGGGTTAAATCCTGAAAAAGTAAACTGGCACAAAAATGGGCAACAAAGTGGGCACCGAAGGGCGTTAATAAATGGGTTAAATGACTTTGGACCACTGATATCACAGTGCAGACATTAGAACAAGGAACCACACATCAAAACCAGGTCTCTCCAGTCTGGCCCAAATGGGTTCTGAGAATCAGAACTGGCATATAAGTGGGCAGACAGTCGATTTTGGTGATTTGAATAAGTAACTGGTGTTTTTAAAGGGTTTAATGACTTTGGGCCACTGATCTCACACTAAGAATACACAGATAGTGATACCCTGTATCAAACTCATGCCCTTCCAGCCTGGACCAAATAGGTTCTGGGTATCAGAATTGGCATCAGAGTGGTCAAACAACCCATTTTCACAGATTTGAATAAGAAACTGATGTTTTTAAGGGGTTAAATTACTTTGGGCCACTGATCTCACACTATGACTGCATAGTCATTAATGCCCCGCATCAAAACCAGGTCCTTACAGCCTGGCCCAAATGTGTTCTGGACATCACAATTGGCATCAAAGTGGTTAAACAACCCATTTTCACAGGTTTGAATAAGTAACTGATGTTCTTAAAGGGTTCATTTTGGGCCACTGATCTCGCACTTAGGCACACGTTGCGGATTGGGGTGCAGAATTTTTCACACAAAATCTGCATCTCCTGGCAGAAAACGCAGGTGCAGATTTGATGCGTTTTTTATGCAGATTTTGTGTGGCTTTCATGCGGTTTTTACCCTTGTGAATTTCTATAATGGAAGGGTGCAGAAACGTTGCAGATCCGCACAAAAGAAGTGACATGCTCCTTCTTTTGATCCGCGTTTTCCATGCAGAATTTTCCACACCATTAGCACAGCATTTTTTTTCTATTGATTTATATTGTACTGTAAATCACTTTGCGGATCTGCAGCGTTTCTGCGCGGAAAAAAACGCTGCGGATCCGCAGGAAATCCGCAACGTGTGCACATAGCCTAAGAATACACAGTCATTAATGCCCTGCATCAAACCCAGGTCCCTCTAGTCTTGGCCAAATGGGTTCTGGGCATCAGAATTGACATCATAGTGGTCAAACAGCCCATTTTCACAGATTTGAATAAGTAACTGATATTTTTAAGGGATCAAATGACTTTGGGTCACTGATCTCATACTAAGACTACATAGATGTCATTTAGCCCCTTAAATACACCAGTTACTTATTCCAATGGCCAAAATTAACTGCCCACTTTGATGCCAGTTCTGATGCCCAGAACCCATTTGGGCCAGGCTGGAGGGACCTGGGTTTGATACAGGGTATCACTATCTGTGTATTCTTAGTGTGAGATCAGTGGCCCAAAGTCATTCAATCCTTTAATGCCCTTCGGTGCTCACTTTGATGCCCATTTTTGTGCCAGTTTTATAATTTTTGAAGCTGTTTTTAACGGGAACCTGTCACCCCCAAAATCGAAGGCGAGCTAAGCCCACCAGCATCAGGGGCTTATCTACAGCATTTTGTAATGCTGTAGATAAGCCCACGATGTATCCTGAAAGATGAGAAAAAGAGGTTAGATTTTACTCACCTAGGGTGGGCGGTCCGATCCGATGGGCGTCGCGGTCCGGTCCGGGGCCTCCCATCTTCTTACGATGACGTCCTCTTCTTGTCTCCACGCTGCGGCTCCGGCGCAGGCGTACTTTATCTGCCCTGTTGAGGGCAGAGCAAAGTACTGCAGTGCGCAGGCGCCGGGCCTCTCTGACCTCTCCGGCGCCTGCGCACTGCAGTACTTTGCTCTGCCCTCAACAGGGTAGACAAAGTATGCCTGTGCCGGAGCGTGAATACAAGAAGAGGACGTGATCCTATGAAGATGGGAGGCCCCGGACCGGACCGCAACTCCCATCGGGCCCAAACAGAATCGGGACCGCCCCTGGGTAAGTATACTCTAACCTCTTGTTCTCATCTTTCAGGATACATCGGGGGCTTATCTACAGCATTACAGAATGCTGTAGATAAGCCCCTGATGCCGGTGGGCCTAGCTGATCTTCGATTTTGGGGGTGACAGATTCCCTTTAAGTGTAATCACATCAGGGCACTGCGCTGAATTGTATATTATTATTGTAATGATTATTTTTTGTTGGTAAACCTAATAAAAACAGAAAAGAAAAAATTGCCGAATAAGAAATTGACAAATAAGAAACCAACTTCAGCTCCAAATAAGAAACTGAACAGCCTCCTAAAAAGTATTTGACACAAAATCCTTTTGGATTTGAACTAAATAGGATCCTGTATGCTTCCAATTTGATCTGTTAAAGATAGATCCATTAGAGAGAGAAGCTTTGATCTAGAGGTGAATATAGAACATTCTTTATTTTTAGTGTTACATCCCTCCTCAAACATACACCTGATGTTTGTGCTTGTTATGGGACAGCTTTGTTGTTGCTTTTTTTTTTTTTTTAATTACATGGTTCAGCTATGTTGTAACATTCCGTTTATCTGCTTTAGTTTTAAGAACATGACAAGAGAAATTCATGTAAAAAACAGGTGCATTGTATAACTGACACAAACATCAGCAGAGCGGCCCCATTGATTATTATGGGATATGATTGGATTCTTTTATGTTAGCTTTTTAGAATGGAAAGAAAAGCGCTTCATGTATAACTTTTTCTTCGGTTTGAAAAACTGACCTAATGAACTTAATAAAAATAATAATAATCAATGGGATCTCTTTGCTTCCAATTGCATCAAGTAATAAACGTCAGATTGGGGGATCCAACCAGTGAGATCCAAGCCCCCACTCTTTCCAGTCGCAAGACTACTGCTGGGAGAGATTGAATGGACCAGCGGCCCATAATGGGACCCAGGCCATCTATACTTACAAAGTACATGGCACTGACTGAAGGAGCCAATAACGGTACTTGGATGTTCCCATCTGTGCCAGTGTAATTGAATAGATGACTTGGACCTGCTTCTCCACAGCACCATCCACAGTGTTTCTGGACATATTTTTGACTTGTAAGAGACTTAACAATGGAATGGGCTTCTGTATGGATACCCCTTAATTTGATGCATGCCACTATTAAGGCAGTAGTGCTACACCCATCTGGGGTTGGGTGACGATTACTGTCACCACAACACTTGCCAACCACATTACTGAAAGTGGTCAGTAAACGTTATGAAACCCATAATTAAGATGGTGGACAACTCACATAACACTCAGGAGAAATACAAAGTGGCATTGTTAGCTGTGCACCTAGTCACAGGGCAGCAGCCAAGCACCAGGCAGCAGCCAGGCACCTAGGCATAGGGCAGCACCTAGGCACAGGGCAGCACCTAGGCACAGGGCAGCAGCCAGGCACCTAGGCACCGGGCAGCAGCCAGGCACCTAGGCATACTGATAGGGAATTTAGATTGTGAGCCCCAACGGGGACAGCGATGATAATGTGTGCAAACTGTAAAGCGCTGCGGAATATGTTAGCGCTATATAAAAATAAAGATTATTATTATTATAGGGCAGCACCTAGGCACCAGACAGCACCTAGACACAGGGCAGCAGCCAAGAACATAAGCGCCGGGCAGCAGCCAGGCACCGGGCAGCAGCCAGGCACCTAGGCACAGGGCAGCACCTAGACACCGGGCAGTAGCCAAGCACCAGGCCGAAGCCAGGCACCGGACAGCAGCCAGACATCGGGCAGCACCTAGGCACAGGGCAGCAGCCAGGCACCTAGGCTAGGGCAGCACCTAGGCACCGGGCAGTAGCCAAGCACCGGGCAGCAGCCAGGCACCTAGGCATAGGGCAGCACCTAGGCACTGGGCAGCACCCAGGCAACGGGCAGCAGCCAGGCAACGGGCAGCATCCAAGCACCTAGGCACAAGGCAGCAGCCAGGCACCTAGGCATAGTGCAGCACCTAGGCACAGGGCAGTAGCCAAGCACCGGTCAGCAGCCAAGCACCTAGGCACAGGGCAGCATCTAGGCACCTAGGCATAGGGCAGCACCTAGGCACAGGGCAGTAGCCAAGCACCTAGGCACAAGGCAGCAGCCAAGCACCTAGGCATAGGGCAGCACCTAGGCACAGGGCAGTAGCCAAGCACCGGTCAGCAGCCAAGCACCGGACAGCAGCCAGTCACCTAGGCACAGGGCAGCATCTAGGCACCGGACAGCAGCCAGGCACAGGGCAGCATCCAAGCACCTAGGCACAGGGCAGCATCTAGGCACCGGACAGCAGCCAGTCACCTAGGCACAGGGCAGCACCTAGGCACCGGACAGCAGCCAGGCACAGGGCAGCAGCCAGGCACCTAGGCACAGGGCAGCACCTAGGCACCGGACAGCAGCCAGGCACAGGGCAGCAGCCAGGCACCTAGGCATAGGGCAGCACTTAGGCACAGGGCAGTAGCCAAGCACCGGTCAGCAGCCAAGCACCTAGGCACAGGGCAGCATCTAGGCACCGGACAGCAGCCAGGCACTACTTGCCCATCATTTATATATGGGGAGCTCTCCTCCTGACACCCACACAAGTCGCGCTTCTTACCATATTGTCGCCTGCTTTCACCTGAGCAGCTCAGAACCTTTTGTACAGCCTGCCTGAGTCACTCTTCCTTCCCGGAAGTGTCCCTATTGGAGTCTACTCAGTCTAGTCAATACACAGCAAAGCGCAGAAGCAGCATTGATGTGTACAGGGCTGAGAAACTACAATAACCATCAAGCACTGCACCGGGGGCGGAAGTGCTCTATACCTATTGGCTGCTGATCCCGCTGAGTGGCTGGAGGCACAGGGGGTTATTGTGTTGTCACTGGTCGCGTCAGGGGAGAAGCGCGCCCTGTGATTGGCCAGTGGCAAAACTCGGGTTTTAGCGCCAGTTTCGAGGACACCCGCCAGCCGCAGAGATGTTTGTCAGTGATCTCCGCAAGGAGTTCTACGACGTCATAATAAACCAGGTGAGCCGCGCTGCCACCAGCTCCCGCCGCAGGCTGTGACGCGCTACCGGTGCTCCTGTTTGTCACATTCGATTCTCGACACTCGATTACATCTTTATAATGACACACTATATTGTTGTGTCAGCAGTGACGTCACCAGTGCTGTACCCCCGCACAGGTGAGCTGTCCCTGACAACCCTACTCTATGTGATTTACCCTAGGAGATATTGATGATTATGACTGGACACCCCCTTTAAATTATTAAGGGGGGGGGGTTGCCAAAAAAAAAATCTTAATGACATAAAACACCAGCGTGATAGTGTATTATCCAGGGGCGGGCACTGAGAGCTTGGGGCACCTGTGCAACTAATGTGTCAGGGCCCCCCTGCTTTTATGGCAACAAAGATATATATATATATATATATATATATATATATATATACTGGATGGTGGCCCGATTCTAACACATCGGGTATTCTAGAATATGCATGTCCACGTAGTATATTGCCCAGGCACGTAGTATATTGCCCAACCACGTAGTATATTGCCCAACCACGTGGTATATTGCCCAGTCACGTAGTATATTGCCCAGTCACGTAGTATATTGCCCAGCCACGTGGTATATTGCCCAGCCACGTAGTATATTGCCCAGTCACGTAGTATATAGCCCAACCACGTAGTATGTTGCCCAGTCACGTAGTATATTGCCCAGCGCGTGTAGTATATTGCCCAGGCACGTAGTATATAGCCCAACCACGTAGTATGTTGCCCAGTCACGTAGTATATTGCCCAGCGCGCGTAGTATATTGCCCAGGCACGTAGTATATTGCCCAACCACGTAGTATGTTGCCCAGTCACGTAGTATATTGCCCAGCGCGTGTAGTATATTGCCCA
The DNA here is from genome assembly GCF_032444005.1 of Ranitomeya imitator. Classification (NCBI taxonomy): domain Eukaryota; kingdom Metazoa; phylum Chordata; class Amphibia; order Anura; family Dendrobatidae; genus Ranitomeya; species Ranitomeya imitator. Next base: position 293,171,399 of record NC_091282.1, on the reverse strand, counting down.
GCCACATAGTATATTGCCCAGCGCGCGTAGTATATTGCCCAGCGCGCGTAGTATATTGCCCAGCAACGAAGTATACAGCACAGAGCCATGTAGTATATAGACTTAAAAGAAAAAAATAAACATATACTCACCCTCTGTTGAAGTCCTGGCCCTGTGTGCGGTGCAGGTGGCAGCTTCCGGTCCCAGGGTTGGCATGGGCACAGGACCTGTGATGACGTTGCGGTCACATGACCATGACGTCATGGCAGGTCCTTGTCGCATACCATCCTTGCCACCGGAACCTGCCGCTTGCATGGAGCGGTTACCGGAGCGTCGCGAGGAGCTGGAAAGGCGCCGGAATGTGAGTATATGATGATTTTTAATTTTTTTTAATTATTTTTAACATTAGATCTTTTTACTATTGAGGCTGCATAGGCAGCATTAATAGCAAAAAAGTTGGTCACATAGGGATGATAGCAGCGTTAATGGAGTGCATTACACCGTGGCATAACGCGGTCCATTAGCGCTGCCATTAACCCTGTGTGAGCGCTGACTGGAGGGGAGTATGGAGCGGCCATGTTGCCGTCGGACTGCGCACGTCGCTGATTGGTCGTGGGCGTTTTGCCACGACCAATCGGCGACTTGGATTCCATGACAGACAGAGGCCACTACCAATGAATATCCGTGACAGAAAGACGGAAGTGACCCTTAGACAATTATATAGTAGATAATAATTATATATATATATATATATATATATATATTATACATAGTCTCCTTTGTTATGTATATTGTCGTCTCTTATACAGTGCCCTCTCTTATACAGTGCCCTCTCTTATGTACAGCACCATACCATATCGGATTATATAGTCTTGATTTTCCATGGTATGCACTGACTTTACCCAGCTCTCCCTGGCTCCAGAATATCTCTGTATACTGCATTGATTTTCCATGGTATGCACTGACTTTACCCAGCTCTCCCTGGCTCCAGAATATCTCTGTATACTGCATTGATTTTCCATGGTATGCACTGACTTTACCCAGCTCTCCCTGGCTCCAGAATATCTCTGTATACTGCATTGATTTTCCATGGTATGCACTGACTTTACCCAGCTCTCCCTGGCTCCAGAATATCTCTGTATACTGCATTGATTTTCCATGGTATGCACTGACTTTACCCAGCTCTCCCTGGCTTCTGAATGTCTCTGTATATTGCACTGGCTTTTCTATGCTTCCCCTGGATCTGAGTGTCTTGGTGCAGCACATATAATCCTTTCAGTATGCTTTCTCACCTATGAGCTTGTTTCCATGACCTGTTTTGATGTATCTCATTGTGTGATCCTGGCATCTCTTTGAGTGGTCAGTCTTACCCCTCCCTCACTTTATGACCTTTGCTTAACTCTCTACATCTGGTCTCCCATACCCAGCCACCCCCTCATTCACACCTGATTGCCCTTAACTGGGGATATATTCACATGCAGGAGTCTGCTATAGACTCAGTCTGCTGAAAATCATCTTTTAACTTCCATCTTTTTAATTATGATTCTGAATTAGACTGAATTGGACTGGAATTGACTGGAAGGTAACAGACTACTAACCACTACAATGTTTCGGTTTCTTTTCTCTTTCACCCCCATACTACTTTCCTTCTTACAATCTCCTGCAATCACTCCACCTAGTAAGGAACTAGTCATTTCTTCCTCCATACTCCCCAGCCATCTCACCTTCCCCTCAGAACTGTTCCTCCACATACAATCCTTTTTATCCAGACACACACGGCCACATCATGTCCTATCCTGCTCCCACCTTCTAATGATCTGTCTGTTACTCCTCATTGCTGGTGACATATCCCCAAATCCCGGCCCTCCCCAATTCATCCCCACACTCGTTTCTAACCCCCTGCCACGATCCTCCGCACGTTTTCCCAACCACGACAACCTCATACCCATTCATCCAGCCCCCACTCCCCCGCTCCCCCTACTTGGAGCACTATGGAACGCACGCTCCATCTGCAACAAACTGCCATTTATCCATGACCTCTTCATCACCAACAAACTCTCCTTCCTCGGCCTCACTGAAACCTGGCTCACCCCCTCTGACTCGGCCTCTCCAGCTGCGCTCTCCTATGGCGGATTCCACCTCTCTCACACCCCTCGCCCCAGCAACAAACGCGGTGGAGGAGTTGGCTTGCTCCTGTCCGACACCTGCTCCTTTACTCCAATCCCGCTACCACCCTCCGCTACTCTTCCCTCGTTTGAGGTGCACTCTGTCCGCATCTATACCCCCTCCAACCTCCAGCTGGCTGTCATCTACCGCCCCCCAGAACTAGCCATCTCCACCTTTCTCGACCACTTCACCACCTGGCTACTTCATTTCCTCTCTGTTGACATCCCCACTATCATCATGGGTGATTTCAATGTCCCCATTGACACTTTCACCTCAGCTACCTCTAAACTTTTATCACTGACTGCCTCCTTTGGCCTCACTCAATGGTCCTCTGAGGCCACTCACAAAGATGGCCACACGCTGGACCTCATCTTCACCCGCCTCTGCTCCCTTACTAACCTCACTAACACACCCCTCCCCCTGTCTGACCACAACCTACTGACATTCTCGTCCCTCTCCTCTCCTAGTGTGCAACCCCCACTCCACAAACTCACTCACCCTCGCCGAAATCTCAAACATCTCAACTTACAATCACTCTCTGAGTCCCTTCTCCCTCTCACAGACATAGCTTCCCTTCATGACACAGATGCTGCTGCCACTTTTTATAACACCACAATAACAACAACACTCGATTCGGCCGCCCCACTCATGCATAGTAAAACTCGTACAATTAACAGGCAGCCCTGGCTGACCAGCCTGACCAAAGAATTGAGACGGGCTTCCAGGATTGCTGAGCGGAGATGGAAGCGATCCCACTCTGCCGACCACTTCACTGCATACAAGCAGTCCCTCGCCAGCTTCAAGTCTGCGCTCACTGCCGCAAAACAAACTTACTTCTCATCCCTCATATCCTCCCTGTCCCACAACCCTAAACAGCTTTTCAACACTTTCAATTCTCTACTCCGTCCCCCCGCACCTCCTCCTTCCCCCCTCATTTCTGCTGATGACTTCGCCTCTTTCTTTAAACAGAAGATCGATACGATCAGAGAAAGCTTTGGCCCACAGCGCCCACTGCCCCTCTTAGCTGCTCAACCCTGCTCCTCCAAAACCAGCTTCTCCACCATGACAGAAGATCAGCTCTCCACCCTCCTGTCAAGATCACACCTCACCACCTGCACGCTTGACCCGCTCCCATCCCACCTCATCCCTAACCTTTCCACGGTCTTCATCCCAACCCTAACGCACCTCTTCAACCTCTCACTCACAACAGGTGTCTTTCCCTCATCCTTCAAGCATGCCAAGATCACACCCATCCTCAAAAAGCCCTCCCTCGACCCATCCTCTGTGTCTAGCTATCGCCCGATATCTCTTCTCCCTTATGCCTCCAAATTGCTGGAGCAACACGTCCATCTTGAACTGTCCTCCCACTTCTCCTCCTGCTCCCTCTTTGATCGGTTACAATCAGGCTTCCGTTCCCATCACTCAACTGAAACTGCCCTAACTAAAGTCACCAATGACCTACTAACTGCCAGGAGCAAGCGACACTACTCTGTCCTCCTTCTCCTGGACTTGTCTTCTGCCTTTGACACTGTAGACCACTCCCTTTTGCTACAAATCCTCTCATCCCTTGGCATCACAGACTTGGCCCTTTCCTGGATCTCGTCATATCTGACAGACCGAACATTCAGTGTCTCCCTCCCCCACACCACCTCCTCACTTCGCCCCTTGTCAGTCGGTGTTCCTCAAGGCTCTGTTCTAGGACCCCTACTCTTCTCCATCTACACTTTTGGCCTGGGACAGCTCATAGAATCCCACGGTATGCAGTACCATCTCTACGCTGACGACACGCAGATCTACCTCTCCGGACCTGACCTCTCCTCCTTGCTTACCAAAATCCCGCACTGTCTGTCTGCCATTTCAGCCTTCTTTTCTGCTCGCTTTCTACAACTGAACATGGACAAAACAGAATTCATCATCTTTCCCCCATCTCACTCTACCCCTCCACCAGACCTATCCATCAATGTCAATGGCTGCTCACTATCCCCAGTCCCACACGCCCGGTGCCTCGGGGTGATCCTCGACTCTGCCCTCTCTTTCAAGCCACATATCCAAGCCCTTGCCTCCTCCTGTCGTCTCAAACTCAAAAATATTTCCCGGATCCGTGCTTTCCTTGACCGCAACACTGCAAAAACGCTAGTGCATGCCCTTATCATCTCCCGCCTCGACTACTGCAACCTCCTACTCTCTGGACTCCCCTCTAGCACTCTGGCACCACTCCAATCCATCCTACACTCTGCTGCCCGACTAATCCACCTGTCCCCCCGCTATTCCCCAGCCTCTCCCCTGTGTCAAGCCCTTCACTGGCTTCCTATCGCCCAGAGACTCCAGTTCAAAACCCTCACACTGACATACAAAGCCATCCACAACCTGTCTCCTCCATACATCTGTGACATGGTCTCCCGGTACCTACCTACACGCGACCTCCGGTCCTCCCAAGACCTCCTTCTCTACTCCCCTCTCATCTCTTCTTCCCATAACCGCATCCAAGACTTCTCCCGTGCTTCCCCCATACTCTGGAACTCTCTACCCCAACACATCAGACTTGCGCCTACCATAGAAACCTTCAAAAAGAACCTGAAGACTCATCTCTTCCGACAAGCCTACAGCCTGCAGTGATCCTCAACCTACTGAACAGCCGCACAGCCAGCTCTTCCCTCTCCTAGTGTATCCTCACCCACCCCCTGCAGACTGTGAGCCCTCGCGGGCAGGGTCCTCCCTCCTTATGTACTCGTGTGCCTTGTTATCTGCTCATGTTTAATGTATTTGTCTATATTTGCCCCGTATTCACATGTAAGGCGCCATGGAATAAATGGCGCTATAAAAATGTATAATAATAAATAATAATAATATAGCGCCCTGTCTTTATTACATACCATCCTGTCTTGTTATATAATGCAATGACGGCTGATGGAGCATGGGAAAGCTTCTTATTAATGGAGGAGCTAATGGACTGGTTGTCTGGTCACTCGCTGCTCCATCAGCAGTCATTTTATATCTAACAAGAGAGGGGACTGTAATAAAAGAGGGTGCTGTGAATAACAAAAATACACTATGTAAGAGACAGCACTGTACATAACAGCAGATGTTATATAATAATGGACGGCACCATATATAACTAGAGAGAATGGTACGTAATATGGGAGGTGTTATACATAATAGAGCAAACTATGTAACTAAGGACGTGTTATACATAAGTGAGTACGCTATATACAAAGGAACTGTGCTATATTTAATACGTGAGTACACTATATATTAAAGGACTGTGCTATTATACATAAGTGAGTACACTATATTCTAAGGGACTGTTATACTTAAGTGAGTACACTATACTAAGCGACTGTGCTATATATAAAAAAATGAGTGCACTGTATACTAAGGGACTGTGCAATATATAATAAATGAGTGCACTATATACTAAGGGACTGTGCTATCTATAATAAGTGAGTACACTATATACTAGGGGACTGTGCTATCTATAATTGAGTGCACTATATACTAAGGGACTTGGAATACATAAGTGAGTACACTATATACTAAAGGACTATGCTACACATAAGTGAGTACACTATGTGCTAAGGGATTGTTATACATAAGTGAGTTCACTATATACTAAGGGACTGTGCTATACATAAGTGAGTACACTATATACTAATGGACTGTGCTATATATAATAGACTGCACTATATACTAAGGGACTGCGCTATACATAAGGCTACATTCCTGTATCCGTGTGCAGTGTCAGTGTGCTACCCGCTTTTACAGACACATTGATCATGTCCTATTCTCATCCTCAAAATCGGAACAGAGCATTCTCTGATCGTCACGGATCTCATGCTCAGATCCGTGACTTTCATGTACTGTATGTGTGAGTGGACCTATAAAACTGTATAGTCTGGGTGCTGTTCAGTAAAAAAAAATCTGGCAACACACGGACGTTTCACACAAATGTGAGAATGTAGAATAAGGGATTTTACAGGTGACCTTATCACTCCACGTCACACAGTGCAGATACAGAATAATATTTACATCCAGGCAGTTACCGCTGACCTCTCGTCTGATAAGAGCCGCTTTCCCTGTTTGTTCTCTATGTGATCAGACCTTCATGTCGACATCTCCCAGCTATGACTCGTCTTGTCACGATGATCTTCAGAGCCCTGAAATGAATAAGGCTAAGGGTACCGTCACACAGTGCCATTTTGATCGCTACGACAGTACGATTCGTGACGTTCCAGTGATATCCATACGATATCGCTGTGTCTGACACGCAGCAGCGATCAGGGACCCTGCTGAGAATCGTACGTCGTAGCAGATCGTTTGGAACATTCTTTCGTCGCTGGATCTCCCGACAGCGATGCGTTCGCTTGTAACCAGGGTAAACATCGGGTTACTAAGCGCAGGCCGCGCTTAGTAACCCGATGTTTATCCTGGTTACCATCGTAAATGTAAAAAAAAACAAACAGTACATACTTACATTCCGGTGTCCGTCAGGTCCCTTGCCGTCTGCTTCCCGCACTGACTGACTGCCGGCTGTAAAGTGAAAGCAGAGCACAGCGCGCTGTGCTGTGCTTTCACGTTACAGCCGGCCGGCAGTCAGTCAGTGCGGGAAGCGAAGCAGACGGCAAGGGACAGACACCGGAAGGTAAGTATGTACTTTTTTTTACGCTGGTAACCAGGGTAAACATCGGGTTACTAAGCGCGGCCCTGCGCTTAGTAACCCGATGTTTACCCTGGTTACCCGGGGACTTCAGCATCGTTGGTCGCTGGAGAGCTGTCTGTGTGACGGCTCTCCAGCGACCACACAACGACTTACCAACGATCACGGCCAGGTCGTATCGATGGTCGTGATCGTTGGTAAATCGTATAGTGTGACGGTACCCTACGTTCACATTGCGTTAGCAGCAGCCCGTTCAGCACATACGCTAACGGGCTGCTGCTAGCGCAGATGGAGCATCTGCTAGCTCCATCTAGCTCCATCTGCGCTAGCAGTGACGGACCCGGAAACGCTGCAGCCCGCGTCTCGAGTCCGTCACTCAAATGACGACACATCCCTAGCGCATGCCCATTGTGGGCGTGCGCTAGCGATGCGTCCGACATTGCATTCAGTGGCGGCGTTAACGGACTACGTTACACTGCGTTATGCTGCGGGGTAACGTCCCTTTAACGTAGTCACTGAACGCAGTGTGAACTTAGCCTAAGGTCACATACATTGTATACATACTGTACATGTGTCTCCTGAATACAGATATGTACCCCACGATTAATATACTATTAGCCACGCACCATTAAAAATAGAAAGTGATAAGCAGCACTGTGTCCCCCATTAACTATAATCTGACTCCCAATAATATAAACTATTCAGTGTCTGTTCAGCGACTCTCCCAATAAACTGTAAGGCTATGTGCACATGGGAAATATGCAAGGTTTTACAGTACAGAAAAAGTGAATGAGATCCCTGAAGTCTCATGAACACCCTGCTTATTTTTTCCTTGCAGATTAAAACCTGCATAATGTAAGTTCTTGAAGCGTATTTCACCCATAACAATGAGTGGCGGGGAAATACGCAATAAAAACATGGCAAAACGTTGCATAAAATAAATGTGGATTACTCATCGTTTTTCCTGCGAACACATTAGGATATGCAGCAGAATTTTCTCCTACAAATGCGGAGTGTGTGCACATAGCCTTAGTACCTGTCCTGTATTCCTCCATTCAGTAAGTCCTTGATAGCATCATAATAAATTTGGGAGTGGGAGAATACATTATCAGGTACTGAGTATCCTCCGCCACCTCCCAATTCATTACAAGTCCCTGACAGCGTCTTCTTCCACCTTTCAGTTCATTATTAATGGTCCCATGCACCTTATTATTATTATTTATTGTTATAGCGCTATTTATTCCATGGCGCTTTACGTGTAAGGAGGGGTATACATAATAAAAACAAGTACAATAATCTTAAGCAAAACAAGTCATAACTGGTACAGGAGGAGAGAGGACCCTGCCCGCGAAGGCTCACAATCTACAATGGATGGGTGAGAATACAGTAGGCGAGGGTAGCTGGTCATGCAGCGGTTTGGTCACCTTATCACCACCTCTCCCACTCCTCAATAAATTTTAAGTCCCTGATAGCATCACAATGAATTGTGAGATGGAGGAGGACACTATCAGGGGCTTGGCACCCTCCACCACCCAATTCATTTTACATCCATATCTAACGTCCTCCCCCTGTTCGTAAGTCCACTACAAGTTCCCCTTACTCCCATCCCAATCCCCCACCTCTATCATTGCACTCTTCCCCACCACCAACCCCATCATTGCCCTCTTCCCCACCACCCACCCCATCATTGCCCTCTTCCCCACCACCCACCCCATCATTGCCCTCTTCCCCACCACCAACCCCCATCATTGCCCTCTCCACCACCACTCCCATCATTGCGATCTCTACCACCCCAATGTATTATTTAAAAAAAAGCACAAACACCACTCAACTCTCCGCACATTCCTCCGCATCATCATCGTCACCGGCAGCTTTCTTTCTGACACAGGCACGCTGAATACTGACGTCATCCAGCCGCAAAGCTGTGTCAGACAGAAACCGCCGGGCAGGAAGCAGAGGACGGATCCCTGCAGCTCCGCTCTGCTTCCATTATTAGCTGTAGGCAGCGGAGCTCCAGGGATCGCTCCCTGCCCGCCACATATGAGGGCAATCTGGCCATGGGCTCCTCGTGGCCGGAGAAACAGGCCACATTGCCTTCATTATTAGCTACCCTGCAGGGGCCCAACTGCACAAGCATTATGTCCGCCCCTGGTGCTTTCCCTTGATCCTCCAGTGTTGTGCTGTGTACCACATGTGCTCGTTCCTCCCACTGCACTCTGCTGTATTGTCCACATCACCACTGCAGGCCGGTAATCAGAGCCTGGCTCTAAAGGCAGTGCTGGAGCGACAGGGGATTGAAGACCCCTTTTAGGGTGCTTTGTTCTGAGAGCTGTAGTTGTGCTCTTCATTTGGCACAGGCATATTGTAAAGTGACTGAGCTGCTGTCTCCGAACGCCCTGACACTTTACAAGAATATCGTGTCCCAGTCCCAATATGCTATCATGTGGGTGGGTCACACTCACTTGTAGGCCTCAGACCTCCGCTTTCTCCAGGCCTCAATCTTCCAGAGCCAAGACATACAACTGAAAAAAAAATCCCCAAAACCAAGCGTTATTGAAACCAGCACTTCGGATGAGACCACAGCTACCACAACATACTATTAAGTATTCTTTTCTGACAACCAGATTGCCAGGTCATTCCCCTCACTGAATAATATCCAACATGTTCATTGGCGCCAATGGCTTTTTAAAAAAATTGTATATAAAATAGTGAGCGTCTTCCATGCAGAAGCCACCTGAGGAATGGTTAGGTCACTTCTTTTATTATTATTATTATTTATTTTTAAAGCACCATTGATTCCATGGTGCTGTACGTGTAAAAAGGGATTGCATACAAAATACAGATAATTTACAATGACAGAGTCGTGCAGAGGGGAGAGGAACCTGCCCTTGTGGGCTTTCAGTCTGTGACTTTGAGTTTCTGGGTAGGTATCGGTATGGATGGTACCAGTGTATAAAAAATTGTTCAGAATTTAATCCGGAAAAGTCGGATGATTATTTTCTCACTTGTGCAGTCGTTGTTTTTACAGCAGCTATCAATCATTTACAGGACCATGTACAGTTTCCGATGTTACAGAATTGCAATGTATCCAAAAAAATGCATGCTACACTGTTTTCAACTTGAATGAGTTGCATCATCCGTTTTTTGTTTTTGTTTTTTCATCCGCTCTGTCCTATTAATTGACATTGATTCAAGTGCGGCATATTTTTTTATACTGGGAGCACCCGGACCAAAAATACAGTCCTATGAACGAGCCTCCTGACTGAAACCCTGAGGCTGCCGGGAAGAGTAAAGTTAATTTCCTCCTGGCAGTGAGGCTCTCAGTGTAGCAGCAGTATGTCTTCAGAACACTATTAACCTGCAGATTAAGCCCATATCTGCAGGTTTATAGCGGTTTTTCACACACAGGTTGCTTTTAATGTTTTTGCTGTGAAAAAAAAACAAAACATATATGTATACAAGAGGATCTGGGGTTGGTGCATGATTGTGATGTTCACCCTGTTGGTTCCATCTGTTAGGATCTACCATGCAGACAGTTATGGTCTGTGCACTGATATTGGAAATGACATACAGTAGTTATCTTTCAATTTTTGTAACTTTGCATTTCTTTTACACAGCGGGTGCTTCTCATTGTCGCTCCTGATGTTGATGCTTTGTGTGCATGTAAAATATTGCAGGTAAGGGCATTTTCCTTATTATATATGTTTAGTTTGTATGTGCTAAACCGCATTACATCTCTAGCTAAAAGCCAAATAATTAGCATCTAACTCCTGGGTCGGATTCCAACAGGCGAAGATGCAAGAAAACACGAAATACACCAGTGCAACATTTTCTACGGTCCCTTGACATTATCAGGGCGACTTTCATCAATATGTTGGTATTAGGGCCGTTTAAAAGTTAACACTAACCCTATTGAATACTACTGTATGTAAACAGAACCTTTAGAAGTGTGTTTTCTCAGTCTACAGCTTTCCTATATTCCTGTGATTTCATGCCACTATAAAAATTCTCTATATACGTTGATTAGTTGCTTGAGCCTTTTCGAAACTGATCTGTTCATTAGGCAGAAGTCTCTATAAACCCTGGTGACTTCTGTGTAGACAGGTGCAGGTGGCACTGATCTGAATGCTCCATGTTTGCCCTTCCGCTGTACAGTACATCTGGATCAGCTCAGATGAATATTCTACATTTTATATTCATTGTATTCATTATACTATAAATAAATATAATATAAATACACTATAAATAATAATATACTGTTTTATCAGTCTTTATTTCAGTGTGATCATGTCCAGTATACATTAATTCCAATTTCTGGATGGCAAGAACTTGAAGTTATTTTCCTTGAACATAAAGAACAGGTAAAATTGATGGATACAGTTTTCCTTCACTTTCCATTACATTTTTTTTCTTCTGTATAGTAATAAATGCCTCCGTAAGCTGTCTGCATTTACAATGCTTCTTTTGATGTCTATCAATTTTATTTGTTTGCTTACTGATGTTTAATAAGTTCTTCTGCCTCTTGCCTTTTATGGCAAACCCATAATTTTCGATTAGCGAATACATAATGTGTGTTACCAGCTATACAGTTTTTTTTTGTTTGTTTGTTTTTTTAAGTCTGTCTCTTATGCAAGACATAAAAAAAAGTTGTCTATAGCAAAAATTACACCTAAAATGCACCTTAAAGGGAATCTGTCACAAGGTTTTTGCCACCTAATCTGAGAGCAGCATAATTTTTTGTGAAAATTGCTTAAGTTGGTTAGTATTTAATATTTTGTAATTTATTGTGTTTTGACTGGAAAACTTTTAAAGTGAACCTGTCAATTCCCAAAACTACTACTATAGTGGTAGATATAGCAAATCCTGTATTCTAATAGTTGCATATGCCATGGCGTCAGGTCTAGTCCAGTGGGCCATCACTTATATTGTCTTGTATCTTCTAATCATGCCTCCTTGGATGCAATTGACATCTTCAAAATGATCCTTATCTTAGTAGAGTCGCCAGCATATCGCACAAGATCTTTGGCTGTCTTATCAAAATGGGGATTGCATCAAGGATGGCGATCATGCCTGGGGGTCTGAGGCAGGACTCTTCTAGAAGAAGCAATGCCTTGCACCGCTGAACTAGTCTGCCTCCTTAGCATATGTGACACTGCAGACTAAAGGTACCGTCGCACTAAGCGACGCTGCAGCGATACCGACAACGATGTCGATCGCTGCAGCGTCGCTGTTTGGTTGCTGGAGAGCTGTCAGACAGCTCTCCAGCGACCAACGATCCTGAGGTCCCCGGTAACCAGGGTAAACATCGGGTTACTAAGAGCAGGGCCGCGCTTAGTAACCCGATGTTTACCCTGGTTACCAGCGTAAACGTTAAAAAAACAAACACTACATACTTACCTTCAGCTGTCTGTCCTCCGGCGCTCTGCTTTCCTCTGCACTGTCAGCGCCGGTCAGCCGGAAAGCAGAGCGGTGACGTCACCGCTGTGCTTTCCGGCTGGCTGGCGCTGACACAGGATTCAGGAGGAGTGCAGAGAAGCACAGCGCCGGGGATAGACAGCTGAAGGTAAGTATGTACTGTTTGTTTTTTTAACGTTTATGCTGGTAACCAGGGTAAACATCGGGTTACTAAGCGCGGCCCTGCGCTTAGTAACCCGATGTTTACCCTGGTTACCAGTGAAGACATCGCTGGATCGGTGTCACACACGCCGATCCAGCGATGTCAGCGGGAAGTCCAGCGACGAAATAAAGTTCTGGACTTTCCTCAGCGACCAACGATCTCCCAGCAGGGGCCTGATCGTTGGTTGCTGTCACACATAACGATTTCCTTAACGATATCGTTGCTCCGTCACAAAAAGCAACGATATCGTTAACGATATCGTTATGTGTGACGGTACCTTTAAACTTCATTTTTTCCCATCACCCATGACAGCACCACCTGAGAGAGGATCCGCCCATCCAGGACAGGAAACCTACTGACCTAAAAGGGAGTCACCTCTCCTCTGCATCAGTTCGGTTTCCTGTCCTTGATGGGAGACCTCAAGAAGAGGATGCAGCTGGAACTTGGAAGAATGTCCCTGCAGCTGGAAGAATGTCCCAGGACTGACCTGATAGCTGGAAGAGTGGCTTATCTCTCTGTGACACCGGTGAGTCGGGTCTGGAATCGCCATCCCAGCTCTTTCAATGGCCGATGCGGTAGACGAACGTGGGCAGCAAGGGGTCTGGCAGGATTCTCTGCCAACACACCTGCTTGGGTCTGCTCGGGCGAACGGCTATCCAAGAAATTGTAGACTCTGTCGTGCTGGACACCGAGTGAATGCAGGAATTCAGCACGGCGTGTCACATGGCGCGCCCTGATGACTATGGCACTGGGAACTACTTGGCACATGTGCACAACCTGCTGCAATATGGCGCTTCCTGCCTGTGACCCTGCATGCCGGTCAGGTTAGAGAGTTCCACTTAGGGTGGCGCATCTGGATGATGTGGTCAGGTGACATCCAGGAAGTGATTTAACCTCCATGGGCAGGTGAAGACAGGAAGATTCTGTAGACACCACATTTAAAAGAGCAGTGCAAGCTGAGGTGGAGGTGCTGAAGCTCCAGCTCTCATCTATGATGGAGGAGCAGCAGCAAGACCAACAGAAGCGTTGTCAGCATAGTCATAGAAGCAAACACTCCAGTGGCAGTCGCAGCAGTAAGAGTAGCCAGAGGTCCAGAGACTCCTGGGGAGAAACAACCCTGTGACCTGCTCCATCCTCCAGATCCAGTATAATTGAGTAACAACAGGTGGTCAGTGATCTTCGAGACAGTTCACTTTTCTTATGGGGGCCCCCTTGTTTTTTTTCTAAATAGTGGCCTAGGAAAGCTGCTGCAAAGTGTAAAAATAAAGAATTTGCGTTTTGTAAGTCCCTATTACCATCCGATTGGCAGAAATGCATGTGTACATCTTGCGGTCAAAAAACAATCTATGAGGAGGCCCATGATTTTGCATTAAATCTAAAGTCGATCATTAAAGCACAGATTAAAGACTCAATCAAAACACTGATGCAGACAAATGAAAAGAAAGAAGAAAAAAAAGAGGCCTAGACGATTATCGTCAGATTCAGATGAATCGCCTAGAGTAGTGGGCGACTCTGATTCAGTATCCTCTTCATCATCTGAAGATGTTGTCGGTGCTTCCCCGTGGGAGACACAAGCAGGTTAATTAAAGCAATTAGAACCACCATGGGGCTTGTAGATACAAAATACCCTAAATCAATTGAGGATATTATGGTCGGGGGCCTGCAACTTAGAAGGACACATACATTGCCGGTTAACAAGAAGATTAAAAGTCCAGATGAGAAGGCCTCTTTGACTTCATCCTTGAAAAGGAAATATCCGTTTGAGTAGGAGGCTACCTCATTCTGGGATAAAAGCCGGATATAGCAGTAGCTAAATCTTAAAAAAAAAAAAAAATCTCCTTTTTTGAAGACGTAGGTATTCTAAGAGACCAATTAGATAGCAAGGCAGATAGCTACCTGAGAGGCACCTGGGAGACCTCAGCGGGTGCTGTGAGACCCCTCATAGCAGGGACTTGTGCAGCAAGATCTAGGATGGTCTGGCTTCAGTAGATAGAGGAACAACTTAAGGACAATGTACCTAGGGAAATTATCCTGTCTAATCTGCCCTCCGTACAAAGGGTAGCAGCCTTTTGAGGAGACGCCTCAATGGACTCAATGAGGTTGTGGCAGCAAGATCTGCTGCGCTCTCTAACTCCGCTAGAAGAGCATTATGGTTAAAATACTGGCCACGAGATGTGCAGTGAAAATCCCAATTATGCTTCATTCTCTGTGAAGGAGAATTCCTCTTTGGTCAAACAGATGTCATCCAAGAGAAGGCTTTTGACAAAAAGAAGGGTTTCTCCACTTTGCCAGTGACCATATTCAGAAATAGGTCCTTTCAGAGGATGAAATACATCAAAAGAAAGCCTCCCAAAAGTTAGGGGAATTGGGAAAATAAGAGGAGAGAAGGGACACCATCATCCAAGTGGGAGGAAAGCTTTCCTTCTTTCTTCCGGCCTGGAAGAGAATTTCGTCCTGTGGCTGGATTTTAAATATAATAAAAGACAGTTTGAAGCTGGAATTTCTCTCGATTCCTTAATGGTCCCTAGTAACAATATCCGCCAAGAGGTCATGCGAAGTACAGTTGGCCTTGGAAACGGAGGTTCTGAATCTAGTCCAGAAGGGAAGTCCTTGCAGAAGTGGCAAAAAAAGGCGGCTGCAAGGGATTTTATTCCCCCCTCTTTTTTTATTTAAAAACAAAAAACGGATGAAACGTTCATGATATTTATCAAATTAAAAAGCATGAACAGTTTTTTGATTCATCGTCCCTTCAAGATGGCTTCTATAAGGACTGCCATAAAACTTCTATTCCCAGTCTACTACATGTTAGTATTGGATTTGAAGGATGCATACTACCACGTACCAACTCATGAGAGCCACACTCAAAAATTTCTGATGGACCAACCTATGGAAGAGAAACGAAGGGTATATGCACACGTTGCAGATTTGCCTGTGGAATTTTCTGCGAAGATTCTGCATCTCTTGGCAGAAAAAGTAGTTAAATACAGTTATATGAAAAAGTTTGGGCACCCCTATTAATCTTAAGCTTAATGTTTTAGAAAAATTGTTTTTTCTCGGTCTCCCATGACAGCACTACGGAGAGAGAGGGGATCCGCCCTTCAGGGACAGGAAACCTACAGATAAAAGGGCGGTACCTCTCCCTCGCATCAGTTGGTTTCCTGTCCCTGACAGGGAACCTCTCTTCGGCGGTACCTGTATGAAGACCGATGGACCGGGCGGTCGGGTTTCGGCAGCGAGGAGGCTCCTGCCGCGGCCTGTCCGGCTCCTGAAGCCGCCACCGCTGGAACCGAGGGGTTCTTCAGGGTGAGCGGGGGGAGAGCGCCGCCAAATCTGACTGAGAAGGGGCACTGGATCACCCGGAGCTTCTGTGCTGACAAGCGCACGCTCCGGGTGTACAAAGATGGCCGCCGCTCCGGAAATGCGCAGGACTTCCGGGTCATCGCCGCGCGCATGCGCAGTACAATCTTCTCCCCGGAGGATGTGCAGAGAACCGGAAGTACGGTGAACGCCGGGGGGTGGCGCCGGATTCAAATAGGGAGATGGTGCACACATGGTTGTCGCACTTTCTCCCTGTAACCATGGAGGACAGCGATCCACAGGAGCTGCAGCCTGGACAGCAGCGCCATAGAAAATCAGACACAAAGAGTACTAGGAGTGGGTCTAGCAGCCGTTCCACACGACGCAGCAGATCTGCTGCGAAGACTAATACCCTTCCTCAAGGACCTTCCCTACCAGACCCGGGCCCTCCTCCAGAACCGGTACCTGCCTCCACATCCGAATGGTGAGTGATCTCCGTGAATGTACATATTTTATAATGGGGCTCCCTCTTCTCCCTTATTAGGGAAAGAAGAGGTTGGAGAAAAAGAACAATAGATCCTGCCCCACCTGTAACAAAGCTTTACCGGTAACCTGGGACAAAAAGCTTTGCAAGTCATGCATCCAGCGTTTACTATATGAGGAGACCCCCGACTTTGCATCTGAACTTAAAAATATAATCAGGTCCGAGGTTCAGAATGCCCTTTTATCCTCCAAAAAAGGGAAGGAGAAGAGAAAGTGAAGGAGTCGGTACATTCCCACTCGGTCCGATCCTCATCTGAAAATGCAGATTCGGACGATTCAGATTCCTCCCTATCCTCCTCCGAGGAAGATTCGGCCCGGCATTGCTTCCCACTAGAAGAAGTGGATACTTTAGTGAGAGCCGTTAGGGCTACTATGGGGGTTGAGGAACCCAGACCCGATAAAACGGCCCAAGATGTAATGTTTGGAGGTCTGGGACAAAAAAAGCGGAGAACTTTTCCTCTAAATCCCAATGTCCAGACATTAATCAAAAAAGAGTGGGAGAAACCAGATAGGAGAAATTCCTCGGTGCCCTCGCTTAAAAGAAAGTATCTCTTTAAGGATGAGACTTCCTCTTCTTGGGACAAGGCACCAAAACTGGATGTTGCGGTAGCCAAAGCCTCGAAAAAATTTGCGCTCCCGTTCGAGGATATGGGTACCCTCAAAGACCCCTTAGATAAAAAAGCGGATACATTTCTTAAAGGGGCATGGGAATCGGCTGGGGGTAGCTTGAGACCTGCAGTTGCAGCAACCTGCACTTCCAGATCTCTGATGGTGTGGATCGACCAGCTGGAAAGTCAAATTAAAGACGGGTTACCCAGAAATAAGTTGCTGGATTCGATCCCTGCAATAAGAGCAGCAGCAACGTTCCTGGCGGACTCCTCAGCAGACTCCGTACGCCTAACATCTAAGGCCGCTGCTCTCTCCAATGCAGCCAGAAGAACCTTGTGGCTCAAGAGCAGGCCAGGAGATCTCCAAACGAAGTTAAAACTATGTTCTATCCCATGTGAGGGGAATTTTTTGTTCGGAGAAACCCTGGATGACATCCTCCAGAAAGCGGGAGATGCAAAGAAGGGGTTTCCAAATCTGGGTCTGACCCCATTTAGACAATCCTTTCGGAGCCGCAGATTTTCCGTCGTAGACCCCCCAGAGAGCAGAATAAGTGGGAAGACGGGAGGAGAAGAGATAGGGGTTACCTCTTTGGCAACACCTCCCGTGATAAAAAGCCTTCCAAATGACATTTGTCCTATGGTGGGGGGAAGACTCACATCATTCCTTCCCGCCTGGAAGAAAATTTCCAACAACACCTGGATTTTAAATACCGTATATACTCGAGTATAAGCCGACCCGAGTATAAGCCGACCCCCGCTAATTTTGCCACAAAAAACTGGGAAAACTTATTGA
This sequence comes from Ranitomeya imitator, assembly GCF_032444005.1. Classification (NCBI taxonomy): domain Eukaryota; kingdom Metazoa; phylum Chordata; class Amphibia; order Anura; family Dendrobatidae; genus Ranitomeya; species Ranitomeya imitator. The sequence continues at coordinate 293,153,742 of NC_091282.1, read as the reverse complement.
CTTGAGTATAAGCCTAGGGTAGGAAATACCGCAGCTACCGGTGAATTTCAAAAATAAAAATAGATGCTCCATACCGTTCATTATTGCCACATAAGATGCTCCATATAAAGCTGTGCCACATATAATGCTCCATACTGTTCATTATTGCCCCATAGATGTGCCATATAAAGCTGTTCCATATAGTGCTCTTCACCGTTAATCATTGCCCCATAGATGTGCCGTATAAAGCTGTGCCATATAGTGCTCTGCACCGTTCATTATTGCCCCATAGATGTGCCATATAGTGCTCTGCACCGTTCATTACTGCCCCATAGCTGTGCCATATAGTGCTCTGCGCCGTTCATTATTGCCCCATAGCTGTGCCATATAGTGCTCTGCGCCGTTCATTATTGCCCCATAGCTGTGCCATATAGTGCTCTGCGCCGTTCAGTATTGCCCCATAGCTGTGCCATAGTGTTCTGCGCCGTTCATTATTGCCCCATAGCTGTGCCATATAGTGCTCTGCGCCGTTCATTATTGCCCCATAGCTGCCATATAGTGCTCTGCGCCGTTCAGTATTGCCCCATAGCTGTGCCATATAGTGCTCTGCACCGTTCATTATTGCCCCATAGCTGCCATATAGTGCTCTGCGCCGTTCATTATTGCCCCATAGCTGTGCCATATAGTGCTCTGCGCCGTTCAGTATTGTCCCATAGCTGTGCCATATAGTGCACTGCGCCGTTCATTATTGCCCCATAGCCTCCATATAGTGCTCTTCGCCGTTCAGTATTGTCCCATAGCTGTGCCATATAGTGCTCTGCGCCGTTCATTATTGCCCCATAGCTGCCATATAGTGCTCTTCGCCGTTCAGTATTGCCCCATAGCTGCAATATAGTGCTCTGCGCCGTTCATTGCCCCATAGCTGCCATATAGTGCTCTACGCCGTTCATTATTGCCCCATAGCTGCCTTATAGTGCTCTGCGCCGTTCAGTATTGCCCCATAGCTGCCATATAGTGCTCTTCGCCGTTCAGTATTGCCCCATAGCTGCAATATAGTGCTCTGCGCCGTTCATTGCCCCATAGCTGCCATATAGTGCTCTACGCCGTTCATTATTGCCCCATAGCTGCCATATAGTGCTCTGCGCCGTTCAGTATTGCCCCATAGCTGCCATATAGTGCTCTGCGCCGTTCAGTATTGCCCCATAGCTGTGCCATAGAAAGCTGTGCCATTGCTGCTGCTGCTGCAATAAAAAAAAAGCCATACTCACCTCTCTTGCTTGCAGCTCCCAGCGTCCGGTCCCGTTGTCTCTCCGCACTGACTGATCAGGCAAAGGGCGCCGCGCACACTATATGCGTCATCGCGCCCTCTGACCTGCACAGTCAGAGCGGAGAGACGCCAGGAAGATGGAGCTGCGCCCGGCGTGTGAAATGGGGACAGGTGAATATGACATACTTACCTGCTCCCGGCGTCCCGCTCCCTCTGCCTGTCACACGGTCTTCGGTGCCGCAGCCTCTTCCTCTATCAGCGGTCACCGACACCGCTGATTAGAGAAATGAATATGCGGCTCCACCCCTATGGGAGGTGGAGCCGCGTATTCATTTCTCTAATGAGCGGTCCCACGTGACCGCTGAAGAGGAGAAGAACTGCAGCACCTAAGACCGTGGGACGGCAGGGGGAGCGCCAGGATCGCCGGGACTAGGTGAGTATGCCTCAGCCCCCTCACCCGCCGACCCTGCCGCCCACCGTGACTCGAGTATAAGCCGAGAGGGGCACTTTCAGCCCAAAATTTTGGGGTGAAAATCTTGGCTTATACTCGAGTAAATACGGTATCATACTGTTTGGTCTAAAAATAGATTTTGTTCCCCACCCCCACCCCCGGAATTACGGTACATAGTAACAAAGTCAAGATCTTCGGCTGCAGAACAAGCAGCATTAGAGAGAGAAATTATTTCCCTACTGCAAAAATCGGTGATTCGGGAAATCTCCCCTCAGGAAATAGGGGAGGGGTTTTTCTCCCCTCTATTTTTAGTACCGAAACCTGACTGGTCCTTTCGGACCATTATAAATCTAAAAAAAAACTTAAACAGATACGTGGTAAATTACAAATTCAAAATGGAAACAATAAGGTCCACTATGTTCACTATAAAAATCCTTTTCCCGAACTGCTACATGGTCGTAATAGACCTAACCGACGCATACTACCATGTGCCCATCCACGATCAATCTCAGAAATTTCTCAGGATGGCAGTCTCCATAAAGGGACAAATAAGGTTTTTTCAATACAGGGCTCTCCAGTTTGGGATTTCAATAGCTCCACGTATATTTACGAAAATAATAGCAGAAATGATGGCCCACGTAAGGGAACAAGATATATTAATAGTCCCTTACCTGGACGACTTTCTTATCGCAAGCAACTCAGCGCAAAGTTGCAGGGAAAAGAGAGATTAAGTAATGACCATCCTGACGGACTTGGGATGGCTCATAAATGTAAAAAAATCAAGGATGGAACCCTGTCAAGTACAGGAGTTCCTAGGACTGACATTAGACTCCCGGGTCCAAGAATGCCGACTCCCAGGTCCCAAAAAAGACAACATGTTAACCATGATAGCACGAACGTTACACAATCCCTCCATGACCCTAAGGAGAGCAATGTCGCTTCTAGGCTCTCTATCCTCATGCATACCAGCAATACCCTTCACACAATTTCACACAAGGGAACTTCAGTGACACATACTAGTGCCAAATATTTCTCGGGTAATAACAACCGATGCGAGTCCCAGAGGGTGGGGGGCCCACATGGGGGACAAAGTGGCTCAGGGAAATTGGTCGGTTCAAGAACTATCAGCATCCTCAAACCAAAAAGAACTTTGGGCGGTACATCATGCTCTTCTATTTTTTCTAGCCGACATTCAGGGACATCATGTCCGAATTTTTTCGGACAACAAAGTGACTGTAGCGTATATAAATCACCAGGGGGGAACAAGGTCTCGTTCACTGATAAGTTCTTCAGCCAAAATTATCAAGCTGGCGGAAGAAAACTTACTATCCCTCTCGGCGCTACACATTCAGGGTTCAAACAACGAAAGGGCAGATTACTTGAGTCGAACTCAGTTGAAACAAGGCGAGTGGTCCCTAAACCAATCCATCTACAACCAGATCATAGAAATGTGGGGGACACCAACAATAGACTTATTCGCCAATTCCAAAAACAAAAAGGTAAACAAATTCTGCTCACTGAACCCGGAAGGGAATCCACAGGCTCTAGATGCCTTTTTGATTCCATGGACTCAAAAATTGACTTATGCCTTTCCTCCAACCATTCTGATTCCGGCAGTCATTCGGAAAGTCAGGGAAGACAAAACAAAAATAATCCTTATAGCCCCGTTCTGGCCAAAAAGAACGTGGTTCTCCTGTCTGAGGATGCTATCGGTCTCAGACCCATGGGTCCTACCGAATATACCAAACCGTCTACATCAAGGACCAATCTTCCACCCACAGGAGCCGAACCTCCATTTGACAGCCTGGTTTTTGAACGAGGACTATTAAGAGAAAGGGGTTTCTCAGACAACTTAGTGGCTACACTATTAAAAAGTAGAAAGCCTATCACTACTAAAATATATGGGAAAACTTGGAGGAAATTCCTATCTGTCTCCAAGGTAAAGGTCCAAGACGGGCCTTCAATTCCTAAAATCCTTGAGTTCCTACAAAAAGGTCTGGAGCAGGGGTTGGCGGTCAGTACTCTTAAGGTACAGATAGCAGCTCTAGGAGCCCTCTATAATCAAAACATTGCGGCCAACCCATGGGTAATAAGGTTTATTAAGGCAGTTACAAGATCGAAAACCCTTAATTACTCAAAAGATACCCTCATGGGACCTAAATTTAGTCCTTTCAGCATTAACAGGTCCTCCATTCGAACCTATAGAAACGATTCCCATATAAACATTATCACTTAAAACTATTCTCTTAGTGGCATTAACATCCGCGCGCAGAATAAGTGACATTCAAGCCCTTTCCTCTAATCCACCTTTCACTAAAATATTGGATGATAGAGTCACTCTTAGACCCGACCCGGCCTATTTGCCAAAAGTGGCATCAAAATTCCATAGGTCACAAGAAGTATCCCTGCCATCCTTTTGCCCAAACCCAAAAAATGAGAGAGACCAGAACTTCCATAATCTAGATGTTAAAAGATGCCTAGTCCAATACTTAGATTCCACCAGGGAGTATAGGAAGGAAGGCTCTTTGTTTGTCTGTTTTCAGGGTCCCAGAAAAGGATTCCGGGCATCCAAGGGTACTTTGGCAAGGTGGATAAAGGAGGCGATAGCCTTGGCATATTCATCCTCGGGGAATACAATCCCGGATGGTATAAGAGCGCATTCCACAAGAGCAGTAGCTACCTCATGGGCTGAGAGGTCAGAGGTATCGATAGAGCAAATCTGTAAGGCGGCCACCTCGTCATCACCATCAACCTTTTTTAGTCACTATAGATTAAATCTAGCCTCTATGTCTGACTTAACCTTCGGACGAAGGGTTCTTGAGGCGGTGGTCCCTCCCTAAGCTTAGTCTCTGCTGTCATGGGAGACCGAGAAAGTCATAGTTACTCACCGTTAACAGTGTTTCTCAGAGCCCATGACAGCACCTGCTTATTCCCTCCCATCATGAGTGCGGTGAGCACCTTTAATTAAATATAATTTATATAATTTATATACTATAATCTAAGCACGGGGTTCCTCTATTAAGAAATGTTATAATATGATTTTTTCTCTGTTGTAAACTAACCTGGAGGTCCTCTGATGCTCTGTAAACCAACTGATGCGAGGGAGAGGTACCGCCCTTTTATCTGTAGGTTTCCTGTCCCTGAAGGGCGGATCCCCTCTCTCTCCGTAGTGCTGTCATGGGCTCCGAGAAACACCGTTAACGGTGAGTAACTATGACTTTTTTGTACCAGCTATTTCAGTTTCATATATCTAATAACTGTTGGACACAGTAATGTTTCTGCCTTGAAATGAGGTTTATTGTACTAACAGAAAATGTGCAATCTGCATTCAAACAAAATTTGACAGGTGCATAAGTATGAGCACCCCACCAGAAAAGTGACATTAATATTTAGTAGATCCTCCTTTTGCAAAAATAACAGCCTCTAGTCGCTTCCTGTAGCTTTTAATGCTTTCCTGGATCCTGGATGAAGGTATTTCTGACCATTCCTCTTTACAAAACAATTCCAGTTCAGTTAAGTTTAATGGTCGCCGAGCATGGACTGCCCGCTACAAATGATCCCACAGATGTTCAATGATATTCAGGTCTGGGGACTGGGATGGCCATTCCAGAACAGTGTAATTGTTCTTCTGCATGAATGCCTGAGTAGATTTGGAGCGGTGTTTTGGATCATTGTCTTGCTGAAAGATCCATCCCCTGCGTAACTTCAACTTTGTCACTGATTCATGAACATTATTGTCAAGAATCTGCTGATACTGAGAGGAATCCATGCGTCCCTCAACTTTAACAAGATTCCCGGTGCCAGCAATGGCCACACAGCCCCAAAGCATGATGGAACCTCCACCAAATTTTACTGTGGGTAGCAAGTGTTTTTCTTGGAATGCTGTGTTTTTTGGCTGCCATGCATAACGCCTTTTTGTATGACCAAACAACTCAATCTTGGTTTCATCAGTCCACAGGACCTTCTTCCAAAAAGAAATTGGCTTCTCCAAATGTGCTTTTGCATACCTCAGTCGACTCTGTTTGTGGCGTGCTTGCAGAAACGGCTTCTTTCCCATCACTCTCCCATATAGCTTCTCCTTGTGCAAAGTGCGTTGTATAGTTGACCGATGCACAGTGACGCCATCTGCAGCAAGTTGATGCTGCAGCTCTCTGGTGGTGGTCTGAGGATTGTCCATGACTGATCTCACCATTCTTCTTCTCTGCCTTTCTGATGTTTTTCTTGGCCTGCCACTTCTGGCCTTAACAAGAACTGTACCTGTGTTCTTCCATTTCCTTACTATGTTCCTCACAGTGGAAATTGACAGGTTAACCCCTTCATGGCCCAGCCTATTTTGACCTTAATGACATGGCCGTTTTTTGCAATTCTGACCAGTGTCCCTTTATGAGGTAATAACTCGGGAACGCTTCAACGGATCCTAACGGTTCTGAGATTGTTTTTTCGTGACATATTGGGCTTCATGTTAGTGGTAAATTTAGGTCAATAATTTTCGCGTTTATTTGTGAAAAAAATGGAAATTTGGCTAAAATTTTGAAAATTTCGCAATTTTCAAATTTTGAATTTTTATTCTGTTAAACCAGAGAGTTATGTGACACAAAATAGTTAATAAATAACATTTCCCACATGTCTACTTTACATCAGCACAAGTTTGGAAACAACATTTTTTTTTTTTTGCTAGGAAGTTATAAGGGTTCAAATTTGACCAGCGATTTCTCATTTTTACAACGAAATTTACAAAACCATTTTTTTTTTTAGGGACCACCTCACATTTGAAGTCACTTTGAGGGGTCTACATGGCTGAAAATACCCAAAAGTGACACCATTCTAAAAACTGCACCCCTCAAGGTGCTCAAAACCACATTCAAGAAGTTTTATTAACCCTTCAGGTGCTTCACAGCAGCAGAAGCAACATGGAAGGAAAAAATGAACATTTAACTTTTTAGTCACAAAAATGATCTTTTAGCAACAATTTTTTTATTTTCCCAAGGGTAAAGAGAGAAACTGGACCCCAAAAGTTATTGTACAATTTGTCCTGAGTACGCCGATACCCCATATGTGGGGGGGAACTGCTGTTTGGGCGCACGACAGGGCTCGGAAGGGAAGGAGCGCCATTTGACTTTTTCAATGAAAAATTGGCTCCAATCGTTAGCTGACACCATGTCGCGTTTGGAGAGCCCCTGTGTGCCTAAACATTGGAGCTCCCCCACAAGTGACCCCATTTTGGAAAGTAGACCCCCCAAGGAGCTTATCTAGATGCATAGTGAGCACTTTGAACCCCCAGGTGCTTCACAAATTGATCAGTAAAAATTAAAAAGTACTTTTTTTTCACAAAAAATTTCTTTTAGCCTCAATTTGTTCATTTCCACATGGGCAACAGGATAAAATGGATCCTAAAATGTGTTGGGCAATTTCTCCTGAGTACACCGATAACCCATATGTGGTCACAAACCACTGTTTATGCACACGGCAGGGCTCGGAAGGGAAGGAGCGCCATTTGACTTTTTGAATGAAAAATTCGCTCCAATCGTTAGCTGACACCATGTCGCGTTTGGAGAGCCCCTGTGTGCCTAAACATTTGAGCTCCCCCACGTGACCCCATTTTGGAAACTAGACCTCCCACGGAACTAACCTAGATGTGCGGTGACCACTTTAAACCCCCAAGTGCTTCACAGAAGTTTATAATGCAGAGCCGTGAAAATAAAAAATCATTTTTCTTTCCTCAAAAATTAGCCCGCAATTTTTTATTTTCACAAGAGTAACAGGAGAAATTGGACCCCAAAAGTGGTTGTCCAGTTTGTCCTGAGTACGCTGATACCCCATTTGTGGTGGGAACCACTGTTTGGGCACACGTCGGGGCTCAGAAGGGAAGTTGTGACGTTGTGGAATGCAGACTTTGATGGAATGGTCTGCGGGCATCATGTTACGTTTGCAGAGCCCTTGATGTACCTAAACAGTAGAAACCCCCCACAAGTGACCCCATTTTGAAAACTAGACCCCCCCCCCCCCCCAAGGAACTTCTCTTGATATGTGGTGAGCACTTTGAACCCCCAAGTGCTTCACAGACGTTTATAACGCAGAGCCGTGAAAATAAATAATTTTTCTTTCCTCAAAAATGATGTTTTAGCAAGCAGTTTTTTATTTTCACAAGGGTAGCAGGAGACATTGGACCCCAATAGTTGTTGCCCAGTTTGTCCCAAGTATGCTGGTACCCCATATGTGGGGGTAAACCACTGTTTTGGCGCATGTCGGGGCACGGAAGGAAGGGAGCACCATTTGACTTTTTCAACGTAAGATTGGCTGGAATCAATGGTGGCGCCATGTTGCTTTTGGAGACCCCTGATGTGCCTAAACAGTGGAAACCCCTCAATTCTAACTCTAACACTAACACTAACCCCAACACACCCCTAACCCTAATCTCAACTCTAGCCATAACCCTAATCACAACCCTAACCCCAACACACCCCTAACCACAGCCCTAACCCCAACACACCCCTAACCCTAATCCCAACCCTAAACATAATCCTAACCCTAATCCAAACCCTAACCCCAACACACCCCTAACCATAACCCTAACCACAAGCCTAATCTTAACCCTAATTCCAACCCTAGCCCTAATTCCAACCCTAACTCTAATTCCAACCCTAACCCTAAGGCTATGTGCCCACGTTGCGGATTCGTGAGATTTTTCCGCACCATTTTTGAAAAATCCGCGGGTAAAAGGCACTGCGTTTTACCTGTGGATTTACCGCGGATTTCCAGTGTTGTTTGTGCAGATTTCACCTGCGGATTCCTATTGAGGAACAGGTGTAAAACGCTGCGGAATCCGCACAAAGAATTGACATGCTGCGGAAAATACAACACAGCGTTCCCGCTCGGTATTTTCCGCACCATGGGCACAGCGGATTTGGTTTTCCATTGGTTTACGTGGAACTGTAAAGCTGATGGGAAAACTGCTACGAATCCGCAGCGGCCAATCCGCTGCGGATCCGCAGCCAAATCTGCACCGTGTGCACATAGCCTAATTCTAAGGGTACGTGCAAACGATGCGGAAAACGCTGCGGATCCACAGCGTTTCCGCCGCTGCGGGTCCACAGCAGCTTTCCATGAGTTTACAAAAAACGCTGCGCACATGCTGCGGAAAAAACTGTGCGGAAACGCAGCGGTTTACATTCCGCACATTTCACTTCTTTCTGCGGATTCCGCAGCGGTTTTACAACTGCTCGAATAGAAAACCGCAGTGAAATCCGCAGAAAAAACGCGGTAAATCCGCAATAAATCCGCAGCGGTTTTGCACTGCGGATTTATATAAACCGCTGCGGAAAAATCCGCAGGGGACCAAAATACGTGTGCACATACCCTAACCCTATTTCTAACTGTAGTGGAAAAAAAAATTCTTTATTTTATTATTGTTCCTACCTATAGGGGTGATAAAGGGGGGGTCATTTACTTTTTTATTATTTTGATCACTGTGATGTTTTATCACAGTGATCAAAATGTACATGGAACGAATCTGCCGGCCGGCAGATTCGGCGGGCGCATTGCGCATGCGCCCGCCATTTTGGAAGATGGCGGCGCCCATGAAGATGACGGACGGACCCCGGGAGCCTCGGTAAGTATAAGGGGGAAAGATCGGGGCACGGGGGGGCGTCGGAGCACGGGGGGTGGCATAGGAGCACGGGGGAGCAGACAGGAGGACGGGGGAGCGGAGCACAGGAAGGAGGGGCCATGGCCGATGATATTGCAGCATCTGCCATGGCTGGATTGTAATATTTCACCAGTTTTTTAGGTGAAATATTACAAATGGCTCTGATTGGCAGTTTCACTTTCAACAGCCAATCAAAGCGATCGTAGCCAAGGGGGGGGGGGGGGGGTGCCCTGGGCTAAAGTACCACTCCCCCTGTCCCTGCAGATCGGGTGAAATTGGAGTTAACCCTTTCACCGGATCTGCAGGGATGCGATCTTTCCATGACGCCACATAGGCGTCATGGGTCGGATTGGCACCGACTTTCATGATGCCTACGTGGCGTCATGGGTCGGGAAGGGGTTAAATCTCTGAGACAGCTTTTTGTATCCTTCCCCTGAACAACTATGTTGAATAATCTTTGTTTTCAGATCATTAGACAGTTGTTTTGAGGAGCTTATGATGCCAATCTCCGGGGGAGATTCAAACAGGAGAACAACTTGCAAGTGGCCACTTTAAGTAGCTTTTCTCATGATTGCATACACCTGGCTATGAAGTTCAAAGCTCAATGAGGTTAGAAAACAAAAAAAAGTGCTTTAGTAAGTCAGTAAAAAGTAGGTAGGAGTAAATGATAAGGATGCCCATACTTATGCACCTGTCAAATTTTGTTTGAATGCAGATTGCACATTTTCTGTTAGTACAATGAACCTCATTTCAAGGCAGAAACATTACTGTGTCCAACAGTTATTAGATATATGAAACTGAAATAGCTGTTGCAAAAAAAACCCCAATTTTTATGAAACATTAAGCTTAACATTTATAGGGGTGCCCAAACTTTTTCATATAACTGTATCTGTGTGTTTTTGATGCATATTGTCATGCGGTTTTTTTTCATGCGGATTTGTGTGCATTTTTGTAAGCTAAATAAAGATCTGTTATTTAACAAAAAAAAAAAAAAAGAATTGTGATGTCCTTTCCTTGTCCAACCTCTTCTTTTACATACTCCATTGAAGAATGTTTTCACACACGCGCACACACACACACACACACACACACACACACACACACACACACACACACACACACACACACACACACACACACTCACACACCTATAGATAGATGGATAATACCAAGCCTGATGTTTAGTAATAAGCATAATAAAATGGTACATAGAGTTAAATAAAGACACACACACAAAATCTGCGTTAGGCCGAGGTTACAGTTGTGAGAAACTCGCACGAGTCTTGCACCTCCACACCCGGCACTGCCGTTCAGCTGTATAGAAATACATGCAGCCGCACACTCCGGTCCCGAGTGCCGGCGGCAGTGCCGGGTATTGAGTTGCGAGACTCGTGCGAGTTTCTCGCAAGTGTGACCCTGGCCTTAAAGGTAATATCTGTTTAGTTTTGAAAAAAATGGCCTGGGCTCCTGCACAATTTTCTGCGCCAGAGAGGGAAAGTTAGTGACTGGGGGCTGATGTTTATAGCCTAGGAAGGGGGTAATACCCATGGATCTTCCCAGGCTATTAATATCAGCCCGCAGCTGTATATTTAGCCTTTACTGGTTATTACAATAGGGGGACCCCTGAAAAAAAAAATGATGGGGGAGTCCCCCTATAATTAATAGCCAGAAAAGGCTACGCAGACAGATGCAGGCTGATATTAATAGCCTAAGAAGGGGCCATGGATATTGGCCCTGCCGGCTACAAACATCAACTCTCAGCCGCCCCAGAAATGGCGCATCTCTAAGATACACCAATTCCGACACTTAGCCTATCTCTTTCCACTGCGCTGTAGCCGTGGCATATGGGGTAAAATTTGTGGGGTTGATGTCACCTTTGTATTGTAAGGTGACATCAACCCGGCTTAGTAATGGAGAAGCGTTAATAAGATACCTATCCATTACTAATCCTATAGTTTTTAAGGGGTTAAATAAACACACAGCCAGAATAAAGTATTTTACACTACACAGTTTGCCATCTTTATTATGCAGCTAATCCATGCGACACCCTTGGTCTCCTGTAATAAAAATAAAATATTAACACAAATACTCCCTGGTCCGACGTAGTCCATTTAAGAAGGAGTGTCCCACGACGATCTCCCCCTACAGAGCTGTCACATCAGGAGATGTGACCGCTCTACAGGGTCTCCAGTGACACACTGACAGGAGATAATTGCTCCTGCAGTGTTATCACTGAGGGTTCATTGGAGTTCATGCTCTCACTTAATGGCACTGCTAAGAATTTTCTCACACAGTGTTGCCGATGAGGGCATGAACTCCAGTGCCATCCACTGCGGGAGGATACCTGCCGTCATTGTATCACCGGAGCCCCTGGAGAGCGGTCACATCTGTCGATGTGACAGCTCTACATGGGAGATCATCGTGGGACACTCGTTATTAAATGGATTATGTCAGAACAGGGAGTATACTGTTGGTTTATTATTTCATTTTTTTACAGGTGATCGAGGGCGTCGGGGATTAGCTGTGTGGTGAGTATGTACTGTATGTGTGTACTGTATGTGTATATGTATGTGCTGCATATGTGTAGTTTTTTTTGTTTGTTTGTTTTTACACTTGAACAGAGTAGCCGGATGATGGGATTACAACTGTCCCATTATCTAGCTAGCTGTCGCTGTAACAGGCATAGCCGGATGGGACTAGTAGTCCCATCGGACGATGCCTGCCTACATACACACACACATACCCGCACATATTCATCTCACACACAGTCTCCGCCCACACATTCTTCCTCCTCCTGATCTGCAGCGTTTCTCGCACGCAACTCCGCAGCAAAACCACAGATCTTTTTAAACCTGCGGTTTTGCTGCGGATTTGCCTGACTCAGTGGTAGTCAATGGGTGCTTAATCACTGTAGATCCTGAAAAAGAATTGAAATGCTCCGGAAGATAAAACGCTGCAAATCCGTGTGGATTTTTCTGCAGTATGTGCACACTAATTCTCAATTTCCCATTGATTAACATTGGTGGTGCATTACACTGCGGATTTGATGCAATTCCGCGCATCCAAATCCGCAGTGTAGTGCACCACCAATGTTAATGTGTGCACATAGCCTAAGCCGTTTTCAGAGCCCTTCCCTTTGACCTTTATAGCACCGAGGGTGTATACCAAAATTGTGGCGGAGATGACTCCTCTTAAGGAGCAAACAACACTGATCATTCCATATCTGGTCGATTATTTTTATTATTTTTTTTCATCATAGGAAGGTCAGTAGAGCACTGCAACACCCAGCTTCTAAGAGTCAGGACTATCTCAACTGAGTTGAGATGGCTTTTAAATCTACAAAAATTAAGGTTAAAACCATTAAAGACGCATACCTTTCTAGGTCTAGACTCTACAGCCCAGATGTATTTTCTTCCAGAAGAGAAGTAGTGCAAGATAATGTCCTTAGCTTAGTCCGTGAACAGCAGCCGGATCATATCTCTCAGGAGAGCTATGTCATTAGTGGGAACCCTGACCTCATGCATCCCTGCAGTATTATGGGCCCAGTTCTATTCCTGGCAGCTACATTGTTGAAAGGGCAAGTACGATTAGTAGAGCATTTGGAACAGACTCTCTGCTGTGGTGGTTAGAGAGATTTTCTATCAGCAGGGGACCTATGGGTAACTCCAGTAATGTTATAACACCAGGTGCAAATACGGCTGGATGGGGAACACATCGAACAGTGTGTAGTCCAGGGTGTGTGGATGAACCAGGAAGGAAGGGATTCTTCCAATATGAGAAAGCTGTTAGCCACGAGAATGGCATTAGAGAAGTTTCTCCCTATCCTTTGGGGCTGTCGTGTTTGGATATTGTCAGACAACCGAGTGATGGTGGCATATTTAAACCATCAAGGGGAAACGAGATTTTGCTCCTTGATGAGGACAACTGGAGACCTTTTTTGTATGGCAGAATTACCTCTCTTCCCTGACTCCACTTCACTTAAAGGGAAAGAAAAATGATGATCCAAATTTCCTGAGTCGTAACCAGATGAGGCAGGGAGAATGTGTCCTATACCCTGTAGTGTTCAAACAGGTTATAGATCTGTGGGGGGTTCCAGAAATAGACTTGTTCGCCAACGGGGAACAGGAAAGTTATTTTTTATTCTTATTATTATTACTAGATGGTGGCCTGATTCTAACGCATCGGGTATTCTAGAATATGCATGTACACGTAGTATATTGCCCAGCCACGTAGTATATTGCCCAGCCACGCAGTATATTGCCCAGCCACGCAGTATATTGCCCAGCCACGCAGTATATTGCCCAGCCACGTAGTATATTGCCCAGCCACGTAGTATATTGCCCAGCCACGTAGTATATTGCCCAGCCACGTAGTATATTGCCCAGCCACGTAGTATATTGCCCAGCCACGTAGTATATTGCCCAGCCACGTAGTATATTGCCCAGCCACGTAGTATATTGCCCAGCCACGTAGTATACAGCACAGAGCCATGTAGTATATTGCCCAGCCAGGTTTGTCACAGTTTAAAAAATAAAAATTAAACATATACTCACCTTTCCGAGGGCCCCTTGTAGTCCACGGTAGCTTCCGGTCCCAGGGTTGGTATGAGCGCAGGACCTGTGATGACGTGGCGGTCACATGACCGAGACGTCATGGCAGGCCTTTTTAGAGTAGGGCCTGTGATGACGTCGCGGTCACATGGCCGTGACGTCATGGCAGGTCCTTCTCCAATACCATCTTTGCCACCGGAACCTGCAACGGAAGATGACAGCCGGCGTGAGCGACTACGGAGGGTGAGTATATCAGGTTTTGTTTTTTTAAATTATTTTTAACATTACATTTTTTACTATTGATGCCGCATAGGCAGCGTCAATAGTAAAAAGTTGGGGACACACAGGGTTAATAGCAGCGGTAACGGAGTGCGTTACCCACGGCATAACGCGGTCCGTTACCGCCGGCATTAACCCTGTGTTAGCTGTGACCCGAGGGGAGTATGCGGGCGACAGGCACTGACTGCGGGGAGTAAGGAGTGGCCATTTTCTTCCGGACTGTGCCCGTCGCTGATTGGTCGCGGCAGCCACGACAGGCAGCTGGCAAGACCAGTCGGCGAATGAATAACCGTGACAGACAGAAGGACAGATGGAAGTGACCCTTAGACAATTATATAGTAGATTTATTTGTATAGCACCATTGATTTCATGGTGCTGTACATGAGTAGGGGTTACATACAAATTACAGATATCACTTACAGTAAGCAAACTAACAATTACAGACTGATAGAGGGGCGAGGACCCTGCCCTTGCGGGCTTACATTCTATAGGGTGGGGAAGGAGACAGTAGGTTGAGGGTTGCCTGAGCTCCGGTGTTGGTGAGGCGGTAGCTCCGGTAGTGGTGAGGAGGCAGCGGGGTCAGTGCAGGCTGTAAGCTTTCCTGAAGAGGTGGGTTTTCAGGTTCCGTCTGAAGGATCCCAATGTGGTTGACAGTCGGGCGTGTTGGGGCAAAGAATTCCAGAGGATGGGGGATATGCGGGAGAAGTCTTGGAGGCGGTTGGGTGAGGAGCGAATAAGTGTGGAGGAGAGAAGGAAAGTGGACAGATTCTGCTGTCCAGAACCAAGGGAGGAGCCTTATGCGATGGATGCTTTCCAGATACCTGGCCCAGTCTATATCTTTCATCCCATAGTGAGGATACCATTCCTCAGTTCTGAGGAAAATCGGGGAAGATCGGGCAAAGGAGATATTAATAGCTCTATTCTAGCCCAAGACCTTGGTTTTATTGGATGAGACAGATGTCTATTTCAGATGACTGGATTCTGCCGAAAGTCATGGTTCTAGTCTCCCAGGACCCAGTCTATCATTCACAGGTTTCAGGTCTCCATTTAACAGCCTGGATTTTGAGATGGAGTTGTTGACAGGGCAAGGGTTCTCTCAGGGTTTAGTATTTACTAGGGTTGAGCGAAACGGATCGTTCATTTTCAAAAGTCGCCGACTTTTGGCAAAGTCGGGTTTCATGAAACCCGACCCGATCCCTGTGTGGGGTCGGCCATGCGGTACGCGACTTTCGCGCCAAAGTCGCGTTTCGTATGACGCGCTTGGCGCCATTTTTTTCAGCCAATGAAGGGGCGTGGGCAGAGTGATGACATAGGCGTCCACGCCCCTAAGACCTATCGCCATGTTGTCGCTTGTGCGCTGTAGCGATTTGCAATGTGTAACACCAGCTTTTCAGTTCAGGGACGGACGGAGGAGAGAGAGAGAAAAAAAAAAAAAAATCCCATTGGCTTTGCATTGGGTTTCGTGTTTCGGTCGATCCTCGACTTTTCGCCATAATCGGCCGATTTCACTCGACTCGACTTTTGAGATAGTCGGGTTTCGCGAAACCCGGCTCGACCCTAAAAAAGTCAAGGTCGCTCAACCCTAGTATTTACCCTTTTAAAAAGCAGAAAGCCTGTAGCCACTAAAATATATGGTAGAACATGGAAGACGTTTCTATCTAGTTAAGTGGAGAAACTAGATGTCCCAATAAGATCTATACTAGAGTTTCTCCAAAAAGGATTAGAGCTGGGGTTGTCCACCAACACTCTTAAGGTTCAGGTTTTGGCCTTGGGGGCACAGTACAATTGTAATCTTGCAGCCAATAATTGGATTGTGCGGTTTAATAAATCTGGTAATTCATCTAGACCAATCCCTAGTCCAAAGATTCCTCCTTGGGATTTAAATCCTAGTTCTAGAAGCTCCGACTAAAAGCTCCTTTGAGCCTTTACAGTTGGCCTCCATCAAGAATCTCACCCTTGACGTCCTAATACTCGTAGCATTTACATCAGGTCATAGGGTCAGTGATATTCAGGCCTTGACAGTAAAACAGAAAATCCCTCATACACTCAGATGCTGGAAGATAGAGTGGTCTTGAGACCTACCCCGGTCTACCTACCAAAGGTGGCTAAGAGGATCCATGGAACTCAGGAGATTGTTCTTTCCTCTGTTTGTAACTTACATTCCCAAAGAAGAGTAGTTCCATACACTAGATGTCAGAAGAGCCCTAATTAAATATATAGAAGCTACTAAACGGAGGAAAACCCAATCGTTGTTCATGTCCTTTCAGGGGGCTAGGAAAGGGTCTAAAGTCGGAGTACCTTACCAAGGTGTATTGGGGAGGCTATTAGTATAGCTTATGTGGCCAGTAGTGTGTCAATACCAGAAGGCATTTAAAGCTCATTGTACTCGAGCGATTGTGACTTCTTGGGCAGAGAAGGTGGGGGTATCGACCAGATATGTAAGGCAGCAACTTGATCCTCTCCTTCAAACTTCTATAGGCACTACAGGCTGGACGTACAAGCGGTGGTCCCTCCCCCTAAGCTGGATTGTTAATTCTATATAAATCTCTCAGGTGGTGGTGTCATGGGTGAAGGAAAAAATCTGTTACTTATTGGTAATGGGATTTTCCAGAGCCCATGACAGCACTGCTAATCCCACCGCCACCCACCCCCCATCACCGGTTGTGGGTGCAATTTTCAGGTGGAGTGATTACATTTAGAGTTTTAGAGTGTGGTGACAATTTGGTGAAGGCATGTATTAATTGTTTGGAGGTCCTCTCATGCTCTGTAAATTAACTGATGCAGTAGAGGTGCCACCCTTTCATTTCATTAGGTTTCCTGCCCTGGATGGGAGGATCCTCTCTCAGGTGGTGCTGTCATGGTCTCTGGAATATCCCATTACCGGTAAGTAACTTAGATTTTTAGACAAATGCTGTTGTACAGAGCCACTTAAAAGACGATATTGGGATACAGGATTCCGAACATCTACCTCCATAGCAGGTTTGAACAGTTATAGGATCTGACAGTTTAACTTTAAATCCTTATTTGCAGACTTCATTCATAAGTTTTCTCTTGTTATTCTGATCAACACTGTAAAAAAAAGTATAACAGCTTCCAATGTAATCTTTTCTTTTTAGTTCCAGTACTTTGTCCTGTTAAATTGTGGTGCAAACGTTGATCTTTTGGAAACTCTGCAACCTCAGGAAGAGACCATTTTTTTCATATGTGACACCCACCGACCAATAGATGTAGTAAATGTATACAATGATACCCAGGTATGTCTGGAATGTATGATAATTGATAGAATTAATATTTTATTTTGTTTTACAATCAGGTGTACATTGAGAATAATTATTTATGTGTTACACAGATAAAGTTACTTATTAAACAGGATGATGATCTTGAAATACCTGCCTATGATGATATTTTCCGGGATGATGAAGATGAAGAGGAGGAAGATGATTCTGGGAATGAAAGTGAAGGCTCCGAGCCATCTGGAAAGCGCAGGCGCTTTGATGAGGTACCGTAAAATTAAATAGTTCATCACACATTATGCATTTGGATCTTTTTGAGAACACCTTCACCACGTTGGTTTTTGCTTTTGCCACCTCTTCTTCCAAGAGCCATAACTTTTTTTTTATATATATATTTCTGTCAACATAGCCGTATGAAATATTGTTTTTTGCAGGATGAGTTGTACTTTTGAATTAAACAATTGATTTTACCATATAGTGTACTGGGGGGAAAAAAAAGTGCAATTCCACAATTTTTTTTTTTTTATTTTTATTTGCCATGTTACCTGTATGGTAAAACTGACCTGGTAATATGATTCTCCAGGTCCGTACAGGTACAAAGATACCAAACATGAATAGTTTATTTTTTATTTAAGTGGTGAAAAAAAATTTCTGAAATTTGTATGAAAAACTTTTTGCATTTGAGGTCATTTTCCAAGACCCGTAACGTTTTCACTTTTCTGGCTCTTGGGCTTGGTGTTGGCTTTTTTTTTTGTGCCCTGACCTGATGATTGATACCATTTTGGTGTAGATGTTTTGATCGCCTCTTAATGCATCTTATTGCAATAAAACCACATCAAAGTCGGGAACACAACATATGCAACGTAAATATGCGTCAAGGGGTTAAAGGTGTTCTCTGGCGCCACTCACTTCAGCGTCAGGGAGTGAATGGTGCAGATGATGTGTTGGCTGATACCCACCAGTCATGCACACGGTATGCTATGTCACTAAATTCTAAGCATGTTGGATGTGATTGCAAAACCTCTAAAATGATTCATTTACTTTTCTTTCAAAGGGAGCTGTAGAAAGACGAATTGAGAGAAGACGTCAGAGAAGAGAGTGGGAGGCACGTAGGTAAGATGAGGATGATTAGATTTATATATTGTGAAGCTCTATAGTTTGTAAATATTAAAGACAAAATAAATTCAGTTTAATATTGCTAATGCTTTCCACCTCTGGGAATTCCTTCATAACTGTTGGAAAGCCATTCTAGGTGAAGACCTGATGAAGCTGCTTTAGAGAATAGCAAGAGGTTGTAAAGCTGTCATCGGAGTAAAAGAGATGTGCTTTGGGCAATCCAAGGTTTATAGGGAATCTGTCAATGGATATTTGTGTAGTATACTAATGGTATCATGAAAGGCCTATCCAAATCCTATTTCAGGATATTTAACCTTTATTTATCTATGTTGCCCCATTGTGTTCATGTAAGCCCCAGGCAAATTTATTATCGTGCGCTGGCAAGTCAATCATATGTAAATGGAAAATGAATATTCACCCTTTCCCTCAACCATAATCCCGCCCACAACTGTGCACTGCGGTCACTAATTCAATCGGACTGCCGTATGCCTGAGGATCACATCACAATCCTCGGACTGGCCATCAGCTCTCCTGACCTGAGGGTTACAGCTGCATAGAAATACATGCTGTCATGCTGATGTTAGGAGAGCAGACGGCCAGTCTAAGGATTGCGATATGAACTCCGGGCGAGTAACACGGCAGTTTGACTGCTCCTAATCAGTGATGCTGGCTGGGAGGGGTGGGCTAGATTATGGGCGTGTGAAGGAGTGAATATTCATTTCACATTTAAATGCGCTCTGGCAAGTCAAGCGTATAAATAAATAAATAAATGTTCACCCCTCCCAGCCGGTTTCACTGATTCAGTCAGATTGCCGTCTTATTCTCCCGAGGATCACAAAGCAATCCTCGGACTGGCCATCTGCTCTCCTGACGTGAGCGTGACAGCATGTATTTCTATTCAGCTGCCTCTCTCAGGTCAGGAGAGCATACAGCCAGTCTGAGGATTGCAATGTGATCCTAGGGCGAGTAGCACAGCAGTCTGACTGAATCAGTGATGCCAGTGCAGAGAGGTGCATGACAATAAATTTGTCTGGGGCTTACAGGAACACAACGGGGCCACGTAGAGAAACAAGTTGCTTATCTTGAAATTGCTGCCCAAGCCCTATTTATCAATCGCCGTTGACAGCAACATGAGACCGGATCTAACCACCAAGGACCAGAAACCTACAGACTAAAAAGGCAGCACCTCTCCCTCGCATCAGTTGGTTTCCTGTCCTTGATGGGGGAACCTGTGCAGGCTTACCTGTGAAGAATTAGAAGACGATAGTTCCTTCCCAGATCGGGCCCGGCCGTCTCTGGCAGAGATCCCTTCTCTGCCTTAGCTGGTGCAGGATGTCTAGAAGCACCATGGTGGGTCCAGGGGTACTCCACACGTGAGCGGGCGCAAGGTGAGCGGTATTCCCTGACTGGGGATGGACGGCTCTGGCATGGCGCAGGCGAGCGTAGCAGTGGCTTGCCCTGTTATGGCCTCCCCGCGACGCGTGGCTGAAACCAGAAGTGACGAGTGGTAACGCGGCCAAGGGGCGCAGCTAATAACATTGTCCAGTGACGTGCCCAGGGGGTGACTGCACCAGAGTGTTACATCGGAAGGTGTGTGGAGGATCCGGGAAGATGCTCCCTGTGCGAGATGTGATGATAACGGCACGAGGAGGTGTGTCAGACTTGAGCCGGAGGTACCGGTGAGCACAGATACCAGTATAAAGGTAAGGTGGCGCCTCTGCTCAGGGCTTCCTAGATCACTTGTAAGATTTGAGACAGATTTGGAGCAGCCGCATGGGAAGCTCCAGGAGCGAGTGGAGCATCGTCATCCCTGTGTAGGAAGAGGGGGCAGTCGAACCACAGAGAGACGGGAGTTGTCTAGGGAGAGCAGATCCAGTCAGGGAAACTCCAGCAAAGTGGACGAATCCACAGCCTCCATGGATGATCTCCCGGGTGAGACGTCTGTCCTATAAACAGAGGTACCATTTGATTATGGCAAGATGGTAACTGATCTTCGTGAAAGTTCACTTTGTAAGGTGGTTCCCCTTCTTTCTTGTCATTTATTGCCAGGGAAAGAAGTATGTGGCTAAAACCAAGCACAAAGAATGTGCTCTGCGTAAGACCTTATTGCCCGACAAGCCAGAAGAGGCTCTGTCAGTCCTGTATAGAGCAGACAGTGATGAAAGAGACCCCTAGCTTTACCACCGGTTTAAGGTCCATCATAAGAGCAGAGATTAGAGTCCCTTAGATCCCTTTCTCAGAAAGAGGTACAGAAAGGGAAGAAGGATAGAAGGATTAGGGAGGCATCCCCAACATCTGACGTTTCCACTAAATCTGACTTTAGGGATGACTTGGTGCTTCCTCCTTACTGAACTCAGCATCAGATAGTGAGTCAGGGCGCCATTGTTTTCCTCTTGAGGAAGTGGATAGGCTAGTAAAATTAGATCCACTATGGGCATTATGGATACTAGACCTGAGAAGTCAGTGCAGAATATAATGTTTCGAGTCCTAGACCAGAGGAAACGAAGGTCCATGCCATTGAATGAAAATATCAGGGCTTTAGTGCAAAAATAATGGAAGAAGATTGAAAGGAAGGGCTCCCTACCACCTTCTTTCAAGAGAAAATACTCCTTTGATGAGTCATCTTAGTCATTAAGGGAGAAAGGCTCTAAGCTGGACATTGCAATAGCCAAGGCTTCCAAAAGAGCTTCTCTGCCCTTTCATGATATGGGGGCATTGAGAGATCCCCAGGATAGAGAAGCAGACACATTTCTTAAAGGGAACCTGTCAACAGGATTGTGCGCAGTAACCTACACACGGTGTCATGTCAGGTTGGCGCTGTTATACTGATTAAAATGATACCTTGGTTGATCAAATCCGTCTGGTGGTTCTTTTTTTTAATCTTTATTTTCAGTTTTCTGTTAATGATATACTCGTGCCCCAGGGCGGGTCTGTGGGGGGGGGTCTTCATGTGGTGCTCTGATTAGGTATTCATAATGCAGACTGCTGACAGGTCACTGATCCCTCACTGACCCGCCCCCTAGTTTGCATAATGAATATCTGTATATACTGAAGGACAAAAAAAAAAAACTTTCTGCAGGCAGGTGCCAGCAGTCACGACCAGGATATACGGTATGCTAGGACTTGGAGAAAATGTTTATCCTCTTCAGGGTCAAAGAGGGAGCTCCCGTGGGGAATTTCTTGGAATTTTTGCAGAAAGGCCTTGAGATACGGTAGGGATTTTCCACCAGTACCCTAAAAGTGTAGGTGGGGTCACGGGGGGCACTGTACAGCTGTGATCTGGTTAAATTTAATACCGTGGTGTTGTGAATTCTGTGGCTGAGTTCACTTCTGTGGTCACAAGTGGTATTGCAGTCTCTGGGCTTCCTCCCTCAGGTGTTTTGGTGAGCTCGTTGGCTGCCTTGCTATTTAGCTCCACCTGAGTCTGTCTTCCTTGCTCCTTGTCAATGTTCCAGTGTTGGATCTGAGCTACTGCATCTTTCCTTGGGCCTGCTGCTCTGCTAGATAAGTGCTTCTAGTTTGTTTTCTGTTTTTTCTGTCCAGCTTGCTATTAACTTTTGCTGGAAGCTCTGAGAAGCAAAGGGGTGCACCGCCGTGCTGTTAGTTCGGCACGGTGGGTCTTTTAGCCCCTTTGCGTGGTTTTCGTTTTAGGGTTTTTTGTAGACTGCATAGTTCTCTTTGCTATCCTCGCTCTGTCTAGAATATCGGGCCTCACTTTGCTGAATCTATTTCATTCCTACGTTTGTCTTTTCATCTTGCTAACAGTCATTATATGTGGGGGGCTGCCTATTCCTTTGGGGTATTTCTCTGAGGTAAGTCAGGCTTGTATTTCTATCTTCAGGCTAGTCAGCTCCTCAGGCAGTGCCGAGTTGCATAGGTAGTGATAGGCGCAATCCACTGCTGCTTATAGTTGTGTGAGGATAGATCAGGTACTGCAGTCTACAGAGATTCCACGTCTCAGAGCTCGTCATATTGTTTTTGGTTATTGCCAGATCTCTGTATGTGCGCCGATTACTGCACGCTGTGTTGCCTGATTGCCGGCCATAACAGTACAAGGAGCCACACCAATGATTCCCAATAGAGGGAAAAAAGAAATCCTGACATCATTTTTTTTTTTAGCTCTGTCTTCAGTCTTTTTTTTCCCCTAGACATTAGAGTGCTTCAGGACACAGCTGTGGACATGGATATTCAGGCTCTGTGCTCCTCAATGGATAATCTCGTTGTAAATGTACAAAAGATTCAAGATACTATTGATCAGAAATCGATGCTAGAACCAAGAATTCCGATTCCTGATTTGTTTTTTGGTGACAGAACTAAGTTCCTGAGCTTCAGAAATAATTGTAAGCTATTTTTGGCCTTGAAACCTCATTCTTCTGGTAATCCTATTCAACAGGTTTTGATTATTATTTCTTTTTTGCGCGGCGACCCACAGGACTGGGCGTTTTCTCTTGCACCAGGAGATTCTGCATTGAGTAATGTTGATGCATTTTTCCAGGCGCTGGGATTGCTTTACGATGAGCCTAATTCAGTGGATCAGGCTGAGAAAAATCTGCTGGCTTTATACCAGGGTCAGGATGATGTAGAAGTATATTGTCAGAAATTTAGGAAGTGGTCAGTAC
The DNA here is from genome assembly GCF_032444005.1 of Ranitomeya imitator. Taxonomy (NCBI): domain Eukaryota; kingdom Metazoa; phylum Chordata; class Amphibia; order Anura; family Dendrobatidae; genus Ranitomeya; species Ranitomeya imitator. Next base: position 293,130,603 of record NC_091282.1, on the reverse strand, counting down.
TCACTCTGTGGAATGAATCTGCACTAGCGGCTTTGTTCAGAAAGGGTCTCTCTGAAGCTCTTAAGGATGTAATGGTGGGATTTCCTATGCCTGCTGGTTTGAATGAGTCTGTCCTTGGCCATTCAGATCGGTCGTCGCTTGCGCGAGCGTAAATCTGTGCACCATCTGGCGGTATTGTCTGAGAGTAAACCTGAGCCTATGCAGTGCGACAGGACTATGACTAAAGTAGAACGGCAAGAACACAGACGTCTGAACAGACTGTGTTTCTATTGTGGTGATTCTACTCATGCTATTTCTAATTGTCCTAAACGCACTAGGCGGTTCGATAGCTCTGCCGTTATTGGTACTGTACAGTCCAAATTCCTTTTGTCCATTACCTTAATGTGCTCTTTGTCATCGTATTCTGTCATGGCGTTTGTGGATTCAGGCGCTGCCCTGAATCTGATGGATTTGGATTATGCTAAACGTTGTGGATTTTTCTTGGAGCCTTTGCGGTGTCCTATTCCATTGAGAGGAATTGATGCTACACCTTTGGCCAAGAATAAGCCTCAGTACTGGGCCCAGCTGACCATGTGCATGGCTCCTGCACATCAGGAAGTTATTCGCTTTCTGGTACTGCATAATTTGCATGATGTGGTCGTGTTGGGGTTGCCATGGCTACAAACCCATAATCCAGTATTGGATTGGAACTCTATGTCGGTAACCAGCTGGGGTTGTCAGGGAGTACATGGTGATGTTCCATTTTTGTCTATTTCGTCATCCATTCCTTCTGACATCCCAGAGTTCTTGTTGGACTTTCAGGATGTATTTGAAGAGTCCAAGTCTGATGCCCTACCTCCGCATAGGAATTGTGATTGTGCTATCGATTTGATTCCTGGTAGTAAATTCCCTAAGGGTCGTTTATTTAATTTGTCCGTACCTGAACACACCGCTATGCGCAGTTATGTGAAGGAGTCCCTGGAGAAGGGACATATTCGCCCATCGTCGTCACCATTGGGAGCAGGGTTCTTTTTTGTAGCCAAGAAGGATGGTTCGCTAAGACCGTGTATTGATTACCGCCTTCTTAATAAGATCACTGTTAAGTTTCAGTATCCCTTGCCATTGATTTCTGACTTGTTTGCTCGGATTAAGGGGGCTAGTTGGTTTACTTAGATTGATCTTCGTGGTGCGTATAATCTGGTGAGAATCAGGCAGGGAGATGAATGGAAAACGGCATTTAATACGCCCGAGGGTCATTTTGAGTGTCTGGTGATGCCGTTCGGACTTGCCAATGCTCCATCTGTTTTTCAGTCTTTTATGCATGACATTTTCCGTGAGTATCTGGATAAATTCTTGATTGTTTACTTGGATGACATTTTGATCTTCTCAGATGATTGGGAGTCTCATGTGAAGCAAGTCAGAATGGTTTTCCAGGTACTGCGTGCTAATTCCTTGTTCGTGAAGGGATCAAAGTGTCTCTTCGGTGTGCAGAAAGTTTCATTTTTGGGGTTCATCTTTTCCCCTTCTACTATCGAGATGGATCCGGTTAAGGTTCAGGCCATCCAGGATTGGACTCAGCCGACATCTCTAAAAAGTCTGCAGAAATTCCTGGGCTTTGCTAATTTTTATCGTCGCTTCATCTGTAATTTTTCTAGCATTGCTAGACCATTGACCGATTTGACCAAGAAGGGTGCTGATTTGGTTAATTGGTCTTCTGCTGCCGTGGAAGCTTTTCAGGAGTTGAAGCGTCGTTTTTGCTGTGCCCCTGTGTTGTGTCAACCTGATGTTTCTCTTCCGTTCCAGGTCGAGGTTGATGCTTCTGAGATTGGTGCAGGGGCGGTTTTGTCACAGAGAGGTTCTGGTTGCTCAGTGTTCAAACCATGTGCTTTCTTTTCCAGGAAATTTTCTGCTGCTGAGCGTAACTATGATGTGGGCAACCGAGAGTTGCTGGCCATGAAGTGGGCATTCGAGGAGTGGCGTCATTGGCTTGAGGGTGCTAAGCATCGCGTGGTGGTATTGACTGATCATAAGAACCTTACTTATCTTGAGTCTGCCAAGCGCTTGAATCCTAGACAGGCCCGTTGGTCGTTATTTTTTGCTCGTTTTGATTTTGTGATTTCATACCTTCCGGGCTCTAAAAATGTGAAGGCGGATGCTCTGTCTAGGAGTTTTGTGCCCGACTCTCCGGGGTTATCTGAGCCGGCGAGTATCCTCAAGGAAGGAGTCATTGTGTCTGCCATCTCCCCTGATTTGCGGAGAGTGTTGCAGAAATTTCAGGCTAATAAACCTGATCGTTGTCCGGCCGAGAAACTGTTCGTCCCTGATAGGTGGACTAGTAAAGTTATCTCTGAACTTCATTGTTCGGTGCTGGCCGGTCATCCAGGAATCTTTGGTACCAGGGAGTTGGTTGCTAGATCCTTCTGGTGGCCATCTCTGTCACGGGATGTGCGTGCTTTTGTGCAGTCCTGTGGAATTTGTGCTAGGGCTAAGCCCTGCTGTTCACGTGCCAGTGGGTTGCTTTTGCCCTTGCCGGTCCCGAAGAGGCCTTGGACACATATTTCGATGGATTTCATTTCTGACCTTCCCGTTTCTCAAAAAATGTCGGTCATTTGGGTGGTCTGTGATCGCTTTTCTAAAATGGTCCATCTGGTGCCCTTGGTTAAATTGCCTTCCTCCTCTGATTTGGTGCCTTTGTTCTTCCAGCATGTGGTTCGTTTACATGGCATTCCTGAGAATATTGTTTCTGACAGAGGTTCCCAGTTTGTCTCGAGGTTCTGGCGAGCCTTTTGTGGTAGGATGGGCATTGACCTATCTTTCTCCTCGGCCTTCCATCCTCAGACTAATGGCCAGACCGAACGAACCAATCAGACCTTGGAAACATATCTGAGATGTTTTGTTTCCGCTGACCAGGATGATTGGGTGTCATTTTTGCCGTTGGCTGAGTTCGCCCTTAATAATCGGGCCAGCTCGGCTACCTTGGTCTCTCCATTTTTCTGCAATTCTGGGTTCCATCCTCGTTTCTCTTCAGGACAGGTTGAGTCTTCGGACTGTCCTGGTGTGGATTCTGTGGTGGACAGGTTGCAGCAGATCTGGACTCAGGTAGTGGACAATTTGACCTTGTCCCAGGAGAAGGCTCAGCTTTTCGCTAATCGCAGACGCCGTGTGGGACCCCGACTTCGTGTTGGGGATCTGGTTTGGTTATCTTCTCGTCATATTCCTATGAAGGTTTCCTCTCCTAAATTTAAACCTCGTTTTATTGGTCCGTATAGGATTTCTGAGATTCTCAATCCGGTGTCTTTTCGTCTGACCCTCCCAGACTCCTTTTCCATACATAATGTATTCCATAGGTCGTTGTTGAGGAGATACGTGGCACCTATGGTTCCATCTGTGGAGCCTCCTGCCCCTGTTTTGGTGGAGGGGGAATTGGAGTATATTGTGGAGAAGATTTTGGATTCTTGTGTCTCTAGACGGAAACTCCAGTATCTGGTCAAATGGAAGGGTTATGCTCAGGAAGATAATTCCTGGGTTTTTGCCTCTGATGTCCATGCCCCAGATCTTGTTCGTGCCTTTCATGTGGCTCATCCTGGTCGGCCTGGGGGTTCTGGTCAGGGTTCGGTGACCCCTCCTCAAGGGGGGGGTACTGTTGTGAATTCTGTGGCTGAGTTCACTTCTGTGGTCACAAGTGGTATTGCAGTCTCTGGGCTTCCTCCCTCAGGTGTTTTGGTGAGCTCGTTGGCTGCCTTGCTATTTAGCTCCACCTGAGTCTGTCTTCCTTGCTCCTTGTCAATGTTCCAGTGTTGGATCTGAGCTACTGCATCTTTCCTTGGGCCTGCTGCTCTGCTAGATAAGTGCTTCTAGTTTGTTTTCTGTTTTTTCTGTCCAGCTTGCTATTAACTTTTGCTGGAAGCTCTGAGAATCAAAGGAGTGCACCGCCGTGCTGTTAGTTCGGCACGGTGGGTCTTTTTGCCCCTTTGCGTGGTTTTCGTTTTAGGGTTTTTTGTAGACTGCATAGTTCTCTTTGCTATCCTCGCTCTGTCTAGAATATCGGGCCTCACTTTGCTGAATCTATTTCATTCCTACGTTTGTCTTTTCATCTTGCTAACAGTCATTATATGTGGGGGGCTGCCTATTCCTTTGGGGTATTTCTCTGAGGTAAGTCAGGCTTGTATTTCTATCTTCAGGCTAGTCAGCTCCTCAGGCAGTGCCGAGTTGCATAGGTAGTGATAGGCGCAATCCACTGCTGCTTATAGTTGTGTGAGGATAGATCAGGTACTGCAGTCTACAGAGATTCCACGTCTCAGAGCTCGTCCTATTGTTTTTGGTTATTGCCAGATCTCTGTATGTGCGCCGATTACTGCACGCTGTGTTGCCTGATTGCCGGCCATAACACCGTGGGACTTAAATTTGGTCCTGACAGCCTTAACGTTCTTTCTTTTTGAACCCATGGAATCTGCATCCCTGAAGGTTCTTTCACTTATAACGGCTCTGATAGTAGCATTGACATCAGCCAGGAGAGTCAGTGATATTGAGGCTCAATCTATAACCCCACCATTCACCCAAATCCTAGATAGGGTAGACCAAGACCTGTCACTCATCCATCTGTTACTGATCAATGTTTAAGCTACAAATGCTGGTCCAAGCCCTGTCCAATCTTCATCAGTTGATTTTCCTGGTGTCTGCCCCTAATTGGAGCTGTTTTGACCCCTTGAAGGTGTTTTGTATGCGTTTGGTTTTGCCTCTCATTGAATTCAATGGGGTTCGGGTATGTTCGGCAACCTTGGGACGTTCACCGAACCTTGAAAGGTTCGCTCATCTCTAGTCATGGGTTCCAAAAAATCCCGTTACCGGTAAGTAACTTAAGTTTTTAAGGATGCTATTAGTATACTACACAAAAACCATCTGACAGATTTCCTTGAATGCATATTATGGGTTATTTTCACACGTATTTCTATATGTATTCCTTTGTGGTTTTGCGACCTTCAGTTAGAATCTACAATGTTCACATTCCAATAAAAACTAGGAAAACCATTGCAGGAACAGGTGTGTCGAATTGTTTGACTGGTACTTCATCTTAAACACTTATGATTTTATTTCTAACTTACAGGAGGGAGATCCTTTTTGACTATGAGCAGTATGAATACCATGGAACATCTGTGAGTAGTGGTTTGTCCACATCCTGACCCTCTTATATAATCTTTTTGCACCCTTATTTGGGGATGGCAGGGGGGCATAGGAGTGGGGTGGGGGTTGCTAGGCACAGTATATATTTTTTTTGTACACAATTCTTTTTCACTTAAAGGGGTATTTCCATCTCCAATATGTTATCACAAGATGTAGTAGGTGTAATAATATTAGTAAATTCCTTCAATTAGAAATGTAGTATGGTTTTTCTGATTCCCTAATGTCCCTTTTCTCATGTGCAGGCATTGCAGGAACTCTGGTATCCATGGTTACAACAACTAGCTAACTCACTATATCAGTGGGCGTACCTATGGATACCTAAGGTCCTGCAATGCCTGCACATGAGGAAAGAGAAATAACGAATCAGAAAAACTATATTACATTTCTAATTGCAGGTATTTGTTAATATTATTATTAGATTTACTACATGTTGGGATAGGATCTTTGAGATGTGAATCGCGATCCACCCGCCGCTATTAACTAGTTAAATGCCGCTGCGAAACGCTGACAGCGGCATTTAACTAGCAATTCCGGCCATCGGGCCGGAAAGGAGCACATCGCTGACCCCTGTCACGTGATCGGGGGTCAGCGATGTGTCGGCATGACAACCAGAGGTCTCCTTAAAGACCTCTATGGTTGTTGATGCCGGATTGCTGTGAGCGCCACCCTGTGGTCGGCGCTCATAGCAATGCAGTAAATCTACTAGATGGGGGCAATATGACGATTGCTCCTATGTAGCAGAGCCGATCGAGGCTATTGAAGTATGGCAAAGGTAAAAAAAAAAATTGTTTTAAAAATTATGGAAAAAAAATATATAAAAGTTTAAATCACCCCCCCTTTTGCCCCATTCAAAATAAAACAATGGAAAAAAAAAATCAAACCTACACATATCTGGTATCGCCGCGTTCAGAATCGCCCGATCTATCAATAAAAATAATAGCATTAACCTGATCGCTAAACATCATAGCGAGAAAAAATTCGAAACACCAGGTAATTGCAGGTATTTGTTAGTATATTCATGTAGTTAGTTAGCTGTTAGCTGTAAGTGGTTGTATCCATGGATACCTAAGCTTCTGCAATGCGTGAACATGGTGTAAGCAACAACGAATCAGAAAACCTGATACCTTATTTGTTATTGTCTACTATACAGTCTGGTGTTCCTTGTCCCCTGCTACACTTTTGTTATATACCGTATATACTCGAGTATAAGCCGACCCGAGTATAAGCCGACCCCCCCCTAATTTTGCCACAAAAAACTGGGAAAACTTATTGACTCGAGTATAAGCCTAGGGTAGGAAATGCAGCAGCTACTGGTGAATTTTAAAAATAAAAATAGATGCTCCATACCGTTCATTATTGCCCCATAAGATGCTCCATATAAAGCTGTGCCACATATAATGCTCCATACTGTTCATTATTGCCCCATAGATGTGCCATATAAAGCTGTGCCATATAGTGCTCTGCACCGTTCATCATTGCCCCATAGATGCTCCATATAAAGCTGTGCCATATAGTGCTCTGCACCGTTCATTATTGCCCCATAGATGTGCCATATAAAGCTGTGCCATATAGTGCTCTGCACCGTTCATTATTGCCCCATAGATGTGCCATATAAAGCTGTGCCATATAGTGCTCTGCACCGTTCATTATTGCCCCATAGATGTGCCATATAAAGCTGTGCCATATAGTGCTCTGCACCGTTCATTATTGCCCCATAGATGTGCCATATAAAGCTGTGCCATATAGTGCTCTGCACCATTCATTATTGTCCCATAGATGTGCCATATAGTGCTCTGCGCCGTTCAGTTTTGCCCCATAGCTGCCATATAGTGCTCTGCACCATTCATTATTGTCCCATAGATGTGCCATATAGTGCTCTGCGCCGTTCAGTTTTGCCCCATAGCTGCCATATAGTGCTCTGCGCCGTTCAATATTGCCCCATAGCTGCCATATAGTGCTCTGCTCCGTTCAGTATTGCCCCATAGCTGCCATATAGTGCTCTGCGCCGTTCAGTATTGCCCCATAGCTGCCATATAGTGCTCTGCGCCGTTCATTATTGCCCCATAGCTGTGCCATATAGTGCTCTGCGCCGTTCAGTATTGCCCCATAGCTGTGCCATAGAAAGCTCTGCCAATGCTGCTGCAATAAAAAAACAAAAACGCCATACTCGCCTCTTGCTTGCAGCTCCCAGCGTCCGGTCCCGGCGTCTCTCCGCACTGACTGATCAGGCAGAGGGCGCCGCGCACACTATATACGTCATCGCGCCCTCTGACCTGAACAGTCAGAGCGGAGAGACGCCGGGAAGATGGAGCGGCGCCCGGCGTGTGGAACGCGGACAGGTGAATATGACATACTTACCTGCTCCCGGCATCCCGCTCCCCCTGCCGTCACACGGTCTTCGGTGTCGCAGCCTCTTCCTCTATCAGCGGTCACCGACACCGCTGATTAGAGAAATGAATATGCGGCTCCACCCCTATGGGAGGTGGAGCCGCATATTCATTTCTCTAATGAGCGGTCCCACGTGACCATTGAAGAGGAGAAGAACTGCAGCAACGAAAACCGTGTGACAGGCAGGGGGAGCGTCAGGATCGCCGGGACTAGGTGAGTATACCTCAGCGCCCTCTCCCCCTCACCCGCCGACGACCGTGACTCGAGTATAAGCCCAGAGGGGCACTTTCAGCCCAAAATTTTGGGCTGAAAATCTCGGCTTATACTCGAGTATATACGGTACCTATTGTTGTTTTTTTATTGTAATTTTTAAATTAATCTTAATAAATTCTTTTTATCTCACCAATTGTTTTTTGTATGTGCATAACATTATTACAATATTTTTAGCTGATTTTTGTGTAATCATGATTTTATAATTATTAATAAAATTATAATTATTCATTATTTTATTGTTTTTCTTGAATACATTTTTTGGGTAATAGATTTTATTTGGTATTCATAGTTTTATATTCATACACTGTTGGTATTTCTAGTCCTGATAATTGGAGATATTTTCTAATATTATTATTACACCTGCTACATATTGGGATATGATCTTGGAGATGCGAAATCCCCTTTGAAACTTTTATATAACGATCAGTTATTATTTTTGACTATGTGATTATTCTGTGCTTATTTCTTGCTTTGCTAGTCCGCTATGATGATGTTTGAATTGGCCTGGATCATGTCAAAGGATTCTAATGACATGTTGTGGTAAGTGATGTACAGTAGCTCGTACATAGGAAATGTGTAACTACTACTGCTAAAGAAAAGTGAGAGTTGCAGTTAGGTCAGGCTACAAGCAGATATGTACTTTCAACAAACTTTGCATAGATCAATAGTACAGGAGATTTGTAAGAAACTTTGTGTCTTATCAGAAAAATTGGCCACCTTCTCAGACACTTCTTACCCTCCCCTTGCCTCCTGAACTCATTTGTGAATTCATTGTGGAATAGCAGCTCCATCTTGATGTGAGGAGACGGACTGCAGATGTTGTGACACAGAGGAGAGGGATGAGGAGCAGGCAAGGGAACAGAGGTAGGCAGTAAAACATTTGTCAGAGGTTGATTCAGACCAACACAGCTCAGCTCTGCTGTGTAATATTCTCCTTGGCGCTGCAGCTATTCTCTGTGAGCTAAAAGGTGAATGAAGAGCAGGCATTATTTCCCTCTGTGCCACGTTGTCTATGGGAAAAATCAATGCAACTCATTTACTGCTTTCTGCTCCGAATAGATTGCGGCTTACAGATATGACATGCAAAGGGGAAAACTGGTGAGAATGCAGGATATAAGTCACATAATGGCCAGATATAGGCCCTGATTCATCAAGACCAACGTTTTTTTTTTCTGGATAGTCTTGATGGGAGAGTGTGGGGGTGTTGCACAGTCAGACACACCTTATCCATTAAGAGGTTCACACCTCTTCATAAATGTCAAGTGTCTGACGAGTGCTGTTACACAATAAACCTTAGTCCATATACGGAGGAATTCACCGCACACTCTTGTGTTGAAGGATGCTTTTAATTTAACCCCTTTCCAACGTTTGGAGTAATAATACGCCCACGTCAGACTCGCTCCCTTTGATGTGGGCTTCGGCTCTGAACCCAAATCTTTCCCGGCACATGTCAGCTGTTTTGAACAGCTGACATGTGCCTCTAACAGCCGCGGGTGGAATTGTGATCCAACCACAGCTGTTAACCAGTTAAATGCCGCTGTCTATCTCTGACAGTGTCATTTAACTCACGCTTCCGGCAAGCACGCCAGACATCCTGCCCATCGGTGACCTCTTCTCTTGATCGCTGGTCACCAATGGGTTGGCATGACGACAACCAGAGGTCTCCAGCAGACCTCTATGCGATCTGATCATCGCCTGTATCTAGCAGAGCCGATCAGACAAGTGCTGCTTCTAGTCTGAGTGTCAGCCAAATCAGATCTCCACTTTGCACAGACGAGGGGCAGTACCCCGAAACAGTGTCTGCAAATTGAGATTCTGGTTTGGCTTTTATCCTAAGTCATGTGACAAGGCTCGTTAGAGGGTCAACATTGACTGTTAGGATTGCTACTTTCCAATAGGTGGCACTAGAATTCTAGTTCTCCTACTCTCTGAAGAGACAATTTGCATAATGAGCATATTTCCCAGAGGAGCATTGCGTCTTTAAGTCTCCTCATCTCGGCATGCTTAGCATGTCAGTCTCCACAAGGAGAAATGATACTTCTTGGATAAAAATATTTTACAAAATCTAAAAGTTCAATTTCACCCCATTCAAAATAAAACAATAATGAAAGACCAAACATACACATATTTGGTATCTCCGCATTCAGAATCGCCCAATCGTATCTGCACGAAAATGGTGTCAATAAAAACATCAGCTTGACATGCAAAAAATAAGCCCTCACACAGCCCCAGATCACAAGAAATGGAGATGCTACAGGTCTCGGAGAACGGCGCAATTTATTTTTTTTTACTAAAGTTTTGTTTTGTTTTTTCCCCACTTAAATAAAAAAAGAACTTGGACATGTTTGGTGTCTATGAACTTGCACTGACCTGGAGAATCGTAATGGCAGGTCAGTTTTAGCATTTAGTGAACCATGGTAAAAAAAAAAAAAAAAGACCTGTGGAATTGCACTTTTTTTTTTTTTTGGAATGTCACTGCACTTGTAATTTTTTTTCCCGTTTTCCAGTACACGACATGTTAAAACCAATGGTGTCATTCAATAGTATAACTTGTCCCGCAAAAAGCAAGCCCTAACATGGCCATTTTGACTGAAAAGTGAAAAAGTTATGGCTCTGGGAAGAAGGGGAGCAAAAAATGAAAATGGGAAATGGCGCCGGGGGTTAAGGGGTTAAACTTTATTCCCAAATTAGACGTATAATAAATACGTACATGGTCGTCATGGTGCAGGGAAAATGCAACAATAGTAGGTAACGTTTTGTGCCACATGGGTCTTGTTCACAACGTCGCTAGGAAAGAAGAAAACCTACAATAAGTGTCGTATATTTACAGGTGCAAATAAAAATAATGGCTGTCATAATACAGTATGTACAATGTGTACAAAGTATGTAGTTTTAAAGACAATGCCCATAGGAATTTTAGAGGAAAGTAGCAAACAAAATCATTTGTGTCCTCACAGTAACAGGGTGACATTTGGCAATATTATTCTCATTCTACGCTGTCTACCACGTCTACTGTGGTTTTCATACCAGGTTCCCTTCTTACTTCATTTACACTGTTATTTATACTGTACTTTCCTTTTTGCCATGCATGACTTATAAGAAAAATTTACTAAATGTGATCATATTACTGAGATGACACAAGTTATTTTATTTGCTACTTTCCCCAAAAATCCCTATGTGCATTCCCTTTGAAACTCTATGGCATTTATTGTATGTTTTCTTCTCCCCTAGCGATATGAACAAGATCCATGTCTGTCTAAATGTCGCATTTTCCTTCCACCTTGACGATTGTATTATACATCTAATTTTGCAATAAAGTTATAATTAATAGCTTCCTTTAACACAAATATACTGTGAATTCCTCCACATATATTTTGGGATTCTACATCCTGTCAAAAAGCGCCTCACATTTTTGACAGTGTGCATGTCAACCTCTGCTCTACAGAAATGTTACTCCAGTCAGGGATTAGAGTGAGATTTCTAGGGTATGGAATGTCACAGCTTATCATGAAATAGATGAGCCCCTGCCCCTGGGTGTATACATAATAAAAAATACAAGTACATTAATCTTAAACAATACAAGTCACCGACAGGAGGAGAGAGGAGCCTGCCTGTGAGTGCTCACAGTCTACACATTTATTAACCCCTTTCTGACATGGGACGTACTATCCCGTCGAGGTGGGGTGGGCCCCCATGACCACGGACGGGATAGTACGTCCAGCGCGATCGGCGGCACTCACGGGGGGAGCGCCGCCGATCGCGGCCGGGTGTCAGCTGTTTATCGCAGCTGACATCCGGCACTATGTGCCAGGAGCGGTCACGGACCGCCCCCGGCACATTAACCCCTGGCACACCGCGATCAAAGATGATCGCGATGTGCCGGCGGTATAGGGAAGCTTCCCGCAGGGAGGGGGCTCCCTGCGGGCTTCCCTGAGTCCCCCGCAGCAACGCGATGTGATCGTGTTGCTGCGAGGGTCTCGCCTCCCTCCCTGCTTCCTCCAGCCCCGGATCCAAGATGGCCGCGGATCCGGGTCCTGCAGGGAGGGAGGTGGCTTCACAGAGCCTGCTCAGAGCAGGCACTGTGAAGCCTGCAGCGCTGCATGTCAGATCAGTGATCTGACAGAGTGCTGTGCACACTGTCAGATCACTGATCTGTGATGTCCCCCCCCTGGGACAATGTAAAAAAGTAAAAAAAAATTTTTCAAAATGTGTAAAAAAAAAAAAAATAAAAAAAAAAAATTCCTAAATAATGAAAAAAAAATAAAAAATATTATTCCCCTAAATACATTTCTTTATCTAAATAAAAAAACAAAACAATAAAAGTACACATATTTAGTATCGCCGCGTCCGTAACGACCCGACCTATAAAAATGGCCCACTAGTTAACCCCTTCAGTAAACACCGTAAGAAAAAAAAAAAAGAGGCAAAAAACAACGCTTTATTATCATACCGCCGAACAAAAAGTGGAATAACACGCGATCAAAAAGACAGATATAAATAACCATGATACCGCTGAAAGCGTCATCTTGTCCCGCAAAAAACGAGCCGCCATACAGCATCATCAGCAAAAAAAAAAAAAGTTATAGTCCTGAGAATAAAGCGATGCAAAAATAATTATATTTTCTATAAAATAGTTTTTATCGTATAAAAGCGCCAAAACATAAAAAAATGATATAAATGAGGTGTCGCTGTAATCGTACTGACCCGAAGTATAAAACTGCTTTATCAATTTTACCAAACGCGGAACGGTATAAACGCCTCCCCCAAAAGAAATTCATGAATAGCTGGTTTTTGGTCATTCTGCCTCGCAAAAATCGGAATAAAAAGCGATCAAAAAATGTAACGTGCCCGAAAATGTTACCAATAAAAACGTCAACTCTTCCCGCAAAAAACAAGACCTCACATGACTCTGTGAACCAAAATATGGAAAAATTATAGCTCTCAAAATGTGGTAACGCAAAAAATATTTTTTGCAATAAAAAGCGTCTTTCAGTGTGTGACGGCTGCCAATCATAAAAATCCGCTAAAAAACCCGCCATAAAAGTAAATCAAACCCCCCTTCATCACCCCCTTAGTTAGGGAAAAATTAAAAAAATGTATTTATTTCCATTAGGGTTAGGGCTAGGGTTAGGGCTAGGGTTAAGGCTACAGTTAGGGTTGGGGCTAAAGTTATGGTTAGGGCTAGGGTTAGGGCTACAGTTAGGGTTGGGGCTAAAGTTAGGGTTGGGGCTAGGGTTAAGGCTACAGTTAGGGTTGGGGCTAAAGTTACGGTTAGGGTTTAGATTACATTTACAGTTGGGATTAGGGTTAGGTGTGTGTCAGGGTTAGAGGTGTGGTTAGGGTTACTGTTGGGATTAGGGTTAGGGGTGTGTTTGGATTAGGGTTTCAGTTATAATTGGGGGGTTTCCACTGTTTAGACACATCAGGGGCTCTCCAAACGCGACATGGCGTCCGATCTCAATTCCAGCCAATTCTGCGTTGAAAAAGTAAAACAGTGCTCCTTCCCTTCCGAGCTCTCCCGTGTGCCCAAACAGGGGTTTACCCCAACATATGGGGTATCAGCGTACTCAGCACAAATAGGACAACAACTTTTGGGGTCCAATTTCTCCTGTTACCCTTGGGAAAATACAAAACTGGGGGCTAAAAAATAATTTTTGTGGGAAAAAAAAAGATTTTTTATTTTCACGGCTCTGCGTTATAAACTGTAGTGAAACACTTGGGGGTTCAAAGTTCTCACAACACATCTAGATAAGTTCCATGGGGGTCTAGTTTCCAATATGGGGTCACTTGTGGGGGATTTCTACTGTTTAGGTACATTAGGGGTTCTGCAAACGCAATGTGACGCCTGCAGACCATTCCATCTAAGTCTGTATTCCAAATGGCACTCCTTCCCTTCCGAGCCCTCCCATGCGCCCAAACGGTGGTTCCCCCCAACATATGGGGTATCAGCGTACTCAGGACAAATTGGACAACAACTTTTGGGGTCAAATTTCTCCTCTTACCCTCGGGAAAATACAAAACTGGGGGCTAAAAAATAATTTTTGGGGGAAAGATTTTTTTTTTTCAATTTTCACGGCTCTGCGTTACAAACTGTAGTGAAACACTTGGGGGTTCAAAGCTCTCACAACACATCTAGATGAGTTCCTTAGGGGGTCTAGTTTCCAAAATGGTGTCACTTGTGGGGGGTTTCTACTGTTTCGGTACATTAGGGGCTCTGCAAATGCAATGTGACACCTGCAGACCATTCCATCTAAGCCTGCATTCCAAATGGAGCTCCTTCCCTTCCGAGCCCTCCCATGCGCCCAAACAGTGGTTCCCCCCCCCCACATATGGGGTATCAGCGCACTCAGAACAAATCAGACAACAAATTTTGGGGTCCAATTTCTTCTCTTACCCTTGGGAAAATAAAAAATTGGGGGCGGAAAGTTAATTTTTGTGAAAAAATATGATTTTTTATTTTTACGGTTCTACATTATAAACTTCTGTGAAGCACTTGGTGGGTCAAAGTGCTCACCACACATCTAGATAAGTTCCTTAAGGGGTCTACTTTCCAAAATGGTGTCACTTGTGGGGGGTTTCAATGTTTAGGCACATCAGGGGCTCTCCAAACGAAACATGGCGTCCCATCTCAATTCCAGTCAAGTTTGCATTGAAAAGTCAAATGGCGCTCCTTCGCTTCCGAGCTCTGCCATGCGCCCAAACAGTGGTTTACCCCCACATGTGGGGTATTGTCGTGCTCAGGACAAATTGTACAACAATGTTTGGGGTCTATTTTCTCCTGTTACCCTTGGTAAAATTAAACAAATTGGAGCTGAATTAAATTTTTTGTGAAAAAAAGTTAAATGTTCATTTTTATTTAAACATTCAAAAAATTCCTGTGAAGCACCAGAAGGGTTAATAAACTTCTTGAATATGGTTTTGAGCACCTTGAGGGGTGTAGTTTTTAGAATGGTGTCACACTTGGGTATTTTCTATCATATAGACCCCTCAAAATGACTTCAAATGAGATGTGGTCCCTAAAATAAAATGGTGTTGTAGAAATGAGAAATTGCTGGTCAACTTTTAACCCTTATAACTCCCTAACAAAAAAAAATTTTGGTTCCAAAATTGTGCTGATGTAAAGTAGACATGTGGGAAATGTTACTTATTAAGTATTTTGTGTGACATATCTCTGTGATTTAATTGCATAAAAATTCAAAGTTGGAAAATTGCGAAATTTTCAAAATTTTCGCCATATTTCCGTTTTTTTCACAAATAAACGCAGGTAATATCAAAGAAATTTTACCATTGTCATGAAGTACAATATGTCACGAGAAAACAATGTCAGAATCACTGGGATCCGTTGAAGCGTTCCAGAGTTATAACCTCATAAAGGGACAGTGGTCAGAATTGTAAAAATTGGCCCGGTCATTAACGTGCAAACCACCCTTGGGGGTAAAGGGGTTAAGTTATAGTCTGTTTTAATACCTTGACTTTATCACTCATTGGTTGTGTTTAGAATTTATCAAGCAAACAAGTCCTCAAATTGGAATCGTTGACGTGTATGTACATTGCAGACTGAAAGCATGAGTTTTCTTGGGTTCGGTAACCTTAGGGGTGTGAACACACTCATTTTTGGTTTCTTTTTATACTTGGTTGTTCTTTTTTTTTTTTTTTATGCTTGGCCTTTAGTACTTAAGCCCCTACCATCAATAAAGTACATCTGGCTAAATGTATGCTTTCATTTTTTCCATTCCCTCACTTAGGTGGTCTATTGTTGGTCTGACTGACCAGTGGGTACAAGACAGAATTACTCAGTAAGTTTACTATATCGGTCTCTATAAAATATATATTAACCATTAAGATGTATTGATTTTAAAATATAACAAAATTTGAATAGTGATTCCTAGGTATTATATTTACACACATGTATGATTCTAGAATTGAAGTCTTCAAATAGAGGCTGGACAGACATCTGTCTGAGATGGTTTAGTGAATGCTGCATTGAGGAGGGGGTTGGACATGATGACCCTTGAGGTCCCTTCCAACTCTAACATTCTATGATTCCATATTTTACCTTAATTTTACATTTATTATAGAGATATAGATATAGTAATAGATCAAGGGGATCGCAGTCACAAGTATTATTTCGTCCTCAGAAAAAAAGTAGTTTACTTAAATAGATCAATCTGAGGACATAGAAGGTCAATTGCCAAAATTAAATTTTATTGTTGGAAAAAAAACTTTACTTGACCAGACATACAGTGAGCCAACGTTTTGGCCACATTTGGCCTTTGTCAAGGCAATTATCTACAAAAACATTATAAGAAGGTTGAAAAATATTCAAATGAATGCTTATTGGTCAAATAAAAAACAGAAAAGAAAATACCATCAAATATACATTAACATAATGATATCCATAGAGAACAATACATCAATCTGTATGTTGACATCAGCATGTACGCATATATATTGAATAAAGATATCGCATCATAAACATAGAAAGGGCAAAATCTCCCCAAAGAAGGCTTCTAACCACTACAGAAAGAGTAGCCGTGATTACATAATCGCCCGTTCCCCAGAAATAACAATGTGTGATGACTAATGTATCAAGGTATACCTATATTCAATCATCAGTTTAAAGAGAGATACTAAGTCTAGGGTCCATATGGTAAACAAACGAACACGCCCATGTATGTTGCTGATATATACAAATATATATATATATATATATATATATATATATATATATATATATATATATATATATATTATACACACCGTGTTATTATATCCGTGTACACACACATAATGTGTATGTATATATTAACGACACTAACTTGAGCTGGAATAATAATTTACCAGTGTTCGATATGTTTTGTACAAATACAAATAATGTTGTTTTGCAGGATGAAATATGTGACTGATGTGGGCACACTCCAGCGCCATGTTTCTAGATACAACCACCGCAACGAGGATGAAGAGAACTCCCTTTCTATCGACTGCATGAGGATAGCCTTTGAGTATGAGTATCCTTTACATTTTAGTCTCCTGCTGACTGCCAGGCATTTACATGTTGAGTCGTTCCACACATTACTCTGCTGTCAAAGACAATGATCGCTATACATGGCACTCAATAATATACATGGCACAGGGTTCATTTAGTGGCTGTGCTGCTCAAGTCCTGGCAATAACATGAGTGCTGGAACTTATTAGATCCAAATTAGCTCTACAGTGTGTGTTACCAGTTTCTTCTACTCAGTGATATTTCAGCTAACAAATAAAAGCAAAATAGTCAAGAGAATATTAAAAATGTATATACAGTATCTTCTTTCTGATATTGCCAAATAGCGAAGAGTATTAAACTCCGATTCCGGCTGCGCCGCCGGAAATGCGCGCATCGCCGACCCCTGTCACATGATCGGGGGTCAGCGATGCGTCAGGATAGTAACCATAGAGGTCCTTCAGACCTCTATGGTTACTGATGCCGGTTTGCTGTGAGCGCCACCCTGTGGTCGGCGCTCATAGCAAGCCTGTAATTCAGCTGCATAGGAGCGATCTGATGATCCAGCCGATCCAGTTGTGCCAGCTTCTAACCTCCCATGGAGGCTATTGAAGCATGGCAAAAGTAAAAAAAAAAAAAAAATGTTTAAAAAAAAATATGAAATAAATAAAAAAATATATAAAAGTTTAAATCACACCCCTTTCAAAATAAAAATAAAATCAAACCTACACATATTTGGTATCACCGCGTTCTGAATCGCCCGATCTATCGATCTATCAATTAAAAAAAAAAGGATTAACCTGATCGCTAAACGGTGTAGCGAGAAAAAAATTTGAAACGCCCAAATTACTTTTTATGCGACATTGCATTAAAATGCAATAACGGACAATCAAAAGAACGTATCTGCACCAAAGTGGTATCACTAAAAACGTCAGCTCGGCACGCAAAAAATAAGCCCTCACCCGACCCCAGATCGAAAAATGGAGATGCAAAGGGTATCGGAAAATGGCTCAATTTTTTTTTTTTTTTTTTTAGCTAAGTTTGGAATTTTTTTTCACCACTTAGATAAAAAAATAACCTAGACATGTTTGGAGTCTGATACTGACCTGGAGAATCATAATGGCAGGTCAGTTTTAGCATTTAGTGAACCTAGCAAAAAAAGCTAAACAAAAAACAAGTGTGGGATTGCACTTTTTTTTTTTTTTTGCAATTTCACCGCACTTGGAATTTTTTTCCCGTTTTCTAGTACACGTCATGGTAAAAGCAATGATGTCCCGCAAAAAATAAGCCCTCACATGGCCATATTGGCAGAAAAATAAAAAAGTTATGGCTCTGGGAAGGAGGGGAGCGAAAAACTAACACGGAAAACCGGAAAATCCCAAGGTCATGAAGAGGTTAATAATTGTTCCTGTGATGGACACACTGCCATTGTGCTAGTACGTTACACTAGCCATCTGCACTCCATCACATCACCCAACACTAATTTGTACCCCTGGAGAATAAATCGTAAGGGGACCTATTAAATTACTGCAAGCAGAGATGTTGAAATATGTCATGTATTGATACAGAAAATGCTTTACCTTTTCATTATATAAAAAATGACCATTATTTGCTGCAACAGAAGAACCTATTTAATTTGCTTGTTGGTATATTTTTTTTTTAAATGTTGTATCCTAACTGAATGATTATTTAATTGTAAATATGCCATTGGATAAATTTTATCAAATGCTGATGTGGAAATTGGTATGGACTGCCTAGTTTTTCACGCCAGATTGGTCAAATTAGTTTTCTTTAACATTTGTGGTGTTAGTATGCGCCTTTCTTTATACCAGCACTGGTCATTATATGAAAGCATCTGCAATTCGAGCTATACGTCTTCCAGTCTCAAGCTCTGGTCTGTGCAAGGACAAAAAAAGCTTCAAGAATTCTTGGCGGACATGGGGTAAATGGCCATATTGGAATTTTTTATTATTTTTTTTAAACCGTGATGGTTTTTAATGAAAGATTTCTGGAATAAACCAAATGTCAGTTACAACAATTTCTGATTAGCACTTCCAATCCAACAGTTCCAGAGAGCGCAAAAGGGAAAGTAAGTGGGTGTTAATACAACATGATAGCAATAGACTGCTGTAGTATAATATGCGATTATATAAATTATAACCTTGTCATTGAAAATATACACAGTAGTGTAGTAGTGAGGAGACAGACAAGGACAGGGTAATGTGGAGGAGAAGGGGTTTAGACGAGCAATAATCTGGTACACAAAATGAGAATGCTTGGTCTGGGGGAAAATGTGTGTAAATGGGTTAGTAACTGGCTTAGTGATAGAAAGCAGAGGGTGGTTATAAATGGTATAGTCTCTAACTGGGTCGCTGTGACCAGTAGGGTACCACAGGGGTCGGTATTGGGACCTGTTCTCTTCAACATATTCATTAATGATCTGGTAGAAGGTTTACACAGTAAAATATCGATATTTGCAGATGATACAAAACTATGTAAAGCAGTTAATACAAGAGAAGATAGTATTCTGCTACAGATGGATCTGGATAAGTTGGAAACTTGGGCTGAAAGGTGGCAGATGAGGTTTAACAATGATAAATGTAAGGTTATACACATGGGAAGAAGGAATCAATGTCACCATTACACACTGAACGGGAAACCACTGGGTAAATCTGACAGGGAGAAGGACTTGGGGATCCTAGTTAATGATAAACTTACCTGGAGCAGCCAGTGCCAGGCAGCAGCTGCCAAGGCAAACAGGATCATGGAGTGCATTAAAAGAGGTCTGGATACACATGATGAGAGCATTATACTGCCTCTGTACAAATCCCTAGTTAGACCGCACATGGAGTACTGTGTCCAGTTTTGGGCACCGGTGCTCAGGAAGGATATAATGGAACTAGAGAGAGTACAAAGGAGGGCAACAAAATTAATAAAGGGGATGGGAGAACTACAATACCCAGATAGATTAGCGAAATTAGGATTATTTAGTCTAGAAAAAAGACGACTGAGGGGCGATCGAATAACCATGTATAAGTATATAAGGGGACAATACAAATATCTCGCTGAGGATCTGTTTATACCAAGGAAGGTGACGGGCACAAGGGGGCATTCTTTGCGTCTGGAGGAGAGAAGGTTTTTCCACCAACATAGAAGAGGATTCTTTACTGTTAAGGCAGTGAGAATCTGGAATTGCTTGCCTGAGGAGGTGGTGATGGCGAACTCAGTCGAGGGGTTCAAGAGAGGCCTGGATGTCTTCCTGGAGCAGAACAATATTGTATCATACAATTAGGTTCTGTAGAAGGACGTAGATCTGGGGATTTATTATGATGGAATATAGGCTGAACTGGATGGACAAATGTATTTTTTCGGCCTTACTAACTATGTTACTATGTAAATGTAGTAGTTAGTGGCTAAAAACATGTTACAGTGGTAATGGCAGGGTTATTCTGAGCTCAGCATTCGGAAAACTTGTAGATCTGCGGCAGGGGAAACTGTGATTTTACAAAAACTACAGTAAGCAGCCCAGTAAGTGACAAATCACTGGAGTCCGGGTTTGCCTCTACATCACACTCTTAGATGGGGTAGCAAAAACCTGCTGATAGATTCCCTTTAACAATCTTTGCCGCTTGCTATGTTGCCTCACTTGATTCATTTGAGTGCTCGGGTATTTCTCGCATTTCCCAGGCTTAAATCTGCGTTTTCCACCCTTTACTAGTTCATTGTCTTCTGAAAAGTAAAGTAAAATCTGTGTGCTGTCTTTCAGGCTTCCTTTAAAGCAAGTGAAACAGAAGTTTCACTCCATGGACATTTCCTTAAAGGAAAATCTGCGGGAAATGATTGAAGAATCTGCCAACAAATTTGGGTAAATGACATTAGTATTATTTTTGTCTTGTTTAAATATTCACATTAGTCAGACAACATGACAGCACATTGGTTTCTGTAGGTAGGAGGGGAGCACTTGTCAGATTCGCCGCCCTGATTGGGGGCGCCAGTAACAAGACCTCTTTAGATTAGCGTCTAGATCATTCTAAATAAAAGCAGGAGTTTAGTTTCCATCTTGTGTCCAGAGTGGGATCTAACTCCCAAATCTGGGAGGTAACAGTTGTAATTCCCCTCCTTCATGATTGGGCTTCTTTAGATGATGCGTTCATATTACATTTCTTTTCAGCGTTTACGTTTGCAAAATCGCAGCAAATACTGCAGTCTGACTGCGCAGTGTAACTTCATCCTTAACCCATACAACAAGGGTACAGGGGGTATTTACATGCACGGCTTTCATTTTTTCGTTTTCAGTTCTTTCCTTCCT
Organism: Ranitomeya imitator; assembly: GCF_032444005.1. Classification (NCBI taxonomy): domain Eukaryota; kingdom Metazoa; phylum Chordata; class Amphibia; order Anura; family Dendrobatidae; genus Ranitomeya; species Ranitomeya imitator. Next base: position 293,109,490 of record NC_091282.1, on the reverse strand, counting down.
TCTTTCCAAAAGCTGTAATTTTGTTGTATTTTTCCGTCAACATGGCCATATGAGTTTTGTTTTTTGAGGGCCAATTTGTAGTTTTGAATCCCACCATTTGTTTTTATGTGCTGAAAAAATCCAAGTGGGATAAAATAAGAAAAAAAAAAAAAAATTTTTTTTTTTGGGCAACAAAAGTTAATATGACAACATGATTGTCCAGGTCAGTATGATAACAGCAAAACCAAACATAGATGATATTTGTTATATTTGGATGAATTGCATCAGTGCATTAGAAAAAATAGGAATTGGACGTTTTTCTGGATGAAATTTCTGAGCCCGATCTCAGACTCTTGCACACCTGGCGCCCTTTGCACGATCTGCCATAAAGTTTTGTGCAATGTAAAAGAGCCGTGTGTAAGACGCTGTTGATAGATCTGCCGTGTAACCTCTTCTGTCCACAATTTTAAGTCCAGAAAAGGGAGCTATAAGCTTATCCATGTGAATGTGAAGACGAGGCTACTACTACCGTACTTTGTGTGATGGCGAAGAATTGTAGCTGATCCAATTCCTAGTGTAGAATGCACAAAAATAAGAGGTGGCAAATTCTTTAGCTACAAAGTCGGTCCTTGAACTCTTAGATATGTAGGCTCAGTGCCAGGCCTGTAGGTGTCGCTGTTTATTGTAGGAATACCAAACTCTGAGATTCCCCTAATTATACAGAGACCATATTATTGAGAACAGCAAGCGATTTCTGCAAGAAGAAAATGAGCTAAAAATCTAATGGTAACTACGTACCTTGTTCTTTTACTGACAGGATGAAGGACATCAGGGTGCAGACCTTCAGTGTGCAGTTTGGATTTAAGAATAGGTTTCTGGCCACTGACATTGTGTTTGCTGTCATTTCTCTTTTGGAAAACACGGAGAAAGACGAGCACGGGACTGATAACTTCATCAAGGCTTTAGACAGCCTGTCCAGGTAATGTATCTTACCGCACTTATGCCCAAGAAGAAAATGGTATAATCCTTTCATTATACTGCAGCATTCCGGCTTTATCTAGTGGAGAATCTGGTAAATGTATGCCGTGAATGTAAAGCCATGCCATACAAGGGCCACCATCGTAAAAACCTATGCGGCAGGGTATGCTTTTTTACTTTTTAATCCTTTCCAGGTTCCAGGCATTTTTCATTTTTGCGCTTTCATTTTCCTCCCATTGTTCCAAGAGCCTTTTTTTGCAGTACTAGTTATAGTTTGAACAACATTCATTAATTTTATAGTGTATAGGGAGGAACATTTCTCCTATGGCTCGTTTAAAGGGTTGATCTTGACTTTTAGGATGGCTGCCCCAGTAGATGGCACTAGAGTTCAAGTCATCGTCCTCTCTGCAGAGGTGATTTGTACCATATAATGCAGTGAAAAACATAAAAAAAATTCAAGGTGCCTGAATGGTGAAATTCTGCCATTTTTTTTGGAGGTTTGTTTTTTTCGGAGTTCACTGTATAGTAGAATTGAAATGGTAATGGGATTCTCCAGGTCAGTGCAGTTCGGGTAATTCCAGCTTTATATATTTTTTTGTGTTTGTTTCATATTTCACTGGTTAAAAACATTTTGAACCTCCCCCCCCTTCCCCCCCCCCCCCCCCAAAAAAAAAAAAAAAAAAATTAGCACCATTTTATGTGACTTGTAACATTTTTATTATTCTGTCCATGGTGCTGTGAGGTGTTTTATTTTTTTTTCTCCAGCACTAAGCTATACGATTTTGGCACAATTTTGGGGTGCATCCAACAATTTGACTGCTTTATATTACATTTATTTGGGGAAATGTGCCGATCAAAAGAACAGCAGTTCTAGCGTTTTTTATTAATTATATTTTTAAAGTAAAAATAATTTTATGTTTTTATTAGAATTTCGTTGAACATGACGATGCTATCCCCAGCTTTTATGGTAATGGTTTCATTGCAGAGGTCTGCTGGGAGCAAATGCCGATCAAATGCCACTGTCAGTGATTGACAGTGCAAACTAAATGGTTAACAGCGATCACAGCTAGTGCCGACCACTGCTGTTACAGCTATCTGCTCAGACCTGAGCGACCTGTGGAATATGTATGCTGCTTTTTTATTTTTCTTCTTTTTTTTACATAACACATTACAAAGAAAAATTTCATAGCCCCATAGAATGTGTCCAAGTGCTGCCTGTGTGATTAAGGCATAATGGGTTATGTGACAATTGCCAAAATGATTTAACTAAAACGATTTGTGGCAACTGCACCATTATTAACCGTTTCTGTATGTTGGGAGCAGAGAAAATTATCGTTTGTAACATTTTTAATTGTTTTACAGGAGCAACCTTGATAAGCTGCACAATGGCCTGGAGCTCTCCAAGAAGCTATTACGTGCCATTCAACAGACTGTAGCCAGCTGTATATGCACCAATCTTATTCTATCGCAGGGCCCTTTCCTGTATTGTTATCTTATGGAGGTTGGTATCAAACATTCAGGGCCACTTTGAGTTTTCACACAGTTTTCTGACCAATCTGACGGACCTGGAAATGATAAAAATTGGTTTGTCGATTACAACCACCGAAATTTAATGTAGATGAGAACCAATTCTCATCAGATCCTGTTTTACGCTCTAAAAACTGCTGTAATTGTCAGGCAGATCAGTTTTCAGGCAAATGAGACTGATTTTAATTTGCTCACTTGTTCATTTACACACACAAATTTTGGGATACATTCACATTCTACGGTACCGCATGCAGATGAAAGCCATGCTCACCTGCAGGGTTCAACTGAGTATTACCGCTAAAACTAACATCAGCCGATCTTTTTAATATTGGTGTGTTCAGCCAAGAGTCTAACATCTGTAGGGACCTTCCGACACTTCCCGACAGTTGATGTTGGGAAGTTTAAGATAGACATGTCTGATTTCTGGCTGTGGATTACAGTGAGAGAAACCACAGCCAGAGGGGTCTGGTAGCAGCTCTCTCATGGCGAACACACGAACCTGCAGCAGAGTTGAGCGCTCTTCTGTATGGGACTGAGAGCTGCTGGTAAGTATACAAGTATAATAATTAAATATACATACTAATGGTAAAAAAGAATAAATTGCCTAAAAAAACTCCCTAATTTATTAGAACATGTAGTGATGTGAAAATAAAGTGCAAGTGGATATATCCTCAAAATTCCAATGATAATAATCATTGTGAGATATCCTATAAAATGACAGCAATAGTAGACATTAGAATGCAAAATACCTTTATAGTGTTGCTGACCCACGTGTGCTGAGACATAAATCACATTTCACCCTGCTTCCTCAGGGGGTGTGTATGAAGAGTACACGCCCTGTGAAAAAGCTTTTCAAAGCTTTTTAGGCCAGAATTCTGGTGGCAGGGTCAAACTGGCCCACCGGGAGATCGGAGAATCCTCCGGAGGGCCCGCCCCCCAGAGGGCCATCCCCCTCACCAGACTCCTGCTCTCTCCTGTATTTTAGTGTATTATGATTGCATGCACCCAGCAGTGAGTGGGTTATTCCATACCCGGTGCTGGCCGCCTGCACTGCTCAGTAACAAGTGATGTGAGGTGAGAGCTTTCTCATCACCTGCTGCGGCTTCTACTGATGTTGTGGTGCCGCTCTCTTAGCTGCGCATTGCTCGTGAGATCAATAGAAGCGGCAGCAGCAGGTGATAGAAAGCTCTCACCTCACATCACTTGGTTCTGAGCAGTGCAGACTTCCAGCACCTAGAACGGAGTTGATTTTTTGAGGGCATGATGTCACCGGAAGGGGCGGGGCCTCAATCAGACCAATGACCTGACAGCTGGAAGCAGCACTGCGCTGACTGAGGCTGCTGGAGTACTGTGAGTAGAGGACCAAGGGGGCTGCACTATAGAACTGTGTGAGGAGAAGAATGAGGGTCTGCACAATGGACCCTTGCTCAGGTAGGAATGAAGACCCAGGATTCAGTGTGAGTGGTCAGAGGATGTACAGTTAGGTCCATATATATTTGGACAGAGCCAACATTTTTCTAATTTTGGTTGTAGACATTACCACAATGAATTTTAAACAAAACAATTCAGATGTAGTTGAAATTCAGACTTTCAGCTTTAATTTGAGAGTATCCACATTAAAATTGGATGAAGGGTTTAGGAGTTTCAGCTCCTTAACATGTGCCACCCTGTTTTTAAAGGGACCAAAAGTAATTGGACAGATTCAATAATTTTAAATAAAATGTTCATTTTTAGTACTTGGTTGAAAACCCTTTGTTGGCAATGACTGCCTGAAGTCTTGAACTCATGGACATCACCAGACGCTGTGTTTCCTCCTTTTTGATGCTCTGCCAGGCCTTCACTGCTGTGGTTTTCAGTTGCTGTTTGTTTGTGGGCCTTTCTGTCTGAAGTTTAGTCTTTAACAAGTGAAATGCATGCTCAATTGGGTTGAGATCAGGCGACTGACTTGGCCATTCAAGAATATTTCACTTCTTTGCTTTAATAAACTCCTGGGTTGCTTTGGCTTTATGTTTTGGGCCATTGTCCATCTGTAGTATGAAATGACAACCAATCCGTTTGGCTGCATTTGACTGGATCTGAGCACACAGTATGTCTCTGAATAACTCGGAAGTCATTCGGCTGCTTCTGTCCTGTGTCGCATCATCAATAAACACTAGTGACCCACTGGCAGCCATGCATGCCCAAGCCATCACACTGCCTCCGCCGTGTTTTACAGATGATGTGGTATGCTTTGCATCATGAGCTGTACCACGCCTTCGCCATACTTTTCTCTTTCCATCATTCTGGTAGAGGTTGATCTTGGTTTTTTTTTTGTTTTAAATAGATTTTTATTGAAAGCGAACATGAACAATACATTTTATGCATTTTCCAGTATATTACAAAATTTTAACATTTTCCAAACCCCCAACAATCCCAACAAATCCCAGACCTCCCCCTCCCCTGACAGCTCCTTCCCAGTTATACTTTTGTTACCAGTATTGATGGCTCTTTGAGCCATTTGACTCACTTATGTCCGCTTGTTCCTCTAGCACTCTCTTCCTTTCAGAGGCCCTCATCCTCCCATTTCCCATAACTACTCATCCCAGTTCGAGCCACGGAGACCACATTTTTTCAAACGTTTCTATTTTCCCACGTCTTTTGTAGACCCCCTTTTCCAGATTGAGACCATGTTTAACATACTTCAGGAATTCACCCCTTGTAGGCGGCTCCTCCTTGATCCAGTTCCTTGCTATTACCTTCCTAGCCATATATAATAGCCTAGCTATTGCTATCTTCCAGGTGTTATCCACTCTAATTTCCTCTACATATCCCAGTAGACACACTATCGGATCTCTCGGCACTCTGCATTTGTACGCCCCTTCCACCCGGCTCATCACCACCAGCCAGAAAGCAACCAGTCTTGGACATGTCCACATCATGTGGTATATTCCTGCATTCTCAGTCTTACATCTCGGGCATTCAGAGTCAGCACGCAACCCCGCTCTATACAACACTTCCGGTGATTTATAGACTCTGTGTAAGATGTACAGCTGCGATAGTCTATACGGCTCACTTAGTGACACTCGTGGAACCCACTCCAACACCGACTCCCAGGTTTCATCCTCCATTGGGCCTAAATCTCTTTCCCATTTCGCTCTCGCTTTTAGAGGAAAGTCTAGCAAATATGCATGCAGAAGGTCCTTATAAAGGGTGGTAATGACTCCCCTTGTGGACCCTTCCCCACACACGAGATCCAGGAGGACATAGTTCTGGAATACAATACCACCGCCCTTGTTTTGAGCTTTAAAGGCGTGTTTCATCTGAGCATATTGATACTCCCCAGTCGGTTTCAATCCAAACTCCCCCTGCAGCTGCGAAAAGGACTTTAACCCTCGTTGTTGAATTATCTGAGCAACCAAGTGGATTCCTTTGGCCTGCCACTCTGCCAGCACTCCAAGAGCCGCAAACTCAACCAAATTATTATTAAGCCATATCGGTTTAAATTTAGTCAGCCCCGTAACCCCCCGAATCTGTCGCAGTCTGGTCCATAATTTATGTATCAAAAACATAGTTGGGTACAATTTCCCCAAAACTCCCAAGGAGCCATCCTCCAGACACTGTGCCACCGGTCGTCGGTTTGTCACCCTCTCCATCAAGTGTTGTACCGCACTGGTAGACGCCCCCCGCGCCCAGCCCTTCAAATGCTGGCTCTGGGCTGCAAGAAAATATAACTCAGGATTGGGTAAAGCCAATCCTCCATCATCCTTGGGTCGCTGAAGCGTCTCCAGGCGAATACGTGGGTACCGCCTCCCCCATATCAGGCTTCTAAAAAGAGCATCAATCTGCCGAAATTTCCCCCGTGGAATCCAAACTGGCGCATTATGTAGGACGTAAAGTATTTTGGGCATCAGAACCATTTTAATGAGATTAACCCTACCCACCACCGATAGGTGCAATTTATTCCACGCATCTACTTTTGCTTTAAGGGCGCCCATGAGAGGAGTCAAATTCCTATACAAAAACTCTGTAACTGGCATCGAGATCCATATTCCCAGGTATTTGAAAAGGGATGCCACCTTAAGCCGCCCCTCTCCCAATGGTTCACTTCTGCTCTCCTCCACCCCATCCACCTCAAAGAGGACCGATTTATCCCAATTTATCCTCAGTCCCGACAAGGCTCCAAATTTCCCAATGATCTCGATAGCCCCTTTCAAGGCGTCATCCGGATCCGCCAGGAACAGTAAGATGTCATCTGCATATAACGCAATCTTCTCCTCAACACTCCCATATCTGAACCCAGGGACCTCATCCGACTGTCGGATCTTGGCGGCCAGTGGCTCCACAGCTAAGGCAAACAGAAGGGGCGACAGTGGGCAACCCTGCCTCGTACCTCTGGCCAACTTTATAGGCTGAGAAAGTTCCTCATTCACTCTAATTCTAGCTGTTGGTAGTGAATATAACAGTTGAGTCCACGCCACAAATTGCGGTCCAATACCCATAAACTTCAACACCCGCCATAGATATCCCCACTCCACACTGTCAAACGCCTTATGGGCATCCAGGGATGCAATAACCCTTCGGCCACAGTTGTCAGACTTCAGCTGCAGGTTCATATGCAGCCTCCGCAGATTAACCGCTGTAGACCTGTCAGGCATAAAGCCGGACTGATCCGGATGTACAAGGTTAGCAATGACGCTGGACAAACGGGAAGCTAACACCTTGGCCAAGAGTTTGACATCGATGGTTAACAGAGAAATTGGGCGATATGACTCAGGTTTCCCCAGATCCTTATCCTCCTTCGGAATAACCACTATAATAGCCTCCCTCATAGATGCTGGGAGATACCCTTGGCATCCAGCCTCCTCCAGTACTAACTTTAATCTGGGAATCAACACTTCCCCCAAACTTTTATAGATTTCGGCTGGTAACCCATCAACCCCAGGTGCCTTCCCATTGGCCATAGACTTCAGCGCCCGACTCAGTTCCTCCTCGGTGATAGGGGCATCGAGGCTCACCCTATCCTCTTCACTCAATTTCGGAAGACCCAGACTCTCAAGGAAAGTCTCCGTATCTCCGACTGACTCATTGACCCTGGAGGAATATAAGTCCGTGTAAAAGTCCTCAAAGACCTTTATAATTTCAGGTGTTTCAGATACCCTTCTCCCCCCATCTGAAACCAACGAGTGTACATACGAGGTACTACGCTGAGCAGCGGCTACCACCGATAGCATGTGTCCCACTGTTTCTCCCTCCTGAAAATAAGTCACCCTCTGAAACTCCCGCTTCCTTTCAGCTTTTCCCAGCAGAATCTTTTCCATACGAGTTTGCGCTGTTCTCAACCTTTTCTCTGCCTCGGAAGTCCCCAGCACTACCATCTCGTCCTCTGCAGCCTTCAGCTCCTCCACCGCCACTCTCTCCGCCTCCCTTGTCCTCCGCTTGCACCTACTAATGTCTCTAAATAGTAGCCCTCTCAGGTACGCTTTCATTGCATCCCAAACAATTAGGGCATCTGTACTCCCATCATTTAAAGCAAAGAATTCCGTCACCTCCTTCCCTATACCCTCCAAGTCAATGCTCTGTAACCAATTAGGATGGATCTTCCATTCTCTCCCGCTTGCGGTCCGTGTCCCCAACAGCCTGACCTCTACCTCAACTGGGCTGTGATCCGAAAGAGCTCTCGGCAGATAATGCACCTCCCCCACCATTGTGTCCATCAGACAGTTACCCAGCGCCATATCAATTCTGGATAACGTAGCATGTGCCGGTGAGTAGCACGAGTACCCTCTCTCCCCAACATGTCTAACTCTCCATAGATCAATCATGCCTATTTCACGCACATAGGTACCAAATGTTGTAGTGTGCCCCTCCGACCTGTTCTGGGTGTTCTTATTTTTATCCCAAAAGTCATCACAGATATTGTTCAAATCCTCAATAATTAAGAGTGGTAGTGGTTCCCATCGTTCCACCTTCTCCAACACCTCCCTGATCTTCTTACTTGAATATGGAGGTGGAATATACATTGCCACAACACACAATCTCACTCCATACAATATACATTGTATCACCACATACTGACCCTCAGCATCCACGCATACTTTCACCTCTTCATACTGCACTCCCACCGGCACCAACACTGACACACCCCTTGAGTACGTCGAAAAGGTAGAATGATACCCTTTCTGTATCCAACGTCTATTCAGTATGTCCACTTTCTCCTGTATCAAGTGCGTCTCTAGCAAGCATATCATAGAAGCCCGTTGATCCTTCGCATACTGCAAGCTCGCAGCTCTCCTAGACTTATCCGCCAGACCTCTCACATTCCAACTCAATATCTTAAAGCGGTCCCCTATTATGTGACTCATCATCTTTAGTTATGTCGTTACTCCCAGTTCTGAGCTGTCTAACTTCCCTCCCCACCCTTACACCTACCCCCCCTCCCCCACACCCCCCAATACTATACATTCTGCCTCTTATCAAGAGTGGGGCACCATCACCCATTGCGAACACTCTTATTAACATAACCTTCTCCTTCCGCCTCCCGCTACCGTTTATAACAGAATTCGCCGCAATTCTTAGAAGAACAAAATAATTCAACCTGTATTAAATTACAACTGCAAGAAACTAAATAAACTTTTAGTATGCTGCACCCCCTTCATCCCTCGTACTTCTCCGCCGCATCAGCACTCCCAGTGCGTTCCCTGAGTAATACCCAGCTCCACCCTCCAACCTTCACATTTCAATTACCAATGTACTGTCAGTCCATCTCTTTTTCCCCTTTTTGAAAGAAGTAAAATACCTCCCGACTAACCCACCCCACATTTTCAATCTCCTTTCCCTTTAAGCTTTTTAGCGTTAAGATCTATCCACTGGGTAGCGTCCTCCGGCGTCTGGAAAAAATGAATCTTATCCAACGCTACCACTCTGTCGTGCCGGAAACATCATGGAGTATTGCACTCCCAGTTCTCTCAGCCGTCTCTTGATACCCGTGAACATCATCCGTTGTTTCTGTACCAGGGCGGAATAGTCAGGGTAAATAGCAATTCTTTGACCTCCAATTGTCAGATCCGTCATGTCTCTAGCCTTCCTCAGGATAATGTCTCTGTCTCTGTAGTTTAGGATTTTGGCAAGCATGGTACGGGGACTTGCTCCAGGGACAGGTGGTTTCGGTGGGACCCTGTGGGCTCTTTCTACCGCAAATACTTTTGTCAGTACTGCATCACCAAAAGTCTCAAGGAGCCAGCTTTCAATATACTCCGTGGGATTCCTCCCCTCAGTTTTTTCAGGGACACCCACTATACGAATGTTATTTCTTCTGGACCTATTCTCCAGATCCTCATTTTTGGCAGCTAGCTCCGATATTGCTTGAGTAAACTTCCTCTCCGCTTTCTGCAGCTGCACTATATGGTCTTCTGCCGTGCTCACTCTTTCCTCCACAGCCCCCACACGTTTGTCAATCTTCTGCAGGGCTGCATTTATCTGGGCTGTATCCCCCTTGACCTCCTGTAGCTGCTGGGTCAGGGATTGTTTGCATGATGATACCAGTGCAAAAACATCTCTAAGGGTGGGCTCTACTCCTGACTCCTTATCTTCAGATCCCCCTACTACCACCGCCATGTCACCATTCCTGCTCCCCTGTTGTACCTCCTGCTCCTCTGCTGGGCTTTCCTCCTCTCCTTCTGTGTCTGTGTCTGCTCCGGCGTCCTCCTCTGCTTTTCCTGTTTTCCCTGCGGCCTCCACTCTAGCAAACTGCTGGAGCTTTGCCGCCGCCGCCATTCTCTTCTGGCATGCCGCGTTGTCCTTCTCCGCCTTCTCCCTGGCGTCGGCGCCATCTTGGCCGGTCCCAGCCTCGCCGGCTCCTGCATCTCTTTGCCTCCTTCTGGTCATATTTGTTGACCTCGGGTCCGCCTCTATTCACCTCCGCACTCCCGGGACTCTCCTGCAGCCGGTAAGCGCCTTGAATCGCCGCTCAGCTGTGGCTTATCAGGATAAATTCAGCGTTAGCAGCGGGAGCGCTCTGTCACACGTCCGCTCACATGGACGTTCAGGCCACGCCCCAGGTTGATCTTGGTTTAATCTGTCCAAAGAATGTTCTTCCAGAACTGTGATGGCTTTTTTAGATGTTTTTTTAGCAAAGTCCAGTCTAGCCTTTTTATTCTTGATGCTTATGGGTGGCTTGCACCGTGTAGTGAACCCTCTGTATTAACTTTCATGCAGTCTTCTCTTTATGATAGATTTGGATATTGATACGTCTACCTCCTGGAGAGTGTTGTTCACTTGGTTGGCTGTTGTGAAGGGGTTTCTCTTCACCATGGAGATTATTCTGCGATCATCCACCATTGTTCTCTTCTGTGGGCGCCCATGTCTTTTTGCATTGATGAGTTCACCAGTGCTTTCTTTCTTTCTCAGGATGTATCAAACTGTCGATTTTGCTACTCTTAATATTGTAGCAATTTCTCGGATGAGTTTTTTTCTGTTTTTGCAGCTTAAGGATGGCTTGTTTCACCTGCATGGAGAGCTCCTTTGACAGCATGTTTACTTCACAGCAAAACCTTCCAAATGCGAGCACCACACCTCAAATCAACTCCAGGCCTTTTATCTGATTAATTGAGAATGACATAACGAAGGGATTGCCCACACCTATCCATGAAATAGCCTTGGAGTCAATTGTCCAATTACTTTTGGTCCCTTTGAAAACAGGGTGGCACATGCTAAGGAGCTGAAACTCCTAAACCCTTCATATAATTTTAATGTGGATACCCTCAAATGAAAGCTGAAAGTCTGAATTTCAACTGCATCTGAATTGCGTTGTTTAAAATTCATTGTGGTAATGTCTAAAACCAAAATTAGAAAAATGTTGTCTCTGTCCAAATATATATGGACCTAACTGTATTTATTTGATGTAACTTGTAAGGGGCTGTGTGGAGAAGGAGAGATGATAAGGGGCTGTGCGGAGAAGGAGGGATGATGAGGGGCTGTGTGGAGAAGGAGGGATGATGAGCTTTGTGGATAAGGGGGGGTGATGAGGGGCTGTGTGGAAAAGGGGAAGGGGGGTGATGAGGGGGCTGTGTGGAAAAGGGGGGATGATGAGTTTTGTGGGGAAAAAGAGGGTGATCAGGGGCTGTGTGGAGAAGAGTGGGGGAGTGAGATAAAGCCCATTGGTGAGTTCACCGCCTCTGCACCGTGGGACTTTCTCACTGTGCTAGTGGGCATCTCTCCAAGGTCACCACAGTTCAGGAGCCTAGCTGGGAACACAAGCTTAAGTGACTTGCCGTAACCTCGATGAGGTTAGTCGACGCCAGTAACCGGAGGTAAACTTTATACCTCCGATCACAGCTGCGGGCTCGCATCATTTGACAGCGTGTGAACATCAGCTGTCTGACTGGCGGTAATGATTTTACTGCTGATCAGAAGCAGTGTTTGCCGCTCTGTCTTGCATCTAACAGAGTGGTAAACACTGGATGTATGGGCCACCCATTCAAATGAATGGGGTCCAGGTACTGTTCTGGTACCCGAACCTGGACTCATTTTTAACTGTTTGGCCAGACCCGAACATCTAGGGATCTGCTCATTTCTAATCCTGTGTCTAGTGTGTGACTGGTGTTTGCATGGCGTGTGAGTGTGTCATGTGGCTAGGGTGTGACTGGTGGGTGTGTCACGTGTATGTATCCTGTGTCTAGCGTGTGACTGGTGTGTATGTATTGTGTGTATGTGGCACATGTCTAAATAAAATCTTTCTGTGCTTATAGAATATCATTGTTCTCGGCAGCACTTGTCTTGTTTACACAAAATTATCTGCTGCCAATAAGGGTGCTTAACTAGATGGAAACTAAGGGAAGACTCTGCAGCTAGTACCCCTTAAGCATGGTGGGCCCTTAGAATGATTTTCTCTGGTGGGCCCAAACTACTCCAATCCAACGCTGTCTGGCGGAAAAGCTTTGAATTGGGCACAAAGTTTCTATGTAAAAACCCAAAATAATTTACGGATTTTTTTTTAATAGCCCTTTAATCTTTAACCAGAGCTCAAAATTTGTTTATTTTTTATGTTTAGGGAACTCCAGATGTCAAGATGTTTTCAAAACCTGTGTCATTGAGTCTGCTTTGCAAATACTTGCTGAAATCCTTTGTCAGTTCTGTGAGTATATATTTGATGTTACTTCAAATAATATGTAAAAATATGGCTTATAGATTTTTAACTTGCACGTTATGTATGTCACATCTGTGACATTGAGTATAGCATTTGATGACTATATTATTTTGGTCAGGTAGTCTGAACAGCAGCTAACCCGCTCATTGACTGTTTGCAGGTCCAAACATTCTTGCAAACTGATAACCATAGTCACCCTTTTCTATGCCTGTCTATTGCAAAGATACTAGGTGACCATATAACCATTGTTTAGTTAATGGCTCTGATTCACTCTAACCTCGAATATTTTTATTATTATTTCAAACCTAATACATAACACAAAATACAAGTACAATAAACATAGCTGAATGTGTGACTGGCTGGTACGGAGACGGAGATAACACTGTCCTCAATGTTCTGTTAAGGGCAAGAGTAAAAAGCTATTTCATAAAAGAATTAGAATTTTGGGCTAACTGCGAGGGAAGGACAAGCAGAATTTGAATTGAAATAAACTTGGGAAGACAATTGCCGGTTTACTGTCAGAAAGAGGATGAGGTCTTTCCTGACTTCATGACTGATTGCTGCATTTCCAGCTCTTTAAATGTGTTCTTTTCTAAAACTGTCCAATTTAAGGCTGTGCACTGCTCTCCTTCAATTGTGAGCTTTTCCTTGGCTGTGCTTACTCTAAAGACTTCTTTCCGTTGACTGGGAAACCATGCTTCCTTCAATCTTGAGGGATATCCTCCTGTCAATTGCACTTGAAAAGGGTTCAAAAGTTCCCTTTGGACAAATATATATATATATATATATATATATATATATATATATATATATATATATATATATATATATATATATATATATTATTATTATTTATTGTTATAGCGCCATTTATTCCATGGCGCTTTACATGTGAGGAGGGGTAAACATAATAAAAACAAGTACAATAATCTTAAACAATACAAGTCATAACTGGTACAGGAGGAATGAGGACCCTGCCCGCGAAGGCTCACAATCTACAAGGGATGGGTGAGAATACAGTAGGTGAGGGTAGAGCTGGTCATGCAGCGGTTTGGTCGATCGGTGGTTACTGCAGGTTGTAGGCTTGTCTGAAGAGGTGGGTCTTCAGGTTCTTTTGAAGGTTTCGATGGTAGGCGAGAGCCTGATGTGTTGTGGTAGAGGGTTCCAGAGTAGGGGTGATACGCGAGAGAAATCTTGTATACGATTGTGAGAAGAGGAGATAAGAGGGGAGTAGAGAAGGAGATCTTGTGAGGATCGGAGGTTGCGTGTAGGTAAGTACCGGGAGACGAGGTCACAGATGTATGGAGGAGACAGGTTGTGGATGGCTTTGTATGTCATGGTTAGGGTTTTGTAGTGGAGTCTCTGGGCAATGGGGAGCCAGTGAAGGGATTGACAGAGGGGAGAGGCCGGGGAATAGCGGGGGGACAGGTGGATTAGTCGGGCAGCAGAGTTTAGAATAGACTGGAGGGGTGCGAGAGTGTTAGAGGGGAGGCCACAGAGCAGGAGGTTGCAGTAGTCAAGGCGAGAGATGATGAGGGCATGGACTAGGGTTTTTACAGATTCATGGTTGAGGAATGAACGGATTCGTGAAATATTTTTGAGTTGAAAGCGGCAGGAAGTGGAAAGGGCTTGGATATGTGGTTTGAAGGAGAGATCAGCGTCAAGGATTACCCCGAGGCAGCGAGCTTGTGGGACTGGGGAGAGTGGGCAGCCATTTACTGTAATGGATAGGTTCGTTGGGGGGGTCGTGTGAGATGGTGGAAAGATGATGAATTCTGTTTTGTCCATGTTAAGTTTTAGAGATTTAGTGGAGAAGGATGAAATAGCAGACAGACATTGAGGGATTCTGGTTAGAAGGGAGGTGATATCTGGTCCAGAGATGTAGAGGTGATACTGAAAGCCATGAGAGTCTATGAGCTGTCCCAGGCCAAAGGTGTAAATGGAGAAGAGCAAGGGCCCAAGAACTGAACCTTGTGGGACTCCGACAGATAAGGGGCGAGGTGAGGAGGTGGTGTGTGAGTGGGAGACGCTGAATGTCCTGTCTGTTAGGTATGATGAGATCCAGGATAGGGCCAAGTCTGCGATGCCAAGGGATGAGAGGGTTTGTAATAATAGGGAATGGTCCACTGTGTCAAAGGCAGCCGACAGGTCGAGGAGGAGGAGGATAGAGTAGTGTCGCTTGCTCTTGGCGGATAAGAGGTCATTGGTGACTTTAGTTAGGGCAGTTTCGGTGGAATGGTGTGACCGGAAGCCAGATTGTAGGCGGTCAAAGAGGGAGCAAGAAGAGAGATGGGAGGACAGTTCAAGGTAAATGTGTTGTTCCAGTAGTTTGGAGGCATAGGGGAGAAGTGATATAGGGCGATAGCTAGATACAGAGGATGGGTCAAGAGAGGGCTTTTTGAGGATAGTTGTGATGGAGGCATGTTTAAAGCTTGAGGGGAAAACACCAGTTGTTAGTGATAGGTTGAAGAGATGGGTTAGGGTTGGGATGAAGACTGGTGAGGTTTGGGATGAGGTAGGATGGGAGTGGGTCAAGTGCACAGGTGGTGAGATGCGATCTTGAGAGTAGAGTGGAGAGTTGATCTTCTGTAATGGTGGAGAAGTTGGTTTTGGAGGTGGAGGGCTGGGAAGTCGGGAGGAAGGGCTCTGGGGGTTGTTGACCAAAACTGTCTCTAATGCTATCAATCTTCTGCTTGAAAAATGAGGCAAAGTCTTCAGTGGAGATAAGTGGGGAGGGAGGAGGTGCTGGGGGACGGAGGAGAGAATTGAAGGTGTTGAATAACTGTTTAGGGTTGTGAGAGAGAGAGGATATGAGAGATGAGAAGTACGTTTGTTTAGTTGTGGCGAGTGTGGTCTTGAAAGTAGTGAGGGACTGTTTGAATGCGATGAAGTGCTCGTTGGAGTGGGATCTTTTCCATCTGCGCTCAGCAGCCCTGGAAGCTCGCCTCAGTTCTTTGGTCAGGCTGGTGTGCCAGGGCTGTCTGTTGATTTTGCGAGCTTTGGTATGTGTAAGTGGGGCAGCAGATTCCAAAGCTGCAGCTATTGTGGTGTTATATAGAGCAGCAGCGTCATCCGCATTGTGTAAGGAACTTATGCCTGTGAGGGGTAGGAGGGATTCAGAGAATGAATGTAGGTCAAGATGTTTAAGATTTCTGCGAGGGTGTGAAAGTTTGTGGGGTGGGGATTGTAGACATGGAGTGGAGAGAGGTGTATATATATATATATATATATATATATATATATATATATATATATATATATATATATATATATATATATATATATATATATATATATATATACGCATAATGACTATTTAGCATATTTGTTTGTCTCCACACCCTGGATGTTCAATTTTGGTTTTAAAAGATGAATGGTTTATCAAATATGTTGTAATATCCATGTCTGAAATGACTATTCTATATAAAAATGACTGTTCTATTTTGATTTTCTTAATATTAGACTAAAAACAAACGATGTAAGCTTCTCCCTCTGGTCTTGGCTGCTCCGCTAGATATTGAGAAGGGGACAGTGATTATGGTGGGAATTCCTCCAGAAGTTGAGAGTTCTGACAAAAAGAAGTAAGATCCTTTTATTTGGGGTACAGATTAGCCTTTGTGAACACAGGAATTGTTTCCTTATCTTTTTAAAAAAGGGGGTGTCCACCACCAGATACTTACCTACTGCAACAGCCTTGCGCCTCTGCACTCAACATCTGTATCACATAACCGCTGCAGCCAATCGGCAGCAGCCTTCACCACTCGCTCAAGTAACTGGCATTATATGCAGGACTTTTCAGTATGCAAGGCAAAATTCCAGCTTTACGGTGGGCAGAAAAATGTTTTTAATAGAAAATACAAAGGTTAAAATTCCGACATTGAATATCCTGTAAAACATTCTGCAAAAGACAATGTAGATCTACACGTTTAAATTTAGAAGCATCCTTAATCATGAACATTTTCAATACAGAACAATTGTATATGTTAGTCTTCTGACTGTAATTTTTCTTTTTTTGTAACTAATTTTATGGTTTAGTAACTTTTCAGTACACTATACTGTAGGCTTTGAGTTTGTGTAATATTTAAATTTATAGTTTTGATTTTTTAAGGTCATAAATGCATAATGCTACTGGAATACTCATGTACCTTTTTTTTTTTTTTTTTTAAACCTTTTTATCTCTAGTTTCTTTGGTCGAGCCTTTGAGAAAGCTGCGGAGAGTACGAGTTCTCGAACACTTCACAATCAGTTTGATATGTCAAGTGAGTGAAGACCATTCTTGATGAATTATGAGCTCTAGATCAAACTTTTGAGATTAAGCATTGCGGCTGGCTGCACAGTAGCTGCTGCAGTGGCTTTAATGAGGTCAGACTGTTAGTTCAGTATGACCCATGTCCCTCTTAACATGTTTTGAGTGGTTGGAATTTTACCAGCAAAATAGCCGAGAGGAAGTAGTGGGGGGTTGACTTCTGGAGAAGTTGCTTTTCATTCTTGAGCACATGAATAGATCTGATAACTAATAATGTATTTTCAAGCTCATAGTGAATTTGGACTTTAGGAGTTGCAAGAAGGTTAATGATGATAAAAAACTTTTTTGTTTACATCGTATTTAGTAATTGAATTAAGGACGGAAGACCGAAGCAAATTTCTAGATGCTCTCATTTCTCTCCTCTCATAAGGTATGTTAAATTCAGAATTTACATATTTTCTCAATTTGTTAGAGATTTTACCCATAATTGCTTAATTTAACTAAATTCTTTATATGTTTTATTTACATGTGATTGTAATAATTATATCTTACCCAACTATTTAACGGTTTATTGGTTACAGTACAGACCAAAAGTTTGGACACACCTTCTCACTTAAAAGATTTTTCTGTATTTTCATGACTATGAAAATTGTACATTCACACTGAAGGCATCAAAACTATGAATTAACACATGTGGAATTATATACTTAACAAAAGAGTGTGAAACAACGGAAAATATGTCTTATTTTCTAGGTTCTTCAAAGTAGCCACCTTTTGCTTTAATAACTGCTTTGCACACTCTTGGCATTCTCTTGATGAGCTTCAAGAGGTAGTCACCGGGATTGGTCTTCCAACAATCTTGAAGGAGTTCCCAGAGATGCTTAGCACTTGTTGGCCCTTTTGCCTTCACTCTGCGGTCCAGCTCACCCCAAACCATCTCGATTGGGTTCAGGTCTGGTGACTGTGGAGGCCAGGTCATCTGGCGTAGCACCCCATCACACTCCTTCTTGGTCAAATAGCCCTTACACAGCCTGGCGGTGTGTTTGAGGTCATTGTCCTGTTGAAAAATAAATGATGGTCCAACTAAACGCAAACCGGATGAAATAGCATGCCGCTGCAAGATGCTGTGGTGGCCATGCTGGTTCAGTATGCCTTCAATTTTGAATAAATCCTTAACAGTGTCACCAGCAAAGCACCCCCACACCATCACACCTCCTCCTCCATGGTTCACGGTGGGAACCAGGCATGTTGAGTCCATCCATTCACCTTTTCTGCGTCACACAAAGACACGGTGCTTGGAACCAAAGATCTCAAATTTGGACTCATCAGATCAAAGCACAGATTTCCACTGGTCTAATGTCCATTCCTTGTGTTCTTTAGCCTAAACAAGTCTCTTCTTCTTGTTGCCTGTCCTTAGCAGTGGTTTCCTAGCAGCTATTTTACCATGAAGGCCTGCTGCACAAAGTCTCCTCCTTAACAGTTGTTGTAGAGATGTGTCTGCTGCTAGAACTCTGTGTGGCATTGACCTGGTCTCTAATCTGAGCTGCTGTTAACCTGCAATTTCTGAGGCTGGTGACTCAGATAAACTTATCCTCAGAAGCAGAGGTGACTCTTGGTCTTCCTTTCCTGGGGCGGTCCTCAAGTGAGCCAGTTTCTTTGTAGCACTTGATGGTTTTTGCCACTGCACTTGTGGACACTTTCAAAGTTTTCCCAATTTTTCGGACTGATTGACCTTCATTTCTTAAAGTAATGACGGCCACTCGTTTTTCTTTACTTAGCTGCTTTTTTCTTGCCATAATCCAAATTCTAACAGTCTATTCAGTAGGACTATCAGCTGTGTATCCACCAGACTTCTGCACAACACAACTGATGGTCCCAACCCCAGTTATAAGGCAAGAAATTCCACTTATTAAACCTGACAGGGCACACCTGTGAAGTGAAAACCATTCCCGGTGACTACCTCTTGAAGATCTTTGGGTACAGCCGGGACCAGCTGCTTCGAAAGCATCACCAAACCGCGCGCCTTACGGCGCGCAAATTTTTGCCTGTAGGACATTATTGCAAGAGAGCTTGGCTGAGTAGATTACACAAGAAGGAAAACACACAGCAAGTCAGCAGGATCTAGGAGCAACATGGCAGATGTGACAACCTACATGGTGAGCTGCAGCATGTGCTACATGTTCACAGATCGACCAGAAGAAGAATCCAATTTCACCTGTCAGAAGTGTAGACTAGTGGCCCTTTTAGAAGAAAAGGTGCGGGGTCTGGAAGAAAGAATAGCAACTTTGAAACTCATCAAAGAGAATGAAGACTTTCTAGACAGAACAGAAGCATCTCTACTGGTCACAGAAGGTGCAAAAAGTGACAGAGAACCTCCAAAAGCAGATGAGTGGAAGCATGTGACCAAAAGAAGCAAGAAGACCATGGAGAAATCACCAACCACACAACTGAAGAACCGATATCAAATCTTTGTAGAGGATGAAGATGGCACACCTAAGAATGAAGCAATACCAGCAAGCAAAAAAGAAAAGGGCACACAGCAACAAGTGACAGCAAAAAGTACAGCCAAGAAGCAACGAAGAGTGGTGGTGGTGGGAGACTCACTACTGAGAGGCACAGAAGCAGCCATCTGCAGACCGGACATAACTGCAAGAGAAGTATGCTGCCTTCCAGGTGCGATGATCAAGGATGTGACCGATAGGATACCAAAGCTCTTCAGCTCCAAGGACGTCCACCCATTTCTTCTGATACATGTTGGCACCAATGACACGGCAAGGAAGGACCTACCGACAATCTGCAAGGACTTTGAAGAGTTGGGGAAGAAAGTAAAGGAACTGGATGCACAGGTAGTTTTTTCTTCTATCCTTCCAGTAGACGGGCATGGCACCAGGAGATGGAACAGGATCCTTGATGCAAACAACTGGCTAAGACGATGGTTGTTGTGAATTCTGTGGCTGAGTTCACTTCTGTGGTCACAAGTGGTATTGCAGTCTCTGGGCTTCCTCCCTCAGGTGTTTTGGTGAGCTCGTTGGCTGCCTTGCTATTTAGCTCCACCTGAGTCTGTCTTCCTTGCTCCTTGTCAATGTTCCAGTGTTGGATCTGAGCTACTGCATCTTTCCTTGGGCCTGCTGCTCTGCTAGATAAGTGCTTCTAGTTTGTTTTCTGTTTTTTCTGTCCAGCTTGCTATTAACTTTTGCTGGAAGCTCTGAGAAGCAAAGGGGTGCACCGCCGTGCTGTTAGTTCGGCACGGTGGGTCTTTTTGCCCCTTTGCGTGGTTTTCGTTTTAGGGTTTTTTGTGGACTGCATAGTTCTCTTTGCTATCCTCGCTCTGTCTAGAATATCGGGCCTCACTTTGCTGAATCTATTTCATTCCTACGTTTGTCTTTTCATCTTGCTAACAGTCATTATATGTGGGGGGCTGCCTATTCCTTTGGGGTATTTCTCTGAGGTAAGTCAGGCTTGTATTTCTATCTTCAGGCTAGTCAGCTCCTCAGGCAGTGCCGAGTTGCATAGGTAGTGATAGGCGCAATCCACTGCTGCTTATAGTTGTGTGAGGATAGATCAGGTACTGCAGTCTACAGAGATTCCACGTCTCAGAGCTCGTCCTATTGTTTTTGGTTATTGCCAGATCTCTGTATGTGCGCTGATTACTGCATGCTGTGTTGCCTGATTGCCAGCCATAACAGTACAAGGAGCCCCACCAATGATTCCCAATAGAGGGAAAAAAGAAATCCTGACATCATTTTTTTTTCTTAGCTCTGTCTTCAGTCTTTTTTTTCCCCTAGACATTAGAGTGCTTCAGGACACAGCTGTGGACATGGATATTCAGGCTCTGTGCTCCTCAATGGATAATCTCGTTGTAAATGTACAAAAGATTCAAGATACTATTGATCAGAAATCGATGCTAGAACCAAGAATTCCGATTCCTGATTTGTTTTTTGGTGACAGAACTAAGTTCCTGAGCTTCAGAAATAATTGTAAGCTATTTTTGGCCTTGAAACCTCATTCTTCTGGTAATCCTATTCAACAGGTTTTGATTATTATTTCTTTTTTGCGCGGCGACCCACAGGACTGGGCGTTTTCTCTTGCACCAGGAGATTCTGCATTGAGTAATGTTGATGCATTTTTCCAGGCGCTGGGATTGCTTTACGATGAGCCTAATTCAGTGGATCAGGCTGAGAAAAATCTGCTGGCTTTATGCCAGGGTCAGGATGATGTAGAAGTATATTGTCAGAAATTTAGGAAGTGGTCAGTACTCACTCTGTGGAATGAATCTGCACTAGCGGCTTTGTTCAGAAAGGGTCTCTCTGAAGCTCTTAAGGATGTAATGGTGGGATTTCCTATGCCTGCTGGTTTGAATGAGTCTATGTCCTTGGCCATTCAGATCGGTCGTCGCTTGCGCGAGCGTAAATCTGTGCACCATCTGGCGGTATTGTCTGAGAGTAAACCTGAGCCTATGCAGTGCGACAGGACTATGACTAAAGTAGAACACAGACGTCTGAACAGACTGTGTTTCTATTGTGGTGATTCTACTCATGCTATTTCTAATTGTCCTAAACGCACTAGGCGGTTCGATAGCTCTGCCGTTATTGGTACTGTACAGTCCAAATTCCTTTTGTCCATTACCTTAATGTGCTCTTTGTCATCGTATTCTGTCATGGCGTTTGTGGATTCAGGCGCTGCCCTGAATCTGATGGATTTGGATTATGCTAAACGTTGTGGATTTTTCTTGGAGCCTTTGCGGTGTCCTATTCCGTTGAGAGGAATTGATGCTACACCTTTGGCCAAGAATAAGCCTCAGTACTGGGCCCAGCTGACCATGTGCATGGCTCCTGCACATCAGGAAGTTATTCGCTTTCTGGTACTGCATAATTTGCATGATGTGGTCGTGTTGGGGTTGCCATGGCTACAAACCCATAATCCAGTATTGGATTGGAACTCTATGTCGGTAACCAGCTGGGGTTGTCAGGGAGTACATGGTGATGTTCCATTTTTGTCTATTTCGTCATCCATTCCTTCTGACATCCCAGAGTTCTTGTCGGACTTTCAGGATGTATTTGAAGAGTCCAAGTCTGATGCCCTACCTCCGCATAGGAATTGTGATTGTGCTATCGATTTGATTCATGGTAGTAAATTCCCTAAGGGTCGTTTATTTAATTTGTCCGTACCTGAACACACCGCTATGCGCAGTTATGTGAAGGAGTCCCTGGAGAAGGGACATATTCGCCCATCGTCGTCACCATTGGGAGCAGGGTTCTTTTTTGTAGCCAAGAAGGATGGTTCGCTAAGACCGTGTATTGATTACCGCCTTCTTAATAAGATCACTGTTAAGTTTCAGTATCCCTTGCCATTGATTTCTGACTTGTTTGCTCGGATTAAGGGGGCTAGTTGGTTTACTAAGATTGATCTTCGTGGTGCGTATAATCTGGTGAGAATCAGGCAGGGAGATGAATGGAAAACGGCATTTAATACGCCCGAGGGTCATTTTGAGTATCTGGTGATGCCGTTCGGACTTGCCAATGCTCCATCTGTTTTTCAGTCTTTTATGCATGACATTTTCCGTGTGTATCTGGATAAATTCTTGATTGTTTACTTGGATGACATTTTGATCTTCTCAGATGATTGGGAGTCTCATGTGAAGCAAGTCAGAATAGTTTTCCAGGTACTGCGTGCTAATTCCTTGTTCGTGAAGGGATCAAAGTGTCTCTTCGGTGTGCAGAAAGTTTCATTTTTGGGGTTCATTTTTTCCCCTTCTACTATCGAAATGGATCCGGTTAAGGTTCAGGCCATCCAGGATTGGACTCAGCCGACATCTCTAAAAAGTCTGCAGAAATTCCTGGGCTTTGCTAATTTTTATCGTCGCTTCATCTGTAATTTTTCTAGCATTGCCAGACCATTGACCGATTTGACCAAGAAGGGTGCTGATTTGGTTAATTGGTCTTCTGCTGCCGTGGAAGCTTTTCAGGAGTTGAAGCGTCGTTTTTGCTGTGCCCCTGTGTTGTGTCAACCTGATGTTTCTCTTCCGTTCCAGGTCGAGGTTGATGCTTCTGAGATTGGTGCAGGGGCGGTTTTGTCACAGAGAGGTTCTGGTTGCTCAGTGTTCAAACCATGTGCTTTCTTTTCCAGGAAATTTTCTGCTGCTGAGCGTAATTATGATGTGGGCAACCGAGAGTTGCTGGCCATGAAGTGGGCATTCGAGGAGTGGCGTCATTGGCTTGAGGGTGCTAAGCATCGCGTGGTGGTTTTGACTGATCATAAGAACCTTACTTATCTTGAGTCTGCCAAGCGCTTGAATCCTAGACAGGCCCGTTGGTCGTTATTTTTTGCTCGTTTTGATTTTGTGATTTCATACCTTCCGGGCTCTAAAAATGTGAAGGCGGATGCTCTGTCTAGGAGTTTTGTGCCCGACTCTCCGGGGTTATCTGAGCCGGCGAGTATCCTCAAGGAAGGAGTCATTGTGTCTGCCATCTCCCCTGATTTGCGGAGAGTGTTGCAGAAATTTCAGGCTAATAAACCTGATCGTTATCCGGCCGAGAAACTGTTCGTCCCTGATAGGTGGACTAGTAAAGTTATCTCTGAACTTCATTGTTCGGTGCTGGCCGGTCATCCAGGAATCTTTGGTACCAGGGAGTTGGTTGCTAGATCCTTCTGGTGGCCATCTCTGTCACGGGATGTGCGTGCTTTTGTGCAGTCCTGTGGAATTTGTGCTAGGGCTAAGCCCTGCTGTTCACGTGCCAGTGGGTTGCTTTTGCCCTTGCCGGTCCCGAAGAGGCCTTGGACACATATTTCGATGGATTTCATTTCTGACCTTCCCGTTTCTCAAAAAATGTCGGTCATTTGGGTGGTCTGTGATCGCTTTTCTAAAATGGTCCATCTTGTGCCCTTGGTTAAATTGCCTTCCTCCTCTGATTTGGTGCCTTTGTTCTTCCAGCATGTGGTTCGTTTACATGGCATTCCTGAGAATATTGTTTCTGACAGAGGTTCCCAGTTTGTCTCGAGGTTCTGGCGAGCCTTTTGTGGTAGGATGGGCATTGACCTATCTTTCTCCTCGGCCTTCCATCCTCAGACTAATGGCCAGACCGAACGAACCAATCAGACCTTGGAAACATATCTGAGATGTTTTGTTTCCGCTGACCAGGATGATTGGGTGTCATTTTTGCCGTTGGCTGAGTTCGCCCTTAATAATCGGGCCAGCTCGGCTACCTTGGTCTCTCCATTTTTCTGCAATTCTGGGTTCCATCCTCGTTTCTCTTCAGGACAGGTTGAGTCTTCGGACTGTCCTGGTGTGGATTCTGTGGTGGACAGGTTGCAGCAGATCTGGACTCAGGTAGTGGACAATTTGACCTTGTCCCAGGAGAAGGCTCAGCTTTTCGCTAATCGCAGACGCCGTGTGGGACCCCGACTTCGTGTTGGGGATCTGGTTTGGTTATCTTCTCGTCATATTCCTATGAAGGTTTCCTCTCCTAAATTTAAACCTCGTTTTATTGGTCCGTATAGGATTTCTGAGATTCTCAATCCGGTGTCTTTTCGTCTGACCCTCCCAGACTCCTTTTCCATACATAATGTATTCCATAGGTCGTTGTTGAGGAGATACGTGGCACCTATGGTTCCATCTGTGGAGCCTCCTGCCCCTGTTTTGGTGGAGGGGGAATTGGAGTATATTGTGGAGAAGATTTTGGATTCTCGTGTCTCTAGACGGAAACTCCAGTATCTGGTCAAATGGAAGGGTTATGCTCAGGAAGATAATTCCTGGGTTTTTGCCTCTGATGTCCATGCCCCAGATCTTGTTCGTGCCTTTCATGTGGCTCATCCTGGTCGGCCTGGGGGTTCTGGTGAGGGTTCGGTGACCCCCTCCTCAAGGGGGGGGTACTGTTGTGAATTCTGTGGCTGAGTTCACTTCTGTGGTCACAAGTGGTATTGCAGTCTCTGGGCTTCCTCCCTCAGGTGTTTTGGTGAGCTCGTTGGCTGCCTTGCTATTTAGCTCCACCTGAGTCTGTCTTCCTTGCTCCTTGTCAATGTTCCAGTGTTGGATCTGAGCTACTGCATCTTTCCTTGGGCCTGCTGCTCTGCTAGATAAGTGCTTCTAGTTTGTTTTCTGTTTTTTCTGTCCAGCTTGCTATTAACTTTTGCTGGAAGCTCTGAGAAGCAAAGGGGTGCACCGCCGTGCTGTTAGTTCGGCACGGTGGGTCTTTTTGCCCCTTTGCGTGGTTTTCGTTTTAGGGTTTTTTGTGGACTGCATAGTTCTCTTTGCTATCCTCGCTCTGTCTAGAATATCGGGCCTCACTTTGCTGAATCTATTTCATTCCTACGTTTGTCTTTTCATCTTGCTAACAGTCATTATATGTGGGGGGCTGCCTATTCCTTTGGGGTATTTCTCTGAGGTAAGTCAGGCTTGTATTTCTATCTTCAGGCTAGTCAGCTCCTCAGGCAGTGCCGAGTTGCATAGGTAGTGATAGGCGCAATCCACTGCTGCTTATAGTTGTGTGAGGATAGATCAGGTACTGCAGTCTACAGAGATTCCACGTCTCAGAGCTCGTCCTATTGTTTTTGGTTATTGCCAGATCTCTGTATGTGCGCTGATTACTGCATGCTGTGTTGCCTGATTGCCAGCCATAACAGATGGTGCAGACAACAAGGATTCGGATTCCTGGACCACGGTGTGAATTACTGGTATGATGGACTCCTCGCCAGAGACGGACTACACCTCAACAAACCTGGGAAACACACATTCACCAGAAGACTCGCTACACTCATCAGGAGGGCGTTAAACTAGAAGAAGAGGGGACGGGAAGAAAAACATTAGACTCGAACAAAGACGACCCAGGAAAACATACTCTGAAGGGAGGTAAGAACATTTCTAAAACAATCCACAGTGAGGAGATTGGAACAAAACAAAATCCTCTAAACTGCATGCTCGCAAACGCCAGAAGCCTGACAAACAAGATGGAAGAACTAGAAGCAGAAATATCTACAGGTAACTTTGACATAGTGGGAATAACCGAGACATGGTTAGATGAAAGCTATGACTGGGCAGTCAACTTACAGGGTTACAGTCTGTTTAGAAAGGATCGTAAAAATCGGAGAGGAGGAGGGGTTTGTCTCTATGTAAAGTCTTGTCTAAAGTCCACTTTAAGGGAGGATATTAGCGAAGGGAATGAGGATGTCGAGTCCATATGGGTTGAAATTCATGGAGGGAAAAATGGTAACAAAATTCTCATTGGGGTCTGTTACAAACCCCCAAATATAACAGAAAGCATGGAAAGTCTACTTCTAAAGCAGATAGATGAAGCTGCAACCCATAATGAGGTCCTGGTTATGGGGGACTTTAACTACCCGGATATTAACTGGGAAACAGAAACCTGTGAAACCCATAAAGGCAACAGGTTTCTGCTAATAACCAAGAAAAATTATCTTTCACAATTGGTGCAGAATCCAACCAGAGGAGCAGCACTTTTAGACCTAATACTATCTAATAGACCTGACAGAATAACAAATCTGCAGGTGGTCGGGCATTTAGGAAATAGCGACCACAATATTGTGCAGTTTCACCTGTCTTTCACTAGGGGGACTTGTCAGGGAGTCACAAAAACATTGAACTTTAGGAAGGCAAAGTTTGAACAGCTTAGAGATGCCCTTAATCTGGTAGACTGGGACAATATCCTCAGAAATAAGAATACAGATAATAAATGGGAAATGTTTAAGAACATCCTAAATAGGCAGTGTAAGCGGTTTATACCTTGTGGGAATAAAAGGACTAGAAATAGGAAAAACCCAATATGGCTAAACAAAGAAGTAAGACAGGCAATTAACAGTAAAAAGAAAGCATTTGCACTACTAAAGCAGGATGGCACCATTGAAGCTCTAAAAAACTATAGGGAGAAAAATACTTTATCTAAAAAACTAATTAAAGCTGCCAAAAAGGAAACAGAGAAGCACATTGCTAAGGAGAGTAAAACTAATCCCAAACTGTTCTTCAACTATATCAATAGTAAAAGAATAAAAACTGAAAATGTAGGCCCCTTAAAAAATAGTGAGGAAAGAATGGTTGTAGATGACGAGGAAAAAGCTAACATATTAAACACCTTCTTCTCCACGGTATTCACGGTGGAAAATGAAATGCTAGGTGAAATCCCAAGAAACAATGAAAACCCTATATTAAGGGTCACCAATCTAACCCAAGAAGAGGTGCGAAACCGGCTAAATAAGATTAAAATAGATAAATCTCCGGGTCCGGATGGCATACACCCACGAGTACTAAGAGAACTAAGTAATGTAATAGATAAACCATTATTTCTTATTTTTAGTGACTCTATAGCGACAGGGTCTGTTCCGCAGGACTGGCGCATAGCAAATGTGGTGCCAATATTCAAAAAGGGCTCTAAAAGTGAACCTGGAAATTATAGGCCAGTAAGTCTAACCTCTATTGTTGGTAAAATATTTGAAGGGTTTCTGAGGGATGTTATTCTGGATTATCTCAATGAGAATAACTGTTTAACTCCATATCAGCATGGGTTTATGAGAAATCGCTCCTGTCAAACCAATCTAATCAGTTTTTATGAAGAGGTAAGCTATAGGCTGGACCACGGTGAGTCATTGGACGTGGTATATCTCGATTTTTCCAAAGCGTTTGATACCGTGCCGCACAAGAGGTTGGTACACAAAATGAGAATGCTTGGTCTGGGGGAACATGTGTGTAAATGGGTTAGTAACTGGCTTAGTGATAGAAAGCAGAGGGTGGTTATAAATGGTATAGTCTCTAACTGGGTCGCTGTGACCAGTGGGGTACCGCAGGGGTCAGTATTGGGACCTGTTCTCTTCAACATATTCATTAATGATCTGGTAAAAGGTTTACACAGTAAAATATCGATATTTGCAGATGATACAAAACTATGTAAAGCAGTTAATACAAGAGAAGATAGTATTCTGCTACAGATGGATCTGGATAAGTTGGAAACTTGGGCTGAAAGGTGGCAGATGAGGTTTAACAATGATAAATGTAAGGTTATACACATGGGAAGAGGGAATCAATATCACCATTACACACTGAACGGGAAACCACTGGGTAAATCTGACAGGGAGAAGGACTTGGGGATCCTAGTTAATGATAAACTTACCTGGAGCAGCCAGTGTCAGGCAGCAGCTGCCAAGGCAAACAGGATCATGGGGTGCATTAAAAGAGGTCTGGATACACATGATGAGAGCATTATACTGCCTCTGTACAAATCCCTAGTTAGACCGCACATGGAGTACTGTGTCCAGTTTTGGGCACCGGTGCTCAGGAAGGATATAATGGAACTAGAGAGAGTACAAAGGAGGGCAACAAAATTAATAAAGGGGATGGGAGAACTACAATACCCAGATAGATTAGCGAAATTAGGATTATTTAGTCTAGAAAAAAGACGACTGAGGGGCGATCTAATAACCATGTATAAGTATATAAGGGGACAATACAAATATCTCGCTGAGGATCTGTTTATACCAAGGAAGGTGACGGGCACAAGGGGGCATTCTTTGCGTCTGGAGGAGAGAAGGTTTTTCCACCAACATAGAAGAGGATTCTTTACTGTTAGGGCAGTGAGAATCTGGAATTGCTTGCCTGAGGAGGTGGTGATGGCGAACTCAGTCGAGGGGTTCAAGAGAGGCCTGGATGTCTTCCTGGAGCAGAACAATATTGTATCATACAATTATTAGGTTCTGTAGAAGGACGTAGATCTGGGGATTTATTATGATGGAATATAGGCTGAACTGGATGGACAAATGTCTTTTTTCGGCCTTACTAACTATGTTACTATGTTACTAAGATCATCAAGAGAATGCCAAGAGTGTGCAAAGCAGTCACCAAAGCAAAAGGTGGCTACTTTGAAGAACCTAGAATATAAGACATATTTTCAGTTGTTTCACACTTTTTTGTTAAGTATATAATTCCACATGTGTTAATTCATGGTTTTGATGCCTTTGGTGTGAATGTACAATTTTCATAGTCATGAAAATACAGAAAAATCTTTAAATGAGAGTGTGAGTCCAAACTTTTGGTCTGTACTGTGTGTGTATATATATATATATATATATATATATATATATATATATGTATGTATGTATGTATGTATGTATGTATGTATGTATGTATGTATGTATGTATATATATATATATATATATATATATATATATATGTATATATATATATATATGTATGTATATATATATGTATGTATATATATATATGTATATATATATATATGTATATATATATATATATATATATATATATATATATATATATATATATATATATATATATAATATATAATATATATATTATTTCATATGGATTTTTCTCCAGCGGAGCTACGCACCCAAGATCAGATATCCTGGCTTCACACAGGTGAGCGGTTCCCACTTTGTTCTTCCTGGCAGTGGTGCTGTCTGGCTTTTCCTTTTGTATTGGCTATATATATATATATATATCTATGTGTATATATATATCTATATATATATATATATATATATATATATATATATATATATATATATACCGTATATACTCGAGTATAAGCCGACCCGAGTATAAGCCGACCCCCCTAATTTTGCCACAAAAAACTGGGAAAACTTATTGACTCGAGTATAAGCCTAGGGTGGAAATGCAGCATTTACCGGTGAATTTCAAAAATAAAAATAGATCATTATTTCCCCATAGCTGTGCCATATAGTGCTCTGCACCGTTCATATTTCCCCATAGGTGTGAACCATATAGTGCTCTGCACCGTTCATTATGCCCCCTAGCTGTGCCATATACGGTGCTCTGCACCGTTCATTGTGCCCCATAGATGTGCCATATACGGTGCTCTGCACCGTTCACTGTGCCCCATAGCTGTGCCATATACGGTGCTCTGCACCGTTCACTGTGCCCCATAGCTGTGCTGTGCCATATACGGTGCTCTGCACCGTTCACTGTGCCCCATACATAGCTGTGCTGTGCCATATATGGTGCTCTGCACCGTTCACTGTGCCCCATACATAGCTGTGCTGTGCCATATACGGTGCTCTGCACCGTTCACTGTGCCCTATAGCTGTGCTGTGCCATATACGGTGCTCTGCACCGTTCACTGTGCCCCATAGCTGTGCTGTGCCATATACGGTGCTCTGCACCGTTCACTGTGCCCCATAGCTGTGCTGTGCCATATACGGTGCTCTGCACCGTTCACTGTGCCCCATAGCTGTGCTGTGCCATATACGGTGCTCTGCACCGTTCACTGTGCCCCATAGCTGTGCTGTGCCATATACGGTGCTCTGCACCGTTCACTGTGCCCCATACATAGCTGTGCTGTGCCATATACGGTGCTCTGCACCGTTCACTGTGCCCCATAGCTGTGCTGTGCCATATACGGTGCTCTGCACCGTTCACTGTGCCCCCCCTAGCTGTGCCATATACGGTGCTCTGCACCGTTCACTGTGCCCCCCCTAGCTGTGCCATATACGGTGCTCTGCACCGTTCACTGTGCCCCATAGCTGTGCTGTGCCATATACGGTGCTCTGCACCGTTCATTGTGCCCCATAGCTGTGCTGTGCCATATACGGTGCTCTGCACCGTTCACTGTACCCCATAGCTGTGCTGTGCCATATACGGTGCTCTGCACCGTTCACTGTGCCCCATAGATGTTCCACATAAATTTGTGCCGCCGCTGCCGCAATAAAGAAAAAAAAACACATACTCACCTCCCTTGATTGCAGCTCCCGGCGTCTCGTTCCGGCGCCTCCATCTTCCCGGCGTCTCTGCTCTGACTGATCAGGCAGAGGGCGCCGCGCACACTATATGCGTCATCGCGCCCTCTGCCTGATCAGTCAGAGAGCGCAGACGCCGGGAAGATGGAGGCGCCGGCCGGGAAGATGGATCGGCGCCCGGCGGCTGGAACGAGGACAGGTGAATATGCTATACTCACCTAGTCCTGGCGATCCTCGCGCTGTCCCCTCCTGTCTTCGGTGCCGCAGCTTCTTTCTCTATCAGCGGTCACCGGCACCGCTGATTAGAGAAATGAATAAGCGGCTCCGCCCCTATGGGAGGTGGAGCCGCTTATTCATTTCTGTAATGAGCGGTCCCACGTGACCGCTGAAGAGAGGAAGAAGCTGCAGCGCCGAAGCCCGTGGGACGGCAGGGACAGCGCGAGGATCGCTGGGACTAGGTAAGTATACCTCAGCGCCCTCACCCCCTCACCCGCCGACCCCACCGCTACCGTGACTCGAGTATAAGCCGAGGGGGGCACTTTCAGCCCAAAAATTTGGGCTGAAAATCTCGGCTTATACTCGAGTATATACGGTATATATATATATATATATATATATATATATATATATATATCTATATCTCTATCTGTAAAGGTCAGTCCGCTCTATAACTTAGCTACAA
The DNA here is from genome assembly GCF_032444005.1 of Ranitomeya imitator. Classification (NCBI taxonomy): domain Eukaryota; kingdom Metazoa; phylum Chordata; class Amphibia; order Anura; family Dendrobatidae; genus Ranitomeya; species Ranitomeya imitator. The sequence continues at coordinate 293,078,235 of NC_091282.1, read as the reverse complement.
ATATGAAACATTAAATAGTTGGGTAAGATATAATTATTACAATCGCATGTGTATATAATTTTTTTTTTTTTTTTTTATTTATATATGGCAGCAAACAGATGGTAACCTGTAATTTCTCTTTCTAGGAAATGTTTTTCAAGTGGACCCTTGTGTTCTGTCACACTCTTCTCCATGTATATGAGCTTTTCTTTTATCCATCTTTTTTTTTACATGTAATGTTTTTAATGTGCAAACTTTAAATTATAGCTGAGGCTTTTCAGCAGAAAATAATTTTATCATATTCTCTTCTGATTAGTCCCCTGGTATTGTAAATAAAACATATTAAAGACATAAAGACTGCTGGTTTTGTTCTAGTGGTTTATTCAGTAGTGTTCATTATAATTCATCTATAACCAAACATTAGTCATTTAATTCATTTTGACTTTTAAGTCTACATCCATTTCCTTTCAAGCACTTGCCTACGCTTTTGGTATTAAAGTTTATGTAATGAGGAGATGGCTTACTTTTTTCATAAACATTAGTTTTCATTCAAGAGAATCTTGAGCAAGTATACCTTTAAGGCTATTTTCACACTGGTGTTTCTTTGAATACGTCGCAATGCGTAGTTTAGGGAAAAAACGCATCCTGCAAAGTTGTTTGTAGGATGCGTTTTTGCCCCATAGAGTAACATTACAGACGCATTGCGACGTATTGATACACGTCGCAACCGTCGTGCGACGGTTGCGCCATGTTGTGGCGGACCGCAGGGAGCAAAAAACGTTAAATGTAACGTTTTTTGCTGCCGACTGACTGCTTTTTCCGACCGCGCATGCACGGCCGGAACTCCGCCTCCACCTCCCCGCACCTCACAATGGGGCAGCGGATGCGCCGGAGAAATGCATCCGCTGCACCCATTGTGCAGCGCATCCAACGCTAGCGTCGGAATCTCGGCCCGACGCACTGCGATGGGCCGAATCCGACGCTAGTGTGAAAGTAGCCTAACACTAGGTCATGGCCAATGTTTATGTGCTGGGTGTGAAACAGGTGGACACCTTACCATCACAACTATGAGCTCATTGGACATCCCCATTCCAAAGTCCTAATCGGCGAATCCACATATACAGCTATAGTACTATAAGCGGAGCCATTGTTTATGGCTTACGAAGGTGATGTCCATTGAGCTCAAAGTGATGGTAATGTGTCCATATAGATGATTCTTGTAAGACTTTCTACAGCATTTTGGAGTGAAAAGTGGCCCCGTATTTGTTTTTTCCATAAGACACTATGCATTCTCGTAGTTGGCATTCTCTACACGTCTGCCAAACTACTAGATCTGATTGACACTTCCAGTAAAATGGGATTCATTACTTCAGAGAACATGTTTCCACCGCTCCAGAGTCCAGTAATGGTAAGTTTATGCGACCACCCATGACTGCATCATGAGAGGGGAATCGCCCACCAAGGACAGGAAACCTACATGCTAAAATGGACAGTACCTCTCCCTCGCATAAGATGGTTTCCTGTCCTTGATGTGGGAACCTGTGTAGGCTTACCTGTGCAGGATGCCAGGAAGCTCCAGTGTGGCTTCAATGGGACTGCACTCATTAGCGGCGTTCCCTGACTGACGATGGGTGTCTCTGGTGTGGCTCCACCAAGCGTAGCCGTGTCTTCCCCTTTCTGAGCTCCCTGCATTGCGTCACTGAAGCTAGACGTGTCGTGCGCCTGGAGCCAGAGGTGGGTGGAGACAGGGGAGGTGTGCCTGATGATGGCTCCGGTGACTCTCACAAGGTGCGACTGCACCGGAAGGTGTGGGAATGATGTGGTTATACACTCACTACTGGAGGAGGCATGACTAATGAAGAAACATCAGGAGGTGAGTCAAGATAATAGCCACTCGGTCCGGAAATGCTTGGGGTTCTAGTCAGCACAGGTATTGTTGTTCCCCTTCTTTCTTGTCATTTATTGCCAGGGAAAGAAGTATGTGGCTAAAAACAAGCACAAAATATGCTTTGTGTAAGACCTTGTTACCTGACTCCTGTCCACAAGAGGCTCTGCCAATCTTTTATAGAGCAAACAGTTACGGAAGAGACCCCTAGCTTCACCACCGACTTAAGGGCCATCCTATGGGCAGAAATTAGAGAGTCCCTTAGATCCCTCTCCAAAAAAGAGGTAGATAAGAGAGGAAGAGTTAGGGAGGCCTCCCTGACTTCTGACGTTTCCTCTAAATCTGACTACAGGAACGACTTCCTCATCATCAGATAGTGGGTCCAGGGCACCATTGTTTTCTTCCTGAGGATGTGGATAGGCTAGTGAAATCCATCAGATCCACTATGGGCATTATGGACACTAGGTTTGAGAAATCAGTACAGGATATAATGTTCTGAGGCATGGACCAGAGAAAATGAAGGTCTTTCCCATTGAACGAAAAGATCAGGGCCCTAATACAAAAAGAATGGAAAAAGCCGGTGTCACGGTTCATGGGGAGGATACCTTTATCATCCCCACCACTCACACCAATTTGCCGTGAACCGGGGTTGTTTGGTTGCCCCTGGTTCCTTCCTGAAGGGGATTTATCTATAGCCCGCTTCATAGTTCCGTTTGGAACTTGCAGCTCTCTGGCGCCCCTCTTACCCTCAGGTCAGGTACTGCACCTAGGATAATTAGTCGCCAGAAAGGCTAGTACTTTGTACTAGCTAATAGGCACACTGCAGTGAGGGCGATGTAACTACTCCCACTCAGGAACAATAATTATAAACGCCGCCGTCACTACAAAGCCTCCCAAACGCACAGGACAAATCCCGCTGCCACCGGCTCTGGCTTCTAATTATTGACGGGTCCGGAGCCAACCCAGATTAGTAGCGTAATTCACCTCAGAGGACGTGACAATTCGTTATAGAGCAAGGAGAGACAAAGCTAGTAATTTTATATTTTACTCCAAAAAAAGTAGGCAGTGTTTACAGAAGTATAAAAAATATTATAACGAAGACCAGTATCGTATGTACAGTACAATTACAAATAAAATGGGATTAAAGTTGAAGAGAACACTTACATTGCGTTATGTCATTTCATCTCATGGCCTGCCATGTGCTGTGGGGGATGGGCGAGCATATATCCGGATGCATCACCCCTGTCTCTCAGCTAGCCCCAGACAAAAGACACGTGAAGACTACTGCTTCACTCACTTATTTCTCAGCCTAAAACCAAGGCACTCCCCCCTGTAGTGACATCACTTAGAGGTTGAATCCTCCCCTTTTCTTAAGAGTTATGGCAACCATTTTTATACATAGCTCGCTGTATGAACCTCATATACGAAAGACACAATAATCAGGATGTGTACCCCGTCGGGGGGGATTCTTTTAAGTGTAAACACGGCGTAGTTACATGACCCGCTTACGGAGAAACCCGCTCCTTACACTCGTTGGGTTTAGCTCCTAACTATTTCCGTGAGCTATAGATCTCTCGATGGACATCCAGAATATATAACCCTTATATCTCTTGCCCTGATCGGTGCCAATATATATAACTTTAAGAGAACAATAGAATCCCATGCTTTCTGTACCAGTTTTGGCTGGTATTCCGTGGGAGAGGAGAAAGAGGAGTTTAAGGAGACCTGCTTTCGCAGCTCAAAGCCATAAAAATTCTTGAAGGAGGGGGAAATGAGGGGTTTAAGATTACACATGCATGCACAGGAAACTGCAGCTGAGAGCTCTGTATGTGTAATTGAAGTAGTCAGAACTTCTTTTTATTTCCTGAAATCTGGAAAGCAAGGGCTTCCTACCCCTTTCTTTCAAGAGAAAATACCCCTTTGACAAGCAGTCTTCGTCTTTATGGGACAAAGCCTCAGCTGGATATTGCGATATTAAGGCTTCCAACAGATCTTGTCTGCCCTTGGATGATATGGGGGCTCTGAGAGATGGCCTGGATAGGAAAGCGAACACCTTTTTTAAAGGGATTTGGGAGAAATCTGCTGGTGCTCTAAAGCAGTCTGTAACAGCAACGTGCACGGCCAGGTCCTTGATGATCTGGCTGGACAGGCTGGAATCCCAGTTAAGACAGGGTGGCAAGGGATGACATCTTAGCCACCATTCCGCTTATGCAGGGTGCAGCTGCCTTCCTATCGGATGACTCTAATGTTGGCGGCAAGGTCAGCCGCCCTTTCCAATGCACCCCTTAGGGCTTTATGGCTGAAATACTGGCTGGGGGATAGCCAGGCCAGGTCGAGGCTGTGTTTGATACCTTGTAAGGTGGAGTATCTCTTTGACCCTGCAATGGATGAGATCCTGGAGAACGCTGAACTACAAATGATCCTTCTGAATAAGGAAGTTTGTCCGGAGGAGGCCTTTCAAGGAGCAGGACAAGTGGGAAGATCATAGAAGAAAAGGTAGAGGCCTCATGTTTGCATCCTTTTCCCAAGAAGCCAGAAAACCGGGTCAGTGACTCCCTCCCAGGTAGGGGGAACGCTTTCTTCCTTTTTCCTTGCCTCGGAGGGTATTTTGGTCAGTGTCTGGATCCTCAACCCGATTTTTTTATTTTTTTTTAAATTCAAATACATTTTTATTAAGAATAACATTATAATTGACATGTTACATTCTTGTTTTCAATACAAAGTTTTTCTCCTCAAACAACCCCCCTCAATCTCAACGTCCCCCGCCCCCTCCCAACAAGTCAGCTCACCTTGTTTAACAATTCCATCATTAAAACTATAGAGTGACTAATCCCTCAGTTAAGATTGTAGACCACATGTCACATTTTCATCAATTTGGGACATTAATTCACTCAATTTCTATAATACCCCTATCCCATGGCAATCCACGGAGACCATAATTTATTGAACATTTAAATTTTCCCTCTTTTCTTATAAGGCCGGCCTCACACTCAGCGTATAAAAATACGGTCTGTAATTTACGGCCGTAATATGCAGAAAAGTCCCCAAAACAGTGGTCCGTATCTCCTCCGTAGGCAGGGTGTGTCGGCGTATTTTGCGCATGGCATCCTCCGTATGTAATCTGTATGGCATCCGTACTGCGAGATTTTCTCGCAGGCTTGCAAAACTGACATACGGACATACAATGGATCCATGTGCTCAAAAATTCGTAACAACATATATATATAATATATATATATATATATATATATATATTACAGACCAAAAGTTTGGACACACCTCATTTGATTTTTCTGTATTTTCATGACTATGAAAATTGTAAATTCACACTGAAGGCATCAAAACTATGAATTAACACATGTGAAATTATATACAGTGGGGCAAAAAAGTATTTAGTCAGTCAGCAATAGTGCAAGTTCCACCACTTAAAAAGATGAGAGGCGTCTGTAATTTACATCATAGGTAGACCTCAACTATGGGAGACAAACTGAGAAAAAAAAATCCAGAAAATCACATTGTCTGTTTTTTTTAACATTTTATTTGCATATTATGGTGGAAAATAAGTATTTGGTCAGAAACAAACAATCAAGATTTCTGGCTCTCACAGACCTGTAACTTCTTCTTTAAGAGTCTCCTCTTTCCTCCACTCATTACCTGTAGTAATGGCACCTGTTTAAACTTGTTATCAGTATAAAAAGACACCTGTGCACACCCTCAAACAGTCTGACTCCAAACTCCACTATGGTGAAGACCAAAGAGCTGTCAAAGGACACCAGAAACAAAATTGTAGCCCTGCACCAGGCTGGGAAGACTGAATCTGCAATAGCCAACCAGCTTGGAGTGAAGAAATCAACAGTGGGAGCAATAATTAGAAAATGGAAGACATACAAGACCACTGATAATCTCCCTCGATCTGGGGCTCCACGCAAAATCCCACCCCGTGGGGTCAGAATGATCACAAGAACGGTGAGCAAAAATCCCAGAACCACGCGGGGGGGACCTAGTGAATGAACTGCAGAGAGCTGGGACCAATGTAACAAGGCCTACCATAAGTAACACACTACGCCACCATGGACTCAGATCCTGCAGTGCCAGACGTGTCCCACTGCTTAAGCCAGTACATGTCCGGGCCCGTCTGAAGTTTGCCAGAGAGCATTTGGATGATCCAGAGGAGTTTTGGGAGAATGTCCTATGGTCTGATGAAACCAAACTGGAACTGTTTGGTAGAAACACAACTTGTCGTGTTTGGAGGAAAAAGAATACTGAGTTGCATCCATCAAACACCATACCTACTGTAAAGCATGGTGGTGGAAACATCATGCTTTGGGGCTGTTTCTCTGCAAAGGGGCCAGGACGACTGATCCGGGTACATGAAAGAATGAATGGGGCCATGTATCGTGAGATTTTGAGTGCAAACCTCCTTCCATCAGCAAGGGCATTGAAGATGAAACGTGGCTGGGTCTTTCAACATGACAATGATCCAAAGCACACCGCCAGGTCAATGAAGGAGTGGCTTCGTAAGAAGCATTTCAAGGTCCTGGAGTGGCCTAGCCAGTCTCCAGATCTCAACCCTATAGAAAACCTTTGGAGGGAGTTGAAAGTCCGTGTTGCCAAGCGAAAAGCCAAAAACATCACTGCTCTAGAGGAGATCTGCATGGAGGAATGGGCCAACATACCAACAACAGTGTGTGGCAACCTTGTGAAGACTTACAGAAAACGTTTGACCTCTGTCATTGCCAACAAAGGATATATTACAAAGTATTGAGATGAAATTTTGTTTCTGACCAAATACTTATTTTCCACCATAATATGCAAATAAAATGTTAAAAAAACAGACAATGTGATTTTCTGGATTTTTTTTTCTCAGTTTGTCTCCCATAGTTGAGGTCTACCTATGATGTAAATTACAGATGCCTCTCATCTTTTTAAGTGGTGGAGCTTGCACTATTGCTGACTGACTAAATACTTTTTTGCCCCACTGTACTTAACAAAAAAGTGTGAAACAGCTGAAAATATGTCTTATATTCTAGGTTCTTCAAAGTAGCCACCTTTTGCTTTGAAGACTGCTTTGCACACCCTTGGCATTCTCTTGATGAGCTTCAAGAGGTAGTCACCGGTGATGGTCTTCCAACAATCTTGAAGGAGTTCCCTGAAATGCTTAGCACTTGTTGGCCCTTTTGCCTTCACTCTGCGGTCCAGCTCACCCCAAACCATCTCGATTGGGTTCAGGTCTGGTGACTGTGGAGGCCAGGTCATCTGGCGTAGCACCCCATCACTCTCCTTCTTGGTCAAGTAGCCCTTACACAGCCTGGAGGTGTACCTGGGGTCATTGTCCTGTTGAAAAATAAATGATGGTCTAACTAAACGCAAACTGGATGGAATAGCTTGCTGCTGCAAGATGCTGTGGTCGCCATGCTGGTTCAGTATGCCTTCAATTTTGAATAAATCCTCAACAGTGTCACTAGAAAAGCACCCCCACACCATCACACCTCCTCTTCCATGCTTCACGGTGGGAACCAGGCATGTTGAGTCCATCCATTCACCTTTTCTGCGTCACACAAAGACACGGTGCTTGGAACCAAAGATCTCAAATTTCGACTCCTCAGACCAAAGCACAGATTTCCACTGGTCTAATGTCCATTCCTTGTGTTCTTTAGTCCAAACAAGTCTCTTCTGCTTGTTGCCTGTCCTTAGCAGTGGTTTCCTAGCAGCTATTTTACCATGAAGGCCTGCTGCACAAAGTCTCCTCCTTAACAGTTGTTGTAGAGATGTGTCTGCTGCTAGAACTCTGTGTGGCATTGACCTGGTCTCTAATCTGAGCTGCTGTTAACCTGCGATTTCTGAGGCTGGTGACTCGGATAAACTTATCCTCAGAAGCAGAGGTGACTCTTGGTCTTCCTTTCCTGGGGCAGGCCTCATGTGAGCCAGTTTCTTTGTAGCGCTTGATTGTTTTTGCAACTGCACTTTTGGATACTTTCAAAGTTTTCCCAATTTTTCGGACTGATTGACCTTCATTTCTTAAAGTAATGATGGCCACTCGTTTTTCTTTATTTAGCTGCTTTTTTCTTGCCATAATATAAATTCTAACAGTCTATTCAGTTGTGTATCCACCAGACTTCTGCACAACACAACTGATGGTCCCAACCCCATTTATAAGGCAAGAAATCCCACTTATTAAACCTGACAAGGGCATACCTGTTAAGTGAAAACCATTCCCGGTGACTACCTCTTGAAGCTCATCAAGAGAATGCCAAAAGTGTGCAATGCAGTCTCAAAGCAAAAGGTGGCTACTTTGAAGAACCCAGAATATAAGACATATTTTCAGTTGTTTCATACTTTTTTGTTAAGTATATAATTCCACATGTGTTAATTCATAGTTTTGATGCCTTCAGTGTGAATTTACAATTTTCATAGTCATGAAAATACAGAAAAATCTTTAAATGAGGTGTCAAAACTTTGGGTCTGTACTGTGTGTATATATGTATATATATATGTGTATGTATATGTGTATGTATATATATATATATATATATATATATATATATATATTATATATATTTTTTTTTTTTTCATCCAGCGCGAGATAGCTTTAAAGCCGGTAATTCAATTGCCGGCTTTTGCGATCTCCTTCCTAAGCCCGACATTGATATGAGACAAGGTTTACATACAGTAAACCATCTCATATCCCCATTTTTTTTGCATATTCCACACTACTAATGTTAGTAGTGTGTATGTGCAAAATTTGGGCGCTCTAGCTATTAAATGAAAGGAATTTCAGTTAAATGGCGGAAACAATTGGCGTGGGCTCCCGTGCAATTTTCTCCGCCAGAGTAGTAAAGCCAGTGACTGGGGGCAGATATTAATAGCCTGGAAAGGGTCCATGGTTATTGCTCCCCCCCCCCCCCCCCCCCGCCGGCTAAAAACATCTGCCCCCAGCCACCCCAGAAAAGGCATATCTGGAAGATGCGCCTATTCTGGCACTTGGCCACTCTATTCCCATTCCCGTGTAGCGGTAGGATATGGGGTAATGAAGGGTTAATGTCACCTTGCTATTGTAAGGTGACATTAAGCCAGATTAATAATGGAGAGGCGTCAATTATAACACCTATCCATTATTAATCCAATTGTATGAAATGGTTAAAAAACACACACACACATTATTACAAAGTCTTTTAATGAAATAAAGACACAGGTTGTTGTAATATTTTATTAGACTCTTAATCCATCTGAAGACCCTCGCTCTGTAACAAAGGAAAAATAAAAAAACAACAATATCTCATGCCTTCCGATGATCTGTCACGTCCCACGATGTAAATCCATCTTAAGGGGTTATATTATTTTACAGGCAGGAGCTCTGCTATAATGCAGCTGTGCTCCTGTCTGTAAAACCCCAGCGAATGAATGGAAAGTAGGTCAATGACCTGTAGTTACCTTCATTCGCTTCGCGGTGATGCGCCCTCTGCTGGTTGTCCTCATATGACCTCGAGCGTGGGAACTTTTCAGAATATTTTCCCAGCCTCGAGGTCATATGAGGACAACTAGCAGAGGGCGCATCAACGCGAATGAAGGTAACTACAGGTCATTGACCTACTTTCCATTCATTCGCTGGGGTTTTACAGGCCGGAGCACAGCTGCATTATAGCAGAGCTCCTGCCTGTAAAATAATTAATTTAACCTCTTCAGATGGATTTACATCGTGGGACGTGACAGATCATCGGAAGGTATGGGATATTGTTGGTTTTTTTTATTTTACCTTTTTTACAGAACAAGGGTCTTCAGGTGGATTACCAGTATAATAAAATATTACAGCAACCTGTGTATTTATTTCATTAAAATACTTTGTAATAATGTGTGTTTTTTTAACCATTTCATGCTATTGGATTAATAATGGATAGGTGTCATAATTGATGCCTCTCCATTATTAATCTGGCTTAATGTCACCTTACAATAGCAAGGTGACATTAACCCTTCATTACCCCATATCCCACCGCTACACGGGAATGGGAAGAGAGTGGCCAAGTGCCAGAATAGGCGCATCTTCCAGATGTGCCTTTTCTGGGGTGGCTGGGGGCAGATGTTTTAGCCGGGGGGGGGGGGCAACAACCATGGACCCTCTCCAGGCTATTAATATCTGCCCTCAGTCACTGGCTTTACTACTCTGGCGGAGAAAATTGCGCGGGAGCCCACGCCAATTGTTTCCGCCATTTAACCCTTTAATAGCTAGAGCGCCCAAATTTTGCACATACACTACTAACATTAGGGGGATATGTCTCATATCATGTCGGGTTTAGGAAGGAGATCGCAAAAGCCGGCAATCTCGCGCTGGATGAAATATTAATATATATACATATGTGTCTCAAATATCTATCTATATATATATATATATATATATAATCTATTCTATGTGTACACATTTATTCTACCTATTCTATTGTAAGCTGTCAGTGTGATTTTACTGTACACCGCACTGAATTGCCGGCTTTTCTCGCTAACACCGCTGCGTATTTCTCACAAGTCACACTGCTGGTCCGTGTGTAATCCGTATTTTTCTCGCCCCCATAGACTTTCATTGGCGTATTTTTTTGCGTAATACGGTGACAAACGCAGCATGCTGCGATTTTCTACGGCCGTAGTAAGCTGTATAATACGGATCAGTAAAATACGGCTGATAGGAGCTGGGGCGTAGAGAATCATTGGGCCGTGTGTAATGCATGTTTTACGGACGTATTTTATGCACTCATACATCCGTAAAACTCACTAGTGTGACGCCGGCCTAAAACCCCTTTTCCAGTGCCAGGCCTTGCTTCACATACTGGAGGAATTCTCTTCTTGAAGGCGGTTCTTCCCTGATCCAATTTCGCGCTATTACCTTCCTGGCCTTGTACAGCAATCTGGCAATAGCTATCTTCAGGTTGTTATCCAGTCTCATCCACGCACCCCAACAAGCACACCACCGGGTTCCTTTGCACCGTGCATCCATACGCACCTTCCATACGACTCAAAACAACCAACCAAAAAGCAGCCAGTCTCGGACATGTCCACATCATATGAAAAATATCAGCATCTGTAGATTTACACCTCGGGTACTCAGAATCATCACGCAAACCTGCCCTATATAACAATTTCGGAGACCTGTAAACCCTGTGTATTACATAAAGCTGTGACAGCCTATACGGTTCGCTCAGCGACAGCCGTGGGACCCATTCTAACACCGACTCCCAAGTCTCGTTCTCCATTGGGCCCAGATCCCTCTCCCACTTAGCTCTCGCCATTATTGGAAACCCTAAGAGGAAAGTATACAACAGGTCTTTATATACAGAGTAGAAATAACCCCCCCAGTAGTCCCTTCATTACACACATACTCTAGCACTATATCCCTTTGAATTCTAATACCTCCGTCCCTATTCTGAGCTCCAAAAGCATGCCTCATCCGCAAATACTGATATTCCCCCTTAGGCCCGAGACCAAATTCCGCCTGCAATTGGGAAAAGGATTTCAACTCATCCCGCTCCATTATCTGATACACGTATTGAATCCCTTTGACCTGCCATTCTGTTAGTACCCCCAATGCTCCAAACTCCTGTAAATTATTGTTATGCCATAACGGGGAGAATCTGGTCAAGCCCGTAATCCCACGTATATATTTCAGAGTTCCTGTCACTCCCGTATGAAAGATTTGTGCTGACCCCTCCTCATTCTTCATGGAAGGAGCAATTGGCTCTAGAGACAGAGGTCTGTCCGTTAGTTCAGAAAGCTGTCTTTCTGGAAGTCCCGGAATCTGAAAGAGGGAGGGGGTGTTCTACTCCCCTCTTTTTCTGATAACCAACCGAGACAACTCCTTCAGCACTATAGTTAATATAAAGGCCCTAAACAAGTTCCTGAAAATGCAGTCCTTTTAAAATGGAATCCGTTAAATCGGCAATAAAATAGCTTTTTCCCGGTTGTTTCATGGCAGTACTGGATTTGAAGGATGCTTATTATCATGTGTCCATACATATGGAATATTAGAGATACCTTTGAGTCGCATTAGCTATGAACGGGGTGGTTAGGCACTTTCAGTTTATTACTCTCCCATTTGGGCTGGCAGTAGCCCCTAGGGTCTTCATGAAGGTAGTCACGGAGATCTTGGGAAAAATATATCATAATTATTCCATATCTGGATGATTTCCTGGTGGTAGGTAATTCTGCCCACCAGTGTAGTAATCGGCTAGAAGTGATGATGGCTACCGTAGAGGGCCTGGGCTTGTTACTGAATTTAAACAAATCTAGATAAGTTCCCCAGATGGCTCAGGAGTTTCTGGGGCTTATTTTGACCTTGGAAGTGCAGGAGTGTCACCTCCCGGTGTCCAAGATAAAAAAAAGATCCAGTACCTGGTGGAGAAAGCAATAGAAGTCCCCTCCATGTCCCTTAGAAGGGCAATTTCCCTCTTGGGTACCCTGACCTTGTGCTTTCTGAGGACTCAATTTCATTCCAGCAGTTTGCAGTGGGATGTGTTGCAAGGCGCATCTTCCCTTATTGGGCACCTGGAAGGCAGGATGACACTATCCCCTCAGGCGGTACAGTCCCTTTGGTGGTGGAAGAATTAATCAAACCTGTGCAGGGGAGTTCCCTGGGTTGTGGATATCACACGGATTGTTACCACAGATGCAAGCCCCACCGGATGGGGGAATCCTTTTGGAAGGGAGGTGGTCCAGTGAATGTCGACCAGGAGTGAGAAAGCACTGTCATATAATGCAAAGGAATTGCTGGCAGTGGAGCGGGCTGTGAGTAAATTCCTTGTGTCACTATAGGGTCAGCATATCTGGATCCTTTCCGACAATCAAGTATCAGTGGCTTATATAAATTGCCAGGGAGAACTCATTCCAGAACTTTGATGGTGTTGACAGTCGTTACTTCAGCTGGAGACGGGTCATGTCCTCACTCACTGCTCTGCATATAAAAGGGAAAGAAAACACCACAGTGGACTTCTTAAGCCACAATCCTTTTAAACAAGGGGAGTGGGAGCTGAGTCAGGACATCTGTCAGATGTGGCGTTTTCCCAGATGTGGACTTTTTTTTGGAAACAGATTAAGCAGGAAAGTAAAGATGTTTGTTTTTTTCCCTGGACCCCATAGGGAATCCCCTAGTAGTAGACACATTTCTGGCCCCCTGTGCTTGGCGAACGTCTTTTCCCCAAAAGCCCTGATCCTGCTAGTCATAAGGAAAATCGGGGAGAACAAGGCAAGGATTGTGTCAATTGTCCCCTTCTGGCCAAAAAAACCATGGTTTTCGTGGCTAAGAATGATGTCTGTGTCCAATCCATGGGTTTTTCCGGAGGTGCCGAATCTGCTTTCTTGGGGGCCAGTGTTCCATACGCAAGCAGCCAGTCTCGATTTGACGGCATGGAATTTGAAAAGGTTCTGTTAATTGAGAGGGTTTTTTCCCCAAAATCTTGTATCCACTCTGCTTCAGAGTAGCAAATCAGTCACGACCAGGACATATGATAGCACTTGGAGAAAATGTTTGTCCTCTTCAGGTTCTAGGGTTGAAGAGAGGACTCCAGTGGAGAAGATCTTGGAATTTTTACGAAAGGCCTGGAGTTTAGGCATGTCCACTAGTACTTAAAAAGTGCTGGTGGCATCTTACGGGGCACTGTACAGCTGTGATCTAGCTAGTAATTACTGGGTTTCACGGTTTATAAGCACTTCATTAAGATTTAGGCCCTTTCCTAAAGTAAATTTAGTACCATGGGACTTAAATTTGGTCCTGACAGCCATAACAGACATTCCCTCTGAACCCGTGGAATCTACATCGCTGAAGGTTTATTCACCTAAAACAGCTTTGCTAATGGTATTAACATCAGCCAGAAGTCGGTGATATTCAGGCTCTTTCTGTAGCCCCACTACTCACCCAGGTCCTAAATGATAGTGGTAGCCTTTAAGCCTAACCCAGACTACCTTCCCAAAGTAACTTTGCGGTTCCAAAGGCTACAAGAAATCATCCTCCCCTCCTTTTGTTCCAACCCAAAGAACCAGAAGGAGGAAAAACTGCATACTTTTGATGTTAGGAGATCTGTAGTAAGGTACATGTCTATAGGCACTATAGAGTGTATATGAATGTGTCTTCCGAGCTAATCCCTCCCTATATTATTATAGTTCTCTGTAAATCTCCCGTGGTGCTGTCATGGGTGATTGAATAAAGTCTTACTTGTAACTGGATTTCTTTGAACCCTTGACAGCACCCCTATATTCCCTCCCGTCACAAGTGGGTGAACACTCCTTTTGCTGCATTGTGTTTCCGCACCTTTAGTGGTTTAGGTGGGGTTAGTTGTTTTATGTTGATTTTATTGTAATAACTCATTGGTGGTCCTCTCATGCTCTGTAATTTAACTGATTTAAGGAAGAGGTATCGCTCTTTTTAGCATGTAGGTTTCCTGTCCTTGGTGGGAGGGTCCCCTCTCTCATGGTGCTGTCATGGGTTCCGAAAAATCCCTTTACCAGTAAGTAATAAAGACTTTTTCCACCTCTTCAGCTGATGCTTTCATTGCACATGGTGATCTTGGTATTGTGCGCATCTGCACATACATGGCAACCCATTTCATGAAGCTCTAACTGCAAAGTTCTGCAAATTTCACTTCCAGAGGTGATTTTGATCTCTCTAGAGTCTAGATCAATTTAGTTCAAATAAATAGTCAAGATTACTTACAGTTGTCCACACATTTCATTTTAGTGACAAAGCCACACATCCCTTAATAAAAAGTAATTAACTTGCTTGTAATCACACATTTCCTTATGGGTTCTTTTCACATCCACCGAGGCATGACTTGGCTAACCAGTGAGCGCTGTGATGTAATCCTATCCTTAATGTTTACAGCTTAAAGTTACAGAAAATGTTCTTAGACATGCATTTCTAGCCATTTCTATCAAACTATGTGTTTATTACAGTAGTACTTTTTGTGATGTTCATAGTGTACCTCCGTGTCCACTAACCCCTTGGTGACCGGGCCAAATTTTTCTAGTCTGACCAGTGTCACTTTGTGTTAATAACTGGAACACTTCAACACATCTCATTGATTTCGAGACTGTTTTTTCGTGACAAATTTTACTTGTTGTTCATAAATTTGTCGATATTTTTATGAATGCAGAAAATATCAAAAATTTGTCAAAAAATTTCAAAAATTTAGCAATTTTCAAACTTTGATTATAGTCATTAAATAGTCATTAAATAACATGTCCCCCATGTCTGCTTTACATCAGCACCATTTTTAAAACATCCTTTTATTTTGTTAGGACGCTACAATGTTTAAAACTGTAGCAGCAATTTTTAATATTGCGAGGAAAGGCAAGTGTAGGACCTGGTATAAGAGAGATGTCGTAAAGTGGCTACCAGGTACACATAAAATTGGCCATTTTTATGCGCTAAACGCTCTCATTTTTCATATTTTTAGTGCAGTAATGCAGTTCAATTTTCGTGTTTCATGTTTGCATGTTTTAGCGCTGCAGTGTGCTGCCTTATTTACTTGACTATATACGAGTTGGCGACTCTAGGTTCAGCACCTGTTCACACTTAGTCTATGTTTGGATGTGAAGGTCAGTTTTTTGAAATGTATTCTTTAGCCTTCTGACCGAGCACTCCGCCTCCTAGCCACAGGTGTTTTAATCGCAACAGGTCCATAACCCCTCCAGAGAGAGAGAGAATTTTAGTCTAAGAAGAGGTTTCAAAGGTACCCATTCAGATGGAGACATTTATTCTCAGCGAGGAAAGGCAAGTGTAGGACCTGGTATAAGAGAGATGCCGTAAAGTGGCTACCAGGTACACATAAAATTGGCCATTTTTATGCGCTAAACGCTCTCATTTTTCATATTTTTAGTGCAGTAATGCAGTTCAATTTTCGTGTTTCTTGTTTGCATGTTTTAGCGCTGCAGTGTGCTGCCTTATTTACTTGATCAGGTCAACACAATCATGATTTTTGGGGTGCTGATGGGGTTAAAGAAGCAGCACCCACATTCTTTTATCCATATAGATGCTGTAGTCACTATTGACAGCAGCATTTAGGGGGTTAAAAAGCCATGGTTGGTGACAACACCAATCAAGACTGATACAGCAAGGTGTCAGCTATAGTGGACAGTCCACAGCAGCTGCATTTTCACCAGTTGGGGGATGCTATTGTCTGATATTGGAGGTCAGTAAAAAGACTTATTGGTGGTCACTAAGGGATAAAATAACATAGAATCCATGGAGAAAAAATCCAAGGCACAGTTCAACATTGTCCAACACGACTCCTACTGGCTCTCCTTTGTGCTTGATCTCGTTTCTCACTGTCCACAATATCCTTCGCTTCGTGTCTCTTTCTTAGGATACCGCCGCGGGTAGTGCAGGCGCGGTTCCACTGGGGTGATGTGATGGCAGCTAGATGGTATACCTTCCCACAGGTGAAGTATGTCCCCAGGGCTTCCCAGTATGATGGATGGTGATTGTGTGGGGTGCAGACAATAACGAGGACACAAGATTGCAGTCTCTTTACTGAAGACTTCAGGATCCTCAATCCAGAGCACAGTTAACAGGGCTGTCTGAGACCGGCCGGTCCGAAGGCACATCCAGAGTTCCCTTTACAGGTGGAAATCGTTGCCTACCACTAGCGCCTGTGTGTTGTAGTGCTTCCCTGCTGAGCATTCGGAATAGTCCTCACAACTTCTATTCTCGTTCATTCTAATTCGTTCCAGTTCTTTCTAGTTCTCCGTCCCCCAGGTATGTTATGGCTAGGACGCACCCGTTTGACGGGTAGGCTCGGAGTTCTTCCGGGACCTTAGAGACGCGCCTCTCCACGCGTTGCCCCCTATGTCTGCTTAGGTGATGTAAGGTAGACAGCCAACCTATAATTAACTGTCCTGCGGAGTTTGAAGTAAGGCATAGAGTTAGTTACTTCCTCGGTGTTCCGGCTACGCGCCTCAGTAGGATGTTGCTATTCTCCGGGCACGACTCCTACTGGCTCTCCTTTGTGCTTGATCTCGTTTCTCACTGTCCACAATATCCTTCACTTCGATTCTCTTTCTCAGGATACCGCCGCGGGTAGTGCAGGCGCGGTTCCGTAACGTTCTGTTCTTGTCGCTAAGTACCTGGTAGGGACCCCCCTGAATCTTCTCCCTGCAACACCCCCTGCCACGGGATGTTGCCTGAATCCAACCCAGTCAGCTTCTGCCTAACTTCCTATCCAACCCCTAGTTTTACCAGTGTGAGGAGTGGCCCAATAAATAAAGCCTTTTTCTCCCCCTAGTGGCCATAGTGTGAAGTGTAATGTGTGCTGGTGATGCCTGGTCAGAAGTACTCCTTTAGTGCCATCAGACGTACCATCACTCCCCTTAGTGGCAGAGCGACGTTACTGCAACGACCAGATCTCTGGGGCGCTGCATATTGTCCCCTTATATACTTATACATGGTTATTAGATCGCCCCTCAGTTGTCTTTTTTCTAGACTAAATAATACTTATTTTGCTAAGCTCTCTGGGTATTGTAGTTCCCCCATCCGCTTTATTAATTTTGTTGACCTCCTTTGTAGTCACTCTAGTTCCATTATATCCTTCCTGAACACCGGTACGATGCTCTCATCATGTGTATCCAGACCTCTTTTAAAGGGAACCTGTCACCCTGTTTTTTCGATATGAGATAAAAATATGGTTCAATAGGGCCTGAGCTCAGCTTTACATCAGTACCTTTCATATCCCCCAATTCCACACCTTTGCTGCGAAAATACCTTAGAAATCTCTCTGTTTTCATATGACAATAACACCAGTCCGTTCAGATGGGTGGGGCCTATTTGCTGTCTCTCCCCCCACTGCTCGGTGTGTCAGACGTACCTAGATCTGTGAATAGCACAGATCGCGGTCAGTTTCTGCGGTTGCGCATTGATTTAGCATCTCACGCGTGCGCAGTATGCTTTGACCAACTGTGGGCAAAGCATGAAATCATTATTGCACATGCGCCGGCTTTTGACCCTATGCTCTGTGCCCCGAAAGCATAGAAAGACTTCCGGGGCACAGGACGTCAAGGAAAATGCCGGCGCATGCACAATAATGAGTTGTATGCTTTGCCCACTGTTGGGCAAAACATACTGTGCATGCGCGAGATGCCACTTGAATGCGTAGGCGCAGAAAACTACGCTAACGCAGGAAAAAAGATTCTTAGAGCAAAGTCGGAGATGGGGAGAATCGTCGATTAGGCCCCGCCCATCGGACCCGACCGATTGACATACGAAAATGGAGAGATTACTAAGGTATTTTCTCAGCAAAGGTGTGGAATCTGGGGATATGAAAGGTACTGATGTAAAGCAGAGCTCAGGCCCTATTGAACCATGTTTTTATCTCATGTCGAAAAAACGGGGTGACAGGTTTCCTTTAACCCCTTCACGACATGCCCCGTACTAGTACGGGGCATGTTGTGTCTCCCCCTTTGATGTGGGCTCCGGCGGTGAGCCCACATCAAAGTCGCAACATGTCAGCTGTTTTGTACAGCTGACATGTGCGCGCAATAGCGGCGGGTGAAATCGCTATTCACCCGCCGCTATTAACCTGTTAAATGCCGCTGTCAAACGCAGACAGCGGCATTTAACCGGCGCTTCCGGCCGGGCGGCCGGAAATGATGTCATCGCCGACCCCGTCACATGATCGGGGGTCGGCGATGCATCAGGAAGGTAACCATAGAGGTCCTTGAGACCTCTATGGTTACTGATGCAGGCCTGCTGTGAGCGCCCCCTTGTGGTCGGCGCTCACAGCACACCTGCATTTCAGCTACATAGCAGCGATCTGTTGATCGCTGCTATGTAGCAGAGCCGATCAGGCTATGCCAGCTTCTAGCCTCCCATGGAGGCTATTGAAGCATGGCACAAGTAAAAAAAAAAATGTTTTTAACCCCTTCATGACCGGGGGATTTTTCATTTTTCCGTGTTCGTGTTTCACTCCCCTCCTTCCCAGAGCCATAACTTTTTTATTTTTCCGTCAATTTGGCCATGTGAGGGCTTATTTTTTGCGGGACGAGTTGTACTTTTGAACGACATCATTGGTTTTAGCATGTCGTGTACTAGAAAACGGGAAAAAAATTCCAAGTGCGGTGAAATTGCAAAAAAAGTGCAATCCCACATTGGTTTTTTGTTTGGCTTTTTTGCTAGGTTCACTAAATGCTAAAACTGACCTGCCATTATGATTCTCCAGGTCAGTACGAGTTCATAGACACCAAACATGACTAGGTTATTTTTTATCTAAGTGGTGAAAAAAAATTCCAAACTTTGCTAAAAAAAAAAAAAAAAAAAATTGCGCCATTTTCCGATACTCGTAGCGTCTCCATTTTTCGTGCTCTGGGGTCGGTTGAGGGCTTATTTTTTGCGTGCCGAGATGACGTTTTTAATGATAGCATTTCGGTGCAGATACGTTCTTTTGATCGCCCGTTATTGCATTTTAATGCAATGTCGCGGCGACCAAAAAAACGTAATTCTGGCGTTTCGAGTTTTTTTCCCGCTACGCTGTTTAGCGATCAGGTTGATACTTTTTTTTATTTGATAGATCGGGCGATTCTGAGCGCGGCGATACCAAATATGCGTAGATTTGATATTTTTTTTATTGATTTATTTTGATTGGGGCGAAAGGGGGGTGATTTAAACTTTTATGTTTTTTTTATTTTTTTCACATTTTTTTAAACTTTTTTTTTTTAACTTTTGCCATGCTTCAATAGCCTCCATGAGAGGCTAGAAGCAGGCACAACCCGATCGGCTCTGCTACATAGCAGCGATCTGCTGATCGCTGCTATGTAGCAGAATTGCACGTGTGCTGTGAGCGCCGACCACAGGGTGGCGCTCACAGCGACGGGCAATCAGTAACCATAGAGGTCTCAAGGACCTCTATGGTTACAATATACAAGCATCGCCGACCCCCGATCATGTGACGGGGGTCGGCGATGACGTCATTTCCGGCCGCCCGGCCGGAAGCGGTAGTTAAGTACCGCTGTCTGCGTTTGACAGCGGCATTTAACTAGTTAATAGATGCGGGCAGATCGCGATTCTGCCCGCGCCTATTACGGGCACATGTCAGCTGTTCAAAACAGCTGACATGTCCCGGCTTTGGTGCGGGCTCACCGCGGAGCCCTGCATCAAAGCAGGGGAGCCGGCATCGGACGGTATAGTACGTCCGATGCCGGTAAGGGGTTAAAAATATTAAAAAAATATAAGAAAGTTTAAATCACCCCCCTTTCGCCCCATCCTAAATAAAACAATAAAAAAAAAACCTACACGTATTTGGTATCGCCGAATCGCCCGATCTATCAATAAAAAAAAGCATTAACCTGATCGCTAAACAGCGTAGCGAGAAAAAAATCCGAAACGCCAGAATTACGTTTTTTTGGTCGCCGTGACATTGCATCAAAATGCAATAACGGGCGATCAAAAGAACTTATCTGCACCGAAATGGTATAATTAAAAACGTCAGCTCGGCATGCAAAAAATAAGCCCTCACCCGACACCAGATCATGAAAAATGGAGACACTTCGGGTATCGGAAAATTGCACTTTTTTTTTTTTAAGCAAAGTTTTGAATTTTTTTTCACCACTTGGATAAAAAATAACCTAGACATGTTAGATGTCTAGGAACTCGTAATGACCTAGAGAATCACAATGGCAGGTTAGTTTTACCATTTAATGAACCTAGCAAAAAAGCCAAACAAAAAACAAGTGTGGGATTGCACTTTTTTTGCAATTTCACCGCACTTGGAATTTTTTTCCCGTTTTCTAGTAAAAGACATGGTAAAAAACCAATGGTGTCTTTCAAAAGTACTACTCGTCCCACAAAAAATAAGCCCTCACATGGCCATATTGACGGAAAAATAAAAAAGTTATGGCTCTGGGAAGGAGGGAAGTGAAAAATGAAAACGCAAAAACGAAAAAGGGCCGCGACTTGAAGGGGTTAATGCACCCCATGATCCTGTTTGCCTTGGCAGCCACTGCCTGGCACTGGCTGCTCCATGTAAGTTTATCATTAACTAGGATCCCCAAGCCCTTCTCCATGTCAGATTTACGCAGTGGTTTCCACTTCACTGTGTAATGGAGATACTGATTCCTTCTTCCCATGTGTATAACCTTAAATTTATTATTGTTAAACCGCATCTGCCACCTTTCGGCCCAAATTTCCAGTTTTCACGGTTATGGTTCTTTTTCTGTACTAGCATCATGTCACTATGATCAGATTACTTCTGACACTCTGCACTACACTAATAGTACTGTATTGTACCTGTCATGGAAGTGTAATAATGTGTTCCCTACTAAGCAATGGACACTAGAAAACCTAGAATTGGGGTGCTGACCAAATGTACGGATGTATTTAGTCATACACTACTCAAAAAAATAAGTAACTAAACTTTTCTTTAATTTCTCCAGAGTGGAGAGTTCTGTAACTTTGCAAATCACTTTATTAGGGAATGTGTCTTCATTTGGGTAACAAACTGCATGTAGGTGGGTGCCAGACCATTGCTTTTTCCCCCAGTCTATTGGCCTCCTTTTAGCTGCATTGATGTCAGAACATAAACATTTTGAAAATGTATGGTAAATGGGTGTGCTACTATAGTGTGGTGTAAAGCAAGTGGATCGCCCCCCCCCCCCCCCCCCCCCCCCAGTGTAGGGCAGTGGGGTACTTGGTACCAGGTCCTTCGGTTCTCAGTGGGGATGTCACGGTGGCTGACCCGGTCCGTGGCCCTAGGGGACGTCCGTTGATAAATGAGGGGGAAAGGTCTTTAAAGATATAGTGTTCGTGACGCCACCTGTGGTATTCGGTCAGGGTGACCGACGCTGCTTAGGGGTCCGCTGGGGTGACGTTATGGCAGCTAGGTGGTATACCTTCCCACAGGTGAAGTGTATGCCCAGGGCTTCCCAGAGTGTAGATGGAGAATGGTGAATGTTGTAAGGCGCAGTGAATAGCGAGGACACAAGATTGCAGTCTCTTTACCTTTACTGAAGGCTTCAGCATCCACAGTCCAGAGCACCAGATCACGGGGAAGGCAGAGTCCGGCCGGTCTGAAGGCAACTCGAGTCCCCTTATCCAGGTGGAATTCAATAGCTTTCCTCTAGCGCCTGAGTGTTGTAGTTCCTCCCTGCTGAGCAACTCGGTGAGGTCCTCACAACTATTGTAGATGTTAAGTCTCTTTCACTCTGTCCCCCTGATGGATAGGACACACCCGTATGACTGGTGGCCTGAGGCTTTTTATAGGGACCCTAGAGACGCCCCAGCCCCCACAAGTTGCCACCGTGCCTCCTGGGTGTATGGTCGGGCAGCCAACGTGGGATCAACTGTCCTGCCAGTCTCTGGAGTAAAGAATTGAGATCCTTATTCCCTCGGTGTTCTGGCTAGCGGTACTGCGCTTCAGAAGGAGGCAGCCTGCTTCTAGCTGGTCTCACTCTGATATTCCTCTCCTTTTGCTATAACTTCATTTCTAACTCACTGCAACACAATTCCTATCAATGTCTCTTTCTTGGGATGCTGCCGCATTGGATGCAGGCGCAGCTCCGTGTACCCTCGCCTTCCGCAGGCCGCAGTCTGGAACTGGCTGGTACCCACTCCAACCAGCCTCTGCCAAACTCGGTCGGGACTCACTGACTAACTTCCTAACCATCCCACCAGTTTTACCCAAGTGTGAGGAGTGCCCTAGTAGATAGAAGCATGGCTCCCCCTGGCGGCCTGGAGTGTGAAGTGTGTATTGTGGTTGTTGTGATACCTGGACAGAAGATCTCCTTCATTGCCCTCAGACGTAACATCACTCCCCCTGGTGGAAGAATAACATTACTGCAACGGCCAGGACTTAAATGGCACGCAGGTAAAAATGCTCTCCAAGTTTGATATATGTATGAAAGAAAATGGATTAAGAGGCAGAAACCATATTTGGGGAGGGGCTATTAAAGGGGGTTTATGGGGCAGAAGGGGAGGGTTTTTTCTCATATGTGAATGCCTTGAACAACAACAATTGAATATTTAGCTTCTATACAGATGTCAGTGTATTGAATTTTAATAAATAGATCTGATTAAATGAACATTCATTTGGAGTACAGATGATGGCAGTGAAATGGTCAACATGTGTCCTCTTGAGTGGTGTTCTTATCACAACAATCTGCAGCAACTTGTCTCCAGAGTTAGCTAAACACAGGTGCTGAGCTGACCCTTTCACTGCCATCATCTGTACTCCCCTTATAAAGCAACTTGCAATGTTTCAGAACGGTCTATGCTGGACAAAAAATATTTTTTTAAGAAAGCAAAAATCAAAGTTGAAAATGACAGCAAATAACAAATCAATAACTTCAATAGAAACCAATCACGGACGGATCCAGTTTGGTTAATGTCATCACGACAACTCATACACTCTAGTGTCACATTATGTGCACCTATATACTCCTGCTGAAATGGTGGATTGTGTCCCGGGGACCTCCTCCCACACCTAAATTAGAGTATAAGTAAGTTCCAAGACAGTCTTTGGCAGTACATGGTGGTGTTGGATTCACTGCCACATTATGTCCCAGAGGTTCTGTTAGATTCTGGTCTGGGGAACGCTAGCCAGTCAATGGCATCAGTGTACGTTACCCAAAAACTCTACATACAATGGCCACATGAGCCTGGGCATTGTTCTGCACCAGGAGGAAACCAGGGCCATCTGTATTGGCATAATGACTAACAAGGTCAAAGGGAACTTGTCATGTTGAGAATGGTATCTGATCTGCAGCCAAGATGATACAGAGCAGTGAGCACTGATCAAATTGATATAAATTTTTGTGGGAAAAGTTTCCGTAAAACTGCATTTTATCTATTGAAATCCCTGCTGTTTGTAAATGAGTCTTCAATGACTGACAGCCTTGAGTGCATGCAGAGACAGCTGACAGTCACTGAGCAGGACCACCTACTGGACTCATGCATACAAACACCTGGTATTTCAATGGATAGAATGCAAGTTGTGTGTGTATATATTTGCTCAGCTTCTTCCCTGTACCATGCTGCTTATAGATTCATTGGACTAAATGTACAAAGTGACAAATTCCCTTTAAGGTTTTATTCTGGCAGTCAATGTACATTTAGCTATCACATGGGGGTTTGTGCGGCTCTTCGAGGATATGCTTTCCCAAACCATCACTGACCTACTGCTAAATTGATTGCGCTGGATTTTGTCGCAGGCAGCGTACGGTTTACCGCAGAGAACAAGACTCTTGCACTTCTGTCACTTTCTTAGTGTGAACTTGATCTAATTTTTGATGAGAATGGCAGACCTGCCAATTCTTGTGTTCTTGGGCAAATGCTAATCAGTGCTGGACAATGAGCACATCCCACTACAGGACATTCTTCCCTTATGGCATTCGTTCCTGTCAGTTTGGTTAGAAACCTGCACACTAGTATTCTGCTGAGATCATGCTGTATTGCTCGGTCAGTGCTTCTACTTTTCTAAACTCGAAACAGATACTTTTCCTGCCGCAGGAGTGATGGCCTAATAACCCCATCTGGCACTGGTATAATGGGCCATGTCCCGGTATCTGCTTCTTTCCTCTTTAGACTACTTGAAGGCACAGCAAATGTCATGGCATATTATATTAACCCTGCTGTTCTGTTGGTCAAAAATGACCGACTTTGAACTTCAATATTCTTTAAAATATTCAAGATGCGGCTCTGAAACCCGTGGCCGACCGACCCATCCTCATTTAAGTCAATCAACCACAAGTTTCAGAACCGCATCTTGAACACCCCAAAAAATACCAAAGTTCAAAATAGGTCTCCCCAGACCGAACAGAACAGCAGGGTTAATGTGCCATCCTGAAGAAGGGGTTCACGTACTGCCTCATGCTACCGGTAGTTAATAGGAAAATAGTAAAACTAGAGATGATTCAATCAGAAAGGATAACGAGAGTAATCGTCTGTGGTCACCACCTGCAAGACACTTCTCTTTGTGAGGTTGTCACTTTCATTTCCATCAAAGCAGATGAACTTGATTTACAGTCACTTATGCTTCTTAACTGTACAGATTGACATCCCTGAAGTGACATGGGGCTGTACTGTCATCCTTAACTGTTCTCTTGTTTGAACTAAATATGGGGGGGGGGGGAAGGGGCACTGGGATCACCACCAATACACCATATAGAGAACATGGCTCCTCTGTCCCATTCATTCTCCATGAAACTGTCAGAGGTACAGTAGCTGAGTGCAGCTTTTTTTTTTTTCTTTTGGTCTTATGTGGAACAAACATGTTTTTCAGAGCACCTAACAATTTCAAAACAAGTGTTTTGAGATCGGAATTTGGAGGCTAAGGCTACTTTCACACTAGCGTTAACTGCAATCCGTCACAATGCGTCGTTTTGCAGAAAAAACGCATCCTGCAAAAGTGTTTGCAGGATGCGTTTTTTCTCCATTGACTAACATTACGCGACGCATTGCGACGGATTGCCACACGTCGCAACCGTCGCGCGACGGTTGCGCCGTTTTTCGGCCGACCGTCGGCCGCAAAAAACGTTCCATGTAACATTTTTTGCAGCCGACGGACCGTCTTTTCCGACCGCGCATGCGCGGCCGGAACTCCTCCCCCACCTCCCCGCACCTCACAATGGGGCAGCGGATGCGCTGAAAAGCAGCATCCGCTGCACCCGTTGTGCGGCGGAGGCAACGCTAGCGTCGGTAACCTCGGCCCGACGCACTGCGACGGGCCGGGCCCGACGCTAGTGTGAAAGAAGCCTAAGTCAGCACTTTGAACACTTTATTATGTGCCTCCAACCATTCCAGTACAATTTTTGCAGTGTGGCATTACACATACTGCTGAAAGAAGCTATAAAGGGGAGTCCCTGGTCTGCAACATTAGCTTGTTTTCCCAAAGTGCATACTGGTGCCATCAATTCCATATATACAATACACCCCACACATTTTTGTAAATATTTTATTATATCTTTTCATGGGACAACACTGAAGGTATGACACTTTCGGACTATAAGACGGCACCGGACCTTAAGACGCACCCCAAATTTGGGGTGAAAATTGCAGAAAAAAGACTTTTATAAGATGGGGGTCCGTGTTATTGTCCGAATTTAAGGTATCTTACCTGAGGGCTGGGGGTGGCAGAGCAGGGTCACAGGAGGCATGGTGTCGGCAGAGATGCAGTGATGCTGAGATGCGGTGGATGGTACGGCGTGCACCTGAGCAGGGTCCCTTCCTGCTTAGGTGGGCGAAGCCACGGCCTGGTGTCCATGGGGGATTGCGGTAGTGCTGTGGCGGCGACAGATGTGCGATCACCTCCTTAGGTGAGGTGACGCCGTAGGCCCGGTATCCAAGGCGAACAGCAGAGCTGTGTTAATCACCGGTTTCTCGGTGGCGGCGGCGATCTTCCTGAGGCCGCACGTGCGCAGATTGAGTGCTCT
Organism: Ranitomeya imitator; assembly: GCF_032444005.1. Lineage (NCBI taxonomy): Eukaryota > Metazoa > Chordata > Amphibia > Anura > Dendrobatidae > Ranitomeya > Ranitomeya imitator. The sequence goes on along the minus strand of NC_091282.1, from coordinate 293,051,987 downwards.
GCTTCCCGGGGCTTCAGAAAAATGGCCGCGCGTGCACAGATGGAGATTGCGGCGGTCATTTTCCTGAAGCCGAGATCTCGATCTGCGAACGCGGCTTCAGGAAAATGGCCGCCGTGTTCTCAATCTGCGCATGCATGGCTTCCAGCGGCCATTTTCCTGAAACCCTGGGAAGCCGAGAACTCAATCTGCGCATGCGCGGCCTCAGGAAGATGGCCGCCGCCACCGAGAAAGCCGTGATTCACCCGGCTCTGCTGCTCGCCTTGGATACCGGGTCGTGGCATCACCTCACCTGTGGAAGGGACCCTGCTCACGCCATACCGCTCACCGCACCTCAATATCCCCGCGCCTCTGCCGCCACCACACCACTGCCGGTAAGCCTGCATTCGAACTATAATATGCACCCCCCATTTTCCTCACAATTTTTTTGGGGAAAAAGTGCGTCTTATAGTCCAAAAAATACAGTACTTTGTAAAATAGTCAGTGTACAGCTTGTATAACAATGTAAATTTGGTGTGCCCTCTAAATAACTCAAAAACATTAATGTCTATAATGCTGGCAACAAAAGTGAGTACACCCCTAAGCAGGGGTGGATTAAGGGTAGCCAGGGCCCCGGGCTGTTCAGACACTGTGGGCCCCCCGGTCATGTGACGGGGGTCATGTGACGGGGGTCCTGATATACCTGAACCAGATTATTCCAGAAAAATGGCCGGGCCCTACTCTACTGTAACCTATTAAATATTTTTTAAAATATGCAATACAATTTAGGTATATTTTGACCAATAATATCACATACAAGGGACAAATACCACCGCACCATGACCAGACCACAAATTACAACCACAGTGATCGAATAATATCACATACAAGGAACAAATACCACCGCACCATGTCAAGACCACATATTACCACCACTTGGTGACCAAATAGCACATACAAGGGACAAATACCACAACACCATTTCCAGACCACATATTACCACCACATAGTGACTGAATACTACAATACTGATCAGTAATAAAAAAACACAATACTATCACCATAAGTGCCAATATTCACAGGAGATCTGTACTTAGTATGCAGTGTCTGTGTAGAGGTAATACAGAAATCACTGGTGGTATTATACACAGGAGCTCTGTATATAATGTATAGGTAATACAGTGATCACTGGTGACATTGTACACAGGACCTCTGTATATAATATATAGTGTCAGTGTATAGGTAACACTGACTCACCAGTGACGTCTCTAGGTGAAGTCCTTCATCTTTCATCCAGCACAGACCGCCATCATTTCTTCCAGCCAGGACTCGTTTCTGCAGGAAATAACAGTTATCTCGAGCTCCGCTTGCAGAACACATTACTTAATTTTTCACTACTTCTACGTTACACCACATGAAGAAAAAAAGGCAATATAGTGTCACTCTGCACAGTAACAGAACCGCCCCCCCCCCCCATTTAAAACAGTATACTCAAACAATAAAAAAAATACATCACTGCAGTAATAATATCTCTTAATTAGCCCCTGTGGTAATAATATTCCCCACCCTGGCCCCGTTTATCTCATTCCAGGCTCCAGCCATATGTTCTCGCATCCTGCTCTCATGAGTATCCATTCTACCCCTTATGACCTTCCCATCCTGCCCCATCTGTCTCCATCGTATCCATCCTGCCCCATGATCCAATCCTGCCCCATGTCTTTCATTCTGCCCCGTGTCTCCAATCATGCCCCATATCTACATTCTGCCCATGCCTCCAGTCCTGCCCTCAGTGTGTCCAGCATTTCCCCCAGACAGTGTGTCCAGCAATCTGCCCCAGTATGTCCAGCATTGCCCCCAGACAGTGTGTCCAGCAATCTTCCCCAGTATGTCCAGCATATTACCCCAGTGTCCAGATTTGCCCCAGACAGTGAGTTCAACAATATGCCCCAGTATGTCCAGCATATTTCCCCAGTGTGTCCAGCATTGCCCCCAGTGTGTCCAGCATTGCCCCCAGTGTGTCCAGCAATCTGCCCCAGTATGTCCAGCATATTGCCCCAGTGTGTCCAGCATTGACCCAGTGCATCCAGCAATCTGCCCCAATATGTCCAGCATATTGCCTGTTGTGAGTTCTGTTTTTGGGCTCCCTCTGGTGGTTACTGATGGTACTGGGTGACTTGTGTTCTCTGCGGTCTCTGGTGTCCACCTGTTCCATCAGGTTATGGGAGTTTCCTATTTAACCTGGCCTTTTTGTCATTTCCTCGCCGGCTATCAATGTAATCAGCGTGTCTTTTTACCTCTGCTCCCTGCGTCTGTTATCTTCAGGACAAGCTAAGTTTTGATTTTCCTGTTCCACGTTTTGCTTTATTTTTGTCTTAGTCCAGCTTGCAGATATGTGATTCCTTGCTGCTGGTTGCTCTAGTGGGCTGAAATTACTCCTCATGTTCCATGAGTTGGCACATGAGTTCAAGTAATTTCAGGATGGTTTTTTGAAGGGTTTTTCGCTGACCGCGCAGTTCCTTTTGTGATCCCCTGCCATTGGGATCATGACAGTATAGCCGGCCTAAAAAAAAATTGGTCATCGTTTTGGCTGAAGTAGGAGGAAAAGTAGTCTGAGGAAGTTTTTTTTTTTTTCCCCTCCTCAGTGTTTGCTGCCTAGCCTCAATTGCAGCTTGGCTGCTTCTTTCCTCCTCTTAATCCTTGAATGGCTCTGACCTCAGCTGTTTATCATGGACGTCCAGAGTTTGGCTTCCAGCCTGAATAATCTTGCTGCTAAGGTTCAAAATATACAAGATTTTGTTGTACATACGCCTATGTCTGAACCTAGAATTCCTATCCCAGAGTTTTTTTCTGGAGATAGATCTAGTTTTCTGAATTTTAGGAACAATTGCAAGTTGTTTCTTTCCTTGAAATCTCGCTCCTCTGGAGACCCTGCTCAGCAGGTCAAGATTGTTATATCTTTCCTGCGGGGTGACCCTCAGAATTGGGCATTTGCATTGGCACCAGGGGATCCTGCGTTGCTCAATGTGGATGAGTTTTTTCTGGCATTGGGTTTGCTCTATGAGGAACCTAACCTAGAGATTCAGGCTGAAAAAGCTTTATTGGCTCTCTCAGGGGCAAGATGAAGCAGAAATATATTGTCAGAAATTTCGGAAATGGTCGGTGCTTACTCAGTGGAATGAGTGCGCTCTGGCTGCAAAATTCAGAGATGGCCTTTCTGAGGCCATTAAAGATGTTATGGTGGGGTTCCCGGCGCCTACAGGTCTGAATGAGTCCATGACTATGGCTATTCAGATTGATCGGCGTTTACGGGAGCGCAAACCTGTGCACAATTTGGCGGTGTCTTCTGAACAGGCACCTGAGATAATGCAATGTGATAGAATTCAGTCCAGAAGTGAACGGCAAAATTATAGGCGGAAAAATGGATTGTGTTTTTATTGTGGTGATTCAGCTCATGTTATATCAGCATGCTCTAAACGCACAAAAAAGGTTGATAAGTCTGTTGCCATTGGTACTTTACAGTCTAAGTTCATTCTGTCTGTGACGCTGATTTGTTCATTATCATCCATTTCCGTTGATGCCTATGTGGATTCAGGCGCTGCCCTGAGTCTTATGGATTGGTCATTTGCCAATCGCTGTGGGTTTAGTCTGGAACCTCTGGAAGTTCCTATTCCTTTGAAAGGAATTGACTCTACACCTTTGGCTATGAATAAACCTCAGTACTGGACACAAGTGACCATGCGTATGACTCCCGTTCATCAGGAGGTGATTCGCTTCCTGGTACTGAATAATTTACATGATGTCTTAGTGCTTGGTCTGCCATGGTTACAAACTCATAACCCAGTCCTGGACTGGAAAACAATGTCTGTGTTAAGCTGGGGATGTCAGGGGGTTCATGATGATGCATCTCCGATTTCTATCGCTTCATCTACTCCTTCTGAGGTTCCGGTATTTCTGTCTGATTATCGGGATGTTTTTGAGGAGCCTAAGCTCAGTTCGCTTCCTCCTCACAGGGATTGCGATTGTGCTATAGATTTGATTCCTGGCAGTAAATTCCCTAAAGGTCGTTTGTTCAATCTGTCAGTGCCAGAGCATACTGCTATGCGGAATTATGTTAAGGAGTCCTTGGAAAAGGGACATATCCGTCCATCTTCGTCCCCTTTGGGAGCAGGTTTTTTTTTGTGGCCAAAAAAGATGGTTCCTTGAGGCCTTGCATAGATTATCGTCTTTTGAATAAGATTACAGTCAAATATCAGTATCCTTTGCCATTGTTGACTGATTTGTTCGCTCGCATTAAGGGGGCTAAATGGTTCACTAAGATTGATCTTCGGGGTGCGTATAATCTTGTGCGGATAAGGCAGGGTGATGAGTGGAAAACCGCATTTAATACGCCTGAGAGCCATTTCGAGTATTTGGTGATGCCTTTTGGACTTTCTAATGCTCCTTCTGTCTTCCAGTCTTTTATGCACGATATTTTCCGTGAATATCTGGATAAATTTATTATCGTGTATTTGGATGATGTTTTGTTTTTTTCTGATGACTGGGAGTCTCATGTTCAGCAGGTCAGGAAGGTGTTTCAGGTCCTGCGGGCCAATTCTTTGTTTGTAAAAGGTTCTAAATGTCTCTTTGGAGTCCAGAAGATTTCTTTTTTGGGGTATATTTTTTCCCCTTCTACTATTGAGATGGATCCCGTCAAGGTTCAGGCTATTTGTGACTGGACGCAGCCTACATCTCTTAAGAGTCTACAGAAGTTCTTAGGCTTTGCTAATTTTTATCGTCGCTTCATAACTAATTTTTCTAGTGTTGTTAAGCCTTTGACGGATTTGACTAAAAAGGGTGCTGATGTTACTGATTGGTCTCCTGCGGCTGTGGAGGCCTTTCAGGAACCTAAGCGCCGGTTTTCTTCTGCTCCTGTGTTGCGTCAGCCAGATACGTCGCTTCCTTTTCAGGTTGAGATTGATGCTTCCGAGATCGGAGCGGGGGCGGTTTTGTCACAGAGAATCTCCGATGGCTCAGTGATGAAGCCATGTGCGTTCTTTTCTAGAAAATTTTCGCCCGCTGAACGGAATTATGATGTTGGTAATCGGGAGCTTTTGGCCATGAAGTGGGCATTTGAGGAGTGGCGTCATTGGCTTGAGGGTGCTAGACATCGTGTGGTGGTCTTGACTGATCACAAAAATCTGATGTACCTTGAGTCTGCCAAGCGTCTGAATCCTAGACAGGCTCGTTGGTCACTGTTTTTCTCCCGTTTCAATTTTGTGGTTTCATACCTGCCAGGTTCAAAGAATGTGAAGGCGGATGCTCTTTCTAGGAGTTTTGTGCCTGACTCCCCTGGAAATTCTGAGCCCACTGGTATCCTTAGGGATGGGGTGATTTTGTCGGCTGTCTCCCCAGACTTGCGACGTGCTTTGCAGGAGTTTCAGGCGGATAAACCTGATCGTTGTCCGTCGGAAAGACTGTTTGTTCCGGATAATTGGACCAGTAGAGTCATCTCCGAGGTCCATTCTTCTGTGTTGGCAGGTCATCCTGGAATATTTGGTACTAGAGACTTGGTGGCCAGGTCTTTTTGGTGGCCTTCCTTGTCGAGGGATGTGCGTTCTTTCGTGCAGTCTTGTGGAGTTTGCGCTCGGGCTAAGCCTTGCTGTTCTCGGGCCAGTGGATTGTTGTCACCTTTGCCTATCCCGAAGAGGCCTTGGACGCACATTTCCATGGACTTTATTTCGGATCTCCCTGTCTCTCAAAAAATGTCCGTCATCTGGGTTGTGTGTGACCGCTTTTCTAAGATGGTTCATCTGGTACCCTTGCCTAAGTTACCTTCTTCCTCTGAGTTGGTCCCTCTGTTTTTTCAAAACGTGGTCCGTTTGCATGGCATTCCGGAGAACATCGTTTCTGACAGGGGATCCCAGTTTGTGTCTAGATTTTGGCGGACGTTCTGTGCTAAGATGGGCATTGATTTGTCCTTTTCGTCTGCATTCCATCCCCAGACGAATGGCCAGACGGAATGAACTAATCAGACTTTAGAAACTTATTTAAGGTGTTTTGTTTCTGCTGATCAAGATGACTGGGTTTCCTTTTTGCCGCTTGCCGAGTTTGCCCTTAATAATCGGGCTAGTTCTGCTACCTTGGTTTCTCCTTTCTTTTGTAATTCGGGGTTTCATCCTCGTTTTTCCTCTGGTCAGGTGGAGCCTTCTGATTGTCCTGGAGTGGACATGGTGGTGGATAGGTTGCATCGGATTTGGAGTCATGTGGTGGACAATTTGAAGTTGTCCCAGGAGAGGGCTCAGCAGTTTGCTAATCGCCGTCGCCGCGTGGGTCCTCGACTTCTTGTTGGGGACTTGGTGTGGTTGTCTTCTCGTTTTGTTCCTATGAAGGTCTCTTCTCCTAAGTTCAAGCCTCGGTTCATCGGTCCCTATAGGATCTTGGAAATTCTTAACCCTGTGTCGTTTCGTTTGGATCTCCCGGCATCGTTTGCTATTCATAATGTGTTCCATCGGTCGTTGTTGCGGAAGTATGAGGTACCTGTTGTTCCTTCGCTTGAGCCTCCTGCTCCGTTGCTGGTGGAGGGTGAATTGGAGTATGTTGTGGAGAAGATCTTGGATTCTCGTGTTTCCAGACGGAAACTACAGTATTTGGTCAAGTGGAAGGGTTATGGTCAGGAGGATAATTCTTGGGTGATTGCCTCTGATGTTCATGCTGCCGATTTGGTCCGTGCTTTTCATAGGGCTCATCCTGGTCGCCCTGGTGGTTCTCGTGAGGGTTCGGTGACCCCTCCTCAAGGGGGGGGTACTGTTGTGAGTTCTGTTTTTGGGCTCCCTCTGGTGGTTACTGATGGTACTGGGTGACTTGTGTTCTCTGCGGTCTCTGGTGTCCACCTGTTCCATCAGGTTATGGGAGTTTCCTATTTAACCTGGCCTTTTTGTCATTTCCTCGCCGGCTATCAATGTAATCAGCGTGTCTTTTTACCTCTGCTCCCTGCGTCTGTTATCTTCAGGACAAGCTAAGTTTTGATTTTCCTGTTCCACGTTTTGCTTTATTTTTGTCTTAGTCCAGCTTGCAGATATGTGATTCCTTGCTGCTGGTTGCTCTAGTGGGCTGAAATTACTCCTCATGTTCCATGAGTTGGCACATGAGTTCAAGTAATTTCAGGATGGGTTTTTGAAGGGTTTTTCGCTGACCGCGCAGTTCCTTTTGTGATCCCCTGCCATTGGGATCATGACAATTGCCCCAGAGTGTCCAGCAATCTGCCCCAGTGTGTCCAGCAATCTGCCCCAGTGTGTCCAGCATATTACCCCCAGTGTGTCCAGCAATCTGTCCCAGTATGTCCAATTGTCCAGCATTGCCCACAGTGTGTCCAGTAATCTGCCCCAGTGTCTCCAGCATTGCCCCCAGACAGTGTGTCCAGCAATCTGCCTCAGTGTGTCCAGCATATTACCCCCAGTGTGTCCAGCAATCTGCCCCAGTATGTCCAGCATTGCCGTCAGTGTGTCCAGCAATCATCTGACCCAGTGTGTTCTTCAGCATTGCCCCCAGTGTGTCCACCGTTAGGTTATCAAAAAGCAAAACAAAAAAAAAAACAAAACAAACCGAGTCTCCTCACCTGACCTGTGCACTCCAGCGGCGAGCTCCCTCCAGCAGCGCGCACTCGCCAGCGACTGACAATGACATCAGACGCCGGCGATGTGTGCGCTGCGCCTGCTGCGGCCGACTTCAGCTGACAGCCTCCAATTGGCTGGCGGCTGTTGTTAACTATTGACGTGCGGGCGCACGCCCGCACGTCAATAGGAAACCGCTGCAGCGCCGGAAGGGGCCCGGTGATCACATGAGACGGGGCCCGATGCGGGCCCCCTCTGCCCACCGGGTCCGGGGGCCCATAAATGCTGGCGGGCAATCTGTGTGGTAGCCCAGGGCCCCCCCCACACCACTGGGCCCTGGGCTACCGCCCATATTGACCTTCTTATAATCCGCCCCTGCCCCTAAGTGAAAATGTCCAAATTGTGTCTAAAGTGTGAATATTTTGTGTGGGCACCATTATTTTCAAGCACTGCCTTAATTCTCTTGTGCATGGAGTTCACTAGAGTTTCACAGGTTGCCACTGGAATCCTCTTCCACTCCTCCATGATGACATCAAAAAGCTGGTGGAGGTGAGAGACCTTGAGCTCTTCTGTCACAGGATACCTCCCAGATGCTCAATAGGGTTTAGGTCAGGAGACATGATTAGAAGAGGCTTCCTTGTGGGACGACAGCCATGCAGACCAATTTGATGCAGTGTGCGGCGTATGGTCTGACCACTGACAGGCTGACACACCACCCCTTTATCCTCTGCAGCAATGCAGGCAGCAATCATACATCTACTTTGAAAACATAACCTCTGGAATATGACGCACGTGCACTCAACTTTTTTGTTCGACCATGGCAAGGCATGTTCTGAGTGGAACCTGTCTTGTTAAACCGCTCTCTGGTCTTGGCCACCATGATGCAGCTCAGTGTCAGGGTGTTTTCTTATAGCCTAGGCCATCTTTATGTAGAACAACAATCCTTTTTTTCAGATCCTCAGAGTTCTTTGCCATGAGGCGCCAGGATGAACTTCCAGTGACCAGTATGAAAGCGTGTGAGAGCGATAACACCAAATTTAACACACCTGCCCCCCATTCCCACCTGAGACCTTATAACACTGAGTTACATGACAACAGGGAAGAAAAATGGGTAATTTGGCACATAGGGGCACCTGGCGCCCCTTCATATCTTGGTAACAATACTTTTATATAATTGTTATATTTCATTGTTTTTAGATAGGGAGTGTATATATATATATATATATATATATATATATATATATATACATATATATATGTATATATATATATATATATATATATATATATATATATATATATATACACATATACAGTCATGGCCAAAAGTATTGACACCCCTGCAATTCTGTCAGATAATGCTCATTTTCTTCCTGAAAATGATTGCAAACACAAATTATTTGGTATTATTATCTTCATTTAATTTGTCTTAAATGAAAAAACACAAAAAGAATTGTCCTAAAGCCATATTGGATATAATTCCACACCAAACATAATAAAGGGGGTGGACAAAATTATTGGCACTGTTCGAAAAATCATGTGATGCTTCTCTAATTTGTGTAATTAACAGCACCTGTAACTTACCTGTGGCACCTAACAGGTGTTGGCAATAACTAAATCACACTTGCAGCCAGTTGACATGGATTATAGTTGACTCAACCTCTGTACTGTGTCCTTGTGTGTACCACATTGAGCATGGAGAAAATAAAGAAGACCAAAGAACTGTCTGGGGACTTGAGAAACCAAATTGTGAGGAAGCATGAGCAATCTCAAGGCTACAAGTCCATATCCAAAGACCTGAATGTTCCTGTGTCTACCGTGCGCAGTGTCATCAAGAAGTTTAAAGCCCATGGCACTGTGGCTAACCTCCCTAGATGTGGACGGAAAAGAAAAATTGACAAGAAATTTCAACGCAAGATTGTGCGGATGTTGGATAAAGAACCTCGACTAACATCCAAACAAGTTCAAGCTGCCCTGCAGTCCGAGGGTACAACAGTGTCAACCCGTACTATTCATTCAGACGCCGACGGAAAGGGACTGTATGGTAGGAGACCCAGGAAGACCCCACTTCTTACCCCGAGACATAAAAAAGCCAGGCTGGAGTTCGCCAAGACTTACCTGAAAAAGCCTAAAACGTTTTGGAAGAATGTTCTCTGGTCAGATGAGACAAAAGTAGAGCTTTTTGGGCAAAGGCATCCACATAGAGTTTACAGGAGAAAAAAAAGAGGCATTCAAAGAAAAGAACACGGTCCCTACAGTCAAACATGGCAGAGGTTCCCTGATGTTTTGGGGTTGCTTTGCTGCCTCTGGCACTGGACTGCTTAACCGTGTGCATAGCATTATGAAGTCTGAAGACTACCAACAAATTTTGCAGCATAATGTAGGGCCCAGTGTGAGAAAGCTGGGTCTCCCTCAGAGGTCATGGGTCTTCCAGCAGGACAATGACCCAAAACACACTTCAAAAAGCACTAGAAAATGGTTTGAGAGAAAGCACTGGAAAGAAAGACTTCTAAGGTGGCCAGCAATGAGTCCAGACCTTCCCATAGAACACCTGTGGAGAGATCTAAAAATGGCAGTTTGGAGAAGGCACCCTTTAAATATCAGGGACCTGGAGCATTTTGCAAAAGAAGAATGGTCTAAAATTCCAGCAGAGCATTGTAAGAAACTCATTGATGGTTACCGGAAGGGTTGGTCGCAGTTATTTTGGCTAAAGGTTGTGCAACCAAGTATTAGGCTGAGGGTGCCAATACTTTTGTCTGGCCCATTTTTGGAGTTTTGTGTGAAATGATCAATGTTTTGCTTTTTGCTTCATTCTCTTTTGTGTTTTTTCATTTAAGACAAATTAAATGAACATAATAATACCAAAGAATTTGTGATTGCAATCATTTTCAGGAAGAAACTGAGTATTATCTGACAGAATTGCAGGGGTGTCAATACTTTTGGCCATGACTGTATATGTGTGTAGTGACATATGTCTAGGGTTATATGTGTGACTAGTGATAATGTAACATCTGTCCTGAAGGCAAGTCGCACCTAGGTGTTAATAGGTACTTCCTTGTGACTAGTAGAAATTCTGTCTCCATATCTCACCAGGAGGTCTAGCTAGGGCCGAGAAGAAAAGCAACATTTGGCACCTTCTAGGTCTTGGAGGGGAGACACTAATTGCGGCCTGAGGGAATCTATTCCTGAGAACCTTTCCAGAAGAGAAAATAATATATTCATTGGGGGCACGGCCGTGGCCCAATCAAACAGGCAGCAGTTATGATATTGACCTGAGGGGCCGGTCTAGAATCCTGACCTCCAGATCAAAGTTATAAATTTAGGCTGCAGACAGAGAATTGTGTTCACATGATGGGGGCAGCCTGAGAAGCTGGTGTGATCCAACCTACATTCGTCCTACCCTCAGGGAGCAGAGGCAGACTACAAGTTAGCTATTTCTGTAAGTTTTCTCCTGTTTATTTTGATACTGTTTTGCATAAGTTGCATGTCTTTTTATTATATTTTTATACATTTTCTTATTGTAAGCACTGACCCTTTTGTTATTAAAGTATAAAACTTTAACAAGTTGAACCTTGAATGTTCTAAAAGAATCCATAGCCTAAGGTGTGTGAGCCTTATGAGTGATAGACATATTTTTATTAGTATTACTATACCTGGGACTCATCGCCTGTGTATTCGGTGAGTGGTGGCAGCACGTATGAGCGGGTGTGTAGCCTGGGTCGGTGTGATTTATGCTCCCATTACAGCATAGGACAGAGGTTAAATGCTGGACTGAGAGTGGGGAGATAGATTAACCCTTGCAGGCACAACCTCAAGTCACGTGTGAGAGCAGGCACGTGACGAATTAGTGACAGCACGGAGTAGGGTGAATTGGTGGCAGCGGTAGGATAGAATTATTTCTATTAGAGCATTAGTGCATGGTTTAAGCAATTATTCCCTGTACTAAAGAATTGGTATCCTTGCGAGGAGTGCACCAGTTCTTCAAGGTTCAACTCAGTGCTTACTTAGACATACTTGCAAACAGTTTCCCCTCCTCGTTTTTCTTTTCTATCTTTTATTTGGCAAAGACTGTTCATCGATATGGCAGCCCAGTACAAGAAGCTGAGCAAAGAGACTCTGACCGGCCTCTGTGAGCAGAGAGGAATAGAGACCACCGACAGATCCAGAGAGCGGCTGATCTGTTCCTTGATTGAGCATGACATGGAGCAAAGTGCTGAAGCATCGGGCCAAGGAGAGAGTCCACCTCAGAGAGACCCAGCAATGCCAGCTCTCGCATCGGAGATACCTGATGGAAATGCCAGTGCTGAGGAGCCTATGGACTGTACTTTACAAATGGACTTACAACGGCTGGGAACAAGTGATCCCAATCTGCGCATGCAGCTTATTCTACAGTACCGACAGGCTGCAGAACGCCAGGCTGAGAGAGAGGCTGCAGAACGCCAGGCTGCTGCTGCAGAACGCCATGACCAGGCTGAGAGAGAGGCTGCAGAACGCCGTAACCGGGCTGAGAGGGAGGCTGCAGAACGCCGGGAGGACAGAACTTTCCAGCTTCAGATGGCTCAAATAGAGAGGGGTATCAGTCCTCAGATAACCCCCTCCCAGGACATAAATCTAAGGAGACCACGTCCAGAAAACTTCCCTGTGATGGAGAAGGATACGGACTTAGATACTTTCCTGTGGGGATTTGAAAATATCCTGCAGGTAGTAACATCTACCCCGTGAGCAGTGGGCACAGTATCTAACCCCAGAGTTGAGAGGCAAAGCCCTGGAAGTTTTTGCTGGCCTCCCACCCGAGCTAGATGCAAACTATGAGGCCATAAAAGAGGCCCTGATCAGGAAATACAACCTGACATCAGAAGTGTATCGTAGAAAGTTCCGGAACCTACAACGTGGATCAACTGACAGCTATGTGGATGTTGTGAGCACCTTGAGGACCACGTTCCACCAATGGATTAGAGGACTTTCTGTTAACAGTTTTGAGGACTTAATGGATCTTATGGTCAAGGATCAATTTCTTCACATGTGCCCCACGGATGTACGACAATTTGTGTGTGATCGGGAGCCACAAACTGCGGATCAGGCTGCAAGGATTGCGTACTGCTATGTGGCTAACAGGATGCCTGAGGTGCGGAACCATCGGGATTCAGCTGGAAGGGAAGGTAAGCCAAACAGGGACCCTTCTACCTCTGCCGGCCGATCACCAGTGCTGTCCAAGCCCACCTTCTATGGGGCCCCAGGGAATAGACATTCTCTAGGCGATGCATGCTTCCCCTGCAACAAATTGGGACATGTTAGCGCTGTCTGCCCTGATAGGGAGAAACGCCCAACTACCACCACAAAGCCATCTGTGCCCCCACCGTCTGTCCTCTTTGTAGCCGGCTCTGATGCGAGGGCGAATGAGAACTGTCAATCTGTCACTGTTGGCAATAAAGTCACCATTGGTCTCAGAGACACTGGGGCAGAGGTGACCCTGGTGCATCCAGCCATGATAACCCCTGCCGATATCATACCAGGAAAGACTATGTCTATAACTTGGATTGGAGGGGTCAGCCCTGCCGTGCCCATGGCCCGTGTGTACCTGGACTGGGGAGCAGGGAAAGGACTGAGAGAAGTGGGAGTATCAGAGGCTATTCCCACCAATGTGTTGCTAGGCACAGACCTGGGGAGGATGGTGTCCCACTATGTTCGTCCCTTGCAAGTAAATGATGCAGAGAAGGTGGAAGAAAGTGACCCACCTGAGATCCCGTGCGAGGAGGGAAAATGTCCCAATGCACAGAACTGTAATTTTATGGCAGCTGTGACCCGGAGTCAGGCTGCGGCTCAGACTCAGGCCCAGAGATTAGAGGATGAGTCTCAGACAGAACTGCCAGGACAGGAGGCCCATACTGTGGTCCCGGAGCCTCCATACATGGCAGACCCACCAAGGTCCCTGATAACAGACACTGAAAACTCAGCTTCAGACCAGGGCCTGGCAGTCACACTAGGCCAGGGCCTGCAGGCTGACAGTCAGAGCTTCCAGGAGGCCCTGCAGACAGATGTCAGTCTGGAGGAGCTCAGATGTCTTGCAGACCGACCCCCTGCTGCTTCTGACAAAGAGAGAGTACCGTATATACTCGAGTATAAGCCGAGATTTTCAGCCCAAAATTTTGGGCTGAAAGTGCCCCTCTCGGCTTATACTCGAGTCAAGGTGGGTGGCAGGGTCGGCGGGTGAGGGGGAGAGGGCGCTGAGGCATACTTACCTAGTCCCAGCGATCCTCGCGCTGTCCCTGCCGTCCCACGGTCTTCTGTGCTGCAGCTCTTCCCCTCTTCAGCAGTCACGTGGGACCGCTCATTACAGAAATGAATAAGCGGCTCCACCTCGCATAGGGGTGGAGCCGCCTATTCATTCCTCTAATCAGCGGTGCCGGTGACCGCTGATAGAGAAAGAAGCTGCGGCACCGAAGACCAGGCAGAGGGACAGCGCGAGGATTGCCAGGACTAGGTAAGTATAGCATATTCACCTGTCCTCGTTCCAGCCGCCGAGCGTCGCACCATCTTCCCGGCCGGCGCCTCCATCTTCCCGGCGTCTGCGCTCTGACTGTTCAGGCAGAGGGCGCGATGACGCATATAGTGTGCGCGGCGCCCTCTGCCTGATCAGTCAGAGCAGAGACGCCGGGAAGATGGAGGCGCCGGAACGAGACGCCGGGAGCTGCAATCAAGGGAGGTGAGTATGTGTTTTTTTTTTTTTATTGCAGCAGCAGCAGCGGCGGCAGAGATTTATGTGGAGCATCTATGGGGCACAGTGAACGGTGCAGAGCACTGTATATGGCACATCTATGGGGCACAGTGAACGGTGCAGAGCACTGTATATGGCACATCTATGGGGCACAGTGAACGGTGCAGGGCACCGTATATGGCACATCTATGGGGCACAGTGAACGGTGCAGGGCACCGTATATGGCACATCTATGGGGCACAGTGAACGGTGCAGGGCACCGTATATGGCACATCTATGGGGCACAGTGAACGGTGCAGGGCACCGTATATGGCACATCTATGGGGCACAGTGAACGGTGCAGGGCACCGTATATGGCACATCTATGGGGCACAGTGAACGGTGCAGGGCACCGTATATGGCACATCTATGGGGCACAGTGAACGGTGCAGGGCACCGTATATGGCACATCTATGGGGCACAGTGAACGGTGCAGGGCACCGTATATGGCACATCTATGGGGCACAGTGAACGGTGCAGGGCACCGTATATGGCACATCTATGGGGCACAGTGAACGGTGCAGAGCACCGTATATGGCACATCTATGGGGCACAGTGAACGGTGCAGGGCACCGTATATGGCACATCTATGGGGCACAGTGAACGGTGCAGAGCACCGTATATGGCACATCTATGGGGCACAATGAACGGTGCAGAGCACCGTATATGGCACATCTATGGGGCACAGTGAACGGTGCAGAGCACCGTATATGGCACATCTATGGGGAAATATGAACGGTGCAGAGCACTGTATGGCACAGCTATGGGGAAATAATGATCTATTTTTATTTTTGAAATTCACCGGTAAATGCTGCATTTCCACCCTAGGCTTATACTCGAGTCAATAAGTTTTCCCAGTTTTTTGTGGCAAAATTAGGGGGGTCGGCTTATACTCGGGTCGGCTTATACTCGAGTATATACGGTATACTGGGACCTGTTGTTTGCCTACAGAGAGGTACCCTAGGCGTCTACTGGATTCTCCCCCTTTGAACTGGTTTATGGGAGGAGGGTCAGGGGGCCACTTGATTTGATTAAGGACTGTTGGGAAGACGACCCCAGAACTACTGGAGTCTCAGTGGCCGAATATGTATTGCGGCTCAGAGAGAGCAACCTGGCCCATGAGAACGTGACCCAGGCCCAAATCAACCAGAAGGTCTGGTACGACCGTAATGCCAGACTGGGGGCCTACGAGGAAGGGCAGAAGGTTTGGGTGTTGGTCCCTATCTTACAGAATAAATTGCAGGCCGCATGGGAGGGACCATATACTGTACATAAGCAGCTGAATGATGTTAATTATGTGGTGACACTAGATGAGCATGCGAAGCGTCAGAAAGTGTTTCATGTAAATATGTTGAAGGCTCATCATGCCAGGGAGGCCTGTGTCTTACCTGTCTGTAGCCTGCCTGAAGAGGGTGAGGCTGATCTGTTACTGGATGTGGGGGCCGGGACTCAGTACATGGAGTCCCTGGAATCAGCAGAGTTTAACCCTTAGCTATCCCACAGTCAGAGGTCTGAGCTGATGGGGGCGCTCAGCGAGTTCACTGAAGTCTTCACAGGGGAGCCTGGGAAGACACACTTAGCAGTTCACCATGTGGACATTGGTACTAATCCCCCAGTACGGCATTCTGCATAACGTGTGTCAACAGAGGTGAAGGCACACTTGAGGGAACAGGTAGCACAAGGCTTGGTGATTACATACCAGAACTGAAGCACAAAGCTTGGTGATTACATACCAGAACTGAGGCTCAAAGCTTGGTGGTTACATACCAGAACTGAGGCTAAAGGCTTGGTGGTTACATACCAAAACAAGCTAAAAGCTGAGTGGTTACATACAATAACTGAGGCACAAAGCTTGCTAGTTACATACCAGAACTGAGGCACAAAGCTTGGTGATTACATTCCAGAACTGAGGCACAAAGCTTGGTGGTTAGATGCAAGAACTGAGGCACAAATCATGGTGGTTACATACCAGAACTGAAGCACAAAGCTTGGTGATTACATACCAGAACTGAGGCTCAAGTCTAATGGTGTTACATACCAGAACTGAGGCTCAAAGCTTGATGGTTACATACCAAAACAAGCTAAAAGCTGAGTGGTTACATACAATAACTGAGGCACAAAGCTTGCTAGTTACATACCAGAACTGAGGCACAAAGCTTGGTGATTACATACCAGAACTGAGGCACAAATCATGGTGGTTACATACCAGAACTGAAGCACAAAGCTTGGTGATTACATACCAGAACAGAAGCACAAAGCTTGATGATTATATACCAGAACTGAGGCTCAAGCCTGATGGTGTTACATACCAGAACTGAGGCTCAAAGCTTGGTGGTTACATACCAGAGCTGAGGCACAAAGCTTGGTGGTTACATACCAGAACTGAGGCACAGAGCATGGTGGTTACATACCAGAGCTGAGGCCCAAAGCATGGTGGTTACATACCAGAAGTGAGGCACAAAGCATGGTGATTACATAACAGAACTGAAGCACAAAACTTGGTGATTACATACTAGAACTGAAGCATAAAGTTTGATGATTACTTACCAGAACTGAGGCTCAAGCCTGATGGTTACATACCAGAACTGAGGATGAAAGTTTGGTGGTTACATACTAGAACTGACGCTAAAAGCTTTGTGGTTACATACCAGAACTGAAGCACAAAGCTTGGTGATTACATACCAGAGCTGAAGCACAAAGCTTGGTTGTAACATACCAGAACTGAAGCACAAAGCTTGATTGCATACCAGAACTGAGGCTAAAAGCTTGGTGGTTACACACCAGAACTGAAGCACAAAGCTTGGTGGCTACATACCAGAACTGAAGCAAAAAGCTTGGTGGTTACATATCAGAACTGAAGCACAAGGTTTGGTGGTTACATACCAGAACTGAAGCACAAGGCTTGGTGATTACATACCAGAACAGAAGCACAAAGATTGATGATTACATACCAGAACTGAGGCTCAAGCCTAATGGTTACATACCAGAACTGAAGCACAAAGATTGGTGGTTACATACCAGAACTGAGGCTCAAAACATGGTGGTTACTTACCAGAACTGAGGCTCAAAACATGGTGGTTACTTACCAGAACTGATGCTAAAATCTTGGTGATTACATGCCAGAACTGAGGCACAAAGCTTGGTGGCTAGGGAAAACAAAAGGAATGTAATTCACAGAAGGCCATCTCCAATAGCTAGTTCAGCTTGCCAGCTTAAGGGAATTCACTTAGCACAGTACAGTGAGTGTAGCACATTTGGTACAGTCCACAGTTACTCTCATTAGGTACAGTCTGTGATGATACTTGCTAACGCAGGCCACAATATAACTGCTCAGGCTTTCTTCCTTGGATCACCCCCCCCCCCTTACATGCATTTTAGTAATAGTAATCTACCAATGCTGTTTGTTTTTGGAATTATTCTCATTTCTATTTCTATAGTGCCTACTTTAAAATTCAGATGGAACATGTACAGACAATATTCTTGTGCTCACAAAAGATGACTTTTCCTGTAGCAGCTGTGTTAAAAATTGCAGTCAAGCATTTTTGCATCCATTTACTCCACTGAATATCAGTGCTTTGTGCTTTATAAGATGAGGATTGTAGAACATACACAAACTAATTACCGTAAGTTGCATGAATGGCTTATACTGTCTGTATTGGCACAGAATGATCCATGTGCCTGAAGCCATCATGAAACGGCTAAAACAATGGGGATTTTTCACCAGTTTAAGGCAGGATCCAGACCTCAGTATGAAAATTGTGAATCCAGAAACACTGACTTTTAGATCTGGCTGGTGTTCTGTATGTCAAGTTTGCATCCTTATGTCAGCCATATCTCTGATTTTTACATCTATTTGACCTCTGTTTCATATATGGACATTTAAAAAACTAATAAAAAGCTTAAAAGATTGTCCAATGTAATCTTTGCACTTGATCTGTTAAAAAACATATGGCATCTGAATGTGGTCTGTATAGCATCTGTGGGGGTTTTTAGCGCACTTATTGGATTTATGAGGCGAGTTTGATTTGAATAAAAAACGTAGCAGAATAGTGCCTTCTGCTTTTTTTTTTTTTTTTTTTTTTTTAGCACAGACCATTGTTTATGTGAGCTAACCAATTATCTGTCATTGTCAATATGTTGTCCAGGTGCAGCCCCTTTGGCACATAGATAAAAAAATGGACCAAAAAATGAACTATAAGGTGTGAAGAAAGATTTCCTTGCCTTGTATTAAAAAGTGCAATGATTATCCATTTTACAATGATAATAGGGATGTATAGCAAGATGCCAACATGTCCTTGGTGCATTTATTTACCGTTATTCTTGGGTGAAGTGTTTCTCAAGCAAAAATGTTATGTCATTATTGAAATCGACTACGATATTTAATTAATTTGTTATTTTGCTGTCTGTTACTGGAAGAAGCCCTTAAAAATGGTTTTTGAAAATGTTATATCGGTGGCCTACCATGAGGACCATTAGATTAGGTCATCCACATCCTATCAGTGCTGGTCTTACACCCAGTACCCTCACTGATCAGCTGACCACTACTGCAACTCTGTTCCATTCAATTGAAAGGGAGAGAGCGCAGTACCAATCATGGCCACTATACAATGTACAGCGCTGTGCCTGTTCCAGTGCCCCTTCTGCTCAATTTGGGGGTCACACCTCCAGCGATGTTATAAAGATGACTTAGCCTAACTATTTTTTTTTTTTAGCATTTGCATTAACCTAACCCATGGCCATAATGAATTGGCCCCCGGCTCCATATCCAAACACAGAAGTCCAGACCAAGCTTGAGCTAGCACCTGGGAGCTTCTATCCCTAATCCACGGTGCTGGCACATAAGTCCACTGCCTATTTGACTGGAATTTCTTTTCATTTGACTAGACATTTCGCAGCAGGCCTAGGGGAAAGTAGCAGACACCTGCCACTGAGCCAGAAACAATTCGCTCTGACAACCATAGACAGTACTGTTTATATTTCTGCTGCAAGATTTGGTAAGAGGACTCTAAAGAAAACTCAAGCAAATTATGTGGGAGGAATGTGCTGTAAGTGGCTGGGGCCATATCAAACATTCACAGGCACTGTTCCCCTGTGCAGACTGTTTATGTGCATTCCTCCGGAAGTATCACAATTAATGTTCAGAACTGTTTAAAAGTTTTTTACACCAAAAGATACACTGGGGGTGCCAAATTTTAAATTGTGATGAAAAAAGAAAACCTTTTGTTACCATTCAGTTATATCACATTTTGTTTTTTTATCTTGAGTTACAGTAAATGAAGAAATTGTGTTTAAAGGTATGCGTCAACTTGTAAGATGTGTAGGTATGTTGGTAATGTGTATCTGTACATATAATGTGTATGTGTGTAAGCAACATTCACTGTGTTTTGACTGATCGATGCATCAGTTACAGTAAAATTATGTTTTGGACTGTAATTGGGGCATCCATCAATTTCAGATCTTTTATACACGAAAATCAATTTTTGTGGTTAGATATTACATAAAAAAACAAACCATAATATCCAGAAGAATTCATTTAAAGGGAATCTGTCACCTACTTTTTCGTATATAAGCTTCGGCCACCACCATTAGGGGCTTATCTACAGCATTCTGTAATGCTGTAGATAAGCCCCCGATGTAACCTGAAAGGTAAGAAAAACAAGTTACATTATACTCACCTGGGGGGGTCCTGGTGCTGTCCGGTCCGATGGGCGTCGTGGTCTGGGTCCGGGGCCTCCCATCTTCATGCGATGACGTCCTCTTCTTTTTTTTTTCTTCCTGTCGCGGCTCCGGCGCAGGCGTACTTTATCTGCCCTGATGAGGCCAGAGCAAAGTACTGCAGTGCGCAGGTGCTGGGAAAGGTCCGAGAGGCCTGGCGCCTGCGTACTTTGCTCTGCCCTCAACAGGGCAGATAAAGTACTCCTGCGCCGGAGCCGCAGCAGGAAGAGGACGTCATCCTATTATGGGAGGCGCCGGACCGCGACTCCCATCGAACTGGACCGCCCCCCCAGGTGAGTATAATTTAACTTGTTTTTCTTATCTTTCAGGATGCTGTAGATAAGCCCCTGATGGCGGTGGTCGAAGCTTATATACGAAAAAGTAGGTGACAGATTCCCTTAAAGGAATTTTTCCTTTCAATTACTTTTTTCACTGGCTGCAGTTTGCTATAAAAAAACAAACCATATTGTACTCGCCTTCCCGGGACCAATGGTGAGTTTCTGGCTGTGTACCTCGTGGCAGGCATTGGTTGCAGCGCTGAGACCTCCTTGACAGTACGTCAGCCAACCAGTGAACTCGGTGGCTCTAACTGGGCATTCCCCTGTAAATGGAACGCCCCTTTCAGAGCCACTGAGCTCACTGATTGGCTGCCCTGCTATTAAGGTCACAGCAGCGCTGCAGCCAATGCCAGAAATGTAATTGATCGGGAGCAATCCGCTTCAAAGATTAGTTACTGTTGAACGTCTGCAGTATAATAAAGAAATGTCACAAATCACAGCTCCGTTCTGGGCAGCAGTTCATAGAATGCATTGGAGTTAGAAAAGGTATGAAGAAGAGCCACAACGCTGATAAGGGGGACCTTGGATATGAGGAAAGCTTAAAGAGGTGGTCCAGTACTTTTATATTGGCGGATTATCCTTAGATTGGATGAAGAATATCAGATTAGTGGGGGTGCAATACCTGGCACTCCCTTTGATCAGCTGTTCTCAATACCGCCACCGGAAACATGTTGCTGAGCAGAACAGCACAGCTCCACCAACTGCATAGTGCCTGCAGCGGGTACTGCAAATTCACCCGTATTAATTAGAATAGGGATGAATGTTCCATGATCAAACACGAAGGAGAAAGTAGTGTAAATCACCTGAAGTAGTGCTTGACAATTTGAAACGCGTTGAATAAAATCCTCATGTTTTAATAAACTCCTGAGTATTGATGTCTTTCATACACAGCAGCACGGGAGGTATCCACAAATTCTTCTTAGTCTCCATACCCAGCTATGGCATGCAGTTCTGCAATTGATCACGATGTCAGTGGTGACCACATGTTAACACTTCACTGGCCGGGCTACCAGGTATTGCACCAACATTGATATAACATTATTTATTTATCTTAAGGATAGTCCATCAATATAAAAGTGCTAGACAACCATTTAAAAAAAATTACATTAATTCTGTCTTGAGAAAAGACATCTAAGAGGGAACAAGATTGATCAGTACAAGTACTTAAATGGTCCATAAAAAATATGGTCAGCTGTTCTATGGATAAGCAGCGCTGGAGTCCTGGGTTCAAACCCCACCAAGGACAACATCTGCAAAGAGTTTGTATGTTCTCTGCGTGTTTGTGTGGGTTTCCTCTGGGTACTCCGGTTTCCTCCCACACTCGAAAGACATACTGATAGGGAATTTAGATTGTGAGCCCAAAAGGGGACAGTGATGATAATGTGTGCAAACTGTAAAGCGCTGTGGAATATGTTAGCGCTATATAAAAATAAAGATTATTATTATTATTTATTATTAAGTGAACTCAGCTTTAGGCCTCATTCACACATCAGTATTTTTGATCAGTATTTCATCAGTATTTGTATGTCAAAACCAGGAGTGTCTCCAAAACACAACAGGTGTCAATCTTTCAATTAGAGTTTTTCTCTATAAGTTCTACTTCTGATTTTGGCATACAAGCACTGATGAAAAATACTGATGTGTGAATGAGACCTTAGGTAAACCCCTTAAAGAGAACATGTCAGGTCCCCCATGCACTCCAACCCAGCAGCATTCGTTTATGTAGTACTAAATTCCCTGCCTAGCCAGCCCTTTATCCTGTTATTTAAATCCATGTTTAAAAACAGTATTTATAAGCTACATTTTTCTTATGCTAATTAGCCCTTTAACTAGTCGATGGGGCGTTAGTTTCCACAGACTAGTCGGCCCTCTTTGCTTGTTATCACGTCCATGTGGGTGTGTTAAAATGATTTGCAAGAGATGGCGTCATTGCCAGCTCTCTGCACACCTTGCGCGCCACGGGCATGCGCGAGATTTGCAGAGAACTGCCAATGGCGCCACTTCTTGCAAATCATGTTATTACACCCACAGATTTCTCTTTAAATCTGTGGAACGATGGCAATCGTCAATAGTGTAAGAAAAGACTTAGATAATTTCTTATATTTAGACATTATACTTATGTTAATGTGTAAGATTCTTGTTCTGAATATTGAGTCAATCAATGTTCGGGATCACAAGGGAAAATTTGCTCTTTTAACTTGTTCTCTCATCCCTTGGTTGACCCTGATGGATCCATGTAGTTTTTTCATCCATACTATGTAACAAAGGGCTTGTGCAGACCACCGTATTTTCAGTCCTAGTGTAATCTGAGAATACATGGGGCCATGCCCATGTCTGAGGTTTTTTTTCTTTCCTCACAATAAGGCTGCCGTCACACTAGCAGTATTTGGTCAGTATTTCACATCAGTATTTGTAAGCCAAAACCAGGAGTGGGTGATAAATGCAGAAGTGGTGCATATAATTTTTCTATTATACTTTTCCTCTAATTGTTCCACTCCTGGTTTTGGCTTACAAATACTGATGTAAAATACTGACCACATACTGCTAGTGTGACGGCAGCCTAAGTCTTAAGTGCAGCATGCATGACCTGCAGTTGTAAATCGGATTGCACTCAGCCATGCATGTCAATAGGTCTGTCTAAAAAATTGTGCTGCACTCAGCTGTCATCTGGGTGTGGTCCGATTTTCACAGACTGACCAAATGGAGAAAATGGAGATTTTCTTTTTCATCTTCTCCTCACCCGAGAAAATCAATCATACGCTGATCCCACTTTGATAAGAGTATGATCAGAGTGTGAGTAACATAATTGTACCAATTTTCTCGAGTAAAAAAATGGCTTAAGAAGGGGCAAAACATTTCTTCTGAGTTTCATTTGATGGAAATTGGAATGCAAAAATAACCACAGACATTATTTGTGGCGGAAGTATGAAATTCAGATTCTCGGGACATAATCTTGCCACTATATCATGCCATTCCTGCAACAGATTTCCTTGCACTCCATTCTATCATCCACTGTAAAAACAAATCCTCCCTTTAAGTTGACTTCCCCGTCCCAATGTAAGGGCATATTCACACATCAGTATTTGGTCAGCATTTGGTCAGTACTGATGAAAAATGTAGAACTATATACTGACGGACAGCAAATACAAAGTGTAAACCAGACCTATGGTGCAGGGTAGGTATATTATCAGTGGCAGTGCTATTATGACATTTCAGGCTTACCAGCCTTTGTTTGATGCCATCAAATGCCCCCCGTAACTGCCCTGAAAACCATATTGGTATTATACAAACAGATCAAATACAACTTCACCGCATCTATGATGATTAGAACAGAATCCACATAATCTGTGATCCTCTGTAACATTTCCAGTATCGGTGTATTCATCCAGTGATGTGACTAATGTCGTCCTGCTGAGACTAATAGTTACACAATTGATCTCCGCCAACAATACTGTCACTAAGTGCACCTTTCTGTCCGGTTGTAATTTATTTGAGATTTTTGACTGTATAGTTGCTGGTAATCACTTGTGGTACAACTGGTCTTTGCAAGAATTCGTCAACATCACTGGATGAATACAAGGATACTATAAGTGTGACGGAGAGGGAAGAATACAGATGATGCGGATTTTTTTCTAAAGATCGTATATGTGGTAAAGTGCCATTTTTATTTGTTTTTATTGTGAAGAGTATTGCACAACCATATTGAACCTTACTTTGCTCTAGTCCCATTAGTGTATTGAAAATAATGTCCCTTTAAATAATTATAGTGTGATGATGTCATCAGCATTTCCTAAGCTAAATCCTATTGGTTTTCACCAGGATAAGCAGCGGGTGTGTTATCTGGCAGCAACTAATCCATATTAGTCTTCTGTTTAGATATTAAATGGGGTGTCCACAACCCCTTCTCAATCACTATCCTTACCCCCATGTAAACTAACAGCTCTACTCCCCTTTTTGTGGGCGCTGTTCTATGTTGGTGCTTAGTCTCCCGAGGCTCACGTGACATTGTGTCACGTAAGCCCTGCAGCCAATCAATGCCCGCTTCACTCTTAACTTTTTGCAGAAATCTGGAGGAAGTCAGAGAGCTGGCGCAACTCTTGCTTCTTACAGGTGTTAGTTTTTTTCCAGAGGAAATGAGTGAAGCGGCATAATGTCACGCAAGGCTCGAGAGAGTCAGTGCCTTCATTGCGGGAACAGGGCCCGCACTAGAGGTTAGTATAACCTGTAATTATTTAACACGAGGGACCTACATTAATGAAGAAGAATGTTGTTTAATGTATGTTCAGAGATTAATCAATAAACTGTTGAGTCGGTAAGCCAAACCTCCGACTCATCAATTTCTCTGACTCCGACCCCACAGCCCTGCCTCACTACTGAGCCTGTACATAAAGTGCAGCACAGATTCATCTCAACTAAAAGCCGAGATCCTTAGATCAAGAACAGAACAGACATTTATAGGACATTTCATAACTTTCATAACATTGTACTACTGTCTGCTGTACCCAATTTATTTTATATTTTAGGAATTGGTCCATTTTATTCTGACTCCAACACTCCACGAAAATGGACACCGACTCCACAGCCCTGGTGTTATGTAATAAATGCTAAGGTCAGGTTCACACTGCGTTTTAGCGGTCCGTTAGACGGACTACGTTACACCGCGGCATAACGCGGTGTAACGCAGTCTGTTAACGCCGCCATTGAGTCCAATGTCGGACGCATCGCTAGCGCACGCCCACAATGGGCGTGTGCTAGCGATGTGCCGTCATTGAGTGACGGACCCTGGGACGCAGGCTGCAGCGTTTCCGGGTCCGTCACTGCTAGCGCAGATAGAGCTAGCAGATGCTCTATCTGCGCTAGCGATGTGACAAGTCGGCACTTGCGGTAACAGCAGCCCGTTAACGCATGTGTTGAACGGGCTGCTGTTAACGCAATGTGAACCCGGCCTAAGGGTAATAAATGCTGTCATCTGCATAGCTATTGTGCTGCCATCACTATTCTATGAATAGATTAAAGGAAGTCTGTCATCCGCAAAATACAATGTAGGGTACTTAGTCTCCATAAAAATCATACTAGCACTGTACACTTTAGTGGTTTACTGCCCAAGAAAATTACTTTTCATTTAAATACAAAAGAAAGGGCTTTGGTGCGTCCTTGGCATGACTGCAGTGACACTTGGTGAGCGTGGCTGGGCTCAGGCCATGTCAAAGCCCACGCAGAAACAATGCGAGCTTTGTTCAGGCAGCCATCACACTGGGTGTAACACTGCACTTAGCCACACCACAGGTACACCAAAGACCCATCATTGGCAAGTCATTTTTTTCCAAGCATTGTTCCACTGAAATGTACAGTAATAGTTATTTTTTTATAGGGGCTAAATCTCCTACATCACTGCAACGCTGGTTTAATATGCATTTTGGTGATGACAGACTCCCATTAAATATGTAAGAGTAAACAGAACTGAAAAGGTCCTCCACAATCATGTGAGGTGCCCATTCAAATGTCAGATTGCAGAGATATGTTTCTTTTGTATACTTTAAGAACAAGTTCTAACATTGCTTTGTGGAAAGAGGGGGTCGTTTCCTTTCAATAACATGCCAATGTAGTGAGGAGTTATCCTCCGCAGGGCCAGAAGATATACAAATTCAGCCAAACCGGGTCCTTCAGAACTTTCTGTGCCCCCATGACTGGCATCAATCTTGTTGGTGAATGACAGTTTGTGAGTCACTAGGGAAATATTCACACTGTAATGGCTTAATCCCTTTCTCACCATTCCTTATCTTTACTATGCCCATTGTACCTCTTACTGCTTAATACTACATCAGAGAGAAAATAAAGCTTTCTTGTGTAATAAAGAACAAGCTACCTCTCATTTGACATGCTGAATTATGTCATGTAAAAGACATGTGCAACGCCCCAGAGTTCTGGTCGTTGCAGTAATGTCGCTCTGCCACTAAGGGGAGCAATGTTATGTCTGATTGCACTAAAGGAGTTCATCTGACCAGGTATCACAAACACACATTACACTTCACACTCCGGCCACCAGGGGGAGTGGTTCTATCTACTAGGCCACTCCTCACACTCTGGTAAAACTGGGGGTTGGACGGGAAGTTAGGCAGAAGGAGTTCGGGAGAGGACCTGTCAGGGGTGGGATCCTGACAGCGGCCTAGAAAGAGGACAGATCATTATGGAGCCGCGCCTGCACTACCTTGCGGCGGCATCTTAAGAAAGGACACGAAGCGAAGTATAGTGTGGGGAAGTGAGAAGCGTGATCACAGCACAGAGGAGATAGAACCAGAAGGAGTCGTGCCCCTGAGATCGTGGCAACATCCTTCTGAGGCGCGTAGCCGGTGGCCGGAGCACCGAGAAAGTAAGAGACTCTACGCATTACTTTGAACCACGGCAGGACAGTTAACTCTAGGTTGGCTGTCTCACCTAAATCACCTAAGCAGACAAAGGAGGCAATTGTGGGAGAGAGGCGACTCTAGGATCCCGGAAGAACTCCAGGCCTACCCCGTCATACGGGTGCGTCCTAGCCATATCATCTGGGGGACGGAGAACGAGAAAGAACATCAGAGACAGACACGACAGTTGTGAAGACTATCCCGTGGTGCTCAGCAGGGAAGGACTATAACACACAGGTGCTAGTTGGTAGGCACTGATTTCCACCTGCAAAGGGAACTCTGGATGTGCCTTCGGACTGACCGGTCTCAGCCAGCCCTGCCAGCAGTGCTCTGGATTGCGGATCCCTAAGTCTCCAGTAAAGAGGTAAAGAGACTGCAACCCTGTGTCCTCATTATTCATTGCACCTTGCACCACGCACCCAAACCACCACCTTTAATTGGACGCCCCTTAGCAGGGTCACGGATCGGGTCTAGCCACCGTGACATCCTTAGAACAGAAGAAGAAGAGGCCCGGTACCGAGTAACCCGCGACCCTGCGTCTGGGGGTGCTCCAACTTGGTGTCACGAACAGGATCTACTTAAGCCTGAAGAATCAGGTCATGTGTGCCTTGGAACTGTGATTGAACTGTAACTTATAGCAAAGACTGTGTATTGCTATTTGCCGCCAAAAAATCTGTCATTGCCGCGCCGTGTGGAGCGCGAGGGGAGGAGCCATAGCTTCATGGGTTGAGCTGGCTGGAAAAGCGCGCGGAGCGGAAGACACGGTAAGGTGGCGATCCCGGAAGAAGAACCCTGACAACGGCCCCGATCCCGGAAGGAGAACCCCGACAGGTTAGCAAAAGGGGAAGAACGGCAATGCCGGATCCTGGAGGAGCGGAGGCGGCGGCCACAGCTGCAGACTCGGGAGCACTTCCAGATTCCGTGGTAGACACAGCCACGGGTCTGATCTCACCGCCGGATGCCACGGGGCTTGCCGCTCCCATCAACCAGCCGGATGCTGCCGCCGCTACAACAGCCATAATGCCCTTCTCTATGCCGTACCTACCAGGGGCCGCCTGGCTCCCGCGATACTTTGGAGAAGCCCATACATTAACTGACTTTAAAGAGAGGATTTGTAGCATGCTCGAGTTTTATCCCTTGACGGAGCCTCAGAAAGTTCATATGATAACCGGCCAACTCTTTGGAGCGGCATTGAGGGAAGTGAAGTCCTGGCCCGCTGCAGACAAGAAAACTGTGCAACAGGTATTTGCCAAGCTTAAAACCACCTTTGACACCCGCACCGCTACGGAAATTAAACTGACGTTCTATGGGTGCAAGCAGAGGCCGCAGGATAGCTTACGGGACTATGCCCTTAATCTTCAGGAGGCGCTGCGGGCCATCAAGCAAAGTGACCCAAACAGCATACAGGATGAAGATAAACTCCTGAAGGAGCGGTTCATCGAGGGGCTCCTGTGCAGTAACCAAAGGGCCCAGCTACATTTCCTGGCCATGCAGAATTCAGACCTGACTTTTGCGCAATTCAAAGATAAAGCTATCCAGGCACTACCAGAGCGACAGCCCTGCCGCGCCACACTTCCCAGGCGTCAAGCCCTCATGTACCACCAGGAGGTGGCGCTAGACGCACCCGTCTCCGCCGAGGCCGATGCCCAGATCCTGGAAGACGACTCCCCTGCAGGACTGCGCCTAAAGGTACAGTAACTGGCCAGGAGTGTTGCTGCCCTAGCCCGGAACGTCCAGTCCCTACAGGAGGCCCCCAAGGAGAAGATCCAGCTGGCTTCCAGACCAGAAGATGTCCCCTGGCAGCGACCAAGGAGAGTTCCACTGACCAGAGGCAGAAACGACGATCGTTTTCATCGGGATGGACGACCTATCAGCCGCCGCTGCCACCAGGTGGGCCATCTTGCAAGGTACTGTCAGTTAAACGAGCAACCCCTGGGGCCAAGGGCCGACCCCCAGGAGTAGAATGCCCAGGCCCACCAAATTGGAGAGCCAAATACATCGGGGGGGGGGGTGTCCAGTTCTCCCCATCGTGATCGACGGTATCCCCAAGAACGCTTTGCTGGACACTGGTTCCCAGGTGACAACTATGCCCTATATTCTTTATAGACGTTATTGGGAGGACACCAACATTACCCGTGCCCCCAATGATGATTTCACCATAATAGCTAGTAATGGCCAGCCGCTGCCGCAAGTGGGGTATAAAGAGGTCACTATTAAGGTGGGGCGGGTAGAATTGGAGGCCCAAGGAATTGTCATTGTTGATATTGACCGACGCGAATGTAACCCCATGATGACCATCGGTACTAATGTCATAGAAAATTGTCTTGCAGAAGTTATTGTCTTGTTGCAGCAAGTAGCAGAGACAGTTGGTTACAGTGAACAACGTGCCTTGCAGAAAGAAATCAGAGCCCTAATGCGGAGACAGCAAGTGGAGCTGACTGGTGGTGAAATTGGCCGGGTCACAGTGAGTGATTCGAACCCCATTGCAATACCCCCCAGGAGTGAAATGTTAATATGGTGTCGGGGAGCCATAGGCCTCAGGGGTAAAGACTATCAGGCCCTGGTAGAACCTGTGTATTCTGAGAATAGGCCTACCCTCCTGATAGCCAGAGGGGTGGTTGACGTCCGCAAGGGGAGGGTGCCGGTACGTGTTCTTAACTGTGGGGAGGAGGAAGTCCACCTAACCAAATATGTCACACTTGCCAAGCTGTTTACTGTTAATAATCGTGTGATACAGGCACCCGGGCCCTTGGCTCCGTCCAAGTCGGCGGAGGACAACGGCCCTGCAGAGCAATCAAAAGATTGGTGTCAAGAATTACATGTGGGCACTGATGCTACTCCATCTCAACAGATACAGGGGGCCTACAGGGTGGTTCACGAGTATGAGCGGGTATTCAGCAAACACCCCCTTGATTTCGGGCAGGTAATAGGGATTCAACATCACATCCCCACAGGAGATCACCCACCCGTAAAAGAAAGATACCATCCTGTACCCCCAGCTCATTATCAGTGTGCCAAGGACATGTTGCGAGAGATGAAGGAGGCTGGGGTAGTGAGAGACAGCTGTAGCCCCTGGGCAGCTCCGTTAGTCCTCGTTAGGAAGAAAGATGGCACCATGAGGATGTGTGTGGATTATAGGCAATTAAACCGCATTACACATAAGGACGCATACCCCCTGCCTAGGATAGAGGAGTCCTTGGCTGCGTTAAAGTCTGCTAATTATTTCTCTATCTTAGATCTCACCAGTGGGTACTGACAGGTTCCCGTGGCAGAGGCGGACAAGGAAAAGACGGCCTTCACGATGCCGATGGGTCTCTGCGAGTTCAACGACATGCCCTTCGGAGTGTGTAACGCCTCGGGGACATTCCAGAGGATGATGGAGTGCTGTTTGGGACACAAGAACTTTGAGACCGTGCTGCTGTACCTGGACGATGTCATTGTCTTCTCTAAGACCTATGAAGACCATTTGAAGCACCTGGCCGAGGTATTTGAAGCGTTGTCCAACTTAAAGGTGAAACCATCCAAATGCCATCTGCTCAAACCCAAAGTATAGTACCTGGGCCATGTGGTGAGTGCCGAAGGAGTGGCCCCAGACCCTGACAAGGTCATGATGATCAAGGACTGGCCGCAGCCCAGTAACCTTCATGAAGTCCGGCAGTTCCTTGGGTTGTTGGGCTACTACCAGAGGTTTATCTAGGACTTCACCAAGAAGGCCGCGCCGTTGCTAGGCCTGTTGGTGGGCCAGCCCAAGAAACCCAAGGGTAAGAATACCCCGTTGGATTGGAACGACGGACTGGAAGGATCGTTCACTTGCTTAAAATCGGCACTGACGGGAGAAGAAGTACTAGCCTACCGTGAATACGACCGTTTGTATTGTATACAGATGCCAGCAACGTGGGGCTGGGAGCTGTGCTGTCCCAGGTCCAGAAGGGCAAGGAACAAGTAATCGCTTACGCCAGCAGGAAGCTTCACCCCACTGAAAGGAACCCAGACAACTACAGTTCCTTTAAGCTGGAGTTCCTCGCCGTCGTTTGGGCCGTGACGGAGAGGTTCAAGCACTATCTGGCCTCAGCAAAATTCACCGTCTTCACGAATAATAATCCACTTACGCACTTGGACACAGCGAAACTCGGTGCCTTGGAGCAGCAGTGGATGGCCCGGTTGTCCAATTACGACTTCACCATCAAGTACCGGGCGGGGCACAAGAATGCGAATGCCGATGCATTGTCCCAAATGCCTCACCTGCCCGAAACAGAGGAAGATCCAGAAGCATTTGAAGAAGTGGAGCTGCCCGCTTTCCATCGTCCCAAGGCAACTCAGTGTTCCCATCAGGTGGAGAATAGGCGCAGAAACAAACAGGGCGCCCCGTTGAATCCCCTGCCCCACCACGGGTGGACAGAGAACCAGGATGGTGACCCTGTGGTCCGTCGGGTGAAAGAGCTCCTGACGCAGGCAGGTTTGCATCCCGGCCCGGATGATCCACCGGAGGCATTACAGTTGTGGAGGGAGAGGGGCAAACTGTTTATTCACGACAGCAAGCTGTGCCGAAGGAGCATCGACCCCCGCACTCACGAATTGGTGTGGCAGATTGTGGTCCCCAGACAAGATGTGCCAATGGTCCTGGGAGCGTACCACGATGGGGCAGGACACTTCGGATGGAAGAAGCTGGAGAGGTTACTCCGTGGGAGGTTCTACTGGATCGGCATGAAGAAAGCCATCGAGAAGTGGTGTCGAGAGTGTGGCCCCTGTAGCCCATGCCGGAAGGATCGTGACAGCCAACGGGCTCCCTTGCAGCCCATCATCACCAAACGGCCACTCGAGTTGGTCGCGCTGGATCACGTAAAGCTAACACCTAGCCGGTTGTAACAATTCTGCTGGCATCACAGCATGGCCTCACATCTCTCACACAATCTTACCCACTGCTCCAGGCCATGATGTGGTTTCTGTTTAATGCCAGCTCCATGTTCTGTGTCTCTGCTCTGTGCATGCTTCATGGCTATGTGTATAGGGGGCCGGCGCCTGAACTCTCTGGTTCTTATAGGAATCGGGTGCATCTGTCTAATCAGTTCCTGACCAATTATCAAGAGGCCTCCTGTATATAGTGCAGCTCCACCCTGTGGTCTGGGCCTGTGCAATGTGTTAGCTCAGTTAGTGTTTAGCTGCTGAGTTTGCCTGGCCTTGCTCTGAGTTTCTCCCTCTCTGGAGGCTTTTCTCTGTGCTATTGCCTTGATCTTGTAGTCCGCCCTCCAGGAGGCAGAATATCCTGGCCCCTGTGTCTTTGTCCCTGTGTCTTGTTCTATTGCCTTGTCTGTACTTTGTCTTTTCTCGGTCTCCTTGTCTGTGGCTTCCTTCCCTGCTTTCTTTCCTTGTTTTCTCAGTCTGCTTACACTCCGCACTCGTGCGGCTCTGCACTCAGATCTTGCTTCGCACTCTCTGGCTTTGCTCTGTGGCTCCGCTCTTTGCGGTTCTATCTGGCTCCGCCTCCTGTGTTTCTGCACTTGGATCCGTCTCCGCTTTTGGTTCTGCCTCCAGCGTCTCCGCTCTTGGCTCCGCCTCCAGCGTCTCCGCTCTTGGCTCCGCCTCCAGCATCTCCGCTCTTGGCTCCGCCTCCAGCGCCTCCGCTCTTGGCTCCGCCTCCAGCGTCTCCGCTCTTGGCTCCGCCTCCAGCGTCTCCGCTCTTGGCTCCGCCTCCAGCGTCTCCGCTCTTGGCTCCGCCTCCAGCATCTCCGCCCTTGGCTCCACCTCTCGCGGCTCCGCCCTTGGCTCTGCCTTCTCCTTCTCTTCTCTTAGTTCCACCTTCTACTTGTTACTTGGTCCTCCTGTCTGAACAGGTTCCTACCTGTTTCACATTCCTGCCTGCAGACCGGTCCCTACCGGTTCTTCCTATGTTCCAGCCGTACCCGCCTGCCTACCAGAGAGCCAGACGTGTCCGCCTGCCCGCCAGTGTCTCTGTTGTACCCGTCTGCCTGCCTGTGTCCCAGCCGTGCCCGCCTGTCAGCCAGAGTGCCAGCCGTGCACAAATGCTCTCTACAACCAACTTCTGGCCTATGAGGAAGAGCACAACCCAGCAGACCCACCTAGGTTCTATGGGAATCCAGAGGAATGCCAAAGCTTCCTGGAACAGTGCTTGCGCTACATCCTGCAGAATGCAGCTTGTTTTCCCTCTGACCAGATTAAGGTGGGCTATATCATGTCCTACCTAGCAGGAGATGCTTTATTATGGATTTGTCCCCTCTGGGAAGCAGGGGATCCTATCGTCATGAGTCTTGGGGCCTTCCTGGTGGCCTTCCGTAAAGTCTTTGACAAGCCTCGTCCTGCTGCTCCTGTGAAGTCTTCCCCATCTAGATCTGAGAGGCGGTCCAGACGGGCGAAACCCGTGAAGAAATCGTCACGTCTGACCAAGTCCGTCCAAGACCCACCTGTTCCTTTACCTGTCCCAGCAGCTACCCAAGCAAAACCCCAGAAGGCTGATAAAAGTGGGCTGGCAAAGCAGCAGCCCAAATCCAGCCGCAAGAAGGGAACGCGGTATCACTGCGGTTGCAAGGAACATCCTGACGGTCTCTGCCCTGTAGATCTAAAACTCCAAAACCCTGGGCCAGCAGGAGAGGCTGCCCTAGGTGAGAGTTCTTCCTCTCCATTAAAATCAAAGACTGTGTCTCTGTTTTCCGGGAGCTTTGGTGTGGTAAAGTCGCCAACCATTCGGAGTCGGTGTGTGGTCTCTGTCATACAGCTCCAGAACCCGGTAAGGGCGTTGTCTGAAGTTGGTCAAGCCCTACTCAAGAGCAGTCTAGTCCTGCAAGGACAACTACAGCTCCAAGTTGGAGCCTTATACACAAAGAAGTTTGTCTACCGTATGCTGTCTGTTATGCCCATGGGTCATTCTGAGCCAAGGACTCTACCACCCGCTCTGGTCAAGAGTTCCAGTAAAGTGCTTCATTTGAACTTACCCAGTCTTGAGTAGTGTCTGGTTCCCATGCGTCAAAGACACTCAGCAGTGTCATCTTCTTCAGCTGGTCTGCTAGTCGTCGAGTCAAGGTGTGCTGACGTCACCGAAGATGGGGAAACGGTGACGATGTCTCCACACATTTCCAATGACTATACCAGTAAACAGATAGTCGTCGAGTCAAGGTGTGCTGACGTCACCGAAGATGGGGAAACGGTGACGATGTCTCCACACATCTCCAATGACTATACCAGTAAACAGTTAGTCGTCGAGTCAAGGTGTGCTGACGTCACTGAAGATGGGGAAACGGTGACGATGTCTCCACACATCTCCAGCGACTATACCAGTAAACAGTTAGTCGTCGAGTCAAGGTGTGCTAACGTCACTGAAGATGGGGAGGCGGTGACTATCTCTCCACACATCTCCCACGACTATTCCTGTAATCTGTTCCTAGGAACATCCCCGCCGTTTGGACGATTTATTCTGGATAACGGGCAGAAGATGGTTCCTATGTGGATACCTTCTGCGTCCTTGTGGCCGGCTGGTGAAGATTTCAAAACAGAAGTTTGTTCACCTCAATTTTTCTCTGACCCTGTGGAGCTGTTGTTCTCCTCTCTCATCTCTAATGACTTTTCTTGTGTTCCGTATCTAAGAACATCTCTGCTACCTGTCGGGCAAAAGTTGAATCCTATGAGAAGGCTTCCAGTTTCCATGTGTCCGGCTGGTGAAGATGTTAAGACAGCAGCATTCAATTCCCTGTTACCTGTCTACCTGAAGGAGGTGGTCCAGCTCATTGTGGAAGCTAACCCTGTTGAGCACCAAGAGACTTTGTTTTATGAGGTTCCTGGTGACCCGCCTGCCTTATTCTACCCTGAAGATGTCATGTTGGCCTGGACTATGTGTGCTCCTATCCTTCTTCTACAAGTTATTCTGGCGGGCTTGAAGAAGAGGGGCCGTAAAGGGGGGGTACTGTAACAACTCTGCTGGCATCACAGCATGGCCTCACATCTCTCACACAATCTTACCCACTGCTCCAGGCCATGATGTGGTTTCTGTTTAATGCCAGCTCCATGTTCTGTGTCTCTGCTCTGTGCATGCTTCATGGCTATGTGTATAGGGGGCCTGCGCCTGAACTCTCTGGTTCTTATAGGAATCAGGTGCATCTGTCTAATCAGTTCCTGACCAATTATCAAGAGGCCTCCTGTATATAGTGCAGCTCCACCCTGTGGTCTGGGCCTGTGCAATGTGTTAGCTCAGTTAGTGTTTAGCTGCTGAGTTTGCCTGGCCTTGCTCTAAGTTTCTCCCTCTCTGGAGGCTTTTCTCTGTGCTATTGCCTTGATCTTGTAGTCCGCCCTCCAGGAGGCAGAATATCCTGGTCCCTGTGTCTTTGTCCCTGTGTCTTGTTCTATTGCCTTGTCTGTACTTTGTCTTTTCTCGGTCTCCTTGTCTGTGGCTTCCATCCCTGCTTTCTTTCCTTGTTTTCTCAGTCTGCTTACACTCCGCACTCTTGCGGCTCTGCACTCAGATCTTGCTTCGCACTCTCTGGCTTTGCTCTGTGGCTCCGCTCTTTGCGGTTCTATCTGGCTCCGCTCTTTGCGGTTCTATCTGGCTCTGCCTCCTGTGTTTCTGCACTTGGATCCGTCTCTGCTCTTGGCTCCGCCTCCAGCGTCTCCGCTCTTGGCGTTACCTCCAGCGTCTCCGCTTTTGGCTCCGCCTCCAGCGTCTCCACTCT
Source organism: Ranitomeya imitator (assembly GCF_032444005.1). NCBI lineage: Eukaryota > Metazoa > Chordata > Amphibia > Anura > Dendrobatidae > Ranitomeya > Ranitomeya imitator. Next base: position 293,016,536 of record NC_091282.1, on the reverse strand, counting down.
TGGCTCCGCCTCCAGCGTCTCCGCTCTTGGCTCCGCCTCCAGCGTCTCCGCTCTTGGCTCCGCCTCCAGCATCTCCGCCCTTGGCTCGGCCTCTCGCAGCTCCGCCCTTGGCTCTGCTTGCTTCGCACTCTCTGGCTTTGCTCTGTGGCTCCGCTCTTTGCGGTTCTATCTGGCTCCGCCTCCTGTGTTTCTGCACTTGGATCCGTCTTTGCTCTTGGCTCCGCCTCCAGCGTCTCCGCTCTTGGCGTTACCTCCAGCGTCTCCGCTTTTTGTTCCGCCTCCAGCGTCTCCGCTCTTGGCTCCGCCTCCAGCGTCTCCGCTCTTGGCTCCGCCTCCAGCGTCTCCGCTCTTGGCTCCGCCTCCAGCGTCTCCGCTCTTGGCTCCGCCTCCAGCGTCTCCGCTCTTGGCTCCGCCTCCAGCATCTCCGCTCTTGGCTCCGCCTCCAGCGTCTCCGCTCTTGGCTCCGCCTCCAGCGTCTCCGCCCTTGGCTCCACCTCTCGCGGCTCCGCCCTTGGCTCTGCCTTCTCCTTCTCTTCTCTTAGTTCCACCTTCTACTTGTTACTTGGTCCTCCTGTCTGAACAGGTTCTTACCTGTTTCACATTCCTGCCTGCAGACCGGTCCCTACCGGTTCTTCCTATGTTCCAGCCGTACCCGCCTGCCTACCAGAGAGCCAGCCGTGTCCGCCTGCCCGCCAGTGTCTCTGTTGTACCTGTCTGCCTGCCTGTGTCCCAGCCTTGCCCGCCTGTCAGCCAGAGTGCCAGCCGTGCCCGCTCAGTTCCTTAGTGGGATCAGCTGCCACAGCCAGACATCACCCTGGAGTGGCACCTGGTAGCTTCCTATTGCACAAGTCTGACCTCACCATCAGAGGCTCCAGCGAACACCTAGGAAGCTACTTAGTTACGCCCCTTCCAGGGAAGTTTGGTCTGTGGTCCAGTGGGGCCACACCCCCGTATGCCCGCGCCAACCAGTCTGGGCGCGTGCGTGACACCGGTCAGGTTATATCTACGCTCTCACCATTGTGGACCACTATTCCAGATTCCTGGTAGTCGTACCAGTCAAAGATCTAACGGCTAGGACGGCTGCCAAAACCTTCCAGCAGTACTTCTGTCGACCCCATGGGTACCCAGAGAAGGTGTTGACCGATCAGGGGCCAGCATTTGAAGCGGAGGTGTTCCAGGAGTTCTGCAATTTGTACGGGTGTAAGAAGATCAGAACAACGCCGTACCATCCACAGACCAATGGGATGTGTGAGAAGATGAACCAAGTGGTGATCGACTTACTGAAGACCTTACCTGTAGAGGAGCGGAACTTGTGGCCTACAAAGTTACCAGACTTGGTGGATATGTACAACCACATCCTGGTGAATTCCACCAACTGCACCCCAGTGTACCTGATGTGAGTTAGGTCTAGCAAGTTACCCGTCGAACTGGACATGGAGGTCCTGATCCCCGAAGATATATCGCCAGATGCGGATTGGGATACCGAGAGGCAGCAGAGGTACCGCAAAGTACAGGAATGTGTATAAAGGAGTCTCACCCAAGCCAGACAGAAGCAAGAGAGGGACTACAACCAGTATGCTCCCGTGGCTCCATTGGCACCTGGTGAGCAGGTACTCAAACGAAAGAGGAGACTACACAAGCTTGATGATCAATGGGAAGCGGAACCGTATACCATTCTCTCCTCCGATTTCGACAATACGAAGGTCTGTCTCATCAGTAAAGACGGAGGGGAGACCTCAACGACCACATCCAGAGACCACCTGAAAATATGCCCTGATAAGCTGAAAGATGGGGAAACAGATCCCAAGTCTTCTCCGCCCGTGGAAGATGAGAAGATGATACACACTGTTCTTGGCGATTTCCCCCAATCCTGGACTCAAATAAATCAGGCCATTGTGGTACCTGTCTTAACGTTTCGTCAACTGAGACCGCCAGAACTAAATGTGGTGACAGGGCATCTGGACCCACAAGCGCAACCGACCCCACCAGAAGATGCGATGCCAACGGTCGAACCAGCGGGCCCTCCCTCTGCCATCGGTGAATCTGCCATGCCCACCACTAGTAGTGGCAGCACTGAGAACTCCAGCATGCCAGTGCTGCCCAGACTCTCTAGAAGTGTAGCTAGAAGACAGTGCACTACACCAGCGATAGCAAGCGTAGCGGGCCCTGTCAGGCCAATAGCAACCCCTGCGCTGCGAAGGAGAAACCTTACCCCTTAGACCTCAGTCCAGAGCCTCTCACCTAGCCAAATCAGTTCTCATACTTTTGACTGATGAGGGGCAATATCCTGATACACAGTGCCTGCGAATTGAGATTCTAAGTTGGCTTTTATTCTAAGTCTTATTGCAAGGCTCGTTAAAGGGCCAATATTGACTTTTAGGAGTGATACTTCCAATCGGTGGCACTAGAAATCAAGTCCTCTTCCTCTCTGAAAGAGGCAATTTGCATATGACATGTACTAAAAGTGTTGCGCTTTCAATAAACTTCAATTTAGCGCAACCTTGGAAACTTCCTCAGTATGAGCAGCATGTTCGTTCACACTGTGTGCTGCTGCTTGTGTCTTGAGATCAAATTGAAATATACCCCAAGATAAAATATTATTTTCTAAATATATATTGATACTATTTCATTCCACCCAGAACTGGTCCATTCTAAAGTCCTTCCTAATGTACAAATTTCTGTTACCTTTATAACAAAATGTGTATGTCAAAAGAAAAAGAAAAGTCAAAGATGCTATAGGACTTTTAAAGGACGTAAATGATGATGTGATCAAAAATGATGCTGAGAAGGCCTTTTAAATTCCTAGTTTGCATCTGTGCATCTATTTTGTAACATCAACTGATCTTCACTATGCCATTGAAGGAATAAAATAATCCACAGTATCTATAAACAGAGAGATGGTGAGGAGACATTTAGCTAATTTAAATTAATTTAAATCTCCTGGTCCAGATTAATTACATACTAGGGTACTGAAAGAGTTAGCAGAGGAAATTGCAGGACCACTAGCCAGAATCTTTGAAAATCTCTGGAGAACAGAAGTCCCAGAAGATTGGAAAAGACTAAATGTTGTCCCTATCTTCAAAAAAGCAAAGATGACGGAGCCAGGAAATTACAAACCAGGGAGCCTTACTTCTATACCAGGAAAGCTCTTTGAAAAAATTATAAAACAGCATGTATATAAGTACCGCATATACTCATGTATAAGCCGACACAAGTATTAGCAAAGCACCTAATTATGCCTGGAAAAACTTATTGACTCAAGTATAAGCCAGGTATGCATTGTCCCCTCATCCCTATCCTTGTATGCATGGCTCCTCATCCCCATCCTTGTATGCATGGCTCCTTATCCCCATCCTGTGCACACTATAAGACAAATGAATATTCACTGCCAGCACAGTGAATATTAATTTTTCTTTAGCAGCGGGCAAAGGCTTTAGCCGCAGCAACTGGCTCCTGCCCCCTGTAACCCTTTGCCGCCGCTCCACCTCCCCCACCGTCTTCTGGGACAATGACTCAAGTATAAGCCGAGGGGGGCGTTTTCAGCACAAAAACATGCACTGAAAAACTCGGCTTATACTCGAGTATATACAGTTCTTGGATAAGAATTTGTTAATTTACCAGAGCCAGCATGGGTTTGTAGCAAACAAGTAATGCCAATCTAATCTAATTTCCTTCAATTATGGAATCACTGACTGGGTGAATCAGGGAAATGCGGTAGCTATAGTATATCTCGACTTCAGCAAAGCATTTGATAAAGTATCTCATACTATCCTTATTGAAGAAATGACCAAGTATGGGATTGACAAAGCTATGGTTAGGTGGATTCATAACTGGCTCAGTGATCATACTCAAAGAGTGGTAATAAATGGTTGCACATGGCCTGTGTTACAGGCAGGCAGACAAGGCAGCTGCCTAGGGGCCCACTCCTCCAGGGGCCCCCAGTCAGTGGCTGCTATAGGGCCCCTGAGTAAAAGGGATCTGGCACCACCCTGCCCCGCATCGCGCATTCAACTTATCGGCATCATAGATGCAAATACAGTTGAAAGCAGTGATGGAGGAGAGAGCGTCATGTGATGCTCCCTCTCCCATCACTCCCCCTCTGCATCTGACACAGCATGTGCCAGCAGGGGAGCTGATGAGACGCTCTGCAGAAGCCAGGGCAGCGGGGAACAAGGAGGAGAGGTAAGCATTGTATGTGTGTTGCATGATACTGTGTGTGGGGGGACTGCACTATACTGTGTTGTGTGTCTTCTGCACTTTACTATGTGTGGGGGGGCTGCATTATAATGCATGTGTGGAAGGGCTGCATTATATTGTGTGTGGGGGGTTGGATTATAATGTGTGTATGAGGGCTGCATTATACTGTTTATGTGGGGACTGCACTATACTGTGTGTTTGTAGGGGTGCTGAATTATACTGTGTGGGGGGGCATGGATTATACTGTGTGTCGGGCTGAATTATACTCTGAGGGCACTGCATTATACTGTGTGTTGGTGGGCTGCATTATACTGTGTGGGGGCTGCACTATTCTGTGTGTGTGTTTATGGGGGCTGCATTACACTGTGTTGGTGGGGCTACATTACACTCTAAGGGGGCTGCATTATGCTCTGAGGGCTACATTATACTCTGAATGGGCTGCATTATACTCTGTGTGGGCTACATTACACTCTGATTTTGGCTGCATTACGCTCTGTGAGGGGACTGCATTATACTCTATGAGGGGGCAGCAGTATATTCTGAGGGGGCTGCAGTATACTGTGAAGGGGCTGCAGTATACTCTGAGGGGGCTGCATTATAATCTATGAGGGGGCTGCAGTATTTTCTAGGGGGCTGCAGTATACTCTGAGAGGGGCTGCACTATACTCTGAAGTGGCTGCATTATATTTTAAGGGGGCTGCATTATGCTCTGTGAGGGGACTACATTATACTCTATGAAGAGGGCTGCAATATATTCTATGAGGGGGCTGCAATATATTCTGAGGGAGGCTGCAGTATACTCTGAATTGGCTGAATTATACTGGGTGGGGGCTGCATTATACTGTGTGTGGGGTGCTGCATTATACTCTATGAAGGGGGCTGCGGTATACTCTGTGGGGGCTGCAGTATATTCTGTAAGGGCTGCAGTACTCTGTGGGGGCTGCAGTATACTCTGAATGGGCTGCATTATACTCTGAGAGGGCTGCAGTATATTCTGTGGGGGCTGCAGTATACTCTGAGGAGGGCTGCATTATACTCTATCAAGGACCATGGGGAGTGCATTTTACTATATGTACTATATGGTACCTGCATTATACTGTATCGAGGACTATCTGTTACCAATCATTCTTCCTCAGGCGGAGTAAGAGCAGGAGCACACGGTCAGTAAACAATGCGGTTTGGATGCTGTGTACTTGTGCAGCATCCAGATGTTACAGCATAGTGGATGGGATTTGTAGAAATCCCATGACCACTATGCGTGCGCGGATACCAGAAGCTCACCCGCAGAAACGGAAATGCGGCACGTCTCTCCAGATCGTGTCTATTTATCTTGTGGAGACGCGAGCCTCGGCAATATAAATTTCACCCATACAATGTATTGGACACGGTGAATATACATGGTTCAATAAACACATGCGATTTAACCTGTGTTCAATAGCCGGCAGAGCTTTGGACACAGCGGACATGTGCTGCACCCAAAGTGCTGCCAATTACTGAACATGCGGACATAGCCTAAAGAGTGTGGGAAACAAGCATCGGATGACTTCATTACTGTCGATCGCGCTCATTTAGCAGCCTGAACTTAGGGTGCAATATGTGAGCATTTGGGGCCCCTCTTTAAACTTTTGCCCAGGGCCCCACTTTGTCTAAAACCAGCCCTGATTGCACATCCAATTGGAAGAGTTTTTCAAGTGGGGTACCACAAGGCTCTGTCCTGGCCTCAGTATTGCTCAATATTTTTATAAATGATCTTGATAAGGGAACTGAAGGTAAACTAAAGGTAAATTTGCAGATGATGCAAAGCTAAGAGTGAGGCTATGTGCACACGTCAGGATTTCTGGCAGAAATTTTCCTGACAAAAACCTGACATTTCTGCCAGAAATCCAGATGCGTTTTTTTCGTGTTTTTGATGCGTTTTTTCTTGCGTTTTTTCCAAATGCATAGAATAGCGGGAAAAATGCGAAAAAAACCCCGCAAAATTAATGAACATGCTGCTTTTTTTACAGCAATGCGTTTTTTTCGCGTAAAAAACGCATCATGTGCACAAAAATTGCAGAATGCATTCTAAATGATAGGATGCATATGTCTGCAGTTTCTAATGCGGTTTTATCACGAAAAAAACGTGAAAAAACCTGAACGTGTGCACATACCCTGATAGCTAGCACTAGAGAAGAAAGACAATGGATTCAGAAAATCTAGATAAGCTTGAACAATGGGCAGCGACTAATAGAATAGTATTTAACAGAGAAAAAGGCAAGATTCTATATCTGGGCAAAACAAAAACAAAAATTCCATCTACAGAATTGAAGGAATACAGTAGAACTCAGAAACAGCATGTGTGAAAAAGACGTAGGTATACAAATAGGTTTTTTTTTTTTACCTTGGAAGCACATGAACTGCTAATACAAAATGGTAGGAAATTTTTATTTAAAGGGCACCTGTCACCCCGAAAATCGCGGGTGAGGTAAGCCCACCGGCATCAGGGGCTTATCTACAGCATTCTGTAATGCTGTAGATAAACCCCCGATGTTACCTGAAAAAGGAGAAAAAGACGTTAGATTATACTTACCCAGGGGCGGTCCCGCTGCTGGTCAGGTCAGATGGGTGTCTCTGGTCCGCTGCGGCGCCTCCCATCTTCTTTCCATGACGTCCTCTTCTGATCTTCAGCCACGGCTCCGGCGCAGGCGTACTTTGCTCTGCCCTGTTGAGGGCAGACAAAGTACTGCAGTGCGCAGGCGCCGGGCCTCTGACCTTTCCGGCGCCTGCGCACTGCAGTACTATCCTCTGCCCTCAAGAGGGCAGAGCAAAGTACGCCTGCGCCGGAGCCGTGGCTGAAGATCAGAAGAGGACGTCATGGAAAGAAGATAGGAGGCGCCGGAGCGAACCGGAGACGCCCATCCGACCTGACCAGCAGCGGGACCGCCCCTGGGTGAGTATAATCTAACGTATTTTTCTCCTTTTTCAGGTTACATCGGGGGCTTATCTACAGCATTACAGAATGCTGTAGATAAGCCCCTGATGCCGGTGGGCTTACCTCACACGCGATTTTCGGGGTGACAGGTTCCCTTTAACCCCTTTACCCCCAAGGGTGGTTTGCACGTTAATGACCGGGCCAATTTTTACAATTCTGACCACTGTCCCTTTATGAGGTTATAACTCTGGAACGCTTCAATGGATCCTGGTGATTCTGACATTGTTTTCTCGTGATATATTGTACTTCATGACAATGGTAAAAATTATTTGATAGTACCTGCGTTTATTTGTGAAAAAAACGGAAATTTGGCGAAAATTATGAAAATTTCGCAATTTTCCAACTTTTAATTTTTATGCAATTAAATCACAGAGATATGTCACACAAAATACTTAATAAGTAACATTTCCCACATGTCTACTTTACATCAGCACAATTTTGGAACCAAAATTTTTTTTTGTTAGGGAGTTATAAGGGTTAAAAGTTGACCAGCAATTTCTCATTTCTACAACACCATTTTATTTTAGGGACCACATCTCATTTGAAGTCATTTTGAGGGGTCTATATGATAGAAAATACCCAAGTGTGACACCATTCTAAAAACTACACCCCTCAAGGTGCTCAAAACCATATTCAAGAAGTTTATTAACCCTTCTGGTGCTTCACAGGAATTTTTTGAATGTTTAAATAAAAATGAACATTTAACTTTTTTTCACAAAAAATTTAATTCAGCTCCAATTTGTTTTATTTTACCAAGGGTAATAGGAGAAAATGGACCCCAAACATTGTTGTACAATTTGTCCTGAGTATGCCAATACCCCACATGTGGGGGTAAACCACTGTTTGGGCGCATGGCAGAGCTCGGAAGCGAAGGAGTGCCATTTGACTTTTCAATGCAAAATTGACTGGAATTGAGATGGGACACCATGTTTCGTTTGGAGAGCCCCTGATGTGGCTAAACATTGAAACCCCCCACAAGTGACACCATTTTGGAAAGTAGACCCCCTAAGGAACTTATCTAGAGGTGTGGTGAGCACTTTGACCCAACAAGTGCTTCACAGAAGTTTATAATGTAGAACCGTAAAAATAAAAAATCATATTTTTTCACAAAAATTATCTTTTCGCCCCCAATTTTTTATTTTCCCAAGGGTAAGAGAAGAAATTGGACCCCAAAAGTTGTTGTACAATTTGTCCTGAGTACGCTGATACCCCATATGTGGGGGTAAACCACTGTTTGGGTGGATGGGAGAGCTCGGAAGGGAAGGAGCGCCGTTTGACTTTTCAAAGCAAAATTGACAGGAATTGAGATGGGACGCCATGTTGCGTTTGAAGAGCCACTGATGTGCCTAAACATTGAAACCCCCCACAAATGACACCATTTTGGAAAGTAGACCCCCTAAGGAACTTATCTAGAGGTGTGGTGAGCACTTTGACCCACCAAGTGCTTCACAGAAGTTTATAATGCAGAGCCGTAAAAATAAAACAAAATTTTTTTCCCACAAAAATTATTTTTTTAGCCCCCAGTTTTGTATTTTCCTGAGGGTAACAGGAGAAATTGGACCCCAAAATTTGTTGCCCAATTTGTCCTGAGTGCGATGATACACCATATGTGGGGGGAACCACTGTTTGGGCACATGGGAGGGCTCAGAAGGGAAGGAGTGCCATTTGAATGCAGACTTAGATGGAATGGTCTGCAGGTGTCACATTGCGTTTGCAGAGCCCCTAATGTACCTAAACAGTAGAAACCCCCCACAAGTGACACCATTTTGGAAAGTAGACCCCCTTAGGAACTTATCTAGATGTGTGCTGAGCGCTTTGACCCACCAAGGGCTTCACAGAAGTTTATAATGGAGAGCCGTAAAAATAAAACAAAAATTTTTTCCCACAAAAATTATTTTTTAGTCCCCAGTTTTGTATTTTCCCGAGGGTAAGAGGAGAAATTCGACCCCACAATTTGTTGTCCAATTTGTCCTGAGTGCGCTGATACCCCATATGTGGGGGGGAACCACTGTTTGGGCGCATGGGAGGGCTCGGAAGGGAAGGAGCTCCATTTGGAATGAGGACTTAGATGGAATGGTCTGCAGGTGTCACATTGCATTTGCAGAGCCCCTAATGTACCTACACAGTAGAAACCTCCCACAAGTGACACCATTTTGGAAACTAGACCCCCTAAGGAACTCATCTAGATGTGTTGTGATAGCTTTGAACCCCCAAGTGTTTCACTACAGTTTGTAACGCAGACCCGTGAAAATTAAAAAAAAAAATCTTTCCCCCCAAAATTATTTTTTAGCCCCCAGTTTTGTATTTTCCCGAGGGTAAGAGGAGAAATTCGACCCCAAAAGTTGTTGTCCAATTTGTCCTGAGTACGCTGATACCCCGTATGTTGGGGGAAACCAACGTTTGAGCGCATGGCAGAGCTCGGAAGGGAAAGAGCGCCATTTGGAAGGCAGACTTAGATGGAATGGTCTGCAGACGTCACATTGCGTTTGCAGAACCCCTAATGTACCTAAACAGTAGAAACCCCCCACAAGTGACCCCATATTGGAAACTAGACCCCCCAGGGAACTAATCTAGATGTGTTGTGAGAACTTTGAACCCCCAAGTGTTTCACTACAGTTTATAACGCAGAGCCGTGAAAATAAAAAACTTTTTTTTTCCCACAAAAAATATGTTTTAGCCCCGAGTTTTGTATTTTCCCAAGGGTAGCAGGAGAAATTGGACCCCAAAAGTTGTTTTCCTATTTGTCCTGAGTACGCTGATACCCCATATGTTGGGGTAAACCCCTGTTTGGGCACACGGGAGAGCTCGGAAGGGAAGAAGCACTGTTTTACTTTTTCAACGCAGAATTGGCTGGAATTGAGATCGGACGCCATGTCGCGTTTGGAGAGCCCCTGATGTGCCTAAACAGTGGAAACCCCCCAATTATAACTGAAACCCTAATCCAAACACATCCCTAACCCTAATCCCAACAGTAACCCTAACCACACCTCTAACCCTGACACACCCCTAACCCTAATCCCAACCCTATTCCCAACCGTAAATGTAATCTAAACCCTAACTGTAACTTTAGCCCCAACCCAAACTGTAGCCCTAGCCCTAACCCTTGCCCTAACCCTAATCCTAACCCTAGCCCTAACCCTAGCCCTAACCCTAGCCCTAACCCTAGCCCTAACCCTAACCCTAGCCCTAGCCCTAACCCTAACCCTAGCCCTAACCCTAACCCTAGCCCTAACCCTAGCCCTAACCCTAGCCCTAACCCTAAACCTAACCCTAGCCCTAACCCTAACCCTAGCCCTAACCCTAGCCCTAACCCTAACCCTAACCCTAGCCCTAACTCTAACCCTAGCCCTAATGGGAAAATGGAAATAAATACATTTTTTTAATTTTTCCCTAACTAAGGGGGTGATGAAGGGGGGTTTTATTTACTTTTATAGCGGGTTTTTTAGCGGATTTTTATGATTGGCGGCCGTCACACACTGAAAGACGCTTTTTATTGCAAAAAATATTTTTTGCGTTACCACATTTTGAGAGCTATAATTTTTCTATATTTTGGTCCACAGAGTCATGTGAGGTCTTGTTTTTTGCGGGACGAGTTGATGTTTTTATTGGTAACATTTTCGGGCACATGACATTTTTTGATCGCTTTTTATTCCGATTTTTGTGAGGCAGAATGACCAAAAACCAGCTATTCATGAATTTCTTTTGGGGGAGGCGTTTATACCGTTCCGCGTTTGGTAAAATTGATGAAGCAGTTTTATTCTTCGGGTCAGTACGATTACAGCGACACCTCATTTATATCATTTTTTTATGTTTTGGCGCTTTTATACGATAAAAACTATTTTATAGAAAAAATAATTATTTTTGCATCGCTTTATTCTCAGGACTATAACTTTTTTATTTTTTTGCTGATGATGCTGTATGGTGGCTCGTTTTTTGCGGGACAATATGACGTTTTCAGCAGTACCATGGTTAGTTATATCTGTCTTTTGATCGCGTGTTATTCCACTTTTTGTTCGGCGGTATGATAATAAAGCGTTGTTTTTTGCCTCGTTTTTTTTTTTTTTTTCTTACGGTGTTTACTGAAGGGGTTAACTAGTGGGCCAGTTTTATAGGTCGGGCCGTTACGGACGCGGCGATACTAAATATGTGTACTTTTATTGTTTTTTTTTTTTTTATTTAGATAAAGAAATGTATTTATGGGAATAATATTTTAATTTTTTTTTTTCATTATTTTGGAATATTTTTTTTAATTTTTTTTTACACATTTGAAATTTTTTTTTTTTACTTTTTTACTTTGTCCCAGGGGGGGGACATCACAGATCAGTGATCTGACAGTTTGCACAGCACTCTGTCAGATCACTGATCTGACATGCAGCGCTGCAGCCTTCACAGTGCCTGCTCTGAGCAGGCTCTGTGAAGCCACCTCCCTCCCTGCAGGACCCGGATCCGCGGCCATCTTGGATCCGGGGCTGGAGGGAGCAGGGAGGGAGGTGAGACCCTCGCAGCAACGCGATCACATCGCGTTGCTGCGGGGGGCTCAGGGAAGCCCGCAGGGAGCCCCCTCCCTGCGTGGTGCTTCCCTGTACCGCCGGCACATCGCGATCATCTTTGATCGCGGTGTGCCGGGGGTTAATGTGCCGGGGGCGGTCCGTGACCGCTCCTGGCACATAGTGCCGGATGTCAGCTGCGATAAACAGCTGACACCCGGCCGCGATCGGCGGCGCTCCCCCCGTGAGCGCTGCCGATCGCATATGACGTACTATTGCGTCCTTGGGAAGTAAAGCCCACCCCACATGGACGCAATAGTACGTCTAATGGCAGAAAGGGGTTAAAGGGTTGTCCAGTACTCAGACAACTCCTTCTGAATCCCTATGCTCCACCCCCTCCGGTACCTGTGTCATTCCACTATCTCTCATGGGGATCACATGACAGTGCTACATCACAATATCCCTAAAACCTACAAGAGAAAAAAGTAAATGAAAACCCTGAAATAACTAAGTAAAAAAAGCAAAAATGCATTTAAATAACACAGAGTTTTTAGTAATACTGTTTTTTGATCAAAAAATAGCACAAAAGCCATCCCACCTCGTCACGGTAACTCTGATCGGGACAGTCCTAAACTATCTAATATTAAAACCTTACCATGTGTCAATGTCCACATGAGGTCCACATTGACACATGGTAAGGTTTTAATATTAGATAGTTTAGGACTGTCCCGATCAGAGTTACCGTGACGAGGTGGGATGGCTTTTGTGCTATTTTTTGATCAAAAAACAGTATTACTAAAAACTCTGTGTTATTTAAATGCATTTTTGCTTTTTTTACTTAGTTATTTCAGGGTTTTCATTTACTTTTTTCTCTTGTAGGTTTTATGTTTTGTGGCCATTTTTAACATGCGTTTTACCTCTGCATGTATACCAACTTAAGTTAAGCTCAATTTTGTGTTTTTTTTTATCACAATATCCCTGCAGCTTCGCTCTCCACTCCTATAGACGTGATGGAGATCCGGAGGAAGTGAGAGCTGCAACTGCTCTCTCACTTCTATAATGTGCAAGACCAGGGGCTCGACCACCAACAACTGACAACCAAGCTAATTCAGTGCTCAGAAGGAAAATTGTGTGATAACTCAATAAAAGAAACCTTTGGAACAGTATTGAAGCAAAAAGTTGGAGTTCTTTTCAAAATGAATTTATTTGAGCAACCTGTGAAAAAAGATATAGTGACCAACGTTTCGACCTATTTAGGCCTTTGCCGAGGTTATCTGCAAGTAATATAATCAAAGAACAAATATCAGAAATGAGAACATGACATCACTGGGTCAATAAACACAAATTATTACATCAACATGGTTCAAAGGTGAAATAAGGTAAATCATACATAATTAAAGAACACTTATTCAATATACATGTAAATGGTGGAATTTTCAAGCGGCTGATGCTTCACTTCAGTGAATAAGATTCTGTAATTCAAAAGGGAAAATTGCTGATCAATACAGTCTAATAATGGTGTAAGAACTAAGTATTTGAGAAATGACAGGTGAAGATTGATCGAATAGATTCCAAATACTGTGGGTGAAGGATAGGTAGTGACAGGTGAAAACCAACTTAACGCGCCATTATGTGTGTAGCGGTTACCTTTCTCTGTGTCCGGTGCTCATCATTAATCCCTGGTGCAGTGGGAATGGCGTGCCATAGCACGCTGGGGCTCATTTCCTCAGAAAAATGTCTTGATTCATCCATAGGAGGGAGAGTGATGCCAGCGCTGATTGGCCGCAGGGATCACTTGACATAACAATGTCACACAATCCCTGGGAGAGCCAATGATGACACCATTGGAACAGCACCGCAGGTGCGTGTAAGTCTAATGATTTTATTAGGAAGAAACCTAGGTATTCAGAAGGGCTTTTCTGAGTAGTGAACAACTCCTGTAAGACAATTTTCAGAGTTACTTCCAGTTGGCTATGTGTAATGAAGTCTGGAATACATATAGTGGCTTTAACTTTTCGCTGCATGTCAGAGGAGAAAACAGCATGACCGAGATTTAAAATTTTGGGAGTAAGAGGTCAGGGACTTGCTAGAACAGGTATGATTCCTGAGGGCTCTTCTAATAGATAAGATGCCGTTACTGTAATATTTACATTAGCTTTCTTTTTGGGGGAATAAAGCATTGGAATAGTAAGTACCGGTAATTCCAAGCATTATTGCCTGACAGTGATATCTCAATAGGCAACACAAATTTGGATAATCTGGCTCTTCTCTTGTCATCATATGAAACTTGGTTACACAAGCAGTAATGGAGCTTGCTTTGAATAAACAATTAGGTGAATGTAGTGAATGACAAGTGCATATATTTGCATAATAAAATAAAGACACAATAAAGGACTGGCTGCATATTATGCACATATCAACATGATTCTCCCAGGGTCCTCAATTCAGACAGTTACATAATGAATAAATGCACGTCAAGCTTCATATTGCAATCATCAATATTGCTCTTTTTGCATAATAAAGAGAATTATCATAAACGTGTGTCATTCAGAGTATTAATCCACAGGGCATCCATGTAGGAGACAATGGGGAGAAGAACAATCGTGTAAGACTGCTGCGTTTCAAGGACCTGTGCCTTCATCGAGCATGATGATTGTAGTGCGGAGCAGATAGGTGTGCATTTATTCAGTAAGTGGATGTGATTTCAAGCATTTGTGTGCAAACCTTCCAATCCTGACTAAGCCTGTGTTTTCTTCTATACATGGCCCTGGTGGAGCTTGTACTGTATTTTTCTAATCACACGAAGGTAAAACTTCATCCAGATGTTGTTCCTGGTTGATTTACACACAATCCTATTATGGGCAGCACAGTGGCTCAGTGGTTAGTACTGGAGCTTTGCAGCACTGGAGTCCTGGGTTCAAATCCCACCAAAGACATCTGCAAGAAGTTTGTATATTCTCCCCGTGTTTGCGTGGGTTTCCCCCAGGTTCTCCAGTTTCCTCCCACATTCCATAGACCATCTGATAGGGAATTTACATTGTGAGCCCCATTGGGGACAGTGATGATAATGTCTGTAAGATATTGCAGAATATGATGGCAATATAAGCAACTCATAAGATCCTACTGATGCAAATTAATAAAACTAACCAATATAACCTGTGCCCAGATTTGTTTATGGGACCGTTCTTTATTTTACAGGAAAATGACCCCTTGCTGATCAAAGAAAAACTGAATGATGTATTTTTTATATCATATTTATAATGTTTATATAAAGCTTAACTGACCTCTATTTGGATAAGTACATTTTGCCAAGAACTCTGTACTGAGTAAACAGCGCAACTGTGGTGACTAAAGCTTCGAATAAGCGTCTAATATTCTTGGATCTAATGTACCATAATTCATTTCATTCGATTGGGTCATAAACAGGAAATTATTGCATATTTTTGAAGCATAATGGCTTTGATGTGAGATGATTGTACATCCCCTATTCTTAGTCTTTTCATAAATTGTGCGCTACAGGGGGTCCATGTGCTTCAGCGCCGTCTTTCATAGCAGGAGGGGGTTAACCTGTATAAATAAATACGCACAGGATGGGTGGTTATAAATATAAGAGAGAACAGAATTTTCCTGAAGTCACTGCACTAACATGCTATGCAGTAAGATATGAAAATATTTGGTGTTCTTTGATGTTGAAATAATACCAGGATATTCTGAGTCTGGGATCTCGGCAGGAGCTGCTTGGCTTTGAGTCTGTCTCTTGTTCAGAGATAACATTCGCTGTGTTTATAGAGCGGCTTGTATTCTACACACAGAAGCAGGTTGTGCTCAGGTTCTGGTTAAAGGTTATCACTTATATAGGGGCAGATTTGACATAGAGACTGGACAAACATCGGGTTCATATACATTAGCAGATTCAACAGACTGTCAAGATGAACTATGTTACAGAAACAACTTTCATGCTTTGTTGGGGAGGTAAATACCTTATGTGATTGATAATTGTCGAATCAACATTTATCAGGATATGTAGTCCTTTGTAATTTTGTTTTCCTCCTGGAAACTGTCTTAATGGGTTCTCAGCACAATGAATATATATAATCATTCCTTGCAGTCAGGTTCTGAAGTGCTCATTGGGAGATCGGTCTAATAGATGCATGTATGGAATATGTCTATTAGGGATGAGCGAGCACTAAAAGGCTTGAATGCTCATTACTGGAACCAAGCAAATCCGAATGCTTGTTTTGAGTAATAAATATAATGGGAGTCAATGGAAAATCTGAGCATTTTTCCAGCAAACCATACATGGAGGTCTAGGGGGCAGTGAAAATGTTGAAATAGATGGAAAAGTGCTGAATGGAAGCAGAAGAGCATGGTGAAGACCCCTGGAGGCATCTCTGATTCCTAGATCGCTGCTGTGGTACTGTTACGCCGCCTTATACTTACCTGTCCGGCCGGTGCACTCCCAATACTTCTTCTCGCTCTCCTCCCTCTGGCTTCTCGGGCACTCGCCCTTTCTGCAGTCCGTGCATGCGCAGACGCGCTCCTTTCACCTCTATGGCTTCTGGGAGGTCATGACCCGGTGGCTCCGCCCCCAATATGGCGGCGCCCATCCGGGTACTTCTTCCCATCATCTGTCCAGGTAAAACGCCTTTACGCCTATTGCGTTCGCTGGCTCCTTACTGGTGTCTCTTTAGGTTCTTTGGCTCCAGTCTCTGCGTCTCCCACTTTGACTCAGTCTTGACTCGTCTCTGTTTGCCGTCCCTGCCAGTCCTGTGTTCCTGCCGTGCCCACCAGTCCTGTGTTCCTGCCGTGCCTGCCAGTCCTGTGTTCCTTCCGTGCCCGCCAGTCCTGTGTTCCTGCCGTGCCTGCCAGTCCTGTGTTCCTGCCGTACCTGCCAGTTCTGTGTTCCTGTCGTTCCTGCCAGTCCTAAATTCCTGCCGTTCCTGCCTGACCTGTGTTTCCAGCTGTCCCTGCCAATCCTGCGTGCCTGCCTATCCAGTATTCCTGCTGTAACTTCCAGTTCTGTGTTCCTGTCGTTCCCAGCCAAATGTGCCGTTTCGCCATACCGGTCAGTACTTTGTCCTTGCAGCCTCTGCCCGTCCTGTGTCTCTGCTGTTCGGGTCACCTCTGTGACTCCGTCTCTCTCCCGTCTGCTGTCCTTCTTGGTTCAGCCCACAGTCATTCCTTTGGCTCCGGCAGTTGCGGCTTCACCCTCCTTGGGCCTGTCCCAAACACTCCCTGCACATCTGGTCCGCTCGTCCTCGGGGACTGAAGCCGTGACACAGAGGGTCCACTACCCAAGTCCTTATAGGTGTCACTTTTACTCCACTCTAAGGACTGACAATAAAACATTCAAAATCAATTAGAAATTGCAGTTTACAGGAAACAAAATGTTAAACATTCTTTCTTGTATAATGACTTGTACTGTATAGAAGGCATAATTTAAAAATTAAAATATTAAACCAAAATTGAAATTTTTATTAAAACACTGGAAATTTCTTGTCCTCTTGTTAAGTGGACAATCACAGTAAGTGATAAAGTTCGTAAAGGCACAGGTGATGTTCCTGGACATGTGCTGGTACAGGGCGGGGAAGCCACACTGGGAGAAAAAGTGGCAGCTGGGGACCAAGTACTGAGAGGATGCTGCCGCCATGAGTCGGCGGAAATCCTCTGTGACAGATTAGCATTTTGGACTGTGGGTGGTTGGAAACTTTTTCTTTTGTTCCAAGGCCTGGGGTAGGAACAGCTGAACGCTGTGCTTGGACAACGATTTGGAAGTGCCTGATGATGGTGTGCAGTGTCATGGACAGAAGATTGGAAAGCACCTAGCACAGGGGAAAAGACAGTGGTGTCACCCACTGGCAACAATCGTTGACCCAGGCATTCGGCCCATCAAGTTGGGTGCTTAGATGACATGTGCCTGATCATGCTGGTGGTAGTTAGGCTCTTAGTGGTCAGGTCCCTGCTGATGTTGGCATGGCACAGGTTGCTTTAAAGAAGTCCCAGATTGAGGAATACCCAACTAAGAAATTCATGAGTGTCGGTGCTCGGCAGAACAGTTGCGCGCATTCTCCCTCTGGTCAGCTCACTGCCTCTTCCTTCCTGTTTGGTGCTGCCGATCCCTTCCCCTCAGCACTGCTGGCTATGCTCTACATTACAGCTTTCCAGGTTGGGTCATGAATTCATCATCCACCACGTTTTCCACTGCCACACCTTGGTCTTCCTGACTTGGTGCCTTAACAACCTGACTTATTGGCAACTATGTCTCTTAATCATCTTCCTTCTTAGATAAAATATTTCGTTCACCACTCATGTTCTTGTGGCCATGGCTGCTCTAAGTTTTATGCATCATTGAACAATGTGTCCTCCTGTCCCTCTAGCAACATGCAAGGTGAGAGGTCACGATCCAGAAATTATCTTGTAAAGTGCTCCTCGGAGTGTCCTCGTATGGGATCACTAGTCTCCCGGGACTTAACATGGTGGCAGGAAAGAGGATCATGGTAATTAAGTGATCCAGACTGTCGGATGGTGAGACTGGACCATGTGAAAGACTGGGTGGTGCTGCCAAGCATGCTAGAAGCATGATCTGGTATCCAACCGACCACCTGTTCGCGCTGCTCTGGCTTCAGAAGTGGTGTACCGTGCCTCTCTGCAAAATAGGACAGGAATCTGTGTTGCGAATGGACATGTTTCTTGTGCTCCAACAGCAGACGTAGTTGCATCTGCCCCGCATCCTTGGCGTTTGTATGCACACAGTCATCAGCACTTTCACTTCCCAGTCCCTTACCACACACCTTCTGCATTTTCTTTTTTATTTCAAATCTTTTTATTGAAGTTTTTCATAACAATAAACCATACATGACAGTTCAAATTGCAATAACAGTGGCAGAGTGAGAAATCACAGTATTGCCAAGTATCCCTCCCCCACCCCCACACTTCCACCTTGCCCTTCTCTGCATGCCCTTATGCATTTTCTAATTGCTAGTTCTCTTGAAACCAAGTTTATTTTTAGTTTAAAAAAATTGGACACCTGCAGCAATCGAAACAGTATTTTGGAGTTTTATACCACCGTAATGTAACACAAAGCACGTAAAAGTGTATGGATGACTAATTGAATCCAGAAAAAACAATATTTTGTGGAGTGTTAAAACCACTGAAATGTACCACAAAGCACAATATACTCTATGGATGACTAATTGAATCCAGAATTTTTACCTCTTTCTTGCACTGTTATATACCTCCAAAATTTAACAGAAAACATGTAATACTCTATGGATGACTAATTGAATCCAGAAACATTATTTAGCTTTTTTTGGAGTGTTATATGCCACCGAAATGTCCCACAAAGCATTAAATACTCTATGGATGACTAATGTAATCTTGAAAAATTTTCACCGCTTTTTTGGAGTGTTTTATTAAGCATTGAAATGTACCACAAAGCGCGCAATACTCAATGTATCACTAATTGAATTCAGAACATTTTTTGAATGTTTTTTTTTTTTACAGAAAGCACGTAATACTTTTTGCATGACAATATAGTAAATGTTTTCAACCCCCTTCCCCCCCAAAAAAGAAAGTGGTTACGTGTAGCAGATATAATGTATATTTAGCAACAGACTGCTAAGCCCTGCCTAGGCATTCTGACACTCTCCCCACTACTGCAACTGTCCCTCCCTAGGCTAAATGCAGAAAGTATCTGATACAAGCAGCAAAGCACAAGATTAGCCCTTGGAAGAACTGTTATTATGATGCTTCAGCATCAGTATCAGCACTACATGACTCTGATTCGTTAAACTCTGCACACACAGGCCTGGAAAAGCACTTTCCCACCAATAAAAAACTGTCCCTGAGCTGTGCAATGGAGTCAGTGTGCCGAGCTTGGCAGCGCCTGTCCTTGTAACCTCTGATGAGGTAATGCGGCCAGCCAATCACAGTAATGCCACTACCAAGATGGATATGGCATTACAATTACTGGCAGGCAATCCCTGCATGTTTATTGGCTGTGTAACAGGTGCCAAATGTGGGGTGGGGATTCTAGCTTCAAATCCAAGCACCAGTTAATGCTTACCAAGTGCCGAGCATATCCGAGTACCCAGATACTCGAGTGATATTCGGGTATCACCGAGAACGTTGCTCATCCCTAATATCTATAGAAGAGACAATCAGGCTGTTCATAGACAATAGTCCAGTTAATAACCCAACATACTCAAACTTCAAAGACATAGGGAGAGCCATGTGCAGGAGAATGTATGGAAACACACACCGTTCCATGTGACTCCTATAAAGCTTCAATGGAATTTATCCGAGGGGCAGCACAAAGACCAAAGGTAACCCTGAAGTAGATGCAGAGTTCCAAAGCAGAGACTTGAGCATCTGTCCATACGGCCACAATAAGCCGTACATTCCAAGGAGGTGGCCTTTATGGAAGAGTGGCCAGAAAACAGCCTTTACTTACATATAGACATTGTAAGGCTTGTTTTGAGTTTGCCAAAGAGTTTGTGGGAGACTCCCCAAATGTATGGAGGAAGTTGTTGTGGTCAGATGAATAAGATGACAAAATGCGGCGGGAGTCTATGTCTAGGACTTCCACTGGATACTGAGTAGGGAACAGTGTGGTATAACCAGCCCCCTTATACCCGATGAGAACGTTCCTTTAGCTACTATTTTGACTGCAAGAATTATGGGTCATTTTTTGGTAGTTTTTTTGCATTTCATTTTGCTGCATTTATGATCAGAGGACTACTAGGCTTCCAATGTACCCCCAGTTTGGTCTTTTTCTATATGGACCCAATGGGACATTGCTAATTGTCCTTACTGCATCCTATTAGCAATTGAACCTCTGATATTTTCGGTAAACCCACACAGTGATTTATGCTATTAGTCTGCGTTCATTTGGCAGAATACTCACTTGCACTTAAGCACTTTTTATTAGATCATTAGGTGACTTTTTTGTTGCTTAATTAATTAAAAGTTATATTTTACCTATTTGTTATTTCCTGTGGTCAGATTAGACCAAAATGGACCTTTTTGGCCACTAAGGTTAACGATATGTCTGGCGCCAAACCACCCCAAGAACACCATCCCCACAGTGAACCCCATGGTGGTGCCAGCATTATGCTTTGTGTATGTTTTCAGGCATTAGGGACATGGAAAATGGAAGTGGAAGATGGATGGTGCAAAATGCAGATATATTCTTTAGCAAAACCTGTTTCAGTCTGTCGGTGATTTGACACTGTGATGGAGGTTCACCTTCCAACAAAACAATGACCCAATGCATACTGCTAAAGTAATACTCGAGTGGTTTAAGAGAAAATGTGAATGTTTTGGAGTAGCCTAGTCCAGACTGTAATCCAATTGAGAATCTGTGGTCAAACTTGAAGTTTGCCATTCACCAGTGGAAGCCATCTAACTTGAAAGAGCTGGAGCAGTTTTGCCTTGAGGAATGGGTAAAAATCCCAGTGACAAGATGTGGAAAGCTCATAGAGACAGCTGCAAGTTGCTTTGGATAAGTAATTGTAGCAAAAGGAGGTTCCACAAAGTACTGACTTTAGGGGGGCGAATAGTTATACACACTGAGGTTTTCAGTTATTTTATCCTATTTGTTGTTTGATTGACAATAAAAAGAAAACCAAATTTTAACAGTTGTAGGCATGTTCTTTACATGAGCTGATGCAAACCCTGGACTGGAGCACATAGTGGGCTCACTCCTCCCTGAAAAGTACATCCTGATGCAAGGTGTAATCCTTTATTCCACAGGCCGCAGTGTTCAGTAGTGTCAATTAAAGGGCTGGTGTTTTTCCGTTCGTCAAACTGAGCACTGCAATTCCCACCCCAAGCACTGCAGTCCCCGGGAATCTGCCCGGGGCTTGAAAAAAGGACTTCAGGATCCCCTCCCCTGACTTATAAGGTAGAAAATTTCTGTACATACAGAACAGAAAAATGGAGGTCCTAACTTGGTGCGAGTGCTGCTGTTACCTTGGCGATACGCCACCGCAGACTGCATGCTGCCTCTTGACATGGCACACCAAGACCAGATGGAATGGAGATGAATGAAGGAGACCAGAATCCAAAATAAACGTTTCTTTACTAAATAACTTGATGAGAAGCATATACACCAGATAGCAGGCACAATACTTAAAGAACACTTCTGCCCAATTCAGAGACAGGAACTTCACGGTTACATGTATCGGTACATTACTTCCATTGCATGTGAGATAAGTCCTGCAAACCATTATGGGAATCTCCATCTTCCCCTATGAAGGCTGCACGGGTCAAGGTGTGTCACTTCGGCCCCTCACAGCTAGTCTCACCTTTCAGTTGAGTTGCAAGGGAGTCACTGGCTGAAGAGCGTCAGTATGACTCCTGTTGTGAATTCTGTGGTCAAGCTCCCTCCTGTGGTCATGAGTGGTACTTCAGCTGGTTCTGTCCTTGAGCTTCCTTTGGTGGATGTGAGTGGGGCTGCGGCTTCTGAGTTTCCTTCCTCAGGTGACGAGGTTAAGTCGTTAGGTGCTGCTTTATTTAACTCCACCTAGTTCTTTGTTCCTGGCCTCCAGTCAATGTTCCAGTATTGGTCTTGCTCTCTCCTGGATCGTTCTTGTGGCCTGTCTGCCCTGCATAAGCTAAGTTTTGCTGGTGTTACTTTTGTTTGCTATTTTTCCTGTCCAGCTTGCTATATTGGTTTTTCTTGCTTGCTGGAAGCTCTGAGACGCAGAGGGAGCACCTCCGTACCGTTAGTCGGTGCGGAGGGTCTTTTTGCGCCCTCTGCGTGGTTGTTTGTAGGTTTTTGTGCTGACCGCAAAGCTATCTTTCCTATCCTCGGTCTATTCAGTAAGTCGGGCCTCACTTTGCTAAAATCTATTTCATCTCTGTGTTTGTATTTTCATCTTTACTCACAGTCATTATATGTGGGGGGCTGCCTTTTCCTTTGGGGAATTTCTCTGAGGCAAGGTAGGCTTATTTTTCTATCTTCAGGGCTAGCTAGTTTCTCAGGCTGTGCCCGAGGCGCCTAGGTCTGGTCAGGAGTGCTCCACGGCTACCTCTAGTGTGGTATGATAGGATTAGGGATTGCGGTCAGCAGAGTTCCCACGTCTCAGAGCTCGTCCTATGTTAATAGTAACTATCAGGTCACTTTGTGTGCTCTTAACCACTAGGTCCATTGTGGTTCTGAATCACCAGTTCATAACAGTACTGGAGGCCCAAAGTACTAATGCTTCTCAATAGAGGGAAAAGAGAAGTTCTGAGAGCATTTTTTTTTCTTTGCACTGTGTTTTGTCTTTCTTTTCCCCTTTACATCAGGGTGGTTCAGAACACAGGTGTAGACATGGACATTCAAGGTCTGTCCTCTTTGATGGATAATCTTGCTATAAGTGTACAGAACATTCAAGATTTAGTGGTTCAGAATCCTATGTTAGAACCTAAAATTCCTATTCCTGAGTTATTTTCTGGAGATAGAGCTAAGTTTCTGAATTTTAAAAATAATTGTAAACTATTTCTGGCTTTGAAACCCCGCTCCTCTGGTGACCCAGTTCAACAAGTAAAGATCATTATTTCTTTATTACGTGGCGACCCTCAAGACTGGGCATTTTCCCTTGCACCAGGAGATCCTGCATTATGTGATATTGATGCGTTTTTTCTGGCGCTCGGGTTGCTTTATGATGAACCTAATTCAGTGGATCAGGCAGAGAAAATCTTGCTGGCTCTGTGTCAGGGTCAGGATGAGGTAGAGATATACTGTCAGAAGTTTAGGAAGTGGTCTGTGCTCACTCAATGGAATGAATGTGCTCTGGCAGCAATTTTCAGAAAGGGTCTCTCTGAAGCCCTTAAGGATGTCATGGTGGGATTTCCTATGCCTGCTGGTCTGAATGAGTCTATGTCTTTGGCCATTCAGATCGATCGACGCTTACGTGAGCGTAAAACTGTGCACCATTTGGTGGTATTATCTGAGCATAAACCTGATCCTATGCAATGTGATAGGACTTTGACCAGAGCTGAACGGCAAGAACACAGACGTTGGAATGGGCTGTGTTTTTACTGTGGTGATTCCACTCATGCTATCTCCGATTGTCCTAAGCGCACTAATCGTTTCGCTAGGTCTGCCACCATTGGTACGGTACAGTCGAAATTTCTTTTGTCCGTTACTTTGATCTGCTCGTTGTCATCCTATTCTGTCATGGCATTTGTGGATTCAGGCGCTGCCCTGAATTTGATGGACTTGGAGTTTGCTAGGCGCTGTGGGTTTTTCTTGGAGCCCTTGCAGCATCCTATTCCATTGAGAGGAATTGATGCTACGCCTTTGGCCAAGAATAAGCCTCAGTATTGGACCCAACTGACCATGTGCATGGCTCCTGCGCATCAGGAGGGTATTCGCTTTTTGGTGTTGCAGAACCTGCATGATGTGGTCGTGTTGGGGTTGCCATGGCTAAAAGTCCATAACCCAGTATTGAATTGGAAATCTATGTCTGTGTCCAGCTGGGGTTGTCAGGGGGTACATGGTGATGTTCCATTTCTGTCTATTTCATCATCCACCCCTTCTGAGGTCCCAGAGTTCTTGTCAGATTACCGGGATGTATTTGATGAGCCCAAGTCCAGTGCCCTACCTCCGCATAGGGATTGCGATTGTGCTATCGATTTGATTCCTGGTAGTAAGTTTCCTAAAGGTCGACTGTTTAATTTGTCTGTACCTGAGCACGCCGCTATGCGGAGTTACGTAAAGGAATCCTTGGAGAAGGGTCATATTCGCCCGTCGTCGTCGCCATTGGGAGCAGGGTTCTTTTTTGTGGCCAAGAAGGATGGTTCACTGAGACCTTGTATTGATTACCGCCTTCTAAATAAAATCACAGTCAAATTTCAGTACCCCTTGCCGCTGCTGTCTGATTTGTTTGCTCGGATTAAGGGGGCTAGTTGGTCCACCAAGATAGATCTTCGTGGTGCGTATAATCTTGTGCGTATTAAAAAGGGCGATGAATGGAAAACAGCATTTAATACGCCCGAGGGCCATTTTGAGTACCTGGTTATGCCATTCGGGTTTTCTAATGCTCCATCAGTATTTCAGTCCTTTATGCATGACATCTTCCGAGAGTACCTGGATAAATTCCTGATTGTATACTTGGATAATATTTTGGTCTTCTCGGATGATTGGGAGTCTCACGTGAAGCAGGTTAGAATGGTGTTCCAGGTCCTGCGTGCGAATTCTTTGTTTGTGAAGGGGTCAAAGTGTCTCTTTGGTGTTCAGAAGGTTTCATTTTTGGGTTTCATTTTTTCCCCTTCTACTATCGAGATGGACCCTGTTAAAGTTCAGGCCATTTATGATTGGACTCAGCCGACATCTCTGAAGAGTCTGCAAAAGTTCCTGGGCTTTGCTAATTTTTATCGTCGCTTCATCAATAATTTTTCTAGTATTGCTAAACCGTTGACTGATTTAACCAAGATGGGTGATGATGTGGTCAATTGGTCTTCTGCTGCTGTGGAAGCTTTTCAGGAGTTGAAGCGTCGTTTTTCTTCTGCCCCTGTGTTGTGCCAGCCAGATGTTTCGCTCCCGTTCCAGGTCGAGGTTGATGCTTCTGAGATTGGAGCAGGGGCTGTTTTGTCGCAAAGAAGTTCTGATGGCTCAGTGATGAAACCATGTGCCTTCTTTTCCAGGAAGTTTTCGCCTGCTGAGCGTAATTATGATGTTGGCAATTGAGAGTTGCTGGCCATGAAGTGGGCATTCGAGGAGTGGCGTCATTGGCTTGAAGGAGCTAAGCATCGCGTGGTGGTCTTGACTGATCACAAGAACTTGACTTATCTCGAGTCTGCCAAACGGTTGAATCCTAGACAGGCTCGTTGGTCGCTGTTTTTCTCCCGTTTTGACTTTGTGGTTTCGTACCTTCCGGGCTCTAAAAATGTGAAGGCGGATGCCCTGTCTAGGAGTTTTGTGCCCGACTCTCCGGGTTTGCCTGAGCCGGCTGGTATTCTCAAGGAGGGGGTGATTTTGTCTGCCATCTCCCCTGATTTGCGGCGGGTGCTGCAAAAATTTCAGGCTAATAGACCTGACCGTTGCCCAACGGAGAAACTGTTTGTCCCTGATAAATGGACGAGTAGAGTTATCTCTGAGGTTCATTGTTCGGTGTTGGCTGGTCATCCTGGAATCTTTGGTACCAGAGATTTGGTGGCTAGATCCTTTTGGTGGCCGTCTCTGTCGCGGGATGTGCGTTCGTTTGTGCAGTCCTGTGGGATTTGTGCTCGGGCTAAGCCCTGCTGTTCTCATGCCAGTGGGTTGCTTTTACCCTTGCCGGTCCCGAAGAGGCCCTGGACACATATCTCTATGGATTTTATTTCGGATCTCCCCATCTCTCAAAAGATGTCGGTCATTTGGGTGGTTTGTGATCGCTTCTCTAAGATGGTCCATTTGGTACCCTTGTCTAAATTGCCCTCCTCCTCTGATTTGGTGCCATTGTTTTTCCAGCATGTGGTTCGTTTACATGGCATTCCGGAGAACATCGTTTCTGACAGAGGTTCCCAGTTTGTTTCGAGGTTTTGGCGAGCCTTTTGTGTTAGGATGGGCATTGATTTGTCTTTTTCCTCGGCTTTCCATCCTTAGACAAATGGCCAAACTGAACGAACCAATTAGATCTTGGAAACATATCTGAGATGTTTTGTTTCTGCTGATCAGGATGATTGGGTGTCCTTTTTGCCTTTGGCTGAGTTCGCCCTTAATAATCGGGCCAGCTCGGCTACTTTGGTTTCACCGTTTTTCTGCAATTCTGGTTTCCATCCTCGTTTCTCTTCAGGGCAGGTTGAGTCTTCGGACTGTCCTGGTGTGGATACTGTGGTGGATAGGTTGCAGCAGATTTGGACTCATGTAGTGGACAATTTGACATTGTCCCAGGAGAAGGCTCAACGTTTCGCTAACCGCAGGCGCTGTGTGGGTCCCCGACTTCGTGTTGGGGATTTGGTTTGGTTGTCGTCTCGTTATATTCCTATGAAAGTTTCCTCTCCTAAGTTTAAGCCTCGTTTCATTGGTCCGTATAGGATTTCTGAGGTTCTTAATCCTGTGTCTTTTCGTTTGACCCTTCCAGCTTCTTTTTCCATCCATAATGTATTCCATAGGTCATTGTTGCGGAGATACGTGGCACCTGTGGTTTCATCCGTTGATCCTCCTGCCCCGGTTTTGGTTGCGGGGGAGTTGGAGTATATAGTGGAGAAGATTTTGGATTCTCGTATTTCGAGACGGAAACTCCAGTACCTGGTTAAGTGGAAGGGTTATGGTCAGGAAGATAATTCCTGGGTCTTTGCTTCTGATGTTCATGCTGCCAATCTGGTTCGTGCCTTTCATTTGGCTCATCCTGGTCGGCCTGGGGGCTCTGGTGAGGGTTCGGTGACCCCTCCTCAAGGGGGGGGGGTACTGTTGTGAATTCTGTGGTCAAGCTCCCTCCTGTGGTCATGAGTGGTACTTCGGCTGGTTCTGTCCTTGAGCTTCCTTTGGTGGATGTGAGTGGGGCTGCGGCTTCTGAGTTTCCTTCCTCAGGTGACGAGGTTAAGTCGATAGGTGCTGCTCTATTTAACTCCATCTAGTTCTTTGTTCCTGGCCTCCAGTCAATATTCCAGTATTGGTCTTGATCTCTCCTGGATCGTTCTTGTGGCCTGTCTGCCCTGCATAAGCTAAGTTTTGCTGGTGTTACTTTTGTTTGCTATTTTTCCTGTCCAGCTTGCTATATTGGTTTTTCTTGCTTGCTGGAAGCTCTGAGACGCAGAGGGAGCACCTCCGTACCGTTAGTCGGTGCGGAGGGTCTTTTTGCGCCCTCTGCGTGGTTGTTTGTAGGTTTTTGTGCTGACTGCAAAGCTATCTTTCCTATCCTCGGTCTATTCAGTAAGTCGGGCCTCACTTTGCTAAAATCTATTTCATCTCTGTGTTTGTATTTTCATCTTTACTCACAGTCATTATATGTGGGGGACTGCCTTTTCCTTTGGGGAATTTCTCTGAGGCAAGGTAGGCTTATTTTTCTATCTTCAGGGCTAGCTAGTTTCTCAGGCTGTGCCCGAGGTGCCTAGGTCTGGTCAGGAGCGCTCCACGGCTACCTCTAGTGTGGTATGATAGGATTAGGGATTGCGGTCAGCAGAGTTCCCACGTCTCAGAGCTCGTCCTATGTTAATAGTAACTATCAGGTCACTTTGTGTGCTCTTAACCACTAGGTCCATTGTGGTTCTGAATCACCAGTTCATAACAGACTCCTCACTACTACTATCCAAGTCCATTCGATGAGTACCATACATACGATGGCCAGGCTACCCATCTCCTGTATGATGCTCAGGCCTGACTACAGTCTAGCTTTTCATCTAGTATAGATAACATTTGCTTTAGAACTGCTTACCTGAGACAGGACTCCTTTTTCCACTTAATCCTTGCTTTATGCCTTCTTGCCTGAGATAAGAAATCCTTCTGCCACTTAGTCCTTGTTTCCTTCAGAACATGGTATCCGTTTATGGTCTCCCTTGTTTTCATACAAACACCTGTTTCAGTGCTGGTCTGCAACCATAGGTCCTTCGCCTTCTCAGTACTCTTCCCTATCTGACTGCTAGGCTCCTTTTTCCCACGTATCTCCTCTCACTATAGGCTGATCCCAATAGTTAACCTTGTCTGCAGCTAACTAACTGTTGTTGGCTACAAAATAGATAACTCAACATATTAAACATGGCTTTGCATTATGTTATGATAAGCTCTTCAAGGGGACAGCTTCTCCACTCCTTTGTTTCCCCTCCTTTAACGATGGCTGTCCTAGGCTATCTAGGACAGGACCTGCAAGACATTAAAAGCAACCACATCATAAAAACATATAATGCATTCTTGGACTTTGGAGGATCTGACACATTTCCTCCTTTAAGATGCAACAGTCTTTTGAATTGATTGTCATTCTTGCTAAGAACCTTGGAACAAGAGCAAACACCATCCTTTAACTCGATAACAGTCTTCAGAGTTGATCCAGTCCTTTGATCAAAAGCACATTCCATAAAGTGCAAAAGTAGCCCTGGATAAGCTAATAACATAACTTAGGTGTAGGACCCTTCAGCCACTTTAAACACCTTTTAATCCAGTAGGAAAGGGAGTAACAGAATAGAAGTTCAGCCATCCGGCTACTGTAGGCATCCTTAGCCTATTTGAGGGCATAAACAATCTTCCCTATCAACAAGATGCTTGACCATGAACCCAGGAGCTTGGACCCAACTGGTCCACTGATAGCGGCTGCTTGAGCAGTTTCAAACTATTTCCTTTTATCTGGGGTGCAGCAAGCACAACTGGTCAGCTTCAGCTCACTGAGACTGTTCAGTAATCCTAAAGTACTCCTCCTCTGTCCCCCTTCTAGGCCCGTTACCTCCAAGGATGACATGTGCTTCCTCCAGACTATGGTGCTGATGAGGTCCCTGACAAATACATATAGTCTACACCCCTTGGGTCATTTGGACTGCAACAAACCCCTGTGAAGCCGAAGGCAGGTCCAGGCTTGTCTCTTGTTGACATACATATCATGGCCAGTTCCATATTCATGGATAACCCTCCTCAGGTTAAAATAAATTACCTCTCTATGAGGGCACTTTTCTTTACAGCACTCTGCCAAGAGACCCGCCAACTACTCGAGCTCAGGATTGGGTCACTCTTCTGTCCACAGTCATCATATCTGCTGTTTAGAGCTGTCCCAGAATCTCTCCCGACATCTGTCGGTCATGAAAGAGAACTGGGACATGGGTTGCACTTCAGTCGCCAATTCCAGATGATGCGATAACGCAACCTCTTGCGGATTTCTTGAGCAATTCTACTCTGCTTCTGCAAACAGTCCAGAAAGGTCCAAGTCCCCTTCATCTCTCTGATCCCTCGAACAGGGGTCTTGATTCCGCCATGACAAAGCTTCTTGTCCCATACTGTTGCTCTCTCTACAGCTCCGAGCAAACTAATGCCACCAACCTTCTCCTCACTGCGCTCTTCCTGCGCTATTCTGTGGGCAGAACTTCTGACATGTAACACCTTTTCTTTGGTGTCTCCTCCTGTCTTCTTCCTTCTACCCAGGATGACCTGGCATTTTCTTTCCATCATACCTTTCTTCAGCATGCACCTCCAACAGAGGGCCAGCAACCCATCACTGGGCATTCCTGTCTTGGGGCTAAGCCCCAGATGATTAGGGTGAATATTTGCACTTTTTTGTGCCCTCTACCTCTACAATGGATGGGTTCTTCCTTCTGTGCTGCGGCACCAACCACCAACTAGCCATCCAGTTTAGATGCCATTTTTAAGCACAATTCAAGTGACATCTTTTCCTTTTTTTACGAGTCTTCCCCACATTCTTTTTCTCCTGTGAGACTCCTTCCAGCTATGCCAAATGTAATGTGTGTGTGCTGCTATTTCCTTTGCAATATGCGTCTGCAGATCATTTGCTGTCACTTGACATTGTAGACCAGGACCATTTGGAATGGCGATGAATGAGTGAGACCACAGTCCAAAAATAAACTTTTCTTTACTAAATAACTTGATTAGAAGTATATACTGTACATCAAATAGCAGGCACAACTCTTTAAGAATACTTCTGCACAATCCAGAGGTAGGAATTCCATGGTTATACGTAGAGGTACATTACTTTCGTTACGTACTGTAAGTTCAGCAACCCATTATGGGAATCTCCATCTTCCGCTGCGAGGTCTGCACAGGTAGAGGTGTGTCACTACGGCCCCTAACAGCTAGTCTCAACTTCCAGTGGATTTGTGAGGACCTCATTGGCTAAGGTACTTCGGGTATGACTCCTAACTACCACTCTCCAAGTCCATTCGAAGAGGACCACATGGTCCTCACCATGCCACTGCAATTCCAGTACTGCTTAAAGGGGTGTTCCCATCTCTAAGATCCTATCCCAATATGTAGTAGGTGTAAAATTAATAATATTAGCAAATACCTCCAGTTAGAAATGTAGTATAATTCTTCAGATTCGCTATGTTACTTACCTTATCTAGGGCATTGCCGTAACTTAGGTATCCATGGTTACGACAATTCATATAGTGACAGTTAGTTTGTTAGACAGCTCTTAGTGGTTGTAATCATGGATACCTAAGTTACTCAAGAGCAGCGAAAAAAAAATCAACTCAGCCTTGATGGCAACCAGGTAAGTTTCTGGTGTGAAGAAGCCAGGAGTCTTATCTCTGCCAGATGCTAGTATTGTTTATGAAGGACGCGAGTCCAGGCGTTATTCTTATCAAAAGAGCACAAAAGCCATCCCACCTCTACAAGGTGCACCCAATCAGGATTGCAAACAGTTACTTTCAATCATTTGCATTGAGCGAAGCTGTGCATGTCTAGTTGGCGCATGACCGCATGTATGGAAATCACACACTTGCAGTCACATGCCCAGCATCGGAGCATCCTCAAACTGCACAGTGAGCGTGTTGTGAGGATTCACAAGCCTGCAGTCACATAGTGACTATAGACCTGTACCCTAAGGCTGGACAACTGCTTTAATAGCTCCAATTACTAGTATATCAAGATCAATTGTTTTATAGAAACATCTTCACACTACGGTGGTGCCTTTCCCTGATGCACAGACAAGCATGGTCACTGGCCAGAAGACATGCTCATGGTTTGTTTCATGAGTTATGGCAAATGGAGGAACCCTATTGTCTGAAGATGGGGAATCTGGACATGTGATGGTTTGTTCTGGGCTGTTATAAGTCTGAGCCATAACAGACCATGTAAAAAATATAATATTGATTTAGTGTATACTATATATGGCCGCATCTATTAATCCACGGGACTAGAATTGTAGGCTAGGCATGTGTTTCTGGTTAAAAGCAAATTTGAAATAAGTAAAATGGTATGAAAAAATATTTTTATAGGTACGGCTTACCTTTATGTAAACATTTGACACTCAAGAAGATGACGAGTAAGACTCAGCAAGACCACCTGTCCAAACCTAACACACTCTAAACTTAAAAGGAAAAGAAAAACACTATATAGCACTGGAAATCTATATTTTGCAGGGGAGTGGGGGGTGCGTTATATTGCATAATACTGCTATGATGGAAATGTTTCCTATAAACAGAGCATCTTCGTGAAACTACATGAAATGAATATGAGAACTTGCAGCAGGTGGAAAGAGGAGTTTTAGCTGTTCTTATCAAGTTATGTGTTTGCTGAAAAAGTCATCACGCTTACTAAATATTAAGTGGTAACTGACTAGATGTAATACATTATCTTCAAGAACATACAATATCATTGGCATTCAGCCAATATGATAAAATGAAATCTCAGCCTTTTTATCACGGCAGTCCTTGTGATAACACTGCTGCTTCTATGCTCAATTCAAGTTCAGGGACATCAGGTTCAAGAAGGGACTTTGTATGGATTCCGATACAGTAGGTACCAACACCTAATACATTAACCCCTTTACCCCCCAAGGTGGTTTGCACATTAATGACCAAGTCAAGTTTTACAATTCTGGCCAGTGTCACTTTGAGGTAATAACTTTGAAATTTGGAAAATTTAGCAATTTTCAAACTTTTTATGCCCTTAAATCAAGAGAGATGTGTCACACAAAATAGTTAATAAATAACATTTCCCACATGTCTACTTTACATCTTCATAAATTACATTATCATAATTTTTGAAACAATTTTTTTTGTTAGGAAGTTATAAGGGTTTAAAGTAGACCAGCGATGTCTCCTTTTTACAACAAAATTTGCAAAACCTTTTTTTAGAGACCACCTCACATTTGAAGTGAGTTTGAGGGGTCTATATGACAGGAAATACTTAAAAGTGACAACATTCTAAAAACTGCACCCCTAAAGTGTTCAAAACCATATTCAAGAAGTTTATTAACTCTTCATGTGCTTCACAGGAATTTTTGGAATGTGGAAAAAAAAATGAACATTTAACTTTTTTTGACAAAGAATGTACTTTAGATCCAAATTGTTTTTATTTTTACAAAGGTAACAGGAGAAATGGACTCCAAAATTTGTTATGCAATTTCTCCTGAGCAGGCCAATACCCCATATGTGGGGGGAAACCACTGTTTGGGCGCACAACAGAGCTCGGAAGGGAAGGAGCGCCATTTGACTTTTTGAATGCAAAATGTACTGTAACAATTAGTTGACGCCATGTCGCATTTGGAGAGCCCTTGATGTGCCTAAACAGTAAAAATCCCACACAAGTGACACCATTTTGGAAATTAGACCCCTCAGCGAACTGAAATAGATGTGCGGTGAGCCCATTGAATCCTCAGTTGCTTCACAGAAGTTTATAATGTTAATCTTTGAACATTAAAAAAAATAAAAATCACATTTTCTCCACCAATGTTTTTAGCCCCAAATTTTGCATTTTCATGCAGGTAACAGGATAAATTGCACCATACAATTTGTAGTGCAATTTCTCCTGAGTACGCTGATACCTCATATGAGAGAGAAAACCACTGTTTGGGTGCACAGGCAGGGCTCAGATGAGAAAGATTGTCATATGACTTTTTGAATGTAAAATTTCTTGGTATCATTAGCAGATGCCATGTTCCATTTGCAGAGCCCCTGATTTGCTTAAACAGTGGAAACCCATTACAAGTGACCCTATTTTGGAAAGAAGACCCCTCAAGTGACCCCATTTTGGAAATTATACCCCTTTGGGAATTTATCTACAGTTAGTTAGTAGTGATGATTTTGTAGTGATGATTTTGACTTCATGGGTGTTTTCCAGAAACAAGCAGCAGTGGATGTTGCCGAGTGAAAATGGCAAACTGCCGTTGCAGTGACCAGTACGCTGTAGTGACCAGTACGCTATGCCCAGCTCATGCTTCTGGAGACATGCACCCGTAAGTTATAAGGGCTCTCTTCACTTCAAAAATGCCGAACATGTGGACACTATGTGTTGCTTAGGCTACTTTCACACTGGCGTTTTTTGCCAGACGTCGCAATGCGTCATTTATGGCAAAAAACGCATCCTGCAAAGTTGTTTGCAGGATGCGTTTTTGCCCCATAGATTAAGATTAGCGACGCATTGCGACGCTTTGCCGCACGTCAAAACCGTCGTGCGACGGTTGCGCCGTGTTGTGGCGGACCGCCGGGAGCAAAAAACGCTACATGTAACTTTTTTTGCTGCCGACGGACTGCTTTTTCCGACCGCGCATGCGCGGCCGGAACTCCTCCCCCACCTCCCCGCACCTCACAATGGGGCAGCGGATGCGATGAAAATCTGCATCCGCTGCACCCGTTGTGCAGCGAAAACAACGCTAGCGTCGGTAACCTCAGCCCGACGCACTGCGACGGGCCGAGCCCGACGCTAGTGTGAAAGTAGCCTTAGGTACGAAGTGGGGCACAAAATTTGCATTTAGAAGAGCAAAATTTGCTTAATTTTTTTGAGGGGCGAGGAGCCATTTCTCTTTTCCAGAGCCATTGTATACAAGTAATGTGGAAGCTCCCTATATTTCAACAGATGACAGACCTGAGTGGGGACTTGCTTTTTTGTGGATTGAATTAAAGCTTTTATTGGGAACATCTACTATATAATTGTCTAAGGGTCACTTCCGTCTGTCTGTCTTTCTGTCACGGATATTCATTGGTTGCGGCCTCTGCCTGTCATGGAAATCCAGGTCGCTGATTGGTCGCGGCAAAACAGCCATGACCAATCAGCGACCAGCACAGTCCGGCAGAAAAATGACCGCTCCTTCCTCCCCGCAGTCATTGCCCGCTCCATACTCCCCTCCAGTCAGCCCTCACACAGGGTTAATGCCAGCGTCAATGGACCGCGGTGTAACGCACTCCATTAATGCTGCTATTATTATTTTGAACAGCTGACATGTGCCCGTAATAGGCGCAGGCAGAATCGCGATCTGCCCGCACCTATTAACTAGTTAAATGCTGCTGTCAAACGCAGACAGCGGCATTTAACTACCGCATCCGGCCGGGCGGCCGGAAATTACAGCATCGCCGACCCCCGTCACCTGATCGGAGGTCGGTGATGCTTGTACATTGTAACCATAGAGGTCCTTGAGACCTCTATGGTTACTGATCGCCGGTAGCTGTGAGCGCCACCCTGTGGTCGGCGCTCACAGCACACCTGATTTTCTGCTGCATAGCAGCGAACAGCAGATCGCTGCTATGTAGCAGAGCCGATCGTGCTGTGCCTGCTTCTAGCCTCCCATGGAGGCTATTGAAGCATGGCAAAAGTAAAAAAAAAAAGTTAAAAAAAATGTGAAAAAAATAAAAAAAATATAAAAGTTTAAATCACCCCCCTTTCGCCCCAATCAAAATAAATCAATAAAAAAAAAATCAAATCTACAGATATTTGGTATCGCCGCGTTCAGAATCGCCTGATCTATCAATTAAAAAAAAGCATAAATCTGATCACTAAACGACGTAGCGAGAAAAGAATTACGTTTTTTTGGTCACCGCGACATTGCATTAAAATGCAATAACGGGCGATCAAAAGAACATATCTGCACCAAAATGCAGTGGCGTAGGAAGGGGGGTGCGGGGGGGGGGGCGGGCCGCCCCGGGCGGCACAGAGCGGGGGGCGGCACAATGAGGGGGGTGGGCCGGCGCTGGCTGAAGAAGAAGAGGAGAGCAGCGGCGCTATCTGCGCAGCCGGGTGGCCACGGCGGCCATCTTACGGCGGCCGCGCGTGCGCAGATGGTAGCGCTTCCCGGGGCTTCAGGAAAATGGCCGCGGGATGCAGATGGAGATCGCGGCGGCCATTTTCTTGAAGCCCTGTTCGCATTACCCGGCGTACTTTCACTTTCGATCTCCTGAGGCGATTCCAGGAAGCGCCGCCGCCGGGGGGGATCTCTGCAGACAGTGCACAGCAGCAGCTGCAGAGACAGTCAGTCTGACAGTGACTGAGTCAGAAATGAATCTGGATCACAGCGGAATCGGTCGGATCAGATCAGAGGCAGACTCACTCTCACAGACTCACAGGCATGCTGCACTGCAGACTGCAGTCCCTACTCCTAGCAGGTATTTAAGCACAGTTTATGTGGAATGTTATACAGTGGGGCAAAAAAGTATTTAGTCAGTCAGCAATAGTGCAAGTTCCACCACTTAAAAAGATGAGAGGCGTCTGTAATTTACATCATAGGTAGACCTCAACTATGGGAGACAAACTGAGAAAAAAAAATCCAGAAAATCACATTGTCTGTTTTTTTATCATTTTATTTGCATATTATGGTGGAAAATAAGTATTTGGTCAGAAACAAACAATCAAGATTTCTGGCTCTCACAGACCTGTAACTTCTTCTTTAAGAGTCTCCTCTTTCCTCCACTCATTACCTGTAGTAATGGCACCTGTTTAAACTTGTTATCAGTATAAAAAGACACCTGTGCACACCCTCAAACAGTCTGACTCCAAACTCCACTATGGTGAAGACCAAAGAGCTGTCAAAGGACACCAGAAACAAAATTGTAGCCCTGCACCAGGCTGGGAAGCCTGAATCTGCAATAGCCAACCAGCTTGGAGTGAAGAAATCAACAGTGGGAGCAATAATTAGAAAATGGAAGACATACAAGACCACTGATAATCTCCCTCGATCTGGGGCTCCACGCAAAATCCCACCCCGTGGGGTCAGAATGATCACAAGAACGGTGAGCAAAAATCCCAGAACCACGCGGGGGGACCTAGTGAATGAACTGCAGAGAGCTGGGACCAATGTAACAAGGTCTACCATAAGTAACACACTACGCCACCATGGACTCAGATCCTGCGATGCCAGACGTGTCCCACTGCTTAAGCCAGTACATGTCCGAGCCCGTCTGAAGTTTGCTAGAGAGCATTTGGATGATCCAGAGGAGTTTTGGGAGAATGTCCTATGGTCTGATGAAACCAAACTGGAACTGTTTGTTAGAAACACAACTTGTCGTGTTTGGAGGAAAAAGAATACTGAGTTGCATCCATCAAACACCATACCTACTGTAAAGCATGGTGGTGGAAACATCATGCTTTGGGGCTGTTTCTCTGCAAAGGGGCCAGGACGACTGATCCGGGAACATGAAAGAATGAATGGGCCATGTATCGTGAGACTTTGAGTGCAAACCTCCTTCCATCAGCAAGGGCATTGAAGATGAAACGTGGCTGGGTCTTGCAACATGACAATGATCCAAAGCACACCGCCCGGCCAACGAAGAATTGGCTTCGTAAGAAGCATTTCAAGGTCCTGGAGTGGCCTAGCCAGTCTCCAGATCTCAACCCTATAGAAAACCTTTGGAGGGAGTTGAAAGTCCGTGTTGCCAAGCGAAAAGCCAAAAACATCACTGCTCTAGAGGAGATCTGCATGGAGGAATGGGCCAACATACCAACAACAGTGTGTGGCAACCTTGTGAAGACTTACAGAAAACGTTTGACCTCTGTCATTGCCAACAAAGGATATATTACAAAGTATTGAGATGAAATTTTGTTTCTGACCAAATACTTATTTTCCACCATAATATGCAAATAAAATAACAAAAAAACAGACAATGTGATTTTCTGGATTTTTTTGTCTCAGTTTGTCTCCCATAGTTGAGGTCTACCTGTGATGTAAATTACAGACGCCTCTCATCTTTTTAAGTGGTGGAACTTGCACTATTGCTGACTGACTAAATACTTTTTTGCCCCACTGTATGTAATATTGGTTGGTTTGTGACTTTAGAGACTGAGAGGCATCTAGGGTTTACCGTTTATGTACCACTTCCTTATGGTACTGTATTTTGTTGTGACCAGTGCAACACTAAGGCAGTTAGGCTACTTTCACACTAGCGTCGGATTCGGCCCGTCGCATTGCGTCGGGCAGAGATTCCGACGCTAGCGTTTGATGCGCCGCACAACGGGTGCAGCGGATGCATTTCTCCAGCACATCCGCTGCCCCATTGTGAGGTGCGGGGGGGTGGGGGCGGAGTTCTGGCCACGCATGCGCGGTCGGAAAAAGCGGTCCGTCGGCAGCAAAAAATGTTACATTTAACGTTTTTTGCTCCCGGCGGTCCGCCACAACACGGCACAACCGTCGCACGACGGTTGCGACGTGTGCCAATACGTCGCAATGCGTCGGTAATGTTACTCTATGGGGCAAAAACGCATCCTGCAAACCACTTTGCAGGATGCGTTTTTTCCCCTAAACGACGCATTGCGACGTATTAAAAAAAACGCCAGAGTGAAAGTAGCCTTAGCCACATTCACACGTTGTGTTCTGTCCTGCGGGTTCTCCCGCAGCGGATTTGATAAATCTGCAGGGCAAACCCGCTGCGGTTATCCCTGCAGATTTATTGTGGTTTGTCCTGCGGGTTCCGCTGCAGGATTTTACCCCTACTATTGATGCTGCATATGCAGCAATATGCAGCATCAATAGTAGTGTTAAAAATAATAAAATAATTATATACTCACCCTCTGACGTCCCGATCTCCGCGGCGCTGCTCCAAAGATGCTGTGCCACCAGGACCTTCGTGACGTCACGGTCATGTGACCGCGACGTCACCGCAGGTCCTGGTCGCATAGCAAGCCTGAGACCGGACGGCCGCGTGCAGCGCTGAGACTTCAGAGGTGAGTATAGCTTATTTTTAATTTTAATTTTATTTTTTTTTTTACCACAAATATGGTTCCTGGGGCCTGGAGGAGAGTCTCCTCTCCTCCACCCCGGGTATAACCCGCACATTATCCGCTTACTTCCCGCATGGTGTGCACAGCCCCATGCGGGAAGTAAGCGGATCAATGCATTTGTATGGATGCAGAATCGCTGCGATTCTGCACAAAGAAGTGACATGGTCCTTCTTTTTTTCCGCAGCAATTCAGCGCGTTTTTTTTCAGGATTTTCCGCATCATGTGCACTGCGGTTTTTGTTTTCCATAGGGTAACATTGTACTGTACCATGCATGGAAAACAGCTGCGGACCCGCAGCGGCAAAATCGCGGCGGTTCCGCAGTAAAAACAGCATAGTGTGAACATACCCTTAGTTCTACTTATAACAACCTAGCTTGCATTTTCTGTTTTTTTTTTTTTTTTAAGAGAAAATAAATATGGTGTACATTAATTTAATATTTTTGGGTCTAGATTGAGTTCCAGATATTGGTAGGACCCGTTGAAGTGCTGAGGCACGAAACGGCCGTTGTCCGCTTTGTTCACATCCCTCCCTGCATATTTTGAAAAATGTCCGAATAAAAATTGTGACCACCACACTCGGGTAAGTGCACTTTTTTTTGGCTTTTTCTCTTGGACTTTCATGTTGTTCTGCAGAAGCTGCACCCCGTTGTTATATAAAGGAATTTTGTCGGTCCTCTCTTGAACAAAGGGTTGTTTGGATAATAGGGTCTAACTACAACAGCAGTGCGGGGTATTATCTTTTTACCCTTAGGGTACCGTCACACAGTGGCATTTTGATCGCTACGACGCCACGATCCGTGACGCTCCAGCATCGTAACATAATCGCTCCAGCGTCGTAGACTGCTGTCACACTTTGCAATGTACGACGCTGGAGCAATAATTTCATGACGTATGTGCGATGTAGAAGCCGTTGGTTACTATGCGCACATCGTATATAATATCGTGCACTCCTTTGTTACACCATGCGATCATGCCGCCACAGCGGGACACTAGACGACGAAAGAAAGTTTCAAACGATCTGCTACGACGTACGATTCTCAGCGGGGTCCCTGATCGCAGTAGCGTGTCAGACAGCGAGATCGCTGGAACGTCACAGATATATCGCTGGAACATCACGAATCATGCCGTCGTAGCGATCAAAATGCCACTGTGTGACGGTACCCTTAGTTCTACTTATAACAACCTAGCTTGCATTTCCTTTTTTTTTTTAAAGAGAAAATAAATACGGTGTACATTAATTTAATATTTTTGGGTCTAGATTGAGTTCCAGATAAAATGCTTGTGATTATGACGTTAAAAGTGGGTCCTGCCATAATCTGCCGAAAGCTAACACTCAGGTTCCCTATTATACTCCCAGTGGCATAGGAAGGGGGGTGCAGGGGGGGCGGGCCGCCCCGGGCGGCACAATGCGGGGGGTGGGTCACCGGGCCGCAGCCGGCGCTGGCTGAAGAAAACAAGCGCGATCTGCGCTATACCACGGATTATCGCTGGCGGCGGCCATCTTCCGGAGGCCGCGCATGCACAGATGGTAGTGCTCAGCTTCCCGGAGCTTCAGGAAAATGGCCGCGGGATGCCGCGCGTGCGCAGATGGAGATCGCGGTGGCCATTTTCCTGAAGCCGAGTTCGCATCTTTTATTATATTACCCGTAACTTTCACTTTCGATCTCCTGTCAGTGTCACTGCAGCGATTCCAGGAAGGACCGGGGATTTCTGAGCGTCCGCACAGCAGCAGATCACATCAGATCAGAGGCAGAGAGGATCGCACCAGGCTGAGGTGAGCAACCGCCGGACAGCAGCCGCCCGGTGTGGTGATAAGGGGGAGGCCGCATTTATGTACTTTATTTATGTATTTGCAGTTTCTCTTTACACACCACTTTTAGGGTCCTTCAGACTTTCTTATCTATTTATCCTTTTTTTTGAGGGGGGGGGGAACGAGGTGTTCCCCATTATACTTTATACTTTATACTTTAGGCACGCAGGGCCTGTGATGACGTCGCGGTCACATGACCGTGACGTCACGGCAGGTCCTTCTGCCAGACGATCTATGCCAACGGAACGTGGCGGTTGTCTCGCGAGGAGCGGTAAAAGCGGTGTAGGTGAGTATATAATGTTTTTTTTTTTTTATTATTATTTTTAACATTAGATGTTTTAACTATTGTTGTAAATTGTAAAAAACTTGGTCACACAGGGTTAATAGCAGCGGTAACGGAGTGCGTTACCCGCGGCATAACGCGGTCCGTTACTGCCGGCATTAACCCTGTATGAGCAAAAAAAAAAAAAAGAGTTAAGCAAAAAAAGCTTTGTAGGTCTCAGCAGTCACGTTGGTGGTCCCAGAGGTCTTGGTGGTTCCAGCGATCACGTTGGTGGTCCCAGCAATCGCGTTGTGGTCCCAGCGGTCACATTGGTGGTAAGCAGAACTTTTTTTTTTTTTTTGCAGTCCCGATCATGTGATGGTAACATTCACCGGCGAAAGAATTTAACTTGTCCATCTGAGGTCTTATTTCTGCTGCATTTTTTTTATTCTAAAAAATGCATCATAGACAATTCAAATTCAGCGTACAGGCTTTACCAACTTACTCCGCTGCCGGGCCGATTGGTCATTTGGTGGGAGGGCGGGACTGTGTGTAGCAGCACCCAGACGTAGGCAGAAAGTGACGTCATTCTGGGAATGCTGGAGTGTCTGCAACCAGTCCCGCTCTTATGCCGGCTACAGGAGTGCCATCCTGGTGGCCCGGGCCCTGGTCTGACCTAACTTTATTTTTTTGTTATTTTGTTAGGCTTAGATAAAATGAGGCGAAGAAAAGAAAGTGGTGCAATGTTTAGAAAAAAGAAAAAGGCTAAGGAGGAAGAATTGAAAAAAAATGAAGGTGCACTACTAAAATATCTCAGCCACGATACTACTACTCCTGTTGCTGAGGAGATTCCTAAATTCACAGCATCAGACACAAGTGCTCCTTCAACTTCAGGAACCAATGAGCAGTGTGATGACCAAGACATTGACCCAAGTGCTCCTTCAACTTCAGGAACCAATGAGCAGTGTGATGACCAAGACATTGACCCAAGTGCTCCTTCAACTTCAGGAACCAATGAGCAGTGTGATGACCAAGACATTGACCCAAGTGCTCCTTCAACTTCAAGAAGCAATGAGGAGTGTGACGATCAAAATATTCCTGCTATTGATTTAAAGGATGTTGGTCTTTGGCCAAGTAAAATTAATGATGATACAAGGATCTTACTGGTACGTCAAGGTGCATCAGTGGTTCAGCATCTAGACTCAGACTTTGCTGAAGTGGTTCGTGAGGGAGCATCAATCAAAGGACAAAACTGAAAACTTACACGCAACTGGTTTTTTAAAACTCTGCCAAATAATGAAAAAATGTTGAGGTCATGGTTGCTGTACTCTCCTTCCAAAAAAGCCCTTAACTGCTTTTGTTGCAGACTATTTGCAGATGCAGAAACAAGTCAGTCTAATTTTGATTCAGTAAATGGATTCAACACATGGTGGAAACTTAATCCTAAAGCAGGCTCGGACTGGCCCACCGGGGAACCGGAGGATCCTCCGGTGGGCCCTGACACTGGCATCTGCTGGCAGGGCCTCCCCCCGCTCCAGGGCCCTCCCCCCGCTCCAGGGCCCCCCCCCGCTCCAGGCCCCCCCCCGCCGCCGCCCGCCCGCCCGCTCGCTCGCTCGCCTGCTCGCCTTGAATACTCACCCTGCCTGCTCCAGCGATGGTCTCGGCGTCTGCACTGCACGAGCGGTCACGTGACACCGCTCATTAAGATCATGAATATGCGCATATTCGTGATCTTAATGAACGGTGTCACATGACCGCTCAAGCAGGAAGAAGGTGCTGCGCCGGCGCCGCCGCCTGGAGTCGGGACAGAGCGCGAGGGATGTCGGCACGGCCGTGCAGTGGGAAGACAGGTGAGTATGAGGGACGGGGGAACGGGGGGGGGGGGAATGAAGGAGGACATAAGCCGGTGCGCCGAGCAGGAGCGGAGAGATAAGCCTGCATACAGGGGGGAATATGAGCCATGCAGGGGGCGATATGAGCCATGCAGGGGGGGATATGAGCCATGCAGGGGGGGATATAAGCCATGCAGGGGGGAATATGAGCCATGCAGGGGGAATATGAGCCATGCAGGGGGGAATATGAGCCATGCAGGGGGGGATATGAGCCATGCAGGGGGGAATATGAGCCATGCAGGGGGGGATATAAGCCATTCAGGGGGGAATATGAGCCATGCAGGGGGGAATATGAGCCATGCAGGGGGGGATATGAGCCATGCAGGGGGGAATATGAGCCATGTAGGGGGGATATAAGCCATGCAGGGGGGAATATGAGCCATGCAGGGGGGAATATGAGCCATGCATACAGGAGGGGTAATATGAGCTATGTATATGGGATAGGAGGGAGATGAGCCATGCATACAGGAGGGGTGTCATTATACAGTATGGAGCATCATGTGTGGCCGTTATACAGTATGGAGCATCATGTGTGGCCGTTATACAGTATGGAGCACCATGTGTGACCATTATACAGTATGGAGCATCATGTGTGGCCGTTATACAGTATGGAGCATCATTTGTGGTCGTTATACAGTATGGAGCATCATGTGTGGCCGTTATACAGTATGGAGCATCATTTGTGGTCATTATACAGTATTGAGCATTATGTGTGGCCATTATACAGTATTGAGCATTATGTGGGATCATTATACAGTATGGAGCATCATGTGCGGCCGTTATACAGTATGGAGCATCATGTGTGGTCATTATACAGTATGGAGCATCATTTGTGGTCATTATACAGTATTGAGCATCATGTGTGGTCATTATACAGTATGGAGAACTGTGTGGCCGTTATACAGTATGGAGCATCATGTGTGGCCGTTATACAGTATTGAGCATCATGTGCGGTCATTATACAGTATGGAGCACTGTGTGGCCATATTTTTTTGTTTATAATTATTGTATATAAAACAGTGTGATCAGCAGTGCTAAATGGCTGCGGTTGGGACGTGGATATGGGTGTGACTAGTTGTGAAATGGGTCTAGTCAGAGGCGTGGCCTAAAATTTGCCACGGCGCACTACGCGCGCCGCAAACTTTATACCTCCT
The DNA here is from genome assembly GCF_032444005.1 of Ranitomeya imitator. NCBI lineage: Eukaryota > Metazoa > Chordata > Amphibia > Anura > Dendrobatidae > Ranitomeya > Ranitomeya imitator. The sequence continues at coordinate 292,973,209 of NC_091282.1, read as the reverse complement.
TCCCTTCTTCAAAAGTTGGGAGGTATGGTACCACATTTGCCAGATCACGGCAAGTGCCGCAAATCCCATAGAGAATGACTGAGGCCGAACGCAGTGTTGCCATAAGTGATCCGTTACGCGGCAGATGCAGAAAAACTGCCCGATCTGCTGCAAAAGGCGACTTTCACATCAGCGATTTTTGCCAAAGGCACTGCCGATAGTGTCATACTCACCAAAAGGGGAGGCAGCGCTAAAAGTGCCTAGGGCAGCAGAAACTCTAAATACGGCCCTGGGGGGCTACATTATATTCTGTGGGGGGACTGCATTATACTCAAGGTACTACATTATATTATGGGGGCTACATCATACTATATGAGGGGTTACAGTATACTCTATGGGGGGCTGCATCATATTCTGTGGTGGGGCTGCATTATTCTCTCAGGGGACTACATAATATTATGGGGGCTACATCATACTATATGAGGGGGCTACAGTATACTCTATGGGGGGGCTGCATTATATTCTGTGGTGGAACTGCATTCTCTCAGGGGACTACATTATATTCTGTGCTGGGTGGCATTATACTATATGAGGGGGGGCTGCATTATACCCTATGGGGGTGCTACATTATATTCTATGGTGGGGACTGTGTCATACCTGAGAGGGTTGCATTATATTTTGTGGGGTGCTGCATTATATTCTATGAGAGGGGACTGCATTATATTTTATGAGGGGGCTACATTATATTCTGTGAGGGGGCTACCCCAACCCTTGCTACATTATTAAGACGTGAACTACCTTATATTATACCCTGATATTAGCGCTTTTTACCGCACAATTGGTGGTCTTGTATCTATTTCTATGTAGCTACATAGTGGGCCCCAAGAATGATTTTCTCTGGTGGGCCCAAGGTGCTCCAGTCCGACGCTGTCCTAAAGTATACAACCATGAATCTAGTGTGGCCCATGCAGAATGTTTCACAAAATGGAAGGAGTTAGAAATTGGACTCCAACGTGGCGTAACAATTGATAAAAAAGTACATGAAGAAGTAGAAAATAATGTGAAGAAGTGGAGGGAGATACTTGCAAGATTGTTGGATATCATTAGATTCCTTGCTAAACAAAATTTGGCTTTACGGGGTCACAGAGAAGTAATCCATCATGAGACTGATTACGAACCTGAATCAACTGGAAAAAAGGGAAATTTTTTAGAATTAGTTCATTTGTTGGCGAAATATGATCCAGTGCTACGTGAACATATTCTAAGAATCAAGTTTGGAAAAAAGTTTGCTACATCATATTTCTCTCCTACAATTCAGAATGAGTTTATAGAAATTTTGGGAGGGAAAGTAAGAAGCAAAGTTGTGGAGCAAGTAAAAATAGCAAAGTATTTTTCTATGATATTTGACAGCACCCCTGATATTTCTCATAAGGATCAAATGTGCCAAGTTTTACGCTACGTTATGATAAATGGAAATGAAGTTAAGGTTGTGGAATCATTTGTTGATTTTATTGAAATAAAAGGTAAAACTTCAGAGAGTATTTTGCAACAATTAGAAAAATACGGAATTGACATCCAAAATTGTAGAGGACAAGCATATGATAATGCTGCTGTAATGGCTGGTCAACATACTGGCGTTCAGAGACGCATTAAGGAAATAAGCAAAAAGCTGAATTTGTTGCATGTACAAATCACTCTCTGAATTTGGCAGGTGTACATGCAGCTTCTGTTGCACTGAGTTCGGTTACATTTTTTGGAACTGTGGAGCGTTTGTTCACATTTTTTTCTTCTTCTACCCATCGCTGGGATGTTCTGATTTCAGTCACTGGTCAAAGTGTCAAGCGTGTATTAGAAACTCGGTGGAGTGCACGGGGAGATGCTGTGAGTGCAGTGAAAAAAAATTACTCCAAAATTTTACAGGCTGTAGAACATTTAACTGGTGAAGAAGAAAATAGAGTTACCAGGTCAGATGCTGGCGTGTTGCTTGTTGCATTACAATCTTTTTCCTTCCTGTGCTTTCTTGGCCTGTGGGAATCTGTGCTTAAAGAAATTAATGACACACAGGTCTACCTACAGACCAAAGGATTAAATATCCAACAATGTGACACAAAACTTGGAGCATTAAAAGCATTTTTAACAGAAAACAGAGAGGAATTAGTTAAGCATTCAGTAGCTTATGCAAAAGAAATTTGTGAAGATTTGGGAATAGATATGGATCGCCGCTCTAGAAAGAAGAAAAAGATGGCAGGTGAAGAATCGCAAGACGCTGCATTGCCATATGAAACGGAGTTGATGAGAGAAATGTACCTTTCGTTGGACAGAGTGATCCAAGAAATCACAACAAGATTTCAACAGCTTCATGCTCTTGCTGAAAAATATGCCTTCCTTACTCCATCACACCTTTTGGACGATAAATATGAGTGTCAGCTAAATCAAGATCACGATGATATTAATAAGGAAGAGTTCCTCATTGAGAGAAAAAGGCTTAAAAGTTTTCTTTATGTTGCTGTTACACAAGACAAAAAAGAGACATGGAAGGAGGACAGTCCGCTTGAACTGTTGCAGTTTATTGTAAAATACAGTCTAGAGAACTCGGTTCCAAATATTGTCATACTCCTTCGCATTTTTCTTACTATTGCTGTAAGTGTTGCTACTTGTGAGAGGAGTTTTTCCAAGTTAAAGCTGATTAAAAATTACCTAAGATCCACAATGAGCGCCATGCGTTTAGGAAATATGGCCATTCTGTCTATTGAACATCAGCTGAGTGAAGAAATAGACTTTGATGATGTTATCAACGATTTTGCAAACAGAAAGGCAAGAAAAGTAAAATTCTAAAATATTTGAAATCAACTTTACTCCCAAAGTGACAATTTAAAGTTTCAGTTAAACAATAAAGAGTTTTTTTTCTGTCCGTGTTGTCCTGACTATTTTTGGTAACCTTTGTGTGTATTGAGTCGGGGGGTAGGGGGTTGGGGGGGCGCCAAACTCGGGACCGGCCCGGGGCGGCAAAAGCTCTAGCTACGCCACTGCCAAAATGCTATTAAAAATGTCATCTTGGCACGCAAAAAATAAGCCCTCAACCGACCCCAGATCATGAAAAATGGAAGCGCTACGAGTGTCGGAAAATGGCGCAATTTTTTTTTTTTTAGCAAAGTTTGGAAATTTTTTTCACCACTTAGGTAAAAAATAACCTAGTCATGTTAGGTGTCTATGAACTCGTACTGACCTAGAGAATCATAATGTCAGGTCAGTTTTAGCATTTAGTGAACCTAGCAAAAAAGCCAAACAAAAAACAAGTGTGGGACTGCACTTTTTTTGCAATTTCACCGCACCTGGAATTTTTTTCCCGTTTTCTAGTACACGACATGCTAAAACCAATGATGTCGTTCAAAAGTACAACTCGTCCCACAAAAAATAAGCACTCACATTGCCAAATTGACTTAAAAATAAAAAAGTTATGGCTCTGGGAAGGAGAGGAGCGAAAAACGAACACGGAAAAACAAAAAATCCCAAGGTCATGAAGGGGTTAATAATAATAAAAAGGTTATTCTCACCCTCCACCGTCGCGTCCTCTCCTCGGCAGTGCAAGCGGCAGGTTCCGGGGCCGAGGATGTATGCGAGAAGGACCTTCCGTGACGTCACGGTCATGTGACCGCGACGTCATCACAGGTCCTGCGCTCATACCAACCCTGGGACCAGAAGCTGCTGCGTGCACTGCACACAAGCGCCAGGACTACAAGGGGCCCATGGATGGTGAGTATATGTTTATTTTTTATTTTAAGTCTTTTTTAACCTGTTACATACGTGGCTGGGCAATATACTACGTGGCTGGGCAATATACTACGTGGCTGGGCAATATACTACGTGGTTGGGCAATATACTACGTGACTGGGTGATATACTACGTGACTGGGCAATATATTACGTGACTGGGCAATATACTACGTGACTGGCCAATATACTACGTGACTGGGCAGTATACTACGTGGCTCTGTGCTGAATACTACGTGGCTCTGTGCTGTATACTACATCGCTGTGCAATATACTACGTCACTGGGCAATATACTACATGACTGGGCAATATGCTACGTGACTAGGCAATATACTACGTGACTGGACAATATGCTATGTGACTGGATAATATACTACGTGACTGGACAATATACTACGTGACTGGGCAATATACTACGTGGCTGGGCAATATACTACGTGACTGGACAATATACTACGTGACTGGGCAATATACTACGTGACTGGACAATATACTACGTGACTAGGCAATATACTACGTGACTGGACAATATACTACGTGACTGGACAATATACTACGTGACTGGACAATATACTACGTGACTGGGCAATATACTACGTGACTGGACAATATACTACGTGACTGGACAATATACTACGTGACTGGACAATATACTACGTGACTGGGCAATATACTACGTGACTGGACAATATACTACGTGACTGGGCAATATACTACGTGGACATGCATATTCTAGAATACCCGATGCGTTAGAATCGGGCCACCATCTAGTTTTCCATAATGTTTGGGATCACATTTATCCAGCGCTTCACGCTGAGTACTTTCTCCGAGTGACGTGATACAGATGAAACCCAGAGGGATTCATTCACTATAATGAGGCAGTAGTTACTCTGGAATCCATCTGGTCTCTCTTCAGTGGTGTCTTTCTTTTCAGAAGTACACAAAACTGTGGCCAACTGCACTTTTATGTAATCCTAAAAAAGACAGACACTGCCGGATCAGAGGTCCAATGGCATCCACAGTGCCTCCATCTGCCTCATTGTAGCGAATCTGCCACCGGGGGTTTTGTCTGAATCACGTATTTCAGAGATTTACACGGAAACCTCGGTGTAAGCGGTCAGGATAAATGTGCGCCGAGTCTTACTGCGATCTTTGGGAGGCAGAGTGAACAAAAACCAACAATTCAAGATTTTTTTTTTGAGGGGGGTTATGTAGTTCAGCATGTGGTAAAATTGATAAGGCAGTTTTATTCTTCAGGTCAGTACGATAACAGCAATACTCCAGTTATATATTGTTTTATGTTTTAGCGCTTTTACGCAATAAAAACTATTTTATAGAAAAAATAATTATTTTTGCATCACTTTATTCTGAGAGCTATAACTTTTTTTATTTTTCTGCTGATGGAGCTGTACGATGGATTGTTTTTGCAGGACAAGATGTCGTTTTCAGCAGTACCATTTTTATTTATATTCGTCGTTTTGATCACATTTTATTCCACTTTTTGTTCAGCGGTATGATGATAAAGTAATGAAATTTGCCTTGTTTTTTATTTCTATTTTTTATGGTATTCACTAAAGGGGTTAATCAGTAGGACAGTTTTATAGATTGGGTCGTCCTGGACGTGGCGATACCAAATATGTGTACTTTTATTGTTTTTTTCTGTTTTTCATAAAAATATCAATGGGTACAATATATTTAGATTTTTTAAATATTTTTGGGGATTTTTTAAAAATATATTTACTATTTTTTTTTTAACCTCTTTAAACTTTTTTACTTTGCCCCACCATTGAACTGCATGCAGCAGCATCCCTATGCTATGCAAACTGTCAGTTCTGCACTTACAGGGTAAGTTGCTGATCATGCTCTGAGCATGATGTAGCAAGTTTCTTAGCTCTGGTGACCCAGATGTCATCATGACGACATCGGGTCACCATGGCAACGATAGGGACCCCCTGTGATCTGAGTGTCATCAGCATATAGATGGTACTGGAAGCCATAGGATGTTATGAGTTGTCCTAGGCCAAGAGTATAGATTGAAAAGAGAAGAGATCCTAGGACAGAGCCTTGAGGGACAGCAACAGAGAGGGGGCGAGATGAAGAGGTAGTATGGGAGTAGGAAACACTACATGTGCGGTTGGTAAGGTATGAGGCGATCCAGGATAGGGCGAGATCTTTGACACCAAAAGAAGAGAGGATCTGTAGTTACACAATTTACACAATGCCTGTGTGATGATAAATTTGGTAACGTGCCACCTTGGCGAGAGCTCCGAGATGGGGTAAGGTGACTTATAGGCCATGCAATGTGGGATTTAAATATGCAAATAACCTCTTCAGAGAGAAAGTACTCTAGTGCCATCTATTGGAGGTAGCAAACCAAAATTTCAAAATCGACTCTTTAAACTTGCTACATGACTTAGGCTGCTGTCACACTAGCAGTATTTGGTCAGTTATTTACATCAGTATTTGTAAGCCAAAACCAGGAATGGGTGATAAATCCTGAAGTGGTGCATATGTTTCTATTATACTTTTCCTCTGATTGTTCCACTCCTGGTTTTGGCTTTCAAATACTGATGTAAAATACTGACCAAATACTGCTAGTGTGACGGCAGCCTTAGGCCGGATTCACATTTGCATCTGTGTGCGCAGCGTACGATCCGCATGCGTCACGCGTACATATCTTTAACATTATGTATGCAGTGACATGTTTTTGCATGCGTCGTTTGGAGGTGTGCTGCGGGGTCCAGCGAACGCAACATGTTGCATTTTCTGAGGTTGCAAATATTGCTCAATCGTCCGCATGCAGACGATTGCGTCAAAAAACGCATTTCTGTCTATGGGAACGCATTGTTACACAGGGACATGCGTACGCTTGCGTTCGATGCGCATGCATACTTCTGACTAATTTTGCCTTGGAAATGATGTAATCACCTGAAAATTGCCAGCTGTATAAAAAGGGGTCTGGAGACAGGAAGTCCATTACTCTCAAGACTCCTGATGTGGCCACAGGACATTGGAAGAAGGGAGAAGACTCTGGATGCGGGCACAGGACATTGGATGAAGGCAGAAGACTCTGGATGTAAGTTTAGAAGCTTTGAAAATGTCTGTCTGTCTCTCACTGCATTCTGTACTCTGTACTTACCGTATTTTCCGCTTTGTAAGACGCACTTTATTTCCCCCAAATTTGGGGGGAAATGGGGGTGCGTCTTACAAAGCGGATATACCACTTACCGTTACAGGCTGGGATGAGGGGGTGTCCGCCGCCGCTGCGGCCCGCCACCGCCCGCCACTGCTGTCACCTTGCCCGCCACCGCTGCTGCCCCGGGTGATGCTGGAGGCTCTGGTGCTGCGGGGGGCTCTGGCGACATTTTGTGAAAGACCAGAGCCCCCCGGCAGTTCGTCCATGCGTTCCTGTATGACTGACTCTGGGAAAATGGCCGCCGGAATCTCAGGAGATGAGATTTCAGCGCTGAGATCTCATCTCTCGAGATTCCGGCGGCCATTTTCCCGGAGTCAGTCATACAGGAACGCATGGACGAAGTGTCGGGGGGCTCTGGTCTTTCACAAAATGTCGCCAGAGCCCCAGCAGCACCGGGGACAGCCCTGCAGCACCGGAGCCCCCCTGCAGACCCCCTCATCCCAGCCTGCAGCACAGGAGCCCCCCTGCAGACTCCCTCATCCCAGCCTGCAGTACAGGAGCCTCCTGCAGCAGCGGAGCCCCCCTGCAGACCCCTTCATCCCAGCCTGCGGCACAGGAGCCCCCTGCAGCACAGAAGCCCCCCTGCAGACCCCCTCATCCCTGCCTCCAGTAACGACCCTGGAACCCTGATCCACCGCAGCCACAACCCCTGGTAAGTAATAAGACGCATGGATTATAAGACGCCCCACCAATTTATTAAAAAAAGTTTTTTCTTATTTTTCTCCTCAAAATTTGGGGTGCGTCTTATAATCCGTAGCGTCTTACAAAGCGAAAAATATGTTTTTTCTGTTGCTTCTAGACTGTTTGTTGCTGCCATCCCGATGCCACTGTCTTGGTCCCAGTGCTGCCCTCTTGGTCCCAGTGTTGCCGTCTATATGTAAGTATAGAAGATGTGAAAATGTCTTTCTGTCTTTGCACTCTGTACAGGTTTTTTTTCCATCCCTTGTAGATTTGGTACTGCTGTCTTTGTCCCAGAGCTGCCGTCTTGGTCCCAGAGCTGCCGTCCTGGTCCCAGTGCTGCCGTCCTGGTCCTGGTGTTGTCGTCCTGTTTCCTGTTCCTGGTGCTGCTGTCTTGGTCCCGATGGTGCCATCTATGTAAGTATAGAAGCTTTGAAAATGTCTTTCTGTCTTTGCACTCTGTACTCTGTACAGAATTTTTTTTCCATTTCTTGTAGATTAGGTGCTGCTGTCTTGGTGCTGGTGCTGCTCTCTTGGTCCCAGTGCTGCTGTCTTGGTCCCGGTGCTGCTGTCCTGGTGCTGTTCTTCAGTCCGTCCTGGTGCTGTCCTGTGGTTCCTGTTGTGTGGTGCCTGCCTGCTGTGTGCTTGGACTACTGCCTGTAATGTAAGTATTGTTGTCCAAATTTTTTTTTTTTTTTCTACATTGTGTTTTGGTTTTACCAAGTTACTTTTTTTTCTCTCTAGTGTATCACTTCGTTGCTGCCTGCTCTTACAACATGTCTTCCACTGAAGGCTCCGAAAGTGACCATGACACCGATTATGTAATCACATTTTATTTACTGATTGGTATGTATTTACTGTCAATACTAGACATGTGTTAAATCATGTATTTTCTTTACAGGTCCCTGACACTGCAGAAGAGCAGGAGCAGTCAAGTGGAAATGATTCTTCCCAGGGTCGTCGGCTTCAAGTTGCTGAGGAGGAAAGACAGGGTGTAAGTGGATCGCCCGCCCCCCCCCCCCTCCTCCCCACCGCCTGTGTAGGGCAATGGGGTACTCGGAGCCGGGCCCTTCGGTTCTCGTCAGGGATGTCACGGTGGCTGACCTGGTCCGTGGCCCTAGGGGGACGTCCGTTGTAGTATGGGGGAAAGGTCTTTAAAGCGATAATGTGACGCCATCTGTGGTATTCGGTCAGGGTGACCGACGCTGCTTAGGGGTCCACTGGGTTGATGTTATGGCAGCTAGATGGTATACCTTCCCACAGGTGAAGTGCATCCCCAGAGCTTCCCAGAGTGTAGATGGTGGATGGTGGATGATGTAAGGCGCAGTGAATAACGAGGACACAAGGTTGCAGTCTCTTTACCTTTACTGAAGGCTTCAGCATCCACAGTCCAGGGTAGGGACCACAGGGTAGGCAGAGTCCGGCCGGTCTGAAGGCAAATCCAGAGTCCCCTTATCCAGGTGGAATTCAATAGCCTTCCTCTAGCGCCTGAGTGTTGTAGTCCCTCCCTGCTGAGCAACTCGGTAAGGTCCTCACAACTATTGTAGGTGTTAAGTCTCTTCCTCTCTGTCCCCCTGATGGATAGGACAAACCCGTATGACTGGTGGCCTGAGGCTTTTTATAGGGACCCTAGAGACGCCCCGGCCCCCACAAGTTGCCACCGTGCCTCCTGGGTATATGGTCGGGCAGCCAACGTGGAATCAACTGTCCTGCCAGTCTCGGAAGTAAAGCATAGAGATCCTTACTCCCTCGGTGTTCTGGCTACCGGTTACTGCGCTTCAGAAGGAGGCAGCCTGCTTCTAGCTGGTCTCCCCCTGATGTTCCTCTCCTTTTGCTATGAATTCGTTTCTCACTCACTGCAACACAATTCCTTTCAGTGTCTCTTTCTTTGGATGCTGCCGCACGTGGGGCAGGCGCAGCTCTTTGAACCCTCCTTCTCCCACAGACCTCCGTCTGCTCTCCTCTCCTCGTTCTCACTCTGACTAACTTTCTGTCCGGACTACCAGTTTTTACCTAATTGTCAGGAGTGCCCTAATAGATAGAAGCATGGCTCCCCCTGGCGGCCTGGAGTGTGAAGTGTGTTGTGTGGTTGTGATACCTGGACAGATCTCCTTCATTGCCTTCAAACGTAACATCACTCCCCCTGGTGGAAGAACAACATTACTGCAACGACCAGGACTCTTGGGCGCTGCACAAGTATCCTTTATCAGAGTTTTTATTGAATTTGTTGTCATTTTTACTAACAAATTCTTTTTTTGTATTTCATCTATAGGTTCCACAGCATGACATAGAAAATGACCTACTGATTCAAGCTGTGCAAGAGTGAGCAGCGTTGTGGGGCGACTCTAGGAAGAAGTGGCCAGATCACTGATGGATGATTGGGACCATGCAATGCCAAAAGTCAGAAAGGATTTTGGTAAGTATTGCTATTTTGGCCACCTCTGTTTTTCTGTAAATTTTGCTGTCTTTTAACAATTTTATTTTTCCTCACCCTTCACAGAGAAGAGAGTAAAAGTTCATAGGCGTTCAAAGAAGGATCGCTTCAATAAAGACATGAGGGAGGAGATTCGGGTTCGAAGCGGTGCAGCTCGAAAAATTAGAAAATACAAGCATCATAACCAGCTTTCTTTTCTGAAGTGAGCGGTTGCTCAGCGAACGTGAGTATCTTTTGTGTTGTCTTTCACTATTATTTATTTTTTTATTTTTTGTAATGATCTTTTTTTATTTCATTTCCACACAGAACCTGGAGCAGCACTATAGAACCTGGATCTTCCAATGTTGGAGCGGCCCCTCATCGACCAGCCAACGAACCGGCACCATCTCAATCATGCAGCAGCCAGGTGGGCTTCACAGGCTGGGGAACAGGAAGCTGGTCCTTCTGGCTTTCCCCTCTCCCAGCCCTCTGCCACTATTTTTCGGCAGCGGCAGAGGGCCTGGGAGAGGTCAGTCATGCCCGAGTTTATTCACTTAAGCTCGGTCTTCCAGGCTGGGATGAAGGTGGTTGTGGATAGGATGGAGAGTGGGTTCACTCATGTGAACACACTGTTCCAGGAAGTCCACAAATGCCTTGACCGCCTGGAAGGCGACCTTAATAGACCGGCGAAACATTATTTTACCACTATAGAACGGGGTGTGACGGAAAACCTTAGTCCTGATCTCCAGCTGTTTGTAATCAAGGCCTGTCAGGATACTTATACCGAGGCCATGCAGCGGTCCCGATATCAGCAGAAGGCACAAAGTTCTTTCCCTACAGGGAAACAAGCTCCAGCACAGCATCAGTGGCAGAATCCGCCTGCACCGACTCGCCAAGGGACTTATCTACCACCACCACCACCGCTGGACATTACACTTCCAAGAATCCCGAGCTTCACCATGCAGCCGAGTGCAGAAGACTAACCATCCACATCTACCACCATGCAGCCTAGTGCAGCAGCCCAGCTGTCCGGTTCCACCATCAAGACCAGTGCAGCAGCCCACACTTTTCCTCCACCAACGCAGCACCAGGGAAAAAATGAGCAAAAACAAAGTCGTCCCAGAGGAGAAAAACTGGGAAAAAAATATTACATGCACCCCCTCAACCCTCACCTCCTAATGTGTCTGTGTTTTCTAGTCTGTCCACACCTTCACTTCGTTATTTCCCTTCCAATGTGTCAATCCCTTCCAACTTGTTTTCCACTCCTAATGTGTCTTCCTGCAATGTGTCTTCCCACAATGTGTCTGACCCTATCCTCCAATTATGACAATAAACTTGGCACACACCAATGCGTAAATGCAGTGAAGAAGAGGGGTTTATTAATGAGGTAGAGTACATACAGTAGTAGACGTTTCGGTCTAATCACTAGACCTTCATCAATGTACCTCACTCTATTAATCAATAAGGTACCACGGGTCAGTGAATGGACAGGGAGTCCCTGTTGCTGTGAATGGCTCCTAAGGGTTAAAAGGGAACAGACCGTGAAGTGAAGGTGGGCTGATGTATGCGGACCATGGACGCAGTATCCACCGCTTGTCCAGTGCATTGATGAAGGTCTAGTGATTAGACCGAAACGTCTACTACTGTATGTACTCTACCTCACTAATAAACCCCTCTTCTTCACTGCATTTACGCATTGGTGTGTGCCAAGTTTATTGTCATATGCATTACGGCTTGGGCCCCTACTTGAGCACCACCCTTTCTTAGTAGTGCCTACTAGAGTTGAGCGACCTTGACCTTTTTAGAGTCGAGCCGGGTTTTGCGAAACCCGACTATGTCCAAAGTCGGGTCGAGTGAAATCGGCCGATTATGACGTAAAGTCGGGATCGACCGAAACACGAAACCCAATGCAAGTCAATGGGGCAGCATAGTCGGCAGTGAGTGGGGGCCAGGAAAACACCTAGAGTGGCCATTTTAATGTCAAAACCATCCATTCTTCTTAATGAAGCTTGTCAAGCGTAATTTACCTTATAATAATTGGAAGGCATTTGAAATTGGGGGTCATTTGGCTAAAGTTGTGGGGGGTAGGGCTGGTTCAAGTAATTAGTGGGCCCAGGAAATCTGGACCACGTCACGGCAGTGGAGCAGGGAGAGGTAAGTATTTCAACTTTGCAAGTGCTGTGAACCTGAGCAAGCAGGGGGGGCCCACTCGTTGGCATTGGCACTGGCACAGGGCCCCTCAAAGTACAGCGGTGTGTTTGCACGGCGGGGGCGCCTCCCACCGGCAGCAACACTTTTGCGTACTATGAGAGGCCCTGTGCCAGTGACGTCGCCAACTAGTATTCCTCCCCCCACCTGATGAAGGAACCTGCACTTTCATCTGCACCTTCCTCTTTGTCCCCGTGTAAGGTGGTATGGTATGCGGGAAGAGCAACCTGACTTTCAGCAGGGTCACAATGTTGTTGTGTAGCGTGCACGGGGAATGTTGCGTTATGGGTCAATGTACCAGCAGACTCATCTATCACTGGCTGGGCAATGGGCACGATGAAGTGGAAACACAGATATAGGCCCAAAGAAGAAAGTGGGCTAAATGCAGTTCAAAATTGGTAACACAGGAATAACCAGGGGGCATTGCAGTGGAGGACAACTGGAATGAGAGGCTGACACAGAGAGTAGGGCCAAATCAGTAAGTAGTCGAAATGCAGTTCAAAATTGGCAACCGTAGTAAACAGGCGGCACAGCTTTGTTCAGTGGAGGAGAACAGCAAGGAGTGGCAGACACCGATAGTAGGCCCCAAACCAACTAGTACGCCAAATGCAGTTGTTCCATTTAACCACAATTTAATGAGAGCCTGAAGATAGAAGCTCAGGAAAGGCAACCTGGGGAACACCTTGGAGTGTAACACACCATCTCTCTCCACCCCATACCCATTTTGTATGGCCTAATGCAGTGTACTTTTCTACAACTACTAAACGAGAGTCGGAAGACCGAAGCAATGGCAAGGAAACCTGGGGAACACCTTAGAGTGTAACACACCCTCTCTCTACACCCCATACCCAATTTGAAGGCCTAATGCAGTGTAGTTTCCAAGAACTACTAAACGAGAGCCGGAAGATCGAAGCTCAGGAAAGGCAACCTGGGGAACACCTTGGAGTGTAACACACCCTCTCGCTACACCCCATACCCAATTTGAAGGCCTAATGCAGCGTAGTTTCCAACAACTACTAAACGAGAGCCGGAAGATCGAAGCTCAGGAAAGGCAACCTGGGGAACACCTTGGAGTGTAACACACCCTCTCTCTACACCCCATACCCAATTTGAAGGCCTAATGCAGTGTAGTTTCCAAGAACTACTAAACGAGAGCCGGAAGATCGAAGCTCAGGAAAGGCAACCTGGGGAACACCTTGGAGTGTAACACACCCTCTCGCTACACCCCATACCCAATTTGAAGGCCTAATGCAGCGTAGTTTCCAACAACTACTAAACGAGAGCCGGAAGATCGAAGCTCAGGAAAGGCAACCTGGGGAACACCTTGGAGTGGAACACACCATCTCTCTACACCCCATACCCAATTTGAAGGCCTAATGCAGAGTAGTTTCCAAGAACTACTAAACGAGAGCCGGAAGATCGAAGCTCAGGAAAGGCAACCTGGGGAACACCTTGGAGTGTAACACAACGTCTCTCTACACGACGGAAGGGCTGATTCTTAGGAAGGAAGGCTGTTGGAAATAAGCATTGCGCGTCCGAGGGTGATTATATTCTTATTAGGTATATACTCACCCTCGGACGCGCCCTGCTTCTTTATTTGGAATGAATGTTTATTTGCAATGTGGTGTTGACTTTCTCTATTATTTTGGTAATTAATGATTTTATTATTTTCATTATTTTGCATCTTCTCGGCAATAATATAAAGAAGACGCGACAGGACAACACTCGGTGGATGCCATATGTGTGTTTTCAATTTAAAAAAACTTTCAGTTAACTACTTGCAGGAGAAAGTAATTGTAGCTGGTGGCCATTTTTAGTACTGTACCAGATTAGAGTTGTGTGTTTGTTTTTAATGTTAAAATGTCTGCATTTGATATCTCACCAGTATTTTCTTTTTTATAAGCAAAATACTTATTTTTATATTTTCTGATGTTGGTTCCAGGGGTACACGGCCAGCAGTGCCCTGGTCAGTGTAGTAGTAGTTGAAAGAATGGACCGCAGACAGGCATCGAAGGCCTAAAATAATAACACATGGCTGTAGGCAATTTTAAATTGGTTCCAGGGGTACACGGACAGCAGTGGTGTGGTCAGTGGAGGCCTAGTGGAAGGAGTGACCGCAGACAGGCATCGAAGGCCTAAAATAATAACACATGGCTGTAGGCAATTTTAAATTGGTTCCAGGGGTACACGGACAGCAGTGGTGTGGTCAGTGGAGGCCTAGTGGAAGGAGTGACCGCAGACAGGCATCGAAGGCCTAAAATAATAACACATGGCTGTAGGCAATTTTAAATTGGTTCCAGGGGTACACGGGCAGCAGTGACCTGGTCAGTGTAGTAGTAGTTGAAAGAATGGACCGCAGACAGGCATCGAAGGCCTAAAATAAAAAAATTGGGCTGGCTGTAGGCAATTTTAAATTGGTTCCAGGGGTACACGGGCAGCAGTGACCTGGTCAGTGTAGTAGTAGTTGAAAGAATGGACCGCAGACAGGCATCGAAGGCCTAAAATAAAAAAATTGGGCTGGCTGTAGGCAATTTTAAATTGGTTCCAGGGGTACACGGGCAGCAGTGGTGTGGTCAGTGGAGGCCTAGTGGAAGGAGTGACCGCAGACAGGCATCGAAGGCCTAAAATAATAACACATGGCTGTAGGCAATTTTAAATTGGTTCCAGGGGTACACGGGCAGCAGTGACCTGGTCAGTGTAGTAGTAGTTGAAAGAATGGACCGCAGACAGGCATCGAAGGCCTAAAATAAAAAAATTGGGCTGGCTGTAGGCAATTTTAAATTGGTTCCAGGGGTACACGGGCAGCAGTGACCTGGTCAGTGTAGTAGTAGTTGAAAGAATGGACCGCAGACAGGCATCGAAGGCCTAAAATAAAAAAATTGGGCTGGCTGTAGGCAATTTTAAATTGGTTCCAGGGGTACACGGGCAGCAGTGGTGTGGTCAGTGGAGGCCTAGTGGAAGGAGTGACCGCAGACAGGCATCGAAGGCCTAAAATAATAACACATGGCTGTAGGCAATTTTAAATTGGTTCCAGGGGTACACGGGCAGCAGTGACCTGGTCAGTGTAGTAGTAGTTGAAAGAATGGACCGCAGACAGGCATCGAAGGCCTAAAATAAAAAAATTGGGCTGGCTGTAGGCAATTTTAAATTGGTTCCAGGGGTACACGGGCAGCAGTGGTGTGGTCAGTGGAGGCCTAGTGGAAGGAGTGACCGCAGACAGGCATCGAAGGCCTAAAATAATAACACATGGCTGTAGGCAATTTTAAATTGGTTCCAGGGGTACACGGGCAGCAGTGACCTGGTCAGTGTAGTAGTAGTTGAAAGAATGGACCGCAGACAGGCATCGAAGGCCTAAAATAAAAAAATTGGGCTGGCTGTAGGCAATTTTAAATTGGTTCCAGGGGTACACGGGCAGCAGTGACCTGGTCAGTGTAGTAGTAGTTGAAAGAATGGACCGCAGACAGGCATCGAAGGCCTAACATAACAAACTTGGGCTGGCTGTAGGCACTTTTAAATTGGTTCCAGGGGTACACGGGCAGCAGTGGTCTGGTCAGTGGAAGTCTAGTGGAAGGAGTGACCGCAGACAGGCATCGAAGGCCTAAAATAATAACACATGGCTGTAGGCAATTTTAAATTGGTTCCAGGGGTACACGGACAGCAGTGGTGTGGTCAGTGGAGGCCTAGTGGAAGGAGTGACCGCAGACAGGCATCGAAGGCCTAAAATAATAACACATGGCTGTAGGCAATTTTAAATTGGTTCCAGGGGTACACGGGCAGCAGTGACCTGGTCAGTGTAGTAGTAGTTGAAAGAATGGACCGCAGACAGGCATCGAAGGCCTAAAATAAAAAAATTGGGCTGGCTGTAGGCAATTTTAAATTGGTTCCAGGGGTACACGGGCAGCAGTGACCTGGTCAGTGTAGTAGTAGTTGAAAGAATGGACCGCAGACAGGCATCGAAGGCCTAAAATAAAAAAATTGGGCTGGCTGTAGGCAATTTTAAATTGGTTCCAGGGGTACACGGGCAGCAGTGGTGTGGTCAGTGGAGGCCTAGTGGAAGGAGTGACCGCAGACAGGCATCGAAGGCCTAAAATAATAACACATGGCTGTAGGCAATTTTAAATTGGTTCCAGGGGTACACGGGCAGCAGTGACCTGGTCAGTGTAGTAGTAGTTGAAAGAATGGACCGCAGACAGGCATCGAAGGCCTAAAATAAAAAAATTGGGCTGGCTGTAGGCAATTTTAAATTGGTTCCAGGGGTACACGGGCAGCAGTGGTGTGGTCAGTGGAGGCCTAGTGGAAGGAGTGACCGCAGACAGGCATCGAAGGCCTAAAATAATAACACATGGCTGTAGGCAATTTTAAATTGGTTCCAGGGGTACACGGGCAGCAGTGACCTGGTCAGTGTAGTAGTAGTTGAAAGAATGGACCGCAGACAGGCATCGAAGGCCTAAAATAAAAAAATTGGGCTGGCTGTAGGCAATTTTAAATTGGTTCCAGGGGTACACGGGCAGCAGTGACCTGGTCAGTGTAGTAGTAGTTGAAAGAATGGACCGCAGACAGGCATCGAAGGCCTAACATAACAAACTTGGGCTGGCTGTAGGCACTTTTAAATTGGTTCCAGGGGTACACGGGCAGCAGTGGTCTGGTCAGTGGAAGTCTAGTGGAAGGAGTGACCGCAGACAGGCATCGAAGGCCTAAAATAATAACACATGGCTGTAGGCAATTTTAAATTGGTTCCAGGGGTACACGGACAGCAGTGGTGTGGTCAGTGGAGGCCTAGTGGAAGGAGTGACCGCAGACAGGCATCGAAGGCCTAAAATAATAACACATGGCTGTAGGCAATTTTAAATTGGTTCCAGGGGTACACGGGCAGCAGTGACCTGGTCAGTGTAGTAGTAGTTGAAAGAATGGACCGCAGACAGGCATCGAAGGCCTAAAATAAAAAAATTGGGCTGGCTGTAGGCAATTTTAAATTGGTTCCAGGGGTACACGGGCAGCAGTGACCTGGTCAGTGTAGTAGTAGTTGAAAGAATGGACCGCAGACAGGCATCGAAGGCCTAAAATAAAAAAATTGGGCTGGCTGTAGGCAATTTTAAATTGGTTCCAGGGGTACACGGGCAGCAGTGACCTGGTCAGTGTAGTAGTAGTTGAAAGAATGGACCGCAGACAGGCATCGAAGGCCTAAAATAAAAAAATTGGGCTGGCTGTAGGCAATTTTAAATTGGTTCCAGGGGTACACGGGCAGCAGTGGTGTGGTCAGTGGAGGCCTAGTGGAAGGAGTGACCGCAGACAGGCATCGAAGGCCTAAAATAATAACACATGGCTGTAGGCACTTTTAAATTGGTTCCAGGGGTACACGGGCAGCAGTGGTCTGGTCAGTGGAAGTCTAGTGGAAGGAGTGACCGCAGACAGGCTTCGAAGGCCTAACATAACAAAATTGGGCTGGCTGTAGGCACTTTAAATTGGTTCCAGGGGTACATGGGCAGCAGTGTATGGTCAGTGGAAGTCTAGTGGAAGGAGTGACGGCAGACAGTCTTCGAAGGCCTAACATAACAAAATTGGGCTGACTGTAGGCACTTTTAAATTGGTTCCAGGGTAACACGGCCAGCAGTGGCCTGGTCAGTGTAGTAGTTGTAGAAAGAAGGGACCGCAGACAGGCTTCGAAGGCCTAACATAACAAAAATGTCAAAACAATGGTATTGTCAGTGCCAGGCATTGAAGGATGTCAGCGGCTAGACTACACATTGGTGAAGCTGTGAGAGATAATTTTGCTAGTGGTAGAGCACTGTTTGAGCTGGGGGGGGGAACTGTCTTGTGGCCGGCGGTACAGGCACAGGGCCCCTCATATTACAACGGTGTGTCTGACGTTGGGTGCGCACCACCACCGCCAGAGACACTTTATTGTACTATGAGGGACCCAGTGGCAGTGCCGTCGACCAAAAGCGGCCACACCCACCTCTTCAGACAAACAGCACTCTCAAGGGTCCAAGCGCAAAGTGGCGATAGCACGGCCCCGTGTGGGGAGTTTGGCCATTTCGTGAGGTGGAAACATGTCGTATGCTGGACAATCAGGTGAAGAAAATTACGAGATTGGAAAAGTCATTCAGAATAGTCCACAGGCAAGACCTTTTCATAGGAAAGCTAGGTGTCAGCCGGGCAGGGTGGGGCAAAAGATTTTGAAATCCAGTTGTGGTTCATTTTAATGAAGGTTAGATCATCTACATTTTGGGTAGCCAGACGAGTCCTTTTTTCTGTTAGTATTGAACCTGCAGCACTGAATACTCTTTCTGATAGGACACTAGCTGCCGGGCAAGCAAGCTCCTGCAATGCATATTCTGCCAATTCTGGCCAGGTGTCTAATTTGGATGCCCAGTAATCAAATGGGAATGACGGTTGAGGGAGAACGTCGATAAGGGATGAAAAATAGTTTGTAACCATACTGGACAAATGTTGTCTCCTGTCACTTTGAATTGATGCTGCAGTACCTGTCCTGTCTGCGGTCATAGAAAAATCACTCCACAACCTGGTCAGAAAACCCCTCTGTCCAACGCCACTTCTGATTTCTGCCCCTCTAACACCTCTGGTCTGCTGGCCCCTGGAGCTCGTGTGAGAACGATCACGGGCGCTGTGTGCAGGGAATGCCAGAAGCAAACGGTCAACAAGAGTTGATTGTTTTGTTGCTAATATTAGTTCCAAGTTCTCATGTGGCATAATATTTTGCAATTTGCCTTTATAGCGAGGATCAAGGAGGCAGGCCAACCAGTAATCGTCATCGTTCATCATTTTTGTAATGCGTGTGTCCCTTTTGAGGATACGCAAGGCATAATCCGCCATGTGGGCCAAAGTTCCCGTTGTCAAATCTGCGGTTGTGCTTGGTTGAGGGGCAGTTGCAGGCAAATCTACGTCACTTGTGTCCCTCAAAAAACCAGAACCCGGCCTTGCCACGCCACCAATTTCCCGTGCCCCCGGGAAAGCTTCCTCATTAAAAATATACTCATCCCCATCATCCTCCTCATCCTCCACCTCCTCTTCGCCCGGTACCTCGTCATGTACACTGCCCTGACCAGACAATCGCTGACTGTCATCAAGGCTTTCCTCTTCCTCTGGTGCAGACGCCTGATCCTTTATGTGCGTCAAACTTTGCATCAGCAGACGCATTAGGGGGATGCTCATGCTTATTATGGCGTTGTCTGCACTAACCAGCCGTGTGCATTCCTCAAAACACTGAAGGACTTGACACATGTCTTGAATCTTCGACCACTGCACACCTGACAACTCCATGTCTGCCATCCTACTGCCTGCCCGTGTATGTGTATCCTCCCACAAAAACATAACAGCCCGCCTCTGTTCGCACAGTCTCTGAAGCATGTGCAGTGTTGAGTTCCACCTTGTTGCAACGTCTATGATTAGGCGATGCTGGGGAAGGTTCAAAGAACGCTGATAGGTCTGCATACGGCTGGAGTGTACAGGCGAACGGCGGATATGTGCGCAAAGTCCACGCACTTTGAGGAGCAGGTCGGATAACCCCGGATAACTTTTCAGGAAGCACTGCACCACCAGGTTTAAGGTGTGAGCCAGGCAAGGAATGTGTTTCAGTTGGGAAAGGGAGATGGCAGCCATGAAATTCCTTCCGTTATCACTCACTACCTTGCCTGCCTCAAGATCTACAGTGCCCAGCCACGACTGCGTTTCTTGCTGCAAGAACTCGGACAGAACTTCCGCGGTGTGTCTATTGTCGCCCAAACACTTCATAGCCAATACAGCCTGCTGACGTATGCCAGTAGCTGCCCCATAATGGGAGACCTGGTGTGCAACAGTGGCAGGTGCGGATGGAGTGTTTGTGCGACTGCGGTCTGTGGACGAGCTCTTGCTTCTGCAGGAGGACGAGGAGGAGGAGGAGGAGGGGGTGCGAACGGCTACAGACAACTGTTTACTAGACCGTGGGCTAGGCAGAACTGTCCCAAACTTGCTGTCCCCTGTGGACCCTGAATCCACCACATTTACCCAGTGTGCCGTGATGGACACGTAACGTCCCTGGCCATGCCTACTGGTCCATGCATCTGTTGTCAGGTGCACCTTTGTGCTCACAGATTGCCTGAGTGCATGGACGATGCGCTCTTTAACATGCTGGTGGAGGGCTGGGATGGCTTTTCTGGAAAAAAAGTGTCGACTGGGTAGCTCGTAGCGTGGTACAGCGTAGTCCATCAGGTCTTTGAAAGCTTCGCTTTCAACTAACCGGTAGGGCATCATCTCTAACGAGATTAGTCTAGCTATGTGGGCGTTCAAACCCTGTGTACGCGGATGCGAGGCTAAGTATTTCCTTTTTCTAACCATAGTCTCATGTAGGGTGAGCTGGACTGGAGAGCTGGAGATCGTGGAACTAGCGGGGGTGCCGGTGGACATGGCAGACTGAGAGACGGTGGGAGATGGTATTGTTGCCGCCGGTGCCCTAGATGCAGTGTTTCCTACTACGAAACTGGTGATTCCCTGACCCTGACTGCTTTGGCCTGGCAAAGATACCTGCACAGATACAGCAGGTGGTGCGCTAAATGGTGGTCCTACACTGCCGGAAGGGATGTTGCGTTGATGACTAGCTTCATTGGCCGAGGGTGCAACAACCTTAAGGGACGTTTGGTAGTTAGTCCAAGCTTTCAAATGCATGGTGGTTAAATGTCTATGCATGCAACTAGTATTGAGACTTTTCAGATTCTGACCTCTGCTTAAGGAAGTAGAACATTTTTGACAGATGACTTTGCGCTGATCAATTGGATGTTGTTTAAAAAAATGCCAGACTGCACTCTTTCTAGCATCGGATACCTTTTCAGGCATTGCAGACTGAGCTTTAACCGGATGGCCACGCTGTCCTCCACCAGGTTTTGGCTTTGCCACGCGTTTTGGGCAAGATACGGGCCCGGCAGATGGAACCTGTGGCGATGTTGATGCCTGCTGCGGCCCCTCCTCCTCCTCTGCTTCAGAACTGCTGCCGCCTGCACCCTGTTCCCCCAATGGCTGCCAATCGGGGTCAAGAACTGGGTCATCTAATAACTCTTCTTGTACCTCCTGCGCAACTTCGTCTGTGTCACCGTGTCGTTCGGTGGTATAGCGTTCGTGATGGGGCAACATAGTCTCATCAGGGTCTGATTCTTGATCAGCACCCTGCGAGGGCAATGTTGTGGTCTGAGTCAAAGGACCAGCATAGTAGTCTGGCTGTGGCTGTGCGTCAGTGCACTCCATGTCAGATTCAATTTGTAATGGGCATGGACTGTTAACTGCTTCACTTTCTAAGCCAGGGACGGTATGTGTAAAGAGCTCCATGGAGTAACCCGTTGTGTCGCCTGCTGCATTCTTCTCTGTTGTTGTTTTTGCTGAAGAGGACAAGGAAGTGACTTGTCCCTGACCGTGAACATCCACTAACGACGCGCTGCTTTTACTTTTACCAGTTTCACGAGATGAGGCAAAAGAGCTAGAGGCTGAGTCAGCAAGATAAGCCAAAACTTGCTCTTGCTGCTCCGGCTTTAAAAGCGGTTTTCCTAATCCCAGAAAAGGGAGCGTTCGAGGCCTTGTGTAGCCGGACGACGAACCTGGCTCCACAGCTCCAGACTTAGGTGCAATATTTTTTCCCCCACGACCACCTGATGCTCCACCACTACCACTACCCTCATTACCAGCTGACAATGAACGCCCCCGGCCACGACCTCTTCCACTAGACTTCCTCATTGTTTTAAAAACGTAACCAAACTAACGTTATTTGTTGCAGTCACACAACTTACACGGTGAGCTATAACTTCTGTATGATTTAGCTACCCCTTTACAGGTTGGTGAGACCACAGCGAAAATCAGGCCCAATGTTACACACTCTTTTTTTGGTGGCTGCAAATTAGAGAGATGCCCCACACGCAGGACTGTCACTGAAGCACAAATGTTAATATTAATGTCACACTATTATTTTTTTTTTATTTTTATTTTTTTCAGGAACACTTTAGAAACCCCCCAAAAAAAAAAAAATAGATTTTTGCAGGGAGAATTTAGAAAACAAATGTAACAAACTATATGCTTTCTATGGGCCACTGAGTGAGAGATGACGCACACAGGAATCAGGAGTGGCACACAAGCCCAGAGGCCAATATTTTTCTACCAATGATTGATGGAGTTATTTTCTCTGGTAGATTTTGGAACCCAAATCAAGGAAAAAAAATGTAGGCTTTCTATGGACCACAATTGGAGAGAGAGAGAGAGAGAGATGGCACACCCAGGAGTCAAGACTGGCACACAAGCAGAAAGGCCAATATTAATCTCCCACTGTTTTTTTTGGTTGTTTTTTTTTTTTTTTTTTTCAGGGAGACTTTAGAAAAAAAAATAATAAAAAAAATATGATTTTATCAGGAAGAATTTAGAAACCAAATAAAATAAAATGATTTTTTCAGGGAGAATTTAGAAAACAAATAAAACCAAAAATAGGCGTTCTATGGCCCACTGACTGAGAGATGACGCACCCAGGAGTCAAGACTGGCACACAAGCAGAAAGGCCAATATTAATCTCCCACTGTTTTTTTTGGTTGTTTTTTTTTTTTTTTTTTTCAGGGAGACTTTAGAAAAAAAAATAATAAAAAAAATATGATTTTATCAGGAAGAATTTAGAAACCAAATAAAATAAAATGATTTTTTCAGGGAGAATTTAGAAAACAAATAAAACCAAAAATAGGCGTTCTATGGCCCACTGACTGAGAGATGACGCACCCAGGAGTCAAGACTGGCACACAAGCAGAAAGGCCAATATTAATCTCCCACTGTTTTTTTTGGTTGTTTTTTTTTTTTTTTTTTCAGGGAGACTTTAGAAAAAAAAATAATAAAAAAAATATGATTTTATCAGGAAGAATTTAGAAACCAAATAAAATAAAATGATTTTTTCAGGGAGAATTTATAAAACAAATAAAACCAAAAATAGGCGTTCTATGGCCCACTGACTGAGAGATGACGCACCCAGGAGTCAAGACTGGCACACAAGCAGAAAGGCCAATATTAATCTCCCACTGTTTTTTTTGGTTGTTTTTTTTTTTTTTTTTTTCAGGGAGACTTTAGAAAAAAAAATAATAAAAAAAATATGATTTTATCAGGAAGAATTTAGAAACCAAATAAAATAAAATGATTTTTTCAGGGAGAATTTAGAAAACAAATAAAACCAAAAATAGGCGTTCTATGGCCCACTGACTGAGAGATGACGCACCCAGGAGTCAAGACTGGCACACAAGCAGAAAGGCCAATATTAATCTCCCACTGTTTTTTTTGGTTGTTTTTTTTTTTTTTTTTTCAGGGAGACTTTAGAAAAAAAAATAATAAAAAAAATATGATTTTATCAGGAAGAATTTAGAAACCAAATAAAATAAAATGATTTTTTCAGGGAGAATTTATAAAACAAATAAAACCAAAAATAGGCGTTCTATGGCCCACTGACTGAGAGATGACGCACCCAGGAGTCAAGACTGGCACACAAGCAGAAAGGCCAATATTAATCTCCCACTGTTTTTTTTTTTTTTTTTCAGGGAGACTTTAGAAAAAAAAATAATAAAAAAAATATGATTTTATCAGGAAGAATTTAGAAACCAAATAAAATAAAATGATTTTTTCAGGGAGAATTTAGAAAACAAATAAAACCAAAAATAGGCGTTCTATGGCCCACTGACTGAGAGATGACGCACACAGGAGTCAGGAGTGGCACACAAACCCAGAGGCCAATATTTTTCTACCAATGATTGATGTAGTTATTTTCTCTGGTAGATTTTAGAACCCAAATCAAGGAAAAAAAATATAGGCTTTCTATGGACCACAATTGGAGAGAGAGAGAGAGAGAGAGAGAGAGAGAGAGAGAGAGAGAGAGATGGCACACCCAGGAGTCAAGACTGGCACACAAGCAGAAAGGCCAATATTAATCTCCCACTGTTTTTTTGGTTGTTTTTTTTTTTTTTTTTTTTCAGGGAGACTTTAGAAATAAAAATAATAAAAAAAATATGATTTTATCAGGAAGAATTTAGAAACCAAATAAAATAAAATGATTTTTTCAGGGAGAATTTAGAAAACAAATAAAACCAAAAATATGCGTTCTATGGCCCACTGACTGAGAGAGAGAGAGAGATGGAACGCTTAGTACTGGCACACAAGCCCAAAGGGCAATATTAATCTCCCTTTTTTTTTCCAGGGAGAATTTCTGAAACCCAAAAAAAAAATAAAATAGGCTTTCTATGGCCCACTATTTGTGAGAGAGATGGGACGCTCAGGACTGGCACAGATGGCACGCTCAGGACTGGCACAGAAGCCCAGAGGCCAATATTAATCTCCCTTTTTTTCTGGGAGAATTTATAAAACCAAAAAAATATTTAAATAGGCTTTCTATGGCCCACTATTTGTGAGAGAGATGGCACGCTCAGGACTGGCACAGATGGCACGCTCACAACTGGCACAGAAGCCCAGAGGCCAATATTAATCTCCCTTTTTTTCTGGGAGAATTTATAAAACCAAAAAAATATTTAAATAGGCTTTCTATGGCCCACTATTTGTGAGAGAGATGGCACGCTCAGGACTGGCACAGATGGCACGCTCACAACTGGCACACAAGCCCAGAGGCCAATATTAATCTCCCTTTTTTCAGGGAAAATTTATAAAACCAAAAAAAAAATTAAATAGGCTTTCTATGGCCCACTATTTGTGAGAGAGATGGCACGCTCAGGACTGGCACAGATGGCACGCTCACAACTGGCACACAAGCCCAGAGGCCAATATTAATCTCCCTTTTTTCAGGGAAAATTTATAAAACCAAAAAAAAAATTAAATAGGCTTTCTATGGCCCACTATTTGTGAGAGAGATGGGACGCTCAGGACTGGCACAGATGGCACGCTCAGGACTGGCACAGAAGCCCAGAGGCCAATATTAATCTCCCTTTTTTTCAGGGAGAATTTATAAAACCCAAAAAAAAATAAAATAGGCTTTCTATGGCCCACTATTTGTGAGAGAGATGGCACACTCAGGACTGGCACACAAGCCCAAAGGCCAATATTAATCTCCCACTGTATTTTTATCAGGGAGAATTTATACACCCCACAAAAAAAAATACAGAAAAATGAAAAGGCTTTCTATGGCCCACTATGTGAGAGAGATGGCACACACAGGGATGGCACTCTAGCAGAAATGCCAAATTGCCAATCTTAATCTCCCACCAAAAAAAAAAAAAAAAAAAAAACAGGGAATGTCCTACAATTACTATCTCCCTGCCTGCAGTAATCTCAGCCAGGTATGGCAGGCAGCTACTATCTCCCTGCCTGCAGTAATCTCAGCCAGGTATGGCAGGCAGCAATAAGGAGTGGACTGATGCACAAATGAAATAAAAAGTGTGGACAAACAAAAAAGATAGCTGTGCAGAAAGGAAGGAACAAGAGGATTTGTGCTTTGAAAAAAGCAGTTGGTTTGCACAGCGGCGTACACACAGCAATGCAGCTATCAGGGAGCCTTCTAGGGCAGCCCAATGAGCTACAGCGCTGAGGGGAAAAAAAAAAAAAAAAAAAATTCCACTGTCCCTGCACACCGAGGGTGGTGTTGGACAGTGCAAATCGCTGCAGCACAAGCGGTTTTGTGGTTAATGGACCCTGCCTAACGCTATCCCTGCTTCTGACAAAGCGGCAGCAACCTCTCCCTAAGCTCAGATCAGCAGCAGTAAGATGGCGGTCGGCGGGAACGCCTCTTTATAGCCCCTGTGACGTCGCAGACAGCAAGCCAATCACTGCAATGCCCTTCTCTAAGATGGTGGGGACCAGGACCTATGTCATCACGCTGCCCACACTCTGCGTTTACCTTCATTGGCTGAGAAATGGCGCTTTTCGCGTCATTGAAACGCGACTTTGGCGCGAAAGTCGCGTACCGCATGGCCGACCCCGCACAGGGGTCGGATCGGGTTTCATGAAACCCCGACTTAGCCAAAAGTCGGCGACTTTTGAAAATGTTCGACCCGTTTCGCTC
Source organism: Ranitomeya imitator (assembly GCF_032444005.1). Classification (NCBI taxonomy): domain Eukaryota; kingdom Metazoa; phylum Chordata; class Amphibia; order Anura; family Dendrobatidae; genus Ranitomeya; species Ranitomeya imitator. The sequence continues at coordinate 292,946,959 of NC_091282.1, read as the reverse complement.
AACCCTAGTGCCTACGTCTATGTCTTATTACTCCAATCCTTCAATTGTCTTACATTTCCCCTGTAAGAACTTCCCCAACCACTCTTAACCTACCACACCCGACATCCCCCTGGTCCACCATGTTACTCCCTCCCACAGACCCCAAAAGTAATTAATCATTTTTCCTTTTTTTTTTAAATTATAAATTTTTTATTTGTTAGTAAAAATTGTTTTGATTCATAATACCGGTCTCATTGTGTTTTCTTTATCTCTTTATTTAACCATGTGTGTATTGTTGAGTGAAGTATGAACAGGTGTAACAGTGATGGTGTTTATTATACAAGTTAGATTCAAGGTGTTAATATTAGTGCCAGAAAACATTACAGGTACATAACATTACAGGTACATTTTATTTACAGGTTAAACCATTTCTTCTTGCCATGACACAGGTCCACTATCAGAAACAAAATAGGCTGCAAATTTATCCCTCATTTGGACACCTTTGACTGTAGTCCTCAGAGGGTGATGTTGGTAATCCTGCAATGTGGTATTAACAGTTTCTTCAAGTTCAAAGTGGGGTTGCTTTTTTGACAGGATGTAGTTATGCAGAACAACGCATGCTTTCACAACCTCATCAATTGTCTCTATTTTTATATTTATGACTGTTCCCAAAATGCGCCATTTAGATGCCAGCAAACCAAAGGCACACTCCACAGTTCTTTGTGCCCTTGTCAGTTTGTAGTTGAAACTTCTTTTTGTGTGACTCAAGTCCCAACTTGAGTACGGTTTTAAGAGGTTGCTAGACATTTGGAAGGCCTCATCACCAACAATAACAAATGGCATTGGTGGTCCTTCAGTGTTAGGAAGAGGTTGTGGCGAGGGAAAATTAAAATCATTCCCATACAATCGCTGTCCCATGTGAGTCATTTCCTCGTCCAAATGAGCCAACGTCAATGGCGACAAATCGACATTCAGCATTCGCAATTGCCATCAATACAATGGAAAAGTATTTTTTATAATTGAAGTACTTAGATCCACTTCCTGCAGGTTTCAGAATCCGAATATGTTTGCCATCCACAGTCCCCACACAATTAGTAAAATTACACACTTCATTTAATTTTGCTGCATTTTGCAGCCACAGTTCAGCTGTGGATTAGGGGAGGAAGTCAGCACGCAGAATGTCACACAATGCACGGCAGATGTCTCCAACAATCCCAGAAAGGGTGGACAGTCTAATTCGAAACTGAAAATGTAGAGATCTTAAGGTCTCTCTGGTAGCTAGGAATCTGTGGAACAGACAAAGGAACAAATAAATCAGTACATGGCTTTTCTAACAATAATAGTAATGACAGGTGTTTGTTGTTCAAAATTATGTACGTTGTGGTCACCAGCAGATGTTCCTCAGCAGAAATTGCTCTACGTAGTTGGGTGTCCTGCCTGCTGATGTATCCTCGGACACGTGGCAGCAAATCATCGAAGCTCTGTAGCGACATCCTGGTGTAGTCCAAAAACTTGGCCAGGTTTTCATGAAGCTCTGCGTACAATGAGTGGTACGCTCCACGGCTCTGTCGGAGTTCAACAATGGGGTGTTACCATATACGAAGACGACATCTTCTCCGTCTTTCTCTTCTCCTTTTTTCCTCACAAGCCACAGCGAAATCAAATGTCAATTTTAAAGATAAATCCAGATTCATATTGATGTTCTCCATCTTGCAGCAGCATCTAAAGAAGTGAATTTCTGCTGTGCAGTGTCTCTATATATTGAAAACCCATAAGCCACGCCCATTGGGAAATACTGTACGCATGCGCATAAACAACGCAAACACATGCAAAAACGCATACAAACGTATGTAATAGCAGCTTTTTTTACATCATGCGTAAGAGCATGCGGCTTAAAAATGCTGTGTACACATGCGTTTGCATGCACTTTTGCATGCGTTTGCGCATGCAGACGATACGCTGCGGACACATACGCAAATGTGAACTTAGCCTTAAAGAGGTTTTACAGTAAATTGCCTTCTCAGAGATTAAGGAGATAGCGACTGTAGTGCCACCGGTTGGAAGTAGCAAATTTAAAAGTCAATATCAATCCTTTATAGGGCCTTGCCACATGACTTATGATAAGGGGCAATCCTGAAATACATGTCTGCAAATAGAGCTTCTGTTTTTGCTTCCTATCTTAAAGAGGTTGTCCACTACTCTTCAATTAATGGCCTATGCTTAGAATAGGTCATGAATGTCTGACCAGCTTGTGATGTGCTGCTGCAGTGCAGTATAGAGCAATCTCCACCAGGGGGTGCTGGATAAGGAAAGGAGGCTGCACACACAGCACAGCAACACTGAGCAACAACACAGGTGTCACAGGTAATGAAAGGGACATGAAACAAGCCAAGGTCATACACGGAGATAGCAGCGCGGTACAGAAGGGCCGAGCAGAGAATCGTCGGGGACAAGCAAGACGTCAGAACCTACCGGGAACGTGGTAACCAAAACGTGAGACGGAGATGGAGTCGGGGTACAGGCCAGAGGTCAGAACAAGTCATAAACGGGTGTAGGCAGTCAGAGGCAAACAGGAACACAATAACAGGGATCAGGTCAGGAGCTCAAACTATGCAGCATGAACTATAGCTGACACTGGCCCAATGGCTGCAGAGGACTTAAATAGTTCAGCCAGCTCCAGGGTGAGGCAGAGAGGATTAACTCCCACATGACCAGTCCAGAGACAAGAGAGCTGAGCATAATCTCAGAACTGGATCATGACACAGCTGTTCTCGTTGCCGGCAGCAGCCAATAAAGCTCAGTTTCCGAGCTGCTCCATCTACTAATAGTGGCCGTGGCCGAGTACTGCACATCTGTCCCCTATTCAAATCATGTGGATGTGCAGTAACTGGCCACGGCCACTATCAAGTGGTACTGAAATATAAGTTGAGAACTTCCGACCACTGCCAGCATTGAAAACAGCTGATCAGCGGAGGTGCCAGGTGTCGCAACCCCACCAACAAGGATAGGTCATCAATTTTAAGGTAGTGGAAAACCTCTTGAAGGTAGGAAGCAAAACAGAAGCTCTGGGGGGCGTGGCTATGGAGTGAGCGAGGAAGGACGCATATTGAGAGAGCTCCTAGAATCCTGCATATATCCTGCATATAAGACCCCCTTTTAAGCACTCAATTTACTTCTGCTGGGGCTCCTGGAGACCTGGAGGCTGCCGACCCCTGGAAGGGACCACAGCGGTAACTGGAAGGAGCCGGAGGAGAGGACATACCTAACGGAGCGGTGAGCTCCACGTGTAACGGCGGCCATCTTCTCAGGAGGACGCTCTGCGGGCAGACGGCGCGAGGCTGTCTGTGGCTGTGGCTGGAGCCCCCCTTGGTCCCCGGACGGTACCTGGCACCTGCGGGTGAGAGCTGCGGGACCCGGGCCCGACGGAGGGACAGAGAGGCTTGCGTTGGCGGCGGCGGCTGTGTGGGCGGCACCCATTACTGAAGCGCGCGCTCCTGCAGTAGAAGGCGCGGTGCGGCTCATTATCACCGCAGCGTGACTGGGAGGTGAGCGCTTAACCTGCTCTACACACATTACGGGGAATCGTGGTGAGTGCTCTGAAAGATTGAGCCCCACGCTCCCCTATTAATCACGACCCAGCCGGCTGCACTTCTATTGGGCCTCCCCTCTGCTGCCATCGCTGCAAAGAACTTTCCCTGTAACAGGGGTCTCCGCCATATTGGCAGCCTGTGCCCCCTGATTATACACCAGTATACCTCCTGACTATAAGGGTGCCCAGCCGGGATACACATCATACACAGCCTTGGTGTGACCGTATAATAATTCTACAGACCTAACTTAATTACCTTGTTGGGCCACATAATTATTAACCATGCACCGTCCAAAGAATACAACTGCAGCTGACAGGCTAAAAGAATTCGCTAGAAGTGACACTTCAGATGGTGCAAGATCTCTTAGAAATAGTTCCTCACAAGCTCAGCGCGGGAAAATCCGTCTCTCTGATAGTGTTGATGAGAGCGAGCAAGATGATTTGACTCTTAAGCAAGCATCTGAACAATTAATGCAAGCTATATCTCTAACTAGGACGTCTCTTTCTGAAAAAATAGAGGATGTACACACGGAGGTGGGGCGCCTAAGGCAAGACATGCAGACCATGAAGGGACGTATAACAGAAGTTGAAACAAGGGTGTCTCAGGTGGAGGACACTATCAAACCTATGGAGGCAAAACTAACGAAAGTTGCTGGGTCTATAAACGCCTGGAAACAAAAGGCAGACGATTTGGAAAACAGACTGCGCCGAAACAATATTCGCATTATTGGTCTGCCGGAGTGCTCAGAAGGCCAACAACCTGAAAAATTCCTGGAAGATTGGCTCAAATCCTCTTTGGGAGACACATTCTCCCCAATGTTCTCGGTGAAAAGAGCCCATAGAGTCCCTACAAGATCCCTTCCTCCTGGAGCCCCACCCAGACCGTTCCTGGCACGCATCCTTAACTGCAAGGACAGAGATGCTATTCTGCGACTGGCACGACAAAAGAGTCAAATCAAGTTTAATAGTGCTACAATCTCGATTTTCCCAGACTTCTCCGTTGAACTTCAGAAACAGCGGGCAAGATTTATGGATGTCAAAAAACAACTCAGAGACAAGAATATCATCTACTCCATGATCTATCCAGCACGTCTCCGGGTGGTCTGCAATGGTTCCTCCTTGTTCTTCACTGACCCATCGGAGGCAGAGGACTGGCTGCGATCCCGTGGGAAGTCTAATGCAATGGAACCCTTATAAGTTTCCGACCAACTAATGTCTCTTTAAATTTTGAAATTGGAGCTCTCTCTGCGAGCGTTCAAAATACCAACAATACCGGACGCTGGAGTCAGCGGGGGTATCCCCAGGTTTATTTGATGATGGGAGCGATAAACAATGCTCCTGGATTGTTCAGTTCTTGTTAAGTTTTCTTTTTTTGTTAAGTTTAACGAGCCCTAAGAAGTATTTAGGTAAAAGCCGCCTCCAGAACTGTTATAATTATCTATGCGTAATCTGTAGACCTCTCTCGACCACCATTGTATGCCATAGGTTAAGGAATGAATATGGAGTCTAAATTGATATGTATGACCTGGAATATACGGGGTATTAAATCATCCCGGAAGAAAATTAAGGTGTTCTCCCAGATCAGGCGATATCATCCTCATATTGTGGCCCTGGTAGAAACACATTTAACTAGAGATACAGCCAGAAGCGTACAGAAACCCTGGGTACAATGGCATGTTCATGCGTTCCACACCAGCTACTCGAGAGGGGTATCATTGTTAATACACAGAGATGTTCGATGGGAGGCCCGGACGACTCGGCGGGACACAGAGGGACGTTTTGTTTTTGTTCATGCATTAACCCCTTTCTGCCATTAGACGTACTATTGCGTCCATGTGGGGTGGGCTTTACTTCCCAAGGACGCAATAGTACGTCATATGCGATCGGCAGCGCTCACGGGGGGAGCGCCGCCGATCGCGGCCGGGTGTCAGCTGCCTATCGCAGCTGACATCCGGCACTATGTGCCAGGAGCAGTCAAAGACCGCCCCCGGCACATTAACCCCCGGCACACCGCGATCAAAGATGATCGCGATGTGCCGGCGGTGCAGGGAAGCACCGCGCAGGGAGGGGGCTCCCTGCGGGCTTCCCTGAGCCCCCCGCAGCAACGCAATGTGATCGCGTTGCTGCGAGGGTATTACCTCCCTCCCTCCCTGCTCCAGGCCCGGATCCAAGATGGCCGCGGATCCGGGTCCTGCAGGGAGGGAGGTGGCTTCACAGAGCCTGCTCAGAGCAGACACTGTGAAGCAGCCTGCACTCCTATCAGATCGGTGATCTGACAGAGTGCTGTGTAAACTGTCAGATCACCGATCTGTGATGTCCCCCCCTGGGACAAAGTAAAAAAGTAAAAAAAATTTTTTTCAAATGTTTAAAAAAAAATTAAAAAAAATATTCCAAAATAATGAAAAAAAAAAAAAATATTATTCCCATAAATACATTTCTTTATCTAAATAAAAAAAACAAAACAATAAAAGTACACATATTTAGTATCGCCGCGTCCGTAACGGCCCGACCTATAAAACTGGCCCACTAGTTAACCCCTTCAGTAAACACCGTAAGAAAAAAAAAAAAAAATGAGGCAAAAAACAACGCTTTATTATCATACTGCCGAACAAAAAGTGGAATAACACGCGATCAAAAAGATGGATATAAATAACCATGGTACCGCTGAAAGCATCATCTTGTCCCGCAAAAAACGAGCCACCATACAGCATTATCAGCAAAAACATAAAAAAGTTATAGTCCTGAGAATAAAGCGATGCAAAAATAATTATTTTTTCCGTAAAATAGTTTTTATCGTATAAAAGCGCCAAAACATAAAAAAATGATATAAATGAGGTGTCACTGTAATCGTACTGACACGAAGAATAAAACTGCTTTATCAATTTTACCAAACGCGGAACGGTATAAACGCCTCCCTCAAAAGAAATTCATGAATAGCTGTTTTTTGGTCATTCTTCCTCACAAAAATCGGAATAAAAAGCGATCAAAAAATGTCACGTGCCTGAAAATGTTACCAATAAAATCGGCAACTCGTCCCGCAAAAAACAAGACCTCACATGACTCTGTGGACCAAAATATGGAAAAATTATAGCTCTCAAAATGTGGTAACGCAAAAAATAATTTTTGCAATAAAAAGCGTCTTTCAGTGTGTGACGGCTGCCAATCATAAAAATCCGCTAAAAAACCCGCTATAAAAGTAAATCAAACCCCCCTTCATCACCCCCTTAGTTAGGGAAAAATTAAAAAAATGTATTTATATCCATTTTCCGGTTAGGGCTAGGGTTAGGGTTAGGGCTAGGGTTAGGGTTGGGGCTAGGGCTAGGGTTAGGGTTAGGGTTAGGGCTAGGGTTAGGGTTAGGGCTAGCGTTAGGGTTAGGGTTGGGGCTACAGTTAGGGTTGGGGCTAAAGTTAGGGTTAGGGTTTAGATTACATTTACAGTTGGGAATAGGGTTGGGATTAGGGGTGTGTCAGGGTTAGGGGTGTGGTTAGGGTTACCGTTGGAATTAGGGTTAGGGGTGTGTTTGGATTAGGGCTTCAGTTATAATTGGAGGGTTTCCACTGTTTAGGCACATCAGGGGCTCTCCAAACACGACATGGCGTCCGATCTCAATTCCAGCCAATTCTGCGTTGAAAAAGTAAAACAGTGCTCCTTCCCTTCCGAGCTCTCCCATGTGCCCAAACAGGGGTTTGCCCCAACATATGGGGTATCAGCGTACTCAGGACAAATAGGACAACAACTTTTGGGGTCCAATTTCTCCTGTTACCCTTGGGAAAAAACAAACTAGGGGCTAAAAAATAATTTTTGTGGGAAAAAAAAAAAGATTTTTTATTTTCACGGCTCTGCGTTATAAACTGTAGTGAAACACTTGGGGGTTCAAAGTTCTCCCAACACATCTAGATGAGTTCCCTGGGGGGTCTAGTTTCCAATATGGGGTCACTTGTGGGGGGTTTCTACTGTTTAGGTACATTAGGGGCTCTGCAAACGCAATGTGACGCCTGCAGACTATTCCATCTAAGTCTGCATTCCAAATGGCACTCCTTCCCTTCCGAGCCCTCCCATGCGCCCAAACGGTGGTTCCCTCCACATATGGGGTATCAGCGTACTCAGGACAAATTGGACAACAACTTTTGGGGTCGAATTTCTCCTCTTACCCTCGGGAAAATACAAAACTGGGGGCTAAAAAATAATTTTTGTGGGAAAAAATTTTTGTTTTATTTTTACGGCTCTGCATTATAAACTTCTGTGAAGCCCTTGGTGGGTCAAAGCGCTCACCACACATCTAGATAAGTTCCTTAGGGGGTCTACTTTCCAAAATGGTGTCACTTGTTGGGGGTTTCTACTGTTTAGGTACATTAGGGGCTCTGCAAACGCAATGTGACACCTGCAGACCATTCCATCTAAGTCTGCATTCCAAATGGAGCTCCTTCCCTTCCGAGCCCTCCCATGCGCCCAAACAGTGGTTCCCCCCCACTTATGGGGTATCAGCGCACTCACGACAAATTGGACAACAAATTTTGGGGTCCAATTTCTCCTGTTACCCTCGGGAAAATACAAAACTGGGGGCTAAAAAATAATTTTTGTGGGAAAAAATGTTTGTTTTATTTTTACGGCTCTGCATTATAAACTTCTGTGAAGCCCTTGGTGGGTCAAAGCGCTCACCACACATCTAGATAAGTTCCTTAGGGGGTCTACTTTCCAAAATGGTGTCACTTGTGGGGGGTTTCAATGTTTAGGCACATCAGTGGCTCTCCAAACGTAACATGGCGTCCCATCTCAATTCCTGTCAATTTTGCATTGAAAAGTCAAACGGCGCTCCTTCCCTTCCGAGCTCTCCCATGCACCCAAACAGTGGTTTACCCCCACATATGGGGTATCAGCGTACTCAGGACAAATTGTACAACAACTTTTGGGGTCCAATTTCTTCTCTTACCCTTGGGAAAATAAAAAATTGGGGGCGAAAAGATAATTTTTGTGAAAAAATATGATTTTTTATTTTTACGGTTCTCCATTATAAACTTCTGTGAAGCACTTGGTGGGTCAAAGTGCTCACCACACCTCTAGATAAGTTCCTTAGGGGGTCTACTTTCCAAAATGGTGTCACTTGTGGGGGGTTTCAATGTTTAGGCACATCAGTGACTCTCCAAACGCAACATGGCGTCCCATCTCAATTCCTGTCAATTTTGCATTGAAAAGTCAAACGGCGCTCCTTCCCTTCCGAGCTCTCCCATGCGCCCAAACAGTGGTTTACCCCCACATATGGGGTATCAGCGTACTCAGGACAAATTGTACAACAACTTTTGGGGTCCAATTTCTTCTCTTACCCTTGGGAAAATAAAAAATTGGGGGCGAAAAGATAATTTTTGTGAAAAAATATGATTTTTTATTTTTACGGTTCTGCATTATAAAGTTCTGTGAAGCACTTGGTGGGTCAAAGTGCTCACCACACCTCTAGATAAGTTCCTTAGGGGGTCTACTTTCCAAAATGTTGTCACTTGTGGGGGGTTTCAATGTTTAGGCACATCAGGGGCTCTCCAAACGCATCATGGCGTCCCATCTCGATTCCAGTCAATTTTGCATTGAAAAGTCAAATGGTGCTCCTTCGCTTCCGAGCTCTGTCATGCGCCCAAACAGTGGTTTACCCCCACATATGGGGTATCGGTGTACTCAGGACAAATTGTACAACAACTTTTGCGGTCCATTTTCTCCTGTTACCCTTGGTAAAATAAAACAAATTGGAGCTGAATTAAATTTTTTGTGAAAAAAAGTTAAATGTTCATTTTTATTTAAACATTCCAAAAATTCCTGTGAAGCACCAGAAGGGTTAATAAACTTCTTGAATATGGTTTTGAGCACCATGAGGGGTGCAGTTTTTAAAATGGTGTCACACTTGGGTATTTTCTATCATATAGACCCCTCAAAATGACTTCAAATGAGATGTGGTCCCTAAAAAAAAATGGTGTTGTAAAAATGAGAAATTGCTGGTCAACTTTTAACCCTTATAACTCCCTAACAAAAAAAAATTTTGGTTCCAAAATTGTGCTGATGTAAAGTAAACATGTGGGAAATGTTACTTATTAAGTATTTTGTGGGACATATATCTGTGATTTAATTGCATAAAAATTCAAAGTTGGAAAATTGCGAAATTTTCATACTTTTCGCCAAATTTCCGTTTTTTTCACAAATAAACGCAAGTACTATCAAAGAATTTTTACCATTGTCATGAAGTACAATATGTCACGAGAAAACAATGTCAGAATCACTGGAATCCATTGAAGCGTTCCAGAGTTATAACCTCATAAAGGGACAGTGGTCAGAATTGTAAAAATTGGCCCGGTCATTAACGTGCAAACCACCCTTGGGGGTAAAGGGGTTAATTAATTCCCGTGAATATGTTATATTGTGCATTTACAACCCCCCTCCAGCTAATATTTCAGTACTTAAGATGGCAATGAGTTTTGCTTTAAATTACCCAGACGCACATGTTATCTGTATGGGTGACTTTAACCTAGTCATGGATAGTGGTCTGGATAGGTTGAGACTGGGAGATGGGTCATCTGGGGAACCTCAGTCCTTGTCTTCTTCATTGGCCCCGACTCAGCTGGCACTGTTCATAGAAAATAGTGGTTGGGTGGATCTGTGGAGGATACATCACCCTGGGGAAAAAGGATATACCTGCCACTCATCTACTAAGAGTTCCCTGTCCCGTATAGACTATATTTTTGGGTCTGGCGGCTTGGTGCAATGGGTAAGCGGTATAGAGCATGGTAATAGAGGAATCTCGGACCACAGTCCAATTGTTCTCACGCTTACATTTGGGAAACTGACTAATGGTAGAATATGGAAGTTGAACCCCTTTTGCCTTAAACTAATAGACTCAAGTGATAGAACAGTTGACCAGTTGAATTGTTATACTCGATCTCACCCAGAACCTCAGGATATTAATTTATTTTGGGACGCCCTTAAGGCGTACCTAAGGGGCTGTTTGTCCTCTACGATTTCTTATGTTAAAAGGGTGACATCGAGAGACGACGATGAGATTGAGCAACGCTTGAAAGATGCTGAGGCCGCATATACAGCCAGTCAGACTAATAACAATAAGGTTGAGTGGTTAACCCTGCAAAGATTATATGCCCAACACCTGGACACTAAATCCAAACGTAAGCTGTTTTTTATGCGACAATCATATTTTGAAGTGGGGAATCAGGCGGGGAAATTTTTAGCTTTCCTGGTACGTCAACACAATACGTCTAATATGGTAATACAACTTCGTTCGCCAGACGGCTCGTTGAACACCACCACCGAGGAAATACTTCAGTGCTTTTATAATTATTATAAAGGGTTATATGAGTCCAAGAGCGATTTCAGTGTTTCAGATTGTTTAGAATATTTATCCGATATAGAATTCCCTACACTGAATCCCACACAGCAGGCCTTTATGGACGCTGAATTTACCCTAGAAGAAATAGAGCAAGCTATAACGGATATGGCCTCTGGGAAGGCCCCTGGGCCAGATGGCTTCCCAGTCGAATTGTATAGGAAATACCGAGAAGTACTAGCTCCACTTTTATTGCAAGTATTCAGAGAGATATGGAGAGGGGGATGCCTGCCCGATACTTTTTATGAGGCACATATTATTGTACTCAGAAAAGAGGGGAAAGATCCATTAGAGTGCGGGTCCTATCACCCCATATCGTTAGTAAATGTAGACTATAAGATTTTTACTAAAATTTTAGCCACTAGGCTGAACTCTATTATACTAGACATTATACACCCGGATCAAACTGGCTTTATGCCTGGTAAGAGCACCTCTATAAATATCAGACGGGTTCAATCGATAATCCAATACAGTTCTTTGCTACCTGATAATAACTGGGCGTTGGCATCGCTGGACGCAGCTAAGGCGTTTGACTCTCTTGAATGGCCCTTCTTGTCTGCTTGCCTGCAGAAATATGGTTTCGGGGCTAAATTCCTGAATTGGGTTAATGTATTATACATGAAACCAAAGGCCCGCATAATAGTAAACGGCTCCATCTCTGAGCCCTTTTTATTATATAGGGGAACCCGTCAAGGGTGTCCCTTTTCCCCAGCCCTATTTGCTCTAGCAATAGAGGCATTGGCAATACGTCTCCGATCTTCCCCCGGTATTGAGGGTATAAAAATAGCGGATCGCATTGATACCATTGGTTTATACGCTGATGACATGATAGTATTCATGGATGACACGGAAGAGACGTTACTGAGGGTGATTACTACCATAGATAGATTTAGTGGGTTCTCAGGCCTATATATTAACTGGGATAAATCCGCTCTATTGCCTCTCTCTCAGTCCCCAGCATCTAATCTCAATACTCTTTCCTCGTTGCCCATAGTATCTAACTTTAAGTACTTGGGTATATATATGTCTCAACATAGTGGGTCGGACTTACAACTCAATATTTTCCCTCTGCTAGATTACGCTAAATTGAAATTTACATCTTGGAGCAAGATTCCATTATCTGTAGCAGGTCGTATTAACCTCATTAAAATGATACTGCTCCCTAAATTTAACTATTGTCTTCAACATAGCGCAGTAACTGTACCGAAGTTCTTCTTCACCAACTTAAACTCTCAGGTTGCTTCATTCATATGGGGAAAAAGTAGACCTAAGCTTAAATTAACTACTTTGCAGAGATCTAAGCAGGGGGGAGGAGTGGCATTGCCTGATTTTTTTCTATACTATCTGGCAGGACAGGCGAGGGCACTAAGTAAATGGATGCCTCATAACTACCTCCCTAATTCTGAGAGTCATCTGGTTAGTTCTGTTAGCGCTAAATGTCCATTGGGCCTTTTGGAGTCGGGGAAAATAAACGCTCCCCGCATGCTACCCATGCTCCGACTGGCACGATCAGCCTGGAGGCAGATTAAAAAAGCTATTGGATTTGGAGATATTATTGCTGAAATGCCTTTATGGGACAATGGTTATTTTCCCATGTTGATAGATCATCCATCTGCAGGTTTTTGGATTTTTTTGGTTTTTGGAGTTTTTTTATGTCTTTTGAACAGCTGCAAGCTAAATATGCCTTTCCAAGATCTCAATTTTTCCGCTATCTGCAACTTAGAACAGCTATTCAGTCATATATCAGAAATGTGGGAGCAAACCGCAACATCTCATCTTTGCCACTGATAGGCATTCTTAAATCACAGGGACCTCAGGGTCTTATTTCATCTTTGTACACATATCTGTTGTCAATGGGAGCGAACTCAGCTATAGACTTGGTTATGGGCAAGTGGGAGGGACTTATCCCTGATATGCAGAGTGAAGCGTGGGAGGACGTTCTTGACTCTCCCCTTAAAGTATCCCCGTCAATTAATACCAAGATGACCCAGTTATATATAATTCATCAGTCATATCTGACCCCAGTGAGACTTTTTCGGATGGGTCGATACTCGACGTCGGAATGTCTGCGTTGCCACTCACCAGATGCTGACTTCATACACATGATATGGCAGTGCCCAATTATTTTTCAATATTGGAGGGAGGTAACGTCGTTATTGACCTCACTATTGTCAATCCCGGTCCCTCTTGAGCCCCTGGTCTGTCTGTTTGGAGTGTGGGATGAGGAGGTTTGGGAACATTATGTTGGGATTTTTTTACGAGAAGTATTATTTTTGGCACGAAAGATGTTAGCGTTGCGGTGGATGGGAAGGTCACCCCCCACACTTAGGTCCTGGGTTGAGCTGGTGAACACAATTGTCCTATATGAACGCACACTCTACCAGAATAGGGGTTGCCCGGGCAAATTCAATAAAATCTGGGATAGGTGGAATGCCTCCCATCTCACTTTGTGATCTAACCAATTGATAAAGATACAGTTTATTTGATCTCTTGTTCTGCAGATATTGCGCAATGGAGAGTATAATGTTACTGCTAAAAGGCGACGTAGTAATAGTTTTGGAGGCTTAGTTTAGTTTAGTTTAGTTTGATTATAGTTTAGGAACTTTGCATACTGACAGTTCCATAATTTCACATATATGTCTTCTTCCGTATATATACAAATGATTGGTATATGTATGCTCTGATGTCTTTTTCTTTCTTGCGAATGTAACCGTGCAAGTCAATAACAAAGACAAACATTTATACTGTATTTTATTTGTGATTAATAAATAAACGAATTAAAAAAAAATAAAAAATCAGAAGCTCTATTTGTAGACATGTATTTCGGGTTTTGTCCCGCAATAGTGAAAAGTCCCTAAACCTAAATCGTGTGGCAGGGCTCTTTCAAGGATTGATATTGACTTTTAAAATTGCTACCTCCAACATGTGGGTGGCACTATTAACCCTGTCCCCTTAATCTCTACAGAGACTATTTGAATATTTAAATTCAAGAGAATTCGGAGAATTGCATGGCCTATAAGTCTCGTTATGATAAATTTGTACACAGGAAGCAACTTTATTCCTTAGACCACCTGTTACCTATTAGGGAACTCTCACCCAGTAAACCAGTTCTCCTACATTGCACTGATGAGGGAAAAATCTCACAAACACGTGTCTGCAAATTAAGCTTCTGATCTGGGTTGCTTACACAAGTCATGTGGCAAGAAACAAGGATTTACTGTGCCTAGAAAAATATTCATAGCTAGTGAACTTTTCCACATGTTTTTAACATAACTCAGGCAAACTTAAGTGTATTTTACCAAGCCAAATTAGCAAGTATTTGTGAAGTGTAAAGAAAATGATACATGATTTCCCCCCTGAGTCAATACTTTGTAGGACCATTTTTCGCTGCAATTACTGCTGCAAGTCTTTAGGGTTTGCCTCTAACAGCATTGCACATCTAGAGGCTGATATTTTTGACCATTTCTCTTTGCAAATTAGCTCTAGCTCAGTGAGATTGGATGGAGAGCTTCAATGAACAGCAATTTTCAAATCTTACCACAGGAAAGAAATATATCTTGGTACCGTGTTAGCCAGTGGACAGAAAAATATTTAGAATTGAGAGTCCTCAGTGGTTGATACCTTTTTTTTTTTCCTATACTATGTTGTGCATAAATATGTGATTCTTCAGAATTTGTTTTAGTCTTTGCCTGATGAAGAGACCTGTGTAGTCTCGAAAGCTTGCAATTTGTTACCATCTTTTCAGTTAGCCATTAAAAAGTATCAACCACTGAGGACTCTCAATTCTAAATATTTTTCAAATCTTACCACAAATTCTTAATTGGATTTAAGTCTGGACTTTGACTGGGCCATTCAAACACCTGAATATGCTTTGACTTAAACCATCCATTATAACTCTGGCAGCATGTTTAGGGTCATTGTCCTGCTGGAAGATAAACCGATGCCCTAGTCAGGGCCGACTCCAGGTTTTTGTGGGCTCCGTGTCAGTGGGCCCCTTTAACACATACCATGATTCATGATGCACAGATATGGCAGATAAATATAGGTATTGTATTGCTATTGTAAATTCTGCAACAGCTCAGAAACCGACTAATCCTCTCTGCGTGCTCTGGGGGGATTTAAAAGTTTGCCGTCAGAGTGACTGCAGACTTTTCATTTTAGACCAGACAGTGTAGCCCTCCATACAGTATTATGGGCACCACATAGTGTTCCATTCAGTATAATGTGCCCCATATATTGCTCTATACAGTATAATGAACCCCATATAGTGCTCCATACAGTAGAGGGTGGGCCATTTACAGTGGGGCAAAAAAGTATTTAGTCAGTCAGCAATAGTGCAAGTTCCACCACTTAAAAAGATGAGAGGCGTCTGTAATTTACATCATAGGTAGACCTCAACTATGGGAGACAAACTGAGAAAAAAAAATCCAGATAATCACATTGTCTGTTTTTTTATCATTTTTTTTTGCATATTATGGTGGAAAATAAGTATTTGGTCAGAAACAAACAATCAAGATTTCTGTCTCTCATAGACCTGTAACTTCTTCTTTAAGAGTCTTCTCTTTCCTCCACTCATTACCTGTAGCAATGGCACCTGTTTAAACTTGTTATCAGTATAAAAAGACACCTGTGCACACCCTCAAACAGTCTGACTCCAAACTCCACTATGGTGAAGACCAAAGAGCTGTCAAAGGACACCAGAAACAAAATTGTAGCCCTGCACCAGGCTGGGAAGACTGAATCTGCAAAAGCCAACCAGCTTGGAGTGAAGAAATCAACAGTGGGAGCAATAATTAGAAAATGGAAGACATACAATACCACTGATAATCTCCTTCGATCTGGGGCTCCACGCAAAATCCCACCCCGTGGGGTCAGACTGATCACAAGAACGGTGAGCAAAAATCCCAGAACCACGCGGGGGGACCTAGTGAATGAACTGCAGAGAGCTGGGACCAATGTAACAAGAAAAAAACCCACCAAAAATATATACTCTAGAACCCTTTCAAGCTCAAAAAACAAAAAAAAAACAGGATTCATAAAAAATAACCTTTAATAATATATACTACTAAAATCTCTAATCATTAAAACACAACAGCAGAAATGTGCCTATATAGTCCTAGAGCGACACTAAGCTTTGTCCTACCTGGCAGCGGGGGTTGGCACCCTAAATTACGCTTGGCGCCCCCATTCAACGGCGGCTCGCCCTCAGAATCCCTAAAAATCCCTACAATGCAGGAAACCTGGAGCGACCTAATATATGCCTAACGGACAAACCCTACCTGACAGTGGAGGTTGGCACCCTACTTTGAAACGGTTGGCGCCCCCACTCAACGTCGACTTACCCTAGGATCCCTCAAACATCCCTACAATGGAGATAAAGAACAGAAAAATGTCCCAATACACCCTGATAGCCACAAAAAGAAAATGAAAAAATGTAAAAACAAAAACATAGAAAAAATAAACCAACAAAATAGTGTAATGTAGTATTTCACAGATTGGGCTTCAATCAGCAACGTAAGATATACCCAGCTGATGGGAGGTAAATCAGCTGAAAAAATAAAAAAATGTGAAACAGAAACATAAGAAAAATAGACCAATAATAGAATCAGTATTTCACAGATTGGACTTAAATCGACACAGTCAGATGTGCCCAGCTAATAAAGGTATATCAGGATGCAATAAATAAATCTCATATCATCAAAATAAGAAAAGATGATAGCAAGTATCCAGTAGGAGGACACACTTATATCTCAAAGTCAAATAAGTAAATGATTATATAACCGAGACACAATCGTCTCTAACAGATCAGGCAATGTCCAAATGTTCAGACCAATTGCCCTGAAAGCCCCCTTATATGGACACAAACATAGGCTATTATATCATTCTCCAATCATATAGATACCAACGGCAATAATAAAGTGCAAAGTGCCAAACTGATCCTACACCCCTTAGTAGAGGGCACAGGACCGACAATTAAGCAGCGTTGTTGTCACAAAATGCACCGTACTGACTTAGACTCAGTCCTCAATAATAGAGGTTACAGCAGCATAGTAATCCGACGATTAACACAGTAAGATCAGGGATACTCATCTGTGAGCTGCGGCACAAAATCCTGACATCCGGGTAAAGCCGTAGGAAATGATGATAAGGAGATGAGAAAAACAGCACTCGATCAATATCTTATCCCCAAAACAATGCCCGACGCGTTTCCCCCCCCCCCCATCGTTACAAGGGGGTTCATCAGGGGTCAGCAGCACGTGTAGCCCGAGCTGTGATAAAGCTCTCCCAGAGCCCATTTAAAAGACCCGGCTTACCGGAAATGAAGGCAGCGTGTCAAATGCGCAAACTAGCCGTGGTCACATAGCGATGACGTAACAGTCGCCAGAGAATTGGAACGCAATCATGCGCTCCATACCAGAGGAATGAATCGCGCATGCGTGAAGGGAGCCGCGGTCACATAAGAATGACGTGGTGGTCACTGGAACAATGTAACGCATAAATGCGTTCCACACCAGAAAAAAAAGACGCGCATGCGCCAGAAAAAATGCATGACGCGCGCTAATGGACTAAGGTCTTATCCAAGTAGCGTAATGATGGTTAGTGAGGTATATTTTAAACCAAGAAAAAAGGGGGACGCACGGACATAACATAGTACTGAACTAATACCAATAGATAGGTCCCTCGATAATGACATAATAGTCACTTAAAAAGTGGAGCGCTGATGTGCTGCATAAATCCATAACACAAATCCTCAACGTGGAATAGACCAAAAGCGTACACAATAAATAGAAACCCAAATCACATATAGTTTTATGGCAGAAATGTCAGAACGCTAAGAAAATACATATATGACGGCTAAGGGAAAATAAGGTACCAAAACTAGAAAATAATAATAAGTATACAGACATGAGCAGTGAATGAATACCAACAAAGTACCATAACAGCAGAAAACTAACACAAAAACAGAACAACAGATGACACGAGACAAAACTAAAGAAATGAAAAGAGAAAAAAAATATATAATAAGATATGAAACATCATAAATAATAATGAATAATAAATCAATGTATAAATATACACGGCATACACAAAAGTTTTCATAATGAACAGAACAAGAAAAAGGTGACTAAATAAAGCTAGTGAAGGTCAATTGTTCGTTGAGACCAAGGGGGCTCGTGGATCTCAATAGGTAGATCCACCTTGTCTCACGTTGAAGAATCCTCTTGTCCCAATCACCCAACCTTACTGAAGGAGGGATCACCTCAATAGCCCTGAACAGAAGACAATTAGGGTCACCCCCATGGTCATTATTAATGTGTCTCGCAATGGGTGTATCTCTGCCATGTCTGATGTCGCCAAGGTGTTCACCAATGCGAACCCGCAGTTCTCGTTTAGTCTTGCCCACATAATCTTTAGGGCATGAACATGTGCAGAGATAGACAACCCCCACAGTCCTGCAATTGGCGAACTGTCTCATAGTGAACATCCTCTTAGTGACAGAGCTACTGAACGTGTTTGAAACTGCCACATGTTTGCAGAATGAGCAATGTCCGCATCTGAATGTGCCCAGAGACCTATTATCCAGCCAAGTCCCCTGTTTCCTAGGGGGAACAAAGTGACTCCGAACTACATTGTCTTTAATGGATTTACCCCTCCTGTATATGATTGACGGATGTGGAGAGATAAGGCCACCAACATCTGGGTCGGACCTCAAAATCTGCCAATGTCTTTTAAAGATTTCAAACACTTGCTTAGACTGGTCATCAAATGTACCAATGACACGAGTAATAGATGTGGTGTCAGTTTCGGTCACAGATGTCAATAGTGATGATCTATTAGAGTTCGTAGCAACGTGTAACGCAGAATCTATAACGTCCGCGGGGTACCCCCTATCTCTAAAGCGATCTCTAAGTTCCACTGATTTATTTCTGAAATCGCCAAGAGACGAACAGTTCCTCCGCAAGCGAAGGAACTGTCCCTTCGGGATCCCACGTTTTAACGGATAGGGGTGGTGGCTCTCCCATCTCAACAGACTGTTGGTGGCTGTTGGTTTACGGTAGATGGTTGTACCGAGGGAGCCATCCTTGAGTCTTTTGATGAAAACATCAAGAAAAGTGATGCTATCACCCCCACACTCGTAGGTGAAAAACAGGCCCTCCACAGTGGTATTTAGATACCGAAGAAAATCAGAGAAGGAGGCCGCATCACCCTTCCATAGGACGAGGATGTCGTCAATATATCGGCCCCAGAAAATGATCCTGGGGCCCCACTCAACATCCTCATCCCTAAAGACAAAAGTGTCCTCCCACCAGCCCAGGAGCAAATTAGCATATGTGGGGGCACAAGGGCTCCCCATTGCTGTGCCCTTGAGCTGGTGGTACCACTTCCCGTTAAAGAGGAAGTAATTACGTTGTAATACAAATTCGAGGAGTTCAAGCAAAAAAGCATTATGTGGTACCAAGTGGACACCTCTACTGCCCAGGAAATATTTGATGGCTCTCAAACCATCCTGATGGCGGATACTGCTGTATAGTGCCTCCACATCAATGGAGGCAATGATAGTCCCAGAATCAATAACCACCCCTTCAAGTTTCATAAGGAGATCACTCGTATCCCTGATGTAGGAGGGCAATGCTGTAACAAAGGATCCTCCTACATCAGGGATACGAGTGATCTCCTTATGAAACTTGAAGGGGTGGTTATTGATTCTGGGACTATCATTGCCTCCATTGATGTGGAGGCACTGTACAGCAGTATCCACCATCAGGATGGTTTGAGAGCCATCAAATATTTCCTGGGCAGTAGAGGTGTCCACTTGGTACCACATAATGCTTTTTTGCTTGAACTCCTCGAATTTGTATTACAACGTAATTACTTCCTCTTTAACGGGAAGTGGTACCACCAGCTCAGGGGCACAGCAATGGGGAGCCCTTGTGCCCCCACATATGCTAATTTGCTCCTGGGCTGGTGGGAGGACACTTTTGTCTTTAGGGATGAGGATGTTGAGTGGGGCCCTAGGATCATTTTCTGGGGCCGATATATTGACGACATCCTCGTCCTATGGAAGGGTGATGCGGCCTCCTTCTCTGATTTTCTTCGGTATCTAAATACCACTGTGGAGGGCCTGTTTTTCACCTACGAGTGTGGGGGTGATAGCATCACTTTTCTTGATGTTTTCATCAAAAGACTCAAGGATGGCTCCCTCGGTACAACCATCTACCGTAAACCAACAGCCACCAACAGTCTGTTGAGATAGGAGAGCCACCACCCCTATCCGTTAAAACGTGGGATCCCGAAGGGACAGTTCCTTCGCTTGCGGAGGAACTGTTCGTCTCTTGGCGATTTCAGAAATAAATCAGTGGAACTTAGAGATCGCTTTAGAGATAGGGGGTACCCCGCGGACGTTATAGATTCTGCGTTACACGTTGCTACGAACTCTAATAGATCATCACTATTGACATCTGTGACCGAAACTGACACCACATCTATTACTCGTGTCATTGGTACATTTGATGACCAGTCTAAGCAAGTGTTTGAAATCTTTAAAAGACATTGGCAGATTTTGAGGTCCGACCCAGATGTTGGTGGCCTTATCTCTCCACATCCGTCAATCACATACAGGAGTGGTAAATCCATTAAAGACAATGTAGTTCGGAGTCACTTTGTTCCCCCTAGGAAACAGGGGACTTGGCTGGATAATAGGTCTCTGGGCACATTCAGATGCGGACATTGCTCATTCTGCAAACATGTGGCGGTTTCAAACACGTTCAGTAGCTCTGTCACTAAGAGGATGTTCACTATGAGACAGTTCGCCAATTGCAGGACTGTGGGGGTTGTCTATCTCTGCACATGTTCATGCCCTAAAGATTATGTGGGCAAGACTAAACGAGAACTGCGGGTTTGCATTGGTGAACACCTTGGCGACATCAGACATGGCAGAGATACACCCATTGCGAGACACATTAATAATGACCATGGGGGTGACTCTAATTGTCTTCTGTTCAGGGCTATTGAGGTGATCCCTCCTTCAGTAAGGTTGGGTGATTGGGACAAGAGGATTCTTCAACGTGAGACAAGGTGGATCTACCTATTGAGATCCACGAGCCCCCTTGGTCTCAACGAACAATTGACCTTCACTAGCTTTATTTAGTCACCTTTTTCTTGTTCTGTTCATTATGAAAACGTTTGTGTATGCCGTGTATATTTATACATTGATTTATTATTCATTATTATTTATGATGTTTCATATCTTATTATATATTTTTTTTTCTCTTTTCATTTCTTTAGTTTTGTCTCGTGTCATCTGTTGTTCTGTTTTTGTGTTAGTTTTCTGCTGTTATGGTACTTTGTTGGTATTCATTCACTGCTCATGTCTGGATACTTATTATTATTTTCTAGCTTTGGTACCTTATTTTCCCTTAGCCGTCATATATGTATTTTCTTAGCGTTCTGACATTTCTGCCATAAAACTATATGTGATTTGGGTTTCTATTTATTGTGTACGCTTTTGGTCTATTCCACGTTGAAGATTTGTGTTATGGATTTATGCAGCGCATCAGCGCTCCACTTTTTAAGTGACTATTATGTCATTATCGAGGGACCTATCTATTGGTATTAGTTCAGTACTATGTTATGTCCGTGCGTCCCCTTTTTTCTTGGTTTAAAATATACCTCACTAACCATCATTACGCTACTTGGATAAGACCTTAGTCCATTAGCGCGCGTCATGCATTTTTTCTGGCGCATGCGCGTCTTTTTCTTCTGGTGTGGAACGCATTTATGCGTTCCATTGTTCCAGTGACCGCCACGTCATTCTTATGTGACCGCGGCTCCCTTCACGCATGCGCGATTCAGTCCTCTGGTATGGAGCGCATGATTGCGTTCCAATTCTCTGGCGACTGTTACGTCATCGCTATGTGACCACGGCTAGTTTGCGCATTTGACACGCTGCCTTCATTTCCGGTAAGCCGGGTCTTTTAAATGGGCTCTGGGAGAGCTTTATCACAGCTCGGACTACACGTGCTGCTGACCCCTGATGAACCCCCTTGTAACGATGGGGGGGGGAAACGCGTCGGGCATTGTTTTGGGGATAAGATATTGATCGAGTGCTGTTTTTCTCATATCCTTATCATCATTTCCTACGGCTTTACCCGGATGTCGGGATTTTGTGCTCACAGATGAGTATCCCTGATCTTACTGTGTTAATCGTTGGATTACTATGCTGCTGTAACCTCTATTATTGAGGACTGAGTCTAAGTCAGTACGGTGCATTTTGTGACAACAACGCTGCTTAATTGTCGGTCCTGTGCCCTCTACTAAGGGGTGTAGGATCAGTTTGGCACTTTGCACTTTATTATTGCCGTTGGTATCTATATGATTGGAGAATGATATAATAGCCTATGTTTGTGTCCATATAAGGGGGCTTTCAGGGCAATTGGTCTGAACATTTGGATATTGCCTGATCTGTTAGAGACGATTGTGTCTCGGTTATATAATCATTTACTTATTTGACTTTGAGATATAAGTGTGTCCCCCTACTGGATACTTGCTATCATCTTTTCTTATTTTGATGATATGAGATTTATTTATTGCATCCTGATATACCTTTATTAGCTGGGCACATCTGACTATGTCGATTTAAGTCCAATCTGTGAAATACTGATTCTATTATTGGTCTATTTTTCTTATGTTTCTGTTTCACATTTTTTTATTTTTTCAGCTGATTTACCTCCCATCAGCTGGGTATATCTTACGTTGCTGATTGAAGCCCAATCTGTGAAATACTACATTACACTATTTTGTTGGTTTATTTTTTCTATGTTTTTGTTTTTACATTTTTTTCATTTTCTTTTTGTGGCTATCAGGGTGTATTGGGACATTTTTCTGTTCTTTATCTCCATTGTAGGGATGTTTGAGGGATCCTAGGGTAAGTCGACGTTGAGTGGGGGCGCCAACCGTTTCAAAGTAGGGTGCCAACCTCCACTGTCAGGTAGGGTTTGTCCGTTAGGCATATATTAGGTCGCTCCAGGTTTTCTGCATTGGATTCTGAGGGCGAGCCGCCGTTGAGTGGGGGCGCCAAGCGTAATTTAGGGTGCCAACCCCCGCTGCCAGGTAGGACAAAGCTTAGTGTCGCTCTAGGACTATATAGGCACATTTCTGCTGTTGTGTTTTAATGATTAGAGATTTTAGTAGTATATATTATTAAAGGTTATTTTTTATGAATCCTGTTTTTTTTTTTTTTTTTTGACCAATGTAACAAGGCCTACCATAAGTAACACACTACGCCACCATGGACTCAGATCCTGCAGTGCCAGACGTGTCCCACTGCTTAAGCCAGTACATGTCCGGGCCCGTCTGAAGTTTGCTAGAGAGCATTTGGATGATCCAGAGGAGTTTTGGGAGAATGTCCTATGGTCTGATGAAACCAAACTGGAACTGTTTGGTAGAAACACAACTTGTCGTGTTTGGAGGAAAAAGAATACTGAGTTGCATCCATCAAACACCATACCTACTGTAAAGCATGGTGGTGGAAACATCATGCTTTGGGGCTGTTTCTCTGCAAAGGGGCCAGGACGACTGATCCGGGTACATCAAAGAATGAATGGGGCCATGTATCGTGAGATTTTGAGTGCAAACCTCCTTCCATCAGCAAGGGCATTGAAGATGAAACGTGGCTGGGTCTTTCAACATGACAATGATCCAAAGCACACCGCCAGGGCAACGAAGGAGTGGCTTTGTAAGAAGCATTTCAAGGTCCTGGAGTGGCCTAGCCAGTCTCCAGATCTCAACCCTATAGAAAACCTTTGGAGGGAGTTGAAAGTCCGTGTTGCCAAGCGAAAAGCCAAAAACATCACTGCTCTAGTGGAGATCTGCATGGAGGAATGGGCCAACATACCAACAACAGTGTGTGGCAACCTTGTGAAGACTTACAGAAAACGTTTGACCTCTGTCATTGCCAACAAAGGATATATTACAAAGTATTGAGATGAAATTTTGTTTCTGACAAAATACTTATTTTCCACCATAATATGCAAATAAAATGTTAAAAAAACAGACAATGTGATTTTCTGGATTTTTTTTTCTCAGTTTGTCTCCCATAGTTGAGGTCTACCTATGATGTAAATTACAGACGCCTCTCATCTTTTTAAGTGGTGGAACTTGCACTATTGCTGACTGACTAAATACTTTTTTGCCCCACTATATATGGATACACCTAACTAAAATGGGAATGGTTGGTGATATCAACTTCCTGCTTGTGGCACATTAGTATATGGGAGGGGGAAAACTTTTCAAGATGGGTGATGACCATGGCGGCCTTTTTTAAGTTGGCCATTTTGGATCCAACTTTATTTTTTTCAATGGGAAGAGGGTCATGTGACACATAAAACGTATTGAGAATTTGACAAGAAAAACAATGGTGTGCTTGGTTTTAATGTGATTTTATTCTTTCATGAGTTATTTTACAAGTTTATGACCACTTATAAAATGTGTTAAAAGTGATGCCCATTGTGTTGGATTGTCAATGCAACCCTCTTCTCCCACTCTTGACACACTGATAGCACCACTGCAGAAGAAATGCTAGCACAGGCTTCCAGTATCCGTTGTTTCAGATGCTGCATATCTCGTATATTCACAGCATAGACAATTGCCTTCAGATGACCCCATAGATAAAAGTCTAATGGAGTCAGATCGGGAGACCTTGGTGGCCATTCAACTGGCCCACAATAACCAATCCACTTTCCAGGAAACTGTTCCACATTATGGGTGTCTGGTGCGAGCATTCCTACATGAACAGTTTCCTGGAAAGTGGATTGGTTGTTGTGGGCCAGTTGAATGGCCACCAAGGTCTCCCAATCAGATCCCCTTAAGGTACCTTCACACTGAGCGACTTAACAACGATATCGCTAGTGATCCGTGACGTTGCAGCGCCCTGGATAGCGATATTGTTGTGTTTGACACGCAGCAGCGATCTGGATCCTGCTGTGACATCGTTGGTCGGAGCAGAAAGGCCAGAACTTTATTTTGTTGCTGGATCTCCCGCAAACATTGCTGAATCGGCGTGTGTGACGCCGATTCAGTGATGTCTTCACTGGTAACCAGGGTAAACATCGGGTTACTAAGCACAGGGCGCTTAGTAACCCGATGTTTACCCTGGTTACCCAGGGACTTCGCATAGTTGGTCGCTGGAGAGCTGTCTGTGTGACAGCTCTCCAGCGACCACACAGCGACGCTGCAGCGATCGGCATCGTTGTCTAGATTGCTGCAGCGTCGCTTAATGTGACGGTACCTTTAGACTTTTATCTTTGGGGTCATCTGAAGGCAATTGTCTATGCTGTGAAGATACAAGATGTGCAGCATCTGAAGCAATGAATACTGGAAGCCTGTGCTAGCATTTCTTCTGCAATGTCGCTATCAGTGTGTCAAGAGTGGGAGAAGAGGGTTGCGTTGACAATCCAACACAATGGGCAGCACTTTGAACACATTTTATAAGTGTCATAAACTTGTAAATAACTCATGAAAGAATAAAGTTACGTAAAAACCAAGCACACCATTGCTTTTATTGTGAAATTCTCAATAAGTTTGATGTGTCACACGACCCTCTTCCCATTGAAAAAAAATAAAGTTGCATCCAAAATGGCGGACTTAAAAATGGCCACCATGGTCACCACCCATCTTTAAAAGTTTTCCCCCTCCCATATACTAATGTGCCACAAACAGGAAGTTGA
Source organism: Ranitomeya imitator (assembly GCF_032444005.1). Lineage (NCBI taxonomy): Eukaryota > Metazoa > Chordata > Amphibia > Anura > Dendrobatidae > Ranitomeya > Ranitomeya imitator. Next base: position 292,921,289 of record NC_091282.1, on the reverse strand, counting down.
TAACACCAGCCATTCCCATTTTATTTAGGTGTATCCACATAAATGGCCCACCCTGTATAATGAGCCCCATATATCACTTCATACAGAATAATGACGCCATACAAAGACCCATACAGAATAATGGCCCCATGCAAAAACCCATACAGAATAATGTACCCCATATAATGCTCCATACAAAATAATGAACCCCATATAATGCTCCATACAGAATAATGAACCCCATATAATGCTTCATACAGTATAATGGACCCCATATATTGCTCCATATAGATTAATGTGCCCCGTAAAATGTTCCATGCAAAATAATGGGCTCCATATAATTCTTCATGGAGATAGGGTCCCAAGGCCTTATATAATGCTCCATACATAAAAAAATAAATAATAAATAATCAAATACTCACCTCTCTACGTCCTTGCTGGCTGCACGTCCGGTCTTCTCAGCATCTTCTGACCCTCTGCACTACTCAGCGCAGAAGGCATGCTGGAGTGAAATCATCGTGCCATGTGCCCTGAGACGTCACAGAGAATCAGAAGACACGGAAGAGAGTAGAGCTGTGGAGGAACAGGAGAGGTGAGTATGCTGAAATTGTTGTTGTATTGACATGAAAAATAAAACGCTGATCTGCACTGCCCCATAGTGTAACAATGGGCCGAGTGTTATCTGATAAAACATCATATAGCACTCATCCGCGTTATACTCCCATTTGATTGAGCCTGTTGTGAATTCTGTTGTCGGGCTCCCTCCTGTGGTCATGAATGGTACTTCGGCTGGTTCTGTCCATGGACTTCCTCGGATGGCTGTGGGTGTTTCTGAGTTTCCTTCCACAGGTGACGAGGTTAATTCGTTAGCTGGCTGCTCTATTTAACTCCACATAGATCTTTGCTCCATGCCACCTGTCAATGTTCCAGTATTGGTCTAGTTCACTCCTGGATCGTTCTTGTGACCTGTCTTCCCAGCAGAAGCTAAGTGCCTGCTTGTATTTCTCTGGTTTGCTATTTTTCTGTCCAGCTTGCTATTTTGATTGTTGTCTTGCTTGCTGGAAGCTCTGGGAAGCAGAGGGAGCGCCTCCGCACCGTGAGTCGGTGCGGAGGGTCTTTTTGCACCCTCTGCGTGGTCTTTTTGTAGGTTTTTGTGCTGACCGCAAAGCTACCTTTCCTATCCTCAGTCTGTTCAGTAAGTCGGGCCTCACTTTGCTAAATCTATTTCATCTCTGTGTTTGTATTTTCATCTTTACTCACAGTCATTATATGTGGGGGGCTGCCTTTTCCTTTGGGGAATTTCTCTGAGGCAAGGTAGGCTTTATTTTTCTATCTTCAGGGCTAGCTAGTTCCTTAGGCTGTGCCGAGTTGCATAGGGAGCGTTAGGAGCAATCCACGGCTATTTCTAGTGTGTTTCATAGGATTAGGGATTGCGGTCAGCAGAGTTCCCACGTCCCAGAGCTCGTCCTATATTATCAGTAACTATCAGGTGATTCCGTGTGCTCTTAACCACCAGGTCCATTATTGTCCTGACCACCAGGTCATAACAGTACAGGTGGCCCAAAGTACTAATGCATCTCAATAGAGGGATAAGAGAAGTTCTGAGACCATTTTTTTTTTCTTTGCAGTGTGTTTTGTCTCTCTTTTCCCCTTTACCTCTGGGTGGTTCAGAACACAGGTGTAGACATGGACATTCAAGGTCTGTCCTCTTTGATGGATACTCTTACTAAAAGTGTACAAAACATTCAAGATTTTGTGGTTCAGAATCCGATGTCAGAGCCTAGGATTCCAATTCCTGATTTGTTTTTTGGTGATAGATCTAAGTTCTTGAATTTCAAAAATAATTGTAAATTGTTTCTTGCCTTCAAACCTCGCTCCTCAGGTGACCCTGTTCAACAAGTAAAGATCATTATTTCTTTGTTACGTGGTGACCCTCAAGACTGGGCATTTTCCCTTGCGCCAGGAGATCCGGCATTGCATGATGTTGATGCGTTTTTCCTGGCGCTTGGATTGCTTTATGACGAACCTAATTCAGTGGATCAGGCAGAGAAAATCTTGCTGGCTCTGTGTCAGGGTCAGGATGAAGCGGAGATATATTGTCAGAAGTTTAGAAAGTGGTCTGTGCTCACTCAGTGGAATGAATGTGCCCTGGCAGCAATCTTCAGAAAGGGTCTCTCTGAAGCCCTTAAGGATGTCATGGTGGGATTTCCCATGCCTGCTGGTTTGAATGAGTCTATGTCTTTGGCCATTCAGATCGATCGACGCTTGCGTGAGCGTAAAGCTGTGCACCATTTGGCGGTACTATCTGAGCATGGGCCTGAGCCTATGCAATGTGATAGGACTTTGACCAGAGCTGAACGGCAAGAGCACAGACGTCGGAATGGGCTATGTTTTTACTGTGGTGATTCCACTCATGCTATCTCCGATTGTTCTAAGCGCACTAAGCGGTTCGCTAGGTCTGACACCATTGGTACGGTACAGTCTAAATTTCTATTGTCCGTTACTCTGATTTGCTCTTTGTCATCCAATTCTGTTATGGCATTTGTGGATTCAGGCGCTGCCCTGAATTTGATGGACTTGGAGTATGCTAGGCGCTGTGTTTTTTTTCTTGGAGCCCTTGCAGTATCCTATTCCATTGAGAGGAATTGATGCTACGCCTTTGGCCAAGAATAAGCCTCAGTACTGGACCCAATTGACCATGTGCATGGCTCCTGCACATCAGGAGGATATCCGCTTTCTGGTGTTGCATAATCTGCATGATGTGGTCGTTTTGGGGTTGCCATGGCTACAGGTTCATAATCCAGTATTGGACTGGAAATCTATGTCCAGCTGGGGTTGCCAGGGGGTACATGGTGATGTTCCATTTTTGTCTATTTCGTCTTCCACTCCTTCTGAAGACCCAGAGTTTTTGTCGGATTATCGGGATGTATTTGATTAGCCCAAAGCCAGTGCCCTACCTCCTCATAGGGATTGCGATTGTGCAATTAATTTGATTCCTGGTAGTAAGTTTCCTAAGGGCCGATTGTTCAATTTATCTGTGCCAGAACACGCCGCTATGTGGAGTTATATAAAGGAATCCTTGGAGAAAGGCCATATTCGCCCGTCGTCATCACCGTTAGGAGCAGGGTTCTTTTTTGTGGCCAAGAAGGATGGTTCTTTGAGACCTTGTATTGATTACCGCCTTCTCAATAAAATTACAGTCAAATTTCAGTATCCTTTGCCGTTGCTGTCTGATTTGTTTGCTCGTATTAAAGGGGCTAGTTGGTTCACCAAGATAGATCTTCGAGGGGCGTATAATCTTGTGCGTATTAAACAAGGCGATGAATGGAAAACAGCATTTAATACGCCCGAGGGCCATTTTGAGTACCTGGTTATGCCATTCGGGCTTTCCAATGCTCCATCAGTATTTCAGTCCTTTATGCATGACATCTTCCGAGAGTACCTGGATAAATTCCTGATTGTGTATTTGGATGATATTTTGGTCTTTTCGGATGATTGGGAGTCTCATGTGAAGCAGGTCAGAATGGTGTTCCAGGTCCTTTGTGCTAATTCCTTGTTTGTGAAGGGGTCAAAGTGTCTCTTTGGAGTTCAGAAGGTTTCATTTTTGGGGTCCATTTTTTCCCCTTCTACTATCGAGATGGACCCTGTTAAGGTCCAGGCCATTTACGATTGGACTCAGCCGACATCTGTGAAGAGCCTGCAAAAGTTCCTGGGCTTTGCTAATTTTTATCGGCGCTTCATCGCTAATTTTTCTAGTGTTGCTAAACCGTTGACTGATTTGACCAAGAAGGGTGCTGATGTGGTCAATTGGTCTTCTGCAGCTGTAGAGGCTTTTCAGGAGTTGAAGCGTCGTTTTTCTTCTGCCCCTGTGTTGTGCCAGCCAGATGTTTCGCTCCCGTTTCAGGTTGAGGTTGATGCTTCTGAAATTGGAGCAGGGGCTGTTTTGTCACAAAGAAGTTCTGATGGCTCGGTGATGAAGCCATGTGCTTTCTTTTCTAGAAAGTTTTCGCCTGCTGAGCGCAATTATGATGTTGGTAATCGAGAGTTGTTGGCCATGAAGTGGGCATTCGAGGAGTGGCGTCATTGGCTTGAAGGAGCCAAGCATCGCGTGGTGGTCTTGACAGATCACAAGAATTTGACTTATCTTGAGTCTGCCAAACGGTTGAATCCGAGACAGGCTCGATGGTCGTTATTTTTCTCCCGTTTTGATTTTGTGGTTTCGTACCTTCCGGGCTCTAAGAATGTGAAGGCTGATGCCCTGTCAAGGAGTTTTGTGCCTGACTCTCCGGGTGTTCCTGAGCCGGCGGGTATTCTGAAAGAGGGGGTAATTTTGTCTGCCATCTCCCCTGATTTGCGGCGGGTGTTGCAAAAATTTCAGGCTGATAGACCTGACCGTTGCCCAGCGGAGAAACTGTTTGTCCCTGATAGATGGACTAGTAGAGTTATCTCTGAGATTCATTGTTCAGTGTTGGCTGGGCATCCTGGAATCTTTGGTACCAGAGATTTGGTGGCTAGATCCTTTTGGTGGCCGTCTTTGTCACGGGATGTGCGTTCTTTTGTGTAGTCCTGTGGGACTTGTGCTCGGGCTAAGCCCTGCTGTTCTCGTGCCAGTGGGTTGCTTTTGCCCTTGCCGGTCCCAAAGAGGCCCTGGACGCATATTTCTATGGATTTTATTTCGGATCTCCCCGTCTCTCAAAAGATGTCGGTCATTTGGGTTGTTTGTGATCGCTTTTCTAAGATGGTCCATTTGGTACCTTTGTCTAAATTGCCTTCCTCCTCTGATTTGGTGGCATTATTTTTCCAGCATGTGGTTCGTTTACACGGTATCCCGGAGAACATCGTTTCTGACAGAGGTTCCCAGTTTGTTTCGAGGTTTTGGCGATCTTTTTGTGCTAGGATGGGCATTGATTTGTCTTTTTCCTCGGCTTTCCATCCTCAGACAAATGGCCAAACCGAACGAACTAATCAAACTTTGGAAACATATCTGAGATGCTTTGTTTCTGCTGATCAGGATGATTGGGTGTCCTTTTTGCCGTTGGCTGAGTTCGCCCTTAATAATCGGGCCAGCTCGGCTACTTTGGTTTCGTCGTTTTTCTGCAATTATGGTTTCCATCCGCGTTTCTCTTCAGGGCAGGTTGAGTCTTCGGACTGTCCTGGTGTAGATACTGTGGTGGATAGGTTGCAGCAGATTTGGACTCATGTGGTGGACAATTTGACATTGTCCCAGGAGAAGGCTCAACGTTTCGCTAACCGCCGGCGCTGTGTGGGTCCCCGACTTCGTGTTGGGGATTTGGTTTGGTTGTGGTCTCGTTATGTTCCTATGAAGGTTTCCTTTCCTAAGTTTAAGCCTCGTTTCATTGGTCCGTATAAGATTTCTGAGGTTATCAATCCTGTGTCATTTCGTTTGGCCCTTCCTGCTTCTTTTGCCATCCATAATGTGTTCCATAGGTCATTATTGCGGAGATACGTGGCGCCTGTGGTTCCATCCGTTGATCCTCCTGCCCCGGTGTTGGTTGAGTGGGAGTTGGAGTATGTGGTGGAGAAGATTTTGGATTCTCGTATTTCGAGACGGAAACTCCAGTACCTGGTCAAGTGGAAGGGTTATGGTCAGGAAGATAATTCCTGGGTTTTTGCCTCTGATGTTCATGCTGCCGATCTGGTTCGTGCCTTTCATTTGGCTCATCCTGGTCGGCCTGGGGGCTCTGGTGAGGGTTCGGTGACCCCTCCTCAAGGGGGGGTATTGTATTGAATTCTGTTGTCGGGCTCCCTCCTGTAGTCATGAACGGTACTTCGGCTGGTTCTGTCCATGGACTTCCTCGGGTGGCTGTGGGTGTTTCTGAGTTTCCTTCCACAGGTGACGAGGTTAATTCGTTAGCTGGCTGCTCTATTTAACTCCACTTAGATCTTTGCTCCATGCCACCTGTCAATGTTCCAGTATTGGTCTAGTTCACTCCTGGATCGTTCTTGTGACCTGTCTTCCCAGCAGAATCTAAGTGCCTGCTTGTATTTCTCTGGTTTGCTATTTTTCTGTCCAGCTTGTTATTTTGATTGTTGTCTTGCTTGCTGTGGAGGAACAGGAGAGGTGAGTATTTCAAGCAGTTTAAATCATGGTGGGGGTGGGCCCGGTGGCAGAGCCTGTGCTAGCAAAGGACCCCCCAACTTACGGGACCCATAGCGTGCTGTGTCCCCGACGGCGAGTAGGCCCCCCGGCTTGCTCAGGGCCCCAGCACATGCCTGGTTTCCCAGGGTGGTGACGCTGGCCCAGGCCCTAGTCATGAGTATTTTGTAGCCTTTAACAGGTTTTCCTCCAGGATTGCCCCGTATTTAGCTCCATTCATCTTCCGATCAACTCTCAACAGGTGACATCTGAGTGCAGTCCAACATTTTCAACGCACCCATAGACATGTATGGGTGCAGTGTTTCCATCATCAGATGCAACTGCAGCATGCTGAAATTGTTGTTGTATTGACATGAAAAATAAAACGCTGATCTGCACTGCCCCATAGTGTAACAATGGGCCGAGTGTTATCTGATAAAACATCATATAGCACTCATCCGCGTTATACTCCCATTTGATTGAGCCTGTTGTGAATTCTGTTGTCGGGCTCCCTCCTGTGGTCATGAATGGTACTTCGGCTGGTTCTGTCCATGGACTTCCTCGGGTGGCTGTGGGTGTTTCTGAGTTTCCTTCCACAGGTGACGAGGTTAATTCGTTTGCTGGCTGCTCTATTTAAATCCACATAGATCTTTGCTCCATGGCACCTGTCAATGTTCCAGTATTGGTCTAGTTCACTCCTGGATCGTTCTTGTGACCTGTCTTCCCAGCAGAAGCTAAGTGCCTGCTTGTATTCCTCTGGTTTGCTATTTTTCTGTCCAGCTTGCTATTTTGATTGTTGTCTTGCTTGCTGGAAGCTCTGGGACGCAGAGGGAGCGCCTCCGCACCGTGAGTCGGTGCGGAGGGTCTTTTTGCGCCCTCTGCGTGGTCTTTTTGTAGGTTTTTGTGCTGACCGCAAAGCTACCTTTCCTATCCTCAGTCTGTTCAGTAAGTCGGGCCTCACTTTGCTAAATCTATTTCATCTCTGTGTTTGTATTTTCATCTTTACTCACAGTCAATATATGTGGGGGGCTGCCTTTTCCTTTGGGGAATTTTTCTGAGGCAAGGTAGGCTTTATTTTTCTATCTTCAGGGCTAGCTAGTTCCTTAGGCTGTGCCGAGTTGCATAGGGAGCGTTAGGAGCAATCCACGGCTATTTCTAGTGTGTTTGATAGGATTAGGGATTGCGGTCAGCAGAGTTCCCACGTCCCAGAGCTCGTCCTATATTATCAGTAACTATCAGTCATTCCGTGTGCCCTTAACCACCAGGTCCATTATTGTCCTGACCACCAGGTCATAACATGAGCCCGAACACTGATAGACTTCTTTGACTTTAACCCCTTCATGACGACATCCGAACATGTATGACAGTGTGGGAGGTGCATTCCCACAAATCGTCGTCACGTACAGCATGGCGATCTCGCGTTCTTACTACAAGCCAGCGTGATCAAAAGCGAGTGTCGGCGCAATATGAGAGCGGACACCCTGCTTCAACGCCCATTATCGGTGCTAGAGCTGATCGCAGGTGTTTAACCCCTCTGATGTCACTGTTAATAATGACAGCAACAGTGATCGGCATAGCAGAGGGAGGCAGCTCCCTCTCTGATCCGATTGGCACAAAGCAATTGCAATCGCATTGTGCCAATAGTCTCCATGGTGACCCCAGGCCGAAAAATGGCCGCAGGGTCACCCAGGTACTGACGCTCCTCCTGTCTGTGTCTGGGCGGGATTATGGGTGGTGATGGGGTGGGGGAGCGGGATTACGGGTGGTGATGGGATGGGAGGCGGGATTATGTGTGGTGATGGGGTGGGATTATGTGTGGTGATGGGGTGGGGGGCGGGATTATGGGTGGTGATGTGGTGTGGGGGTGGGATTATGGGTGGTTATGGGGTGGGGGGGCGGGATTATGGGTGGTTATGGGGTGGGGGGGCGGGATTATGTGTGGTGATGTGGTGCGGGCGGGAGTATGTGTGGCAATGGGGTGGTGGTCCGGGATTATGTGTGGTGATGTGTTGGGGGGCAGGATTGTGTGTGGTGATGTGGTGGGGGGCGGGATTGTGTGTGATAATGGGGTGGGGGGCGGGATTGTGTGTGGTAATGGGGTGGGGAGCGGGATTATGTGTGGTGATGTGTTGGGGGCGGGATTATGTGTGGTGATGTGGGAGGGCGGGATTATGTGTGGTAATGTGGTCGGGGGCGGGATTGTGTGTGGTGATGTGGTGGGAGGCATAGCTACTGTGTAGGGGGCAGGATTAGCAAGTAATCACGATGCCTCTTATATATATACAGTGGGGCAAAAAAGTATTTAGTCAGTCAGCAATAGTGCAAGTTCCACCACTTAAAAAGATGAGAGGCGTCTGTAATTTACATCATAGGTAGACCTCAACTATGGGAGACAAACTGAGAAAAAAAAATCCAGAAAATCACATTGTCTGTTTTTTTAACATTTTATTTGCATATTATGGTGGAAAATAAGTATTTGGTCAGAAACAAACAATCAAGATTTCTGGCTCTCACAGACCTGTAACTTCTTCTTTAAGAGTCTCCTCTTTCCTCCACTCATTACCTGTAGTAATGGCACCTGTTTAAACTTGTTATCAGTATAAAAAGACACCTGTGCACACCCTCAAACAGTCTGACTCCAAACTCCACTATGGTGAAGACCAAAGAGCTGTCAAAGGACACCAGAAACAAAATTGTAGCTCTGCACCAGGCTGGGAAGACTGAATCTGCAATAGCCAACCAGCTTGTAGTGAAGAAATCAACAGTGGGAGCAATAATTAGAAAATGGAAGACATACAAGACCACTGATAATCTCCCTCGATCTGGGGCTCCACGCAAAATCCCACCCCGTGGGGTCAGAATGATCACAAGAACGGTGAGCAAAAATCCCAGAACCACGCGGGGGGACCTAGTGAATGAACTGCAGAGAGCTGGGACCAATGTAACAAGGCCTACCATAAGTAACACACTACGCCACCATGGACTCAGATCCTGCAGTGCCAGACGTGTCCCACTGCTTAAGCCAGTACATGTCCGGGCCCGTCTGAAGTTTGCTAGAGAGCATTTGGATGATCCAGAGGAGTTTTGGGAGAATGTCCTATGGTCTGATGAAACCAAACTGGAACTGTTTGGTAGAAACACAACTTGTCGTGTTTGGAGGAAAAAGAATACTGAGTTGCATCCATCAAACACCATACCTACTGTAAAGCATGGTGGTGGAAACATCATGCCTTGGGGCTGTTTCTCTGCAAAGGGGCCAGGACGACTGATCCGGGTACATGAAAGAATGAATGGGGCCATGTATCGTGAGATTTTGAGTGCAAACCTCCTTCCATCAGCAAGGGCATTGAAGATGAAACGTGGCTGGGTCTTTCAACATGACAATGATCCAAAGCACACCGCCAGGGCAACGAAGGAGTGGCTTCGTGAGAAGCATTTCAAGGTCCTGGAGTGGCCTAGCCAGTCTCCAGATCTCAACCCTATAGAAAACCTTTGGAGGGAGTTGAAAGTCCGTGTTGCCAAGCGAAAAGCCAAAAACATCACTGCTCTAGAGGAGATCTGCATGGAGGAATGGGCCAACATACCAACAACAGTGTGTGGCAACCTTGTGAAGACTTACAGAAAACGTTTGACCTCTGTCATTGCCAACAAAGGATATATTACAAAGTATTGAGATGAAATTTTGTTTCTGACCAAATACTTATTTTCCACCATAATATGCAAATAAAATGTTAAAAAAACAGACAATGTGATTTTCTGGATTTTTTTTTCTCAGTTTGTCTCCCATAGTTGAGGTCTACCTATGATGTAAATTACAGACGCCTCTCCTCTTTTTAAGTGGTGGAACTTGCACTATTGCTGACTGACTAAATACTTTTTTGCCCCACTGTATATATATATATATATATATATATATAATCCAATAAATAGATTTATTTATTTAATATATTTATGTAAAAACACAAATAAATAAATTAAGTGCATGTGTTTGGTATCGCCGCTTCTGGAATGACCTGACCTATAAAACTGTTGCACCAGTCAACCCCTTCATTGAACACTTAAAAAAGTGTCCAAAAACTGTGCTTTTTCATCATACCGCTAAACAAAAAGGGGACTAAAATGCAATCAAAAAGTAAAATGTAAATAAAAATGTTATAGCTAAAAATGTAATCTTGTCCTGCAAAAAACAAGCTGCCATTCAGCTCCATCAGCAGAAAAGTTAAAAAAGCTATGGCTCCCAAAATAGAGCCATGGAAAAACTTTTTTTTTCTGTAAAAGTTTTTTATTGTGATAAGGCGCCAAAACATGAAAAAATGATATAAATGTGGTATCTCTGTAATCGTACTGACCCGAAGAATAAAGTTGTCATCAATTTTACAACACGGTGAATAGCATAAATGGAGCGCCCCCAGACACAGGGCCACAGATTCTCGGTACCGGTCCTCTCTGTCTCGGTGCTGGGGTTGTCACGGTGGCTAGACCCGGTCCGTGACCCTGCTAAGGGGCGTCCAATGAAAGGTGATGGTGCGTGGTGCAAGGTGCAAGGAATAACGAGGACACATGATTGTAGTCTCTTTACCTTTACTGAAATTACTATGATCCCACTTCTCACCTCTCCACAATATCCTTCTCTTCGTGTCCTTCCTTGAGATACCGCCGCAAAGTATAGGTAGACGGGGTCTGTTCCGCAGGACTGGCGCATAGCAAATGTGGTGCCAATATTCAAATAGGGCTCTAAAAGTGAACCTGGAAATTATAGGCCAGTAGGTCTAACCTCTATTGTTGGTAAAATATTTGAAGGGTTTCTGAGGGATGTTATTCTGGATTATCTCAATGAGAATAACTGTTTAACTCCATATCAGCATGGGTTTATGAGAAATCGCTCCTGTCAAACCAATCTAATCAGTTTTTATGAAGAGGTAAGCTATAGGCTGGACCACGGTGAGTCATTGGACGTGGTATATCTCGATTTTTCCAAAGCGTTTGATACCGTGCCGCACGAGAGGTTGGTACACAAAATGAGAATGCTTGGTCTGGTCTTGGAAAATGTGTGTAAATGGGTTAGTAACTGGTAACTTAGTGATAGAAAGCAGAGGGTGGTTATAAATGGTATAGTCTCTAACTGGGTCGCTGTGACCAGTGGGGTACCGCAGGGCTCGGTATTGGGACCTGTTCTCTTCAACATATTCATTAATGATCTGGTAGAAGGTTTACACAGTAAAATATCGATATTTGCAGATGACACAAAACTATGTAAAGCAGTTAATACAAGAGAAGATAGTATTCTGCTACAGATGGATCTGGATAAGTTGGAAACTTGGGCTGAAAGGTGGCAGATGAGGTTTAACAATGATAAATGTAAGGTTATACACATGGGAAGAAGGAATCAATATCACCATTACACACTGAACGGGAAACCACTGGGTAAATCTGACAGGGAGAAGGACTTGGGGATCCTAGTTAATGATAAACTTACCTGGAGCAGCCAGTGCCAGGCAGCAGCTGCCAAGGCAAACAGGATCATGGGGTGCATTAAAAGAGGTCTGGATACGCATGATGAGAGCATTATACTGCCAGTTTTGGGCACCGGTGCTCAGGAAGGATATAATGGAACTAGAGAGAGTACAAAGGAGGGCAACAAAATTAATAAAGGGGATGGGAGAACTACAATACCCAGATAGATTAGCGAAATTAGGATTATTTAGTCTAGAAAAAAAGACGACTGAGGGGTGATCTAATAACCATGTATAAATATATAAGGGGACAATACAAATATCTCGCTAAGGATCTGTTTATACCAAGGAAGGTGACGGGCACAAGGGGGCATTCTTTGCGTCTGGAGGAGAGAAGGTTTTTCCACCAACATAGAAGAGGATTCTTTACTGTTAGGGCAGTGAGAATCTGGAATTGCTTGCCTGAGGAGGTGGTGATGGCGGACTCAGTCGAGGGGTTCAAGAGAGGCCTGGATGTCTTCCTGGAGCAGAACAATATTGTATCATACAATTATTAGGTTCTGTAGAAGGACATAGATCTGGGGATTTATTATTATGGAATATAGGCTGAACTGGATGGACAAATGTCTTTTTTCGGCCTAACTATGTTACTATGTTAAGGTAGTGCAGGTGCGGTCCCGTAACAATCTGTCCTTTCTGCTAGGTACCTGCCAGATTCCCAGTTCTGACAGGTCCTCCCTGGAGCTCTCCCAGGCTGCGTTCTGACCTAACTTCCTATCCAACCCCCAGTTTTACCAGTGTGAGGAGTGGCCTAGTACATAGTGCCTTTTGCTCCCCCTGGTGGCCGGAGTGTGAAGTGTAGTGTGTGACTGTGATACCTGGTCAAGTGAACTCCTTTAGTGCAATCAGACATAACATCGCTCCCCTTAGTGGCAAAGCGACATTACTGCAATGACCAGGACTCTGGGGCGCTGCATAAACACCCCCTAAAAAAAAAATCCTGAATTGCTGGTTTTCATTAATTCTGCCTCCCAAACATCAGAATAGAAAGCCATCAAAAAAACATTTTGTGACCAAAAATGGTACCAATGAAAATGGCATCTTCTCCCGCAAAAAATAAGCCCTCATATGACTGTCAGCACAAATATAGAATAATGATAGCTCTCAAAATATGGCAATGCAAAAACTTAAAAACTTTGTTTTGCAAAAATGATTATCTTTTAGTATGTGACACCAGGCAGACATAAAAAAAAATCTTGTATCGCTATAATTTCACCGATCTGAAGAATAAATTCTTCTAATACCATAAAAGAAACAGTGTAAAAACAGAATTAGACTTACCGGTATTTGGTATTCTGAACTAGAGATATTGTGGTTCTGAGCACCTCCTCTACTGCCTTTAGTTCCCTGAAGTTTGAGGATTGATGGCTTACTTTGTCTGGCCAGAGTCCTTGGAATACGTCCTGGGAAACCATAGCATCCCATCCCTTTCTGCTTGCATCTATTTTTATGGTGACCATGGGGTTCTACGTCCAGGGAACACCTCTTTTTAGGTTCTTTGGGCTGAGCCACCAAGCTAATGAGGCATTTACCTGAGGTGGACTCGGTATCTTTCTCTTTAAGGACTCTGAGGATCCATCCCAATTTGCAAGAATATGGAGTCTGTAGTTTTCTGGTATGTGCCTGGGCCCATGCTACCATCTGGATGCAGGATGTCATGGATCCGAAGACTGACATGGCACACCTTATCGACACTACCTTCTTACTTTGTAGTATGTTTATCCTTGATCTTAACAGGATTTGTTTCTGTTTGGACAAAAATGATGTTTGTTTGTGATAGTCTAGCAAACCCCCCAGGCATGTATTTGTTGTTGAGGGAACCATGTCCAATTTTTTGTGGTTCACTAACCAACCCAGGGATGACAGGATCTGAGTTGTTATCTGCAGATGTTCCTGGAGTATCGGTATTGAGGGAGCCACCAGCAGAAAGTTCTCGAGATACGGAACTATGCATGTAGCTTGACCTTTGATGTATGCAATCTCTTCGGACAAGATCTTTGTGAAGATCAGTGATACGATACGATACGATACAATTTATTGATCCCGTGGGAAATTATGGTATCACAGCAGCACAACTTAAATCATAAAAATCATAAAGGAATTACATAGTTGACATGACAGTGGAGTTGACAGAAGAACATTATACATTATACATTAGAATAGGACATACACAACAAGTGAACTGAAATGTAGAGAAATAAGTAGACATTCACCTTGGTGGTTTAACCCTAATGTTATTGTTGTACATTCCGATAGCAGTTGGCACAAACGATTTCCTATATTTTTCCTTCTTACACCTCAGAAGTATAAGCCGGTTACTGAAGGTGCTCTTCTGTCTCATGAATAGCTCATATAATGGATGTGCATTATTGTTCATAATTGCCATACACTTTTTCAGAGTTCTTTTCTCCACTACCTCCCCAAAAGAGTCCAGATTGCAGCCCACAGCAGAACTTGCCTTCTTAATAATCTTATTCAGCTGATGCAGATGATATCCTGAATGGGAGAACATTGAACTGATAATGTAGGAACTTCTGATAAGTTGGATGAATAGGGATGTGGTAGTATGCATCCTGTAGATAGATTGTCGCCATGACAAAATCTTGACCTATCAGAGGTACCATTGACCTGACGGATTCAATCTTGAACTTCCTGTATTCTATGTACTGGTTCACTGGTTTCAAGTTAATTATGACCCGATGTGATCTGTTTGGTTTCCTTATTAGGAAGAGATTGGAATAATGTTCTCAGTTTTTTTCCCGTTCTGGGACTAGGGAGACTACCTTTGAGGATAATAGGCTTCTTACTTCTGCTACCCCGAGGGAAAGAGGAGATGGGACTGGAGAGCTCAGAGAGGCTTCCAGCCCAATGAATCCCTCAGGCCTTCCCCAAAGGTGCGGACTGAAATGGAGTCCCAAGTCCTTCATGGAGACGGTAGCAGCATTCGGGGAGGAGAGGTAAGACTGCTCGGTCCCCTGCTGCCCTGCTATGGTATATTTTTGCCTGGGTGTCTGCCACCGCACAGCACACCGTCGGATGACTTCTTTATCCTTGATAAGGACAGGAAAAAACACTGAGGGGAGGATGGGGGAGGGGCTATTTAACCTCTTTTCTAGTTCCTGTCCCTATTAGGAAATGAGTAAGATCCTCCGGTGTGCTGTCGTGGGGGGTTATTAAAGAAAAATAAATAAAACCAATTCTTCACCTACTGTTGATTTGTTTGTTCTGCCTCGCAAAGATCGCAGTAAAGGTACCGTCACATTTAGCGACGCTGCAGCGATATAGACAACGATGCCGATCGCTGCAGCGTCGCTGTTAGGTCGTTGTGTGGTCGCTGGAGAGCTGTCACACAGACAGCTCTCCAGCAACCAACGATGCCGAAGTCCCCGGGTAACCAGGGTAAACATCGGGTTACTAAGCACAGGGCCGCGCTTAGTAACCCGATGTTTACCCTGGTTACCATTATAAATGTAAAAAAAACCAAACACTACATACTTACATTCCGGTGTCTGTCCCCCGGCGTTAGCTTCCCTGCACTGTGTCAGCTCCGGCCAGCCGTAAAGCAGAGCACAGCGGTGACGTCACCGCTGTGCTCTGCTTTACGGCCGGCCGGCGCTGACACAGTGCAGGGAAGCTGAGGCCGGGGGACAGACACCGGAATGTAAGTATGTACTGTTTTTTTTTTTTTAACTTTTACAATGGTAACCAGGGTAAACATCGGGTTACTAAGCGCGGCCCTGCGCTTAGTAACCCGATATTTACCCTGGTTACAAGTGAAGACATCGCTGGATCGGCGTCACACACACCGATTCAGCGATGTCAGTGGGTGATCAGTGACCAAATAAAGGTCCTGATCATTCCCAGCAACCAACGATCTCCCAGCAGGGGCCTGATCGTTGGTCGCTGTCACGCATAACGATTTCGTTAACGATATTGTTGCTACATTACAAAAAGCAACGATATCGTTAACGAAATCGTTATGTGTGAAGGTACCTTAAGGCTCGGCAAACATTTATCCTGCTGAGCACTTACACCGCACTTATTGTGTAAATCACTGCAAAAAATTTATTTTTTCATTTTCACGGCTCAACGTTCTAAAATTCTGTGAAACACCTGTGGGTTCGAGGTGCTCATTACTTCTCTAGATAAATTTCTAGAGGGGTGTAGTATAGTCACAAACATTAGCTATATCTCATACCGCCACCTTGAACTAACTATCCTACAACAGTTGCTATCCTACAACAGTATGTCCTGTAACACAGCCACAAACTATATATATACTTCACATTACTATATTAACAATCTAGTTACAATGTACACTACATATATATATATGTGATGCTAGTCACTGCTCACGGACAGACCGTGAGGCAGAAAATTCAGACGTTCCGAGGTCAATACCAAGAGAGTACATAGATAGCCAAGGGAAAGACGAAGGCGTAAGTCAGGACATGGTCCAGGGTCAATAACAAGAGATAGCAGATCAAAGGACAAGACAAAGGGATAGTCAGAATATGGTCCATAGGCTCAGGCAGTGGAAGATCAGAATTCAGAGCAGCAGAATTAGGCTAACGCCAGGGAGCACAAACTACGTCTGGCAGAGATCAGGGGCAGAAAGCTCAGTTAAGTAGCTGGGCCAACACCAGAACACTGAACACCTGGAAAAAGTCCCACATCTCCCAGTCACAGATTGGACAGTTGAGATGTCAATCAAGGCACCAACAGCTCAGCAAGCCCATTACAGGATTGGACAGCCAAGCTGTCAATCAAGACACAGACAACTCCGCAAGACAGTTTCCATAGAACAGCATAGCATTCACTCACTGAGCGGAAGGATAATGAGAATATACATGTAAAATGCAAGACATTATGCATTATTGATGCAATTGGTGTAAGGGGTAGGAACACAGCAGCACAGTCCACCACTATTACACTATTACATCTACATGACAGACAGCTGGTACAGTAGTACATGAAGCCTGCATGACTCTTAAAGAATAGAGCCATACAACTTCCATGCACTACTGTACAGGCTTCATGTGTATGTCATATGCATAGAGTTCGATGGGACATGAAACTATTTTTTTTCTGTCAGAGTAACACAGAATTTGTAGGGAAAAAAAACTTTGTCTGATGTTGTGTGAGGTCACAAGCACAATAGAGTAGAGGGGCCATATGTTAGATATTTAAACACTACTATGGCAGCTAAATTGATGTAGCCATGGGGGTTTTATTCTTCTCCTTAATGGGTCTGTGTAGAAGGACAATGAAGAAAAAAAAAACAGGAAACTTACAAAATAACTTCTATTTTCTATTTCTCCCATTCTTTGAATATTTGCCATTCCTCAGTTTGCTTATTTACAGCTCATTGTCTAGGATATTGGCCAAAACTGCAATCCAGGATTGGTAGTGTAAGAAGATGGAAATTTTATCTGTGTTCTCCCTGGAAGAACCCAGATCTCATTCAAATGAATGGTGGACCCGAACATCTGGTGTTAACCACGCTGTCATTAGTGTGACAGCGTGAGAAATACTAGTTCTGATCAGTGGTAAGTTTATTTAATCTTCCTGCACGGGGTGACAGTGTGTGAGCCAGCAGCTCTGACCGGCGGTAAAATGGTTACCACCGGTCATAGGCATCAGCTGATGAGAGTACTACAAAGCTGACATCAACCCCACAAATATTACCCTACTTGTCACCTCACCAGGGCAAGTGGGAAGAGCCGGGCAAATTACCTTAATTGGCACATCTAATACAGTGCCTCTAATATTCTGCCCCCTGGAACGTTTCAACCTTTTCCCACATATCATGCTTTAAACATAAAGATAGCAAATGTAAATTTTTGGTGAAGAATCAACAACAAGTAGAACACAGTTGTGTAGTTAAACGAAATTTATTGGTTATTTAAAATTTTTGGGGAAATTCAAAAACTGAAAAGTGGGGCGTGCAATATTAGTTGGCCTCTTTAACTTAATACTTTGTTGCGCCACCTTTTGCTGCAATTACAGCTGCAAGTCACTTGGGGTATGTCTCTATCAGTTTTGTACATCGAGAGACTGAAATTTTTGCCCATTCTTCCTTGGTAAACAGCTCGAGCTTAGTGAGGTTTGACGGAGATCGTTTGTGAACAGCAATTTTCAGCTCTTTCCACATATTCTCGATTGGATTGAGGTCTGGACTTTGACTTGGCCATTCTAACACCTGGATACATTTATTTGTGAACCATTCCATTGTAGATTTTGCTTTATGTTTGGAATCATTGTCTTGTTGGAAGACAAATCTCTGTCCTAGTCTCTTGCAGACTCCAACAGGTTTTCTTCAAGAATGGTCCTGTATTTGGCTCCATCCATCTTCCCATCAATTTTAAACATCTTCCCTGTCCCTTCTGAAGAAAAGCAGGCCCAAACCATGATGCTGCCACCACCATGTTTGACAGTGGGGATGGTGTGTTCCGGGTGATGAGCTATGTTGCCTTTACGCCAAACATATCGTTTGGCATTGTTGCCAAAAAGTTCGATTTTGGTTTCATCTGACCAGAGCACCTTCTTCCACATGTTTGGTGTGTCTCCCAGGTGGCTTGTTGTAAACTTTAAATGACACTTTTTATGGATATCTTTGAGAAATGGCTTTCTTCTTGCCACTCTTCCATAAAGGCCAGATTTGTGCAATGTACGACTGATTGTTGTTCTATGGACAGACTGTCCCACCTCAGCTGTAGATCTCTGCAGTTCATCCAGAGTGATCAGGGGCCTCTTGGTTGCATCTCTGATCAGTCTTCTCCTTGTTTGAGATGAAAGTTTAGAGGGACGGCCGGGTCTTGGTAGATTTGCAGTGGTATGATACTCCTTCCATTTCAATATGATCGCTTGCATAGTGCTCCTTGGGATGTTTAAAGTTTTGGAAATCATATTGTATCCAAATGCGGCTTTAAACTTCTCCACAACAGTATCACAGACCTACCTGTTGTGTTCCTTGGTCTTTGTGATGCTCTCTGGGCTTCAAACAGAACCCTGAGACTATCATAGAGCAGGTGCATTTATACCAGTGTTTCTCAACGCCAGTCCTCAAGACCCCACAACAGGTCATGTTTTCGTGATTTCATTAGTATTGCACAGGTGATAATTTCATCACCTGCTCATGCATTAATTCCATCGCCTATGCAATACTAAGGAAATCCTGAAAACATGACCTGTTGTGGGGTTTTGAGGACTGGAGTTGAGAAACACTGATTTATACGGAGACTTGATTACACACAGGTGGATTATATTTATCATCATTAGGCATTTAGGACAAAATTGGGTCATTCAGAGATCCACAATGAACTTCTGGAGTGAGGTTGCTGCACTGAAAGTAAAGAGGCCGAATAATATTGCACGCCCCACTTTTCAGTTTTTGAATTTCCTCAAAAATTTAAAATAACCAATACATTTTGTTCAACTTCACAATTGTGTTCCATTTGTTGTTGATTCTTCACCAAAAATTTACATTTGGTATCTTTATGTTTGAAGCATGATATGTGGGAAAAGGTTGAAAAGTTCCAGGGGGCCGAATACTTTCGCAAGGCACTGTAAATGCGCCATTTCTGGGATGGCTGCTGGTTGCTATTTTTAGTCTGGGAGGTCCAATATCCATGACCCCTTCCTAGTCTGAGAATACCAACTCCTAGCTCTCTACTTTAGCTTGGCTGGATTCTAAAAATGGGGGGGACCTTAAGCCATTTTTAATGATTCATTTAAATAATTTAAAAAAAAAAATTTGTGGGGACCCTTCTATTTTTTTTATAACCAGCCATGATAATGTTAAGGGCTGTAGCTGTTTGTTTTTTCTGCGCTGGTTATCAAGAATAGAGGAGACCCCAAGCCATTGTTTTTTATTTATTTGTTTGTTGATTTCACAGGCGCCAGCTGATGAATATTTTCATCATCGTACGCCTGCTCTCATCGAACTTACCGCCGATCAGAGCCGATGTTTATCATGCTGTCACACAGATGACAGTGTGGGAAATACTGTCCGTGTTTGGCAAACTGAATATTTGGCAACACCGACTTTAGGGAGAAGTCCATTTTCAGGAGCCGTACATGGACACTAGATATTCGGTATTCACCCCAAACTTTACTGTTCGGGTTTGCCCATCCCTAACCAGCTGCTGATAGCTGTTGCTCCACAAGGCCAGTTTAGAGGAGACTGGGCCCTTGCTACGATTAATTTGGGGAACCTCCCTCAGTATGGGCATGGTTCTGACTAACCCCAGCAGAGGGTTGTGCCACATTTCCAGGCTTTTGGGCTTGAATGAGCTAGCGTGATATCCGCAGTGGGGCAAAGTCCCTTACCAAGTCCTAAGTGGCCATATAAAGTTCTATGAGGCTAACCACCTGATCTAGATTGTCCGGGTCCACTTGCCCCACCCAGCACTGTATGGCTACCAGCAGAGTTTGCACCAACATGTCTACTACGACCCTCTCTACCCTCTGGGCTCGGCTCAAGGTCTCAGGCTGGAGCCACTTTTTTCTAGTTGCAGTAAGTCATAAGCCTAAGACCTAGCAGGTCGGGCCTCCACAAAGTTCCACTGGTACAGTCGTTAAGCCCTTATATACGTAGAGCGCCCCCAGACACAGGGCCACGAGTTCTCGGTACCGGGCCTCTCTGGTTCCGTTCTGAGGCTGTCACGGTGGCTAGATCCGGTCCGTGACCCTGCTAAGGGGCGTCCAGTAAAGGGATTTGTACAGTCTGTCAATGGTTCGTGACGCCACCTGTGGTGTTCG
This sequence comes from Ranitomeya imitator, assembly GCF_032444005.1. Taxonomy (NCBI): domain Eukaryota; kingdom Metazoa; phylum Chordata; class Amphibia; order Anura; family Dendrobatidae; genus Ranitomeya; species Ranitomeya imitator. Next base: position 292,900,937 of record NC_091282.1, on the reverse strand, counting down.
GTCAGGGTGACCGACGCTGCTGTGGGATCCACTGGGATGATGGAATGGCAGCTGGACGGTATAACTTCCCACAGGTGAAGTATGTCCCCAGGGCTTCCCAGTGCGGTGGATGGTGATGGTGTAAGGCGCAGTCAATAACGAGGACACAAGGTTGCAGTCTCTTTACCTCTTTACTGAAGGCTTCAATATCCTCAATCCAGAGCACGTTCAACCAGGCTATCAGAGACCGGCCGGTCCGATGGGCACATCCAGAGTTTCCTTCGCAGATGGAAATCGTTGCCTACCAATAGCGCCTGTGTGTTGTAGTCCTACCCTGCTGAGCATTCGGAATAGTCCTCACAACTGCTGCTCTCGTTCGTTCGTTCTCCACAGCTTGCTCTCTCTCTCTCTCTCTTTGGTTCCAGATGTTACTAGTTTCTAACGTCCCCCAGATATGTTATGGCTAGGACGCTGTTGTGAATTCCGCTCTTGGGCTCCCTCCGGTGGTTGTAAGTGGCACTTTTGTGAGTTCTGCTCTTGGGCTCCCTCTTGTGGTTTCTAGTGGTATGGCTGCTCCTTGGAGTTAGCTGTCATCAGCTGCCTCCACTTATCGTCTCTTCTGCTCCGCTATTTAAGTCTGGCTCTTTCTTCAGCCTGTGCCACTTGTCAATGTTTCCTGGCTGGATTCACATCTCTGCTTGGATTCTCCTGGTTTCCTGACCAGTTCTGCAAAGATAAGTTCTGGCTTTGCTCATTTCAGTCCACATGTTGTGGACTTATTGTTCTGTGCATTCTATATTTGTCCAGCTTGTCAGTATGGATTATTTCTGTTAGCTGGAAGCTCTGGGAAGCAGATTTACCCTCCACACCTTTAGTCAGGTGTGGAGATTTTGTAAACTCTGTGTGGATTGCTTTGTAGTTTTTATACTGACCGCACAGTATCCTTTCCTGTCCTATCTATCAAGCTAGACTGGCCTCCTATGCTAAAATCTGATTTCATTTCTGCGTATGTTATTTTCCCCTCCTCTCACCGTCAATATTTGTGGGGGGCTATCTTTCCTTTGGGGATTTTCTCTGAGGCAAGATAGGTTTCCTGTTTCCATCTTTAGGGGAAGTTAGATCTTAGGCTGTGCCGAGGGGTCTAGGTAGCGTCAGGTACTCCCCACGGCTATTTTTAGTTGCGCTGCTAGGTTCAGGGTTTGCGGTCAGTACAGATACCACCTCCTTCAGAGCTTGTCTCATGTTGTTCCTAAACCACCAGATCATAACAGTACAAGTGGCCAAAAATGAATTAAATGCATCTCAAAAGAAGGAAAAGAAAGTTCTGAACCATTTTTTTTTCTGTGCTTTGGTTTGTCTTTTTTTTTTTCCTCTTGATATCTGGGTGGTTCAGGATATATGTTTTGGCATGGATGTTCAGGGTTTGTTTTCTCGTGTGGATCACCTTGCTGCAAGAGTACAGAGTATCCAGGACTATGTCGGTGACTAGTTGGGGTTGTCGAGGAGTACATAGTGACGTTCCTTTTGTCACGCTCACGCCCTGACTGGTGGGCGTGAGCTCGGGGGGTTTGTGGCCCCACTGTGCCACAAACCAGACTACCCTGGAAGGGGCGTGACTATGACAGCTGCCTGGGTTTTCACTGGATCTCTGATGGTGAGGTCAGGCTTGTGCAGCAGGCAGCTGCCAGGTGCTACTCCAGGGTGGTGTCTGGCTGTGGCTGCAGATCCCACTTGGGAGACAGGAACACCAGGATTGGTGCGGGCATTAGGCAGGACTGGCAGAAGAGCACGGCTGGAACTCAGACGAGTAGGCCGGCAGAAACACGGCAGAGAACACAGGACTGGCTAGGACAGCAGGAACACAGGACTGGAAGGCAGGGCAGGAACGGCAGGAACACAGGATTGGGAGGCACTGCAGAGAACACAGGACTGGAAGGCAGGGCAGGAACGGCAGGACTGGCAGGAACACAGGATTGGTTGATGTGGTATATGAAGGAACAGGTAGGGGCCTGTTCACACTGGAGGTGCAGGTACAGATATGTAGTTTGGAGGAACAGGTAGGGACCTGTTCACACTGGAGGTGCAGGTACAGATATGTAGTTTGGAGGAACAGGTAGGGACCTGTTCACACAGGAGGTGCAGGAAAGGAAACAAGCAGAAAGGAATGAGGTATGAAGAAACAGGTAGGGACCTGTTCACACAGGAGAGGAGTGCAAGACTGCAGATAGGAGTGGAAAAGCAGCAAGAGATAGCGTAGCAACAAAAGCTGAGCAGAGCCACAAAGAATGTGGAGAGAAGCTGCAGCAAGAGATACTGCAGAAGCTAAGCAGAGTGGAACCGAAAGGATTGCAGAGAGGAACTGCAGCAAAAGGTTTCTGCAGCAACGGGAGCGGAGCAGAGTAGAACGGAGCAGAACCACAGGAGTGCGGAGCAGCGGCAAAGCCACCAAGATACAGAGCAGGCAGAGCCGCAAGAGTGCGGAGTGTAAGCAGACTGAGAACACAAGGAAAGACACAGCAGGGAAGGAAGCCACAGACAAGAAGACCGAGATAAGACTAAGTACAGACAAGGCAATGGAACAAGACACAGGGACCAGGATATTCTGCCTCCTGGAGGGCGGACTACAAGATCAAGGCAATAGCACAGAGAAAAGCCTCCAGAGAGGGAGTAACTCAGAGCAAGGCCAGGCAAACTCAGCAGCTAAACACTAACTGAGCTAACACATTGCACAGGCCCAGACCACAGGGTGGAGCTGCACTATATACAGGAGGCCTCTTGATAATTGGTCAGGAACTGATTAGACAGATGCACCTGATTCCTATAAGAACCAGAGAGTTCAGGCGCCGGCCCCCTATACACATAGCCATGAGGCATGCAGAGAGCAGAGACACAGAACATGGAGCTGGCATGAAACAGAAACCACATCATGACCTGGAGCAGTGGGGAAGATAGTGTGAGAGATGTGAGGCCATGATGTGATGCCAGCAGAGTTGTTACACCTTTGATGTCAATTTCCTCTTCCCCCTCTTCTGAGGTCCCTGAGTTTTTGTCGGATTTCCAGGATGTATTTGATGAGCCCAAGTCCAGTTCCCTTCCTCCACATAGGGACTGTGATTGTGCTATTAACTTGATTCCTGGTTGTAAGTTCCCTAAGGGCCGACTTTTCAATCTGTCTGTGCCAGAGCATGCCGCCATGCGGAGCTATGTTAAGGAATCTTTGGAGAAAGGGCATATTCGGCCGTCTTCGTCACCATTGGGAGCGGGTTTCTTTTTTGTTGCTAAGAAGGATGGCTCCTTGAGACCCTGCATTGATTATCGTCTTCTTAATAAGATCACAGTCAAATTCCAATACCCCTTGCCTTTGCTTACTGATTTGTTTGCTCAGATTAAGGGGGCTAGTTGGTTTACTAAGATTGACCTCCGAGGGGCATATAATCTTGTTCGTATTAAACAGGGTGACGAATGGAAAACTGCATTTAACACGCCCGAAGGCCATTTTGAATACCTTGTGATGCCATTTGGGCTCTCTAATGCTCCATCTGTGTTCCAGTCTTTCATGCATGATATTTTCCGCAATTATCTTGATAAATTCATGGTCGTATATTTGGATGATATTTTGATTTTTTCCAATGATTGGGAGTCTCATGTGAAGCAGGTCAGGATGGTGTTCCAGATCCTTCGTGATAATGCTTTATTTGTGAAGGGGTCTAAGTGCCTATTCGGAGTTCAGAAGGTCTCTTTTTTGGGTTTTATTTTTTCTCCCTCGTCTATAGAAATGGATCCTGTTAAGGTCCAAGCTATTCATGACTGGATGCAACCCACATCTGTGAAGGGTCTTCAAAAATTTTTGGGCTTTGCTAATTTCTATCGCCGTTTCATTGCCGCCAACTTTTCTAGTGTGGTTAAGCCCCTTACTGATTTGATGAAGAAAGGCGCTGATGTGACGAATTGGTCCTCTGAGGCTGTTGAGGCCTTTCAGGAGCTTAAACGCCGATTTACTTCTGCCCCTGTGTTGCGTCAACCGAATGTTTCTCTTCCTTTTCAGGTTGAGGTCGACGCTTCTGAGATTGGGGCAGGGGCCGTTTTGTCTCAGAGGGAGTCTGATGGTTCTTTGATGAAACCGTGTGCTTTTTTTTCCAGAAAGTTTTCGCCTGCGGAACTCAATTATGATGTCGGCAATCGGGAGTTGTTGGCTATGAAGTGGGCGTTTGAGGAGTGGCGACATTGGCTTGAGGGAGCTAAACACCGTGTTGTGGTCCTGACCGATCATAAGAATCTGATTTACCTCGAGTAGGCCAAGCGGCTGAATCCTAGACAGGCTCGATGGTCCCTGTTTTTCTCCCGTTTTGATTTTGTGGTCTCGTATCTTCCCGGATCTAAGAATGTTAAGGCTGATGCCCTCTCTAGGAGTTTTTCGCCTGATTCTCCTGGAGTCCTGGAGCCGGTTGGCATTCTTAAGGAGGGGGTGATTCTTTCTGCTATCTCCCCTGATTTGCGGCGGGTGCTTCAGGAATTTCAGGCTGATAGGCCTGACCGCTGTCCAGTGGGGAAGCTGTTGTTCCTGATAGATGGACAAGTAAGGTAATTTCTGAGGTTCATTGTTCAGTGTTGGCTGGTCATCCTGGGATTTTTGGTACTTGTGATTTGGTTGCTAGGTCCTTTTGGTGGCCTTCCTTGTCTCGTGATGTGCGTGCTTTTGTGCAGTCCTGTGGGACTTAAGCCCGGGCCAAGCCTTGATGTTCCCGCGCTAGTGGGTTGCTTTTGCCTTTGCCGGTCCCTGAGAGGCCCTGGACGCATATTTCCATGGATTTTATTTCGGATCTTCCTGTTTCCCAGAAGATGTCTGTTATCTGGGTTGTTTGTGACCGGTTCTCTAAAATGGTCTATCTGGCACCTTTGCCTAAGTTGCCTTCCTCCTCAGATCTGGTTCCATTGTTTTTTCAGCATGTGGTTCGTTTGCATGGCATTCCGGAGAATATTGTGTCTGACAGAGGTTTTCAGTTTGTCTCTAGATTTTTGCGGGCCTTTTGTGCTAGGATGGGCATTGACTTATCTTTTTCTTCGGCGTTTCATCCTCAGACTAATGGCCAAACTGAGCGAACTAATCAGACCTTGGAGACCTATTTGAGATGCTTTGTGTCTGCTGATCAGGATGATTGGGTGTCTTTCTTGCCGTTGGCCGAGTTTGCCCTTAATAATCGGGCTAGTTCGGCTACTTTGGTTTCACCTTTCTTTTGTAATTTTGGTTTTCATCCTCGTTTTTATTCTGGGCAGGTTGAGCCTTCTGATTGTCCTGGTGTTAATTCTGTGGTGGACAGGCTGCAGCAGATTTGGACTCATGTGGTGGACAATTTGACGTTGTCTCAGGAAACGGCTCAACGCTTTGCTAACCGCCGTCGGCGTGTTGGTCCCCGGCTTTGTGTGGGGGATTTGGTTTGGTTGTCTTCTCGTCATGTTCCTATGAAGGTTTCTTCTCCTAAGTTTAAGCCTCGGTTTATTGGTCCTTATAAAATTTCTGAAATTATTAATCCGGTGTCTTTTCGTTTGGCTCTTCCTGCCTCTTTTGCCATTCATGATGTTTTCCATAGATCTTTGTTGCGGAGATATGTGGTGCCCGTTGTTCCCTCGGTTGACCCTCCTGCCCCGGTGTTGGTTGAGGGAGAGTTGAAATATGAGGTTGAGAAGATTTTGGATTCTCGTTTTTCGAGGCGGAGGCTTCAGTATCTTGTCAAGTGGAAAGGTTATGGTCAGGAGGATAATTCTTGGGTTGTTGCCTCCGATGTCCATGCTACCGATTTGGTTCGTGCTTTTCACTTGGCTCGTCCTGATCGGCCTGGGGGCTCTGGTGAGGGTTCGGTGACCCCTTCTCAAGGGGGGGTACTGTTGTGAATTCCGCTCTTGGGCTCCCTCCGGTGGTTGTAAGTGGCACTTTTGTGAGTTCTGCTCTTGGGCTCCCTCTTGTGGTTTCTAGTGGTATGGCTGCTCCTTGGAGTTAGCTGTCATCAGCTGCCTCCACTTATCGTCTCTTCTGCTCCGCTATTTAAGTCTGGCTCTTTCTTCAGCCTGTGCCACTTGTCAATGTTTCCTGGCTGGATTCACATCTCTGCTTGGATTCTCCTGGTTTCCTGACCAGTTCTGCAAAGATAAGTTCTGGCTTTGCTCATTTCAGTCCACATGTTGTGGACTTATTGTTCTGTGCATTCTATATTTGTCCAGCTTGTCAGTATGGATTATTTCTGTTAGCTGGAAGCTCTGGGAAGCAGATTTACCCTCCACACCTTTAGTCAGGTGTGGAGATTTTGTAAACTCTGTGTGGATTGCTTTGTAGTTTTTATACTGACCGCACAGTATCCTTTCCTGTCCTATCTATCAAGCTAGACTGGCCTCCTATGCTAAAATCTGATTTCATTTCTGCGTATGTTATTTTCCCCTCCTCTCACCGTCAATATTTGTGGCGGGCTATCTTTCCTTTGGGGATTTTCTCTGAGGCAAGATAGGTTTCCTGTTTCCATCTTTAGGGGAAGTTAGATCTTAGGCTGTGCCGAGGGGTCTAGGGAGCGTCAGGTACCCCCCATGGCTATTTTTAGTTGCGCTGCTAGGTTCAGTACAGATACCACCTCCTTCAGAGCTTGTCTCATGTTGTTCCTAAACCACCAGATCATAACAGGACGCCACCCGTTTGACGTGAAGGCTTGGAGGTCTTCCGGGACCCTAGAGACACCCCTCTCCCAATGTTGCCCCCTATGTCTTCGTAGGTGTGGAGGGTAGACAGCCAACCTATAATCAACTGTCCAGTGGAATTTGAAGTAAGGCCTGAAGTCATTTACTCCTACGGTGATCCGGTCACCGCTGTGCTTTCCGGCCGCTGTGCTTACACAGGGCAGAGAAGCTGAGCGCCGAGGGACAGACTGCGGAAGGTAAGTATGTAGTGTTTGTTTTTTTTTTACTTTTACGCTGGTAACCAGGGTAAACATCGGGTTACTAAGCGCGGTCCTGCACTTAGTAACCCGATGTTTACCCTGGTTACCGGCATAGTTGGTCGCTGGAGAGCTGTCTGTGTGACAGCTCTCCAGCGACCAAACAGTGACGCTGCAGCGATCCGGATCGTTGTCGGTATCGCTGCAGTGTGACGGTACCTTTATTGATTGCTTAGCCATCAGTAAATAAAGTAGTGGTCTACCCCTTTAATTGTGGGGGAAAGGGAAAATATATATATATATATATGTTGTGAATTCTGTGGCTGAATTCACTCCTGTGGTCACAAGTGGTACTGCAGCTTCTGAGCTTCCTCCCTCAGGTGTTCTGGTGAGCTCGTTAACTGCTTCATTACTTAACTCCGCCTGATGCTGCTATCCTTGCTCCTTGTCAATGTTTCAGTGTTGGATCTGAGCTTCTCCTGATTGTTCCTGTGACCTGCTGCTCTGTATAGCTAAGTGCTTTTTGCTTTTTTGTTGCTTTTTTTCTGTCCAGCTTGTCTTTTGTTTTGCTGGAAGCTCTGAGACGCAAAGGGTGTACCGCCGTGCCGTTAGTTCGGCACGGTGGGTTTTTTTTGCCCCCTTTGCGTGGTTTTGCTTTAGGGTTTTTTGTAGACTGCAAAGTTCGCTTTACTGTCCTCGCTCTGTCCTAGAATATCGGGCCCCACTTTGCTGAATCTATTTCATCCCTGCGTTTTGTCTTTTTATCTTACTCACAGTCATTATATGTGGGGGGCTGCCTATTCCTTTGGGGAATTTCTCTGGGGCAAGTCAGGCCTATTTTTCTATCTTCAGGCTAGCTAGTTTCTTAGGCTGTGCCGAGTTGCCTAGGTAGTTGTTAGGCGCAATCCACAGCCGCTTTTAGTTGTGTTTAGGATAGGATCAGGTGTGCAGTCTACAGAGTTTCCACGTCTCAGAGCTCGTTCTTGTATTTTTGGGTATTTGTCAGATCACTGTGTGCGCTCTGATCGCTAAGCACACTGTGTTTCTGGATTGCCTTCATAACACCTGTCATTAGCAAACATAACAGTACAAGGAGCCAAACTAATGATTCTCAATAGAGGGAAAGAAAAAGTTCTGACATCATTTTTTTTTTTTCTGCTCTGTGTTCACTTTTTTTTTTTTCCCCTAGACATTTGGGTGATTCTGGACACAGGTGTGGACATGGATATTCAGGGTCTGTGCTCTTCAATGGATAATCTCGTTATAAATGTACAAAAAATTCAAGATACTATTGATCAGAAATCTATGTTAGAACCAAGAATTCCTATTCCTGATTTGTTTTTTGGAGATAGAACTAAGTTTCTAAGTTTCAAAAATAATTGTAAGCTATTTCTGGCCTTGAAACCTCATTCTTCTGGTAATCTGTTGTGAATTCTGTGGCTGAGTTCACTTCTGTGGTCACAAGTGGTATTGCAGTCTCTGGGCTTCCTCCCTCAGGTGTTTTGGTGAGCTCGTTGGCTGCCTTGCTATTTAGCTCCACCTGAGTCTGTCTTCCTTGCTCCTTGTCAATGTTCCAGTGTTGGATCTGAGCTACTGCATCTTTCCTTGGGCCTGCTGCTCTGCTAGATAAGTGCTTCTAGTTTGTTTTCTGTTTTTTCTGTCCAGCTTGCTATTATCTTTTGCTGGAAGCTCTGAGAAGCAAAGGGGTGCACCGCCGTGCTGTTAGTTCGGCACGGTGGGTCTTTTTGCCCCTTTGCGTGGTTTTCGTTTTAGGGTTTTTTGTAGACTGCATAGTTCTCTTTGCTATCCTCGCTCTGTCTAGAATATCGGGCCTCACTTTGCTGAATCTATTTCATTCCTACGTTTGTCTTTTCATCTTGCTAACAGTCATTATATGTGGGGGGCTGCCTATTCCTTTGGGGTATTTCTCTGAGGTAAGTCAGGCTTGTATTTCTATCTTCAGGCTAGTCAGCTCCTCAGGCAGTGCCGAGTTGCATAGGTAGTTGATAGGCGCAATCCACTGCTGCTTATAGTTGTGTGAGGATAGATCAGGTACTGCAGTCTACAGAGATTCCACGTCTCAGAGCTCGTCCTATTGTTTTTGGTTATTGCCAGATCTCTGTATGTGCGCTGATTACTGCACGCTGTGTTGCCTGATTGCCAGCCATAACAGTACAAGGAGCCCTCCAATGATTTCCAATAGAGGGAAAAAAGAAATCCTGACATCATTTTTTTTTCTTAGCTCTGTCTTCAGTCTTTTTTTTCCCCTAGACATTGGAGTGCTTCAGGACACAGCTGTGGACATGGATATTCAGGCTCTGTGCTCCTCAATGGATAATCTCGTTGTAAATGTACAAAAGATTCAAGATACTATTGATCAGAAATCGATGCTAGAACCAAGAATTCCGATTCCTGATTTGTTTTTTGGTGACAGAACTAAGTTCCTGAGCTTCAGAAATAATTGTAAGCTATTTTTGGCCTTGAAACCTCATTCTTCTGGTAATCCTATTCAACAGGTTTTGATTATTATTTCTTTTTTGCGCGGCGACCCACAGGACTGGGCGTTTTCTCTTGCACCAGGAGATTCTGCATTGAGTAATGTTGATGCATTTTTCCAGGCGCTGGGATTGCTTTACGATGAGCCTAATTCAGTGGATCAAGCTGAGAAAAATCTGCTGGCTTTATGCCAGGGTCAGGATGATGTAGAAGTATATTGCCAGAAATTTAGGAAATGGTCAGTACTCACTCTGTGGAATGAATCTGCACTAGCGGCTTTGTTCAGAAAGGGTCTCTCTGAAGCTCTTAAGGATTTAATGGTGGGATTTCCTATGCCTGCTGGTTTGAATGAGTCTATGTCCTTGGCCATTCAGATCGGTCGTCGCTTGCGCGAGCGTAAATCTGTGCACCATCTGGCGGTATTGTCTGAGAGTAAGCCTGAGCCTATGCAGTGCGACAGGACTATGACTAAAATAGAACGGCACGAACACAGACGTCTGAACAGACTGTGTTTCTATTGTGGTGATTCTACTCATGCTATTTCTAATTGTCCTAAACGCACTAGGCGGTTCGATAGCTCTGCCGTTATTGGTACTGTACAGTCCAAATTCCTTTTGTCCATTACCTTAATGTGCTCTTTGTCATCATATTCTGTCATGGCGTTTGTGGATTCAGGCGCTGCCCTGAATCTGATGGATTTGGATTATGCTAAACGTTGTGGATTTTTCTTGGAGCCTTTGCGGTGTCCTATTCCGTTGAGAGGAATTGATGCTACACCTTTGGCCAAGAATAAGCCTCAGTACTGGGCCCAGCTGACCATGTGCATGGCTCCTGCACATCAGGAAGTTATTCGCTTTTTGGTACTGCATAATTTGCATGATGTGGTCGTGTTGGGGTTGCCATGGCTACAAACCCATAATCCAGTATTGGATTGGAACTCTATGTCGGTAACCAGCTGGGGTTGTCAGGGAGTACATGGTGATGTTCCATTTTTGTCTATTTCGTCATCCATTCCTTCTGACATCCCAGAGTTCTTGTCGGACTTTCAGGATGTATTTGAAGAGTCCAAGTCTGATGCCCTACCTCCGCATAGGAATTGTGATTGTGCTATCGATTTGATTCCTGGTAGTAAATTCCCTAAGGGTCGTTTATTTAATTTGTCCGTACCTGAACACACCGCTATGCGCAGTTATGTGAAGGAGTCCCTGGAGAAGGGACATATTCGCCCATCGTCGTCACCATTGGGAGCAGGGTTCTTTTTTGTAGCCAAGAAGGATGGTTCGCTAAGACCGTGTATTGATTACCGCCTTCTTAATAAGATCACTGTTAAGTTTCAGTATCCCTTGCCATTGATTTCTGACTTGTTTGCTCGGATTAAGGGGGCTAGTTGGTTTACTAAGATTGATCTTCGTGGTGCGTATAATCTGGTGAGAATCAGGCAGGGAGATGAATGGAAAACGGCATTTAATACGCCCGAGGGTCATTTTGAGTATCTGGTGATGCCGTTCGGACTTGCAAATGCTCCATCTGTTTTTCAGTCTTTTATGCATGACATTTTCCGTGAGTATCTGGATAAATTCTTGATTGTTTACTTGGATGACATTTTGATCTTTTCAGATGATTGGGAGTCTCATGTGAAGCAAGTCAGAATGGTTTTCCAGGTACTGCGTGCTAATTCCTTGTTCGTGAAGGGATCTAAGTGTCTCTTCGGTGTGCAGAAAGTTTCATTTTTGGGGTTCATCTTTTCCCCTTCTACTATCGAGATGGATCCGGTTAAGGTTCAGGCCATCCAGGATTGGACTCAGCCGACATCTCTAAAAAGTCTGCAGAAATTCCTGGGCTTTGCTAATTTTTATCGTCGCTTCATCTGTAATTTTTCTAGCATTGCCAGACCATTGACCGATTTGACCAAGAAGGGTGCTGATTTGGTTAATTGGTCTTCTGCTGCCGTGGAAGCTTTTCAGGAGTTGAAGCGTCGTTTTTGCTGTGCCCCTGTGTTGTGTCAACCTGATGTTTCTCTTCCGTTCCAGGTCGAGGTTGATGCTTCTGAGATTGGTGCAGGGGCGGTTTTGTCACAGAGAGGTTCTGGTTGCTCAGTGTTCAAACCATGTGCTTTCTTTTCCAGGAAATTTTCTGCTGCTGAGCGTAATTATGATGTGGGCAACCGAGAGTTGCTGGCCATGAAGTGGGCATTCGAGGAGTGGCGTCATTGGCTTGAGGGTGCTAAGCATCGTGTGGTGGTTTTGACTGATCATAAGAACCTTACTTATCTTGAGTCTGCCAAGCGCTTGAATCCTAGACAGGCCCGTTGGTCGTTATTTTTTGCTCGTTTTGATTTTGTGATTTCATACCTTCCGGGCTCTAAAAATGTGAAGGCGGATGCTCTGTCTAGGAGTTTTGTGCCCGACTCTCCGGGGTTATCTGAGCCGGCGAGTATCCTCAAGGAAGGAGTCATTGTGTCTGCCATCTCCCCTGATTTGCGGAGAGTGTTGCAGAAATTTCAGGCTAATAAACCTGATCGTTGTCCGGCCGAGAAACTGTTCGTCCCTAATAGGTGGACTAGTAAAGTTATCTCTGAACTTCATTGTTCGGTGCTGGCCGGTCATCCAGGAATCTTTGGTACCAGGGAGTTGGTTGCTAGATCCTTCTGGTGGCCATCTCTGTCACGGGATGTGCGTGCTTTTGTGCAGTCCTGTGGAATTTGTGCTAGGGCTAAGCCCTGCTGTTCACGTGCCAGTGGGTTGCTTTTGCCCTTGCCGGTCCCGAAGAGGCCTTGGACACATATTTCGATGGATTTCATTTCTGACCTTCCCGTTTCTCAAAAAATGTCGGTCATTTGGGTGGTCTGTGATCGCTTTTCTAAAATGGTCCATCTGGTGCCCTTGGTTAAATTGCCTTCCTCCTCTGATTTGGTGCCTTTGTTCTTCCAGCATGTGGTTCATTTACATGGCATTCCTGAGAATATTGTTTCTGACAGAGGTTCCCAGTTTGTCTCGAGGTTCTGGCGAGCCTTTTGTGGTAGGATGGGCATTGACCTATCTTTTTCCTCGGCCTTCCATCCTCAGACTAATGGCCAGACCGAACGAACCAATCAGACCTTGGAAACATATCTGAGATGTTTTGTTTCCGCTGACCAGGATGATTGGGTGTCATTTTTGCCGTTGGCTGAGTTCGCCCTTAATAATCGGGCCAGCTCGGCTACCTTGGTCTCTCCATTTTTCTGCAATTCTGGGTTCCATCCTCGTTTCTCTTCAGGACAGGTTGAGTCTTCGGACTGTCCTGGTGTGGATTATGTGGTGGACAGGTTGCAGCAGATCTGGACTCAGGTAGTGGACAATTTGACCTTGTCCCAGGAGAAGGCTCAGCTTTTCGCTAATCGCAGACGCCGTGTGGGACCCCGACTTCGTGTTGGGGATCTGGTTTGGTTATCTTCTCGTCATATTCCTATGAAGGTTTCCTCTCCTAAATTTAAACCTCGTTTTATTGGTCCGTATAGGATTTCTGAGATTCTCAATCCAGTGTCTTTTCGTCTGACCCTCCCAGACTCCTTTTCCATACATAATGTATTCCATAGGTCGTTGTTGAGGAGATACGTGGCACCTATGGTTCCATCTGTGGAGCCTCCTGCCCCTGTTTTGGTGGAGGGGGAATTGGAGTATATTGTGGAGAAGATTTTGGATTCTCGTGTCTCTAGACGGAAACTCCAGTATCTGGTCAAATGGAAGGGTTATGCTCAGGAAGATAATTCCTGGGTTTTTGCCTCTGATGTCCATGCCCCAGATCTTGTTCATGCCTTTCATGTGGCTCATCCTGGTCGGCCTGGGGGTTCTGGTGAGGGTTCGGTGACCCCTCCTCAAGGGGGGGGTACTGTTGTGAATTCTGTGGCTGAGTTCACTTCTGTGGTCACAAGTGGTATTGCAGTCTCTGGGCTTCCTCCCTCAGGTGTTTTGGTGAGCTCGTTGGCTGCCTTGCTATTTAGCTCCACCTGAGTCTGTCTTCCTTGCTCCTTGTCAATGTTCCAGTGTTGGATCTGAGCTACTGCATCTTTCCTTGGGCCTGCTGCTCTGCTAGATAAGTGCTTCTAGTTTGTTTTCTGTTTTTTCTGTCCAGCTTGCTATTATCTTTTGCTGGAAGCTCTGAGAAGCAAAGGGGTGCACCGCCGTGCTGTTAGTTCGGCACGGTGGGTCTTTTTGCCCCTTTGCGTGGTTTTCGTTTTAGGGTTTTTTGTAGACTGCATAGTTCTCTTTGCTATCCTCGCTCTGTCTAGAATATCGGGCCTCACTTTGCTGAATCTATTTCATTCCTACGTTTGTCTTTTCATCTTGCTAACAGTCATTATATGTGGGGGGCTGCCTATTCCTTTGGGGTATTTCTCTGAGGTAAGTCAGGCTTGTATTTCTATCTTCAGGCTAGTCAGCTCCTCAGGCAGTGCCGAGTTGCATAGGTAGTTGATAGGCGCAATCCACTGCTGCTTATAGTTGTGTGAGGATAGATCAGGTACTGCAGTCTACAGAGATTCCACGTCTCAGAGCTCGTCCTATTGTTTTTGGTTATTGCCAGATCTCTGTATGTGCGCTGATTACTGCACGCTGTGTTGCCTGATTGCCAGCCATAACAGTAATCCTATTCAACAGGTTTTGATTATTATTTCTTTTTTGCGCGGCGACCCTCAAGACTGGGCATTTTCTCTTGCGCCAGGAGACCCTGCATTGAGTAGTGTCGATGCGTTTTTCCTGGCGCTCGGATTGCTGTACGATGAGCCTAATTCAGTGGATCAGGCTGAGAAAAATTTGCTGGCTTTGTGCCAGGGTCAGGATGATATAGAAGTATATTGTCAGAAATTTAGGAAATGGTCAGTACTCACTCAGTGGAATGAATCTGCGCTAGCAGCTTTGTTCAGAAAGGGTCTCTCTGAGGCTCTTAAGGATGTCATGGTGGGATTTCCTATGCCTGCTGGTTTGAATGAGTCTTTGTCTTTGGCCATTCAGATCGGTCGACGCTTGCGCGAGCGTAAATCTGTGCACCATTTGGCGGTACTGCCTGAGGTTAAACCTGAGCCTATGCAGTGCGATAGGACTATGACTAGAGTTGAACGGCAGGAATACAGACGTCTGAATGGTCTGTGTTTCTACTGTGGTGATTCCACTCATGCTATTTCTGATTGTCCTAAGCGCACTAAGCGGTCCGCTAGGTCTGCCGTCATTGGTACTGTACAGTCCAAATTCCTTCTGTCCATTACCTTGATATGCTCTTTGTCGTCGTTTTCTGTCATGGCGTTTGTGGATTCGGGCGCTGCCCTGAATCTGATGGATTTGGATTATGCTAAACGTTGTGGGTTTTTCTTGGAGCCTTTGCGGTGTCCTATTCCATTGAGAGGAATTGATGCTACACCTTTGGCCAAGAATAAACCTCAATACTGGGCCCAGCTGACCATGTGCATGGCTCCTGCACATCAGGAAGTTATTCGCTTTCTGGTGTTGCATAATCTGCATGATGTGGTCGTGTTGGGGTTGCCATGGCTACAAACCCATAATCCAGTATTGGATTGGAATTCCATGTCGGTATCCAGCTGGGGTTGTCAGGGGGTACATGGTGATGTTCCATTTTTGTCGATTTCGTCATCCACTCCTTCTGAGGTCCCAGAGTTCTTGTCTGATTATCAGGATGTATTTGAAGAGCCCAAGTCCGATGCTCTACCTCCGCATAGGGATTGTGATTGTGCTATCAATTTGATTCCTGGTAGTAAATTCCCTAAAGGTCGATTATTTAATTTATCCGTGCCTGAACACGCCGCTATGCGCAGTTATGTGAAGGAATCCCTGGAGAAGGGACATATTCGCCCATCGTCATCACCACTGGGAGCAGGGTTCTTCTTTGTAGCCAAGAAGGATGGTTCGCTGAGACCGTGTATTGATTACCGCCTTCTTAATAAGATCACTGTTAAATTTCAGTATCCCTTGCCATTGTTATCTGACTTGTTTGCTCGGATTAAGGGGGCTAGTTGGTTCACTAAGATAGATCTTCGTGGTGCGTATAATCTGGTGAGAATCAGGCAAGGAGATGAATGGAAAACTGCATTCAATACGCCCGAGGGTCATTTTGAGTATCTAGTGATGCCGTTCGGACTTGCCAATGCTCCATCTGTGTTTCAGTCTTTTATGCATGACATCTTCCGAGAGTATCTGGATAAATTCCTGATTGTTTACTTGGATGACATTTTGATCTTCTCAGATGATTGGGAGTCTCATGTGAAGCAGGTCAGAATGGTTTTTCAGGTCCTGCGTGCAAACTCTTTGTTTGTGAAGGGATCAAAGTGTCTCTTCGGTGTGCAGAAAGTTTCATTTTTGGGGTTCATCTTTACCCCTTCTACTATCGAGATGGATCCAGTTAAGGTCCAAGCCATCCAGGATTGGATTCAGCCGACATCTCTGAAAAGTCTGCAAAAGTTCCTGGGCTTTGCTAATTTTTATCGTCGCTTCATCTGTAATTTTTCTAGCATTGCCAAACCATTGACCGATTTGACCAAGAAGGGTGCTGATTTGGTTAATTGGTCTTCTGCTGCTGTGGAAGCTTTTCAGGAGTTGAAGCGTCGTTTTTGTTCTGCCCCTGTGTTGTGTCAGCCAGATGTTTCTCTTCCGTTCCAGGTCGAGGTTGATGCTTCTGAGATTGGAGCAGGGGCGGTTTTGTCACAGAGAGGTTCTGATTGCTCAGTGATGACCATGTGCTTTCTTTTCCAGGAAGTTTTCGCCCGCTGAGCGTAATTATGATGTGGGCAACCGAGAGTTGCTGGCCATGAAGTGGGCATTCGAGGAGTGGCATCATTGGCTTGAAGGAGCTAAGCATCGCGTGGTGGTATTGACTGATCATAAGAACTTGACTTATCTCGAGTCTGCCAAGCGCTTGAATCCTAGACAGGCCCGTTGGTCGTTATTTTTTGCCCGCTTCGACTTTGTGATTTCGTACCTTCCGGGCTCTAAAAATGTGAAGGCGGATGCTCTGTCTAGGAGTTTTGTGCCCGACTCTCCGGGTTTATCTGAGCCAGCGGGTATCCTCAAGGAAGGAGTCATTGTGTCTGCCATCTCCCCTGATTTGCGGCGGGTGCTGCAAAAATTTCAGGCGAATAAACCTGATCGTTGTCCATCAGAGAAACTGTTCGTCCCTGATAGGTGGACTAATAAACTTATCTCTGAACTTCATTGTTCGGTGTTGGCTGGTCATCCTGGAATCTTTGGTACCAGAGAGTTAGTGGCTAGATCCTTCTGGTGGCCATCTCTGTCACGGGATGTACGTACTTTTGTGCAGTCCTGTGGGATTTGTGCTAGGGCTAAGCCCTGCTGTTCTCGTGCCAGTGGGTTGCTTTTGCCCTTGCCGGTCCCAAAGAGGCCTTGGACACATATTTCGATGGATTTCATTTCTGACCTTCCCGTTTCTCAAAAGATGTCAGTCATTTGGGTGGTCTGTGATCGCTTTTCTAAAATGGTCCATCTGGTGCCCTTGGCTAAATTGCCTTCCTCCTCTGATTTGGTACCTTTGTTCTTTCAGCATGTGGTTCGGTTGCATGGCATTCCTGAGAATATTGTTTCTGACAGAGGTTCCCAGTTTGTTTCAAGGTTTTGGCGAGCCTTTTGTGGTAGGATGGGCATTGACCTATCCTTTTCCTCGGCTTTCCATCCTCAGACTAATGGCCAGACCGAACAAACCAATCAGACCTTGGAAACATATCTGAGATGTTTTGTTTCTGCAGACCAGGATGATTGGGTGTCCTTTTTGCTGTTGGCTGAGTTCGCCCTTAATAATCGGGCCAGCTCGGCTACCTTGGTTTCTCCATTTTTTTGCAATTCTGGGTTCCATCCTCGTTTCTCTTCAGGACAGGTTGAGTCTTCGGACTGTCCCGGTGTGGATTCTGTGGTGGATAGGTTGCAGCAGATCTGGACTCAGGTAGTGGACAATTTGATCTTGTCCCAGGAGAAAGCTCAACTTTTCGCTAATCGCAGACGCCGTGTGGGTCCCCGACTTCGTGTTGGGGATCTGGTTTGGTTATCTTCTCGTCATATTCCTATGAAGGTTTCCTCTCCTAAATTTAAACCTTGTTTTATTGGTCCGTATAGGATTTCTGAGGTTCTCAATCCTGTGTCTTTTCGTTTGACCCTCCCAGACTCCTTTTCCATACATAATGTATTCCATAGGTCGTTGTTGCGGAGATACGTGGCACCTATGGTTCCATCTGTTGAGCCTCCTGCCCCGGTTTTGGTGGAGGGGGAATTGGAGTATATTGTGGAGAAGATTTTGGATTCTCGTGTTTCTAGACGGAAACTCCAGTATCTGGTTAAATGGAAGGGTTATGCTCAGGAAGATAATTCCTGGGTTTTTGCCTCTGATGTTCATGCTTCCGATCTTGTTCGTGCCTTTCATGCGGCTAAAGGTTGTGCAACCAAGTATTAGGCTGAGGGTGCCAATACTTTTGTCTGGCCCACTTTTGGAGTTTTGTGTGAAATGATCAATGTTTTGCTTTTCGCTTCATTCTCTTTTGTGTTTTTTCATTTAAGACAAATTAAATGAAGATAATAATAACAAAGAATTTGTGTTTGCAATCATTTTCAGGAAGAAAATGAGTATTATCTGACAGAATTGCAGGGGTGTCAATACTTTTGGCCATGACTGATATATATATGAAAGATTGAAAGATGAACAAGGATAAAAAGTCATAACATGTACCGTAAGTACAATTGTAAAAAAAAATATGAAACAGGGGAAATGTCTGCTGCACTATAAAAGACAGCCCATAATAAAAATGAGCCCGCCACCCATCATCGCATGGTCATCTGTATCTGCATGCTGGAACACTGCACTGGAATTCAATCAGCTCCATTCTGATTTTAGTTGGTGCGCTCTCCATGTCAACTGCAAACTGATTACTAAGCAGTTTAACCTACATTTCTGGACATCAATGTCAGCAAATCGCCAGGTAAACTCAGTACTGAGTACACTTAGAAACACAGCAGAAAAAATCTGTGTTTTTATGGTTTGTTAGCAAGGAAAATGGCCCAAATAGGGCAATAAAATAAATCATGGCATGATCCAAAAAGGCCTAAGGGGGCATGGGCCCGCTAGAAATGACCCTCTCTAGCAGGTCAATAAAACTTAGCTTTTATTGTAATACATTAAAATAGTTATTTTAGGGGATAATTAATTAAAATGACTCTTAATAGATTAGATTATTTGACACATGTGTATAATCTATTTTTTATGGCAAATTAGGATTGTCATTTTAATGAATTACCCCATTAAATAACTATTTAATGTATTACAATAAAAGCTAAGTTTTATTGACCTGCTAGAGAGGGTGATTTCCAATGCCCCTTTAGGCCTTTTTGGATTACACAACATACCTTTCCCATTTCATTCACCTCCATTTGTGGTTATTTAAAGCTGTATTAAATCATGGCATCGCACCAGCTCAATAGCATACGTGTGCCCATCTTGTGGAGGTAGAGGGTGGTAGGTGCTATGCGCACAGAGGTTTATAGTATAACATTGGGCCGAGTGCTATGCGATAAAACATTGGATAGCACCCGGCCGTGTTATACGCTCATGTTACCTTAAGGTCAGAAAGGTTGGGGACCTCTGGGCTGAGAGCCACATCTAGCTATGAAAGAGCGTCGTGAGCCACATTCAGCTCTGAGAGAGGGTCGCGAGCCACAACCAGCTCCTTCCCCACTCACAGTAGAGACACCCAGAGCCCCCATTACAGTAGAATGACAACCAAAGCTTTTCCAAGGCAGTATGCGAAGCTCCATGGCTTCCTATCTCACCCCCATTCAGATCTGCTCTTCTGTACAGGGCTACACACAAAAGTCACCATCTAGAGATCTGCTCTTAATAGTTATTTACACCAGGCAGACAGTCGTGAGCCACACATCATGGGCTCACGAGCCACATGTGGCTCCCGAGCTACAAGTTGGGGACCCCTGCCTTAGCCTGAGCAATCTGCCAGTGGGTCAGCTCTAGCAGACTTTTGGTATTTTCTCAGGGGCCAAATATAATCACACTGGGGCCAGATTGGGCCCGTGGCCCTGAGTTTGATATGTAAGCTAGCTAAGCACTTGCCCTAGCTGTGATGTGGCGGTAGATGGCAGTAGACTGTTGGTTTGGATGCAGCGGTCACATGTAGTAGATGTCACCTGTGTGGTCTTGTACACAACGAGTAGTGGGGAGCAGCAAAGTGGTGGCTTCGGAGTAGCAGGTATGTAATTCCTTTTTTTATTCTTAAAGAGAACCTGTCACCCCCAAAATCGAAGGTGAGCTAAGCCCACCAGCATCAGGGGCTTATCTACAGCATTCTGTAATGCTGTAGATAAGCCCCTGATGTATCCTAGGGGCAGTCCCGCTATGGTCCTGAAACGATGGGCGTCGCGGTCTGGTCCGGGGCCTCCCATCTTCTAACGATGACGTCCTCTTCTTGTCTTCATGCTGCGGCTCTGGCGCAGGCGTACTTTGTCTGCACTGTTGAGGGCAGAGCAAAGTACTGCAGTGCGCAGGCGCTGGGAAAGGTAAGAGAGGACTGGCGCCTGCGCACTGCAGTACTTTGCTCTGCCCTCAAAAGGGCAAAGTACGCCTGCGCCGGAGCCGCAGCATGAAGACCAGAAGAGGACGTCATCCTATGGAGATGGGAGGCACTGGACTGGACCGCGACGCCCATCGGATCGGACCGCCCACCCAGGTGAGTATAATCTAACCTCTTTTTCTCATCTTTTAGGATACATCGGCGGCTTATCTACAGCATCCCAGATTGCTGTAGATAAGCCCCTGATGCTGGTGGGCTTAGGTCACCTTCGATTTTGGGGGTGACAGGTTCCCTTTAAACATTACCTGCCTGGGGTTCTGCTTTCTGTGAAAATGGACAACAGGCTTTAGGCGGATTTGTCACCAGATTTAAAAAACGGCTTAAATTATTATTTACAATGCTGATGAGGCTGATGTACTTACTTTAAAAAACAAACAGATCAGAATGGCTGGTATAATCCTGATCATAAAATGACCGATGGGGGGAACATTTTTAAAAAGAATTATACAGCCATCTTCACATGGATTTTCAAAGTAAATGCACCCGCCTTATCAGGTCCAAGAGATCTATGTACTAATCTATGCAATTTGTATTGTAAAATCTGGTGATCAATCCAAGTCAGAATGTCATCTCCTCCTGGTCAGGTCTACACGTACCAGATGCTCTGCTTCTCATCGATTTCTATGGCTAGGCGCAGGGCAGATGTCTGGCTTTGAAAGCCCTAACTGAACACTTCAAGGGCTGAAGGTGTATGTATTTATTTATGTCACCGGGTAGCAGAATTTTTATTAAGTGTTTTATGTTAAAAAAAAAAGGGGGGACATTTGTGGAAATGGGAAAACACCACTTAATATGAATATTGTGAATTTATGTCCTCTGTCTTCTCCACACACAGTCAGCAGGCTTCGGTCACTCTGTCACTAACAGGACGAAAGTGGTACAATTAAAAAAGTTATGGCTGTGAACAGACGGAGCCTGAACAAAGCAGCTAGTTTGGCGGATTCACAACTCCTGTCTTTTGTAAAAGGCAATTTACTGACTCGCTTTGGGTAGCCAAGCAACCTGGAGGCTTCCTGGAGTTTCCATGGAGAGGGTGACAGTGGCAATGAAGAGTCATTGTTTATTACCCCTAAATAGATGGTGGGCACAAAGTGAGGACCATCCCCCACCCTCATTTTACCTATAAAGTTCTGTTAAATGGTGGAGGGTAGATGACACAAGAACCTTACCTACTCTCTACACAGACAAAGCCACGGTCCCTCAGAGCGACACTTTCTTATCTTGTGTACACACACCCATGTTGTGAGAGTTGCACCCGTCATGTGAATGCGATTACTGCTCCTCAGTAGTGTTTGATACTCATGGCTGCCACAGTGCAGACTGCAGACTGTTGTCATGAATTTCTTGTTTCCATAGACCTGAGTTTTACAACCTTTGGTCTACATCTTGAGTGATTGTAGGGATACTCGTATTTTGTCTGTCCTGCCCCAGAATTGCAGTCATATCGGTTTCCAATGACATTTGTCTCCATTCTATTTCAGAACAAAGTGTATTCATGCGTGTGTTGGCCACTTTATCTTACAGGTATTTTTCATCTTTAAGCCATATAGCATTTAATAAAAGCATCTGACCTGATGATTACTTTGTACACATACTGTACGTGTAACGCCACCTTGCTTGTACTCCAGGGCGCAACTAATGGGGTTTTCCAGACCAGGTATAAAATAAGGCAGGGAGCCTAATATGTTGCTACCCCCACAGTGTGTAGGATTAAGCTCTGCATCTCCATGCCGGAAAAGAAAATAGTCAGAAACTGACCACAAGCTTACAAATCACATATGAGCCGTCCTGTAATGACCCCTGGAACTGTGAACTGAGCACTATTAGCAGGGCTGGCAATTTATTGGCTGTAGGGCAAGCCCAAAGCACTGGCCCATGAGGGGCACCAGTATACAGCCTCCACCACTTCTCATCCCCTCTATCATTTCCCAGCCTTCCTGTGCAGCACACTCCATCTCTTGATCCTGGGCTCCTCTCAAGCAAGCAGGAAGGGACGTGTCCTCAGACGTGCGCAGCGCGCCTCTATGTATGTGCAGCATAATTGTTCACTCCCCATGGCATAATGTCTCCATCCTGGTTCCTTCTTACAAAAATGTCCCTTATGCTGTCCCCCTTTATTTAATAATGTCCTCCATTATGGGCCGCTTCCTATAATAATGTCCTCTATCCTGGCCACTTTCTATAAGAATTGTCCTCCATCCTGGGCCCTTCCTATAATAATGTCCTCCATCCTGGGCCCCTTCGAAATAAGAATTATTCTCCATTCTGGCCCTTCGATTTAATAATGAACCCTGGGCTCCTTCCTGGTACAAACAGCTGACTCTGCCATGCATGCCAACGTCACCTGCGTGTCTTTGATTGGCCAGTGGCTTGTATTGCGGTGGAAGAAGCTGGTAGTTCTCTGTGCTGCAATACACTTCAGCTGAATGTGCGTCTGAGGACGCACATCCAGGTGAAACAGGCGTGGGTGTTGGCCACCCTCGCACATGGGCCCGGTCGTTACCTCTATGTCTGTTATCATTACGTCCCTACTTGGGGCCGCCGGGTGTCTCAGCAGTGGTATACCTCACATCGAATCACCTGTGGTTGCATCATAGTAGCATTTTACAGGTAGTGATGGAACTTCAGGTAATGTGGTGCAGCACTGCTGAGGCACTCAATTGTCGGGCAGCTCTGAACTGTTAGGGTATGTGCACACATAGAAAGATCCTCTGCGGATTTTTCTGCAGTGGATTTGATAAATCCGCAGTGCAAAACTGCAGCGGTTTTTCCTGCGGATTTATCGCGGTTTCTATTGCGGATTCCGCTGCGTTTTTACAGCTGCAGTTTTCTATTGGAGCAGGTGTTAAACCGCTGCGGATTCCACACAAAGAATTGACATGCTGCGGAAAATAAATCGCTGCGTTTCTACGCGGGTTTTTCCACAACATGTGCACTGCGGATTTCGTTTCCCATAGGTTTACATTGTACTGTAAACTCATGGGAAACTGCTGCGGATCCGCAGGAAAATCCACAACATGTGCACATACCCTTAATAGGAATAAAATTACAACTTAACTTTTACTAGTTACTCTAAAAGGTTAATGGCCAAAAAATACATGTAAACAGACAAAACAAAGCTTACATAAAGTGGTAGCGCTTAAGTTTAACAGTGCTCATGATAAAAAATTGGTTTGATCTCACCAAAGTTGTATTCTTGCTTCGTTTTTCAATAGCATGTTCACCACATAGGAACAAAAGGGAAGTATAGGCAATAGAAGGAGGAGAAAGAAGTTACTCTGATCTCTTAATACTCCATGTCGTGCCCCTGCGTTGCTCCTGCACTGACAAGGGCAGTACCCAAGTATGGACCTGTTCAAAGATTACCCATAAGGATTTGTGTAACTTCCCAAAGCGTTTACCCATCCATTTGGGGGGTTCATCGGTGGGATTGGGTCAAAATGAAGATAATAAGGGTATATCAGTACCCCTTTGTGGGGAAAAAAACCTTGAGATGCTTCATGGATCAATCCTATTCTCTAGAGTTTCATCTTTTTTTCTTTTGGGTTGTATTCTGAGCCTTTTTTCCATTCTTTTTTTCCACTAGCGTTTATTTATTGTTTTTTCATGGTCTTCCAGGCACCTCTTTAGCCTGCCCATTGACTTCTTCTTAGTGGAAAATGACAGAAGAATGGACATGTGACTTCTTTTAAACTCTCGGTTTGTTTGAAAATCTGATGCATTGAAAAGATATTCAAACGTCTGAAAATATAACCAGCAAGTAGTTTTCCCATACATATTAACAGGACCATTCTTTTAGTCATTTTATTAGCAGTTTTTCCAACATTTTTTTTTAGTGGACCAGCTAAAAAAAAAGTCATTAAAAGATGCAGTGTGAACATAGCCTATACAATTGTATTTAGAGCTATAATTTGCTGTGCTTAGTGTGGACACATATTTGTGCTGACAGATGATTAAAAAATTCTTAGGAAGTAAAATCACAGCTTTACTTAGTGCTGATTTCAGGGTAAAAATAAGTGTTCCTGTTTCGGTATTTGCAATATATTGATAGTAAGCAATGCATGTTAGTTCATAAAGCAGCTCATTTGGATTAGGTGTGGCACAGACACCGGGAGCACTGGCGCAAACTCAGAGCTGGACAAACAGTTTTTTCTTTCTTTTTTTTCAAAACAAACTAAAGCTGCAGAACATGTTTTTTTTTAAAACTTTAATGCAGTGCTGGAGTGGTGCCACTAATTTATGTTCCCTTCACCGAGTCTTATACTTGCCAGCCGCCATCTTCCTCCTTTATGAGCGCCACTCCAGTCGGTCTTCTGCAGGCTGTGATCTGTCGGATCGCTCGAGTGTTTGCTTGGCGATCCAGAAGTCACCAATCAATGTAAGTCTATGAGAGCCAGAATGAGGCCAGATCGAGGCTTTCATAGACTTACATTGAGCTTGCTACAGTCACCTCCGCCTTCCAGTCAGTCAGAAGTTGCTGTCACAAGATGGCAGTGCGGGACCGGAGCAGTATCGGAAAGAGCTGAAAGCAGGGGCTGGTAAGTATAATGTCTTAGATTATTGACACTACTCCAGGGAGAAAATAATAAAATAAAAAAAACCTGGAATGGTGCTTTAAATCTCTCTGCTACATATTATGTAGAGTACTAAATTTGCTTAAAGGGAACCTGTCACCCCAAAAATTGAAGATGAGCTGCAGCCACCGGCATCAGGGGCTTATCTACAGCATTCTGTAATGCTGTAGATAAGCCCCCCGATGTATCCTGAAAGATGAGAAAAACAGGTTATATTATACTCACCCAGGGGCGGTCCCGCTGCAGTCCGGATCGGATGCACGTCGCGGTCCCGTCCGGGGTCTCCTATCTTCTTACAATGACGTCCTCTTCTTGTCTTCATGCCGCAGCAAAGTACTGCAGTGCGCAGGCGCCGGGAAAGGTCAGAGAGGCCCAGCGCCTGCGCACTGCGGTACTTTGCCCTGCCCTCAACAGAGAAGACAAAGTACACCTGCGTCGGAGCTGCAGCGTGAAGACAAGAAGATGACATCATTGTAAGAAGATGGGAGGCCCCGGACCGCGACCGCAGCGGGACCGCCCCTGGGTGAGTATAATGTAACCTCTTTTTCTCATCTTTCAGGATACATCGGGGGCTTACCTACAGCATTGCAGAATGCTGTAGATAAGCCCCTGATGCCGGTGGCCGCAGCTCATCTTCGATTTTTGGGGTGACAGGCTCCCTTTAAGTTTTAACAAATAAAAAAAAATCTATAAACCCATCAGGTTCAATTAATTTGATTCATTCAATTCCTATTGGTGGTTTCATTAAAAACTAGGCAATGGGGCTTGAAATGTGTAATATCTAATGAAGTTTGTGAAGTCTGACTGAAGTGTAAAAGGCTGCAGCCCATCGGGGGCCACTGACAGGTTGCAGTGTTCATGTGACATAGTCATTATCAGGAGATCACCTACAGACATGGACACAGTGCTCAGAGCGGAGGACTGGCGCTGGTCTGGAAAGTAAGTTTGCTTTTTTTCTGATCACATGTATGTGCCACATTAACAACAAATCCCCACCCCCACACTTTACTATACATGTAGCAATTAGTGTTAGTGCCAATTAGTTTGGAACCTCATAAATGAGGTTCCTTTACAACATTTAAGAGGTGGTACTGAGTAACCGCCGGTCAGCTACTTCTTTGCCAATCGAAAGTCGTATAATAGCCTGTTTACACAGACTGTGCTTCAGATGATCAATAATAGATAGTGAACATTGGCTGCAATTGTTCTCTGTTTACACAGGACGATGTGCTGCCAAGAACAATGCCCTTTTGTGCAGATGAAAAGATTGTTTCACTTGACGAACGAGCTTGTTGATTGGGTGATCGGCAGCACAATTATCATGTAATTCCTAGAAGCATGATAAGCTCACAAGGTAAAATGACCATTAGGTCTATGGATGATGGTTAGGACTATGGATCCCTTTAGAGCAGGGGTGGGGAACCTTGTGTCTCAGGGACATTTACGGCCCTTGATGACCTATCAGGCTCCCGAACAGATTCTCAGGGACCACATTCTTGGGCAGGGAGCTGTATTTTGATTACAACCAGCTCATTAATTTCTTCTTAGCACACACATGCAGTGTTCACTACTGAACACTGAAGGGCATGCAATGAAAGATTACGTCCTGACACCAGCGCCAGAGTCAGGATGTATTTTGTGGGCGAAGATTGACATAAAACTCTTTAATAGAATTCATTTTCTATTACCAGTGCTTGCTTTACTGGGTTGTCTTCTTGCCATCTATTAAGACTCCCTAAAGTCTGTCTCAAGGGGTATGAGCGCTAGGGCTCATTATTCTTTTATCCATGTGTAAGGGACATTTCCAGTCTGTGTGCCTCTGGTGTGTGGGGTCTAAGAGGTCATAGTTTAGATCCATAACTTAGAAACGCTTCATTTATCAGAACAATGTTGCAGAGGGTCCCAATCACCCCTCCGCCCAGCACGCTTCTCTTTACCAGCACGGTGGGGGAGCAGCACTTCCAGGAACCAGCATGCTGTGTACTGGGAACATTCCCATCAGCTTCTATTCTTTGCCTTTCAGTGACGGAAGGTAGTGGAGGATTCAGGGAAGCCCAATGCAGTAGTGATACTATTTTAGCCATTGTTTATTGTGTGTGTCTCAGATGCCTTCTATCAACTTCCAATAATGGAGCCCATTTGACAGTGTTTGTTAAAATGGTGCACGTTTTATCAGCTGTACCAGAATTTAGTACAAATTGCGTATACTTGGCTTTACATTGACATAAAAATAGCATAAAATGAATAATTGAGATATAGAACATAGAGCACTGTAATAAAGGGCAGCAAAACAATTGGGTATAACAGGCATATGTCAAAGATTCATAATAACTTATACAAAATAATTGAATGCTTCACTCTAAAAAGGCAGTGAGCAACATTTACCATTTACCCTTCTACAATGTCTGTACTTTGTAAAGTCCTACCTACACAGCACCTCCATATGCAATTAATAATATAGACCCATATTCACATCATCTACTTCCATATTGTTTCTCTATGAATACCTGGATTGGAGAACGTTAGACAACTATTTCTTTCAGATTCTTTTTAAATTTATGATAAAAAAAAATCAGTGTGCCCATTGCAGGCAAGTCTTGCATCTTGGATCTGAGCAACCAAAAAAAGCCCAAATGCTTTATGTAGGTGGAAAAATTGCATGCTCCATTGTTTTTATCACTGCAGGTTCTCATTTCACTGAATAAGACAAATGGTCTTAAAAGAAGCGCTCACACTAACATTGTATTCAGTAAATGTCATGTAATGTAGTTATGTGAATGTGTTAATATACTCACCTATCTCTGCTCTCTCCGGTGTCCATTCTTCTCTGCTTCTTAGTGATGTGACCGCAATTCCGACTAGCCGGACCCTCTATGCATGAGCTGGAAATCTCTGTTACAGTGAAAGCCTATGGATACTCGTTCTGACGCTACATAAGCTTTCATTGTAACAGTCACTTCCAGGCCATGTAGAGCGCAGTGTGACCTGGAGAGTCTGCAGAGCGGTGACATCACTGAGAAGAACGGAGCTGGATCCCGGAGAGAACAAAGGTAGGTGAGTATGTTCACACACTCACACTACATTACATGCACATACACACATTTACTGAATAAAAAAGCTGGTGGCGGTGCTTCTTAACTGAATATATGCCGCATTTTTATTATACAAACTGCATGCATATTAAAGAGAGCTCTCAAACTTGATGAGGGCAGCATAAAATAGGCAAAGAGACCCTGATTCCAGCAGTGTGTCACCCACTCGGCTTCTTGCTGCAGTTTTGAGAAAATCACAGTTTTATCTGCTGCAGATCTGCTAGTCTTCTCCATGCAGGGAATATTAATCGACAGCTTTCTGCCTACGCTATGCATAGGAAGAGTGTGAAGAGGACTACAAAGCAGGAGCTCATCATTGAATTAACTACAAGAGATAAAAAAGAGTTTCATTAAAACTACAGCAAGAAGCCTGCTGCTTTCATAAGTGGCATCAAAAATCTGGTGACAGATTCTATTTAACACCTAATAATAAAATGAAACATTTTGTGACTTCAGCTCTGGTTCTCACTGGACTTGTAAAATGCTAATCTTTCAAAACCTAAAAAAAGGTTTTTGAGGAGTGTCAAAGATTGACTGCTACCATCAATTGTCAATGATACACAACCGAAGGGGGGGTCACACAGATCACAGCGCTGCCACTAGTATACCAAGGGGACTCAACTCTACTACCTACAATCACCAGGACCATTACAAAATTAACTGATGAGTGCTGAACAATGCTGCGTCCAGTACTAGGCTGGCTATTGGGGAACTCACAGTGAGGGTATGGTATATACACCTTCGATTCCAACGCATGGAATATACCGTATTTTTCGGATTGTAAGATACACTTTTTTCCTCCAAATTTAGAGTGAAAATGGGGGTGCGTCTTATAATGCGGATATACCTTACCATTGCTGCATGCCACAGGTTGGGATGAGGGTGTGTCTGGTGTTGCTGTGGGTGTCCGGCGGTGCCGCTGGGGTGTCCGGCACATGAGATGAGATCTCATTTACCGAGATCTTGGTGCTGAGATCTCCATCTGCGCATACGCCGCCCCCAGCAGCCATTTTCCCGGAATCCACCGCATAGGAAACCATGGAACTGTGGGGGCTCTGGCTGTTCACAAAATGTCGGCAGAGCCCCCTGCAGCACCGCTGGACCCCCGCAGCACCGCTGAGCACCCGCAGCGCTGCGCAGCACATTCGAACACCCCTTCATCCCAGCCTGTGGCCTGCATCATCACCCCACTTCTGCCTCCGCCAGCAGCGACCCTGGGACCCAACTTCACTGCAGCCACCACCTCCAGTAAGCAATAAGATGCATGGATTATAAGAAGCACCACCATTTTATTTTTTTTAAAAAGTTTTTCTTTTCCTATTTTTTTTCTCCTCAAAATTTGGGGTGCGTCTTATAATCCAGAGCGTCTTATAATCTGCAAAATATGGTATGCAAATACCCCCCGGTACAGTCACTGCCAGCTCCGCAATAACAAAAGAACTACTAGATGCCACCAACAATTGTTTATACAGGCCAAATGGAAACCCATTACAGGTAATATAGTGGCTTCAGGGGTGCGGTTTACAGAGCAAGAGGAACAGAGCTATTAAGTTTTATATATTTAATCCAGAAAGGTAGGCAGTGTTTATAAAAAAATATGCAAGATTATACAAAATAAGAACAAACAATATGATATATACAATTACATGAAGTAAAAAGGAATAACAAAGGAAAATGACTAAACCTATGTCACAGAAATGGCTCAGAGCTTAGTGGAGGTAGGCACTCTGAAAAGCGGATAGAACCTACAGCAATTTGAACCTTCTAAGTACTGACAAATGACCCAAATACTGCTTATTGTTAGCTCAAAATTACACACACACACCTCCCCTTGATGAGCTCATTTGGGGGCTGCTTGTGGGATATCCTAGGACCTTCAGAATTCTATGAGATCCCCAACTTACATGATATTTTTGCCCCTGGAGATCTCAGACGGGAGATATGGTCGTCGTGTTCTTTTTTTGCAATTTTATCTTGTTATGGGGATAAAACACGACATGGGAAAGGAGATGGAGATATTGCCCTGTTGCCCCTTGAGGACATCAGTGCTGTGTATAATGTAAACTATAGTGTGTATGTCATGTGTTATTGTGATGGTGATGTGTAGTGTGGATTGTGATGTAGTGTATTGCAATGTTTTGCACTGTATTGTTAGGAAGCTGAGTTCTGCACGGCAACAGAGAGTGAGTAGGGTAAGACATAGTTAAGTGTTGGGACTAGCCCAGAGAGGGAGGGGCTATGTACCAGGATCAGAGAGGACTTCCTGGTAGTGACTCAGACAGGGCCTAGCATGCAGCTAGAGTAGACTTTTGGCCTGAGTGCTCAGCAGGGCCAAATGAAGTGGGTGTTTTTTAGAAAGGAGATTGGGACAGAGATAGTATGAACCTCAGGAACAGAGTGAGAGAGATAGTTACAGAGGTGCAAAGAAAAGGACAGTGTCAGCTGAGAGGACTGACCAGAGAGCAGAGTCACCAAGTGAGAAGGGTCCGCAGAAGGTATGCCTAGCAGCAAGGCCCTGAGTAGCTTGCAGCTCTTAAAGGTAATGGGCCAGGATGGAATAGAATGCAAAATGAAGTGAGTGTCCCAGGCGGGATTTCCCTAAGCATCAGAGAGCTTGAGGCTGAGTCCGGTCATATCAGGAAACCATCTCCTTTATGAAGTGATTCAGATGTGGAACCGCGAGAAAAGGAAATTATTTTCACGGACTGTACTGTGGTGTTAAGCAGGGTGATGGTGAAAGAAATTAGACCAGTGGAGGCAGGAATGTATGAGGCCGAGGACGTAACGAGACTGTGTATTGAAATACTCTGTATTAATAAAAAAAAAAGTGAGAAGTTGTGTACCCGCTATCCTGTGTACATAGTTGTCATTCAATGGCTGTTTAGTAAAGCTTTGTTTGTTAAAAACTGGTGGTCTCCTTTCATGAACTGGTTAACATCTGGTCCTGGCAAACTAGCGTCGGATACATGAGGCCTACACCCTCACATAGCACAAGTCCACATACCCAGCCATAGTATAGTGCCCTCACAGCATAAGTCTACACACCCAGCCAGGAACTCCACTTTCATGTAGCATGCTGGGGCGTAAGAGATGAGAACCTCACCAACGGCTACTGCCCTGCACCACATCACACATGTATACCACCATCCCCTTGGACCGTTATTAAGTTGGAGAGGTTCCGCCGGCCTTTCAGTGATGTTAATGAATGCGTTCTGTTCGTCCCTTTGCTACGACACCAAAAATCTATCTCCCATAAATATTGAATAGCTGAAAACACCAATATTCATATCTGGACATCAGAGCCAAGTCTGCTCTCGTCGTCCTGTTTTCTTTTGAAAAGGGGAAGATTTGGCCTGGGAAGTGTGATTTCCTGCCTCTGCATAAACAGCTCTCAAAGCTTACTGATTTTTTTCCCCAGCAGATATCCTGTTTTAATCACCTGTTCACGGCAATAGGTCTATGTTTCAAAGGAGGTTGGAGTGTCAGCTCCTCTCCAGTTATAATTAGTTTTCTCTCTTCCCCATATGTTCAATGTGAGGACATGTCCCCTCTCCGGAGGATTTTATTATGGATTTTAATTTTTCTCTATGACAAGAAGACAACAACTTTTGTAAAATGCTCATTTTCATGTCAGGAATTGCAATTTTCAAAAGTAGTTAAACAGCTCTTCTGACTTTAGTTTTCAAAATAAATACATCAGCCTCATCTGCTCTAAAAGATCTAATTTTCCATTGTGACCTAAATCCTGCACTTTGTGGATTTGCTGTGGATTTTATCCTTTGCTGTGCAACGGTTTTATGAGCACTGTTCATTTACATATAGTTACTATATAGTACGCTGGACTGAATCAGCAATGAAAATCTGAAAACAATATATCATGTGAACACGTGGCCTAATAGAAGCAACATAAAATATTTGTCCAAAATGAGCTTTTTATAACAAAGACATTTTAAACCACTTCAGCCTCTTTAGAACAATATAAAATTAAAGTATCTGAATTCCTGATCACGTATTATTCACACAGCAGCAGCTCAACATGCTTAACGTGTTCACACAGCATGTGCTCCAGCATAATCCAGGATTGACTGGTCATGCTGGTATTTAGTGAAATTGCCATTCAGTCATACATTTTTCTGCCCTGAGTGTTTATTACTGTCCCAGAGAAAACTATCTCTTAGTGAAAGGATGTAAGAATATATACTCTAGAAGGCTGACACTTATTTTTTAAATGTGAGTGCTGTCTTGGATGTAGAGATAAAGACATTAGAAGCAGTGGCGTATCTAGGGGGGGGGAGCAGCCGGGGCATGTACCCCAGGCGCAGCCGGCAGGGGGGCGCAGTTGGGCCGCCTAATGCGGCGGTCCAAAGTGTCTCCCCTGGCGGCTGCATTCTGCCACCCCCCAGACTGGGAGTCAGCTGTTCTCTGTGCCGCCTGTCAAGCTGACAGCCGGCACAGAGAAGCTGCAGCGCGCCGGCTCCCGGAGATCAATTGTACTCACATCTAACAGCTGCGAGTACAATTGAGGCTCTGACCGCTGGGTCAGAGCGACGCCAGCAGCGTGATCAAGTCATGTGATCATGCTGCTGATGTCACTATCCGGCGCGCAGGAGAAAGAAGAGACTTGGTGGTAAGTGCTCCTGTAGTTGTGGAGCTGAAGACACCGAAGATTCCGCGTGGGGCGGGTTTATGGGGAATACTTATTCAGTGTTTGGGGGGGAGATTTATTTAGTGTGTGTGTTGGGGAGTCAGGATTTAATCAGTGTGTTGGGGGGGTTAGGGATTTATTCAATGTGTGTGGGGGGGATTTATCCTCTGTGTTGGGGGGGATTTATTCAGTGTGTGTGTGGGGGATTTAGTCAGAATGTATGGGGGGATTTAGTCAGTGTGTGTGGGGGGATTTAGTCAGTGTGTGGGGGGATTTAGTCAGTGTATGTGGGGGGGATTTAGTCAGTGTATGTGGGGGGATTTAGTCAGTGTATGTGGGGGGGGATTTAGTCAGAGTGTATGGGGGGGATTTAGTCAGAGTGTGTGGGGGGATTTAGTCAGTGTATGTGGGGGGGGGATTTAGTCAGTGTATGTGGGCGGATTTAGTCAGTGTATGTGGGGGGGAATTAGTCAGAGTGTATGGGGGGGATTTAGTCAGAGTGTGTGGGGGGATTTAGTCAGTGTATGTGGGGGGATTTAGTCAGAGTGTTTTGGGGGGATTTAGTCAGAGTGTGTGTGGGGATTTAGTCAGAGTGTGTGGGGGGATTTAGTCAGTGTGTGGGGGGATTTAGTCAGTGTATGTGGGGGGGGGGGATTTAGTCAGTGTATGTGGGGGGAATTAGTCAGTGTATGTGGGGGGATTTAGTCAGTGTATGTGGGGGGATTTAGTCAGTGTATGTGGGGGGGATTTAGTCAGTGTATGTGGGGGGGATTTAGTCAGTGTATGTGGGGGGGGGATCTAGTCAGTGTATGTGGGGGGATTTAGTCAGTGCATGTGGGGGGGATTTAGTCAGAGTGTGTGGGGGGATTTAGTCAGAGTGTATGGGGGGGATTTAGTCAGAGTGAATGGGGGAGATTTATTCAGTGTGTGCGGGGGATTTAGTCAGAGTGTGTGTGGGGGATTTAGTCAGTGTGTGTGGGGGGGATTTATTCAGTGTGTGGGAGGGATTTAGTCAGAGTGTATGGGGGATTTAGTCAGTGTGTGTGGGGGGGATTTAGTCAGTGTGTGGGGGGATTTAGTCAGTGTGTGGGGGGATTTAGTCAGTGTGTTTGTGGGGATTTAGTCAGTGTTTGTGTGGGGATTTAGTCAGTGTGTGTGTGGGAAGACACATGGGGCAACTGTGGGAGAGGGGCGTCTCTAGGGTCCCGGAAGAACTCCAGGCCTTCCCGTCATACGGGTGCATCCTAGGCATAACATACCTGGGGGACGTTGAACTAGAAAGATCTGGAACGAATTAGAAAAGAACGAACGAACGAGAACAGAAGTTGTGAGGACTATTCCGAATGCTCAGCAGGGTAGCACTACAACACACAGGCGCTATTGGTAGGCAACGATTTCCACCTGCAAAGGGAATTCTGGAAGTGCCCATCGGACCGGCCGGTCTCAGATAGCCCTGTTAAGCGTGCTCTGGATTGAGGATCCTGAAGTCTTCAGGAAAGAGGTAAAGAGACTGCAACCTTGTGTCCTTGTTATTGACTGCACCTCACACCATCACCATCCACCTTACTGGGAAGCCCTGGGGAGATACTTCACCTGTGGGAAGGTATACCATCCAGCTGCCATTCCATCACCCCAGCGGACCCCACAGCAGCATCGGTCACCCTGACCGAACACCACAGGTGGCGTCACGAATCCCTGACAGACTGTACCACCTTTATTGGACGCCCCTTAGCAGGGTCGCGGACCGGGTCTAGCCACCGTGACAGTCTCAGAACCGAACCAGAGAGACCCGGTACCAAGAACTCGTGGCCCTATGTCTGGGGGCGCTCCAACTTGGCGTCACGAACAGGATTGTACTTAAGCCTGAAGAATTGGGTCATGTGTGCCTTGGAACTGTGATTGAATTGTGCTTGAACCGTGATTTATTGCAAGGACTGTGTATTGCTGATTGTCGCATGATTCCCGCCAAAACCGCCACCATTGCCGCGCCACGAGGAGCGCAGGAGAAGAAGGAGGGCGTGTCATGGGAGGAGATCGAGAAAACAGCGTGAACAGCAGCAACCGCCCCCTCCGACTACGGCTGCCGGATGACGAGCTCAGGAATGGAGGAGCTCAAACCCCAGAAAATGGAGGAGCCTTGTGTGTGTGCTGCTGCAGGGCCAGGAGAGGAGACGGCAACCAGCGAATGCCTGAACGATGACGAAGTGACCCAGGATCACAGCAACCCAGCGGAGCCGGACCAGGGCTTACCGCCACAGGGGGATCCTGATCCCCTGGAATTGCTGGAGGAGGCATCGAACCACCCGACTCAAGGCGAGGGGTCGGCGACGGCGAAGAAATGGAAGTCGGAGCTGTGCAAGAAGATCGCACAGGGAGCGCCGTGGTCAGAGCCGCCGCAGACTCCAGCGTCCTCGTCAGTGGAGCCGATCGACATCGGTGGAACCACATCAGACACAGGTACCAAAAGCGACCCTGCCCCGCCGACCGATCCAGCTCCGGTGACCGCTCCCCATCCCAGCTGTGACCAGCCTCCAATTACTGAGATTGGGGTGACAACCCTGTACGCCATGAAGGGGATACTGCCCCCGCTACCGATATCTATGGGCAAACCGTTAGACGTGAGTCCCGAGGGGGTGATCTTTGAATGGGATGCGCCCAGGATTCAGCCAGACGGGTCTAGACAGGAGGGCTCTTACGTTGTTGGGCTCACCTGGGAGCAGTACAGACAATGCTTAGTTGCACAATGGGAAGACCGAGAACAAACGAAACAGACTGCCCAAAGAGTACCGAAATCTAAGACTAAACGTGGCAAAGCGGATCCGGTGAGACGAGGGACAGTGTTAGCCTTTCACCCGAAGAGGGGTTGGGGCTTCATACTGGAGCCGGGACTGCCGACCGAAATCTTTGTTGCCAATTATAATGTGGAAACTCAGTCCCGTGGTGGGGCCCCTAATCGAAGCTTGTGCAGGGGGGACCATGTGACCTACACCCACCACCGGAGTGAGCAGGGGTGGTATGCCAAGAATGTCCAACGATATGAGCCTACTGTGGCGCCCCCTACTGCCGCGGCTGAGATTAACGACAGACGTTCCCTGGTATTCGGCCTAGCGGATGCTAGCATTGCTACCACCGTGCGTATCGGTACTCCTGCAGGATCTGCTATAAACATTGACATTCATATCAAACCTGTTAATGACTTGACCACACTGGAGAGACAAACCCATCACGGTGATACGGCATTGGACGAGAATTCGGATACAGACCTTCCCCGGTCAGGAAGTGTGCGTTTCCGACTGGTGCCATGCAACCCACCGTCGCAGCAATAAACCTCGAAACCCCGACAAATGTAAATAGTTAACTGTTTCCTGCTGTTGCTGCTTTAAACCCCTCCAGGGTTATTTCTTAAAGGGATCCCTTTGTTGACCCGGGATCCCTATTGCTTTCATTTCTTTTTCTATTTTTGTACAAGTTATCATTGTTTTTCAAAGACTCCCGGATCATGAACAGTGAATGATTCCAAAACTGTTTTGTATGTACTGTAGTTTGCACCTTTTTAAAGGTGCTCCCTACTGGTTTTATATAGAAAGAAGACTTTGCGAAGATAATGCTTCTGGACATGAGGCAGAAGGTCTTGCTTTCATTGGACTTGCAGACAGAGGGAATCTGCACTACTTCCAAGAGACTTTGTTCCCTCTTAAAGGGAATGTTCACATGTTGCACTGAAGTTATAATGTTACCTTAAGAAAAGTTGAAATGTTAATAATGTTGTGATTCAGAAAAGTTTGATAATGTTACTAGAGATTGAGGACAGGAAAGATTGAAAGCGAACCCGTAGGGGTTAGAGAGAGAGTCCTCCTGAGAACCGTAGAACGACAGTTGGTTGCTGAAAGAGAGACAATGACAGTAGGCCCAGCCCAGGAGCTAGGCGGTCCTGCATTGGTGAAGCTAGAAAGGAAAGACAAGTTGAGTTATTTTATAGTATTTTGTAGTAGGCCTTTAGTGGGTTCAGCTTATACGCCCTTAAAGGAAAAGTTAAATTATTGTTCAGAATTTGCACTGAGTAGAATACCCGGTTGAGTGAAAAGAGTTATTTATAGTCATAATGTTATTTAAAAATATTTAATCCTGTTTTTGTTTGTAACGTTCAAGTGTCCTCACCTCCCATAAAGGGAAGCATTGTTCTATTTACTGGTTTTAAGCATTTCAAAAATTTTGTATGTCTTTTGCTGAAATGTATTGTTGTTCTTCTTCCCAGTCCAGGAGTACTGGATTTAACCGGGAGGGAGTGCAGCGCCCCAGAGATCTGGTCGTTGCAGTATGACACTCTGCCACTAAGGGGAATGATGGTACGTCTGATGGCACTGAAGGAATTCTACTGACCAGGTATCACCAGCACACATTACACTTCACACTTCGGCCACTAGGGGGAGAAAAAGGCTTTATTTATTGGGCCACTCCTCACACTGGTAAAACTAGGGGTTGGATAGGAAGTTAGTCAGAAGCTGACTGGTTTGGATTCAGGCAACATCCCAGGGGTGTTGCAGGGAGAAGGCTCAGGGGGGTCCCTGTCAGGCGTGGGAACCTGACAGGCACCTAGCGACCAGAATAGAACGTTACGGAACCGCGCCTGCACACCCCGCGGCGGTATCCTAAGAAAGAGACACGAAGCGAAGGATATTGTTGAACAGTGAGAAACGAGATCAAGCACAAAGGAGAACCAGTAGGAGCCGTGCCGTGAGACCGAGGCAACATCCTACTGAGGCGCGTAGCCGGTGGCCGGAACATCGAGGGAGTAACTGACTCTACGCTTTACTTCAAACTCCGCCGGACAGTTAATTATAGGTTGGCTGTCTCACCTAAACACCTACGAAGACATATGGGGCAACTGTGGGCGATGGGCATCTCTAGGGTCCCGGAAGAACTCCAGGCCTTCCCGCCATACGGGTGCGTCCTAGCCATAACATACCTGGGGGACGTTGAACTAGAAAGATCTGGAACGAATTAGAAAAGAACGAACGAACGAGAACAGAAGTTGTGAGGACTATTCCGAATGCTCAGCAGGGTAGCACTACAACACACAGGCGCTATTGGTAGGCAACGATTTCCACCTGCAAAGGGAATTCTGGAAGTGCCCATCGGACCGGCCGGTCTCAGATAGCCCTGTTAAGCTGCTCTGGATTGAGGATCCTGAAGTCTTCAGTAAAGAGGTAAAGAGACTGCAACCTTGTGTCCTCGTTATTGACTGCACCTCACACCATCACCATCCACCTTACTGGGAAGCCCTGGGGAGATACTTCACCTGTGGGAAGGTATACCATCCAGCTGCCATTCCATCACCACAGCGGACCCCACAGCAGCGTCGGTCACCCTGACCGAACACCACAGGTGGCGTCAAGAATCCCTGACAGACTGTACCACCTTTATTGGACGCCCCTTAGCAGGGTCGCGGACCGGGTCTAGCCACCATGACAGTCTCAGAACCGAACCAGAGAGGCCCGTTACCGCGAACTCGTGGCCCTGTGTCTGGGGGGCGCTCCAACTATATTCTGTGGGGGTGAGTGGGGAGATGGGGGTGGACACAGTAGCGAGGGGAAAAATGTGTGCTGCACAGTATTGGGAGCAAGGGTGATGGGATGTGTGAGGACAGTATGGGGAGTCGGGGGAATGTGTGAGGGGGGGATGTGTGAGGAGGAAATATGGAGAGCAAAGGGGTATGTTAGCAGGGGGGGATGAACATGAGGAGGCTATTAGAAATGTGTGCAGACAGTATGGGGGGATGAAAGTGTGAGTGGACACAGAATAGATACTGAGTAGTGTGATGGTAACAGCCAGGAGGAGACAGTATGCCAAGTAGGACAGTATGCCAAGTAGGCACAGTAGAGAGACTGGGCTCTCTAGGAGGGACACAGTATGAGAAGGCAGTGTAAAGTATGGAAAAGAGAGAGGGTAGTGTGGATGGCATGTACCATAAGAGGGACAGTGAGGGTCATATTATGTGCTGGGAATAAAGTGAGGGGCAATTATTTACTCAGGGGCTCAGCTTTGGTCAGATATTGTTATTCCGGAGCATTATAATAACACTGCTATCTTTAAGGGTGTTGTGTCGAGATGTGCTGCAGAAGACAGGAGAAGATGGAAGTCTGCAGAAACGAGCTCTGCCGGTGGATGAGAAGAGTCATCATGGCATCTGGACAAGATGAAGATGAAAAGAAAGAGGCGACTCCACAAACAACGTCATCTATCAGGTACCTGGATGTAAATTTGGTTTTTTTTGTGATACTAATTCTCATATTTTTATTTATGTTAGGAACATTAAAGGGGATGTCCAAGGTTGTGATGAGTCTGCAGTCATACTATGTGACTGCAGACTTTCTGAATTCTCACAGTGTGCACTGCTATCATAATTCTCTGATGTTGGTGATTTACATACATGTGGTCACGTGCTGACTAGACATGTGTGGCCTCATTCATTGAAAATGAATTGACTGAGGCCGGTCACGTCTAGTTAGAATGTGACCAGAAGTATCCAAATCACATACTTGTGCTGGCATGACCGTCCACTCTGGCCACCGGCAAGGGAGAATCCTAAAAATGTGCAGTGCTTGCGCTGTGAGAATTCAGAAGCCTGCAGTCACATAGAATGACTGCAGACTTTCATCTCAAACCTGGACGCACCCTTTAATTATAAAATGAAGCCCTGTAGCCAATCCTATCAACGTGTAATATCCTAACTGTCAGGATTAAGCTCTGCTGTCATGTGACAATGAGGTGTTCTTCCTGCTTCTCCCAGTATTTCACTGAACATTGAGAGAATTAGGGAGAGCAGCTCGTTGGCGTGTGACTAAGTGTACAAATCGCGTATGTGCTGGGGGGGGGGGGGGGGAGGGGCGCCAAACTGAATTCTTGCCCCTTGTGCCAGAAAACCTAGATACACCTCTGATTAGAAGGTCACTATTTGAAACTTTTATTGTACTTATAGATTAGAGGTGTCCAAACTCTTGGCGACTCTGGGCTACATTGGAAGATGCGTTGTCTTGGACTGTACATTAAATACACAAACACTAACAAAAGCTGATGAGCAAAAATGGTTTGTTCAGAATTTTCTGCCTCCACAGATAAGCCAAAGGTTCCTCACATAATAATCCTAATTATGCAGTGGCCCGACGAAAGAGTATTTTAAAATCGTCGACCAGGTCACAAGTTTGTGATCACTAATTGAGAAAATGTACATATCTAAGTAGTAAAACGCTACACTGAGCCTGGTGCGTACACATACGACACACTGAGACTTCTGCATGTATCACATAATATTCACTTAGACTTCTGTATATATATATATATATATATATATATATATATATATACATACTAGATGGTGGCCCGATTCTAACGCATCGGGTATTCTAGAATATGCATGTCCGCGTAGTATATTGCCCAGCCACGTAGTATATTGCCCAGCCACGTAGTATATTGCCCAGTCACGTAGTATATTGCCCAGTCACGTAGTATATTGCCCAGTCACGTAGTATACAGCACAAACACGTAGTATGTTGCCCATCCACGTAGTATACAGCACAAACACGTAGTATATTGCCCAGCCACATAGTATATTGCCCAGCCACGTAGTATATTGCCCAGCCACATAGTATATTGCCCAGCCACATAGTATATTGCCCAGTCACGTAGTATATTGCCCAGCCACGTAGTATACAGCACAAACACGTAGTATATTGCCCAGCCACGTAGTATATTGCCCAGCCACATAGTATATTGCCCAGCTACCTAGTATATTGCCCAGTCACGTAGTATATTGCCCAGCCACGTAGTATATTGCCCAGCCACGTAGTATATTGCCCAGCCACGTAGTATATTGCCCAGCCACGTAGTATATTGCACAGCGACGGAGTATACAGCACAGAGCCATGTAGTATACAGACTTAAAATAAAAAATAAGCATATACTCACTCTCCATTGAAGTCCTGGCCCTGTGTGCGGTGCACGTGGCAGCTTCCGGTCCCAGGGTTGGTATGGGCGCAGGACCTGTAATGACGTCGCGGTCACATGACCGTGACGTCATGGCAGGTCCTTGTCGTATACCATCCTTGCCACCGGAACCTGCCGCTTGCATGGAGCGGTCACCGGAGCGTCGCGAGGAGCAGGAAAGGCGCCAGAATGTGAGTATATGATGATTTTTTATTTTTTTAAATTATTTTTAACATTAGATATTTTTACTATTGAAGCTGCATAGACAGCCTCAATAGTAAAAAATTTGGTCATACACGGTTAATAGCAGCGTTAATGGAGTGCGTTACACTGCGGCATAACACGGTCCATTAGCGCTGCCAATAACCCTGTGTGAGCGCTAACTGGAGGGGAGTATGGAGCGGGCACTGACTGCGGGGAGGAAGGAGCGGCCATGTTGCCGCCGGACTGCGCCCGTCGCTGATTGGTCGTGGCAATGGTCGTGGGCGTTTTGCCACGACCAATCAACGACTTGGATTCCATGACAGACAGAGGCCGCGACCAATGAATATCCATGACAGACAGACAGAAGGACAGACAGAAAGACGGAAGTGACCCTTAGACAATTATATAGTAGATATATATACAAGACATAGGATACACTGAGACTATGTATCTACATGATGTAGAAGACACTGCAATTCTCTATACATCACATAGGATACACTGAAACTCTGCTGTATATACATTACATCAGAGGTGGGGATATCTAGCCCTCGATATACAGGTGCACTGGAGCATAATCGTACTGGGACAAAAAAAGCTCTTTCTCCAAACTGTCCCCACAATATTGGAAGCATATACAGGTGCATCTCACAAAATTAGAATACCTTCAAAAAGTTAATTTATTTCAGTTCTTCAATACAAAAAGTGAAACTCATATATTATATACAGTCATTACAAACAGAGTAATCTATTTCAAGTATTTATTTTTGTTAACGTTGATGATTATGGCTTACAGCCAATGAAAACTCAAAGGTCATTAACTTAGTAAATTAGAATACTTTATAAC
Source organism: Ranitomeya imitator (assembly GCF_032444005.1). NCBI lineage: Eukaryota > Metazoa > Chordata > Amphibia > Anura > Dendrobatidae > Ranitomeya > Ranitomeya imitator. The sequence continues at coordinate 292,859,576 of NC_091282.1, read as the reverse complement.
AGCAGCTTGAAAAATGATTTTAAAATCTGAAATGCCTGTCTACCGAAATGTATGCTCAGTAAAAGCACTCAGTACTTGGTTGGGGCTAATTTTGCACCAATTACTGCATCAATGCGGCGTGGCATGGAGGCGATCAGCCTGTAGCACTGCTGAGATGTTATGGAAGCCCAGGTTGCTTTGATAGCAGCCTTCAGCTCATCTGCATTGTTGGGTCTGGTGTCTCACCTCTCTCTTGACAATACCCCATAGGGTTAGGTCAGGTGAGTTTGCTAGCCAATCAAGCAGTGATATTGTTGTTTTTAAACCAGGTATTGGTACTTTTGGCAGTGTGGACAGGTGCCAAGTCCTGCTGGAGAATTAAATTTCCATCTCCAAAAAGCTTGTCAGCAGAGGGAAGCATGAAATGCTCTAAAATTTCCTGGTAGACGGCTGCTCTGACTTTGGTGTTGATAAAACACAGTGCTGGTCAGATTTTTGTTTTGTGTAGTTTGTTTTCTGGGGCAGCAATGCTATATTGTGAACGATCCTGATATTGAATAGCACGTTGAGGCTTTAAACTTTTTTCTCATTATATGAATGCAAATTTGCTAATATTTTGCCAATTGTTATTTGTACTTACTATTTGGATATACTGTATATGTCTCCATGGTAACAGGCTATAAACAGTCCCTGTGTAACCAAACTCTGGTAGTAAGTATGCAACAAATGAATAAATTGTGTGTTGCACTTTATATAATGTTGTCACCTTGGCAATACCAAATTGCAAAAGCCATGCAGAATAGAGAATAGAATTTTTTTTATGGAATTTTCCACATTTATCCTGTATATCAGATAAGTCTCGGGGGCGGATGTATCATTGGCACAACCAAGAGGTAAGGGGGCCCATTTTTACCCCCAAATCAGGTGAAATTGCGCTTTATGATGAGCTATTGGACTAAAAATGGCCCTTAAATTGTTCTTGTACAGGGGTCCAATTCTGTCTGTGTCAGCCACTGATTAGTCTGGTATCATGGTTTTAGCTGCTGAAAGCCTGAGAACGTCAGCTTAGATGGCAGCTTTTTGCAAGCGACAAGTGAAAGAATGACCTCATGTTGCTATGTCTGAAGTGAATTTCAGTGTTTAGCTCAGTTACTTTTTATAAGATGAGGGTCTGTCTTATTGTCCGAATTTAAGGTATCTTACCTGAGGGGCGGCAGTGGTACAGCTGGATCACAGAAGGCATGGTCCCTTCCTTAGGAAGCCAGTGGCAGAAGTGGGGCAATGCTGCAGTCCTGGGGTGCGATGCTGCGGGTCCGGTGACAGCGGTGAGGCAGATCATGGAGCAGGGTCCCTTCCTCAGGATGCCGGCGAGAGCAGAAGTGGGGCAATGCTTCTGTCCCGGGATGCGATGCTGCAGGTCCGGAGTTGGCAGTGAGGAATAGCATGTCCACGGTGAGCAGAACCGAGTGCATCATCGGTTTACCTGCAGCCTTCTTCCTGAAGCAGGAGGCTTCAGGAAAATGGCTGCCAGAGGCTGCGCGTGTGCAGACTGAGATCTCGGCAGCCATTTTCCTGAATCCAAGTGCTGCCTAGATTTCAATCTGCGCTCGTGCGGCCTCCGGCAGCCCACGGCTTCAGGAAGATGGCTGCTTTGTGGGACCACCTTTTTACTGCTGCAAGTTTGGGATATTTTTCTACCAGCTTTGCACATCTAGAGTATTTTTGCCCATTCTTCTTTGCAAACTAGCTCTAGCTTAATGAGATTGAATAGAGAGCGTCTGTGAACAGCAATTTTCAGGATTGCCATGCATTTGGTTCCATTTATCTTCGCATCAACTCTGACCAGCTTCCCTCTCTGCTGAAGAAAAGCATCCCCACAGCATGATGCTGCCACCACCATGTTTGATCGTGGGGATGATGTTTTCAGGGTAATGTGCAGTGTTAGTTTTGCGACACGCAGAGAGTTTTGCAATTAGCCCAAAAAAGTTATACTTTGGTCTCATCTGACCAGAGCACCATCTTCCACATTCTAGCTGTGTCCCCTACATGACTTTTTGCAAACTGCAAATGGGATTTCTTATGGCTTGATTTTAAAAATGGCTTTTTTCTTATCACTCTTCCATAAAGGCCAGATGTGTAGAGTATGTGACTAAGGGCTCGCTCACATAAGCATATAACATGGTCAAGTGTTATCTGATGTTTTATCAGATAGCATGAGGACCAATGTTATACTGTGGGGAAGTGCAGATCTGCTTTTTTTTTGTTATGCCGATTCAGCATGAGAAACAAATATCGCAGAATGCTGTGGGCGGCTCTGGAATTCAGATTATGAGTACCCATACAAGTCTATGGGTGTGTGTGAAACATCGAACTGTACTCGGATTTTGATCGCCGCCAGGTGTTCAGCCAATATCATAGCTGACACCCGACTCTCAAAGTCATGTGCAGTGATAACACCGCTTCTGGCAGTTCAACCCCTAAATGCTTTAATCCATATTGATCACAGCATTTGCAAAGCAAGGAAAGGGAGGGGCTTCTCCTGTCCTCCAATCGGTGCCATTGCAACCCGATGTCGGGTGTTGTGGATTCTGTTTTTGGGCTCCCTCTGGTGGTTACAGATGGTACTGGGTGACTTGTGTTCTCTGCGGTCTCTGGTGTCCACCTGTTCTATCAGGATATGGGAGTTTCCTATTTAACCTGGCTTTCTTGTCATTTCCTCGCCGGCTATCAATGTAATCAGTGTGTCTTGTTACCTCTGCTTCCCGCTTCTGTAATCTTTAGGACAAGCTAAGTTTTTGATTTTCCTGTTCCGCGTTTTGCTTTATTTTTGTCTTAGTCCAGCTTGCAGATATGTGATTCCTTTTTGCTGGTTGCTCTAGTGGGCTGATATTACTCCTCATGTTCCATGAGTTGGCACATGAGTTCAAGTAATTTCAGGATGGGTTTTTGTAGGGTTTTTCGCTGACCGCGCAGTTCACTTTTGTATCCTCTGCTATCTAGCTTTAGCGGGCCTCATTTTGCTGAATCTGTTTTCATAACTACGTATGTGCTTTCCTCTCATTTCACCGTCATTACATGTGGGGGGCTGCTATTTCTGTGGGGTGTTTCTCTGGAGGCAAGAGAGGTCTGTGTTTCTTCTAATAGGGGAAGTTAGTCCTTCGGCTGGCGCGAGACGTCTAGGAATCATCGTAGGCACGTTCCCCGGCTACAGCTAGTTGTGTGTTTAGGTTCAGGATCGCGGTCAGCTCAGTTTCCATCACCCTAGAGCTTGTTTTGTTTTTTGTGCTTGTCCTTTTGTGATTCCCTGCCATTGGGATCATGACAGTATAGCCGGCCAAAAAGTGGTAATCGTATTGGCTGAAGTAGGAGGAAAAGTAGTCTGAGGAAGTTTTTTTTTTTTTTTTTTTCCCCTCAGAGTTTGCTGCCTAGCCTTAATTGCAGCCTGGCTGCGTCTTACCTCCTCTTAATCCTTGAATGGCTCTGACCTCAGCTGTTTATCATGGACGTCCAGAGTTTGGCTTCCAGCCTGAATAATCTTGCTGCTAAGGTTCAAAATATGCAAGATTTTGTTGTACATGCTCCTATGTCTGAACCTAGAATTCCTATCCCAGAGTTTTTTTCTGGAGATAGATCTAGTTTTCTGAATTTTAGGAACAATTGCAAGTTGTTTCTTTCTTTGAAATCTCGCTCCTCTGGAGACCTTGCTCAGCAAGTCAAGATTGTTATATCTTTCCTGCGGGGTGACCCTCAGAATTGGGCATTTGCATTGGCACCAGGGGATCCTGCGTTGCTCAATGTGGATGCGTTTTTTCTGGCATTGGGTTTGCTCTATGAGGAACCTAACCTAGAGATTCAGGCTGAAAAAGCTTTATTGGCTCTCTCTCAGGGGCAAGATGAAGCAGAAATATATTGTCAGAAATTTCGGAAATGGTCGGTGCTTACTCAGTGGAATGAGTGCGCCCTGGCTGCAAGATTCAGAGATGGCCTTTCTGAGGCCATTAAAGATGTTATGGTGGGGTTCCCTGCGCCTACAGGTCTGAATGAGTCTATGACTATGGCTATTCAGATTGATCGGCGTTTACGGGAGCGCAAACCTGTGCACCATTTGGCGGTGTCTTCTGAACAGGCACCTGAGACAATGCAATGTGATAGAATTCAGTCCAGAAGTGAACGGCAAAACTATAGGCGGAAAAATGGGTTGTGTTTTTATTGTGGTGATTCAGCTCATGTTATATCAGCATGCTCTAAACGCACAAAAAAGGTTGATAAGTCTGTTGCCATTAGTACTTTACAGTCTAAGTTCATTCTGTCTGTGACTCTGATTTGTTCATTATCAGCCATTTCCGTCGATGCCTATGTGGATTCAGGCGCTGCCCTGAGTCTTATGGATTGGTCATTTGCCAACCGCTGTGGGTTTAGTCTGGAGCCTCTGGAAGTCCCTATTCCTTTGAAAGGAATTGACTCTACACCTTTGGCTATGAATAAACCTCAGTACTGGACACAAGTGACCATGCGTATGACTCCCGTTCATCAGGAGGTGATTCGCTTCCTGGTACTGTATAATTTACATGATGTCTTAGTGCTTGGTCTGCCATGGTTACAAACTCATAACCCAGTCTTGGACTGGAAAACGATGTCTGTGTTAAGCTGGGGATGTCAGGGGGTTCATGATGATGCACCTCCGATTTCTATCGCTTCATCTACTCCTTCTGAGGTTCCTGTATTTTTGTCTGATTATCGGGATGTTTTTGAGGAGCCTAAGCTCAATTCGCTTCCTCCTCACAGGGATTGCGATTGTGCTATAGATTTGATTCCTGGCAGTAAATTTCCTAAAGGTCGTTTGTTCAATCTGTCAGTGCCAGAGCATACTGCTATGCGGGATTATGTTAAGGAGTCCTTGGAAAAGGGACATATCCGCCCATCTTCGTCCCCTTTGGGAGCAGGTTTTTTTTTCGTGGCCAAAAAAGATGGTTCCTTGAGGCTTTATATAGATTACCGTCTTTTGAATAAGATTACAGTCAAATATCAGTATCCATTGCCATTGTTGACTGATTTGTTCGCTCGCATTAAGGGGGCTAAATGGTTCACTAAGATTGATCTTCGGGGTGCGTATAATCTTGTGCGGATAAAGCAGGGTGATGAGTGGAAAACCGCATTTAATACGCCTGAGGGCCATTTTGAGTATTTGGTGATGCCTTTTGGACTTTCTAATGCTCCTTCTGTCTTCCAGTCCTTTATGCACGATATTTTCCGTGAATATCTGGATAAATTTATGATTGTGTATTTGGATGATGTTTTGGTTTTTTCTGATGACTGGGAGTCCCATGTTCAGCAGGTCAGGAAGGTGTTTCAGGTCCTGCGGGCCAATTCTTTGTTTGTAAAAGGTTCAAAGTGTCTCTTTGGAGTCCAGAAGATTTCTTTTTTGGGGTATATTTTTTCCCCTTCTACTATTGAGATGGATCCCGTCAAGGTTCAGGCTATTTGTGACTGGACGCAGCCTACATCTCTTAAGAGTCTACAGAAGTTCTTGGGCTTTGCTAATTTTTATCGTCGTTTCATAACTAATTTTTCTAGTGTTGTTAAGCCTTTGACGGATTTGACTAAGAAGGGTGCTGATGTTGCTGATTGGTCTCCTGCGGCTGTGGAGGCCTTTCAGGAACTTAAGCGCCGGTTTTCTTCTGCTCCTGTGTTGCGTCAGCCAGATGTTTCGCTTCCTTTTCAGGTTGAGGTTGATGCTTCCGAGATTGGAGCGGGGGCGGTTTTGTCACAGAGAAGCTCCGATTGCTCAGTGATGAAGCCATGTGCGTTCTTTTCTAGAAAGTTTTCGCCCACTGAGCGGATATATGATGTTGGTAATCGGGAGCTTTTGGCCATGAAGTGGGCATTTGAGGAGTGGCGTCATTGGCTTGAGGGTGCTAGACATCGTGTGGTGGTCTTGACTGATCACAAAAATCTGATTTACCTTGAGTCTGCCAAGCGTCTGAATCCTAGACAGGCTCGTTGGTCACTGTTTTTCTCCTGTTTCGATTTTGTGGTTTCATACCTGCCAGGTTCAAAGAATGTGAAGGCGGATGCTCTTTCTAGGAGTTTTGTGCCTGACTCCCCTGGAAATTCTGAGCCCACTGGTATCCTTAGGGATGGGGTGATTTTGTCGGCTGTCTCCCCAGACTTGCGACGTGCTTTGCAGGAGTTTCAGGCGGATAAACCTGATCGTTGTCCGCCTGAAAGACTGTTTGTTCCGGATAATTGGACCAGTAGAGTCATCTCCGAGGTCCATTCTTCTGCGTTGGCAGGTCATCCTGGAATATTTGGTACTAGAGACTTGGTGGCCAGGTCTTTTTGGTGGCCTTCCTTGTCGAGGGATGTGCGTTCTTTTGTGCAGTCTTGTGAAGTTTGCGCTCGGGCTAAGCCTTGCTGTTCTCGGGCCAGTGGATTGTTGTCACCTTTGCCTATCCCGAAGAGGCCTTGGACGCACATTTCCATGGACTTTATTTCGGATCTCCCTGTCTCTCAAAAAATGTCCGTCATCTGGGTTGTGTGTGACCGCTTTTCTAAGATGGTTCATCTGGTACCCTTGCCTAAGTTGCCTTCCTCCTCTGAGTTGGTCCCTCTGTTTTTTCAGAACGTGTTTCGTTTGCATGGGATTCCGGAGAACATCTTTTCTGACAGGGGATCCCAGTTTGTGTCTAGATTTTGGCGGACGTTCTGTGCTAAGATGGGCATTGATTTGTCCTTTTCGTCTGCATTCCATCCTCAGACGAATGGCCAGACGGAACGAACTGATCAGACCTTGGAAACTTATTTAAGGTGTTTTGTTTCTGCTGATCAAGATGACTGGGTTACCTTTTTGCCGCTTGCCGAATTTGCCCTTAATAATCGGGCTAGTTCTGCTACCTTGGTTTCTCCTTTCTTTTGTAATTCGGGGTTTCATCCTCGTTTTTCCTCTGGTCAGGTGGAGCCTTCTGATTGTCCTGGAGTTGACATGGTGGTGGATAGGTTGCATCAGATTTGGAGTCATGTGGTGGACAATTTGAAGTTGTCCCAGGAGAGGGCTCAGCAGTTTGCTAATCGCCATCGCCGCGTGGGTCCTCGACTTCGTGTTGGGGACTTGGTGTGGTTGTCTTCTCGTTTTGTTCCTATGAAGGTCTCTTCTCCTAAGTTCAAGCCTCGGTTCATCGGTCGCTATAGGATCTTGGAAATTCTTAACCCTGTGTCGTTTCGTTTGGATCTCCCGGCATCGTTTGCTATTCATAATGTGTTCCATCGGTCGTTGTTGCGGAAGTATGAGGTACCTGTTGTTCCTTCGCTTGAGCCTCCTGCTCCGGTGCTGGTGGAGGGAGAATTGGAGTATGTTGTGGAGAAGATCTTGGATTCTCGTGTTTCCAGACGGAAACTCCAATATTTGGTCAAGTGGAAGGGTTATGGTCAGGAGGATAATTCTTGGGTGGTTGCCTCTGATGTTCATGCTGCTGATTTGGTCCGTGCATTTCATAGGGCTCATCCTGGTCACCCTGGTGGTTCTCGTGAGGGTTCGTTGACCCCTCCTCAAGGGGGGGGTACTGTTGTGGATTCTGTTTTTGGGCTCCCTCTGGTGGTTACAGATGGTACTGGGTGACTTGTGTTCTCTGCGGTCTCTGGTGTCCACCTGTTCTATCAGGATATGGGAGTTTCCTATTTAACCTGGCTTTCTTGTCATTTCCTCGCCGGCTATCAATGTAATCAGTGTGTCTTGTTACCTCTGCTTCCCGCTTCTGTAATCTTTAGGACAAGCTAAGTTTTTGATTTTCCTGTTCCACGTTTTGCTTTATTTTTGTCTTAGTCCAGCTTGCAGATATGTGATTCCTTTTTGCTGGTTGCTCTAGTGGGCTGATATTACTCCTCATGTTCCATGAGTTGGCACATGAGTTCAAGTAATTTCAGGATGGTTTTTTGTAGGGTTTTTCGCTGACCGCGCAGTTCACTTTTGTATCCTCTGCTATCTAGCTTTAGCGGGCCTCATTTTGCTGAATCTGTTTTCATAACTACGTATGTGCTTTCCTCTCATTTCACCGTCATTACATGTGGGGGGCTGCTATTTCTGTGGGGTGTTTCTCTGGAGGCAAGAGAGGTCTGTGTTTCTTCTAATAGGGGAAGTTAGTCCTTCGGCTGGCGCGAGACGTCTAGGAATCATCGTAGGCACGTTCCCCAGCTACAGCTAGTTGTGTGTTTAGGTTCAGGATCGCGGTCAGCTCAGTTTCCATCACCCTAGAGCTTGTTTTGTTTTTTGTGCTTGTCCTTTTGTGATCCCCTGCCATTGGGATCATGACAGTCGGGATCACCAGGCTATGGCAAGCCCCTTAGACCGTGCGCAGAGCATGGTCTAAGGGGGTTGTGTCAGTGCAAAACTGACAGTTATAAATCATTGCAATGCTTGTGCATTGCAATGGTTTATAATAGCAACCAGGCATATGAAAGTGAAAATCCAATAAAAAGACTAAGTAAAAAAGTAAAAAAAAAGTTAAAAAAAAGTATTTTTTTTTTAATTCGCAAAAAAATTTGCATTTTTATGTAAAAAATAAATAAATAAAAAAGCGCACGTTAGGTTTCGCCATGTCTGGAATGATCCACTGTATAAAACAGTCACACTTGTTTACCCCTTCAGTGAACACCGTGAAGAAAAAACAAAACAAAACAATGCTTCTTCATCATACTGCCAAACAAAAAGTGGAATACAACAGCTCCATCAGTGGAAAAATAAAAAAGTTATAGCTCTCAGAATAAAGCAATACAAAAATAATATTTCTTTCTATAAAATAGTTTTTATTGTGTAAAAGTATCAAAACATAAATAAATATAAATGTGGTATCGCTGTAATTGTACTGTCCCAAAGAATAAATCTGCCTTACCAATTTTGCCAAATGCGGAACGGCATAAAAATATATAATTCCTGAACTGCTCTTTTTTGTTAATTCTGGCTCCCAAAAATTGGAATAAAAAATGATTAAAAAGCTTTATGTGCCCGAAAAAGACATCAATAAAAATATCAACTTGTCTCGCAAAAAATAAGCCCTCATATGACTGCCAGCTGAAATATGGAAAAATTATAGCACACATTTTTTTAGTGTGTGACAGCAGCCATTTATAAAAAAAACTATATAAATCAGGTATCGCTGTAATCGCATCGACCCGAAGAATAAAGTCACCTAATCACTTATACCGCACGAGGAAAGACGTAAAAAATAAATAAAACCAATTCTTCACCTGACGTTGATTTGTTCATTTTGCCTTGGCTTGGCTCACATTTATCCTGTGCTCTGCGCTGAGCACTTACACCAGGGTTTCTGTGTAAATCTCTGAAATACGTGATTCAAACAGAGCCCCCAATGGAAGATTCCCTATAATGAGGCAGATGGAGACTGTGGACACAGTCTGGCTTATGATCCAGCGGTGTCCATCTTTTTAGGTGTTCATAAAAGCATGGTCCATCACAGTTTTGTGGACTTCTGAAAAAAAGGACAATGCTGAAAAGAAGCAAGATGGAATCCAGAGTAACTCTGTGGCCTCATTATAGTGAGTGGCTCCCTCAGGGATTTCATCTGAATCATGTCACTTGGAGATTTAGATGGAAATTCCGATATAAGTGCTCACTGAAGAGTGCAGGATAAATGTGATCCCAAATGTTATGTAAAATGTTCCCAACAAAAGCTTCAAATCAATTCACAAAAAAAGCAAGTCCCCACTCAGGACAGTCATGTGTTAACGGAAATATAGGGGTCTTCTATGTTACTTGCAGTACAAAGGCTCTGGAGAAGTGAAATGGCTCCTCACCCCATAAAAAAAATTCCGCAAATTCTGAGATCCCAAATCCAAATGCCCCCCTTCCCTTCTGAGCCCCAGTGTAACCTGTTTGGCATTTATTTAGCGATGAGAGCCCACCTAACTTATGGGTGCGTGTCTGCAAAAGTATTAGCTGGGAATGACGTACTGGTGACTGCAACGTACTGGTCACTGCAACTTACTGGTCACTAAAATGGCAGTTTGCAATTTTCACTCAGCAACATCCACTACTACTTGTTTCTGGAAAACACCCACGGAGTGAAAATCGTCACTACAACAGTAGATACCTTCCCAAAGGGGTATAGTTTTCAAAGTGAGGTCACTTGAGGGGGGATTCTGCTCTTCTAGCACTTAGGGGCTCTGTATATGAAGTCTGCAAACCAGTGGCGTAAATACAAAGTGAGGGGCCCCGATGCAAACTTTCAAATGGGCCCCTCCCCGCGCCAAAATATTTCCCACCGAAATTCACATTTTCCCTATTCATTTTGCACACTATAGTTTTGTTGCAATGTTGTATAATCTGACCTAATACTGCCCTGTAATCGCTGAGAAAAATGATTTTATAACTAACATGTCTCTATACTAATTAGGGCGATGTCTTCGGAAGTGCAGACTCTGGGCGTTCATGTCCTCCCTCGCTCTAATTCCAAGCGCACTCCCGGCGTTTGAAATCTGTGTGCTGTTTCTTCCTGGTATGACGCTGCAGTGCGTCATTTCCGGACCTGTGCAGTGTGGGAGTGTATTGGATGTACTGGTTGGCTCCGGAACATGCGCACTGCACATTCTGACGCTGGCAAGTACACGCAATACTCCCCCACAGTGCACATGTTGGGCTCTGCCCACAGCCATGTACCATTCTTCCCAACTCGGAAATTTACAGCCCGTACACACACAGCTTCGCTCCGAGAACCCCGTACACACACGGCTCTGCTCCGTACACCTTGTACACACGGCTTCGCTCCGAGAACCCCGTACACACGCGGCTCGGCTCCGTACACCTTGTACACACACGCCTCTGCTCCGTACACCTTGTACACATGCGGCTCTGCTCCGTTCACCTTGCACACACGGCTTCACTCCGAGAACCCCATACACAAGCGGCTCTGCTCCTTACACCTTGAACACATGCGGCTCTGCTCCTTACAGCTTGAACACACGCGGCTCTGCTCCTTACACTTTGCACACACGCGGCTCCACGCCTTACACCTTGTACACACGCGGCTCCGCTCCTTACACCTTGTACACACGCGGCTCTGCTCCTTACACCTTGTACACATGCGGCTCCGCTCCTTACACCCGCGGATCTGCTCCGTACACCTCACACACACAGCTCCGCTTTGTACACTCCATACACACGCTTCTCCGCTCCGTCCACCCCATACACACGCGGCTCCGCTCCATACACCTCATAAACACGCAGCACCACTTCATACACCCCATACATACACGACTCCGCTCACCTCTTTCACCCTCGGCTCAGCTTTGTACACCTTGTACACACCTGACTCCGCTCCGTACACCTTGTACACATTGCTCCACTACACACATACACGGCTCCACTCTGTACACCTTGTACACACACGGCTCTGTTACATCCACACTGTAAACCCCTCCTGACCCCACACAGAAACATCCCCTCATTCAGCACCATGACAATCAAGCACAGCAAAGTCCTGCATACACTGAGGCCACTGATCATGTGACCCCTGACTCCTCCCCTCCTGTGACCTCATCACAGGTCCTGTGCGCACAGAACAGGTGTGTGTGTGTGTGTACGCGCATGTGTCAGCTGTAAGCAGCACATCAGCACTTTACAGCCACTTCACTCACCAGATGCTGCCTTCCAAATCTGTCAAGCTTCAGTGACAGTCACGCCCAGCCCTTCTGCTAGGTCACATGTCCTTCACGGACACGCCCACTCGCCGGACACTGCTGTAAGTCTGGGGAAGCTGTGGGCGTGGCCAACAGGGTGCGTGACTTGTCTGCTTGTTTGCTGGACTGGGCGGGCCCTTAAACACTCAGGTCCAGTCACAGCTGTGACCCCTGCGACCGCAGTTGTTACGCCCCTGCTGAAAACTATTCTAGGAAAATCTGTGCTCCAGCAGGCAAATAGCGCTCCGTTCCACCCGAGTTTCATTGTGTGGCTAAGCAGTACTGTACAGCCACATATGGGTTACTTCTACATTCAGCAGAAATTGTGGGATAAATTTGGTGCCATTTATACCAATTTCCCAGTGTGAAAATGTAAAATCTGTGGCTAAAACAACATTTTGGTGGTAAAAATGGAATTATTTTTATTTTAATGCCCAATGGTATAACATTTTGTGACACACCTGTGATATCAATATGATCACTGCACTCCTAGATTAATTAATTGAGAGTGGATCCTGGCACTCGTAAACTATAACAGTAAAATCTGCATTATAATATGGCACTCCTTCCCTTCTGAGCTTTGCACTGTGCCTGAAAAGTATTTCCCAATTACATGTAGAGTATTAGTGACATTTTTACAACAAACTGAGGTCCATTTTTTCCTACTAGCCCTTAGAAAAATTAATAACACAACATTTTAGTGGTAAAAATGTAATTATTTTTTCTTCACCGCCCAATGGTATTACATTCTGTGAGGCACATGTGGTGTCAATATGATCACTGCACCCCTAGATGAATTCATTGGGGAGTGTAGTTTATAAAATGAGGCCAAATATGGGGGTTTCTTCTCTTCTAGCACCTCGGGGGCTCTGCCAATATGACAAGGCACCCTCAAACCATTCCAGCAAAATCTAAACTCCAATATGGAACTTCTTCCCTTCTAAGCTTTGCACTGTTCCTCAAAAGTAGTTTTCGCCCACATATGGAGTATCAGTGTACTCAGGATATTTTGCACAACTAGTTTTCTCCTGCTACCCTTGTGAAAAATAAAAACATGGGGCTAAAACAACATGTTTGGGGGGAAAATATATTTTTTTTCATTTTTACAGATCAACATTGTAAAATTCTGCGAAGCACCTGTGGGTTCAAGGTGCTCTCCACATGTCTAGATAAATTCCTTGAGGGTTCTAGTTTGTGGGGGGGTTTCCACTGTGTAAGCATACCAAGGGCTCTCCAAATGCAACTTGACACCTGTACATCATTCCATAAAAGTCTGCGTTCCAAAATGTCACAACCTTTCTGAGCCTTGCTATGCGGAGCTTTCCCGCACCTATGGGGTGCCTGCATACTCAAGAGAAATTGTACAACAAATTTTGTAGTCCATTTTCTCCTGTTACCTTTGTATCGGTCTAGTTTCCAAAATGGAGTGGGATTCCACTGTTTAGACACATTAAGGGCACTCCAAATGCAACGTGGTGTCCGCTGATGATTCCAGCCAATTTTACGTTCCAAAAGTCAAACGGTGCTCTTTCCCTTCCAAGCCCTGCTGTGTGCTCAAACAGTAGTTTTCCCCCTCATATAGGGTTTCAGCGTACTCAGGAGAAATTGCACAGATAATTTTGTTGTCCATTTCCTCCTGTTACCCTTGTGAATTTGGTTTTAGAGTAACATTTTTGTAAAAAAAAAGTTAAATGTTAATTTTTCCTTCCATATTCCATTAATTCTTGTGAAACACCTGAAGGGATAATAAACTTCTTGAATGTGGTTTTGAGTACTTTGAGGGGTGCAGTTTTTAGAATGCTGTCACTTTTGGGTATTTTCTGTTGGCATATGCAACAGATTGGGACTTATTATAAGTGAAAGGAGGACTTTATACTAACCAGACAGCAGATGGCGATAGTGTGTAAAGTAATATACTTGCTGTAATGTGGGGAGGGAAGCTCTCAGTGGTTGGTTGTTTACTTACTTTCGGTTTTGCTTTTCTTCATGAATGTGTTGTCTTCAGTGCACGGACTGTGTGACACTGAATTGTATCTCATGTTTATCCAGTATGAAGTAAATACTGTTTACTCAAGATATCTTGCTGATTGAAGCTTTCCTAAGTACAGCGGTGACTGCAAGAAGACACACTCTGCAACATTTTCTGAAATATAGGCCGCTCAAAGTCACTTCAATGTGATGTGATCCCTAAAAAACTGGTTTTGTACATTTTGTTGGAAAAATAAGAAATTTGCTGGTCAACTTTTAACCCTTCTTACTTCCTAACAAAGAAAAGTTTCAAAAATTGTGCTGATGTAAAGTAGACATATGGGAAATGTTATTTATGAACTATTTTGTGTGACACGTTTCTCTGGTTTAAGGGCATAAAATTTCAGATTTTTTTTCACAAATAAACACAAGTCATGTCAAACAAATTTTACCACTAACATAAAGTACATTATGTCACAAAAAACACAGGAATCAATGGGATCCATTTAAGCGTTCCAGAAGTATTACCATATACAGCTCTGGCAAAAATTAAGAGACCACTGCAAAATTTTCAGTTTGTCTGATATTTCTCTTTATAGGTATACTAGCTATTGAACCCGTTCTACGCCCGGGTGGCGAGCATTTATATTGGTATATGGTCTCCATCCTGGTATGTGCTGCTCCATCCTGTGCCCTAATCTTGTCATGTGCTGCTCCCATCCTGCGCCCCCATTCTGACATGTGCTGCTCCCATCCTGCGCCTCCATTCTGACATGTGCTGCACCCATCCTGCGTCCCCATCCTGTAATGTGCTGCTCCCATCCTGCGTCCCCATCCTGTCATATGCTGCTCCCATCCTGCGCCCCCATTCTGACATGTGCTGCTCCCATCCTGCGCCCCCGTTCTGTCATGTGCTGCCCTATTCTGTCATGTGCTGCTCCCATCCTGCGCCCCCGTTCTGTCATGTGCTGCTCCCATCCTGTGCCACCGTTCTTTAATTTGCTGCTCCCATCCATATGCCCCATACGCTGCTCCATAAAGGTTTATGGCCCCCATAAAATTCTCCATAGTATATGCCCCGTACACTGCTCCATAAAGGTTGATGGCCCCCATAAGATGCTCCATAGTATATGCCCCCGTACACAGCTCCATAAAGGTTTATGGGCCCCATAAGATGCTCCATAGTATATGCCCCCGTACACTGCTCCATAAAGGTTTATGGCCCCGATAAGATGCTCCATAGTGTATGCCCCGTACGCTGTTCCATAAAGGTTTATGGCCCCCATAAGATGCTCCATGGTATATGCCCCCGTACACTGCTCCATTATCGTTTATGGCCCCCATAAGATGCTCCATAGTGTATGCCCCGGACGCTGTTCCATAAAGGTTTATGGCCCCCATAAGATGCTCCATACTATATGCCCCCGTACACAGCTCCATTATGGTTTATGGCCCCTTAAGATGCTCCATAGTGTATGCCCCGTATGCTGCTGCAATATATATTAAAAAAAAATACCATACTCACCTATGGTTGCTGGGCGCCGAGTGCTGGGGGGCCTGAGCAGGCGGGGACACCGGCGCGCTGTGGGGGTCAGGTGCCGGTATCGCCGCCAGCTCAGGCCCCCCAGCACTTACTATATTCACCTGGCCCCGTTCCACCGCTGCGCGCCGCCATCTTCCCAGTCCTCTGGCTGTGACTGGTGAGTCAGAGGGCGGCGCCGGCGCGCATTAAGTGCGTCATCGCGCCCTCTGAACTGAAGGTCACAGGCCGAGGACCGGGAAGATGGCGGCGCGCAGCGGTGGAACGGGGCCAGGTGAATATAGCTCATACTTACCCTCCTGGCGGTCCCTGCTTCTCTGTTGGAGATCGCGGTGTGCGTTCAGTGTTTACGCATACCGCGATCTCCTGGGAGCGTCACTCTGAGGCCCAGACTGCTCCGGCGCTTGCGCTTGCGCAGTCTATAAAGGCTTCGGACAGAGTGACGCTCCCAGCGTTATATTATAGATTTTTGAGTGCAATGTAAATTGCTCTTTTATTCTATAAACTACTGACAACGTATTCGAATTTCCAAGCACTAAATTTTGTATTTATTTTCAGATAATGAGAAATTGTCAAAATAACAAAAAAATCATTGCTTGCAGACCTCAAATAATGCTAAGAAAACAAGCTCATAATCATTTAGAAATAACAATACCGATGTTTTAATTCAGGAAGAGTTCAGAAATCAATATTTTGTTGAATAACCAGGATTTTTCATCACAGCTTTCATGCGTCTTTCCTTCGGTAAATAAGATTTGGTTCAGGTGATCAACTAACCAACTTTCCACCCTACTCTCAAGATCACAACTCACCACCTGTGCACTTGACCCGATCCCATCCCACTTCATCCCAATCATGCTTCAAACATGCCTCAATCACACCTATCCTCAAAAAGTCCTCTCTTGACCCATCCTCTGTATCTAGCTATCTCCCAAAATCACTTCTCCCCTTTGCCTCAAAACTACTGGAACAACATGTCCATTTCGAACTGTCCTCCCACCTCTTTTCCTGCTCCCTCTTTGACCCCTTACAATCTGGCTTTCGGCCTCATCACTCTACTGAAACTGCCCTAACTAAAGTCACCAATGACCTGCTGACTGCCACAGCCAAGCGACACTACTCTGTCCTCCTTCTCCTGGACCTGTCCTCTGCCTTTGACACAGTGGACCCCTCCCTATTACTACAGACCCTCTCATCTCTTGGCATCACAGACTTGGCCCTATCCTGGATCGCATCATACCTAAAAGACCGGACATTCAGTGTCTCCCACTCACTCACCACCTCCTCACCTCGCCCCCTATCTGTCGGAGTCCTGTAAGGTTCAGTACAAGGGCCCCTGCTCTTCTCCATTTACACCTTTGGACTGGGACAGCTCATAGAATCTCATGGCTTGCAGTATCACCTCTATGCTGATGACACACAAATCTACCTCTGTGGACTAGATATCACCTCCCTACTAACCAAAATCCCACAATGTCTGTCCGCTATTTCATCCTTCTTCTCTGCTAGATTTCTAAAACTTAACATGGACAAAACAGAATTCATCATCTTTCCCCATCTCACTCGACTCTCCCAACAAAGCTATCCATTAAAATAAATGGCTGCTCATTCTCCCCAGTTCCACAAGCTCGCTGCCTGAGTGTAATCCTTGACTCTGATCTCTCCTTCAAACCACATATCCAGGCCCTTTCCATCTCCTGCCGACTTCAACTCAAAAACATCTCCCGCATCCGTACATTCCTCAAACTAGAATCTGTAAAAACTATAGTGCATGCCCTCATCATCTCCCATCTTGACTACTGCAACCTCCTGCTGTGTGACCTCCCCTCTAACACTCTCGTGCCCTTCCAATCTATCTTAAACTCTGCTGTCCGACTAATCCACCTATCTCCCCGCTATTCTCCGGCTTCTCCTCTCTGTCAGTCTCTTCACTGGCTCCCCATTACCAAGAGACTCCAGTTCAAAACCCTAACCACGGCATACAAAGCCATCCACAACCTGCCTCCTCCATACATTTGTGACCTCCTTTCCCGGTACCTACCAGCAAGCAACCTCCGATCCTCACAAGATCTCCTTCTCGACTCCCCTCTTATCTCTTCTTCTCACAATCGCATACAAGATTTTTTCCACGCATCCTCCCTCCTCTGGAACTCTCTACCCCAACATATCAGACTCTCGCCTACTGTGGAAACCTTCAAAAGGAACCTGAAGACCTACCTCTTTCAAAAAGCTTACAACCTGCAGTAACCATCGATCCACCAAACCGCTACACGACCAGCAAATGCCCTCACCTATTGTATCATCACCCATCCCTTGTAGATTGTGAGCCCTCGTGGGCAGGGTCCTCTCTCCTCCTATGCCAGTCCTGACTTGTATTGATTAAGATTATTGCACCTGTTTTTTATTATGTATACCCCTCCTCACATGTACAGCGCCATGGAATAAATGGCGCTATAATAATAAATAATAATAATCAGAAGCTCATTAAGTAGAATGAGGTGTACTCTGGTTGGAATTCAACTGACACTGGAATGGAATGGTTGTCAGACATGTAGAGGAGCTGATTTTTATAAAACTGTGCAGTGGTCTCTTAATTTTTACCAAAGCCGTATAGTGGCACTAGTCAGATTTGTAAAATTTAGCTTGGTCATGAAGGTGAAAACAGGCTTGGGGTGAAGGCGCTAACATAGGAAATTTTATTTTGCCTTGCAAATGTTAATACTACTGATGTATAAAATGGATGCCAATATAGATGAAAAACAGTGCATTTTTTCCTGGATGAAAATCAGTAATATTTAATATACTCATGTGATCTTAGTGTCATCTACAGTATATCCTCCTGTGAAGTTCAGCTACAAGCTGGGCTTCATAGGAGAAGATCAATTTGACCGCATGATCAGGTTCCCAAGTGGACGAAAAAATTACGTAAAAAAAAATCTTTAATAAAATATGTAAAAGTTAAAATCATCCGCCTTTTTCCCCTTCACAAATAAAGACATTAAAAATAAAAATAAACATATTTGGTTTTCTAGTGTCTGAAAAAGTCCAATCTATCAAAATGTGAAATATTTAAACCGTATAGCAAAATGATAAAAAGGAAAAAAAAAGCTAAATACACGAATTGTGATTTTTCAGTCACCGCACTACACCCCAAAAAATAAAATAAGAAGTGATTAAAATGCCGTATGTATCCCAAAATCGTATCGATAAAAATATCAGCTCATAGTGCAAAAACCGAGCCCTCACCCATCTCCATGGAGGAAATAATTAAAAGGTTGTGGGTCTTAGACACAAATAAAACTTTTATTTCACAAGCTTCTGAATTTTTTTGAACCACTAAAATATATATATAAAAAAATATGTTTTGGTTTGATGTACTGAACTGGAGAATCATATTACTAGGTAATTTTTACTGTATAATAAAAGCCGTAAAAGCAAATTAAAAAAAAACAAAAATGGCGGGATTGTTTTTTTGTTTTTTTATTTTCACCAATTCATCTTACCGTATTTTTTTTTTTTTAGTACATTATATGATAAAATGAATGGAGTCATGCAAGACTACAAAAACAAGGTCTCATATTGCTGACAAAAAAAATGAAAGGTTTGGCTCATGGTGCAAGGGGAGGAAAAAACGAAAGCTCAAAAACTAAAATGTCTGGGTGCCTTCAGATCTGATTCTTCAGTTAGCACAGAAACGAAAGCAGCAATTTGTATTACAAAAAAATGTCAGATGTTTGCTATGTCGCTAGATGTAAATACACCCTAAACTTGAACCCAACTACAGGTACAAACACCTAATGCCTGGAAATAATTAGTAGGTATTACCATGAGGTATCCGTGGCAACAGCAGGACACAAAGATGTCATCCTTGATTTCTCTTAAGTGGTACCAGGAATAGATGATAAACCATAGCATAACGCTTTCAGTTGGATATTTTGTAGCTGTAAACTGCACTGGCTCTGTCACAACTCAGTTGCCGAGTGTCCCGGGATCAAGGGCTCCTTCCCTGTCCCTAAAGCTAGGGGTGCCCTAGCTCGCCCTGTTCCCCGGATTACTTCTGATGGTGAAGACGCCGGGGCCACGTACCTTGTCATAGCTCCTGAATCCACCCTCAGTCTGTACACTTACTCCACCCAGGGAAGAGGGGGGTAGTAGTGTACCGTAATACACCAACCAGACTAACAAGGTAATACGAACAGGGGTAATGACAATGAGTGCTAGCCAGGACCCAGATTATATAGGAGATGGGAGTACCTAACAGTGCACAGCTGAGAACCTAAATGATCCAGGAGTGCGCAACATAGCAGATTAACCCTTGTACTGCCAAATTAAATTTACACCGTAATATAAGAAGGTTAAGTGTTTCTAATCAGTGCGGGAAAAGGAGAAATCAGAAGTTGTGATGTTCTGGCTCCACTCTGTTGCAGTAAACCTGTGACAGACTCACTCAATAATATCAATAGGCAGCGTTCACAGGTTGAGGCCGTGGTGTATTTTTGGAGTGATCATGGTAAATTGCATTATTTTTGCCGCAATTTTTGAAAACCATTGTAAAACAGTCAGATATTGCTGTGGAAAAAACACTCATGATGTGTGAATGCAGCTTTTAAACTGTAAGATAATCGTGGACAAGCATTCTTAAGAACACTTGTTTCACAATAATCTTTAAATGTAAAACAGACTGCTTATCACTCAATGAACAAGCAAAACGCTTGTCTATCGAATGAAATAATCTTTTGGGCAACATAAAAAATCCTGTTCTCAGTGGTGCATTGTCCTGTGTAAACAGGACCAGCACTGCTAATAAATATGGCAGCCTATGTGCTGTTACTGATCTATTACTTATCTCTCACCCAGCATCCTTTACTGCGGCCTGCCTGTGTAAACCAGTGGGCAACAGAGCTCTTGAGATGATCAATTGTGACCCGGTCCAAGGTTAAGAGGGCTCACTTACACCAATGCTTTTTTCAGTTGAATGTGTGCCCTCAGATGCACATTCAATTGAATTGTATAGCGCTGCAGAGAGCAACTGGCTCCTTGCACTACAACTCATATATCAGTCATTGGCCTAGCAGAGACTGGCAGCTATCGTCAGTGTGTCCGTTGTGAAAAAAGAAAAATTCTGTTTTTTTAATGTGTATGTGTAAGGAGTGGTGGAGAACCTCACGTGCCTCCGCTTCCCTGGACACTGTCCACATGATTACTTGCGGCACCTCATTGTTATTAATGTGTAGTGTAATGTTTATGTACTGTGATGTATTGTATCTGCCATGTACTGTGTATATGTTTAGGATTAGGGATAGAAGCTAGCATAGAGTAATAGTAGGGTTAGAATAGAGGGGGGGGGGCACATTAGAGAAAGAGAATAGGATAGATAAGAATGTTAGTTTAGGCACAGGCAGCAAGGTGTTTTATTCAGTGGGGTGGGGTGAGAGCAGAGCAGCACAGAGCAGGGAGATATAGGAAAGGGACTTCCTGTTTAGAATCAGACGCCGGGGCAGTCTGCCCAAGGGCAGGATGCATACAATGAGACAGTTACAGGCCGTGGGGGTAAAGCTGCAGACGGCAGTAAGGGACCCCAGGCTGGAGACTAGTGCAGTTGAGCACCAGCTCAACAGAATCATCCCCAGGAAGGACAAGGGGCTGATAGGGAGCTGGTGATGCTGAAGGTACAGATGGGACACAAACTGTCCAAAGATGCTGCCCGGATGGCAGAGAAAAGAAAGTGCAGACAGGACAGAGCCTGGCTAGAGGTACGGCCATGAACAGCGAGAGTAAATCTGAGAGAAATGACAGAGATACTAGAGTCTGCTCGGAAGGCAAGGAAAGGACAGGAAACGTTGCCCTGTGTGAACTGTCTTGCCAATGTGAAGGATGCCTTGCTGTTTAGTGAAGTTAAACTGTTAGAAAAGAACTGTGATTTTGTGGTGTTTCATGGAGCCTGGGAGCCAGAAGCTGGAGTAACAGAAACTGGGGGAATTTCACCAACAGAAGTGAGTACTCTACTGTACCCATCTCTCCATGTGCAAGGTGCCGGGGTGCTCACTGACTGTGTCTTAGTCACTGACTGTGTCCACGCCTACCACCCCGTGCCACCTTGTTACATATTCACATGCAGGAGAATGGGGAACATTGTTACAGTATTAGGCCAGGATTGGGGACATTAGTACAGGAAGGGGGACATTATTACAGGAAGGGGGCATTATTACAGAATGAGGGACATTATTACAGGAGAGGGGACATTATTATAGGAGGGGGGCATTTTTACAGGTTGGGGGACATTATTACAAGATGAGGGATATTATTGCAGGATGGGGGCCAAAATTACTATATTAGGCCAATTGAAAAACAAGATTATTTTATGGGGCCAATTGGGGGAAAAAAAATTAAGTATACAAAATTATGGAAAATAAACGTATGCATCTATTGCCGCATCTGGAACGACCCAAGCTATAAAACTATACCGTAACCCTTGTGATAAACACTGTTAATATCGTATATACTCGAGTATAAGCCGAGATTTCCAGCCCAAATTTTTGGGCTGAAAGTGCCCCTCTCGGCTTATACTCGAGTCACGGTGGGCGGCAGGGTCGGCGGGTGAGGGGGAGACGGCGCTGAGGCATACTTACCTGCTTCCGGGGCTCCTGGCGCTGTCCCTGCAGTCCCACGGTCTCCGGGTGCCGCAGCTCTTCCCCTGTTCAGCGGTCACGTGGGACCGCTCATTAGAGAAATGAATATGGACTCCACTCCCATAGGGGTGGAGCCGCATATTCATTTCTCTAATGAGCGGTAACGGTAACCGCTGATAGAGGAAGAGACTGCGGCACCGAAGACCAGCTGTCCGGGGGAAGGAGCGGGACGCCGGGAGCAGGTAAGTATTTCATATTCACCTGTCCACGTTCCACACGCCGGGCGCCGCTCCATCTTCCCGACGTCTCTGCGCCCTGACTGTGCAGGTCAGAGGGCGCAATGACGCGCCGCCCTCTGCCTGATCAGTCAGTGCAGAGAGATGCCGGGAAGGGACGCCGAGGAGCTGCAAGCAAGAGAGGCATGGCATTTTTTTTTTATTGCAGCAGCAATGGCACAGCTTTCTATGGTACATCTATGGGGCAATAATGAACGGTGCAGAGCACTATATGGCACAGCTATGGGGCAATAATGAACGGTGCAGAGCACTATATGGCACAGCTATGGAGCAATAATGAACGGTGCAGAGCACTATATGGCACAGCTATGGGGCAATAATGAATGGTGCAGAGCACCATATGGCACAGCTATGGGGCAATAATGAACGGTGCAGAGCACTATATGGCACAGCTATGGAGCAATAATGAACGGTGCAGAGCACTATATGGCACAGCTATGGGGCAATAATGAATGGTGCAGAGCACTATATGGCACAGCTATGGGGCAATAATGAACAGTGCAGAGCACTATATGGCACAGCTATGGGGCCATTATGAACGGTATGGAGCATCTATTTTTATTTTTGAAATTCACTGGTAGCTGCTGCATTTTCCACCCTAGGCTTATACTCGAGTCAATAAGTTTTCCCAGTTTTTTGTTGCAAAATTAGGGGGGTCGGCTTATACTCAAGTCGGCTGATAATCGAGTATATACAGTATATAAAAAACATACCAAAAATGCTTAAAAAATAACAAATAATGGTATCACTGAAAAACATTATAAAACAACACACCAAAAATGACAAAAAAAAAAGAATGCCCCCCAAAAAAACATAAAAAATAAAAAAAACAGGTCAAAAACATTTTTTAAAATGATCGCTATTGTCTTGCCAAATTTTTTTTCTATGTGCAGCCAATTTATCCAGCTGAGTTTGAGATGCCTAGTGTAAATGGATCTTTAGACTGGTGCAATTGTTTATGAAGCCTAAAAATGTAGTATGCAGAAAAAAGGATGCTATGCAGTGCAGTGCAGAAAGATGGATGCTCTGTTATCACAAGTGCTCCCCAGTTTTGGCGCTACATCAATGTTCATTAAGAAAGATTTATGCTAAATTTCCACAATAAGTATTAGGTGCCTTTTTTTCTGCCGCATATTTTTGTGTGCAAAAATGCAGCATGTTACAGTTTTTAGCAGAGTGTAGGGATTATAGAAATCTGATCATTACTGGACTTTTATTTTACGCTGCATAATTGGACCTGCGATGCAGTTTTGAAATTTGCATCATGTCAATCTTTGTTTCTGTAGATATGTTCTCTATTGGCAGATTTTCCCCATAGACTACATACAACGCATCTGTTTTTATTGGGAAGCAGAAATGGAAAAAGGCATATTATCCGCAAGTGACTTTATCAATAAAGTTTTAAACCAAACCTGTCATTAGGATTTTGCTCAGTAAACTACAGACAGTGTCAGGTTGGTGCTGTTATGCGGATTAAAATGATACCTTGGTTGATGAAATCAGTCTTGTGGTTATTGTTTAGGCTAGTTTCACACGTCCTGATATTTGCGGTATCGGTAAGCACGGTACCGGAGATATCCGTGTCCGTGTGTGTCCTACATGCGGAACACATGTGGCAACCGTGTGGTGCCCATGTGCCGCATCAGAACTACACGGACAGCCGTGGGGGAAGCAGCGCCACAGTAAGCGATGTTCACCTGCGTGCGGTGCTGAAGACAGCTGTCATCCGTTCTCCCCTGCTCGCCGTCTGAGAATGAATGAAAAAAAAAAAGCGCCAAGTCTGGAGCTTTGCCGGGTTCTTCCCACTTGCCATGTAGCAGTGACAAGTGGGGTAATGAGGGGTTAATATGCAATAGAAAAAAATCGGCTATAAGCCGCAGCCAGCTCACCATCCAGACCATAGATAATTGAGCACAGAGATTCGTCCAGACCAAGACGCCAAGCAATTGCAGTATACGAAAACGTGGAAACTCCAGCTCCAATAAAATGGCAAAATTCTTTATTAGTCCAACTTCATTAAAACGGACATCCTTACAGAGTAAACAGGACGCAGGTAGTTATACTGCAATGAGGGGTTAATGTCACCTTCCTATTGTAAGGTGACATTAAGCCAGCTTAGTAATGGAGAGGTGTCAATAAGACACCTCTCTATTACTAATCCTATAGTAGTTAAAGGGTTAATCAAACACCACACAGTAAGAAAAAAGTCTTTTAATGAAATAAAACAATATACACAGTTTTTCCATCTTTTTTAGACTGCCATTCCAAGAGAAGCCCTCGATCTCCTGTAAAAAATGTCAAAATAATAAACCAACAATATACCCATAGCTGTCCGGCGTACAGTCAGTCCCATGCAGTAATCCATATCTAGGGGAATGTGCAGTTTCCAACCGGGAGCACTGCTAATTTGACCGCTCCCGGCTGTAAACTACTGGGGAATGAATGAAATGCTGGGAGCGGAGCATCAGTGACTAGCGGTGATGGCACCGAAGCTGCACTCCATGTCGGCCTGAATTAAAATGAACTCTTCAGCGTGGGAAAATGCCACGGAGGACAGTGTACACTGTTCTCTGTGTGCATGTGTGCAGGACGCTTGGCGGCCCGCGTGTCCGGGTAAAAACGGACATGTCTGCGTGTTTTGCACATGGACACACGGTCCGTCAAAAGACGCTGACATCTGCATAGACCTGTTCATTTGAATAGGTCTACGTGTGTCAATGTCTTCGGTACGTGAGAAAACTGTCACTACAAGTACCGGAGGCACTGACGTGTGAAACCGGCCTTAATCTGTATTTGTAGTTTTCAGTTGATGAGATTCTGATGCTCCAGGGCTGGGCTGGGGGGTGCCTTCATGTGGTGTTCTGTTCTGATATTCAAACTTATGGGCTTATGACAGGTCACTCATCATTCAGTGACCTGCCTCCTATTTTAAATACTGCCCTTGCGCAGTTCAAATTTAACTACTGCACCAGCGCCGCAGCCATATTGTTGGAGGAAAAAAAATTGGCTACTACAAAATGGTCCCGGCGCTTGCGTGGTAACATCTATTGGCAGATAGATGCTACTGCGCATGTGCTGCCGGCGCCATTTTGCCAATATTTTTTTCCTCCAACGAAATGGTGTCATAAGTCCATAAGGATGAATATGAGAACAAAGCACCACATAAAGATCAACCAAGGTATCATTTTAATCAGAGTAACGGTGGCAACCTGACAGTGTCTTTAGAATACTGCAACATCCTGATGACAGGTTTGCTTTAACAAACCTAAGTAGCAAAAAGTTTACAAAACAAAGTTTTACTTTAAACATGTCATATCATGTCATACCACTCAAAAACACAATGAAAAATGCAAGTAACCTAAATTAGCTAATAGGTGTAGAAATGCTCAGAAAATCTGCAACATCAAAAACTCACCAAATAGTCATCTTGGGAACTTAGTCTGTGTATTACATGCAGTTGTTGACAGATAGGTAGGAATATGAGAAACTTCTCTTCACACATACATACCTTACAAAATTACTAAAAGCACCATGAATAACTGAATGTAAAAAGGTGCATGAGTATGAGCCACAAGATCACTTGGAAGCACATAAGATTGGTCTTTTTGAGTGAGACAACCGAGCAGTGCACATAGCTGTCTCCAGGAGTTGATGTTTGATATAGGGCAGAAGGTAAGCGGTGATAGTTTTCCCAAGTAACCACTCAGTTCAGCTCAGTGAGCTCACCGCACATCTTTGATCTGCGGTGAACTCAGTGTCTGTTTCTCATGGAAAGACAGCCAGACCAGTGGATAAGAGTACCCACTGACCTCCCCCCCCCCCCGTGTCTCCACAGAAGGGTTAAAAGTTTATCAGTAGCGATGAGCGAGTATACTCGTTGCTCGAGATTTCCTGAGCATGCTCGGGGGGTCTCTGAGTATTCGTAAGTGCTCAGAGATTTTGTTTTTGTTGACGCATCTGCATGATTTACATCTGTGGGACACTGTCACCTGAATTTGAAGGGAACAATCTTCAGCCATGGAGGCAGGGTTTTGGGGTTTTTGATTCACCCTTTCCTTACCCGTTGGCTGCATGCTGGCTCCAATATTGGATTGAAGTTCATTCTCTGTCCTCCGTAGTACACGCCTGCGCAAGGCAAGATTGCACCTTGTGCAGGCATGTACTATGGAGCAGGGGTGTCAAACTGCATTCCTGGAGGGCTGCAAACAGGTCATGTTTTCAGGATTTCCTTGTACTGCACAGGTGATAATTTAATCACCTACACAAATAATGAGTTGGTGATTAAATTATCACCTGTGCAGTACAAGGAAATCCTGAAAACACGACCTGTTTGCAGCCCTCGAGGAATGCAGTTTGACACCCCTGCTATGGAGGACAGAGAATGAACTTCAATCCAATATTGCAGCCAGCATGCAGCCAGCCGGTAAGGAAAGGGTGAATCAAAAACCCCAAAACCCCGCCTCCATGGCTGAAGATTGTTCCCTCCAAATTCAGGTGACAGTGTCCCTTTAAGTCCATCTAGTTCAACCCATAGCCTAACCTAACTTGCCCTAACATGTTGATCCAGAGGAAGGCAAAAAAAAACCATGTGGCAAGAGTAAGCTCCACATTGGGGAAAAAAATTCCTTCCCGACTCCACATACGGCAATCAGACTAGTTCCCTGGATCAACGCCCTATCAAGGAATCCAGTGTATATACCCTGTAACATTATACTTTTCCAGAAATGTATCCAGTCCCCTCTTAAATTTAAGTAATGAATCACTCATTACAACATCATACGGCAGAGAGTTCCATAGTCTCACTGCTCTTACAGTAAAGAATCCGCGTCTGTTATTATGCTTAAACCTTTTTTCCTCCAAACGTAGGGGATGCCCCCTTGTCCCTGTTTCAGGTCTATGATTAAAAAGATCATCAGAAAGGTCTTTGTACTGTCCCCTCATATATTTATACATTAACATAAGATCACCCCTTAGTCTTCGTTTTTCCAAACTAAATAGCCCCAAGTGTAATAACCTATCTTGGTATTGCAGATCCCCCAGTCCTCTAATAACCTTGGTCGCTCTTCTCTGCACCCGCTCCAGTTCAGCTATGTCTTTCTTATACACCGGAGACCAGAACTGTGCACAGTATTCTAAGTGTGGTCGAACTAGTGACTTGTATAGAGGTAAAATTATGTTCTCCTCATGAGCATCTATGCCTCTTTTAATGCATCCCATTATTTTATTTGCCTTTATAGCAGCTGCCTGACACTGGCCACTAAATATGAGTTTGTCATTCACCCATACACCCAGGTCTTTTTCATTGACGGTTTTGCCCAGAGTTTTAGAATTAAGCACATAATTATACATCTTATTACTTCTACCCAAGTGCATGACCTGACATTTATCCCCATTAAAGCTCATTTGCCATTTATCAGCCCAAGCTTCTAGTTTACATAAATCATCCTGTAATATAAAATTGTCCTCCTCTGTATTGATTACCCTGCAGAGTTTAGTGTCATCTGCAAATATTGAAATTCTACTCTGAATGCCCCCTACAAGGTCATTAATAAATATGTTAAAAAGAAGAGAGCCCAATACGGACCCCTGTGGTACCCCACTGCTAACCGCTACCCAGTCCGAGTGTGCTCCATTAATAAACACCCTTTGTTTCCTATCCCTGAGCCAGCTCTCAACCCACTTACACATATTTTCCCCTATCCCAATTATTCTCATTTTATGTATCAACCTTTTGTGTGGCACTGTATCAAAAGCTTTTGAAAAGTTCATATACACTACATCTACTGGGTTCCTTTGGTCCA
Organism: Ranitomeya imitator; assembly: GCF_032444005.1. NCBI lineage: Eukaryota > Metazoa > Chordata > Amphibia > Anura > Dendrobatidae > Ranitomeya > Ranitomeya imitator. The sequence continues at coordinate 292,831,675 of NC_091282.1, read as the reverse complement.
GTCCAGAACTTACCTCTTCATAGAAACTGATCAAATTAGTCTGACATGAACGGTCCCTAGTAAACCCGTGCTGATACTGGGTCATGAGGTTATTCCTCTTCAGATACTCCAGTATAGCATCCCTTAGAATGCCCTCCAGGATTTTACCCACAGTAGAGGTTAAGCTTACTGGCCTATAGTTTCCGAGTTCAGTTTTTGTTCCCTTTTTGAATATTGGCACCACATTTGCTATACGCCAGTCCTGTGGTACAGACCCTGTTATTATGGAGTCTTTAAAGATTAAAAATAATGGTCTATCAATGACTGTACTTAATGTTGGCATATGCAACAGATTGGGACTTATTATAAGTGAAAGGAGGACTTTATACTAACCAGACAGCAGATGGCGATAATGTGTAAAGTAATATACTTGCTGTAATGTGGGGAGGGAAGCTCTCAGTGGTTGGTTGTTTACTTACTTTCGGTTTTGCTTTTCTTCATGAATGTGTTGTCTTCAGTGCACGGACTGTGTGACACTCAATTGTATCTCATGTTTATCCAGTATGAAGTAAATACTGTTTACTCAAGATATCTTGCTGATTGAAGCTTTCCTAAGTACAGCGGTGACTGCAAGAAGACGCACTCTGCAACAGGTTATGGGCCCAGATAACCCCAGACATCCCAGGCACTCCAGGCAACCCAGGCACCCCAGACACTGCAGGTCTGCACTACAAGCTCAGGCAGAAGGATCCTGGTTTATAGCCCAGATAACGGAGCACACAGATAAGCTCTGTAAACAGAAGGAACTAAATCCAGATACAGAGTGACAGAGGAATTCAGCATCCCAGTAGCTGGATATAATTGCAGAGAATTCACAGGACATACAGGAGAATATCTTCAGTACAACTCTCTAAACAAGTAAGACTATATAAAGATGATGAGTACCACAGAACTGAAATTTACAGTAGCTAAACTGAATAGTGAAAATTATCAGTTATGGAAATTCAAAGTAGAGATGTTGTTATCTAAGGATGATCTATGGGAAGTAATTGTTACAGCAAGACCAGATCAAGATAATCAGACATGGGATAAGAAGGATATAAAAGCTAGAGCCACCATTAGCTTATTAGTGGATGATGCTCAATTAATACATATAAGAAATGAAGAAACAGCTAAGGGAATGTGGGAAGCATTAAGAAAACTGTATGAAAGACCTAGCTTGAATCACAAGTTATTTTTATTAAGAAAGCTGTACAGTATGAGATTGAGTGCAAATGACGATATGCAGAAGCACATATTCTCAATGATGGAAGTGATATCACAGCTAAGATCTATTGGTGAAGATGTTAAAGAAAGTCATGTAGCAGCTATATTGTTGTGCAGTTTACCAGATTCATATTGTTCTGTCCTCACTAGCTGAGGCAGGCTCATACGTAGCTATACAGTCAGCTAAACCGCTATACCGGGGTCCAATAAGGAGACTGTGGTTGAGTCTGTGCTTTATTAAACGTAGTGGTATATTAATGCGGTGAAACTGTGAACAATGATATAAATAGAATCAGTGCATGGTATAGAACAGATACATACTACACATGAGGTACATTATGCATAACATTTAGGAAGCTAGTAACTGAACTGGGAGTACAACTGGCTAGGCTAGGCTAATATGGAGCAGAAATATCTATAGGAAGCATAAAGACATACCGGCAATGCAATCGCAAGGGGGATGAAGTGAAGCGTCTTTCCTTGAAGGCAGACTGAGGAAAGTGAAAGGAAAAATGGAGGGAAATGGAGGCTGAGCTACCATAATGCATTGCAAAGGAGGAGGAGAATCAGACATGGATAATACAAAAACAAGATTGAACTGCCAACATAACTCTGACCGCTAGAGGGAGCCAAAGCATCACAGATGAATAAAGGCATGAATATATCAATACTGTATACTGAGGAAACTGCAATTATGCAAGCAAATAATCAGGGTAACAATATTAGATGGCGGAGACAGAACACTCCCCGTCTGGCATCGACGGATGTCACTACTCCTTATTCCGAAGGCAACAATAGGACCAGTTCAGATACCGGTCTGGAAAATGTCTTAGGTTCATTCCCTTTGGTCATCCTTAGCTCAACTTTGCGGACGTTGCCGTCCTTGCTCGGGAACGTTGTGGTAACTAGACCAAGTGGCCACTGGTTCCGGTGAATCTGACAGTCTTTCACAAGAACAAGGTCACCTATGTTCAGATTAGGTTTAGTAGATTGCCACTTCGTCCGTGGTTGCAGGGTAGACAAATATTGTTTGCGCCACCTGTCCCAGAAAGTATTTGCAAGACTTTGTACCTGTCTCCATTGGCGCTTGTAGAGGTCCTTAGCGTCGAATCCTCCTGGAGGGGTACTGGACAGTCCTGTTTTCTGGGTAAGTATAAGAGGGAATTTCTCCACAAACTCCATCTCAGCTTCTTTGAGTCGGCCTCCTACCCTCAGCAGGCCACTGTTGTCGATGAATGGGTCGAGTTTTCTCAATACGCTGCTCGCTGGTATTGGAGCTTTGTTAGTAAGACATTGGATTTCTGCAAAGTAGGTTTCCCTTTGAACAGTGAGGATGATGTGATTTCTAGAGAACTCTAAGTCGGAGGTAACGTAGGTATTTTTACAAAGATGCCAACCTTTACATTTTTCTGTGCCACAAGTTCTGGTAGCCATGAATGAGCGAGTTATATGAGTCAGGCAGGTAATGGCTCGAGTAAGTGACTTCCAACTTGAGAATCTGTCGAACCTGCAAGATCCAAGCTGGATAACAGAGGTCATTGTATGTAGTGTAGACACCTGAGGGCGGATTTCAGCATCTGAGTCCTCTCCTACAAGTTCGAAGGTGTCTGGAAAACATTCCTCAATGTACAATAGTTTTGGTCCAGAGAGCCACGTTGTGCTTCCTAGTCGACTTGCGTCAACTGCTCTAGTTGCATGATCTGCGGGATTCTGGTCTGTGGGTATGTAATGCCACTGCTGTGGGTGAACCGATCTCCTGATTCGTAGCACTCTGTTATTGACATAAACGTAGAATCGCCTGGTTTCGTTGTGGATATATCCCAGGCCTACTTTGCTGTCTGAGTAGAACTTGGCCTGTGTCAGGTCGATATCCATTTCGGATGCGATGAACTCTGCTAACTCAATGGCTAAGACTGCGGCACAAAGCTCTAACCTGGGTATAGTGTGCTCTGGTTGTGGTGCGAGTTTGGCCTTTCCCATGACGAAACCAATGTGACACTGACATTTAGAGTCTACAGTTTTGAGGTAGGCAACAGCGGCAATTGCTTTGACAGAAGCATCTGCAAATACGTACAGTCTTTGGCTCTGTATCTCAGTAGATGGCACAGGGGTGTACGGTCTTGGCACATGCAGGTTGGAGAGTGCTGCTAACGAGTTCTTCCACTCTTCCCACTGGATCCTCTTATCAGGTGGCAGAGGTGCATCCCAGTCAGATGTTTCCCTAGTTAAGTCTCTTAGTAGGGCCTTGCCTTGTATAGTAACAGGAGCTGCGAAACCCAAGGGATCGTACAGACTGTTGATGGTAGACAGGACGCCTCTACGTGTGAAAGGCCTTTCTTCCTGGCTGACCTGAAAGGTGAAAGTGTCTGATTGTAGATTCCAGAGAAGCCCGAGGCTGCGTTGCATTGGTGCGGGGTCTGACCCCAGGTCCAGGTCTCTGAGACCATTACATAGGTCCTGAGAAGGGAACGCTTCCATGAATTCTTGGCTGTTTGAGGCTATTTTATGAAGCCTAAGGTTCGAGCAGGCAAGCATGTCCTGAGCTCTCCTGAGAAGACTGATGGCAGTCTCATTTGAAGGCATGGCTTTTAGACAGTCGTCGACATAAAAGTCCTTTTCTATGAATTGTCTGACATCTGCTCCGTATTCTGCTTCTCCTTCCTGAGCCGACCTTTTGAGTCCGTAAATGGCGACTGCAGGGGAAGGACTGTTGCCAAAGATGTGCACTCTCATGCGATATTCTGTGACTTCTTTAGTAGGATCATTGTCTCTGTACCAGAAGAATCTTAGGAAGTTTCTGTCTCTCTCTCTCACAAGGAAACAATGGAACATTTGCTGGATGTCAGCGATGAAGGCAATGGAATCCTTACGGAAGCGCATAAGTACACCCAGTAGTTTGTTATTGAGGTCTGGTCCTGTCAGTAGAACGTCATTCAGGGAGACATCATTAAATTTAGCACTGGAATCATACACGACTCTGATCTGGCCTGGTTTCTTAGGGTGGTATACTCCGAACATGGGTAGGAACCAGCATTCTTCAGAGTCTTTGAGAGTGGGAGCTAGTTCTGCGTGACGGTTTTCAAAAATCTTTGACATGAAGGAGAAAAAGTGATCTTTCATCTCTGGTTTCTTTTGCAGATTACGAATGAGAGAGGAGAAACGTTGTAATGCCTGATTTCTGTTGTTCGGTAGACGTGGTCTGTGGGTTTTGAAGGGAAGAGGTGCGACCCAGCTGTTGGTCTCATCTTTAACGAGTCCCTTGTCCATTACCTCTAAGAACAACTTGTCCTCTACCGACATTGCCACTTGGTTGTCCTGCTTAGTTCTCTGGAAGACTGTGCACCCTAACTGCTCCTCATAGCTTCCCGACACTATATTGCTGTCGTGAGTAAAGTCTATTAGATGGTTGGGCAGTTGGATGCTGTGTGGCAGTTCCCTGACATGGAACTCATTGTTACAAGGTTGAAACAGAGATGGACGTCCTTTCTCCAATGTATTTGTCAGCATGCTTGTCACAGAAGATGGGGCGTGCATGCGTCCCAAGCATACGTTGCCAATTATGACCCATCCTAGGTCTAGCCTTTGGGCATAGGGAGCATTGTGAAGTCCATTGATATGACGTCTCACTTTATGAACCTGCAGGATATCTCTCCCCAACAGCAGAATTATCTGGGCCTGATGGTCGAGTTCCGGTATGAGGTGTGCTATTTGTTTTAAGTGAGCGTGATGGATTGCTACATCTGGTGTAGGGATTTCAGATCTGTTGTCTGGGATCTGGTTACATTCGATGATCGTAGGTAGTGGTAGGCAGAATTGTCCGTCTAAAGACTCGATCTGGTAGTCAGTAGCTTTCCTGCCTGCTGTTGTCACAGTACCTGCACACGTCTTTAAGGAGTAGGGAGTGCTTGGCCCTTTGATGTTGAATAGGTCAAAGAACGTTGATCTAGCCAAGGATCGATTACTTTGGAAATCTAAGATAGCATACAGTCTTACAGCTTGGTCTCTATGGCCCTTCGGGTATACTTTGACGAGGCATATTTTTGAACAGGACCTACTGTCTATTGTCCCTTTGCAGACCTCGGTGCATTGTGAAGTGATCTCTGGCGTAGCTGTATCAGTGTTCCTTTCCTCCCCGCCATGCTCACTGTCAGCTGGCGTGTTTTGTGTACTCCATGGAGCTGGGCCAGGGTGTAGAGCGGTGTTATGATCTGTGGTGCCACATTCTGTGCATTTTACACTGACCTTGCAATCCTTGGCGAGATGAGCTGTGGACGAGCAGCACTTGTAGCAGATACCGTTTTCTTTCAGGAAGCTTCTGCGATCTGGCATAGATTTTCCTCTGAAGGCTCTGCATTTCAGGAGAGGATGAGGCTTCTGATGAAGTGGGCACTGCTTGTCAGGGTCCTGCACCTTTGTCTCTGATTGGGAGCAGCCAGCAGACCTGTAATTAGAACCTGGAGAAGAAACATAAGTCTTGTATACTTCCACAGATGTTCTGCGTGGATTTGCAGGTGGTGATGGTGTGGCATATGGTATTGCAAAGTCAAAGCTGGGATCGTTTCTAATTCTTGCTTGTTGGTGTATGAAGTCTACAAAAACGGAGAAGGGAGGGAATGAAACGCTGTGTTTGTATTTGTACGTGGAACCATGTGTGAGCCACCTCTCCTGTAGATTGTAGGGCAACTTCTGGACTATAGGGTTAACACCTCTGGCTGTGTCGAGAAATGCAAGTCCCTGTAGGTCGTCCTCGTATTTGGCAACTTGGACTTCCTTTAGCAAGTCGCTTAGCTCTCTAAGTTTCTGGAGACCTTTGTTAGATATTTTAGGAAAGTCATCGATTCTTTTGAACAAGGCTCTTTCTATTACTTCTGCTGAGCCGTAACACTCATCCAGCCTTTTCCAGATCTCTTTGAGGCCAGTCTCAGGGCGGTTTATATTAATGTCTGTGATCCTTACTGCGTGTTTGACTGACTCTTCTCCCAGGTATTTGACTAACAGGTCTATCTCTTCCCTGTGTTGTAGCCCCAAGTCTCTAATGACATTTTGGAAGGAAGCTTTCCAAGCTCTGTAACCTTCAGCTCGGTCAGTGAATTTCATGAGTCCCTTGGCAACCAGTTCACGTCGTGTGAAGAACTTGGCAAATTCTGTCGTGAACCGGTTGTCAGCAGAGTATACTGGTGATGGGTCGTCCTGATCCTGATAGTGATGTGAGGTGCGTTCGTACCTGTTAGTGTCCTCATGGTGGCGCCAGCCGGTGTCGTATTGCTTCGGCCTGATGTACGGTGCGTCAGCAGGGTGATCCACGTTGGTTACCTGATGAGGGGCAAGGTAGTCATTAGCAGAGTTGTTTTGCCTCACATTTTCGAGTTTGTTTCTGTCCTGAGCCTCGTGACGACTCTCGCTCACTTCGCTGGAGGTGTCGTATTCTGGTTTTGGTACTGGTTCAGGGTTATAGTTTGGATCAGGAAGGTCATTAACATACTGAGATGTGCGTTGTGGTGAGTCTTGCAGTGGAAACTCCAGACTCGACGTACTGCTTTGGCTATGCAGCTTGGGATTTTGCGCGGCTTCTAGCGATTCTGCTTCGGCGAGGGCTGCGGCAGCTTCCCTTTTTGCTGCTAGGCTTTCTAAGGCGGCATCCACACGTGCCTTCTCTAACTGCGACCTTCTCTTTTGATCGGCTCTCTCTACATCTATGCGTGCTTTTTCTAATTTAAGTTGCATCTCTTGGTCAGCAAAGCTCGCTCGTATTTTGGCAGCTTCAGCATTTGCGCGGGCAATGGCGACAGCGCTGCTGATGGATGTTGTCTTTGAGGAGACGGAAGTAGCAGATCTTGTCCTATGCGATTTGTGAGACATGGTGTCTTGGGAAAGTGCTTGGCTGTGCAGAGATTGCTGTAGCTGTATTTAGTCTCTGAGTAGCCGGTGACTTGAATCCCACTAGTTGGATGGCTGCCGTTTCACTGTTCTGTCCTCACTAGCTGAGGCAGGCTCATACGTAGCTATACAGTCAGCTAAACCGCTATACCGGGGTCCAATAAGGAGACTGTGGTTGAGTCTGTGCTTTATTAAACGTAGTGGTATATTGATGCGGTGAAACTGTGAACAATGATATAAATAGAATCAGTGCATGGTATAGAACAGATACATACTACACATGAGGTACATTATGCATAACATTTAGGAAGCTAGTAACTGAACTGGGAGTACAACTGGCTAGGCTAGGCTAATATGGAGCAGAAATATCTATAGGAAGCATAAAGACATACCGGCAATGCAATCGCAAGGGGGATGAAGTGAAGCGTCTTTCCTTGAAGGCAGACTGAGGAAAGTGAAAGGAAAATGGAGGGAAATGGAGGCTGAGCTACCATAATGCATTGCAAAGGAGGAGGAGAATCAGACATGGATAATACAAAAACAAGATTGAACTGCCAACATAACTCTGACCGCTAGAGGGAGCCAAAGCATCACAGATGAATAAAGGCATGAATATATCAATACTGTATACTGAGGAAACTGCAATTATGCAAGCAAATAATCAGGGTAACAATATTAGATGGCGGAGACAGAACACATATACAGCCTTGATAAATGCCCTTGAGACGAGACCAGAAACTGACATTACATTAGATTTTGTGAAAACAAGACTAATAGATGAATATCAGAGAAGAAAAGAACAAAGAAATGATTCTTCTACTGAAAAGGACAGTGAAAACGCTCTTAAAGCTACAGAATTCCAAAAACCCTATAATAAAGAGACAAGAGAATGCTTCAGATGTAAGAAAAAAGGTCATTTAAAGAAAGACTGTACCATATGGAAAGCAGAACAACAAAAATTACAACATAAAAAGCATACAGAGAAAGTAAAAAACACAATTTCCGATTCATGTGAGAATAATTGGAATGGCACATTTAAAGTAACAGACAAGAAATCATCACTTGGTTGGTTTATTGATTCAGGAGCAACGAGTCATATGACAAGTGACAAGAATTTCTTTACTGATCCTGATTTAGATAAGAAAGAAGCCATTTATCTCGCAGATGGAAGCAAAATAACCGCAGAAGGTAGCGGACAAGGTATGCTAAATTGTTCAAACAAGTTCGGGCAAGATTCAAAGATACTTGTACAAGATGTGTTGTATGTTCCAAAATTGGAAGGCGGATTATTATCTGTGAAACGTTTAACAGCAAAAGGACTTACAGTGAAATTCAAAGACAATGAGTGTGCAATTATTGCAGGAAACAAGGTGATAACCAAAGTCAAGGCAGATGGACAATTATATCATTTTGACACACCAAAGGAACAGATGAAGGTATGTACACATGATCACAAAAACTGTATTCACATGTGGCATAGACGTCTAGGACATAGACACCCTGACAGTATAATGGAACTACAGAGAAAAGAATTGACAAAAGATTTAAAGATATCAGATTGCTCAATTACCATAAGATGTGATTGTTGTATAAAATCCAAAGCCACAAGGATATCTATTCCAAAAGAAAGTGAGATGAAAAGCAAAAGACCACTTGATTTGGTGCATACTGACGTATGTGGACCCATGAAAGTGACTACATCAGGAGGCAATAGATACATGTTGACTTTTATAGACGATTACTCAAGATACACAGTCACATACTTAATTAAAAACAAAAGTGAAGTTTTTGATAAACTTGTAGACTATGTAACAAGATCAAGTAACAAATTTCAAAGGAAGCCAATTGTCATCAGAAGTGATAATGGAGGTGAATTTAAAGGTCACAGAATAGATGACTAGTTAAGACAAAATGGAATAGAACACCAGAAAACGGTTCCATACACACCTGAACAAAATGGAGTAGCAGAAAGGAAAAACAGAACTCTAACAGAGATGATAAGATGTATGCTGACGGATTCCAAACTACCAGAGAAATATTGGGGTGAGGCAGCAATGACAGCTACTTATCTACAGAACAGACTTTTTTCTAGAAAACTGACGAAAACTCCATATGAACTGTGGCAAGGTATGAAACCAAGTGTCAGTCATTTAAAAGTTTTTGGATGTAAAGTTTTCATATTCATTCCAACAGAAAAACGTTCCAAACTTCAAAACAGATCCATGGAAGGAATATTTGTTGGATATAGTGAAAATTGCAAAGGATACAGAATCCTAGATCCCAAAACAGACAGAGTTACGGTGAGTAACAGTGTGACATTCATTGAAGATTTGAATGAAGATATTATGATTTCAGTTGAAACAAAAAATGAGAAAACCAATAATGACACAACTGAAGAAATATCTGATGAGAAAGAAGCAGAAGTTAATGAAGAACAAAATACTGAAAGTGAAGAATCACAACTACATCAGACACAGAACCAAGACGTTCAATGAGAGAGAAGAAAGGAAAACCACCAAAACATCTCTCATACAAGACAAGCACAAGAAAAATCTATGAGCCTACTTCTTGGGAAGAAATATCTAAACTGCCTGTAGGAGAAGACTATGATGAGACATTTGCTCCAGTTGTCAAACACACTACAATAAGAACTTTACTTACAGTTGCAGCAATGAAACAGATGCAACTGAGACATCTGGATGTAAAGACAGCTTTTCTGAATGGAGATTTAACAGAAGACATTTATATGGAACAACCTCCAGGATTCAAAGATGAAAGAAATCCAAACAAAGTTTGTAAACTACAGAAAAGCATATATGGTTTAAAGCAAGCAGCTAAAGCGTGGAATGACAAAATCACGGAAGTACTTACAAATGAAAAATTTCAAAGAAGCAAAGCTGATCCATGCTTATACACAAAAAGGCTGAAAGGGATAACGAAAACATTCTAAAAATCCTGAAGCAACATTTCGAAATCAAAGACTTGGGAAATGTAAAACAATACCTAGGAATACAAGTAGAAAGAGAAGAATATGGAAGTTTCCTACTGAATCAAAATCATATGATTCAAGACATAACAGAAAAATTTGGATTAAAGGATGCAAAAACAGTAAAGTCTCCAATGGAAACTAATTATCTCAAAGAGATGAACAGTGAACAAAATATGCTACCAAATAATGAAGAATACAGAACAGCAATAGGAAAACTACTGTATCTAGCGACCGTTACAAGACCAGACATCGCAGCAGCAGTAGGAATCCTGAGTAGAAAGGTATCAAAACCAAATAAAGCTGATTGGAATGCCGTGAAGAGAGTAATACATTATTTGAAAGGAACTAGCAATGTTAAGCTGAAATTACCCACAAGCGATGATTGCATTTTAACAGGATATGTTGATGCAGATTGGGCTGGAGATCCAACTGACAGAAGATCTACCAGTGGACATATTTTTTTCCTCTTAGGTGGACCAATAAGTTGGACAAGTAAGAAACAGTCAATTGTGACACTATCTTCAACAGAAGCAGAATATGTTTCAGCAGCACATGCGAGTCAAGAAGTACTGTGGTTAAGACAATTGTTGACAGAATTAGGACAACCACAGTTGGCACCAACAAAACTAAAAGAGGACAATCAAGGATGTATTGTTCTTGCTCAGATGGAAAGAGACAATCCAAGAACCAAGCATATTGATGTGAAATATCATTTCTTGAGAGATCATCAGGAACAAGGAGTCTTGAAGTTAGAGTACTGTCCTACTGAAGAAATGACAGCAGACATTTTCACGAAGGCGTTGAATGCTGATAAACATCAGAGACTAATAAAAAAGTTGGGTTTGATTGAATAAGTCCTTACTGTTGAGAAAGGGTGTTGGCATATGCAACAGATTGGGACTTATTATAAGTGAAAGGAGGACTTTATACTAACCAGACAGCAGATGGCGATAGTGTGTAAAGTAATATACTTGCTGTAATGTGGGGAGGGAAGCTCTCAGTGGTTGGTTGTTTTCTTACTTTCGGTTTTGCTTTTCTTCATGAATGTGTTGTCTTCAGTGCACGGACTGTGTGACACTGAATTGTATCTCATGTTTATCCAGTATGAAGTAAATACTGTTTACTCAAGATATCTTGCTGATTGAAGGTTTCCTAAGTACAGCGGTGACTGCAAGAAGACGCACTCTGCAACACTTAATTCCTGCAACATGTCGTGTTTGCAGAGCCCCTGATATGTCTAAACAGTGGAAACCCCCCACAAGTGATCCCATTTTGGAAACTACACCCTTCAAGGAAATTATCTAGAGGAGATTTTTATTTTACAGAGATAGTAGATGATAGTTGACACTGATGAAATTCTAGGTAGAATGGAGAAGGGATATGTTTTGGCTCTATCTATCTCCTTCTCCTCTTCTCTTCCTGTCTAAATAGAAATTTATCATTAGCAACTGCCATCTCCTATCTCGTTAATGGGAAAATTTGTCTTAACTGAACAGAGATTTTTTTTCCCAGCATCTGAGAATTTAGAAAATGAATGATCACTCCTGGAGGAGAAAGAAGCAGATTTCTCAGATATTAAAGAGCTCAGCGTTGCCCGGTCATAGTACGGTAACTAACTGTGGTTAGTATTAACAACTAAGGGCTCCTTCTCACTTGCGTGAAATACGGCCAAGTCTCGCAGGTTAAAACCCAACTCTGCTGCCAGCACTTTGGAGCGGAGCTTGCAGCTCCATGTATTGCTGTGCGGCTGCATACTCCGCTCTGGAGTGCCATCGGCAGAGCCGGGTTTTAACCTGCGAGACTCGGCCGTATTTCACTCAAGTGAGTAGGAGCCCTTATAATTATTATATTGCACATAAAGACTCTTTGTTGAAGAAAAAGTTTTTTTTAACACAATATTAACCCTTTAACGACTGCCAATACTTTTAACGGTGGCAGTTAAGGGGCCTTATTCCTCCTGCACCTCATGCTCCTTCTTTTTTAGGCCAGTCTCACACGTCCAGATAATTCCGGTACCGGAAAAATCGGTACCAGAATTATCCGTGTCCGTGTGCTTACGTTGAACATCAGTGTGGCACACGTGCGGCAGCCGTGTGCCGCCCGTGTGCCGGCTGAGGACCACACGGACCGTGCAGGAGACAGCGCTACAGTTAAGCGCTGTCCCCTGCGTGCGGTGCTGAAGCCGGTATTCATCCCTTCTTCCCTGCAGAGTTCGCTGCTGGGAAGAAGGGATGAATACCGGCTTCAGCACCGCACGCAGGGGACAGCGCTTAACTGTAGCACTGTCTCCTCCATGGTCCATCTGCTATGGGAGGTGGAGCCGCATATTCATCACTGTAATGTGCGGCACCATGTGACCGCTCATACAGGACAAGCAGCGACGCTGAGAGGATGTAAGTGTCGAGGGAGCTGGGTAAGTATTTTAATGCCAGTTGGGGGTGCACAAATTTAAAAAAAAGATTATTCATTCCTTCTTTCCAGCAAACGCTGCTGAAGAGAAGAAATGAATGGGGCTTCAGCACCACACGCGGGGGGACAGCGCTTACAGTAGCGCTGTCTCCTGACAACATCCGTGTGCGGTACGTGTTTTACATGGACCCATTGACTTTAATGGGTCCGTGTGATCCGTACGCTCCCACGAACACTGACATGTCTCCGTGTTTTCCAAACGGACACACGGTCCGTGAAAACACACTGACATGTGCAGAGACACATTGATTTTAATGTGTCTACGTGAGTCAGTGTCTCCGGTACGTGAGGAAACTGTCACCTCACGTACTAGAGCCACTGACGTGTGAAACGCGCCTTACACAGCCTGCTCCTGCACCTTACTCTCCTCCTTTATACACAGCATTTTTCTGCAGCACAGCTTTTCTCCTTTAGGCCAGCGTCACACTGGCGTTATAAACGGCCGAGTGCAATGCGATAAAAAATCGCATTGCACTCGGACCAATGTTAAGCTATGGGGCAGCTCCCAGCCGACTTTTTGTCGGCCGTTTTCCTCGGTCCGAGACAATCGCAGCATGCTGCGATTGTCTCGGACCGAGGAAAACTCTCGGCTCACTCGCACCCATATAAGCCTATGGGTGCGAGTGAGACAGCGCACACCACTCGGATATCATCCGAGTGCTGTGCGTTATAAGCGGACCCCAGCAATGGAGGAGATGGAGAAATTCATTTCTCCGCCTCCTCCGCAGCTGTGCTTCGATCCTCCCTGTGCGAGAGAATCGGAGCACAGACGCATGACACTCGGCTCCTGATCTGCTGCGAGCAGGAGCCGAGTGTCATTAGCATATCGCATCTGATGATCTCGCATCGGATGCGATACGCCAGTGTGATGCCGGCCTTATAGTCGCCTCCACCGGCAGCACCTCACACTCCTCTTCCATATACTATTGGAAACACTTGATCCTGAGAGAAATTGCACTAATTGAAATAAAGCATATCATATACACAGTCTACTTCTTCTGCAGCACCACACCTTTCTCCATTAGACCTCATTCACCCATTATTTGGACAGTATTTTTACATCAGTATTTGTAAGCTAAAACTTGGAGTAAAACAATCAGAGAACAAGTATATTAGAAACACGTCACCACTTCTGTATTTTTCTCCCACTTGTGGTTTTGGCTTATAAATACTGAGGTAAAATACTGACTAGATACTGAACGTGTGCATGTGGCCTTATACACAGCTTCCACCTGCAGCGCCTCACTCTTCTCTATACACAGCCTCATACTGCAGCAGCACCTCACTTCTCTCATTTTCCCATCATGCCTTTCATTTTTCCCCTCACTCCTCTCATTTTCCCCCACACACCTCTCATTTTCCTCCTCACTCCTCTCATTTTCCCCATGCACACCTGTCATTTTGACCGTATATCTGTCATTTTCCGATCACTCCACTATTTTCCCCGCACTCCTCTCATTTTCCACTCACACCTCTTCATTTTCACCTCACACCTCTCATTTTCCACTCACTCCACTATTTTCCCCTCACTCCACTCATTTTCCCCTCACTCCACTCATTTTCCCCTCACACCTATCATTTTCCCTCACTCTAATTTTCACCCTCACACGTCATTTTGACCATACACCTGTCATTTTCCGATCACACTACTATTTTCCCCTCACTCCTCTCATTTTCACCTCACTCCTCTCTTCCCCTCACACGTGCACAGCAACTTCCCGTTATGAGCACAGTGGTGTAATCCATGAGGCTCCTCTCTTTCCCTTGACATCATGCCTCACAGGAGCAACTCCATTCTAGACACGACGGAGATAGATGTGGCCTGTGCCAGCCGCGCACTGATACTGTGAAGGCGGTGGCCCTGATTGTAGCTCGCAGTGGCTGGGACATCGCAGCCGGTGAGTTTTGCAGGGTGGCTTTCGAGGTCAATGTGTCTCTGCCTATGTGCGCGAACAGCTGTGTGGACGGGGCTTTGTCTGTGGAGTGTGTGTGGCTATGCGAAGTGGGTGGGGCTATGTGGAGCGTGCGTGGCTTGATACATACACACACATACATACACTCAGCTTTATATATATATATATATATATATATAGATTACAGTTTCTTATTTTCATGTATATTATTGACTTATGAAATAAAAATTACAACAACGGTTACTCATTAATTAAATGATACTAGACATTTGGGAAACCTCCATAATTTCTTCATTCTCATAAGACACTCAGATTGTAAAATGGACACAAAGACCAAAAACTGATGAAAATCAATTCCAGTTTACTGAAGAGAAAAAAAACCCTGATATTTGACTTTGGTTACAGGACGAGGTTTCCATTCTTGTGTCTGAACTGATGACAACTATTGTTAAAACAGCATCAGGTGTCATCAGGCTATTTCACCAGTTTCTACTGCTAAACTGATACAGGAAAGATATAAATCTTTGTACCTTCTTAGTAGATAGAAAAATATTAAGATGTGAGAGTCCTCAACGCAACAAGCAATGTTTTTCTGATCCCGTTGAAGGGTTTGTCACAACAATTAATGCCCTGGATGAAAGTCAACTATCCCTCAGCAAACTATGAGGTCCATTCTAGCATCAGTTTCCCTCTCGCGCTTCTTAGCCCGGCTGGATGGGAATAAAAAGCTGGGTGGCCAGATGTATGACTTGCAAGAGTGTCAAACAAACCAATTGACAAAGAACCAAACTGTAAAAACTTTAGAGCGCTGAAACCCACCAATTGGTTAAAATGCAAATTCACCCCTCCCCCCCCCAAAAAAAAAAAATAGGGTAGCTCGAATATGAAATGATTAATTGTAACATTGAAAACAGCATACACACTTGACCTTTAACAAAGGAACAACCAGCATGTTTAACGTGATGTCATCGTGAATTATTACTAACGACTTGTCAGTTTGCCAAATACAGCGGGATTTCACGCTAATGATCAATCAAACATGTAATACATTTTCCTAATGATTTGCTGTGATGGTTGTAAGGGTTAACAGTCACTCAAAATCATTGTCTGTGGTTGTCAGTATATTGGCTTCTTTGAAGTTATCAAGAACACTGATGGGTGTAACAAAATGCTATATCTAATACACTTCACCCTCATACCCAGCACCTTGCTACCATAAAACATCTAAAGGTATATATAATATTTATAAAGCCTTTAGAATAAATAACAGAAGAAACAAGTTGTTTTTCCTAAAAAATCATTTATTTATATTGAAAATACAGAGACTTTGGTAACCTTTTTTTTTTTTTTTTTTGCAAAATGCATACATTTAAATAAAAGTATTTTTGAATACAGAATTATAACACATGAAAAACATATAATTAACTATTTAAAAAGGTACCAAACAAGAGAAATCCAGATTCTGAAGAAATCGCTAAATCAGACAAAGCCTAATGAGATGCGATGCGAATACTGACAACTGTATTTATCTTTCAAAAACATTCTGATCCCCTGATACAATATTACAGGGAATGTCCTGATCTGTGTATAATCTATATCATTTGTATTCATTGTGTCCCTGCATCATATGCATGGGGATAAAACAAGCGGGTCACATACATGACAATGCAACTGACCCTTAGGCTATGTTCACACTCATTTTTTTTTTAATGATCAGCTCCAAAATCTTTTTTTCAAGAACGTTTGGAAATCTCTTCCTGTACATATAAGCTGCGTGGACCCGAGTTTTCTAGGAATTTTTGGAGCAGAAACTTAGTGGATATTTTCTAAATCCTCCTTTAAATCTCAGAACTCCTCAAAAACGTTGAGTTTCCGCTCAGTTTCTGTTCCGATAACTCAATAAAAAAGGCTCGGTGTGCACATACCCTTAGATGGGAAATCCACTTGGCTGCACATTTGAGAGGCTTTTTTATTTTTTTTTTGAAGATGTTTTGAAAAATGCTTGGTGACAAAAAAAGCCCCTCATGTCATGATCCTGATGGAATTTGCTTCAAACTATTCAGCGTCCAATCAGAAGGCTGCAAAACCACTTTAGGAAAAAAAAACTATTCCAAAACTCCTCAAAACCTCTTCAGAAAAAAAAAGAAAAACTCTTTAAAAAGTTTTCTTGAGTAGTATCTGCTTGGAAAAAATTAAAACTACGGGAATACTTAGCCAAAGGGTATGTGCACACTAAGTTTTTATGAGCTGTTTTTGGAGCAGAAAGTGAGTGAAAACTCCTCAAATCTTCCTTAAAAACGCCTAAAAAAATCAGTTTCTGTTGCAAAAATCTTCTAAAAAAACCCCTCAGCTTGCACATACCCTAAGCAGAAGCTACATGGAGCATTTTTGTACTCCATTTCCCCCCATTTTTAACTATTTAATGACTGATGCGGACCACAAAAGGTATTCCTCCACTGCCGCTGTAGTTGACATAGGAGATGGTCTCCATGTTGCCTAAACCTTTTAGGTTCACACACGGTGTGATCACTCAGAATTAGACACTCATAGGAAAGAGTCCACAGCGTGTCCTGCCATCACTCCACAGAGGAGCCCACGGATTCTCTCCAGGGTGTGAACACAGCCTTGCCAGCGGAATGTAATAATAGATGAGAAATATAGACCAGCGTCCCCGCTGCTGCACTGAACAAGCAGGGGATGCCACCGAATCCTGCCCTGAACACTGGGCACAGCTTCTCCATCCGACACCCCACACCAGCCTGCGGGACCGGGCACTGTGCTGGCAGACACGGGGGCGCAGCTGGCACCTCTGGCTCAGCCCCTCCATAGCACTGGCAGCAGGATATCCTTCTATCTACACATATATACACAGTGAGTGCAGACACTATTCCGGTCATCTAGGTGGTGCGGGTGGCACGGAGGTCACTTGGAGGAGTCTCTGTTGGCAGTGCCAGGGCTGTGCCCGCACCCCATGCGGAGCGACCAGCGTCCGACCCCAGTAGCCCCTACACGTAGTTCTTCTTGTCGTAGTCCCCATTGGAGGTCGGTCTCCGGGAGGCAGAGTACTTCACCGGCGGTGTCCGCTGCCCCCTCATAGGGCACGACAGGCAGATGAGGACCCCGCCGAGGAGTAAGAGGGCAGTGGCTGCCCAGCCGACATACAGCGCGGCCCCCATCTCCCTCTTCTTGGAGGCTGGCACATGGGGGTTGAAGAAGTCCTTGATGACGATGTTGGCCGTCCAGCAGAGCGGGATGAGCACCAGCAGCCCGGTGACGATGTACAGCGCTCCCCCGGCAAACACGATGCGGCTCTTCACCCCGCTGCCCTGGAAGCAGGTGGTGCACTGGGCTCCGACCACAGTCACCAGGAGGGCGACGAGCCCGACGATGGCAGCCAGGACAGTGAGCGCCCGGCCCGCCTGCAGCTCCGGCTCCAGCGCCAGGATAGAGTCGTACACCTTGCACTGCATCTGCCCCGTGCTCTGCACCACGCACGACATCCACAGCCCTTCCCAGGTGAACTGTGCCACCACGATGTTCTGCTCGATGAAGGCGGACACCTGCCACATGGGCAGCGCACATGCCAGGATCACCCCGACCCAGCCAATGATGCAGATGGACAGCCCGAAGATCTCCAGAGCGAATGCTCCCATGGTGTGCTGTGTGGGCAGTGCTGGCGGTGTCTCCTGGATGACAGTGTGCCCGGTGCTGCCAATGCGCATCTGAGACCCCAGCCTCTCGCCTCTCCTATTAAGTAGCTCTCCAACTCCAGGCCAGCCTCGCCCCGGGGATGCCCACCCAGCCAATCAGGGGTTCCAGCATCTGGAGACTGCCAATCAGGCAGTGGTCAGGGGCTGCCTAGTCAGATATGTCGTGACTAATCGTGGGAAGGAAGGGCTGGGGGTGAGTGGGCTCCTGGTGCAGGGAGGAGGAGGACCTGGCCAAGAACAAGTAAGACAGAAAGTAATACAAAGTGAAAAACAGCAGAGTGAGGTGGACAGTGTGTGCTGTGGGCTCAGGAAGGGGTGACCCATAGTAATAAGATGTGTCATGGCACACAAATCCTGGGGAATAGCAGCACTGTGCCCCCCAGGCCACCCTAGATATTCTGTGTGACCAGGCGTCACTGGAAGTGTCTTTCATAAAACCAGTCCTAACAATACAAAGGAATGGAACCTGTGCCCCTATACCTAGTGCAGTCACATCTGTAGGTATAACCTGTGCCCCCTTTACCTAGTGCTGTGTAATATCAGTCACCTCTGTAGGTATAACCTGTGCCCCCTTTACCTAGTGCTATGTAATATCAGTCACCTCTGTAGGTATAACCTGTGCCCCCTTTACCTAGTGCTAAATAATAGCAGTCACATCTGTAGGTATAACCTGTGCCCCTATACCTGGTGCTAAGTAATATCAGTCACCTCTGTAGGTATAACCTGTGCCCGCCTATATCTAATGCTATGTTTGGCCTGTCCCACACGTCCAGATAATTCCGGTACCGGAAAAATCGGTACCGGAGTTATCCGTGTCCGTGTGCTCACGTGGCACATCAGTGTGGCACACGTGTGGCAGCCGTGTGCCGTCCGTGTGCCCACTGGGTACCACACACACCGTGCAGGAGACAGCGCTACAGTTAAGCGCTGTCCCCTGCTTTGGGTGCTGAATCCAGAATTCATTCCTTCTTCCCAGCAGCGTTCGCTGGAGAGAAGGAATGAAAAATCTTTTTTTTTTGTTGTAAAAATAAAGTTCCTGGTTATCTCCCCCCTCCCACCCCCTGTGCGCCCGCCTTCTGGCATTAAAATACTTACCCAGCTCCCCCGATGACTCCTCTCAGCGTTGCAGCTCTTCCTGTATGAGCGGTCACGTGGTGCCGCTTATTACAGTGATGAATATGCGGCTCCACCCCTATGGGAGGTGGAGCCGCATATTCATCACTGTAATGTGCGGCACCACGTGACCGCTCATACAGGAAGAGCTGCAACGCTGAGAGGATGGAAGCACCGAGGGAGCTGGGTAAGTATTTTAATGCCAGCGGGCGGGCGTACAGGGGGTGGGTGGGGGGAGATTACCGGGAACTTTATTTTAACAACAAAATTTTTTTTTTTTAAATGATTTTTCATTCCTTCTCTCCAGCGAACGCTGCTGGAGAGAAGAAATGAATGGGGCTTCAGCACCACAAGCTGGGGGGACAGCGCTTACAGTAGCGCTGTCTCCTGCATGGCACACGGACTGCACACGGACAGCATCCGTGTGCGGTACATGTTTTACACGGACCCATTGACTTTAGTGGGTCTGTGTGATCCGTGCGTTCCCACAAACACTGACATGTCTCCTTGTTTTTCAAACGGACACCCGGCCCGTGAAAACACGCTGACATGTGCAGAGACACATTGATTTTAATGTGTCTACGTGAGTCAGTGTCTCCGGTACGTGAGGAAACTGTCACCTCACGTACCGGAGCCACTGACGTGTGAAATCGGCCTAAGAATGATAACCTCTGGTATAACCTGTAACTGCTTATACCTATTACTAAGTAATAGCGGTCTCCTCTAGGTATGACCTGTGCCCACCTATACCTAGTGCTATGTATGGATGGTGAACTCTGTAGATAAACTTGTGCCTGCCTATACCTAGTGCTATGTAGGGTGGTCACCTCTGTCCATAGAATCAGTGGCCGTCTATACCTAGTGTTATGTAGGATGGTCACCTCTGTAGATAAAATGATTGACCGTCTACCTAGTGTTAGTTTGAGCTGTGTCTTAAAGTGCCTGCCTGACTAAGGAGATGGCGATCCGATGACCTAATCTCCTAAACCTCTCACTCCGCCTATACCTACTGCTACCTAAGGGCTGTCACAATTTCTCTGTCATTTTTTATACTAAAGAAGTGAAATAAATGCCCGTGGGCACTCTACTAGTCCACATTTATTACGGATTTTCATACATCAGTCTAAAGCAAAAGTATGATGGAGCCAGTCACTCCAAATTTACAAAAGGCTCTCAACCATTAATACATTTTGTGCAATTTTGACTGTCCTAAAGTCAGATAATACAGTGGGTACGGAAAGTATTCAGACCCCTTTAAATTTTTCAATCTTTGTTTCATTTCAGCCATTTGGTAAACTCAAAAAAAGTTCAATTTTTTTCTCATTAATGTACACTCTGCACCCCATCTTGACTGAAAAAAACAGAAATGTAGAAATTTTTGCAATTTAAAAAAAAAAAGAAAAACTGAAATATCACCTGGTCATAAGTATTCAGACCCTTTGCTCAGTATTGAGTTGAAGCACCCTTTTGAGCTAGTACTGCCATGAGATTTCTTGGGAATGATACAAGTTTTTCACACCTGGATTTTGGGATCCTCTGCCATTCTTCCTTGCAGACCCTCTCCAGTTCCGTCAGTTTGGATGGTGGACAGCCATTTTCAGGTCTCTCCAGAGATGCTCAATTGAGTATAGGCCAGGGCTCTGGCTGGGCCAGTCAAGAATGGTCACAGAGTTGTTCTGAAGCCACTTTTTTGTTATTTTAGTTGTGTGCTTAGGGTCATTGTCTTGTTGGAAGGTGAACCTTTGGCCAAGTCTGAGGTCCAGAGCACTTTGGAAGAGGTTTTCATGCAGGATATCTTTGTAATTGGCCACATTCATGTTTCCTTCAATGACAACCAGTCGTCCTGTGTCTGCAGCTGAAAAACACCCCGATAGCATGACGCTGCCACCACCATACTTCACTGTTGGGATTGTATTGGGCAGGTGATGAGTAGTGCCTGGTTTTCTCCACACATATCGCTTTGAATTATCACCAAAAAGGTCTATCTTTGTCTCATCAGACCAGAGAATCTTATTTCTCATAGTCTGGGAGTCCTTCATGTGTTTTTTAGCAAACTCTATGAGGGCTTTCATATGTCTTGCACTGAGGAGAGGCTTCCATCGTTCCACTCTGCCATAATGGCCCGACTGGTGGAGGACTGCAGTGATAGTTGACTTTGTGGAACTTTCTCCCATCTCCCTACTGCATATTTGGAGCTCAGCTACAGTGATCTTGCGGTTCTTCTCCCACGATTGCTCTGTTTGGCAGGACAGCCAGGTCCAGGAAGACTTCTGGTGGTCCCAAACAGGGTCAGACTTGGGTGTCTGGGGCCCACCATGGGAATGGACTCCAGGGGCCCACCCTACAGATATATGCAAATATCTGTCATTATAGCGGAGCATCAGCTGTAAAACACAGGCGGCTGCTGCTACCGTGCGCCCCCATAACTGGGATGTATGATCACGATAGTTTACATTAATGGGGTTCTTGGTTAAAACAAGTTATCACCGATCCATGGGCTCCACAGGATAGGTAATCGCTTAGGTCCGACCATTAGAAACTGCACCGATTGGAAGAATGGGGAAGTTTTATCCCTGACAGGGCACTTTTATCCCTATTTTAAAATGCAGCGGCAGGTGGGATGACTGACCGTAGCTCCATTCATTCTCTTTGGGGATTCCAGAAAAAAACAAGTGCAGCCACTTAGGGAATGAATGGATCAGTGATCTAGTTGGACATGCCACTCCAGTCTAATGGGGATAAAAAGTTCCACATATTGCTGAATGGGTCCTAGCAGTCAGACCCCCCCACCAATCAATACGTTATCACTTATCCTGTGGAGAGGTGATTACTTTTTTCCCACAGGAAACCCCCTGTAAGTGCATCTCCGCCGCTGTGTGCAAAGCATTAAAACTCTAATGGAAATAAAGAATCTTCTCCAAATTAATATCAGAGAGAACAAACGACTGCCATACACAACACAATCCACTATACCAAGACCAATATTACCACATACAGGGAAGAAATACCACCATACCATGACCAGACCACATAGTGACCGAATAATACTACATACAAGGGACAAATACCGCTACACCATGAACAGGTCACATATTACCACCACATAGTGACCGAATAATATGACATATTAGGGCAACACGGATCAAAGGTTAGCACTGCAGCCTTGCAGCGCTGGGGTCCTGGGTTCAAATTCCACCAAGGACAACATCTGCAATGAGTTTGTATCTTCTTCCCGTGTTTGCGTGGGTTTCCTCCAGGTACTCTGGTTTCCTCCCACATAAACAAAGACATACTGCTAGGGAATCTAGATGGTGAGCCCCACCGGGGACAGTGGCAATAATGTCTGTAAAGTGCTGTGAAATTAATAGCACTATATAAAGGAGTAAAAACAAATAAAAATAAATATTACCAGCATAAAGGGACCAAATGATACCACATTGAAGGGGAAATACTGCCATGCCGTGACCAGACCACAAATTACCAACACATAGTGCCCGAATACTACAATATTGATTATGAATACAAACCACAATATTAACAACACTGTTATTACCACCAGTGACAATATACACAGGAGCTCTGTATATAGTGTCAGTGTACAGGTGTCACGCCCGCACATACTTACTCGGCTTCTCCCATCCCTCGGCGCGCTCACGATCCTGTCCCGCGCTGCTCTGCCTCCTCCTTCACCGGCTCTCGGCGTCTGGTCTCTTCGCGCATGCGCGGTCGCGTCTCCCCCGTCGCTGAGCCTTCTGGGAGGTCGCGACCTGGTGGCTCCGCCCCAACATGGCGGCGCCCATCGGGTATTTCTTCCCGGCGTCTTCCTAGGTAAGACGCCTTTGCTTTGTAGGTGCACTGTCTGCCGTCAGTGTCCCTATGCCCTAGGCTCCCCTGTACCAGTGTCTTTTCTCAGCCCAGTCCTTGCTTTGTCTCTGTATCCTGCCAGTCCGTGTTCCTGTTGTATCCTGCCAGTCCGTGTTCCTGCTGTATCCTGCCAGTCCGTGTTCCTGCTGTATCCTCCCAGTCCGTGTTCCTGCTGTATTCTGCCAGTCCGTGTTCCTGCTGTATCCTGCCTGTCCGTGTTCCTGCTGTATTCTGCCAGTCCGTGTTCCTGCTGTATCCTGCCAGTCCGTGTTCCTGCTGTGTCCTGCCAGCCCGTGTTCCTGCTGTATCCTGCCTGTCCGTGTTCCTGCTGTATCCCGCCAGTCCGTGTTCCTGTTGTATCCTGCCGGTCCGTGTTCCTGCTGAGTCCTGCCGTTCCGTGTTCCAGACATTCTTTCAGTTAAGTCTTGTTTTCCTATTATTCCCTGCCATCCTTATAGCCTGTGGTTTCCTTCTTTATTTTGGGTCGTCCCTTTGGCTCTAGCTGTTGTGTCTCCATTCCCCCGAGGTCCTGCTCCTAACACTCCCTGTATAGGGGGTGATTCCATCTGGTCCGCTCGACCCCGGGGGCTCTAGAGTCACGACCCAGAGGGTCCACTCTCGGATTTCTGTCCGAATACTTACAGGAAGCAAAGGCCATGGACCCCGCTGGGGCCTCTGCTACGCAAAAAGAGCTACTCTTTTTGCGGGAGAATCAGTCCCGTATGATGTCCTTTATGAAGGCTATGGATTCTCGTTTGTCCACGCTCCAGTCCTCCGATCCTGGCAACGCCGCTCTACTCATTGGCTTACAGCAAGAGTTAGCTCAGCAGCGTGACACCCAGGCCCATATACTTAGTTATATGTCTTCTATTGACGATCGGCTGCTTTCCATCCAGACAGCCGCTTCTACGTCTGCTCCTGCTTCCCACCCTCCACCCCGCTTGGCTAAACCGCCTCGGTACAATGGGGATCCTAAGTCCTGCCGAGGATTTCTAAACCAATGCCGTCTTCACTTTGAGCTTCTGCCCCAGCATTACCCGACGGATCGGTCCAAAGTTGCGTTTTTGATTTCCCATCTAGAGGGTGACGCCTTGGCATGGGTTAATCCACTCTGGGAGCGAGACGATCCCCTAGTCTCCCGGTTGTCTGAATTTTTGGAGACTTTCCGTCTTGTCTTTGACGAACCTGGACGACTGGCCTCTACAACTGAAGCCCTATTCTCTCTCCATCAGGGATCGTTATCCGTAGGCCAGTACGCTATTCAGTTCCGCACCCTCTCCTCTGACTTGGGCTGGAACAATGAGGCGTTGGTGGGTGCTCTCTAGCGGGGTCTCTCTGGGCGCATACAGGATGAGTTAGCTGGTCGGGACACCCCTACGGTTTTGGAGGAATTAATTTCCTTAGCGACCCGTATTGACCTTCGGTTCCAAGAACGCGCTCGCGAGCGGAGGTCTCTTCGTCCTTCTTCTGCCACCCGTAAGCCACTCAGTCCGCAGCCTAGAACCTCCTCTCAGGCGTCCGCACCGGAACCTATGCAGGTGGACCGTCTTAAAATGTCCGAACAACGTCGTAAAGAGAGGCGCACTCAGGGGTTATGTTTTTACTGTGGAAGTGCTGCTCATTTATTGCGCTCTTGCCCTGAACGTCCGGAAAACTCCTCCGCCTAGGTCAGGTAAGAGAGGCCTCCCTAGGTGTGTGTGATTCCTCTCAACCCCTTACTTTGTCCGTTCTTTTGCATATTGCGGGCAAGGGCGTTTCTCTGGATGCGTATGTGGATTCGGGCGCTGCAGGGAATTTTATTAGGTTGGAAGAGGTTTTGAAATTCTCCGTTCCAGTCAGAACCTTAGAGGCTCCTGTGATTCTAGCATCTGTGGATGGTAAACCTTTACAGGAGACCATTACTCAAGTGACACTTGAGGTGGAACTTCAGGTTGGGGCTCTGCACAAGGAGAGAATTGCATTTTATGTTTTAGCGGGTCTGTCTCATCCTATGCTCTTAGGTCTTCCTTGGTTACGGAGCCACGAGCCCATTTTAGATTGGCGCAATGGTAATATCTTGCCCTGGGGTGAGCTTTGTCGGGAACGTTGTCTGCTGCCGGTGCGTCCTGTGGGATATTCCTCTAATTCTTCTCCTTCTTCTTCCTTTCCCGCCTTACCCTCTGTCTACAGCGCTTTTTCTGATGTCTTCAACAAGAAGGAGGCTGAGGAGCTTCCGCCTCACCGTCTCTATGATTGTCCCATAGATCTCGTGCCTGGAACTAACCCGCCCAGGGGCAGAATCTATCCTCTCTCTCCTGCTGAGACTCAAGCTATGTCTGAGTACATTCAAGAAAATCTTGCTAAAGGTTTCATCCGCAAGTCTTCTTCTCCGGCCGGAGCAGGGTTTTTTTTCGTGAAGAAGAAAGACGGTTCCCTCCGTCCCTGCATTGATTATCGAGGCCTAAACAACATCACGGTGAAGAACAAATATCCTCTGCCACTCATTCCGGAACTCTTCGACCGTCTTCGGGGTGCGCAAATCTTTACCAAATTAGATCTACGTGGCGCATACAATCTGGTTCGTATTCGTGCAGGCGATGAGTGGAAGACCGCCTTCAATACTCGTGACGGTCACTACGAATACTTGGTTATGCCGTTTGGTCTCTGCAACGCCCCCGCGGTTTTCCAGGAATTTGTGAACGATGTATTTCGGGATCTTCTCTACTCCTCAGTCGTGGTTTACCTTGACGACATCCTCATCTTCTCTCCGGATCTCTCCACTCACAGGCGAGATGTCCGCCGAGTCCTGCAAAGGCTAAGAGAGAATCATCTGTTCGCTAAGATTGAAAAGTGCGTCTTTGAACAGTCCTCTCTTCCCTTCCTTGGGTATATTGTCTCAAGATCTGGCTTAGAGATGGATCCAGAGAAGATTTCTGCTGTCCTGAATTGGCCTCGTCCTCTTGGAACAAAAGCAATCCAACGTTTTCTTGGCTTTGCCAACTACTATAGACAATTTATTCCTCATTTTTCTTCCATGACCAAGCCTATCTCTGCCCTAGTTCGCAAGGGAGTCAATTCCAGCCTTTGGACCCCTGAGGCTGAAGAGTCTTTTTTGTCCCTTAAACAAAGTTTCGCTACGGCCCCTGTGCTTCATCGTCCTGATGCTAATAGACCGTTTGTCCTTGAGGTCGACGCATCTTCTATTGGAGCTGGAGCAGTACTTTTGCAAAGATCTTCGTCCGGACGTTTGGTGACCTGTGGTTTCTTTTCTAAAACTTTTTCCGCTCCTGAGCGTAACTACTCTATAGGGGATAAGGAGCTATTGGCTATCAAGCTAGCCTTGGAAGAATGGCGTTATCTTCTTGAAGGGTCTCTTCATCCATTCATCATTTACACTGACCACAAGAATCTGGCCTATATTCAGTCTGCCCAAAGACTAAATCCACGACAAGCCAGATGGTCTTTATTCTTCGGACGATTTGAGTTTGAACTTCATTTCCGACCTGGAAATAAGAATGTCAAAGCAGATGCTCTTTCGAGATCCTTTCAACCTCAGGACATGGAGGATTCTCCGGCTCACATCATTGATCCTGCGAGGATCGTCACTCTTGCTCCTCTAAGAGTGATTCCTACTCCTCCTGGCAAGACTCTTGTGGCTAATCAAGACAAGGAGAGAGTTTTACGTTGGGGTCACTCCTCCAAAATTGCAGGACATGTAGGAGTCAAGAAGACACTGTCTCTTATCTCTCGGCACTACTGGTGGCCATCTCTCCGTCAAGACGTCACCAAATTCATCGCTTCTTGTCCTTCTTGTGCTAAAAATAAAGTCCCTAGGCAGCTTCCCTCCGGTCTCCTGCATCCTCTGCCTGTGCCTTCCGTTCCATGGAGTCATATCGCTATGGACTTCATCACTGATCTACCTTCTTCCTTGAATTGCTCTGTCATCTTGGTTGTTGTAGATCGGTTCTCTAAAATGGCTCACTTCATCGCTTTGCCTGGTCTGCCTTCCGCTCCTGAGTTGGCAAAGATCTTTTTACACCAAGTCTTCCGTCTTCATGGTTTTCCACATCATATTGTCTCAGACCGTGGAGTACAATTTACCTCACGTTTTTGGAGAGCTCTCTGCAGTCTATTAAAGGTTAACTTGGACTTCTCTTCCGCCTATCACCCTCAGTCCAACGGACAAGTGGAGCGAGTTAATCAAGTTCTGACTACATATCTGCGACACTTCACCAATGCACACCAAGATGACTGGGTCTCTCTTCTCCCTTGGGCTGAATTCTCTTACAACAATCTTCCCAGCGAGTCTTCCTCCAAATCTCCCTTTTTCGTAGTCTATGGTCAACATCCGAACATTCCTCTTCCTGTTTCTCTTTCCTCGGGGGTACCGGCAGCGGATTTCTTGTCCCGGGAATTCTCTACGATTTGGAATGAGACCAAAGTGGCTCTTGAGAAAGCTAGCCTTAATATGAAAAGGTTTGCTGACAAGAAGCGTTTGGATGCTCCGCCATATTCTCCGGGTGATAAAGTTTGGCTCTCCTCTCGCTATATCAAGCTTAAAATTCCCTCTCACAAACTGGGTCCTCGCTACATTGGTCCTTTTCCTATCTTGAGTCGCATTAATGATGTCTCTTATAAGTTGAAGCTACCTGCCTCTTTGCGCATCCCCAATGCCTTCCATGTGTCTCTTCTTAAACCCGCAGTCTTTAATTGTTTTCACTCCGCTACCTCTTCCTCTCCTCAGCTCTGTACTTCTGATGGAATCTTTAATGTTAAAGATATTCTTGCCAAAAAAGTAGTTAGGGGAAAAACTTATTTTTTGATTGATTGGGAGGGATTTGGCCCTGAGGAGAGGTCCTGGGAGCCCCAAGAGAACATCAACGCTCCCCTTATCATGAAAAGATTCCTTTCTAGCCTTAAAAGGAGGGGGACTAAGGAGGGGGGTACTGTCACGCCCGCACATACTTACCCGGCTTCTCCCATCCCTCGGCGCGCTCACGGTCCTGTCCCGCGCCGCTCTGCCTCCTCCTTCGCCGGCTCTCGGCGTCTGGTCTCTTTGCGCATGCGCGGTCGCGTCTCCCCCGTCGCTGAGCCTTCTGGGAGGTCGCGACCCGGTGGCTCCGCCCCAACATGGCGGCGCCCATCGGGTATTTCTTCCCGGCGTCTTCCTAGGTAAGACGCCTTTGCTTTGTAGGTGCACTGTCTGCCGTCAGTGTCCCTATGCCCTAGGCTCCCCTGTACCAGTGTCTTTTCTCAGCCCAGTCCTTGCTTTGTCTCTGTATCCTGCCAGTCCGTGTTCCTGTTGTATCCTGCCAGTCCGTGTTCCTGCTGTATCCTGCCAGTCCGTGTTCCTGCTGTATCCTCCCAGTCCGTGTTCCTGCTGTATTCTGCCAGTCCGTGTTCCTGCTGTATCCTGCCTGTCCGTGTTCCTGCTGTATTCTGCCAGTCCGTGTTCCTGCTGTATCCTGCCAGTCCGTGTTCCTGCTGTGTCCTGCCAGCCCGTGTTCCTGCTGTATCCTGCCTGTCCGTGTTCCTGCTGTATCCCGCCAGTCCGTGTTCCTGTTGTATCCTGCCGGTCCATGTTCCTGCTGAGTCCTGCCGTTCCGTGTTCCAGACATTCTTTCAGTTAAGTCTTGTTTTCCTATTATTCCCTGCCATCCTTATAGCCTGTGGTTTCCTTCTTTATTTTGGGTCGTCCCTTTGGCTCTAGCTGTTGTGTCTCCATTCCCCCGAGGTCCTGCTCCTAACACTCCCTGTATAGGGGGTGATTCCATCTGGTCCGCTCGACCCCGGGGGCTCTAGAGTCACGACCCAGAGGGTCCACTCTCGGATTTCTGTCCGAATACTTACAACAGGTAATACAGTGACCACTGGTGACATTATACACAGCAGCTCTGTATATAGTGTCAGTGTACAGGTAATACAGTGATCACAGGTGACATTATACACAGGAGCTCTGTATATAGTGTCAGTGTAAGGTAATACAGTGATCACTGGTGACATTATACACAGGAGCTCTGCATATAGTGTCAGTGTACAGGTATTACAGTGACCACCAGTGACATTATACACAGGAGCTCTGTATGTAGTGTCAGTGTACAGATAATACAGTGATCACTGGTGACATTATACACAGGAGCTCTGTATATAGTCTCAGTGTACAGGTAATACAGTGATCACCAATGACATTATACACAGGAGTTCTGTATCTAGTGTACAGGTAATACAGTGATCACCAATGACATTATACACAGGAGCTCTGTATATAGTGTATAGTGTACAGGTAATACAGGGATCACCAGTGACATACACAGGAGCTCTGTATATAGTGTATAGTGTACAGGTAGTACAGTGATCACCAGTGACATTATACACAGGAGCTCTGCATATGGTGTATAGTGTACAGGTAATACAGTGATCACCAGTGACATTATACACAGGAGCTCTGCACAGAGGCGTAGCTAGAGCTTTTGCCGCCCGGGGCTGTTCCCGAGTTTGGCGCCCCCCCCCCCCCCCGGCTCAATACACACAAAGGTTACCAAAAACGGTTTTCCTGTTTTGTAGAACTTAAACTGGGCCTAATAGTGTCACCCCCACATGCCACACCTGTGACTTAATACCACCACACCATGACCAGGCCACATAGTGACCGAATAATACTACATACAAGGGACAAATACCACAACACCATTTCCAGACCACATATTACCACCACATAGTGACTGAATACTACAATACTGATCAGTAATAAAAAAAAAAACACAATACTATCACCATAAGTGCCAGTATTCACAGGAGATCTGTACTTAGTATGCAGTGTCTGTGTAGAGGTAATACAGAGATCACTGGTGACATTATACACAGGACCTCTATATAGTATACAGTGTATAGTGTCAGTGTATAGGTAACACTGACTCACCAGTGACGTCTCTAGGTGAAGTCCTTCATCTTTCAGCCAGCACAGACCGCCATCATTCCTTCCAGCCAGGACTCGTTTCTGCAGGAAATAACACAGTTATCTCGAGCTCCGCTTGCAGAACACATTACTTAATTTTTCACAACTTCTACATTACATCACATGAAGAAAAAAAGGTGATATAGTGTCACTCTGCACAGTAACAGGACCGCCCCCCCATTTAAAACAGTATACTCAAAAAATAAAATAAATACATCACTGCAGTAATAATATCCCTTAATTAGCCCCTATGGTAATAATATTCCCCACCCTGGCCCCATTTCTCATTCCTGGCTCCAGCCATATGTTCTCGCATCCTGCCCTCATGAGTATCCATTCTACCCCATATGATCTCCACATCCTGCCCCACCAGCCTCCATCGTATCCGTCCTGCCCCATGATCCAATCCTGCCCCGTGTCTCCAATCATGCCCCGTATCTACATTCTGCCCATGCCTCAAGTCCTGCCCCCAGTGTGTCCAGCATATTACCCCCATGTTGTCCAGCAATCTGCCCCAGTGTGTCCAGCATATTACCCCCATGTTGTCCAGCAATCTGCCCCAGTGTGTCCAGCATATTACCCCCAGTGTGTCCAGCAATCTGCCCCAGTATGTCCAGCACTGCCCCCAGTGTGTCCAGCAATCTGCCCCAGTGTCCAGCCTTTCCCCAGTGTGTCCAGCAGTCTGCCCCAGTGTGTCCAGCATATTACCCCCAGTGTCCAGCATTGCCCCAGTGTGTCCAGCATATTACCCCCAGTGTGTCCAGCAATCTGCCCCAGTGTCCAGCATTGCCCCAGTGTGTCCAGAAGTCTGCCCCAGGGTCTCCAGCATTGCCTCAATGTGTCCAGAAATCTGCCCCAGGGTCTCCAGTATTGCCCCAGTGTGTCCAGCATTCTGCCCCATGGTCTCCAGTATTGCCCCGGTGTGTCCAGCAATCTGCCCCATGGTCTCCTGTATTGCCCCAGTGTGTCCAGCATTCTGCCCCATGGTCTCCAGTATTGCCCCGGTGTGTCCAGCAATCTGCCCCATGGTCTCCAGTATTGCCCCGGTGTGTCCAGCAATCTGCCCCATGGTCTCCAGTATTGCCCCAGTATGTCCAGAAGTCTTTCCCAGGGTCTCCAGCATTGCCTCAATGTGTCCTGAAATCTGCCCCAGGGTCTCCAGTATTGCCCCAGTGTGTCCAGCATTCTGCCCCATGGTCTCCAGTATTTCCCCAGTGTGTCCAGCATTCTGCCACATGGTCTCCTGTATTGCCCCAGTGTGTCCAGCATTCTGCCCCATGGTCTCCAGTATTGCCCCAGTGTGTCCAGCAATCTGCCCCATGGTCTCCTGTATTGCCCCAGTGTGTCCAGCATTCTGCCCCATGGTCTCCTGTATTGCCCCAGTGTGTCCAGCAATCTGCCCCATAGTCTCCTGTACTGCCCCAGTGTGTCCAGCATTCTGCCCCATGGTCTCCAGTACTGCCCCAGTGTGTCCAGCAATCTGCCCCATGGTCTCCAGTATTGCCCCAGTGTGTCCAGCATTGCCCCAGCCCCAGACAGAAAGACATAAAGAAAAAAAAAAAAAAGTAAAATCCTCACCTCTCCCGTTCCTAGCGTAGGTCCGGTGCAGTCAGCGTCTCTCCGGCTCTGCGACGCTCAGGACAGAGAGGCAGAGCGGCGCGCACAGTAGTGACGTCATCGCGCCCTCTGCTCTGAGACGTCGCAGAGTCAGAGGACGCTGTAGCTGCCGGCGCCGCAGGAACCAGGAGAGGTGAGTATAGAGCGGGGGGCGGGGTCCGGTGGTGGGGGGAGCTGGCCCTGGTCGTGGCGGCGGACGGCGCCGCCCGAAGATTTAAAGGGGCGTCTTTTTTTTTTTTTTTTTTTCTTCTGCAGCGCCGGCCGCCCCCTGCATTGTGCCGCCCGGGGCGGACCGCCCCCCCCGCACCCCCCTTCCTACGCCACTGGCTCTGCATATGGTGTATAGTGTACAGGTAATACAGTGATCACTGGTAACATTATACACAGGAGCTCTGTATATAGTGTCAGTGTACAGGTAATACAGTGACCACCAGTGACATTATACAAAGGAGCTCTGTATATAGTGTCAGTGTACAGGTAATACAGTGATCAATGGTGACATTATACACAGGAGCTCTGTATATAGTGTCAGTGTACAGGTAATACAGTGATCACAAATGACATTATACACAGGAGTTCTGTATATAGTGTACAGGTAATACAGTGATCACCAATGACATTATACACAGGAGCTCTGTATATAGTGTATAGTGCACAGATAATACAGGGATCACCAGTGACATACACAGGAGCTCTGTATATAGTGTATAGTGTACAGATAATACAGTGATCACCAGTGACATTATACACAGGAGCTCTGTATATAGTGTATAGTGTACAGGTAATACAGTGATCACCAGTGACATTATACACAGGAGCTCTGCATATGGTGTATAGTGTACAGGTAATACAGTGATCACTGGTAACATTATACACAGGAGCTCTGTATATAGTGTCAGTGTACAGGTAATACAGTGACCACCAGTGACATTATACACATGATCTCTGCATATAGTGTCAGTGTTCAGGTAATACAGTGACCACCAGTGACATTATACGCAGGAGCTCTGTATATAGTGTCAGTGTACAGGTAATACAGTGATCACTGGTTACATTATACACAGAAGCTCTGTATATAGTGTTAGTGTACAGGTAATACAGTGATCACCAATGACATTATACACAGGAGTTCTGTATATAGTGTACAGGTAATACAGTGATCACCAATGACATTATACACAGGAGCTCTGTGTATAGTGTACAGGTAATACAGTGATCACCAGTGACATACACAGGAGCTCTGTATATAGTGTATAGTGTACAGGTAATACAGTGATCACCAGTGACATTATACACAGGAGCTCTGTATATAGTGTATAGTGTACAAGTAATACAGTGATCACCAGTGACATTATACACAGGAGCTCTGTATATAGTGTCAGTGTACAGGTAATACAGTGATCACCAGTGACATTATACACAGGAGCTCTGTATATGGTGTATAGTGTACAGATAATATAAGGATCACCGGTAACATTATACACAGGAGCTCTGTATATAGTGTCAGTGTACAGGTAATACAGGGATCACCAGTGACATTATACACAAGAGCTTTGTATATAGTGTCAGTGTACACAGAATACAGTGATCACCAGTGACAATATTCAAAAGAGCTCTGTACACAGTATACAGTACATAGTGTAAGTGTACAAACAACACACTGACACACCGGTGACATCTGTAGTTGAAGTCTTTTTTCTTCATCCAGTGCAGACCGCCATTACTTCTTCCAGCAAAGACTCATCTCTGCAGAAAATAACACAGTTAGCTATAGCTGATCGCTTCCATTCCCCACTATTTTCCTCAAGTTCTATACTATGTCAGATGAAGAAAAAAAAGACATAGTGCCACCCTGCACAGTAGCAGCTCAAAAGTAAATTACAGCAGTAATAATGTCCCCTGATTGACCCCTACAAGTAATTATGTCCCCACTTGCCACCATAAACCAATAATGTATGTTCCTCATCCTGACCTCAATACAGCAATTATGTCACCCCTTTATTTAATAAGGTGCCAGATCCTTGGTCCCTTTATTTAATGTCTCCATCTTGGACCCCAATGTCCACCTTAATAAGGTTCCTATCCTGGGCCCCTTCCAGAAATAAATGTCCTGATCCTGGGCCCCTTTATTCAATGTACCCTGTTGTGAATTCTGTTGTCGAGCTCCCTCCTGTGGTCATGAATGGTACTTCGGTGAGTTCGGTCCGTGGGCTCCCTCTGGTGGCTGTGAGTGGAGCTGCTGCTTCTGAAGTTCCTTACACAGGTGACGTGGTTTATCCTTTGGTTGGCTTCTCTATTTAACTCCACTCAGATCGTTTCTCCATGCCAGCTGTCAATGTTTTAGCATTGGTTCAGTTCGCTCCTGGATCTGTCTGGTGTCCTATCTTCTCCTGCAGAAGCTAAGTTCCTGATTGTTATTATTGTTCTTGTTTCTTTGTCCAGCTGGTTTTCTTGATTTTGTCTTGCTAGCTGGAAGCTCTGGGATGCAGGGTGGCACCCCCGCACTGTGAGTCGGTGCGGAGGACCCTTTTGCACACTCTGCGTGGTCTTTTGTAGGTTTTTGTGCTGACCGCAAAGATTCCTTTCCTATCCTCTGTCTATTTAGTTAGTCGTGCCTCCCTTTGCTGAAACCTATCTCATTTCTGCGTTTGTGACTTTCATCTTTACTCACAGTCATTACATGTGGGGGGCTGCCTATTCCTTTGGGGAATTTCTCTGAGGCAAGGTAGGCTTCATTTTCTTCTCTAGGGCTAGCTAGCGCTTAGGCTGTGACGAGGCGCCTAGGGAGCGTCAGGAGCGCTCCACGGCTATTTCTAGTGTGTGCGATAGGATTAGGGCTTGCGGTCAGCAGAGCTCCCACATCCCAGAGCTCATCCTGTATGAGTTTAACTATCAGGTCGGGTGCTCCTAACCACCAGGTCATAACAGTACCCTCCCTGGGCCCCTATGTCCGTCCCTATGGCCACTTCCTCGCCCAACTACAGATGGGCGGATTCTTCTCACCTTCTTGCGCTCCCCGGCATCCTCTTGTGGCTTCATATTCGGCGTGGTTGTTACAATGGCTGCCGACTGCAGCTGTGACAGGGCGCTCTGCTCTGTGACAGGCCACACGCTGACGCCACATAGCAGTAACATTGAAAGGCCGCCGGCCTATCAAAGGCTGCAGGAGTTATTTAACAAAACTGCTATGTGACTTCAACAAATGGCCTGTCACAGAGCAGAGCACCCTGTCACAGCTGCAGTCGGCATTCATCTTGACGTGCGTTGTCACCAGGGTCGGCTCCAGGTTTTCATGGGCCTCGGTCGAAGGAGTATCAGTGGGGGCCTCTTTAACACATGCCACGATTCCTGATGCACAGATAAAAAAAACAGATATAGTACAATATATAGGCACCACACAGTGCACCACACAGTGCACCATACAGTATTATGGTCAACACATAGTGCTCCATACAGTACTACTGGCACCTCATAGTCCTCCATACAGTATTACGGGCACCTCATGGTGCACCATACAGTATTATGGTCAACACATAGTGCTCCATACAGTATTACGGGCACCTCATAGTCCTCCATACAGTATTAAGGGCAACCACATAGTGCTCCATACTGCATTACGGGCACCTCATAGTCCTCCATACAGTATTATGGCCAACCACATAGTCTGCCATACAGTATTATTGCCCCATACAATGCTCCTCCATACAGTATTATTGGCCCCATATAATGCTCTTCATACAGTATTATGAGCACCTCATAGTCCTCCATACAGTATTATGGCCAACCACATAGTCCTTCATAAAGTATTATGAGCCCCATATAATGCTCCTCCATACAGCACATCATGGGCCCCCTGCTCCTACATACAGTATTGTGTGCCCCGTCCTCCTCCACACAGTATTATGCCCCCCAGTTCCTCCACACAGTATTATGGGACCCGTTCCCCCACACAGTATTTTGGGACCCTGCTCCTCCATACAGTATTATGCATCCCCGCTCCTCTATACAGTATTATGGGACCCCGTTCCCTCACACAGTATTATGGGTCCCTGCTCCTCCATACAGTATTGTGCATTCCCGCTCCTCCATACAGTATTATGGGACCTCGTTCCTCCACACAGTATTATGCCCCTTCCGCTCCTCCATACAATATTATGGGACCCCGCTCCTCCATACAGTATTATGGGACCCGTTCCCCCACACAGTATTTTGGGACCCTGCTCCTCCATACAGTATTATGCATCCCTGCTCCTCCATACAGTATTATAGGACCCCGTTCCCTCACACAGTATTATGGGACCCTGCTTCTCCATACAGTATTGTGCATTCCCGCTCCTCCATACAGTATTATGGGACCTCGTTCCTCCACACAGTATTATGCCCCACCGCTCCTCCATACAGTATTATGGGACCCCGCTCCTCCATACAGTATTATGGGACCCTGCTCCTCCATACAGTATTATTGGACCTCGTTCCTCCACACAGTATTATGCCCCCCCTTCTGCTCCTCCATACAGCATTATGGGACCCCGCTCCTCAATACAGTATTATGTCCCCCCGCTCCTCCATATAGCATTATGAGACCTCGCTCCTCTATACAGTATTATGCCCCCCGCTCCTCCATACAGTATTATGAGACCCCGCTCCTCCATACAGTATTATGGCCGCTGCTCCTCCATACAGTATTATGCCCCCCCCGCTCCTCCACACAGTATTATGCCCCCCGCTCCTCCATAGAGTTTTACGGGCCCCCCGCTCCTTCACACAGTATTATGCCCCCCCCCACTCCTCCAAACTGTATCATGGGAGCCCACTCCTCCACACAGTATCATGGGATCCCCGCTCCCCCATACAGTATTATGCCCCCCTGCTCCTCCACACAGTATTATGGGATGCTGCTCCTCCACACTGTATTATGGCCCCCCGATCCTCCACACAGTATTATGGGCCCCCCGCTCCTCCACACAGTATTATGGGACCTCCCGCTCCTCCACACAGTATTATGGGACCCCCCGCTCCTCCACACAGTATTATGGGCCTCCCGCTCCTCCACACAGTATTACGCTCCCCCAGCTTCTCCACAGTATTATGCCCCCCAGCTCCTCCACACAGTATTACGCCCCCCCAGCTCCTCCACACAGTATTACCCCCCAGCTCCTCCACACAGTATTATGCCCCCCGCTCCTCCACACAGTATTATGCCCCAGCTCCTCCACACAGTATTACGCCCCCCAGCTCCTCCACACAGTTTTATGCCCCCTGCTCCTCCACACAGTATTATGCCCCCCCAGCTCCTCCACAGAGCACACAGTATTACACCCCCCAGCTCCTGCACACAGTATTATGGGCCCCCGCTCCTCCAAACAGTATTACGCCTCCCAGCTCCTCCACACAGTATTACACCCCCCAGCTCCTCCACACAGTATTACGCCCCCCCAGCTCCTCCACGCAGTATTATGCTCCCCAGCTCCTCCACACAGTATTGCGCCCCCCCAGCTCCTCCACACAGTATTGTGCCCCCCAGCTCCTCCACACAATATTATGCCCTCAGCTCCTCCACACAGTATTATGCCCCCCCCCCCCCGGCTCCTCCACACAGTATTACACCCCCCAGCTCGTCCACACAGTATTATGCCCCCCAGGTCCTCCATTCAGTGTTATGGGACCCCACTCCTCCACACAGCATTACTATTGGCCCCATAGAAAAAAAACATTAAAAAAAGTTAAATCCTCACCTCTCCTTGTTCCGGCGGCAGCTGCAGTGCCTTCAGCGTCTCTCCGGCTCTGCAACGCTCAGAACAGAGAGGCTGAGCGCGCAGTGATGATGTCATCGCACCCTCTGCCCTGAGACATCGCAGAGTCAGAGGGTGCTGAAGACGTCTGCAGCTGCTGCCGGAATGAGGGGAGGTGAGTATTAGAAGGGGAGCCCGATGCCAGCACCCTGGGGGGCCCCTGGTCATGACGGCAGTCAGCGCTGCCCGAAGACTTAAAGGGCCCGCGTCCTTTTTTTTCCCTTCCTCCTCTCCCGGTGGGCCAGTCCTACCCTGGTCCCAAAATACTTCCATTTAAGGATTATGGAGGCCACTGTGCTCTTAGGAACCTTGAGTACTGCAGAAATTCTGTTGTAACCTTGGCCAGATCTGTGCCTTGCCACAATTCTGTCTCTGAGCTCCTTGGCCAGTTCCTTTGACCTCATGATTCTCATTTGGTCTGACATGCACAGTGAGCTGTGAGGTCTTATAGACAGGTGTGTGCCTTTCCAAATCAAATCCTATCAGTTTAATTAAACACAGCTGGACTCCAATGAAGGAGTAGAGCCATCTCAAGGAGGATCACAAGGAAATGGACAGCATGTGACTTAAAAATGAGTGTCCGAGCAAAGGGTCTCAATACTTATGACCATGTGATATTTCAGTTTTATTTTTTAATAAATTTATAAAAATTTCTACATTTCTGGGTTTTTTTCAGTCAAGATGGGGTGCAGAGTGTACATTAATGTGATAAAAAATGAACTTTTTTGAATTTACCAAATGGCTGCAATGATGCAAAGAGTGAAAAATTTTAAAGGGGTCTGAATACTTTCTGTAAAATAAATGATATGAGATGTGATCCAATTTTTTTCTTGCGCAAAAAATGGCATACATCATTTCATAGTGTTTCCTTGAATGTATCCTCATGTCTGCAAATGCACTGATGGATGATCGCATTCTCATTCAGCCATTGCCCATTTCTCCCAACTATCCAACATATGCCCTATATGCACGTTTGGCTCAGTCATGTTCTTTTCCATGGCTCCTTGCCAGACACATTACATGTCTCTCAAGGTAACAAAGCATCAAGCTTGTTAAATGGTTTTTCCTATTTCATCCCTTCACTTCCATATCATAACCATTCCTAAGCACCATTCACAAGAGGCAAGGCTATGGAGGCAGCATAGCTCAGAAAGCTGCATTGTTTCCATATCTCCCATTCACTTCTATGGATGTTACAGAAACAGCATGGCTCTGCCAGTCTTGATTTTTCCATAGCCCCAGCTCATGTGGTTGCTGCTCGTACAATGCTATTCGCGTCATAGCTATGAACATCCTAGATGGGAGTTTTCCTTTGAAATCCATCATGCTTGATTCATTATTTAATCTGACATCTGTCGTACACATTAGTTGTCCACTCCTGCTAAAATCAGCGCTTTCAAATACATTTTGACATGCTAAAAAGACACTGCATTCTAAAGATCTGTGAAGATCACAGTGCGCAGCCTCTCACTGACATCTCAGTGATTTGTGTTTTTATAGTCAAGATTTCTATTGTAACTATTACTATTGAGTTATGCATATATTTATCAGTTTTTATTATAAACATAAACATGCAGTGAAAACTAATCAAATTAAACACCCAAAATGTCCTGATTAAAAAAAAAAAACAAGATCCTGAGCCTGCACCCTCCATCTTCCCTGTAATTTCTCACCCTCCAACGTCCTAATATATTCTTACTTTCTACAATGTTTCCTTTGTTCAATTTCATTTCTATTAGACAGATTACCTTGTTAATACTAAACATTTTTGATCCTCCTTTTTTTTTATCACTAAATAAATATTTTGTTGTCAGAAATTAATGCTCATCCAGACATCCATTTTTTTCATGTTTTCAGCCAGTGCAGGAGGAGTGCAGAGAAGCACAGCGCCGGGGACAGACAGCGGTAGGTAAGTATGTAGTGTTTGTTTTTTTTACTTTTACGTTGGTAACCAGGGTAAACATCGGGTTACTATGCGCGGCCCTGCGCTTAGTAACCCGATGTTTACCCTGGTTACGAGTGAAGACATCGCTGGATCGGTGTCACACACGCTGATCCAGCGATGTCTGCAGGGAGTCCAGCGACGAAATAAAGTTCTGGACTTTCCTCAGCGACCAACGATCTCCCAGCAGGGGCCTGATCGTTGGTCGCTGTCACACAGAACGATTTCCTTAACGATATCGTTGCTACGTCACAAAAAGCAACGATATCGTTAATGATATCGTTATGTGTGAAGGTACCTTTAGCTGAATGTATGTCTGACAGACGTCTGGGAGAAATAGCTCAGTTAAGTAGCATGGCAATCATCTGGGATAATGAACACTTGTAGACAGCCAGCGCCTCCCAGTCTCACACCCCTGTACCAGATTGAATGGCTGAGCTGTCAATAACTGTATCCAAGACACATTGAAGGGTGGAACTGTGGCATTTGGCCACAGCATTGGCCCCCAGGTATATAGCTTCCACCGGTTGCCTTTCTCACCAAGGTTTAAACAGGTTGATGTGGTACACTTGATACGTCTTTCTTCTCCCTGGCTTGTGGACCTTGTAGTTAACGCCACTCAGCTTTTCGACCACCTCGTATGGTCCTTGACACTTGGCCAGAAATTTACTTTCAACCATGGGGATCAACAACACTCACTCTCCAGTGCTAAACTGGCTCAGCCCCACCGACCTGTTGTAGAAACTTGCCTGGATGTCTTGTGCTTGAAGGAGGCTCTCCTTCACGATCGTCATCACCCTCGCGATCCTGTCCTCCATTTGGGCCACATGCTCAAT
Organism: Ranitomeya imitator; assembly: GCF_032444005.1. Classification (NCBI taxonomy): domain Eukaryota; kingdom Metazoa; phylum Chordata; class Amphibia; order Anura; family Dendrobatidae; genus Ranitomeya; species Ranitomeya imitator. Next base: position 292,791,374 of record NC_091282.1, on the reverse strand, counting down.
GACACTTTGGTGGGGTGTAACCTCTGCTTCCCAGGTCTCCTTCGCAATATCCAGAAGTCCCCTAGGGTGCTGTAGTAATAACTACTCGAGCGGTAAGATCTGTCTACAGATCGCGCACCTAACGTCCTGAGTTGTGTAATCTGGAGAACCTTACTTAACTCTCTCATTACCTTGGACGTAAACGATGTTCCTTGGTCCGTCAGAATCTCTTTTGACAGGCCTGCCTGGGAGAAAATATGAAATAGCTCTCTGGCTATGCTCCTGGTGAAGGACTTTTTTAGTGGTACTGCCTCCAGGTACCGTGCTGTATAGTCCATAACCACCAGGATATATTGGTAACCACTGGCAGACTTAACTAGGGGGCCCGTCAAGGTCCATGGTACTCCGGTCAAATGGGACCTCTATAATGGGTAACAGCACCCGGAGACCGCAGAAGTGGGAGACAGGAGCAGTTAGCTAACAAGTAGAACAGAACCGGCAATAATTAATCTCTCGGTGATAACCGGGCCAGAAAAAACATTTAAATACCCGCTCCAGGGTTTTTCCTGTGCCCTGATGCCCACCTAAGACAAGAGAATGGGCCAGGTTTAGTACCGTCGCCTATAGGATCCTGGTACTAACAGCTGCTCTAATATTTCCCCTCTCAGTTTGGCGACCCAATATGGCAGATAGTTATTTACTGCGAAATAGGGAAACCTGGTGTTAGTCCTCAGCTCTTGGTCAACCCCATTAATCACAGTAATATTGTCCCATGCCCATTTTAACGTAAGGTCCTCCATTTGACCAGTCCCAAAATTATCCCCAGAAACTCACAACTCAGGAATCTCAGCTTCATGGGTCACCGCCTCATCTGCTTCGCCAGCAAGGACACAAAGAGGGAACTCATCCGCCTCCGACTGTGATGGAGATTCTTCATGGTTGAACCAGCTCCTGTCTGAGTAACTTGGCATCCAACGCCTTACATGATGAGTCCCAGAACAAACTAAAGTCCCACTCTACTATTACTGGGTCTAGCTTGTCTTTAACCTGTGAATACAGTGGACGCCCGCGAGATTTCCGGGAATCAACTGGTGGGGAGTGCGGCCCTTACCAGGGTCACCAAACTCCCCAAGTCAGAGGTATAGCTAGGGTTTTTATTCGGGGGGAGGTGAAACTTCTGAGTGGGCCCCTAACCAGGTAACCTTGTTACAACTGGGTGATGCACTCTAATAGTGGATTTAGGAGAACCTCAGCAGATGACTGCACTGTTGCTGAAAATAGTTCTCTTTTCACTTCTTTTCCATCTTGCCCAGACCAACATGACAACTTCTTTAAGCGAGGACTCCGCTGCAAATATTACAACAAAGACACATTTCATGTCTCATATTTTCAGCACTGTCCGCAATGGGACTATTCCCAACCTACACAAACTCCTTATCCTGCTGATAACCCAATGCCGAGCCGCTGCTGCCGTATGTGTCCTTATTACTGCACCTGCTGTGTGGTGCTGTGTGCCCTCTAAATTTTCAAGCAACCCTCTAGAATATAGTAAGGCCGGGTGCAAGTGCCCTAGACAACAGTCCCCACATTTTGCCCCCTAGAAAGTAATAATGCCCTCTGTGTGCCCCTTTGACATTCACAGTAACCTGAGTTCCCCTATAACAATAAGTGCCCACTTAATGCCCATTTAATATTGTCCCGAGTCTCCCCTGTACAGCTCCGCTATACGCAGTATGATGCCCTCACTGTATATATACTGACCTCTTAGTATCCCCCCAAACTGTTTGATGGCTCCAACACTATATAATGGCCCTGTCATTGTAATCTCCACACTGTATGATTGCTCCCTAGATAGCCTCCATATAGTATAATGCAAGGGTGTCAAACTGCATTCCTCGAGGGCCGCAAACCATGCATGTTTTCAAGATTTCCTTAGCTTTGCACAAGGTGCTGTAATCATTATGTGTGTAGGTGATTAAATTATCACCTGTGCAGTACAAGGAAATCCTGAAAACATGACCTGTTTGCAGCCCTCGAGGAATGCAATTTGACACCCCTGGTATAATGTAGCCCCCCATAGGCAGACTCTATATTGTATAATGCATTCCCCATAAGCAGACTCTATATTGTATAATGCAACCAAATAGTCAGACTCTGATATAATGCACTCCTATAGGTGGACTCTACACCATGTTCCAAATTATTATGCAAATTATATTTTTCTCGGATTTTCCTAAATGGTCGGTGCAAATGACAGTCAGTCTAATAAAAGTCATCACCCGTTAGAGAATACATCGAATTTTATTGAGAGAAACCTACCAATGATAACAGTATAATCTCCAAAAAGAATAAAAACTCAAAATGCACTGTTCCAAATTATTATGCACAGTAGAATTTCTAAACATTTGATATGTTTTAAAGAACTGGAAATGCTCACTTGTGGAATTTGCAGCATTAGGAGGTCACAGTCACTGAAAAAAAGCTATTTAACTCCAAAACATCTTAACAGGCCAAGTTACATGTTAACATAGGAACCCTTCTTTGATATCACCTTCACAATTCTTGCATCCATTGAACTTGTGCGTTTTTGGAGAGTTTCTGCTTGTATTTCTTTGCATGAAGTCAGAATAGCCTCCCAGAGCTGCTGTTTTGATGTGAACTGCCTCCCACCCTCATAGATCTTTTGCTTGATGATACTCCAAAGGTTCTATATAGGGTTGAGGTCAAGGGAAGATGGTGGCCACACCATGAGTTTATCTCCTTTTATGCCCGTAGCAGCCAATGACGCAGAGATATTCTTTGCAGCATGAGATCGTGCATTGTCATGCATGAAGATGATTTTGCTCCTGAAGGCACGTTTCTGCTTTTTATACCATGGAAGAAAGTTGTCAGTCAGAAACTCTATATACTTTGCAGAGGTCATTTTCACACCTTCGGGAACCTTAAAGGGCCCTACCAGCTGTTTCCCCATGATTCTGGCCCAAAACATGACTCCTCCACCTCCTTGCTGATGTCGCAGCCTTGTTGGGGCATAGTGGCCATCCACCAACCATCCACAACTCCATCCATCTGGACCATCCAGGGTTGCTCGACACTCATCAGTAAACAAGACTGTTTGAAAATTAGTCTTCATGTATGTCTGGGCCCACTGCAACTGTTTCTGCTTGTGAACACTGTTTAGGGGTGGCCGAATAGTAGGTTTATACACCACAGCAAGCCTTTGAAGGATTCTACACCTTGAGGTTCGAGGGACTCCAGAGGCACCAGTAGCTTCAAATATCTGTTTGCTGCTTTGTAATGGTATTTGGGGAGCTGCTTTCTTAATCCAATGAATTTGTCTGGCAGAAACCTTCCTCATTATGCTTTTATCTGCATGAACGCTGTCTGTGCTCTGTTTCAGTCACAAATCTCTTCACAGTATGATGATCACTCTTAAGTTAAAATGAAATATCTAATGTTTTCATACCTTGTCCAAGACATTGCACTATTTAACGCTTTTCAGCAGCAGAGAGATCCTTTTATTTCCCATATTGCTTGAAACCTGTGGCCTGCTTTATAATGTGAAATTTTTAAGTAGTTCTCCTTTAATTAGAATCACCTGGAAAACTAATTAACACATGTCTTTAAGATTGATTTCAGTGATCCATAAAGCCCTGAGACACAATACCATCCACGAGTTTATTTGAAAAACAAAACAATTAAATCTTTAAGACTCTTAAATCCAATTTGCATAATAATTTGGAACACACTATATAATATAATGCAGCCCTCCATAGGTAGAATCTATAGTATAATGCAGCCCCACAAAGGCAGACTCGATAGTATAATGCAGCCCCCATAGGCAGACTTTATATATGCCAACACAGGAGGACAACAGGAGCGTTTAGAAAACTAATTGTACAAAGTTTATTAGAAAGATTCATTAAAATTTACACACTTAAAAAACACCAAATGAAAAACACCAAAAGATAACATCAGTACCCATTATCATTGCTAGCAAAAAAAGACTCTATATAGTATAATGCAGCCCCCATAGGTAGACCCCATAGGCTGACTCTATAGTATTATGCAGCCCCTATAGGCAGACACTATAGTATAATGCAGTCCCCCATAGGTAGACTCTATAGTATAATGCAGCCCCCATAGTCGGACTCTATAATATAATGCAGCCCCATAAAAAATAAATACAGTACTCACCTGAGTCACCTCTCTTCCTCCTGGTTCCTCCATTGCACATCTCCAAACAGCTGGCGCCGAGTAGTGACATCATCGCGTCCACTGTCAGTGTCTACGCTACTGCCCCAAGCCCAAGAGTCCCGACACCAGTACCCCATTTATTGTAACTGGACATGCTTGTGGCCTTTCACTGAGCTGATAGTCCACACTATAGGCTGGATAGGCATAATACGAACAGTGCCTCCCCATGCTGCAGTCCATCAGTTCGGTGGACATAGTACAACTAACGGGTATGTGCCCCAGACCGTGACATTTCCAACAAATTAAATCCTTAGCAGCGGCCTTTTTTCAACCCCTCAGCAACTCCTTGGGAGTTCGGAGTCTTCCCCAGTTGAGGCACTATTACCCTTCTTTTGAGAGTCAAGCTCCTTCTGCGTAAACCAGAGAACCAGAGTAGGGTTGTAACAAGGGCCTGGTTTCCTTAAGGAGTTCTTGACCACTTGGTACCTTTCCACTAGGCCAACCAGGTCATCCACATTATGAGAGTCTCCCTGGGCAACCCAGGTCTGCACTGGCCTGGAAAGGGAGTGAATGAATCTGTCCATAACATAACTCAACCATCTGGAGTGGGGTAAAGGACTACGGCTGCAACCACATCAGTACCAGATGTAGTAGGTCAAACATTTGGGAGCAAAGGGGTTTGTCACAAGTTGCTAAGTGCTGACCCATTGTGCTCTAACAGACAATCACTCCGGAGCGTGCTAATATCTCAGTTTTTAATTTGGCATAATCCTGAGCATCCTGTAAGGCCAGGTCATAATAAGCTTTTTGGGACTCACTGGTTAGATAGGGGGCCAGCACCTAAACCCACTGCTGCGGCGGCAGCATCTCCCTATCTGCTACCCTTTCAAACACAGTCAAAGGTGCCTCAACATCATCACCTGGGGTCATTTTTTGCATTGCTCGTCTTACCACCTTTCAGATGTATGAGTCATCATCTGGATTTGAGGGAGGGGCGGCTTCTCTGCTGTGGACACCCCCTGCTAGGAGTTCAATCTGACGTTACTGCTGTTGAATCTGTTGCATCAGGAGTTTTTGTCTCCTGCTGGGCTTGCTGTTGCTGCTGGTGCTGCTGGAGCTGCTGCTGGTATTGTTGGTGCTGCTGCTGGAGCGGCTGCTGGTGCTGCAGCTGACTTTGAACCAAGTGCTTGATCAGCTCCTCCATTTTGTCTGACGGCTGTTCCAACTCTATTGCCGCCTTCACCAAGGACATATGATTTGTTCACAGCCGTCACATTTGCTTTCTGGGGATCTTGCCTGCACTTCTAACCAGAAGGCTGTGTATTTATCCTCTGGACTTCACCCACTCTACAGTTGTTCACTCAACCTAGCCCTAAACATGGCCGATTAACCCCTCTCAGCACTTAGTGTGCTGGAGCGTTTTCCTAACTTCATATTACTGAAGCTAACAACCACAGTAATACATATCTCCCCTCCAGTACTTTGCCAGTGACTTCGTCAAAATATCTACAGTGTATGTGAACATAATTGTTCCTACAGCGTAGTTACACCATTTTGTAACCAATACTTCTTTTTTATTTCACATAAAATTTTTCTCTGAGAATATACCGTACATATACACTTTATTCTCTCTATTCTTTGATTTTTCCACTTCTGCTTTTATATAGTATAACTTTTGCTCTAATTCTGCCATCTGGAACACATAAAATCACAGCATTTCGTAAGTAAACTCACAGTTAGGGAACAAACCCAACCGAAAGTATCCATAAGGGACTCTTTTTGGTATTAATTGGTATTTCCTGTCAGGAAACTTTTATAATGTGAAGACATGGCTGTAATAATTCTGTAATATTGATTAAATTGTTGAAGAAGTCCACTTGGTTGATCTTAGTATTCTGCAAATTATGTTTTTGTGTACAGGGACCGGACTGTATCTGGGTGCAAGGCCGGCGTCAGCACCCAGCGTACCCGGGCAATTGCCGGGGCCCTGGTGAGACAGGGGGGCCCATTCGTACCCGGGCAAGTGCCGGGGCCCTGGCGAGACAGGGGGGCCCATTCAAGGCCGGCGTTAAGGGCAGGCAGCTGCCAGTGCCTAGGACCACCGCTCCCCCAGGGGCCCTCAGCTAGCGGCACATCACGGAGCTGATTCGGCAGGGGAGGGGGAGCGGCCAGGGGCTGTCTAATTATACTCACCTACTCCTGGCGGCTGGCGCAGTCCCTGCAGGTCCCCGGCTCCCCAGCTTCTTCCTGTACTGAGCGGTCACATGGTACCGCTCATTAAAGTAATGAATATGCGGCTCCACCTCCCATAAGGGTGGAGCCGCATATTCATTACTGTAATGAGCGGTAACGATGACCGCTCAATACAGGAAGAAGCTGCCAGCGCCAGGAAGCAGGGACTGCACAGCGGCAGGAGCAGGTGAGTATAACGGGGAGGGGAGCGCTGCGCGATATTCACCTGCTCCCCGTTCCAGCCGCCGCTCTGTCTTCAGCGTCTTCTGCAGTGACGCTGAGGTCAGAGGGCGTGGTGATGTACATAGTGCGAGCCCTCTGCCTGAGCGTCAGTGCAGAAGACGCTGAAGAAGATGGAGCGGCGGCTGGAACGAGGACAGGTGAATACTAAAAGTGCCGGGGGCCTGAGCGACGGAGAGGTGAGTATGTGATTTTTTTTATCGCAGCAACAGCAAATGGGGCAAGTGTCTGTATGGAGCATCTTATGGGGCAATAACATTTGTGCAGCACTATATGGGGAAAGTGTCTGTATATGGGGCCATAACGTTTGTGCAGCACTATATGGGGCAAGTGTCTGTATGGGGCCATAACGTTTGTGCAGCACTGTATGGGGCAAGTGTCTGTATGGAGCATCTATGGGGCCATAAGGTTTGTGCAGCACTATATGGGGCAAGTGTCTCTATATACTACATGGCTGTTCTATATACTATGTGGGCCGTGTTATATACTACGTGGGCTGTGCTATATACTAGATGGCTGTTCTATAATCTACGTGGGCCGTGTTATATACTATGTGGCTGTGCTATATACTACTGTGTATGGGCTGTGCTATATACTACATGGCTGTGTTATATGCTACGTGGGCTGTTATATACTACATGGCTGTGTTATATGTTATGTGGCTGTGCTAAATACTATGTGGGCTGTGTTATATACTACATGGCTGTGTTTATATGCGATCATGAATCGTGGTATGTGTTAAAGGGGGGGGGGCACTGAGACTCTTTCGCCCGGGGCCCTCAAAAACCTGGAGCCGGCCCTATGTGGGTGTCCTCCTCCCGGTCTGTGATTCCCCGGCCACTCCGCTTGCCTCCTGTGCACTGAAATCTAATTAGCAGAAACCTTCAAATGGCGATTAAAGAAGAACCACATAGCGGTATTGTAACGACACAGCTGTTGTGTGACCCAGGACCTGGGGATCCTTCCCTGTCCCTAACATTAGGGGGCATCCTAGCTTGTCCTACTCCCCGGGATACTTCTGAGGGTGAAGATACTGGGGCGAGGTGACCTGGGACTTAATTCCCAGGGAAGGGATAGTACGTCATGGGCGATCAGCCATGCTCACGGGGGGGAGCGCGGACGATCGCTGCCGGATGGCAGCTTATTATTACAGCTGACATCCGGCACTATGTGCCAGGAGCGGTCACGGACCGCTACGGGCACATTAACCCCGGAACACTACGATCAAACATGATCGCAGCGTTCCGGTGGCATAGGAAAGCATCATGCAGGGAGGGGGCTTCCTGCGTGCTTCCCTGAGACCCTCGGAACAACGCGATGTGATCGCGTTGTTTCGAGCGTCTCCTCCTTGCAGTCCCCGGATCCAAGATGGCCATGGGGTTCCTTCCAGATCCTACAGGGAGGTGGCTTGCAAGTGCCTGCTGAGAACAGGCGCCGGCAAGCCTCCAGCACTGCCTGTCAGATCGCTGATCTAACACAATGCTTTGCAAAGTGTTAGATCAGCGATCTGACACTATACAACCATGTCCCACCCTGGGACAAAGTAAAAAAGTTAAAAAAAAATATTTACTTGTGTAAAAAAAAGAAAAAAAAAACAAATTCCTAAATAAAGAAAAAAAAATATTGTTCCAATAAATACATTTCTTTATGTAAAAAAAACAAAACAATAAAAGTACACATATTTAGTATCGCCGCATCCGTAATGACCGGACCTATAAAACTGTCCCTCTAGTTAACCCCTTCAGTGAACACCGTAAAAAAAGAGGCAAAAAACAACACTTTATTATCATAACGCCAAACAAAAAGTGGAATAACGTGATCAAAAAGACGGATATAAATAAACATGATACCATTCAAAACATCATCTTGTCCCGCAAAAAACGAGCCGCCATACAGCATCATCAGCAAAAAAATAAAAAAAGTTATAGTTCTCAGAATAAAGCGATGCAAAAATAATTATTTTTTATATAAAATAGGTTTTATCATATAAAAACGCCAAAACATAAAAAAAAATAAAATAAAATAGGTATCGCTGTAATCATACTGACCTGAAGAATAAAACTACTTTATCAATTTTACCAAATGTGGAACGGTATAAACGCCCCCCCCCCCAAAAAAAAAAAAAGAAATTCATGAATAGCTGGTGTTTGGCCATTCTGCCTCAGAAAAATCGGAATAAAAAGCGATCAAAAAATGTCACAAGCCCGAAAATGGTACCAATAATACCGTCAACTCGTCCCACAAAAAAACAAGACCTCAAATAACTCTGTGGACCTATATATGGAAAAATTATAGCTCTCAAAATGTGGAGACGCAAAAACTATTTTTTGCAATAAAAAGAGTCTTTTAGTGTGTGACAGCTGCCAATCATAAAGATACGAGAAAAACCTCCAGTTATTAATAGTAAATCAAACCCCCCTTCATCATCTCCTTAGTTTTTTCCCATTAGGGGTAGGGTTAGGGTTGGGGCTAAAGTTAGGGTTTGGATTACATTTACGGTTGGGATTAGGGTTGGGATTAGGGTTAGGGGGGTGTCAGGGTTAGGGGTGTGGATAGCGTTATGGTTGGGATTAGGGTTAGGGGTGTGTTGGAGTTAGGGTTGGGATTAGGGTTAGGGGTGTGTTGGGGTTAGGGGTGTGGTTGGGATTAGGGGTATGGGCGTGTTTGGGTTAGGGGTGTGGTTAACGTTATGGTTAGGCTTGGGATTAGGGTTAGGGGTGTGTTTGGGTTAGGTTTCACTCAGAATTGGGGGGTTTCCATTATTTAGGCACATCAGGGGCTCTCCAAATGCGACATGGCGTCCGATCTCAATTCCAGCCAATTCTGCGTTGAAAAAGTATAACCGTGCCAATTCCCTTCCAAGCTCTCCCATGCGCCCAAATAGGGGTTTACCCCAACATACGGGGTATCAGCATACTCAGGACAAATTGGACAACTTTTGGGGTCCAATTTCTCTTGTTACACTTGGGAAAATCAAAATTTTGGGGCTACAAAATCATATTTGTGGGAAAAAATTATTTTTTGTTTTCACGGCTCTGCATTATAAACTGTAGTGAAACACTTGGGAGTTCAAAGCTCTCACAACACATCTAGATAAGGTCCTTGGGGGGTCTAGTTTCCAGTATTGAGTCACTTCTGGGGGGTTTCTACTGTTTAGGTACATCAGGGGTTCTGCAAATGTAACATGACTCCTGCAGACCAATCCATCTAAGTCTGCTTTCCAAACGGCGCTCCTTCCCTTTCAAGCTCTGCCATGCGCCCATACGGTGGTTCCCCCCACATATGGGGTATGAACGTACCCAGGACAAATTGCACAAAAACTTTTGGGGTCCAATTTCTCCTGTTACCCTTGGGAAAATACAAAACTGGGGGCTAAAAAATAATTTTTGTGGAAGAAAAAAGATTTTTTATTTTCACGACTCTGTGTTATAAACTGTAGTGAAACACTTGGGGGTTCAAAGTTCTCACAACACATCTAGATAAGTTCCTTGGGGGGTCTAGTTTCCAATATGGGGTCACTTGTGGGGGGTTTCTGTAGGAGGGTGGTGTTGTTATGGACAGTAAGGAACACGCTGTCACTTTAACAGACTGCACCCCCTTGTCTGGCGTGATGGAATGTTCTGCTTCTCCCCTGTAATAGACTGTGTAAATGAACTGGACTGTGCAGATTGTAGAGGTGGAGCCTGGACAGTGTGTGTGAGCTGAAGCTGCTGGAGAGAGAAATTTGTGCTGTTTGCTGCGAGAGGACCCACAGCCTGTAATGGAGTGGACTTGTGAAATTTGACAGACTTTTCCGAGTGCAGCAAGGGTGGCTGTCCTGTGCTAGTTTGAGAAGCCACGAAGATAGCGAAATAGCGACCACAATATTGTACAGTTTCACCTGTCTTTCACTAAGGGGACTTGTCAGGGAGTCACAAAAACACTGAACTTTAGGAAGGCAAAGTTTGACCAGCTTAGAGATGCCTTTAATCTGGTAGACTGGGACAATATCCTCAGAAATAAGAATACAGATAATAAATGGAAAATGTTCAAGAACATCCTAAATAGGCACTGTAAGCGGTTTATACCTTGTGGGAATAAAAGGACTAGAAATAGGAAAAACCCAATGTGGCTAAACAAAGAAGTAAGACAGGCAATTAACAGTAAAAAGAAAGCATTTGCACTACTAAAGCAGGATGGCACCATTGAAGCTCTAAAAAACTATAGGGAGAAAAATACTTTATCTAAAAAACTAATTAAAGCTGCCAAAAAGGAAACAGAGAAGCACATTGCTAAGGAGAGTAAAACTAATCCCAAACTGTTCTTCAACTATATCAATAGTAAAAGAATAAAAACTGAAAATGTAGGCCCCTTAAAAAATAGTGAGGAAAGAATGGTTGTAGATGACGAGGAAAAAGCTAACATATTAAACACCTTCTCCACGGTATTCACGGTGGAAAATGAAATGCTAGGTGAAATCCCAAGAAACAATGAAAACCCTATATTAAGGGTCACCAATTTAACCCAAGAAGAGGTGCGAAACCGGCTAAATAAGATTAAAATAGATAAATCTCCGGGTCCGGATGGCATACACCCACGAGTACTAAGAGAACTAATTAATGTAATAGATAAACCATTATTTCTTATTTTTAGGGACTCTATAGCAACGGGGTCTGTTCCGCAGGACTGGCGCATAGCAAATGTGGTGCCAATATTTAAAAAGGGCTCTAAAAGTGAACATGGAAATTATAGGCCCGTAAGTCTAACCTCTATTGTTGGTAAAATATTTGAAGGGTTTCTGAGGGATGTTATTCTGGATTATCTCAATGAGAATAACTGTTTAACTCCATATCAGCATGGGTTTATGAGAAATCGCTCCTGTCAAACCAATCTAATCAGTTTTTATGAAGAGGTAAGCTATAGGCTGGACCACGGTGAGTCATTGGACGTGGTATATCTCGATTTTTCCAAAGCGTTTGATACCGTGCCGCACAAGAGGTTGGTACACAAAATGAGAATGCTTGGTCTGGGGGAAAATGTGTGTAAATGGGTTAGTAACTGGCTTAGTGATAGAAAGCAGAGGGTGGTTATAAATGGTATAGTCTCTAACCGGGTCGCTGTGACCAGTGGGGTACCGCAGGGGTCGGTATTGGGACCTGTTCTCTTCAACATATTCATTAATGATCTGGTAGAAGGTTTACACAGTAAAATATCGATATTTGCAGATGATACAAAACTATGTAAAGCAGTTAATACAAGAGAAGATAGTATTCTGCTACAGATGGATCTGGATAAGTTGGAAACTTGGGCTGAAAGGTGGCAGATGAGGTTTAACAATGATAAATGTAAGGTTATACACATGGGAAGAAGGAATCAATATCACCATTACACACTGAACGGGAAACCACAGGGTAAATCTGACAGGGAGAAGGACTTGGGGATCCTAGTTAATGATAAACTTACCTGGAGCAGCCAGTGCCAGGCAGCAGCTGCCAAGGCAAACAGGATCATGGGGTGCATTAAAAGAGGTCTGGATACACATGATGAGAGCATTATACTGCCTCTGTACAAATCCCTAGTTAGACCGCACATGGAGTATTGTGTCCAGTTTTGGGCACCGGTGCTCAGGAAGGATATAATGGAACTAGAGAGAGTACAAAGGAGGGCAACAAAATTAATAAAGGGGATGGGAGAACTACAGTACCCAGATAGATTAGCGAAATTAGGATTATTTAGTCTAGAAAAAAGACGACTGAGGGGCGATCTAATTACCATGTATAAGTATATAAGGGGACAATACAAAAATCTCGCTGAGGATCTGCTTATACCAAGGAAGGTGACGGGCACAAGGGGGCATTCTTTGCGTCTGGAGGAGAGAAGGTTTTTCCACCAACAAAGAAGAGGATTCTTTACTGTTAGGGCAGTGAGAATCTGGAATTGCTTGCCTGAGGAGGTGGTGATGGCGAACTCAGTCGAGGGGTTCAAGAGAGGCCTGGATGTCTTCCTGGAGCAGAACAATATTGTACCATACAATTATTAGGTTCTGTAGAAGGACATAGAACTGGGGATTTATTATGATGGAATATAGGCTGAACTGGATGGACAAATGTCTTTTTTCGGCCTTACTAACTATGTTAAACTATGTATGTTATACCGAGAAAGGGATTTACAGTTTCCAGGAGCACCTCCAGGACCCAGAAGCAAGGAAAAGACCACGTTTCACAGAGATGGCAGAAAGGCGTGTACATCACCGTACTAGACTGTTGGGGCCCCCTAGGACTGGATCTGAGTCCCCACCATCACCGTGAGTTTGTTCCTGTTTTGTGCACATGTCAGGGCCTAGTGTAGGCTTCAATAGTCAGAACACGGCAGCTGTGAGGCCTGCTTAGCACAGGCCAGGGAGGTTATGCATAGAGTAGCATTATTCTTCGTTTGTTGTTTGCATTTACTTGTGTGACATATATTAAGTCTGTAACAGATGGAGCACCATGCTATTTTACGGACAAGCTAAAGAATATAACTCTTGTAAATTATCTTTTGCCATTGCATACCCTTGTTTGCATCTTCCTCATCCACATCATTCTTTGCCTTCCAATAAATCTACCCTTTGTTGTTTGCACCTCATCTTGTGTACGGTAGTCTTCCTGCACAGTGGTAGTCCCCCGGCCATCGCTTCATTTCTACTGTTTAGGTACATCAGGGGCTCTGCAAACGCAATGTGATGCCTGCAGACCATTCCATCTAAGTCTGCATTCCAAATACTTCCCTTCTGAGCTCTGTCATGCGCCCAAACAGTGGTTTACCCCCACATATGGGGTACCAGCATACTCAGGACAAATTGTACAACAACTTTTGGCATCCAATTTCTCCTGTTACCCTTGGTAAAATAAAACAAATTGGAGCTGAAGTTAATTTTTTGTGAAAAAAAGTTAAATGTTCATTTTTTTTTTAAACATTCCAAAAATTCCTGTGAAACACCTGAAGGGTTAATAAACTTCTTGAATGTGGTTATGAGCACCTTGAGGGGTGCAGTTTTTAGAATGGTGTCACACCATTTTTTAACATATAGACCCCTCAAAGTGACTTTAAATGTGATGTGGTCCCTAAAAAAAAGGTGTTGTAAAAATGAGAAATTTCTGGTCAACTTTTAACCCTCATAACTCCCTAACAAAAAAAAAATTGGTTCCAAAATTGTGCGGATGTAAAGTAGACATGTGGGAAATGTTACTTATTAAGTATTTTGTGTGACATACAGTACAGACCAAAAGTTTGGACACACCTTCTCATTTAAAGATTTTTCTGTATTTTCATGCCTATGAAAATTGTACATTCACACTGAAGGCATCAAGACTATGAATTAACACATGTGGAATTATATACTTAACAAAAAAGTGTGAAACAACTGAACTTATGTCTTATATTCTTGGGTCTTCAAAGTAGCCACCTTTTGCTTTGATGACTGCTTTGCACACTCTTGGCATTCTCTTGATGAGCTTCAAGAGGTAGTCACCGGGAATGGTCTTCCAACAATCTTGCAGGAGTTCCCAGAGATGCTTAGCACTTGTTGGCCCTTTTGCCTTCACTCTGCGGTCCAGCTCACCCCAAACCATCTCGATTGGGTTCAGGTCTGGTGACTGTGGAGGCCAGGTCATCTGGCGTAGCACCCCATCACTCTCCTTCTTGGTCAAATAGCCCTTACACACCCTGGAGGTGTGTTTGGGGTCATTGTTCTGTTGAAAAATAAATGATGGTCCAACTAAACACAAACCGGATGGAATAGCATGCCGCTGCAAGATGCTGTGGTAGCCATGCTCATTCAGTATGCCTTCAATTTTGAATAAATCCCCAACAGTGTCACCAGTAAAGCACCCCCACACCATTACACCTCCTCCTCCATGCTTCATGGTGGGAACCAGGCATGTAGAGTCCATCCGTTCACTTTTTTTGCCTCGCACAAAGACACGGTAGTTGGGACCAAAGATCTCAAATTTGGACTCATCAGACCAAAGCACAGATTTCCACTGGTCTAATGTCCATTTCTTGTGTTCTTTAGCCCAAACAAGTCTCTTCTGCTTGTTGCCTGTCCTTAGCAGTGGTTTACTAGCAGCTATTTTACCATGAAGGCCTGCTGCACAAAGTCTCCCCTTAACCAGGGCTGTGGAATCGGTAAGCCACAGTTGTGACTCCGACTCTGACTCTGACTCCTGGATTTTATCAGGTTCCGACTCCGGCTCCGACTCCTTCTTAAATGGACAATTCGTAACAATAAATTTACTGTTGTCAAATATTAACATCGTGCTTATTCAGTTTCTCACCATCATATAAGTAATCAGACCACTTAGAGCAAAAACTATATTTATTAGAATACAATTAGAATAAAGCAAATAACTTTTATAAACTTTTATAAACTCTTGTAAGTAAATATGCAATAAACACTGTTATGCAGTTAATAAGAAGAAATCTATAAATTTGTCCTCAGAAAAAGTATTGCCTTTGTCAGATCCTCCTTCATGGATGCCCTCAAATCTGATCTAATTATTTTGAGAGCAGAGAACAACCTCTCTACACTAACTTGGGTTGGTGGCAAAGCAGTAACCACTCGGGCAACATCTCTGACAATGTCAGGATGCAGAGGAATCGCTTGTTGCACTGTTATTTTTGATGAAAGGTCAAATTTCTCAATTTCTTTTAGTGCACATGAAAAATTCTGCTGAAGTGTACTGGCTGTGTTCTTTGATGGGGATGACTCTTCTATGCGGGAACGCTTTGCACAGTCCTTGTAATCCAAATATTTTTCGAAATTAAATTCTTCATCAGTTGATGAGGGTGAAGATGTGGCAGGACGACCAAATTCTTCTTGTTCCTCCTGACTGTTCTGCAACCCTTTCATCCTTACTGCTATTTCAAACAGAGCTTCTTATCCTTTAGTTAGCTGTTGATCATCTAGAAGAATCCGATGCATTGGGTCTACATCAACAGCTGCCAAAAGAATGTTATTTTGTAATAGTAGCTCCTCTCTCCATTTCATTGATGTAGCAATGCCACTTGCAATTAACCCTCCTCTTTGGGACAGGCGAAACATCAGGTTCTTCCACACCTTTAAGAAAATGCCTGGAGTTAAGTCCTCTGCTTATAATTTTTTAGTCACTGTAAATGGGTGCTCT
The DNA here is from genome assembly GCF_032444005.1 of Ranitomeya imitator. Taxonomy (NCBI): domain Eukaryota; kingdom Metazoa; phylum Chordata; class Amphibia; order Anura; family Dendrobatidae; genus Ranitomeya; species Ranitomeya imitator. Next base: position 292,775,583 of record NC_091282.1, on the reverse strand, counting down.
AGCAATTTTTCCAGCTCAGTCACCTGATCCCACTGACTTTCATTTAGCGCCAGTTGAGGGTTAGCCATGTCTACAAGAAAGGTTTTCAGTTCAACCAAGCGCTGAATCATTACGTAAGTACTGCCCCATCGTGTGGCTTGATCAATAATTGCCCCTTTTCCAGCACGTCTCTTCAAAATTGAGTCAACTTTAGGGGTTCTGGCAACAGTAGCCAATTTTCTCACCTTGCCAATCAGTGTAGCAGCATGTCCTTCTTGCAGACTGTCTCTTATAGCCAGCTGTAGCGTATGCACAACACAGCGCATGTGATGAATGAAAGAACGTATTGACACAGTTTCAACAAGATCATCTAAACTATCATGTTGCTGTTCATCTGAAGCAACTTCAGTTTGCTCCTCAGTTACAATACTGTGTTCCTCTATTTCAAACATTTCTGTGTCTGTGGACATAGAATGTTCTTCTAGCTGCTGGTCACCATCATTACTCTCATTCATTAGCTTAATAGTACTTATTATATTTGAAGCATTGTCAGTTACGACAGAAAGAACTTGCTCTTTTTTAAGTTCATAGTCTCGCAGAACCTTTTCCACCAAGACCTGGAGAAACTCGCTGGTGTGATGAGCTTTGGAGTCTTTTACTGCCAATGTCTTGGTAACTATTTCATTTTTGTCACAAACAAATCGGACATTGATGGCAAAATAGTTCATTCTGTGACGTGTGCAGGCATCCATTTTATGAAACCGAAAAGGTCCCTTGAGAGTTTTTTTAAGTTCTTCCTTTTGTTTAAACGCTTCTTCGATTACTAATTTTCTAATACTCTCTCTCTCCAGAGAAACACCAAGCTTGCGGGCCATTTCCCCATTCAGACACATAAAAGCTGGTTGTGAAAATAATGAAATAGGCACACTATCCTTTACAACAAGCTCTATGATGTGTTTTTTTAAATGTATCTACTGTCATTGTCACAGTAACTTTGTCACTGACAAAATATCTTGCAACTGATGGCTGCAAAGTTCTTTGCTCCTTTGTTTGGCTGGAAGAGCTGGGCACTGGTTCTTTGGTTTGGATGCAGTCTTTCTCATCCACTGCTTTCAGTACTTCTGGATGAAAGCACTGTAAATGTCTCTTTAGATTAGAAGCTCTGGTAGGAGCATTTTTATCTTTGCCTGAATATGTACTGATCTTGGCTTCACAGCATTTGATTTCGTCTGGATCATTTGTCATACACTGACAGACATAATGTTTTCTATCTTGTGTGATGGTGAAATGTTCAAATACAGCTGATTTAATGTGATGCTTCTTTGACATTCTCAGGTTTTTAATTCTGCATTCACAATCCAAATGACAATTGTTTTTCCTAAAAGCAATTGTACAAAATTATTGCCAGGTCGTACAACTGATATAGTGGTAAGTAATACTGTTATTCCTCATGTACTCACAGTTAACTGATGCAAAGTGTGTTGAAAGGATAATACTTCTTACAGTCTTCCTCTTCTGAGTAGGAGCTGTGAGATGCTTGGAAGACACACACCAAACATCTAGTGTAGAGGAGGAGCTTTACTACTAAGAATTTGCAACACATTTTCACTTTCAGTTTCATACATTGTAAGTAGGGGGGTTGGGACAGCATGAGGTTAACCAAGTATAAGATTAGATAAGGGCAGTGGAGAACAGTGACACACAAGAAGTAAAATGTCTCTATCTCCAGCAGAACTGCTTATCACTGTTGTTCATAGTTTGATAGAACATATATATTTGAGTAACATTTATAAAATTCATATGAAAGTTCAATTATGAAATATTAATAAATTTTTTTTAAAGCTGGAGTCGGAGTCGGTACATTTCTACCGACTCCGACTCCAACCAAAACTAACTCTGACTCCGACTCCACGATTTCGACTCCACAGCCCTGCCCTTAACAGTTGTTGCAGATATGTGTCTGCTGCTTGAACTCTGTGTGGCATTGACCTAGTCTCTAATCTGAGCTGCTGTTAACCTGCGATTTCTGAGGCTGGTGACACGGATAATCTTATCCTCAGAAGCAGAGGTGACTCTTGGTCTTCCTTTCCTGGGGTGGTTCTCATGTGAGCCAGTTTCTTTGTAGCGCTTGATGGTTTTTGCCACTGCATTTGGGGACACTTTCAAAGTTTTCCCAATTTTTCAGACTGACTGACCTTTATTTCTTAAAGTAATGATGGCCACTCGTTTTTCTTTACTTAGCTGCTTTTTTCTTGCCATAATACAAATTCTAACAGTCTATTCAGTAGGACTATCAGCTGTGTATCCACCAGACTTCTGCACAACACAAGTGATGGTCCCAACCCCATTTACAAGGCAAGAAATCCCACTTATTAAACTTGACAGGGCACACCTGTGAAGTGAAAACCATTCCGGTGACTACCTTTGGAAGCTCATCAAGAGAATGCCAAGAGTGTGCAAAGCAGTCATCAAAGCAAAAGGTGGCTACTTTGAAGAACCTAGAATATAAGACATAATTTCAGTTGTTTCACATTTTTTGGTTAAGTATATAATTCCACATGTATTAATTCATAGTTTTGATGCCTTCAGTGTGAATGTACAATTTTCATAGTCCTGAAAATACAGAAAAATCTTTAAATGAGAAGGTGTGTCCAAACTTTTGCTCTGTACTGTATATCTGTTATTTAAGGGCATAAAAATTCAAGGTTGGAAAATTGCGAAATTTTCAAAATTTTTGCCAAATTTCAATTTTTTTCACAAACAAACTCAGGTAATATCAAAGAAATTTTAGCGCTATCATGAAGTACAATATGTCACGAGAAAACAATGTCAGAATCATCAGGATCCATTGAAGCGTTCCAGGGTTATAACCTCATAAAGGGGCAGTGGTCAGAATTGTAAAAATTGGCCCGGTCATTAACGTGGAAACCACCCTTGGGGGTTAAGGGTTTTACAGGAAGATGTGCAAGATTGTACATTTGGGCAATAAAGCAAAAATTACATCTACAGAATGGGAGGAATAGAACTAACTAATAGCACGTGTGAAAAAGACTTGGGTATACTAATAGACTAATAGATCATAGACTGCACACAAGTCAACATAGTGATGCAGCAGCAAAAAAGGAAAACACAATTCTAGGATGCATTAAGTGAAGCATAGAGTTTACATCACCTGAAGTAATTATTCCCCTCTACTCCTCCTTGGTCAGACCTCATCTGGAATACTGTGTTTGGTTCTGGGCACCACATTTTAAAAAGACATTGAAAAACTGGAGCAAGTTGAGAGAAATGCTACCAGGATATAAATCTATGAGAAACAGAATAAGGCCCAGAAGTAGGCTCTCAGACTTTCATTGGGAGCTTGTGACCATGACCCCTGACTTCCAGCCAGTCAGAAGTGGTAGTCACAAGATGGCAGATTGGGATCGGAGTGTTATTGGAAACAGCTGAACATTGCAGCTAGTAAGTACCGTATTTTTCGGACTATAAGATGCACTTTTTTCCTAAAAACATTTTTGGGAAAATGGGGGTGCATCTTGTAGTCGGAATATACTTACAAGTAGTGTGGTGGCATCAGGAGTTGGGCGATTCTACGGCTGTGCCGGTCCGACGCTGCAGGGCGATGATCACACTCCCTTCCCAGGTTGGTGTGGCAGGTTCGACGGTGCTCTGTGGTGTGGGGATCTCTGCCGCACCACAGAACACCGCTGAACCAGCTTGGGATGGGATTTCCAACGCATCGCAGCAATGGATGTGCAGGGCCTTCAGGCTTTCACAAAATGCCGAAGCAGCCCCCGCACCACAGAGCACCTCCGAACCTGCCGCACCAGTCTGGGATGGGAGTCTTATCACTGGGCCACTAATCACCCCCTGTGACCACGCTCCACCAGCACTGCTGATCCACCCTGGTAAGCTGAATTCGGACTTTAAGACAGACCCCCATTTGACACTTTAATTTTTTTTCCCTATTTTCCGTCTGAAAATTCGGGGTGTGTCTTATGGTCCAGTGTGTCTTATAGTCTGAAAAATATGGTATAATACTAGGGTCAGGGAAGTTGGATTAGTTGCATCTGGAGTCCCCCCCCCCCCCCATGTAGGGCAATGGGGAACTCGGTACCGGGCCCTTCTGTTCTCGGTGGGGATGTCACGGTGGCTGACCCGGTCCGTGGCCCTAGGGGAACATCCGTTGTGAATTGTGGGGAAAGGACTTTAAAGGGATAATGTTCGTTACGCCACCTGTGTTATTCGGTCAGGGTGACCGACGCTGCTTAGGGGTCCACTGGGGCGATGTTATGGCAGCTAGATGGTATACCTTCTCACAGGTGAACTATGTCCCCAGGGCTTCCCAGAGTGTAGGTGGTGGATGATGTAAGGTGCAGTGAATAACGAGGACACAAGGTTGAAGTCTCTTTACCTTTACTGAAGGCTTCAACATCCACAGTCCAGAGTAGGGACCACAGGGTAGGCAGTGTCCGGCCGGTCTGAAGGCAAATCCAGAGTCCCCTTATCCAGGTGGAATTCAATAGCCTTCCTCTAGCGCACAGTAACACAGTTGGTCCCTACTTGCATAAGCTCCAATAAGGTCCTCACTGTTATTACTCCTCTCACTGTTCCCCGTAGTCGGATAGAACAAAACACGTACGATGGGTGGCCTGAGGCTTTTTATAGGGACCCTAGAGACGCACCGGCCTCCACAAGTTGCCACCGTGCCTCCTGTGTAAACGGTCGGGCAGCTAACGTGGAATTAACTGTCCTGCCAGTCTCTGAAGTAACGGCATTGAGCTCTTTATTTCCTCGGTGTTCTGGCTACCGGTCCTGCGCTTCAGAAGGAGGCAGCCTGCTTCTAGCTGGTCTCCCACTGATGTTCCTCTTCTTTTGCTATGACTTCGTTGCTCACTCACTGCAACACAATTCCTTTCGTGTCTCTTTCTTAGGATGCTGCCGCATGGGATGCAGGCGCAGCTCCGTGTACCTTCGTCCTCCTCAGACCACAGTCTGGATCTGACTGGAGATCACTCCAGCCAGCTCGACCTGGAGACCTTTCCGTCTCGGTCCCCAGCCAGCAACTCTCTAACTTTCCCTCCAACTACCAGTTTTACCTAACTGTGAGGAGTGGCCTAGTAAATAGACCCTTTGCTCCCCCTGGTGGCTGGAGTGTGATGTGTGTGTAGTGGTTGTGATACCTGGACAGAAGATCTCCTTCATTGCCTTCAGACCTAACATCACTCCCCCTTGTGGAAGAACAACATTACTGCAACGAACCAGGACTCTGGGGCGCTGCACATCACTCCAGGGATGAAATAAAAAAAAACCTGCTGGAGTGGTGTTTTAAGATATTGACTTTTTGGTTCCTTGAGGTCATGCTTGGAAATATTGATAGGATAGTCTGATTCCAGAATGCCTGTCTTGATGAATGTCTTGATGAATCGAGCCCTTGTGTCTATGAATTTTATTTCTCTGGCTGACAACTCCCTAACACCAAAGGGAGATAACTTACTTCTTTAAATAGGAATCCACAGATAATAGGCTGCAGGCAGAGACTGACAAACCATATCTACTCTATAACTGTTATGCTAGTGTAGCACCTCACTTGGGATAATAGATTAAGCTAAAAACTGCAACTGACCCTGCTGGTTCCTTTACAGACTAAAGATCCTGATTCCTAGTGGTTCCTGCATGAGTTGAGATAGCCCTAACCACAGATTAAATTCTGTCTACTCATACCTATGCTGCCTAAAAGGCCATTGAGCATTTCACGTTCCTCCTAAAGAACCGGAAGGCAGAGCAGAGTGTAAATTGGCTACAAAAGGGAAGGTGTGCTGAAAAAAAGAAAGATCCCAGAGTGAGTAGAGAAAACCATGAAATCTAATATATAAAGCTGAGTGTGTGTATGTGTGCATGTATGTCCGGGATTGGCATCTGCACCGTCGCAGCTACAGCCACAAAATTTTGCACAGTCACACGTCTGGACCCCGAGAGCGTCATAGGCTATGTTGTGAGGCGAAATTTTAACCCCGCGCGTTCCAATTCACCAAACAATTTTGCCCCTATCTACATAATGGGGAAAAAAGTGAAAGGAAAAGTGTTGGAGGCGTCGCAGCTACAGCCACAAAATTTTGCACAGTCACACGTCTGGACCCTGAGAGCATCATAGGCTATGTTGTGAGGTGAAATTTTAACCCCGCGCTTTCCAATTCACCAAACAATTTTGCCCTTATCTACATAATGGGGAACAAGTGAAAGGAAAAGTGTTGGAGGCGTCGCAGCTACAGAAACAAAATTTTGCACAGTCACACGTCTGGACCCCGAGAGCGTCATAGGCTATGTTGTGAGGTGAGATTTTAACCCCGCACTTTCCAATTCACCAAACAATTTTGCCCCTATCTACATAATGGGGAAAAGTGAAAGGAAAAGTGTTGGAGGCAAATTGACAGCTGCCAGATGTGAACAAGAGCGATTGCGCCAAAGAGTATATACCGTACAGTTGCTAAGGTGGGGCCCCGACATGGGATACTCACCACACACGGGGATATGAACACACACACAAAATGGGCCACACACTACCACGTGCTTGAACACATATACCACCCTCAGCACACATTTCACCACACATACACCAACCTCGCCACATAAAAGTCGAAACACAAAAGTCGCCACTCAAAACTCGCCACGCGCAAAACTCGCCACATGCAAAAACTAGGCTCACGCAAAACTCGCCACAAGTGCAAAACTCACCTCATGGAAAACTCGTCACACACAAAACTTGCACACGCGGAAAAATTGCCACATGTACAAAAATTGCAACACATGCAAAGGTTGCCTCACACAAAACTTGCACATACTCAAAAGGCACCACACATAAAACTCGCCATGCGCAAAACTCACCATGTACAAAACTTGCTGCACACAACTTGCTACACTAACCTGTCACATGCAACTCGACACACAAAAAGTTGCTACACGCATGTTGCCACACAAAACTCATCTCACAAAAGTCGCTACATGCATGTCGCCACATGCAACTCAACACACACAACTTGACACATGAAACTCGCCCTAAAACACACACAAGTCTGGTATTATCCTTCAAAAATAAAAAGCTGATTAATAAGCAGACAAACTACAAGAGCAACAAATGTACCATATAGGAAATACGGCAGCTGTCAGTCACATGACCTGTCTATTATGTGTATGTGTGAGCTAATATATACTGCCAGGGGGAGGGCTTCCTGTTGGCTGGGGATTTATCAGGCTGCCAATTTAGCTTACAAATACTGAGGTAAAAATACTGAGCAAATAACGTGTGAACGAGGTCTAATACAGGAGGAGATGACACACAGGTATATACTATATACAGGAGGAGATGACACACAAATATATACTATATACAGGAGAGATGACACACAGGTATATACTATATAGAGGAGGAGATGACATACAGGTACATACTATATACAGGAGGAGATGACATACAGGTATAAACTATATACAGGAGGAGATGACACACGTATATACTATATACAGGAGCAGATGACCTACAAGTATGTACTATATACAGGAGGAGATGACATACAGGTATATGCTATATAAAGAAGATGACATACAGGTATATACTATATACAGGAGGAGATAACACAGGTATATACTATATACAGGAGGAGATGACATACAGGTATATACTATATATAGAAGTAGATGACATACAGGTATATACTATATACAGGGGAGATGACACGCAGCAGGTATATACTATATACAGGGGAGATGACATACAGGTATATACTATATACAGGAGATGACATACAGGTGTATACTATATATAAGGGAGATGCAAACATGTATATACTGAGGTGAAAATGAGGGGTATGAGGTGAAAATGAAAAGGTGTGAGTGCAAAATGAGAGGAGCGAGGGAAAATAGTGGAGTGATCGGAAAATGACAGATGTGAGGTCGAAATGACAAGTGTTAGGGGGGAATGAGAGGAGTGAGGGAGAAAATGAGAGGTGTGAGGGAGAAAATGAGAGATGTGAGGGGGAAAATTAAAGATGTGATTGGGAAAATGAGAGGCGTGATGGGAAAATAAGAGAAGTGAGGTGCTATAACTAACCACAGATATTTACTATGCCCAGGCAACGCCTGGCTCTTCAGCTAGTACAACTCCAAGGACGTCCACCCATTTCTTCTGATACATGTTGGCACCAATGACACGGCAAGGAAGGACCTACCGACAATCTGCAAAGACTTTGAAGAGTTGGGGAAGAAAGTAAAGGAACTGGATGCACAGGTAGTTTTTTCTTCTATCCTTCCAGTAGACGGGCATGGCACCAGGAGATGGAACAGGATCCTTGATGCAAACAACTGGCTAAGACGATGGTGCAGACAACAAGGATTCGGATTCCTGGACCACGGTGTGAATTACTTGTACGATGGACTCCTCGCCAGAGATGGACTACACCTCAACAAACCTGGGAAACACACATTCGCCAGAAGACTCGCTACACTCATCAGGAGGGCGTTAAACTAGAAGAAGAGGGGACGGGAAGAAAAACATTAGACTTGAACAAAGAAGATCCAGGAAAACATACTCAGAAGGGAGGTAAGAACATTTCTAAAACAATCCACAGCGAGGAGATTGGAACAAAACAAAATCCTCTAAACTGCATGCTCGCAAACGCCAGAAGCCTGACAAACAAGATGGAAGAACTAGAAGCAGAAATATCTACAGGTAACTTTGACATAGTGGGAATAACCGAGACATGGTTAGATGAAAGCTATGACTGGGCAGTTAACTTACAGGGTTACAGTCTGTTTAGAAAGGATCGTAAAAATCGGAGAGGAGGAGGGGTTTGTCTCTATGTAAAGTCTTGTCTAAAGTCCACTTTAAGGGAGGATATTAGCGAAGGAAATGAGGATGTCGAGTCCATATGGGTCGAAATTCATGGAGGGAAAAATGGTAACAAAATTCTCATTGGGGTCTGTTACAAACCCCCAAATATAACAGAAACCATGGAAAGTCTACTTCTAAAGCAGATAGATGAAGCTGCAACCCATAATGAGGTCCTGGTTATGGGGGACTTTAACTACCCGGATATTAACTGGGAAACAGAAACCTGTGAAACCCATAAAGGCAACAGGTTTCTGCTAATAACCAAGAAAAATTATCTTTCACAATTGGTGCAGAATCCAACCAGAGGAGCAGCACTTTTAGACCTAATACTATCTAATAGACCTGACAGAATAACAAATCTGCAGGTGGTCGGGCATCTAGGAAATAGCGACCACAATATTGTACAGTTTCACCTGTCTTTCACTAGGGGAACTTGTCAGGGAGTCACAAAAACACTGAACTTTAGGAAGGCAAAGTTTGACCAGCTTAGAGATGCCCTTAATCTGGTAGACTGGGACAATATCCTCAGAAATAAGAATACAGATAATAAATGGGAAATGTTTAAGAACATCCTAAATAGGCAGTGTAAGCGGTTTATACCTTGTGGGAATAAAAGGACTAGAAATAGGAAAAACCCAATGTGGCTAAACAAAGAAGTAAGACAGGCAATTAACAGTAAAAAGAAAGCATTTGCACTACTAAAGCAGGATGGCACCATTGAAGCTCTAAAAAACTATAGGGAGAAAAATACTTTATCTAAAAAACTAATTAAAGCTGCCAAAAAGGAAACAGAGAAGCACATTGCTAAGGAGAGTAAAACTAATCCCAAACTGTTCTTCAACTATATCAATAGTAAAAGAATAAAAACTGAAAATGTAGGTCCCTTAAAAAATAGTGAGGAAAGAATGGTTGTAGATGACGAGGAAAAAGCTAACATATTAAACACCTTCTTCTCCACGGTATTCACGGTGGAAAATGAAATGCTAGGTGAAATCCCAAGAAACAATGAAAACCCTATATTAAGGGTCACCAATCTAACCCAAGAAGAGGTGCGAAACCGGCTAAATACGATTAAAATAGATAAATCTCCGGGTCCGGATGGCATACACCCACGAGTACTAAGAGAACTAAGTAATGTAATAGATAAACCATTATTTCTTATTTTTAGGGACTCTATAGCGACAGGGTCTGTTCCGCAGGATTGGCGCATAGCAAATGTGGTGCCAATATTCAAAAAGGGCTCTAAAAGTGAACCTGGAAATTATAGGCCAGTAAGTCTAACCTCTATTGTTGGTAAAATATTTGAAGGGTTTCTGAGGGATGTTATTCTGGATTATCTCAATGAGAATAACTGTTTAACTCCATATCAGCATGGGTTTATGAGAAATCGCTCCTGTCAAACCAATCTAATCAGTTTTTATGAAGAGGTAAGCTATAGGCTGGACCACGGTGAGTCATTGGACGTGGTATATCTCGATTTTTCCAAAGCGTTTGATACCGTGCCGCACAAGAGGTTGGTACACAAAATGAGAATGCTTGGTCTGGGGGAAATTGTGTGTAAATGGGTTAGTAACTGGCTTAGTGATAGAAAGCAGAGGGTGGTTATAAATGGTATAGTCTCTAACTGGGTCGCTGTGACCAGTGGGGTACCGCAGGGGTCAGTATTGGGACCTGTTCTCTTCAACATATTCATTAATGATCTGGTAGAAGGTTTACACAGTAAAATATCGATATTTGCAGATGATACAAAACTATGTAAAGCAGTTAATACAAGAGAAGATAGTATTCTGCTACAGATGGATCTGGATAAGTTGGAAACTTGGGCTGAAAGGTGGCAGATGAGGTTTAACAATGATAAATGTAAGGTTATACACATGGGAAGAAGGAATCAATGTCACCATTACACACTGAATGGGAAACCACTGGGTAAATCTGACAGGGAGAAGGACTTGGGGATCCTAGTTAATGATAAACTTACCTGGAGCAGCCAGTGCCAGGCAGCAGCTGCCAAGGCAAACAGGATCATGGGGTGCATTAAAAGAGGTCTGGATACACATGATGAGAGCATTATACTGCCTCTGTACAAATCCCTAGTTAGACCGCACATGGAGTACTGTGTCCAGTTTTGGGCACCGGTGCTCAGGAAGGATATAATGGAACTAGAGAGAGTACAAAGGAGGGCAACAAAATTAATAAAGGGGATGGGAGAACTACAATACCCAGATAGATTAGCGAAATTAGGATTATTTAGTCTAGAAAAAAGACGACTGAGGGGCGATCTAATAACCATGTATAAGTATATAAGGGGACAATACAAATATCTCGCTGAGGATCTGTTTATACCAAGGAAGGTGACGGGCACAAGGGGGCATTCTTTGCGTCTGGAGGAGAGAAGGTTTTTCCACCAACATAGAAGAGGATTCTTTACTGTTAGGGCAGTGAGAATCTGGAATTGCTTGCCTGAGGAGGTGGTGATGGCGAACTCAGTCGAGGGGTTCAAGAGAGGTCTGGATGTCTTCCTGGAGCAGAACAATATTGTATCATACAATTAGGTTCTGTAGAAGGACGTAGATCTGGGGATTTATTATGATGGAATATAGGCTGAACTGGATGGACAAATGTCTTTTTTCGGCCTTACTAACTATGTTACTATGTTACTATGTAAAGTACAAAGTACATACTGTTAGATAATAAGCTTCCTATGTCCTAAAAAGAAACAGGACATAGGTGCAGAGTTAACAACAGCAATGCAAAAGAGATAATCCCTAGCTGGAATTTCACTGACTGGTTTTAAACTACAGCAGAATGGCTGGACATACTAATGAGGCTATCACCAGCAGGAAATCCCTGCAGAGGGAAATAATATAAAACTGCACCCAAAAGGTTATAGGGCAGACAAATCGAAACACCTGTGTTATGTTAAACAGACTGCAGCCAGACGAACCGAACCTAAACACCCAGAGAGAAGATATGTCTGGTGTGGCTCGGCAGAGAGATAAGCCAACCACAAAACACAGGCTTCTGGGTTCGAACCCAGAAGCATGACAATAACTTGTGCAGTTTCATGCTAGACTTGTATGCTATGGGAACCATTTCCTTATATACCTACAACAATAAGGTAAATAATCCTAGTGAAATCCTATAGATAAAAAGTTACTAAAGGTAAAAAATAAAATATTATAAAACACTCCTGTACTGACAAGATGCTGATTTAAAGTGAACCTGTCAGCAGTTTTGGCCAATATAAGATGCAGCCACTGCCTTTTAGGGCTGATATACAGCTGTTATGACCTGGTGGTTAGGAGCACCCGGAATGACCTGATAGTTAAAACTCACACAGGACAAGCTCTGGGATGTGGGAGCTCTGCTGACCGCAATCCATAATCCTATCACACACACTAGAAATAGCCGTGGAGCGCTCCTGGCGCTCCCTAGGCGCCTCGTCACAGCCTAAGAGCTAGCTAGCCCTAGAGAAAGAAAATAAAGCCTACCTTGCCTCAGAGAAATTCCCCAAAGGAAAAGGCAGCCCCCCACATATATTGACTGTGAGTAAAGATGAAAGTCACAAACACAGAAATGAAACAGGTTTCAGCAAAGGGAGGCCAGACTTACTAAATAGACAGAAGATAGGAAAGGTAGCTTTGCGATCAGCACAAAAAACTACAAAAGACCACGCAGAGTGTGCAAAAAAGACCTCCGCACCGACTAACGGTGCGGAGATGCCACTCTGCATCCCAGAGCTTCCGGCTAGCAAGACAAAATCATGATATCCAGCTGGACAAGAAAACAATGAACGAATTAGATACTATTAGGAACTTAGCTTCTGCTGGAGTAGACAGGTCACCAGAAAGATCCAAGAGCGAACTGAACCAATGCAGAAACATTGACAGCTGGCATGGAGTAACGATCTAAGTGGAGTTAAATAGAGCAGCCAACCAAAGGATAAACCACGTCACCTGTGTAAGGAACCTCAGAAGCAGCAGCTCCACTCACAGCCACCAGAGGGAGCCCACGGACAGAACTCACCGAAGTACCATTCACGACCACAGGAGGGAGCTCGACAACAGAATTCACAACTTACAGCATTATAGAATGCTGTAGATAAGCCCTGAAACGTGGTGGCCGTATCTTACATCGGCCAAAACTGCTGACAGGTTCCCTTTAAATATTGTAAATGGAAAGGATCATTTATACAGTATTTCTTGTATCTAATATGTAATGAAAAATGACAAAACTGCAGCTGATGCCACAGCCCTTACTGCTGTCAAATCTCAAGTCAGTTCTTTACAAAATATCCATATTCTTCTCTTGACACAATATGAAATTATCTAACTGTTGCAGATAATGTGTCAGCAGAAAAATTCCCTGTAACTGACACTTGATTTCCTGTATATTATTTCTTTCACTTTTACCCTATGTAAAACTGTACATGGTTTTATTGAAGGTTGCTAGTAATAAAGCATAAAAAATTCTCAATTGCAGCAGTTTTCTTATATTCTCACCATAGCTTTGCCCACAATCATCACACTTTGCACGTTTGTGAGATTGTCTCTTTTTCCAATTATATCTTATAGTAAATATCATGGTTAGTGATGAGCGAACATGCTCGCCACTGCTCGTTACTCGCCCGAGTATCAGTGTACTCGGTGTACTTGCCGAGCATCGGGCATTTCCGGGATTACTCGGCGGGAACTGGTGTCTCCACCCAGCATTTTTGGCAGACTTTAGAGACCCAATCACGCTGCAGGGATTGTCTGCCAGGCCATGAAACACCGCAGCCATCTTTGTTGTGGTCGTGCAGTGATTGGCTTGGCCGCACAGCATCATCCCGAGTATAAAAGACCTGGTGCCGCCCTGCTCGCCGCATTCAGCTCCGGATTCAGCGAGTGTAGGGAAAGCTGGTGCCGAGACAGGGTCAGAATAGTGCTTTTAATAGTTAGTGTAGGTCTGCAACTGTTAAAGGGAACCTGTCACCCCGTTTTTTCAAGATGAGCTACAAATACCGTTAAATAGGGGCAGAGCTGTGCTTTACATTAGTGTATTTTGTGAGCCTTTATTCCCCACCTATGCTGCCGAAATACCTTTGTAAAGTCGCCGTTTTGGGCTGTCACTCACGCTGGTCAGGTCATATGGGCGTGGTGACAGCGCTGTTTCTCCCCCAGATCTCCGTTAGTGGCGTAGTGGTGTGCGCATGTCCAACTGGCGAATCCACTGAGCAGCTTGAAGGAAAATAGCGCGATCTGCGCTATTCAGCCGTTTATCGTGGGCGCGGCCATCTTTGTGGGCCGCGCGTGCGCAGATGGTTCTTCTCGGCTTCCCGGGGCTCCATGTGCGCACGCGCGGCATCCCGCAGCCGTTGACCTGACCAGCGTGAGTGACAGCCCAAAACGGCGACTTTACAAAGGTGGGGAATAAAGGCTCACAAAATACACTAATGTAAAGCACAGCTCTGCCCCTATTTAACGGTATTTTTAGCTCATCTTGAAAAAACGGGGTGACAGGTTCCCTTTAAATCCACAACTCCTGAGAAACCGACAGTCCTTTTTAGGGCCAATTCGTGGGTCCCGAGATTGCAGCACTAGGTAGGCAGGACACGGCATATCCACATCAGTGCAAGGCCTGCAGGCACTGTATGTGTGTACATAGCTCCCACTGCATCCTTCCCAAAGCTCCATAACTGTCTGCTGCTGCATATTTACTATATACCTAGTTGCAGTTTTCATTTTATTTTTATTTTTTCCAAAAATTCAACCCCCCTCCAAAAAAAAAAAACATCCTGACGAAGCCATTCAGGTGAAACGCGCGTCGAGGTTCCCCTCTCTGCCTGCAGCATTTTGCAATCCACCGCTGCTATGTCTCAAGGTAACAGCATGTTATTTTCAGCTCACCCACTGTACTTGTAACTATGCAGTCTGTACCTTGATGTACATTCCCTGTTTATCACCACATTTCAGGGCTTATTCATAGGGGTCTGCTCATTGTCCATATTATGTGTACATTTAGGAGCACTACCCCAGAGCACTTTTCTTTATTGATTTGCTTGCAGTCAGAGTAGGGTGCTCTATTTTCTCTTGCTGTCTTTAGCATTGTGTGTTTCCATCTCTCACATACCATTTTTTAGCTGCTCCTTCCGAATACCCGTTTCTTTGTCTTCATTGTTATATTCTTTATTACTATCTGTTTGTATATTTAATACTTTAATAAAATTACATTAATATATTTTTGGAGTACCTCTATTTCGTATGCACTGACCCGGGTTTACAACCCCTCCCCCTATGATCCTGTGGATCCGGGTTTCATCTGTAGGTTTGGTGTTTTTGCTTTTCTAGGTTCATATGTTTTGGCCTAGAGGTACGCCCCCTGTTGGCCGAGAGGGCACTAATGCTTAGGGGTTTTTTTTAAAAAAAAAAATACAGTCTGTTTTGTCAGACTGATGCCTGTTTAAAAATCATAGTTTGTCAGGCATACGTAGCATAGTTGTGTGTTCTAGCCTTGTGCCACTGTTGTTTTGGTTTCTTTTTTAAATTCATCCAAAAGCCCCCCCAAAATCAATACAGTCTGTTATGTCAGGCTGAGTCCTGGTGTATCTGTTTTTGAAAAAACGTATTTCCACAGGCATACATAGCATAGTTCTGTGTGCTAGCCTTGGTCAAATTTTTTTTGTTTACATTCACCAAAAAGCAAAAAACACATTAACCTCTTTCTGCCATCAGACGTACTATTCCGTCCATGTGGGGTGGGCTTTACTTCCCAAGGACGGAATAGTACGTCATAGGCGATCGGCCGCGCTCACGGGGGGAGCGCGGCCGATCGCGGCCGGGTGTCAGCTGCTTATTGCAGCTGACACCTGGCACTATGTGCCAGGAGTGGTCACGGACCGCCCCCGGCACATTAACCCCCGGCACACCGCGATCAAACATGATCGCGATGTGCCGGCGGTGCAGGGAAGCATCGCGCAGGGAGGGGGCTCCCTGCGGGCTTCCCTGAGACCCCCGCAGCAACGCGATGTGATCGCGTTGCTCCGGGGGTCTCCGTACCTCCCTCCTGCAGCAAGTCCCGGATCCAAGATGGCCGCGGATCCGGGTCCTGCAGGGAGGGAGGTGGCTTACCAAGTGCCTGCTCAGAGCAGGCACTTGGTAACGCTGCAGCGCTGTTTGACAGATCGGTGATCTGTCAGAGTGCTGTGCAAACTGGCAGATCACCGATCTGTATTGTCCCCCCCTGGGACAAAGTAAAAAAGTTAAAAAATTTTTTTACAAGTGTGTAAAAAAAAAAAAAAAAATCCTAAATAATGAGAAAAAAAATATTATTCCCATAAATACATTTCTTTATCTAAATAAAAAAAAAAAACAATAAAAGTACACATATTTAGTATCGCCGCGTCCGCAACGACCCGACCTATAAAACTGGCCCACTAGTTAACCCCTTCAGTAAACACCGTAAGGAAAAAAAAAAAAAATGAGGCAAAAAACAACGCTTTATTATCATACTGCCGAACAAAAAGTGGAACAACACGCGATCAAAAAGACAGATATAAATAACCATGGTACCGCTGAAAGCGGCATCTTGTCCCGCAAAAAACGAGCTGCCATACAGCAACATCAGCAAAAAAATAAAAAAGTTATAGTCCTCAGAATAAAGCGATGCAAAAATAATTATTTTTTCTATAAAATAGTTTTTATCGTATAAAAGCGCCAAAACATAAAAAAATGATATAAATGAGGTATCGCTGTAATCGTACTGACCCGAAGAATAAAACTGCTTTATCAATTTTACCAAACGCGGAACGGTATAAACGCCTCCCCCAAAATAAATTCATGAATAGCTGGTTTTTGCTAATTCTGCCTCACAAAAATCGGAATAAAAAGCGATCAAAAAATGTCACGTGCCCGAAAGTGTTACCAATAAAAACGTCAACTCGTCCCGCAAAAAACAAGACCTCACATGACTCTGTGGACTCAAATATGGAAAAATTATAGCTCTCAAAATGTGGTAACGCAAAAAATATTTTTTGCAATAAAACGCGTCTTTCAGTGAGTGACGGCTGCCAATCATAAAAATCCGCTAAAAAACCCGCTATAAAAGTAAATCAAACCCCCCTTCATTACCCCCTTAGTTAGAGAAAAAAAAATGTATTTATTTCCATTTTCCCATTAGGGCTAGGGTTAGGGTTAGGGTTAGGGCTAGGGTTAGGGCTAGGGTTAGGGCTAGGGTTAGGGTTAGGACTAGGGCTAGGGTTAGGGCTAGGGTTAGGGTTAGGGCTAGGGTTAGGGCTAGGGCTAGGGTTAGGGTTAGGACTAGGGCTAGGGCTAGGGTTAGGGTTAGGGCTAGGGTTAGGGTTAGGGTTATGGTTAGGGCTAGGGTTAGGGCTAGGGTTAAGGCTACAGTTAGGGTAAAGGCTACAGTTAGGGTTAAGGCTACAGTTAGGGTTAAGGCTACAGTTAGGGTTGGGGCTAAAGTTAGGGTTAGGGTTTGGATTACATTTGCGGTTGGGAATAGGGTTGGGATTAGGTTTAGGGGTGTGTCTGGGTTAGAGGTGTGGTTAGGGTTACCGTTGGAATTAGGGTTAGGGGTGTGTTTGGATTAGGGTTTCAGTTATAATTGGGGGGTTTCCACTGTTTAGACACATCAGGGGCTCTCCAAACGCGACATGGCGTCCGATCTCAATTCCAGCCAATTCTGCGTTGAAAAAGTAAAACAGTGCTCCTTCCCTTCCGAGCTCTCCCGTGTGCCCAAACAGGAGTTTACCCCAACATATGGGGTGTCAGCGTACTCAGGACAAATTGGACAACAACTTTCGGGGTCCAATTCCTCCTGTTACCCTTGGGAAAATACAAAACTGGGGGCTAAAAATAAGTTTTGTGGGAAAAAAAAGATTTTTTAATTTTCACGGCTCTGCGTTATAAACTGTAGTGAAACACTTGGGGGCTCAAAGTTCTCACAACACATCTAGATAAGTTCGTGGGGGGGTCTAGTTTCCAATATGGGGTCACTTGTGGGGGGTTTCTACTGTTTAGGTACATTATGGCTCTGCAAACGCAATGTGACGCCTGCAGACCATTCCATCTAAGTCTACATTCCAAATGGCGCTCCTTCCCTTCCGAGTCCTCCCATGCGCCCAAACGGTGGTTCCCCCCCACATATGGGGCATCAGCGCACTCAGGACAAATTAAACAACAAATTTTGGGGTCCAATTTCTCCTGTTACCCTCGAGAAGATACAAAACTGGGGGCTAAAAAATAATTTTGGGATTTTTATTTTTTATTTTCACGGCTCTGCGTTAGAAACTGTAGTGAAACACTTGGGGGCTCAAAGTTCTCACAACACATCTAGATAAGTTCCTTGGGGGGTCTAGTTTCCAATATGGGGTCATTTGTGGGGGGTTTCTACTGTTTAGGTACATTAGGGGCTCTGCAAACGCAATGTGATGCCTGCAGACCATTCCATCTAAGTCTGTATTTCAAATGGAGCTCCTTCCCTTCCGAGCCTTCCCATGCGCCCAATCGGTGGTTCCCCCCCACATATGGGGTATCAGCGCACTCAGGACAAATTGCACAACAAATTTTGGGGTCCAATTTCTCCTGTTACCCTCGGAAAAATACAAAACTGGGGGCTAAAAAATAATATTTGTGGGAAAAAATTTTTGTTTTATTTTTACGGCTCTGCATTATAAACTTCTGTGAAGCTCTTGGTGGGTCAAAGTGCTCACCACACATCTAAATAAGTTCCTTAGGGGGTCTACTTTCCAAAATGGTGTCACTTGTGTGGGGTTTCAATATTTAGGCACATCAGTGGCTCTCCAAACGCAACATGGCGTCTCATCTCAATTCCTGTGAATTTTGCATTGAAAAGTCAAACGGCGC
Organism: Ranitomeya imitator; assembly: GCF_032444005.1. Taxonomy (NCBI): domain Eukaryota; kingdom Metazoa; phylum Chordata; class Amphibia; order Anura; family Dendrobatidae; genus Ranitomeya; species Ranitomeya imitator. The sequence continues at coordinate 292,756,854 of NC_091282.1, read as the reverse complement.
TCCTTCCCTTCCGAGCTCTCCCATGCGCCCAAACAGTGGTTTACCCCCACATATGGGGCATCAGCGTACTCAGGACAAATTGTACAACAACTTTTTGGTTCCAATTTCTTCTCTTACCATTGGGAAAATAAAAAATTGGGGGCGAAAAGATCATTTTTTTCACAAAAATTATTTTTTATTTTTACGGTTCTGCATTATAAACTTCTGTGAAGCACTTGGTGGGTCAAAGTGCTCACCACACCTCTAGATAAGTTCCTTAGGGGGTCTACTTTCTAAAATGGTGTCACTTGTGGGGGGTTTCTACTGTTTAGGCACATCAGTGGCTCTTCAAACGCAACATGGCGTCCCATCTCAATTCCTATCAATTTTGCATTGAAAGGTCAAACGGCGCTCCTTCCCTTCCAAGGTCTCCCATGCGCCCAAGCAGTGGTTTACCCCCACATATGGGGTATCAGAGTACTCAGGACAAATTGTGCAACAACTTTTTGGTTCCAATTTCTTTTCTTACCATTGGGAAAATAAAAAATTGGGGGCGAAAAGATCATTTTTTTTCACAAAAATTATTTTTTATTTTTACGGTTCTGCATTATAAACTTCTGTGAAGCACTTGGTGGGTCAAAGTGATCACCACACCTTTAGATAAGTTCCTTTGGGGGTCTACTTTCCAAAATGGTGTCACTTGTGGGGGGTTTCAATGTTTAGGCACATCAGTGGCTCTCCAAACGCAACATGGCGTCCCATCTCAATTCCAGTCAATTTTGCATTAAAAAGTCAAATGGCGCTCCTTCGCTTCCAAGCTCTGTCATGCGCCCAAACAGTGGTTTACCTCCACTTATGGGGTATCGGCGTACTCAGGACAAATTGTACAACAAGGTTTGGGGTCCATTTTCTCCTGTAACTCTTGGCAAAATAAAACAAATTGGAGCTGAAGTAAATTTTTTGTGAAAAAAAGTTAAATGTTAATTTTTATTTAAACATTCCAAAAATTCCTGTGAAACACCTGAAGGGTTAATAAACTTCTTGAATGTGGTTTTCAGAACCTTGAGGGGTGCAGCTTTTAGAATGGTGTCACACTTGGGTATTTTCTATCATATAGACCCCTCAAAATGACTTCAAATGAGATGTGGTCCCTAAAATAAAATGGTGTTGTAAAAATGAGAAATTGCTGGTCAACTTTTAACCCTTATAACTCCCTAACAAAAAAAAATTTTGGTTCCAAAATTGTGCTGATGTAAAGTAGACATGTGGGAAATGTTACTTATTAAGTATTTTGTGTGACATATCTCTGTGATTTAATTGCATAAAAATTCAAAGTTGGAAAATTGCGAAATTTTCAAAATTTTCGCCATGTTTCCGTTTTTTTCACAAATAAACGCAGGTAATATCAAAGAAATTTTACCACTATCATGAAGTACAATATGTCACGAGAAAACAATGTCAGAATCACTGGGATCCGTTGAAGCGTTCCAGAGTTATAACCTCATAAAGGGACAGTGGTCAGAATGGTAAAAATTGGCCCGGTCCATAACGTGAAAACCACCCTTGGGGGTAAAGGGGTTAATATAGTCTGGTAAGTCAGACTGAGTCATGGTGTATCTGTTTTTGAAAAATCTAATTTCTGCAGTAGCATAGTTCTGTGCGGTAGCCTTGTGCCACTCTTTTTTTTGTTGTTTTAAATTCACCAAAAAACAAAAAAGGCCTCATATATCTGCGTGCTCCAAGTTTGGGCATTTTAGGCCAGTTTTCCACTGTTTTTGCTGTCTGTTACTCTACTTATATACAGCACTATTTTGGTGTTAAAAAAATACAGGCCACATGTTTGGCAGCGTGGTATTTCCGTGACAGGCCTCATATATCTGTGTGCTCCAAGTTTGGGCATTTTAGGCTGGTTTTCCACCGTTTTTGCTGTCTGTTATTCTACTTATATACAGCACTATTTTGCATTTAAAAAACTTCTACAAACCCCCCCAAAAAAAATTTAAGACAGTCTGTTATGTCTGGCTGAGGCCTGGTGTTTGTGTTTGAAAAAGCGTAGCTTTGCAGGCTACTGATCAGATATCATTTAGCTCCAAATAAATACATTTGTGTTGTGCTTTTGAAATAGTTCAGCAGTCCATTTAAAATGGGCAAGGCAAGGGGCAAGGGAAGTGGACGTGATGCTGATGGTGCATGCAGAGGACGGGGCCGTGGCCAAGGTGAAAGGGAGCCACAACAAAGACCCACATCTTCTCGCTCTACCTTCCTGTTCCAGTTTCTAGGGTAACCGCAGCACACCACTATTGAAGCCAGAGCAGTGTGAAACGGTTGTTGGTTGGATAGCGGATAATGCTTTCAGTCACTTAGCCACCACCACCATGTCTTCCACACGGTCAAGTCTGAGTAGCCGTGAGTGTGGCCCGGATATTCCTCACCCTGATTCTCCTTCCTCCCACTATGCCAAGTGCCCTGAGACAACAGATCCTGCAGCGCCCCCTAGGGCTAGGGGTTACTTGGATCCGGGCCCTTCTTCTGTACTCAGTGGGGATGTCACGTTGGCTGACCCGGTCCGTGGCCCTAGGGGAACGTCCGCTGTAAATTGTGGAGGGAAGGTCTTTAAAGGGATAATGTTCGTGATGCCACCTGTGGTATTCGGTCAGGGTGACCGACGCTGCTTAGGGGTCCGCTGGGGTGATGTTATGGCAGCTAGATGGTATACCTTCCCACAGGTGTCTATGGAGCATCTTATGTGGCCATTATTAACCTTTATGAAGGATTATATGGGGCATATTTTAATATGGAGCATCTTATGGGGCCATAATGAACTTTATAGAGCATTATATGGGGCTCCTGATTCAATATGGATATTCAAAAACACTTAACCTACTGATGTCTCAATTAATTTTACTTTTATTGGTATCTATTTTTACTTTTGACATTTACCGGTAGCTGCTGCATTTCCCACCTTAGGCTTATACTCGAGTCATTAAGTTTTCCCAGTTTTTTGTGGCAAAATTGGAGGGTGGGGTCGGCTTATACTCGGGTCGGCTTATACTCAAGTATATACGGTAATAAAAAAGAGATGTACATCTCTTATTACCATTTATTCTTATATTTTCCATTTTCCCTATCTCTGGACAGTCCTCTAATGAGGTAGTGTACACCTCTACAATAGAAAATTATTCAAAGACTTTTATATTATATTTTTATTTGTAGCCCTGTCTCTGAGCTGTTGCTAGGGACAAACATATCTCGTTGGACACAATCAGGCTACAAATCTATGAACCTGTGTTGGCCCCTCCCTTTTGTTATTTACTTTCATTGGTGGATTCACATTTTTTATTTATTTGTTGTATTTTGTTATGATTTAGCTTTATGTCTCCTCATTCTCCACCACTAGATCGCCAGGCTTATCGGCTTCTGTGTCGCTACAGGCAGTCAAATTTTTTTGCAAGGGTATCTATGATGCCCATAGTATATTTTTAATAAATGTATCCCCCTTGGGGAAATGTTTGTCAGCCTATACACTTAGTGTATGGGCATTATAAGTGTAGGAGACACGCTCCTTGAAATCAGGCCTAGGTTTTAATAAGGCCTTCCTCCACCTCTCATCATTTTCACAACTAGATCACCAGGGTTCATGTGTTCCGCGCTGCTACAGTCACATTTTTGGCAAGAGTGTCTATGATCCCCATGAAATATTTTAAAAAAATGTACCCCCCATGAGCAAATGCTTGTCAAACCATGCACTCCATTACAAGTCTCAGAGACCCACACCCCTACATTGGGCCTACTTCTTAACTCTGTCTCCTGCAATGTCTCTTCTTTAACTGCCACTAGATGACCACAGTAAACATGCTCTGTACTGTTATAGGCCAGTGAATTTTGGGCAAGGGGGCTGTGATGGTACTATTTATAAAAAAAAAGACCTCCCATTGGGGAATTTTTTGTCACTTCATGCACTCCATTACAAGTCACAGAGACACACCCCATCCTACATTGGGCTACTTCTTAACTCTGTTTCCTGCAATGTCTCTTCCTTATCTTCCTTATATTAATGACATGACCTGGGTGAACGTGTCCTGTACTGTTATAGGCCACAGAATTTTGAGCAAGGGGGGTTCTAATGGCAATAGCATATTTTTAAAAAAAGCTACCCCCATTGGTGAAACCACATCCTTGTTGGCAAAGGCTTCATAACATTTTTGTACCTTAACCCCTTAGCGACCGCCGATACGCCTTTTAACGGCGGCCGCTAAGGGTACTTAAACCACAGCGCCGTTAATTAATGGCGCTGTGGAAAAAGTAAATAGCGCCCCCCAGAGTCGGATTTTCTCTGGGGTCTCAGCTGCCGGGGGTAGCCGAGATCCCAGAGAACATGATTCGGGGTTTTTTTTACCGACCCCGCTTTTGCGATCGCCGGTAATTAACCGTTTACCGGCGATCGCAAAAAAAACAAAAAACGCGATTTCTTTTTAATTTCTCTGTCCTCCGATGTGATCGCACATCAGAGGACAGAGAAAAGGGGTCCCCGATCGCCCCCCGATACTCACCTGTCTCCCCCGGTGCTCCTCGTGGCTCCCGATGGGCGCCGCCATCTTCAAAACGGCGGGCACATGCGCAGTGCGCCCGCCGGCCGGCCCCGGAAGAATCTTTGGGGTCTCGGTACCGGGGGTAGCCGAGACCCCAAAGAGCATGATCAGGGTCGGTTTTACCGACCCCTGTTTTGCGATCGCCGGTAATTAACTGTTTACCGGCGACCGCAAAAAAAAAAAAAAAAAGCAAAGTGTAATTCTCTGTCCTCTGATGTGATCGCACATCAGAGGACAGAGACATAGGGGGATTCGGGGACCCTATCATACTCACCGGTGTCCCTGGGTCCTCCTGCTGCTCCTCCTGGCCGCCGGCATCTTCTGTCTCCATCTGCCGGCCGGCAGGAGAAGAGCAGTTGGGGCTAAAAATAGGGTTAGGGTTAGGGTTAGGGCTAGGGTTAGGGCTAGGGTTAGGGCTAGGGTTAGGGTTAGGGTTAGGGCTAGGGTTAGGGTTAGGGCTAGGGTTAGGGCTAGGGTTAGGGTTAGGGCTAGGGTTAGGGTTAGGGTTAGGGCTAGGGTTAGGGTTAGGGCTAGGGTTAGGGTTAGGGCTAGGGTTAGGGTTAGGGTTATGGTTAGGGCTAGGGTTAGGGCTAGGGTTAAGGCTACAGTTAGGGTAAAGGCTACAGTTAGGGTAAAGGCTACAGTTAGGGTTAAGGCTACAGTTAGGGTTAAGGGTTAGGGTTAGGGTTAAATAGGGTTAGGGTTAGGGTTAGGGCTAGGGTTAGGGCTAGGGTTAGGGCTAGGGTTAGGGTTAGGGCTAGGGTTAGGGCTAGGGTTAGGGCTAGGGTTAGGGTTAGGGTTAGGGCTAGGGTTAGGGTTAGGGCTAGGGTTAGGGCTAGGGTTAGGGTTAGGGCTAGGGTTAGGGTTAGGGTTAGGGCTAGGGTTAGGGTTAGGGATAGGATTAGGGTTAGGGATAGGTTTAGGGCTAAATTTAGGGTTAGGGTTGGGGCTAAATTTAGGGTTAGGGTTGGGGCTAAATTTATGGTTAGGGTTGGCGCTAAATTTAGGGTTAGGCTTCTTTCACATTTACGTCGGTACGGGGCCGTCGCAATGCATCGGCCCGACATACCGACGCACGTTGTGAAAATTGTGCACAACGTGGGCAGCAAATGTAGTTTTTCAACGCATCCGCTGCCCAATCTATGTCCTGGGGAGGAGGGGGCGGAGTTACGGCCACGCATGCGCGGTCAGAAATGGCGGATGTGACGTACAAAAAAAGTTACATTGAACTTTTTTTGTGCTGACGGTCCGCCAAAACACTGATCCAGTGCATGATGGACGCGACGTGTGGCCATCCGTCACAATCCATCGGCAATACAAGTCTATGGGCAAAAACGCATCCTGCGGGCACATTTGCAGGATCCGTTTCTTATCCAAAATGACGGATTGCGACGGATGCCAAACGACGCAAGTGTGAAAGTAGCCTTAGGGCTATCCTTAGGGTTGGGGCTAAAGTTAGGGCTAGGGTTGGGGCTAAAGTTAGGGTTAGAGTTGGGATTAGGGTTGGGGTTTGGATTAGGGTTGGTATTAGGGTTAGGGTTGGCATTAGGGTTACGCTTGGGATTAGGGTTAGGTTTGGGATTAGGGTTAAGGTTAGGGTTGTGATTAGGGGTGTATTGGGATTAGGGCTAGGTTTGAGGTTAGGGTTGAGATTAGGATTAGGGGTGTGTTGGATTTAGGGTTTTGATTAGGGTTATGGTTAGGGTTGACATTAGGGTTGTTTTGGGGTAAGGGTTGTGATTATCGTTAGGGTTAGTGATTAGGATTATGGATCAGGTTGGGATTAGGGTTAGGGGTGTGTTGGGGTTAGGGTTGGAGCTAGAATTGGGGGGTTTCCACTGTTTAGATACATCAGGGGGTCTCCAAACACGACAGCCAATTTTGCGCTCAAAAAGTCAAATGGTGCTCCCTCCCTTCTGAGCTCTGCCGTGCGCCCAAATAGTGGGTTACCCCTACATATGGGGCATCAGCGTACTCGGGATAAATTGTACAACAACTTCTGGGGTCCAATTTCTCCCGTTACCCTTGTGAAAATAAAAACTTGGGGGCTACAAAATCTTTTTTGTGGAAAAAAAAATATTTTTTATTTTTATGACTCTGCATTATAAACTTCTGTGAAGCACTTGAGCATTCAAAGTTCTCACCACACATCTATATAAGTTCCTTGGGGGGTCTAGTTTCCAAAACGGGGTCACTTGTGGGGGGTTACTACTGTTTAGGTACATCAGGGGCTCTGCAAATGCAACATAACGCCCACAGGCCATTCTATCTAAGTCTGCATTCCAAAACGGCGCTCCTTCCCTTCCGAGCTCTGCCGTGCGCCTAAACAGTGGTTTACCCCCACATATGGGGCATCAGCGTACTCAGGATGAATTGAACAACAACTTTCGTGGTCCAATTTCTCCTGCTACCCTTGTGAAAATAAAAACTTGGGGGCTACAATATCTTTTTTGTGGGAAAAAAATATTTTTTATTTTTACGACTCTGCATTCTAAACTTCTGTGAAGCACTTGGCCATTCAAAGTTCTCACCACACATCTACATAAGTTCCTTGGGGGGTCTAGTTTCCAAAATGTGGTCACTTGTGGGGGGTTACCACTGTTTAGGTACATCAGGGGCTCTGCAATCGCAACATAACGCCCACAGACCATTCTATCAAAGTCTGCATTCCAAAACGGCGCTCCTTCCCTTCCGAGCTCTGCCGTGTGCCCAAACAGTGGTTTATCCCCACATATGGCACATCAGCGTACTCGGGATGAATTGGACAACAAATATTGCAGTCCAATTTCTCCTGTTACCCTTGTGAAAATAAAAACTTGGGGGCTACAATATCTTTTTTGTGGAAAAAAAATATTTTTTATTTTCATGACTCTGCATTCTAAACTTCTGTGAAGCACTTGGGCATTCAAAGTTCTCACCACACATCTAGATAAGTTCCTTGGGGAGTCTAGTTTCCAAAATGGGGTCACTTGTGGAGGGTTTCTACTGGTTAGGTACATCAGGGGCTCTTCAAACGCAACATAATGCCCGCAGACCATTCTATCAGAGTCTGCATTCCAAAATAGCGCTCCTTCCTTCCAAGCTCTGCCGTGCGCCCAAACAGTGGTTTACCCCTACATATAGGGTACCAGCATACTCAGGACAAATTGGACAACAACTTTTGGGGTCCAATTTCTCTTGTTACCCTTGTGAAAATAAAAACTTGGGGGCTAAAAAATCTTTTTTGTGGAAAAAAAATATTTTTTATTTTCACGACTCTGCATTCTAAACTTCTGTGAAGCACTTGGGCATTCAAAGTTCTCACCACACATCTAGATAAGTTCCTTAAGGGGTCTAGTTTCCAAAATGGGGTCACTTGTAGGGGGTTTCCACTGTTTAGGCACATCAGGGGCTCTCCAAACGCGATATGGCGTCCGATCTCAATTCCAGACAATTCTACATTGAAAAAGTAAAACGGCACTCCTTCTCTTCCAAGCTCTGCGGTGCGCCCAAACAGTGGTTTACCCCCACATATTGGGTATCTACGTACTCAGGAGAAATCGCACAACAACTTTTGTGGTCTAATTTCTCCTGTTACCCTTGTGAAAATAAAAATTTGGGGGCAAAAAGATCATTTTTGTAGAAAAAATGTGATTTTTTATTTTCACGGCTCTACGTTATAAAAGTCTGTGAAGCACATGGGGGTTCAAAGTGCTCACCACACATCTAGATAAGTTCCTTAAGGGGTCTAGTTTCCAAAATGGTGTCACTTGTGGGGGGTTTCCACTGTTTAGGCACACCAGGGGCTCTGCAAACGCAACATGGTGTCCGATCTCAATTCCAGACAATTCTACATTGAAAAAGTAAAATGGCACTCCTTCCCTTCCAAGCTCTGCGGTGCGCCCAAACAGTGGTTTACCCTCACATATGGGGTATCGACGTATTCAGGAGAAATTGCACAACAACTTTTGTGGTCTAATTTCTCCTGTTACCCTTGTGAAAATAAGAATTTGTCGGCGAAAAGATCATTTTTGTGTTTTTTATTTTCACGGCTCTACGTTATAAACTTCCGTGAAGCACTTGGGGGTTCAAAGTGCTCACCACACATCTAGATAAGTTCCTTAAGGGGTCTAGTTTCCAAAATGGTGTCACTTGTGGGGAGTTTCCACTGTTTAGGTACATCAGGGGCTCTCTAAACGTGACATGGCGTCCGATCTCAATTCCAGCCAATTCTGCATTGAAAAAGTCAAACGGCGCTCCTTCATTTCCAAGTTCTGCGGTGCGCCCAAAAAGTGTTTTACCCCCACATATGGGGTATTGGCGTATTCAGGAGAAATTGCATAACAAAATTTATGGTTACATTTCTGTTTTTACACATGTGAAAATAAAAAAATGGTTCTGAATTAAGATGTTTGCAAAAAAAAGTTAAATGTTCACTTTTTCCTTCCACATTGTTTCAGTTCCTGTGAAGCACGTAAAGAGTTAATAAACTTTTTGAATGTGGTTTTGAGAACCTTGAGGGGTGTAGTTTTTAGAATGGTGTCACACTTCGTTATTTTCTATCATATAGACCCCTCAAAATGACTTCAAATGTGATGTGGTCCCTAAAAAAAATGGTGTAGTAAAAATGAGAAATTGCTGGTCAACTTTTAACCCTTATAACTCCCTAACAAAAAAAATTTGGTTTCCAAAATTGTGCTGATGTAAAGTAGACATGTGGGAAATGTTATTTATTAACTATTTTTCGTGACATATCTCTCTGACTTAAGGGCATAAAAATACAAAGTTTGAAAATTGCAAAATTTAAAAAATTTTCGCCATATTTCCGTTTTTTTCATAAATAATCGCAAGTAATATCGAAGAAATGTTACCACTAACATGAAGTACAATATGTCACAAAAAAATAATCTCAGAATCAGCGGGATCCGTTGAAGTGTTCCAGAGTTATAACCTCATAAATTGACAGTGGTCAGAATTGTAAAAATTGGCTCGGTCATTAAGTACCAAATTGGCTCTGTCACTAAGGGGTTAAAAAGCTCTCTTGAAAAGATCCTTTTTGTGTTGCCTGGTTGCTCACATTGGACACAATACACTTCATATAAATTTGATAAAGCAATGCTGTTAGTTTGGGTCAGTAGCTCATTACAAATATTTCTTTGCCCACTATATTAGTTTCTCTCCTTGAGAGCCATAACTTTGGCTGCATCAAATGTACAAATGGCGAATATATAAATGGCGATTTGGAATCCAGATTAAAATACTGTATACCGAATGCATTCAGACAATTACATAGCTGCATTTCTTGTAAAACATTTACATATGTGACAATGATCATAGTGACACGGTCTTGATAAATGTTTGTTTATTCACTTCACAAACAGTTCTAAGACTCTATATGTTTGCTGTTTGTCATTGTAAAACATTAAGGTTTACTGAAACTCTGCCTGTGGTGGTTTGATCTAAATCCTAGTGGCTTTTATATTCTAGGTGTTTATGGCCCCTCGTCTGATGACTCCATGATATCTCAGTTTCATACAACCTTGAAAGCTGGCCACTTAAAGGGCTGGGTGAAACTAGAGTTACTATATAGTGTAAATCACTATATAAGACCAGAGAAACATGACTAAGACAGATGCAAAAACTGGGGTACCTGTCCATGTACAGTGTGCCCACACCTGCATAATTGGGGACGCCCATGCAGTGTAGTGAATCTCCCAGGGGTTCTCTGCCTTAGTGTTGCTTCTCTGATATTCCAGACGGATGATGTTTAAAAGCCTTTTGTTGATTATGTAAGTATACTCTATGCAGTTAATCTTTATATATATACGTAATCATTATATGTAGTTAATCCTTATATGTACTTATTAACCTTTGTATGTTAACATATACAAAAGTGTACGCAGTCACACTATTCAATAATATTATTCCTTGAATTTTGTACTTTGCAATAAAATTGCGTTGTATTGCAAGTATTAGCCTTCTTTAAAGCCGTATCTGAACCTTAGTGTTAAAAACTTGGCAAATAAAATTGCCAAATTCTCCTGTAAATAATTCTGCAAAGGGGAAACCATCATACCATTAAAAAATACAAGTGGATTTGCATGGGACCATCCAGTATGTGGGTTCCAAGGCGAAATGAGGTGCATATGCCTATGCAGCCGGGTGGCCTTGCTGCCAATGTGAAAAACAAAGGAGTACGGGAGTACAAAATGAATATTGTGAAGTGGATTTTCATGGGCCCATCCAGTATGTGCAGGGTTGAAACTAGCCACACTGCTGCCTGAGGTGAACTTCAAAACGGCGCCCCCCCCAAACACATATACAGTACAGCCCCCCTATAGGGCTCCCATCTCATATACAGTCCCCTGTTATGACCTGGTGGTAAGGACAATAATGGACCTGGTGGTTAAGAGCACACGGAATGACCTGATAGTTACTAATAATATAGGACGAGCTCTGAGACGTGGGAATTCTGCTGACCGCAATCCCTAATCCTATCACACACACTAGAAATAGCCGTGGATTGCTCCTAACGCTCCCTATGCAACTCGACACAGCCTAAGAAACTAGCTAGCCCTAGAGATAGAAAAATAAAGCCTACCTTGCCTCAGAGAAATTTCCCAAAGGAAAAGGCAGCCCCCCACATATAATGACTGTGAGTAAAGATGAAAATTACAAACACAGAGATGAAATAGATTTAGCAAAGTGAGGCCCGACTTACTGAACAGACAGAGGATAGGAAAGGTAACTTTGCGGTCAGCACAAAAAACTACAAAAAGACCACGCAGAGGGCGCAAAAAGACCCTCTGCACCGACTCACGGTGCGGAGGCGCTCCCTCTGCGTCCCAGAGCTTCCAGCAAGCAAGACAAAATCAAAATAGCAAGCTGGACAGAAAAATAGCAAACCAGAGAAAAACAAGCAGGAACTTAGCTTCTGCTGGGAAGACAGGTCACAAGAACGATCCAGGAGAGAACTAGACCAATACTGGAACATTGACAGGTGGCATGGAGCAATGATCTAAGTGGAGTTAAATAGAGCAGCCAGCTAACGAATTAACCTCGTCACCTGTGGAAGGAAACTCAGAAGCCGCAGCTCCACTCACAATCACCAGAGGAAGCCCATGGACAGAACCAGCCGAAGTACCATTCATGACCACAGGAGGGAGCTTGCCAACAGAATTCACAACAGTACCCCCCCCCTTGAGGAGTGGTCACCGAACCCTCACCAGAGCCCCCAGGCTGACCAGGACGAGCCAAATGAAAGGCACGAACCAGATCGGCAGCATGAACATCGGAGGCAAAGACCCAGGAATTATCTTCCTGACCATAACCCTTCCACTTGACCAGGTACTGGAGTTTCCGTCTCGAAATACGAGAATCCAAAATCTTCTCCACCACATACTCCAACTCCCCCTCAACCAACACCGGGGCAGGAGGATCAACGGATGGAACCACAGGCGCCACGTATCTCCGCAACAATGACCTATGGAATACATTATGGATGGCAAAAGAAGCTGGGAGGGTCAAACGAAACGACACAGGATTGAGAACCTCAGAAATCTTATACGGACCAATGAAACGAGGCTTAAACTTAGGAGAGGAAACCTTCATAGGAACATAACGAGACGACAACCAAACCAAATCCCCAACACGAAGTCGGGGACCCACGCAGCGCCGGCGGTTAGCGAAACGTTGAGCCTTCTCCTGGGACAATGTCAAATTGTCCACCACATAAGTCCAAATCTGCTGCAACCTATCCACCACAGTATCCACACCAGGACAGTACGAAGACTCAACCTGCCCTGAAGAGAAACGAGGATGGAAACCAGAATTGCAGAAAATCGGCGAAACCAAAGTAGCCGAGCTGGCCCAATTATTAAGGGCGAACTCAGCCAAAGGCAAAAAGGACACTCAATCATCCTGATCAGCAGAAACAAAGCATCTCAGATATGTTTCCAAAGTCTGATTAGTTCGTTCGGTTTGACCATTTGTCTGAGGATGGAAAGCCGAGGAAAAAGACAAATCAATGCCCATCCTAGCACAAAAGGCTCGCCAAAACCTCGAAACAAACTGGGAACCTCTGTCCGAAACGATGTTCTCCGGAATGCCATGTAAACGAACCACATGCTGGAAAAACAGTGGCACCAAATCAGAGGAGGAAGGCAATTTAGACAAGGGTACCAAATGGACCATCTTAGAGAAGCGATCACAAACCACCCAAATGACCGACATCTTTTGAGAGACAGGGAGATCCGAAATAAAATCCATAGAGATATGTGTCCAAGGCCTCTTCGGGACCGGCAAGGGCAAAAGCAACCCACTGGCACGAGAACAGCAGGGCTTAGCCCGAGCACAAGTCCCACAGGACTGCACAAAAGAACGCACATCCCGCGACAAAGACGGCCACCAAAACGATCTAGCCACCAAATCTCTGGTACCAAAGATTCCAGGATGACCAGCCAACACCGAACAATGAACCTCAGAGATAACTCTACTAGTCCATTTATCATGGACAAACAGTTTATCCGCTGGGCAACGGTCAAGTCTATCAGCCTGAAATTTTTGCAGCACCCGCCGCAAATCAGGGGAGATGGCAGACAAAATTACCCCCTCTTTGAGAATACCCGCCGGCTCAGGAACACCCGGAGAGTCGGGCACAAAACTCCTTGACAGGGCATCAGCCTTCACATTCTTAGAGCCTGGAAGGTACGAAACCACAAAATCAAAACGGGAGAAAAATAGCGACCAACGAGCCTGTCTAGGATTCAACCGTTTGGCAGACTCAAGATAAGTCAAATTCTTGTGATCCGTCAAGACCACCACGCGATGCTTGGCTCCTTCAAGCCAATGACGTCACTCCTCGAATGCCCACTTCATGGCCAACAACTCTAGATTGCCAACATCATAATTGCGCTCAGCAGGCGAAAACTTTCTAGAAAAGAAGGCACATGGTTTCATCACCGAGCCATCAGAACTTCTTTGCGACAAAACAGCCCCTGCTCCAATCTCAGAAGCATCAACCTCGACCTGAAACGGAAGCGAAACATCTGGCTGGCACAACACAGGGCCAGAAGAAAAACGACGCTTCAACTCCTGAAAAGCTTCCACAGCCGCAGAAGACCAATTGACCACATCAGAACCCTTCTTGGTCAAATCAGTCAACGGTTTAGCAACACTAGAAAAATTACTGATGAAGCGACGATAAAAATTAACAAAGCCCAGGAACTTTTGCAGACTCTTCACAGATGTCGGCTGAGTCCAATCATAAATGGCCTGGACTTTAACAGGGTCCATCTCGATAGTAGAAGGGGAAAAAATGAAACCCAAAAATGAAACCTTCTGAACTCCAAAGAGACACTTTGACCCCTTCACAAACAAAGAATTCGCACGAAGGACCTGGAACACCATTCTGACCTGCTTCACGTGAGACTCCCAATCATCCGAGAAGACCAAAATATCATCCAAATATACAATCAGGAATTTATCCAGGTACTCTCGGAAGATGTCATGCATAAAGGACTGAAATACTGATGGAGCATTGGAAAGCCCGAATGGCATAACCAGGTACTCAAAATGGCCCTCGGGCGTATTAAATGCTGTTTTCCATTCATCACCCTGTTTAATACGCACAAGATTATACGCACCACGAAGATCTATCTTGGTGAACCAACTAGCCCCCTTAATCCGAGCAAATAAATCCGACAGCAGCGGCAAAGGGTACTGAAATTTGACTGTGATCTTATTAAGAAGGCGGTAATCAATACAAGGTCTCAAAGAACCATCCTTCTTGGCCACAAAAAAGAACCCTGCTCCCAATGGTGACGACGACGGGCGAATATGACCCTTCTCCAAGGATTCCTTTACATAACTCCGCATAGCGGCGTGCTCTGGCACAGATAAATTGAACAGTCGGCCCTTAGGAAACTTACTACCAGGAATCAAATCGATAGCACAATCACAATCCCTATGAGGAGGTAGGGCACTGGATTTGGGCTCATCAAATACATCGCGGTAATCCGACAAAAACTCCGGGACTTCAGAAGGGGTGGATGACGAAATAGACAGAAATGGAACATCACCATGTACCCCCTGACAACCCCAGCTGGACACAGACATAGATTTCCAATCCAATACTGGATTATGGACCTGTAGCCATGGCAACCCCAAAACGACCACATCATGCAGATTATGCAACACCAAAAAGCGAATATCCTCCTGATGTGCAGGAGCCATGCACATGGTCAATTGGGTCCAGTACTGAGGCTTATTCTTGGCCAAAGGCGTAGCATCAATTCCTCTCAATGGAATAGGATACTGCAAGGGCTCCAAGAAAAAACCACAGCGCCTGGCAAACTCCAAGCCCATCAAATTCAGGGCAGCGCCTGAATCCACAAATGCCATGACAGAATAGGATGACAAAGAGCAAATCAGAGTAACGGACAAAAGAAATTTCGACTGTACCGTACCAATGGTAGCAGACCTAGCGAAACGCTTAGTGCGCTTAGGACAATCGGAGATAGCATGAGTGGAATCACCACAGTAAAAACACAGCCCATTCCGACGTCTGTGTTGTTGCCGTTCAGCTCTGGTCAAAGTCCTATCACATTGCATAGGCTCAGGTCTATGCTCAGATAATACCGCCAAATGGTGCACAGCTTTACGCTCACGCAAGCGTCGATCGATCTGAATGGCCAAAGACATAGACTCATTCAGACCAGCAGGCATGGGAAATCCCACCATGACATCCTTAAGGGCTTCAGAGAGACCCTTTCTGAAAATTGCTGCCAGGGCACATTCATTCCACTGAGTGAGTACAGACCACTTCCTAAACTTCTGACAATATATTTCTACCTCATCCTGACCCTGACACAGAGCCAGCAAGATTTTCTCTGCCTGATCCACTGAATTAGGTTCATCATAAAGCAATCCGAGCGCCAGAAAAAACGCATCAACATCACGCAATGCCGGATCTCCTGGCGCAAGGGAAAATGCCCAGTCTTGAGGGTCGCCACGTAACAAAGAAATAATGATTTTCACTTGTTGAACAGGGTCACCTGAGGAGCGAGGTTTCAAAGCAAGAAACAATTTACAATTATTTTTGAAATTCAGAAAGTTAGATCTATCCCCAAAAAACACATCAGGAATTGGAATCCTAGGCTCTAACATCGGATTCTGAACCACAAAATCTTGAATGTTTTGTACCCTTGCAGTGAGATTATCCATACAAGAGGACAGACCTTGAATGTCCATATCTACACCTGTATCCTGAACCACCCACAGGTAAAGGGGAAAAGAGAGACAAAACACACTGCAAAGAAAAAAAAATGGTCTCAGAACTTCTCTTATCCCTCTATTGAGATGCATTAATACGTTGGGCCACCTGTACTGTTATGACCTGGTGGTAAGGACAATAATGGACCTGGTGGTTAAGAGCACACGGAATGACCTGATAGTTACTAATAATATAGGACGAGCTCTGAGACGTGGGAATTCTGCTGACCGCAATCCCTAATCCTATCACACACACTAGAAATAGCCGTGGATTGCTCCTAACGCTCCCTATGCAACTCGACACAGCCTAAGAAACTAGCTAGCCCTAGAGATAGAAAAATAAAGCCTACCTTGCCTCAGAGAAATTCCCCAAAGGAAAAGGCAGCTCCCCACATATAATGACTGTGAGTAAAAATGAAAATTACAAACACAGAGATGAAATAGATTTAGCAAAGTGAGGCCTGACTTACTGAACAGACAGAGGATATGAAAGGTAACTTTGCGGTCAGCACAAAAAAACTACAAAAAGACCACGCAGAGGGCGCAAAAAGACCCTCCGCACCGACTCACGGTGCGGAGGCGCTCCCTCTGCGTCCCAGAGCTTCCAGCAAGCAAGACAAAATCAAAATAGCAAGCTGGACAGAAAAATAGCACACCAGAGAAAAACAAGCAGGAACTTAGCTTCTGCTGGGAAGACAGGTCACAAGAACGATCCAGGAGAGAACTAGACCAATACTGGAACATTGACAGGTGGCATGGAGCAATGATCTAAGTGGAGTTAAATAGAGCAGCCAGCTAACGAATTAACCTCGTCACCTGTGGAAGGAAACTCAGAAGCCGCAGCTCCACTCACAACCACCAGAGGAAGCCCATGGACAGAACCAGCCGAAGTACCATTCATGACCACAGGAGGGAGCTTGCCAACAGAATTCACAACAGTCCCCCCATACAATACATGAGTGATAACTATTGTACATTCTACAATAGGTCATAAATCAGACAGTATAGTCCTCCATACAGTATTCTGGGCACCACAGTGCTCCATACAGAATAATGAGCCCCTTATATTGCTCCATACAGAATAATGAGACCCATATATTGCTCCATACAGAATAACGAGCCCCATATATTGCTCCATACAGAATAACATGCCCCATATATTGCTCCATACAGTATAATGAGCCCCATATATTGCTCCATACAGTATAATGAGCCCCATATATTGCTCTATACAATATAATGAGCCCCATATATTGCTCCATACAGTAGAATGAGCCCCACATGATGCTCCATACTGTATAATAGCCACACAGTGCTCCATACTGTGTAATGGCCACACATGATGCTCCATACTGTATAATGGCCACACACTGCTCCATACTGTATAATGGCCACACATTATGCTCCATACTGTATAATGACCACACAGTGCTCCATACTGTATAATGGCCACACAGTGCTCCATACTGTATAATGGCCACACATGATGCTCCATACTGTATAATGGCCACACATGATGTTCCATACTGTATAATGGCCACACAGTGCTCCATACAGTATAATGGCCATACATGATGCTCCGTGCTGTATAATGGCCACACATGATGCTCCATACTGTATAATGGCCACACATGATGCTCCACACTGTATAATGGCCACACAGTGCTCCATACTGTTTAATGGCCACACATGATGCTCCATACTGTATAATGGTCACACATGATGCTCCATACTGTATAATGGCCACACATGATGCTCCATACTGTATAATGGCCACACATGATGCTCCATACTGTATAATGGCCACACATGATGCTCCATACTGTAAAATGGGCACACATGATGCACCACACTGTATAATGGCCTCACATGATGCTCCATACTGTATAATGGCCACACAGTGCTCCATACTGTATAATGGCCACACAGTGCTCCATACTGTATAATGGCCACACATGACGCTCCATACTGTATAATGGCCACACATGATGCTCCATACTGTAAAATGGGCACACATGATGTACCACACTGCATAATGGCCTCACATGATGCTCCATACTGTATAATGGCCACAGTACCTGTACCTGTTTTTATTATGTATACCCCTCCTCACATGTAAAGCGCCATGGAATAAATGGCGCTATAATAATAAATAATAATACTGTATAATGGCCACACATTGCTCCATACTGTATAATGGGCACACATAATGCTCCATACTGTATAATGGCCACACAGTGCTCCATACAGTATAATGGCCATACATGATGCTCCGTGCTGTATAATGGCCACACATGATGCTCCATACTGTATAATGGCCACACATGATGCTCCACACTGTATAATGGCCACACAGTGCTCCATACAGAATAATGAGCCCCATATATTGCTCCATACAGAATAACGAGCCCCATATATTGCTCCATACAGAATAACATGCCCCATATATTGCTCCATACAGTATAATGAGCCCCATATATTGCTCCATACAGTATAATGAGCCCCATATATTGCTCTATACAATATAATGAGCCCCATATATTGCTCCATACAGTAGAATGAGCCCCACATGATGCTCCATACTGTATAATAGCCACACAGTGCTCCATACTGTGTAATGGCCACACATGATGCTCCATACTGTATAATGGCCACACACTGCTCCATACTGTATAATGGCCACACATTATGCTCCATACTGTATAATGACCACACAGTGCTCCATACTGTATAATGGCCACACAGTGCTCCATACTGTATAATGGCCACACATGATGCTCCATACTGTATAATGGCCACACATGATGTTCCATACTGTATAATGGCCACACAGTGCTCCATACAGTATAATGGCCATACATGATGCTCTGTGCTGTATAATGGCCACACATGATGCTCCATACTGTATAATGGCCACACATGATGCTCCACACTGTATAATGGCCACACAGTGCTCCATACTGTTTAATGGCCACACATGATGCTCCATACTGTATAATGGTCACACATGATGCTCCATACTGTATAATGGCCACACATGATGCTCCATACTGTATAATGGCCACACATGATGCTCCATACTGTATAATGGCCACACATGATGCTCCATACTGTAAAATGGGCACACATGATGCACCACACTGTATAATGGCCTCACATGATGCTCCATACTGTATAATGGCCACACAGTGCTCCATACTGTATAATGGCCACACAGTGCTCCATACTGTATAATGGCCACACATGACGCTCCATACTGTATAATGGCCACACATGATGCTCCATACTGTAAAATGGGCACACATGATGTACCACACTGCATAATGGCCTCACATGATGCTCCATACTGTATAATGGCCACAGTACCTGTACCTGTTTTTATTATGTATACCCCTCCTCACATGTAAAGCGCCATGGAATAAATGGCGCTATAATAATAAATAATAATACTGTATAATGGCCACACATTGCTCCATACTGTATAATGGGCACACATAATGCTCCATACTGTATAATGGCCACACAGTGCTCCATACTGTATAATGGCCACACAGTGCTCCATACTCTATAATGGCCACACATGATGTTCCATACTGTATAATGGCCACACAGTGCTCCATACTGTATAATGGCCACACAGTGCTCCATACTGTATAATGGCCACACAGTGCTCCATACTGTATAATGGCCACACATGATGCTCCATACTGTATAATGGTCACACATGATGCTCCATACTGTATAATGGCCACACATGATGCTCCATACTGTATAATGGCCACACAGTGTTTCATACAGTATAATGGCCACACATGATGCTCCATACTGTATAATGGCCACACATGATGCTCCGTACTGTATAATGGCCACACATGATGCTCCATACTGTATAATGGCCATACAGTGCTCCATACTGTATAATGACCACACATGATGCTCCATACTGTATAATGGTCACACATGATGCTCCATACAGTATAATGGCCTCACATGATGCTCCATACTGTATAATGGGCCCACATGATGCTCCATCCTGTATAATGGCCACACATAGTTACTCCTACACACGCGGCTGCGCTCCATACACCTTGCACACACAGCTCCACTCCGTACTCACGCGGCTCCACTCCATACACCTCGCACACACCCGGCTCTGCTCCATACACCTCATACACACCTGGCTCCGCTCCGTACACCTCATACACATGCGGCTGCACTCCATACACCTTGTACACATTCAGCTCCGCTCCATACACCTCGTACACATTCAGCTCCGCTCCATACACCTCGTACACACACGGCTCTGCTCCATACACCTCGTACACACGGCTCCGCTCCATACACCTCGTACACACACGGCTCTGCTCCATACACCTCGTACACACACGGCTCCGCTCCATACACCTCGTACACATGGCTCCGCTCCGTACACCTCATACACACACGGCTCCGCTCCGTACACCTCGTACACATTCAGCTTCGCTCCATACACCTCGTACACATTCAGCTCCGCTCCATACACCTCGTACACATTCAGCTTCGCTCCATACACCTCATACACACACTGCCCTGCTCTATACACCTCATACACATTCAGCTCTGCTCCATATACCTCGTACACACACGGCTCTGCTCCATACACCTCATACATACGGCTCCGCTCCATACACCTCGTACACACATGGCTCCGCTGCATACACCTCATACACACACGGCTCCGCTCCATACACCTCGTACACACGGCTCCGCTCCGTACACCTCATACACACACGGCTCCGCTCTGTACACCTCGTACACATTCAGCTTCGCTCCATACACCTCATGCACACACTGCCCCGCTCTATACACCTCGTACACACACGGCTCTGCTCCATACACCTCATACACACGGCTCCGCTCCATACACCTCGTACACACATGGCTCCGCTCCATACACCTCATACACACACGGCTCCGCTCCATACACCTCATACACATGGCTCCGCTCCGTACACCTCATACACACATGGCTCCGCTCTGTACACCTCGTACACATTCAGCTTCGCTCCATACACCTCGTACACATTCAGCTCTGCTCCATACACCTCGTACACATTCAGCTCTGCTCCATACACCTCGTACACACACGGCTCCGCTCCATACACCTCGTACACACACGGCTCCGCTCCATACACCTCGTACACACGGCTCCGCTCCGTACACCTCATACACACATGGCTCCACTTCGTACACCTCGTACACATTCAGCTTCGCTCCATACACCTCATACACACACGGCTCCGCTCCATACACCTCATACACACGGCTCCGCTCCGTACACCTCATACACACATGGCTCCGCTCTGTACACCTCGTACACATTCAGCATCACTCCATACACCTTGTACACATTCAGGTCCGCTCCATACACCTCGTACACATTCAGCTCCGCTCCATACACCTCATACACATTCAGCTCTGCTCCATACACCTCGTACACACACGGCTCTGCTCCATACACCTCGTACACACACGGCTCCGCTCCATACACCTCGTACACACGGCTCTGCTCCGTACACCTCATACACACACGGCTCCACTCCGTACACCTCGTACACATTCAGCTTCGCTCCATACACCTCGTACACATTCAGCTCCGCTCCATACACCTCGTACACATTCAGCTCTGCTCCATACACCTCATACACACACACGGCTCCGCTCCGTACACCTCGTACACATTCAGCTTTGCTCCATACACCTCGTACACATTCAGCTCCGCTCCATACACATCGTACACATTCAGCTCTGCTCCATACAACTCATACACACACTGCTCCGCTTCATACACCTTGTACACATTCAGCTCCGCTCCATACACCCCATACACACATGGCTCCGCTCCATACACCTCATACACACAGGGCTCCACTCCATACACCTCATACACACACGGCTCCGCTCCATACACCTCATACACACAGCTCCGCTCCATACACCTCGTACACATTCAGCTCTGCTCCATACACCTCATACACACACGGCTCCGCTCCATACACCACATACACATACTTACCATTGCAACCAGCACAGCAGAGTCCTGCAATCCATGGAGGTCCCGATCATGTGACCCATGACTCCTCCCCTCCGGTGACCTCATCACAGGTCCTATTTGCACAGAGCAGCCAATATGTGGTGTGTTGCTCTGCAGGTGCAGGGATGACCGGCTGTTATTGCACACTGTGGGTTGTGAGCAGGGGCGCGCGTACCGCACTAGTGACAGCAAATGTCAGGGATTATGGAGAGTTGGCACCAGGTGTTCTGACTGCCGCTCTGCCGCCCCCTGTCTTTCAGTGACGACTGCTGCCTGAAGCAATGGGCTCAACTTGCCCCATGATAGCGGTGCCATTGAGTATGTGGGTTCCATGGCGTAATGGGGTGCATATGACTGACTATGCAGCAGGGCTGGCCTTGCTGCCAATGTGTAAAACAAAGGAGTACAGGAGTACAAAATGAATACTCTGAAGTGGATTTGCATGGGCCCATCCAGTATGTGAGTTATTGGGGTGCATATAAATTGGTAGCAGGGCAGGCCTTGAATTCATTGCAACACTTTTTCAGGAGTCCCCCCTGGACATCTTATGAAAGGGGTATTGTGGTGCGTTTTAATTCTTGGCAGCCCATCCACTCACAGCATAGGCTACAACAGCTTAGGAGACCCACAGTTTAACCTGGCTATTTATTGCTTGTCTGGATCACTGCGCTGAAAAACACGTGATGGTGTCTCCGCGGTGTTGGATGTTTTGATCTCCTCGAGGTCATTCATCCTTATGTTTATAGTCCTTTTACTAGGCACTGCTCCTAATAGCCAGTTTCCTACTCCACACTGATGAGGGGCAAATACCCCGAAACAGCTGTCTGTGGATGGATACAATGTTATGGCATGGGTGGTTTTCCTTTTTGGATGCTGCCCTTCCCGTGGTTGTTCCTTCCCGGTGAAAGACCTGGCTATTTATTGCTTGCGTTGGGAAACACGTGATGGTGTCTCCGCGGCTTTTCTACATGCATTTGCATATTTCACATAAGGGATGGGAGGAATGTTCTGGATCACTGCGCTGAAAAACACGTGATGGTGTCTCCGCGGTGTTGGATGTTTTGATCTCCTCGAGGTCATTCATCCTTATGTTTATAGTCCTTTTACTAGGCACTGCTCCTAATAGCCAGTTTCCTACTCCACACTGATGAGGGGCAAATACCCCGAAACAGCTGTCTGTGGATGGATACAATGTTATGGCATAGGTGGTTTTCCTTTTTGGATGCTGCCCTTCCCGTGGTTGTTCCTTCCTGGTGAAAGACCTGGCTATTTATTGCTTGCGTTGAGAAACACGTAATGGTGTCTCCGCAACTTTTCTACATGCATTTGCATATTTCCCATAAGGGATGGGAGGAGTGTTCTGGATCACTGCGTTGAGAAACACGTGATGGTGTCTCCGCGGTGTTGGATGTTTTGATCTCCCCGAGGTCATTCATCCTTATGTTTATAGTCCTTTTACTAGGCACTGCTCCTAATAGCCAGTTTTCTACTCCACACTGATGAGGGGCAAATACCCCGAAACAGCTGTCTGTGGATGGATACCATGTTATGGCATAGGTGGTTTTCCTTTTTGGATGCTGCCCTTCCCGTGGTTGTTCCTTCCCGATGAAAGACCTGGCTGTTTATTGCTTGCGTTGAGAAACACGTGATGGTGTCTCCACGGCTTTTCTACATGCAACTTGCAAGACAGACAGTACTGTCTCTGTCTGGGACTTGTGCAACAATATGGTATGTTAGCGATGCTGGGACTTGTAGTCCTAGACTGTCTGTATATACTAAATGGCTGGCTGAGTTATATACTACGTACGTGGTCTGTGTTATATACTACGTCACGGCCCGGGCCTGTGCTATATACTACGTCACGTGGGTGGCTGTCTTATATACTGCATGGGCTGTGCTATATACGGCGTGGGCTGTGTTATATACTGCGTGGGCTGTGTTATATGCTACTTGGCTGTGGTATATTTCTCTGCTGTATCTGTCCATCATGAATCATGGTATGTGTTAAAGAGGGGGGCCCATTGAGACTCTTTCGCCCGGGGCCCTCAAAAACCTGGAGCCGGCCCTAGTCTAATGCTATCTGCCATTTCTTGTACAGAGATCCGGGCTCACATCCCTCAGACACATCTCACATACATGCATCGGTGGCAGAATAAGAGGGTTTTCACACTGTAGACATTAATGGCAGAGCCACAAGATGTAGCCTCCTATATACAGGATGAGTACAGTATTATCTTAATATATACTTACCTTGTAATGTCTTCACATCCTGTTCAGTCCAGATGTGTCCAGATCACAGAATTCCAAGCGGCGGAAGTTCACCAACCTCCATATTGGGACACCCAAGTGATGTATGTCTCAATATGGAAACTGCTGATGGTACCATCCTCTTGCGCTGTACCACCAGCGGAACACAGTCTTACCACACACACACTGTATACGCTGTACGCACCACACGCACACACTGTATATGCCATATGCACCACACACACACACTGTATACGCCATACGCACCACACACATACAAACTGTAAATGCCGTACACATCGTCTTGTGCGATACCACCAGCGGAACACCGTCGCGAACACGCTGCCGCCGGGATCAGCCGAATGATTCACTGACTGCCGCCATCTTTGTACAGGAGGAGCGCATGTGCAGTTTTAATATGAACGCCGCTATCTGTCTGCACAAAGATGGCGACGGTCTGATTTACTGCGCCTGCGCGAATTCCGCACAGGTGCAGTAAATCTTTCGGCTGATCCCGGTGGAAAATGCACGACGTGTCTACAGGCAGAGGAAGCCGGTCACATTAAAGGGGTTTTCCCACGAACGAAAGCTCATTTTAAAAATTGTCTGATCATGTACGGAGCATACTACATCTCTTGGGCAGGGGAGGAAGCAAAATATAATACTGAAATTATAGCAGGGGATCACAGAGGATTTCTTTTGTCATGTAAAATATTTCACTGACTGTTTTTAAACAATATTTTACCTCACAAAATGTATCCTCTGTGATCTCCTGCTGTAATGTCAGTATTGTCTTCAAGGGGAGAACACAGCACAGGAAGGAGAGAGACAGGGGGATAGCACATGGGGTAGACAGGTCAAAGAAAAGAGCACAGACTGGAGAAGTCAGCACACGGGGAAAGAGAGAGTGGATAGGTGGGTGAGCACATGGGGTGAGAGATTCTCAACGCTGCAAAGCCTGCCCCCATGGTGACATTACTGCCTCCATCTAGTACAATATAATGGAACCAATATAATACAATGCAAAAAAGGGAAAGGGAATATAAGTCAGCTCACCACATCCAGAAGCACCTTCATGTATCAGGTGAAGCTGCACAGAGTCATCACAGCCCAGGACATGGAAAGAAATCAAAGATGAAGGAGGTCCTCCAGTGCAAATATCTACTATATAAATTGATGATCCAATTGGAATAAAAAATCGCCTTTTATTATCTCAACATAAGAAATATAAAGACACAAAAGAGCACAGTGAGGTCAAAAATACTCTGTTGTAAAAAAAATCACAGTAATCAGCGAGTGCTAGTCAAAAGATGGAAAAAACACGGTATTTAGTTTTTTTGCAAAAAAATGTATACTAAGCTGCTCCACCAATCGTCAAGGTATACCCATATAGAGCATTCCTACCTAATGTATATAATCCCTATCTGATGTATTTAAAAACCTGATCATCTGTATAGTACCTGTATAAGCAGGGTTCAGAGAGGGAATTTTCGTGTGGACATGCTGGATGGAACAGCTTTGATGCAAATGACCCATAAGGAGTGGTGGACTCCCTAGTCTTGTAGAACCAGAAACACATGGGCTACTTGCACAATGAACAAGTCTGTAGGAACCTGGTGGTGTGTGAACAGGTTCCTACAGACTTGTTCATTGTGCAAGTAGCCCATGTGTTTCTGGTTCTGTAATTGTTCTCTTGTTTCTACAAGA
Organism: Ranitomeya imitator; assembly: GCF_032444005.1. Lineage (NCBI taxonomy): Eukaryota > Metazoa > Chordata > Amphibia > Anura > Dendrobatidae > Ranitomeya > Ranitomeya imitator. The sequence continues at coordinate 292,731,009 of NC_091282.1, read as the reverse complement.
CTAGGGAGAATTGGTCCTTATCGCGCCTCGTACTCCACCAATCATGTGACTACCTACATCACGCAAGTTCCTACTCCTATGGACTCCAAGCACGAGCATATCCACGCTCCTACGCTGGTGGTTAGCAGGCTCAGGAAACGTGTGTCACCAGCCGGGACCGCGCTCCTGTAAGGTATATTTTTTCCTTCCTCTCGTTTTTTTGGCTGCTACAAAGAACTTTTGAACATGGACTTCAGCGCCTGAAGAGGCAACCCTCTGTGAGGTACTTTATACACCAATTCCATATTTCATACGTTGTGGAGCCACTCAGCCCACTCTTGGGACTGGTTTTTTATTTCTCTATGTGATCCTTTACTGTGCAATTGTTTAAATTCGTCGCTCTATTTCTATACATTGTGATGCCATTTAGTTCATTTCTGGGACCCGTTCCGTATTTTATTTCATGTGATTTATCATTTGGTTGTATTTATTAGTGGTTTTTAGCTGCGATATTTACATTAAAATTGTTCACTAGGTATTTTTGCGCACATTACGCACTTGTATTTTTCCATCTTTTGACTAGCACTTGCTTATTACTGTGATTTTTTTTTACAACAGAGTATTTTTGACCTCACTGTGCTCTTTTGTGTCTTCAAGTTTCTTGGTGGTGTGTGAACAGGTTCCTACCAACTTGTTCATTGTACAAGTAGCCCATGTGTTTCTGGTTCTGTAATTGTTCTCTTGTTTCTACAAGACTAGGGAGTCCACCACTCCTTATGGGTCATTTGCATCAAAGCTGTTCCATCCAGCATGTCCACATGGATATTCCATCTCTGAACCCTGCTTATACAGGTACTATACAGATGATCAGGTTTTTAAATACATCAGATAGGGATTATATACATTAGGTAGGACTGCTCTATATGGGTATACCTTGACGATTGATGGAGCAGCTTAGTATACATTTTTTTGCAAAAAAACGTATCAACTAAATACCCTGTTTTTTTCCATCTTTTGACTAGCACTTGCTTATTACTGTGATTTTTTTTTTACAACAGAGTATTTTTGACCTCACTGTGCTCTTTTGTGTCTTCAAGTTTCTTGGTGGTGTGTGAACAGGTTCCTACAGACTTGTTCATTGTGCAAGTAGCCCATGTGTTTCTGGTTCTATAAGAAATATAAAAACTGGCCACCTAGGAAGATGGCATGTATAGATCCTCCTAGGTGGCCAGCTTTTATATTCTTACGTTGTGATAATAAAATGTAAGCCCGCAAGGGCAGGGTCCTCGCCCTTCCGTATCAGTCTGTCATTGTTAGTTTGTTTATTGTAAGTGATATTTGTAACTTGTATGTAACCCCTTCTCATGTAAAGCACCATGGAATTAATGGTGCTATATAAATAATAATAATAATAGGATATTTTTTATTCCAACCGGATCATCAATTTATATAGTGGATAGTTGCCGCTGGAGGACTTCCTTCATCTTTGATATAATGATAATGTGATAGGGTCACCGGCACGGTATATGAGGGGAGATACTGCCCATGTCACTGCCCATAATGGCGTCAGTGATGTGAAACAAGAATATTTTACTCCAGCACACTACGTGTTGAGAGGGTTAAATTAAAGTTGCATACATGGGCTGGTTTTATGTGGACTTTCATAGAGTGGGAGGAGGTCCACCATATCTCATCCTGCAGAGCCGATACCGGCATGTGTACTGACAGGACCTGGGATGATGTCACGGTCATGTGATCATCATAGTCTGGCTTAAATAGCTGGACTTGAGAGTCAGTGTTGTTGTGGTGTTGGAGATAGCAAGTCTCCAAACAGCAGCTCCAGGCGGAGAAGAATACACTCGGTGGTCTGAGCAGGTGAATCCCTCAGACAAGTGGACTTTGTCGCATCTTATCTTTTTGTTTTACAGTTATGCCAGATAGGCTTTGCTTATTTTGTTGAACCCTGCTATGGTTTATGCTGTCTATAATAAACCAGCAGGTGATTTACTATAATAAACATTCATGTGTCTACCTTGGGAAGCAGCTGAGTGTGTCAACCCCTCACAAATAATAATAATAATAATAATAATCTTGATTTAGATTGTGAGCCCAATCGGGGACAGGGATGATAATATGTGCAAAACTGTAAAGCGCTGCGCAATATGTTAGCGCTATATAAAAATAAAGATTATTATTTATATATCGTGCCAACATATTCTTAACCTTAAAGATAACACAATAACTAAAGCAAAGATAATGTCTCCTAAGAGCTTACAATCTACAGTGAGGTTGCAAAGACACAAAGTACAAGTGCTTACATACAATGATGGCCCAGTCATCTTGAGGGAATGGGGGATAGATAAAGGCTGCATGAGGTTGTCACCAGCCAGTATTTATGGTGCTTTTGGGTGCGGAGGAGATTGATGCTCCATACCAGGGCCGCCATCAGGGCATTACAGCCGTGACTGGCGTAAGGGGCCCGGTGAGCAGAGGGGGCCCGCATCGGGCCCCCTCTTACCTGCTCACCGGGCTCCTACCGGCAGCCGCAGGCTGAACCGGGCCCTTAGCGGCGGCCGGCGCTGCAGCTGTACGCTATTGACATGCGGGCCCGCGCCCGCACGTCAATAGTTAACAGCCGCCAGCCGCAGCGTGCAGGTCGCCGGCGTCTGACGTCATTGTCAGTCGCCGGCGAGTGCACAGTGCAGCTGCGTGGAGAGAGGAGCGCGGCAGGTAAGTAGAACTTTTTTTTTTTTCTATTAAGAGCGGAGAGCGGAGAGCGGAGAGCGGCGATCGGGGGGGGGGAAGGGTTTGGGCAGAAGGCTGGACACAGAGGGGGCAGAAGGCCGCTGGACACAGAGGGGGCAGAAGGCCGCTGGACACAGAGGGGGCAGAAGGCCGCTGGACACAGGGGGGCAGAAGGCAGCTGGACACAGAGGGGGCAGAAGGCCGCTGGACACAGAGGGGGCAGAAGGCAGCTGGACACAGAGGGGGCAGAAGGCAGCTGGACACAGAGGGGGCAGAAGGCCGCTGGACACAGGGGGGCAGAAGGCAGCTGGACACAGGGGGGCAGAAGGCCGCTGGACACAGAGGGGGCAGAAGGCCGCTGGACACAGGGGGGCAGAAGGCAGCTGGACACAGGGGGGCAGAAGGCCGCTGGACACAGAGGGGGCAGAAGGCCGCTGGACACAGGGGGGCAGAAGGCAGCTGGACACAGGGGGGCAGAAGGCAGCTGGACACAGAGGGGGCAGAAGGCAGCTGGACACGGGGGCAGAAGGCAGCTGGACACAGGGGGGCAGTAAAGCTGGACACAGGGGGGCAGAAGGCAGCTGGACACAGAGGGGGCAGAAGGCAGCTGGACACAGGGGGGCAGAAGGCAGCTGGACACAGAGGGGGCAGAAGGCAGCTGGACACAGGGGGGCAGAAGGCAGCTGGACACAGAGGGGGCAGAAGGCAGCTGGACACAGGGGGGCAGAAGGCAGCTGGACACAGAGGGGGCAGAAGGCAGCTGGACACAGGGGGGCAGAAGGCAGCTGGACACAGGGGGGCAGAAAGCAGCTGGACACAGATGGGGCAGAAGGCAGCTGGACACAGAGGGGGCAGAAGGCAGCTGGACACGGGGGCAGAAGGCAGCTGGACACAGAGGGGGCAGAAGGCAGCTGGACACGGGGGCAGTAAAGCTGGACACAGGGGGGCAGAAGGCAGCTGGACACAGAGGGGGCAGAAGGCAGCTGGACACAGGGGGGCAGAAGGCAGCTGGACACAGAGGGGGCAGAAGGCAGCTGGACACAGGGGGGCAGAAGGCAGCTGGACACAGATGGGGCAGAAGGCAGCTGGACACAGAGGGGGCAGAAGGCAGCTGGACACAGGGGGGCAGAAGGCAGCTGGACACGGGGCAGAAGGCAGCTGGACACAGAGGGGGCAGAAGGCAGCTGGACACAGAGCGGGCAGAAGGCAGCTGGACACAGAGGGGGCAGAAGGCAGCTGGACACAGAGGGGGCAGAAGGCAGCTGGACACAGAGCGGGCAGAAGGCAGCTGGACACAGAGGGGGCAGAAGGCAGCTGGACACAGAGGGGGCAGAAGGCAGCTGGACACAGAGGGGGCAGAAGGCCGCTGGACACGGGGGCAGTAAAGCTGGACACGGGGGGGGGCAGAAGGCCGCTGGACACAGAAGGGCAGTAAAGCTGAACACGGGGGGCAGAAGGCTGGACACGGGGGGCAGAAGGCTGGACACAGGGGTGTAGTAAAGCTGGACACATGGGGGGCAGAAGGCTGGACACAGAGGGGGCAGTAAAGCTGGACACAGGGGGCAGTAAATCTGGACACAGAGGGGGCAGTAAATCTGGACACAGAGGGGGCAGTAAATCTGGACACAGAGGGGGCAGTAAATCTGGACACAGAGGGGGCAGTAAATCTGGACACAGAGGGGGCAGTAAATCTGGACACAGAGGGGGCAGTAAATCTGGACACAGAGGGGGCAGTAAATCTGGACACAGAGGGGGCAGTAAATCTGGACACAGAGGGGGCAGTAAATCTAGACACAGAGGGGGCAGTAAATCTGGACACAGAGGGGGCAGTAAATCTGGACACAGAGGGGGCAGTAAATCTGGACACAGAGGGGGCAGTAAATCTGGACACAGAGGGGGCAGTAAATCTGGACACAGAGGGGGCAGTAAATCTGGACACAGGGGGCAGTAAAGCTGGACACAGAGGGGGCAGTAAAGCTGGACACGGGGGGGGCAGAAAGCTGGACACGGGGGGGGGCAGAAAGCTGGACACGGGGGGGGCAGAAAGCTGGACACGGGGGGGGCAGGAAGCTGGACACGGGGGGGGGCAGAAAGCTGGACACGGGGGGGGGCAGAAAGCTGGACAGGGGGGGGCGGGGCAGAAAGCTGGACACGGGGGGGGGGCAGAAAGCTGGACACATGGGGGGCAGAAAGCTGGACACATGGGGGGCAGAAAGCTGGACACATGGGGGGCAGAAAGCTGGACACGGGGCAGAGTGCTGGACAGAGATGGGGCAGAGTGCTGGACAGAGATGGGGCAGAGTGCTGGACAGAGATGGGGCAGAGTGCTGGACAGAGATGGGGCAGAGTGCTGGACAGAGATGGGGCAGAGTGCTGGGCAGAGTGCTGGACAGAGATGGGGCAGAGTGCTGGACAGAGATGGGGCAGAGTGCTGGACAGAGATGGGGCAGAGTGCTGGACAGAGATGGGGCAGAGTGCTGGACAGAGATGGGGCAGAGTGCTGGACAGAGATGGTGCAGGATTGGAAACAGATGGGGCAGGATGGATACGATGGAGACAGATGGGGCAGGATGGGGAGATCATATGGGGTAGAATGGATACTCATGAGGGCAGGATGAGAGAACATATGGCTGGAGCCTGAAATGAGACACACGGTGGCCAGGATGGCGAATATTACCATAGGGGCTAATTAAGGGATATTATTATTGCAGTGATGTATTTATTTTATTTTTTGAGTATACTGTTTTAAATGGGGGGGCGGTCCTGTTACTGTGTAGAGTGATACTATGTTGCCTTCTTCATGTGGTGTAATGTAGAAGTTGGGAAAATTAAGTAATGTGTTCTACAAGCGGAACTCGAGATAACTGTTTTATTTCCTGCAGAGACGAGTCCTGGCTGGATAAAGTGATGGCGGTCTGTGCTGGATGAAAGATGAAGGACTTCACCTAGAGACGTCACTGGTGAGTCAGTGTTACCTATACACTTACACTATACACTGTATACTATATACAGAGGTCCTGTGTACAATGTCACCAGTGATCACTGTATTATCTATACATTATATACAGAGCTCCTGTGTGTAATGTCACCAGTGATCACTGTATTACCTGTACACAGACACTGCTTACTAATTACAGATCTCCTGTGCATAATGGCACTGATGGTGATAGTATTGTGGGTTTTTTTTGTATTACTGATCAGTATTGTAGTATTCAGTCATTGTTGGTAATATGTGGTCTGGTCATGATGTGGAGGTAATATGTGGTCTGGTCATGGTGTAGCGGTATTTGTTCCTTGTATTTTATATTATTCGATCACTGTGGTGGTAATATGTCATCTGGTCATAGTGTTGTGGTATTTGTTCCTTGTATGTAGTATTATAGGTCATTTTAAAAATTGAAAAATAAATAAAAATATACCTAAATTGTATTGCATATTTTAACAAATATTTAGTAGGTTACAGTAGAGTAGGGCCCGGCCAAAAGTGTCTACCTTGTTGTGGTGGCGGCTTAAAAAATCTTTTGGCCAAAACAAAAGCTGCCGGCTATATGTGTGATCTGGTGATGGGAACTGTCAATGTGTGATAGGTGAGAAGTGGAGATTTTCCAAGAGAGAGTGGTGGGACTGTGGACAGTTCGTGGGGTGGAGCCTGGAGGCGGGGCTGGGGTGGAGCCTGGGCGGAGTTTCAAGGGGGCCCCGAAAATTTTGCCAGTATGGGGCCCCGAAATTTCTAGTGGCAGCCCTGCTCCATACAGTATATAATAGGACCATGTAATGCTCCATACAGTATATAATTCTCAATACAGTATATAGTGGCCTCATATATTGCTCCATACAGTATATAATGGATCCTTATATTGCTATATACAGTATAATAAGAAGCTTAGGGGTGCTCACTGTAAAATGATGTTGGTACTTTGTAGAAAAAATAATTTAAAAAAATAGAAGAAAACTTGGCCATACATTGCGCTATACAGTATAATGGCCCCATATAATGCTATATACAGTATAATCACCCCATATATTGCCCTATACAGTTCATTGGCTCCATATCTTGCTCCATAGAGTATATAATGGGCCTCATATGTTGCTTCATACAGTATATAATAGGTCCATATATTACTCCATACAGTATGATTGGCCCCATATATTGCTTCATACAGTATACAGTTCAGGGTGTATTTGTGGAACTGGGTAGGAAATCCCTTGTAAGGAATGAGAAGTGCTGTGCCTTATCCTCCATGTTACAACCTGATGAACTTGAACTGTCCAGTAAATGTTTCCTTGTTGCAATGAACTTGGTGTCCCCTGAGTTGTGTACGGTGGCTCCTGAGGATGGAGGCCTGGAGGCATTGGAGGCCTGCACCCCACACCTGACAACACACTGGGACTGGGACACAGTTTTCCCGTAAAGCGCTAGAGCGTAACGGGACAGCAGCTCGGTCATGACTACCGCTCTTGGCCACTTTACAAGATGTCAAGAGGCCATTCTGGAAAGAAAGGACTACTGTCAGGATTTAAGCGCGTGGTTGCGCTCGAAAAGTGTAGACCTAAGGTCTTTTAATTCTTGGTTTTAGAGCATTCATATAAATTATGGCTTTAATAATATACTTCACTTGATATTCTAAAAAAAAATAAATTGGGGGTAGCTGGATTTTTTTTTGTATTTTTCTCTTCATGTCTACTTACCTGAAAATGGAGCCAGGATTTGACCATACACTGCTTCCCGTGTGGAACATTGCCTGCATCGTGAGCTGATGTGAACATTGTTTTTACTTTTACTAACTTTTCCCTGCACCGCTCTAGTTGAACGACAGTTGTCTCTCAATGTACATGTCTATGAAACATACATGGGAGCAGTCATGCATCCAGACTCTGATTCATGCTGCTCGTGGTTTGGGCAGCACAAATCGATTGACAGGTTCCTTATAAGACATCATTTAAATATGGGTGTGGGAAATGCAATTTCTGCCAACATTCCTATGGTGCAATGGTATAGACTGATAGAATATGGAACACCCCCGTTATAATTGTAGAATGTACATAATAATTGGACCAATATTCTGGGTGAGCAATACAAATTAACTCTTCCCACCATGTATTACTATGAAATGACATCACTTCTTTATTGGTAGGTAAACTGCTAGATAAATTACCGGGTCTAAAGGGCTTCCCACCTAGTTAAACAGGTATTCTCATCTTATACATTTGAGGCTAGATATGGCCTAAATGCCTGATAGGTGTAGACCCCAGAGATGGAAACTGCACCAATCTCAGTAATAGAGGTGCCCTGTCCTCTTGCCTGTTGCTTTGTCCTCTGTGAATAGAGAAGTGCCTGCACATGTGGAGACCTTTCCATTTCATGTCTTTAGAATCTAGGCCTCATTCAGACGTTTGTGTTGTACGTACGTGCTGTATACCCGTATTTTTCGGGCTATAAGACGCACCGGACTATAAGGCGCACCCAGGTTTTAGAGGTGGTAAATAGGGAAAAAAAATATTTGAAGCTAAAAAATGTGGTAAAATATTTAATAACATAAATGACATACTATTATATGTGGTGTTATTATATATAATAGTATGTTATTTTGTTGGAAGCTGCGGGACCAGTGTGGTGTCTGTAGAGCACTATATGAAGATGCTGGAGGGTGAGTATAAGAATGGGGGCACAGGGCTTATATTTAAAGCACCACTCCAGCACTGCAAAATAACACTGGAGTGCTGCTTTAAAATCCCATGGGAGAACTATAACTCCCAGCATGTCCTGCAGATCCTATGACATGCTGGGAGTTATAGTTCACCAAAGGAGTGGCAGAGTGCTTTATTGTGTTTTGTAAAGACTAACCTCTTAATTGTGGCAGCCAGCCACACTGTGGTGAGGTTAAAGCTGGAGCGTCCCATGACTGCACACAGAGCAGCTGCAGATTCTAGTGGAGACTGGAGAGCCTGAAGGACCTGTGATGATGTCAAGAAGAGGGAGGGCTCTGAGCTGCCATGTGATGCTCCAGCCCGCCCACTCCTGACATCATCACAGGTTCTCCTGCACAGAACTCAGCCTCCAGCCCAGGCATGGCAGGCAGGTACTATGCAGCGATCTCCTCTCTCCTCTGGCCCCTGCTGCTGCCTCCTCTCCACCGGACACACAGACCTGCCCAGCTGCTGCAGGAATCAGCGCTGGAGAAGCCATGTGTGTCCCTGCTTAAGCATTTGCTGCTCCAGGCTCACTGCTCAGCTGATAGGTGGGCGGGGAGCCGCTAATGAATATTCACTGCACTTAATCATCGGGAGCACATGGTTTCTCCAGTGCTGATTCTGGGCAGCGGGGACATCCTGAAGTGGGATAACAGTGCGATCCCACTCACTGCTGCCCCCCTCCCCACATGCTACATCCGTACCATAAGACGCACCCACACTTTCCTCCCAAATTTGGAGGAAAAAAAGTGCGTCTTATGGTCGGAAAAATACGGTACATTTTTTCATGGATGCAACACTTACTCATTATAATCTATGGTGCCGTTAACATGTCCGTGTTGTTTAATGAATCGTGTGTCTGTGCAAACCTCACAGAGACATGCCCATTTTTTTTTCCGGCAGCACAGATGACAAGAGCCAATACAAGTCTATGGGTCCATGAAAAACATGTACAGCAGATAGATTTTATCTTTGTGCTGTCCTTGTGCTGCTTGTATTTAAGACTACAAAGGATAGGAGAAGCTTTGTAATTTATGGTCAATGATGGTAAAAACTGACACATGGACCATACACTGATCCAAAACACTGATGACACCACACTATTTATTTCACATAAGTGTGTAAAATTATAGATTTGTGAATGAGGCCTTAATAAAACACAGCCAAGCACACAGTTGAGTAATACAGCCCTCATCTATCCTGTGGATACGCCATAAATTACAAAGGTAGAAATACCCCTTTAAAAGGACCCCTTTAAAGGCTGCTGCTCTTTTCCAGATTTCCTTCTACAGTGGGAGGACAGAAGCCACATTTCTAGTCCCTAGAATCACTGTGATCATAACAAGTGTCTAAAATTTTAATATGGGTTTGTACAAATATGTATAAATATTGTTACAATATTGGAATCCAATGTATAGGTGTAACACGTTTGTTGAAAAACTCGGACAAGGGTAGGATTCCAATAGTCTTAAATGAATGTGCACATACGTCATTGACAATATACAGGCATATATACAAACACTAGAACACCATTCTGAAATTAATGAACACATGATTTATCTGTCTTTTTAAATTATGCCATTATGCAAGTTTTGTAAAAGAAACATGAAAAAATATTGCTAACACATCAGAGCTCATGCTCATGATCTTAGTCGATGTTCACACTTTGCTTTTTTGCTGCTTTTTTCTACAGCCAAAATCTGATCTCTTGTCAATAAAGAAGCTGGAGACAAAAATCATGTTTTGCTGGCTTTTTTTTACTAATTTTTCCCAAAGTTCAGCTTTGCTTTCACCATGCAAGCACGAATAATGCAAGGTGTTAGTCTACCAATTCACAACATATTTGAAACTATAAACATTTTTGGAAAAATGGACAATTTGATCAAATTATTTAGTGGAAAAAAGTTTTCTTTATGTGTGAAAAGACAGTGACTATTCTGAGCAAAAAAAGTTAATGCATTCATTAAAAAATACACAATTGCAAATGTAAAACAGAAAAGGAAGGTCAATAGTTGGGGATTGTTTACCTAAGACAATGGCAGGGCCATTGGTTGGGTATTGTTCAATTTCACACATTGGTCAGGCATTGTTTACTTTTACCCATTGGTCGGGCATGGTTTACTTTAACCCATTGGTCAGGCATTGTTTACTTTAACCCATTGGTCAGGCATTATTTACTTTTACCCATTGGACAGGCATTGTTTTCTTTTACCCATTGGTCAGGCATTGTTTACTTTAACCCATTGGTCAGGCATTGTTTACTTTTACCCATTTGTCGGGCATTGTTTACTTTTACCCACTGGTCAGGCATTGTTTATTTTTACCCATTGGTCGGCATTGTTTACTTTTACCTATTGGTCGGGCTTTGTTTACTTTTATACATTGGTTGGGCATTGTTTATGTTTATACATTAGTTGGGCATTGTTAACATTTATACATTGGTTGGGCATTGTTTATGTTTATACATTGGTTGGGCATTGTTTACTTTTATACATTTGTTTATACATAATTTGTAGGGCTTTGTTTACTTTTACTCACTATTTTAATGGAACTTTACAAATACTGACAGGGGACAAGACCAATAAACTATGGTTTAAATTTGGGAAAATCACAACAATAAAAGAATTTCCCATCCTGATGTACCCGCTTTTTTCTTTCACTAAAAAGCTGCAAAACCTGATGGCAATGTTTTTTGCTGCGTTTTTGCACTTAAGCATTGTTTTCTATACGTTAAAAGAAAACACAACAAAATGCAGAAAGAATTGACATGTTGCAGTTTTTAAAAAATGCAGCAGTTGTCCTATTCAGTCATGAAATAACAAAAACAAGCATGTGGATGAGATTTCTGAAATCTCTGGGCTTTTGCTGGTACTGGCTTTTAATTTGAACAAAAAGGCAGCAAAAACAGAACGTGTGAACATAGCCTTAGACATACTATTTTGGCAAGTGTACATACGAGTCTGCTACACAACCTGCATAACAAATTAGACAATTTTAACAATTCTTCAAGAGCTGAAAGTTAAACAAGAACACACATTTAGGCCATGTTCACACAGTGCGTTTTTTACTGCGGAACCGCAGCGTTTTTGCCGCTGCGGTTCTGCAGCTGTTTTCCATGCAGGGTACAGTACAATGTACCCTATGGAAAACAGGAACCGCTGTGCACATGTTCCTGAATTTCAAAAAAAAAAGCCGCGCTGAATAGCTGCGGGAAAAAAGAAGTACCATGTCACTTCTTTTTTCGGAGCCGCAGCGGTTCTGCACCCATAGACCTCCATTGTGAGGTCAAACCCGCAGTAAAACCCGCAGATCAAAAATATATCTGCGGGTTTTATTGCGGTTTGTGGTGCCGAACCGCTGCAGCAGGAAGTGCGGGGAAGCGGGCGGAAGTGCGTGGGCGGAGTGTGGCTGCCCCGATCCCACCCCCATGCTCCAATGCCCCCCCCGTGCTCCGATGCCCCTCCCCCGTGCTCCGATGCCCCCCCGTGCTCCGATGCCCCCCCGTGCTCCGATGCCCCCCCCCCGTGCCCTAATCTCCCTCCCTTATACTTACCCGGCCTCCCGATGTCCGTCCGGCCGTCTTCTCCCTGGGCGCCACCATCTTGCAAAATGGCGGGCGCATGCGCAGTGCGCCCGCCGAATCTGCCGGCCGGCAGATTCGTTCCAAAGTGCATTTTGATCACTGAGATATAACCTATCTCAGTGATCAAAATAAAAAAAATAGTAAATGACACCCCCCCCCCTTTGTCACCCCCATAGGTAGGGACAATAAAAAAATTAAGAATTTTTTTTTTTCCACTAAGGTTAGAATAGGGTTAGGGTTAGGGGTACGGTTAGGGGTAGGGGTAGGGTAAGGGGTAGGGTTAGGGGTAGGGGTAGGGTTAGGGGTAGGGTTAGGGTTAGGATTAGGGTATTTTCAGCCATTTTAACCCTAAAAAACTTCCTAGAAAACACACAGACTCTGCATAGAAAACTGCATAAAAAAAAGGATCAAAAAACGCATCAAAAAACGCACCAAAAAAGCACAAAATAAGGACCAAAAAAAGGACCTGCGTTTTCTGCCAAGAGCTGTGGTTTCAGTCCTGAAAAAAAAAGGATGGAAATCAGGAACGTGTGAACATACCCTTAAGTTATTTTGTGGTTAAATAAGCCTCTCTGCACTCTACTCAGGATGATCAGTCTTCGGTAAGCAGCATCCTTCTGATAAATGGCCATTTGTTTATGGAGGAGATGAAGCTTATCTGTGAGGTCATCACTAGGGTTATCTGTACTGTACAAGTGTAGAAAACAGAGACTGAGCTGATTCAGTGCTTTCCTGTGCTGCAGCTCAGCTTTTGGATACATTAAATATCTGAATGACAGGTTCTCTTGGATTATAAAGCTATGCATCTTAACTGGTTAAATTATGGGCTGAGTGGAAAGAGGAGATGATATATATCATGCAATGATCTTTTAATAATTTGCATTGATTTTAACCAGCTGCAGGATTGCTAACCTTGTGCTGCAGGCTCTCCTGAAATATTTTGTTTCCCTTTTTATTCCTAAGCATTGCTAAAACGTGATGAGGCATACTTCTCGTTAACTACATACCGTAACTATGTTCTGAACGAATGGAAATCATATCAATAGTTATTAGCTACACAAAAATGGGGAACATTTCCCGGCCTACAATGTGCCCACTGTCTACCCTCATTAAATGAGATACATTGTATCATCCAGACACTGTGGAGCTTGTATTATTAAGAATTACTTCATATTTACAACAATTTTAAAATTTCCTTTGACGGAAAAACAGGAATAATGTGCAATCTGCGTCTTATACTAGCGCGTCTCATAAGGCAATGGTAGCAATATATAAATGAAATCGCACAACTTCCTCTTGAGCACACCAGGGCACAACACTATGTAGCATTATTGTAAAAGAAATCTTGATCTCTCTAGTTCCCGATGAACCTCCAAGCGAGATCCTTGGATCAACATGCAAGCTAAATCATGTAGCAGACATCCACGGTGCAGTGGATCAAAACATGATAATAACAATAAGAATTTTATTTCTATAGCGCCGACATATTCCGCAGCACTTTACATTTTAGAGGGGACTTGTACATACAATAGACATTACAGCATATCAATAAGCACATAGATCAAAACAGATACCAAGAGGACTGAGGGCCCTGCTCGCAAGCTTACAATCTATAGGAAAAGGGGAGACACGAGAGGTGGATGGAACATTTTTATATTTTTATGCGGCCAAACAATCCAGTCAATTTATCAATATGAAACTATCTTTTTTGCTAATTACTATATGCAATAAGAAAGAAAGGAGTATTTATGTCAGAAATATATCAATTTATAGGCTGAACTGGATGGACAAATGTCTTTTTTCGGCCTTACTAACTATGTTACTATGTAATTGTTTTATTAGGTAGAAAATATACACAAAGAAACATATAGATAAAATTGAATCATAGAATGTTAGAGTTGGAAGGGACCTCCAGGGTCATTCTGTTCAATCTCCTGCTCACTGCAGGATTCACTGAACTATCTCAGACAGATGTCTGTCCAACCTCTGTTTGAACACTTCCATTGAAGGAGAACTCACCACCTCTCGTGGCAGACTGAGATCGCCCTCACTGTCAAGATGGCACAAGATGGCAGAGTGCACACACGCGCACCAGTGCTGCTAGACTATGGAACATGAATTAGGCACAGAATTTTTAAAAGCAATAAACAAACATAAGCATATGATAACTGTTATCTGTGAAAAGGCACAAATATATTCCTATATTCAGTGTTCCATGGTTTTATGTTGCATGATGAACAGCTTTCAGATCCATATACTGTATATTATAATGCTCAATGCCCAAGCGCGAGTTGTACTGATGTAGAGATGGGTACAGCTCTATACCAACTGTGGAAGGAAAAAAACAAATAAGAGGAAAAGAATGAAAAATCCATTTCAGCTCTTTCTGTGCCAGGTTTTTTTTTAAGATTTCTGTTCTGTATACCACTGTGGACTATATCGATCCCACATACCATAAAACTTTTGGATTATAATTATGATATAATTTAAAGTTCCGTGGCAGCGTTTTTAATGTTGTCGAGTCGGCCACTGTCCTTGCTACACCAATGTCTCTCATATGTTCTCTGATCCTTACACACATTTCCCTGAATGTAAGTCCTACATATATTTTGCTGCAACCACACATAGCATAGTAGATGACATACTGCCAGATGAAATGTAGTGATTGTGCATTGACGATCACCAGAGGCATATATAAATATGGTACTGCTAGAGACATTGGTGCAGGCCAAAAAGTGGCCACACGGGAAGCATCCATTGGTTGGACCCCTGGATCCAAAGGGGTTTGTTTTAGATGGAATATAGTGACTCTTAACCAAGATGTCTTTAAGATTTTTGCAACGTTTTGGTACCATTAGGGGGAATGCTGAGAGATGTGACTGTAAAGATGGCTCAGTCAACAGCACAGACTAGTGTTTTTCAAGAACATTTCTAATAGCCAACCAATTCCTGTTATAGGTGGAGTTGAATCTCAATTGTCTGTGACAATCATCCCGCTTAGTCTTAGCTCTTTTATGTGCCCGCCTGACACATTGTTTACTATAGCCCCTCTCGGCAAATCTAGATGATAGATCCCTTGCTTGATGTTCAAATTTCATACCAGATGAGCACATTCCCTTCATCCTAAGGAATTGACCAACCGGGACAGCCCTAACAGTAGAGTGGTTATGTGACGTTGTTTTACTGTATACATCTGTTATAAGACACTGCTGTTCATCCACCTCAAGAGTAATATCAAGAAAGTTTATCATTTGAGTGTTGTAGCTGAAAGTTAATTTGATGTTAAACCGATTTTGATTGAGTTGATACATAAAGTACTAGAGTTCGTTTGTTGTACCTTGCCAAAAAATTAGTAAATCATCAATATTCCTAATTCACCACTGCACATGGTTTGCGCTTCTGCGCCCCCTCATCCTAAAACAAACCACACTCCCAGAATCTCAGGAACAGGTTTGCCTATGAGGGCACACAGGCCGCACCCTTGGCAGTGCTGCGTTTCTGCAAATAAAAATTATCCTTGAAACCAAAAATAATAGTGTGTAAGGATGAACCAGAGCAACTTAAGGGCCAACCCACAAATAAGGCTTATTTATTAACAACCACCATATAAATATGTAGGTGAAAAAAAGGCATAAGCAAATATAAAAACCATATACACTTTATTTAGACAATAATAAAAAACAAGACAAGGATATTCATAAAATACTAATGACAAACAGGACAGAAAATTGGTAAATATTGGTCATGTTACATAGTAACATAGTAACATAGTTAGTAAGGCCGAAAAAAGACATTTGTCCATCCAGTTCAGCCTATATTCCATCATAATAAATACCATACATAATAAATACATAATAAATTGAAGCTTATGAACAATTTTAAAGCCACAAAACGCACTTTATATACCTATACAGAATCTCATTTTATAAGGACACACTCAATTTCAGAAAAAAGCTTGGTAACTATTCCTGAAAGAACCCCATACACATTTCATCAGTATATAGGCTATCACAGCCCTATAATTCATTAACCTACATGCTTTGGTCTGAGAAAGTGTCTTTGTGCAAAAAATATGGCAGCGCCACCCAACACAGCCTGCATAGCCTGCAAGCAAAAATTGCCAATAACAAATGTATCATACGCAGCTCTAATCATTAGTATAGCCTACATACATAACAAAGGAAAAGATTTTCCTAATGTCAGCTATCCCGTACCCGGCTCTAATAACCAATACAGCCTGCATCACATGGCAAATAAATCTGTAAATGTCAGTTATACCATCATCAGCTAAGTCCTATACAACTTACATTAGTGTGCTTCCTGTCCTGCCTGCACATCAGTAACCCCGACAGCGCCGTTTCGCCTCTGTGGCTTCCTCAACATGGGGGTCTGCATGTACGCTGCATCTCTCGCTCTTTAAATGCTCCCGTCCACAGCTGATTTGGATGTCGGCGTACCCGGCTTGTAACTGCGCATGCGCCAATGACGAACTTCCCCTATTGTGAATAGTGACTTCCTTTCCTCCGCGCCTGGAACGCAAGCGTGTCACGCTCTGCGTCGCCTAATTTGAGCGGAGTAGAAAGTCACAGGGGCACTCCCAATGGCGCATGCGTCAACCGGACGCCGAAATCATTGTATACCATAGAATAGCAGCTAAAATCAATGGAACATGGGCTATAACCATTAAAACCAAATAATACTATCCCCAGTGCTAAAAATTAACAGTGCTAAACAACAACACCTCTGGATTAATACATATTGATAATCATCAAACTGTATAAATATACAAATATTTATATTTAATAAATACATAAGTGCATAAAATATAATAAGTACCATAATACAAAAATATATGACATACGGTAAGTGCATGAAATATAATTAATACCATAATGTATAATTACAAAAAGTGCATTGAGTGATATACATAACAAAATTACCAATAAAACCCCCATACATAAACATACATTATTATCATTAATATAACCAATATATAAGAGACTGTACCTAAAAACATATAGCGTGACTAAAAGACTTATTTATTATTCATCTATACAACATCAATACACAAAGTGATAATACGGAGAAATATTGTTTCCAGCACTTCTTCACATATATACATTCTTCGAAATGCGGAGATATCTTGTATTATGTGAGGAACACCTCACACACACGAATCTTCCTATAACTAGGGATAAAAATAAAATGATGAATAACAAGCAACAACATACATACAAAAACAATTAAAAACAGGAAAAATGTGGAGGACCAATATAATATTGAGTCTAACTGGTATGAATATTGCAATAGAGACCTCTATTCACAGAAATGCGTTAAACCCTAAACTTTCATTAAGACACTTAGGGGCCATAGTCCCTAGTAAGTAGATCCACCTACTCTCTTTTTGGGCTAAGATCTTTCCGAGATTACCCCCTCTGGGGCCCAAGCACACCTGGTCAATGGCCTGAATCTTGAGCCCTGTAGCGTCACAATTGTGATGCATTCTGAAATGCTTTGGTAAGGTTTTAAGGGAGCTGATATCCTCAATTGCTCCTGACTTTTCGATGTCCCTTATATGCTCTCTTGTCCTCACTCTCAGTTCACGTGTAGTTAACCCTATATAAATTTTATCACAAGGGCAACGGGCGTGATATATCACACCTTTCGATGTACATGTTAGGGCTTTCCTGATTTTGTATACTCTTGATCCATCAGAATTCTCAAAGGTAGTGCTTCTTATATGATTATTACAGGCCTTACATGAGGTACATGGAAAAAAGCCCTTTTCCTCTACCTTATTACTTGCTGTTGAGAGGCCTGAATAATGACTATGCACTAACGCATCATTCAGATTCCTTGACCGCTTTGGTGTTAATAGAGGAAAATTTGGAAAAACCTTTTTTAGTATTGGGTCTGATCGTAATATTCCCCAATGTTTTCTCATAATTGAGACGAGCTCGGGCCATTGTTTGTTATACTCAGTGATGAATCTCACCTGATTAGCTATCCCAGTCTCATTTTTCCTCCTATTATTGTACAACAATTCTTCTCTGGAAAACCTCGATGCCTTTTTGAATCCTTTTTTAATTTGCCTGTTGCTGTATCCTCGATCATGCAGTCTACAAGCAAGATCCCCCGCTTGTTCAAAGAAGTCTTCATCAGTAGACCAAATCCTCCTTATTCTCATAAATTGTCCTGTAGGTATCCCATTTAACGTGGACCTATGATGGGCAGAGGAGGCAGATAACAGGGCATTCGTAGCTGTCGGTTTTCTGAATACGTTTGTTACGATTTTTCTGTTGGGGAGCGCTTCTATCTTTAAATCGAGGAACTCCACTTTTCTACCGTAACTAAATGTTAATTTAATATTACGGTCATTGTGATTCAATCTTTCCATTAGTTTACACAAATTTTCCGTGGAGTCCTCCCAGATGAAAAGAACATCATCTATGAAGCGACTCCATCCCTGAATAGCTTCGCTACCCAGAACACCGTCTCCCTGAAAAACCTCCCGCTCCCAAAACCCCATAAAGAGATTTGCGTAAGCGGGAGCACACTTGGCCCCCATGGCAGTACCTTGTAATTGAACATAAATGTCCCCATTAAAAATGAAGGTGTTATGTTCCAAAACAAATCTCAATAACTCTAACAATAACTCAATGAGGGGTGGATCTAAATTACTCTCATATAAATAATGAGCGACCACATTTAGGCCATCTTCATGCTTAATCGAGGAATACAATGCCTCTACATCTGCTGTAACAAACACCGCTCCCTCTTCCAGTTGTAAGCCATCCAACCTCTGCAACATCATTGTAGTGTCCTTTATATAGGAGGGTAAAGCCAAAACAAGGGGTTGTAGATAAAAATCAATCACAGCACACACCATCTCGCACAACCCCTCCATCCCTGACACTATTGGCCTACCTGGGGGGTCAATCTGATCTTTATGTAATTTTGGTAGGATGTAGAATGTGGCAAGTTTCGGTTGTAATTTGCTCACCACTTCAACAAACTTCTTAGGAATAATCCCATCCTCATAAGCTGTTTCAAGAATACTAACTAATTGTTGTTGAAATTGTGACAAGGGGTTAAAACACAATTTCTTATAGCATCCTCTATTATTGAGAATCTTATTAACTTGCTTTTCATATAACGTCTTAGGCCATAGTACTGTATTTCCCCCTTTATCCGCCTTTTTTATCACAATGTCATCTAGGGATTGTAATTCTCTCAACGCTTTTCCATCATCATTACTCATATTGGAAACCCAATTGGGAATTGATGGTAAGCTTTCAATTTCCTCCACTACCAATCTTGTAAAAATTTCCACAGCCGAGCATGTACTCAGGCTTGGAAATGTTTTTGATTTACCCATAAGGTGAACCGGGAACTTACCCTCTTCATATTTCTCATTCTCCTTCAATAATTCCTCCAGATTATTCAGGGTTTCTAATTCCAGGTCACTGTAGTCCGTATTACCCACGTCACTCCTATAGTGTAGTCTTTGGAGTAAAATTTTGCGGGCAAACAAATGTACATCCTTGACTACTTGAAATTTGTCTAGATGAGAGGAGGGAGAAAACGTCAAACCTTTTTCCAATAATTTCAGTTGCGGTTTACTAAGAACATGGTCAGATAAATTAATTACCTTCGCTTTATTATTCTGTTTTTTGTTCATCTTCCTATTACTGAAAAAGTCGGAATATTGTTTTCTTTCATTATTACCTCGAGTATTATTCCTTGTACGCATGTGGTGCTCACTTGAGCTTTCTGCCTCACTACAAGAGGTACTACTATCAGCAAATGAGGCCCGTTCTCTTCCTGAACTATTGTAGCTGGCTCCACCCACTTTCGAATTCTTTTTTTGGAAGCTGCCATTTAAAAATTTTATCTGCTTCAAAATCTGCTGTGTCTCTTGCAAACTTTTTCACTTTGAGCTCACTAATTTCATTTTCCCACTTATCAATGTCTTTTTCAATATTTTTAATAAAATTCTCCATTTTATCAGCAGCCAATTGCTTCTTGATGTTTTTATGCAGTTCCTCAATATCTGCATCCAAAGCAGTTATACTCATTGTATTTTTATCTATTATGATCTTAATAAACTCTAAGGAGCATGTGATTGCTGTCTTTCGCCACCTTTGAATTAATTCAGGATCCTCCAATTCAAAAGAAGGGTATACTTGCACCCTCAAGCCCCTCGGGACAATATTTTGAGCCAAATAGTTCTCTAAAGTGGCCTTGTTCCACCATAATTTAGTTTTTCTGTGAATCGCATTTCTATATTGCAAAGAGAGGTCTCTATTCTCCACTGTAAAATCCTGTGACACAGATGAAGCTCCTTGCTTGAATAGATCAGAAACCTTGGACCGCCAGGTGGTCTCCCTAGCTCTCAGGCCCATCTTAAATGTTGCGGATAATCTGTTAGAAAACAGAACAAAAGCTTTATACATAACCACAATCCACTAGTGGGCTTGCCACCTCCAAAACCAATATTTATTAACAACCACCATACAAATATGTAGGTGAAAAAAAGGCATAAGCAAATATAAAAACCATATACACTTTATTTAGACAATAATAAAAAACAAGACAAGGATATTCATAAAATACTAATGACAAACAGGACAGAAAATTGAAGCTTATGAACAATTTTAAAGCCACAAAACGCACTTTATATACCTATACAGAATCTCATTTTATAAGAACACACTCAATTTCAGAAAAAAGCTTGGTAACTATTCCTGAAAGAACCCCATACACATTTCATCAGTATATAGGCTATCACAGCCCTATAATTCATTAACCTACATGCTTTGGTCTGAGAAAGTGTCTTTGTGCAAAAAATATGGCAGCGCCACCCAACACAGCCTGCATAGCCTGCAAGCAAAAATTGCCAATAACAAATGTATCATACGCAGCTCTAATCATTAGTATAGCCTACATACATAACAAAGGAAAAGATTTTCCTAATGTCAGCTATCCCGTACCCGGCTCTAATAACCAATACAGCCTGCATCACATGGCAAATAAATCTGTAAATGTCAGTTATACCATCATCAGCTAAGTCCTATACAACTTACATTAGTGTGCTTCCTGTCCTGCCCAGGGGCGGATTATCAGAGGGTCAATATGGGCGGTAGCCCAGGGCCCAGTGGTCTGGGGGGGCCCTGGGTTACCGCACTGTTGACCCTCTGATCATCTGTTATTCGAATGCCGCTGCCGGCGGCCGCCGCCGGCATTTATGTGCCCGCCCCCGGCCCCCTGCCGTAGCCGGTGGGCAGAGAGAGGGGGCCCGCATCGGGCCCCTTCTCATCTGCTCACCGGGCCCCTTCCGGCGCTGCCTGCGGCGGTTTCCTATTGACGTGCGGGCACGCGCCCGCACGTCAATAGTTAACACCAGCCGCCAGCCAATTGGAGGCTGGCGGCTGATGTCGGCCGCAGGCGCACACGTCGCCGGCGTCTGACGTCATTGTCAGTCGCCGGCGAGTGTGCTCTGTTGGAGGGAGCTCACCGCGGCGCTGGAGCGAGGACAGGTGAGGAGACTTTGTTTTTTTTTTTTACAACGGTGGACTGGACACACTGAGGGCAATGCTGGAGGACACTGGGGCAGATGGCTGGAGGACACTGGGGCAGATGGCTGGAGGACACTGGGGCAGATGGCTGGAGGACACTGGGGCAGATGGCAGGAGGACACTGGGGCAGATGGCTGGAGGACACTGGGGCAATGCTGGAGGACACTGGGGCAGATGGCTGGAGGACACTGGGGCAATGCTGGAGGACACTGGGGCAGATGGCTGGAGGACACTGGGGCAATGCTGGAGGACACTGGGGCAATGCTGGAGGACACTGGGGCAGATGGCTGGAGGACACTGGGGCAATGCTGGAGGACACTGGGGCAATGCTGGAGGACACTGGGGCAATGCTGGAGGACACTGGGGCAATGCTGGAGGACACTGGGGCAGATGGCTGGAGGACACTGGGGCAATGCTGGAGGACACTGGGGCAGATGGCTGGAGGACACTGGGGCAATGCTGGAGGACACTGGGGCAATGCTGGAGGACACTGGGGCAATGCTGGAGGACACTGGGGCAGATGGCTGGAGGACACTGGGGCAATGCTGGAGGACACTGGGGCAGATGGCTGGAGGACACTGGGGCAGATGGCTGGAAGACACTGGGGCAGATTGTTGGAGGACACTGGGGCAATGCTGGAAGACACTGGGGCAATGCTGGAGGACACGGGCAGATGGCTGGATGACACTGGGGCAGATTGCTGGATGACACTGGGACAGATTGCTGGAGGACACTGGGGCAGATTGCTGGAGGACACTGGGGCAATGCTGGAGGACACTGGGGCAATGCTGGAGGACACTGGGGCAATGCTGGAGGACATTGGGGCAGATTGCTGGAGCTGGAGGACACTGGGGCAATGCTGGAGACACTGGGGGAAATGCTGGACTTACTGGGGCAGATTTCTGGACACACTGGTGGTAATATTCTGGACACACTGTCTGGGGGCAATGCTGGATGCACTGGGGCAGATTGCTGGACACACTGTCTGGGGGCAATGCTGGACACACTGGGGGCAATATGCTGGAGACACTGGGGCAGATTGCTGGACACTGGGGCAATATGCTGGACATGCTGGGGCAGATTGCTGGACACAATGGGGGCAGGACTGGAGGCATGGGCAGAATGTAGACACGGGGCATGATTGGAGACACGGGGCAGAATTAAAGACATGGGGCAGGATTGGATCATGTGGCAGGATGGATACGATGGAGACATATGGGGCAGGATGTGGAGATCATATGGGGTAGAATGGATACTCATGAGGGCAGGATGCGAGAACATATGGCTGGAGCCAGGAATGAGACACACGGGGCCAGGATGTGGAATATTATTACCATAGGGGCTAATTTAGGGATATTATTACTGCAGTGATGTATTTATTTTATTTTTTGAGTATACTGTTTTAAATGGGGGGCGGTCCTGTTACTGTGCAGAGTGACACTATATCACCTTTTTTTCTTCATGTGGTGTAATGTAGAAGTTGTGAAAATTAAGTAATGTGTTCTGCAAGCGGAGCTCGAGATAACTGTGTTATTTCCTGCAGAAACGAGTCCTGGCTGGAAGAAATGATGGCGGTCTGTGCTGGCTGAAAGATGAAGGACTTCACCTAGAGACGTCACTGGTGAGTCAGTGTTACCTATACACTGACACTATACAATGTATACTATATAGAGGTCCTGTGTATAATGTCACCAGTGATCTCTGTATTACCTCTACACAGACACTGCATACTAAGTACAGATCTCCTGTGAATACTGGCACTTATGGTGATAGTATTGTGTTGTTGTTTTTTACTGATCAGTATTGTAGTATTCAGTCACTATGTGGTGGTAATATGTGGTCTGGAAATGGTGTTGTGGTATTTGTCCCTTGTATGTGATATTATTCGATCACTGTGGTTGTAATTTGTGGTCTGGTCATGGCGCGGTGGTATTTGATCCTTGTATGTAATATTATTCGATCACTGTGGTTGTAATTTGTGGTCTGGTCATGGCGCGGTGGTATTTGATCCTTGTATGTGATATTATTCGATCACTGTGGTTGTAATTTGTGGTCTGGTCATGGCGCGGTGGTATTTGATCCTTGTATGTGATATTATTCGATCACTGTGGTTGTAATTTGTGGTCTGGTCACGGTGCGGTGGTATTTGTTCCTTGTATGTGATATTATTGGTCAAAATATACCTAAATTGTATTGCAGATTCTAACAAATATTTAATAGGTTACAGTAGAGTAGGGCCCGGCCATTTTTCTGGAATAATCTGGTTCGGGTATATCATGACCCCCGTCACATGACCCCCGTCACATGACCCCCGTCACATGACCCCCGTCACATGACCCCCGTCACATGACCCCCGTCACATGACCGGGGGGGGCCCACAGTGTCTGAACAGCCCGGGGCCCTGGCTACCCTTAATCCACCCCTGGTCCTGCCTGCACATCAGTAACCCCGACAGCGCCGTTTCGCCTCTGTGGCTTCCTCAACATGGGGGTCTGCATGTACGCTGCATCTCTCGCTCTTTAAATAAGGCTGCCTCAGCTGGAAGTCCCCGGGTAGAAGCGGACAGCATTGAGACCATCATTATGGTCGATACAAGTATAGAGGGACTCTATATCACCAGTGACCAATAATTTATCAGACTTCACAAAGATCCCATTGACCCTCCTTAGTACATTGGCCATGTCCTTAACATATGATGGCAAAATCTAGTCTAATGGTTTTAATTAATAGTTAATAAACTTACACAAGGGGTCACATAATCCTTCATTACCTGACACTATCGGACGGTCGGGAGTGTCAACAGGATCTTTGTGGATCTTGGGAAGCAAGAAAAAGGTTGGAATTTTAGAATATTTAACAAAGAGGCCCTCAAACACTTATTTAGTGATAATACCGTTCTAATGCCTCATCGAGAATAGAGGGCAGCTGAGCAGAGAAGCTAGTGACAGTAGGAAAAGATAATTTCTCATATGTACATTTGTCTTTTAGTTGTTTACATGCTTCCTTCTCAACATGCAAGCTAAATCATGTAGCAGACATCCACGGTGCAGTAAATCAAAACAGTGAAGCTGACCATGACCAGCGACAACTGTTGTGAGTTCTGTGGTCAAGCTCCCTCCTGTGGTCATGGGTGGTGCTTCGGCTGGTTCTGTCCATGAGCTTCATCTGGTGGATGTGAGTGGGGCTGCGACTTCTGAGTTTCCTTCCTCAGGTGACGAGGTTAGGTCGTTAGGTGCTGCTCTATTTAACTCCACCTAGTTCTTTGTTCCTTGCCTCCAGTCAATGTTCCAGTATTGAGAAACCAAGAAACATGAAGTATTTAACTCATAACTTGTTTAATAAAAAATAATATATTTATTAATACACTAACAAAAACTTATAAATAATACAACATAACTCCAGACACATAAACAAAATAATAATAAACAGAGTCAATTTGAATATTGGGAAAAAGGTGCCCTAAAATCAATGCTGCATCATGGGTATAGAGACGGGGAGCAGGTAAAAAACATTATATCACATGGATACCAAACGGAGTAAGTATAGACTACCAGTACTTCCTATATCTCCAAGCACCCATAGGGTAAACAACATATTACTAGGTAAAGCAGAAATGCCCCATGGTCAAGTGACCCCAAAGTAATATCAGTACCTATATAAGGGAACTAGTCCCATATTGTATTCTTACCTCTTACTCCATCCATAGATGCCAGCACGCGCCCTACGCGCGTTTCGCCCACGGCTTCCTCGGGGGGCTCGCATAATACACGTGTCTCTCTTCCTTTTATGATCCACGGCGTTGCCAATAAACGGCGCATGTCAGTGACGAATCCAGGCGCTGCAAGACGCATCATCATCAGCGCCAACATGGCGGTGCGGGTCATCGGGAAGTACCGGTGACGTCACTGACCCGCACACGTCACAGCGAGGCGCCGAGGACGATACCGCAGCCATTGCCCGCATCAGAGACATGCGCACTGGCTCCACAGTGGCTTCATATGCATCCATGAGAATATCATGCCCCAAGATGGTAAGGACGGCCCCTAGATGTGCAAACCACAACCCACACAACACTGCTGGAACCAAGCTGTCTGAGAGATAATCCCTCATTTAACATCAGTGCAACCAGTTACAAGGCACAAGAGCATTACAACCTAGCGCCCGTGATAACGACACGATACATGATACAATACAATAAGATACATAACTATTAATATACAAGGGTGACATTAAATACAGATACAGTACTATAATAATAATAAGTTATAACAATTAGGACCAAAGTAGTATTAAAGTGACAGTGTGCAGATATATAAATTCAATAACATCCCGGATCCAGCAGTCTTTTCCCAATAGATGAGGTTTAAGGGTCCGAGTCCAAACCAGCTTCATTCAATAATGTAAAAGTGAATTTAACTAGAACTAAAGCACTAAATCACTAAAAAGGGAACAAAAGACAAAAAAGGAAAAAAGACAAATATATTAAAATCATGAGTAAAAAATAATGATCCTACGTCCAGAGATGACATTTACAAAAATGATGTAAAACTAAGTTGCTCATTCAGTCCATGTGGAACCATTGTGTCAAGATTGACTATCCACCGGCACTCTTTTTGCATTAGAACCCGCATAGCATCACCGCCTCTAATCCCCATATGAACGCAATCAATCCCCCAGATTTTCAGCTCTTTAGAGTTACATTGATGTTTGAGTTTAAAATGTCTGGGGATTGTTTTCAACGAATCCACGTCATCCACAGCACGAGCGGCCTCAATATCACGTATGTGTTCGCGGGTTCTCACCCGTAACTCACGTGATGTTAGTCCAATGTATATCAGATTGCAACTGCACATAGCATAATATACGACATGCGTAGTCGTACATGTGATGTTCTCTCTGATGTTATATGTCTTAAGGCCGCTCGATGATGTGAAGGACGTGGATCTAATATGATTTTTGCAAGCTAAGCATTTACCACAAGGAAAAAATCCTTTCCTAATGCTACTATTGCCAAATATGGGAGTAGATTTCGAGATATAGTGGCTCGATACCAGTACATCTCTAAAATTCTTCCCTCTTCGTGCTGTCATGAGAGGTATTGGTGGAAGTTGTTTTTTCAAGACAGGGTCTGTTAGTAACACTGACCAGTGTTTCCTAAGGATAGTTCTCATCAAGTTCCATTGCTGGTTATAGGTCGAGATGAATCGTACTTCCATCTCCTTACCTTTTTTCTTTCCAGAGTTACCACCCTGTGGAGCCAAAAGGTCACTTCTCTTAGTATTCTTGGCTCTCACATAGCCCTTCTTTATGCTTCTACCGCTGTACCCACGATCCCTAAATCTCCGCCCAAGGTCCCTGGCCTGCCCCTCGAATAGTGCATCCGAGGTACATATTCTACGAGCACGCAGAAACTGACCAGTTGGAATGGCAGTGATCGTGGAGCGTTGGTGTGCAGAAGATGCATGTAGCAACGCATTCACCGATGTTTTCTTGCGATGCATATCAGTGTATATTGATCCATCCTCCTGCACACACAGCTCCACGTCCAAAAAAGATACCATCCTTTGATCATAAATGTAGGTGAGCTTGATGTTGGATTCGTTGCGGTTAAGACCCACCATAAATGCTTCTAAATCAATGGCAGATCCCTGCCATATAAACAAAATGTCATCAATAAAACGAAACCATCCAAGGACTTGGGGAGCGGCCTGTGCACCGTCCAATAGCAAACCCCTCTCCCAAAAACCGAGAAAGAGGTTTGCATAGGAGGGCGCACAAGCCGCCCCCATAGCGGTCCCACGTTTCTGTAAAAAGAACCGGTCCTTGAATGTAAAAAAGTTATGGGTGAGAATGAACCGCAACAAATCCAACACCAACTCCCTCATGTCTGCATCCAGGTTACTGGCCTCCAGAAAGAATTGCGATGCTCGTAGTCCATCCTCATGTGTTATACTCGTGTATAGGGATTCAACATCCGCTACTACAAGGAATGTATCCACATCGAGGGACAGGCCATCAAGACGCCTCAGGACGTCCGTAGTGTCCCTGACATAGGAGGGCAGCGTCTCCACCTGAGGGTGCAGATAATGTTCAATAAATTTACAAATGGGATCACACAGCCCTCCAATGCCAGAGACAATCGGACGCCCCGGGGGATTAATAGAGTCTTTGTGGACCTTGGGCAGAAGGTAGAAGGTGGGCACAACAGGGTACTTGACTATAAGACCATTTAAGACCTTCTTGGAGATGATACCCCTCTCATGTGCTATCTCTAAGATACAAATAAGCTCCTCCTGGAAAGAAACCAGAGGGCTTTGTGTTAGTTGACTATATGTCTGTTTATCCCTCAGCTGTCTAAAGGCCTCTTTTTCGTATCTCTCCACCGGCCAAACCACCACATTCCCCCCCTTGTCTGCCGGTTTGATGACTACATCATCCAGACATTTCAAATCCTCCAATGCTTTACGTTGTACAGGGGTCAGGTTGTCCCTACTCCTATTGTTATAAATTGATTTAAATTCTTCTGTTACTAGTCTAATGTTCCAGTATTGGTCTTGCTCTCTCCTGGATCGTCTTGTGGCCTGTCTGCCCTGCATAAGCTAAGTTCTGCTTGTGTTACTTTTGTTTGCTATTTTTTCTGTCCAGCTTGCTATATTGGTTTTTAGTCGGTACGTTAGTCGGTACGGAGGGTCTTTTTGCGCCCTCTGCGTGGTTGTTTGTAGGTTTTTGTGCTGACCGCAAAGCTATCTTTACTATCCTCGGTCTATTCAGTAAGTCGGGCCTCACTTTGCTAATACCTATTTCATCTCTGTGTTTGTATTTTCATCTTTAATCACAGTCATTATATGTGGGGGGCTGCCTTTTCCTTTGGGGAATTTCTCTGAGGCAAGGTAGGCTTATTTTTCTATCTTCAGGGCTAGCTAGTTTCTCAGGCTGTGCCCGAGGCGCCTAGGTCTGGTCAGGAGCGCTCCACGGCTACCTCTAGTGTGGTGTGATAGGATTAGGGATTGCGGTCAGCAGAGTTCCCACGTCTCAGAGCTCGTCCTATGTTATTAGTAACTATCAGGTCACTTTGTATTCTCTTAACCACCAGGTCCATTGTGTTTCTGAATCACCAGTTCATAACAGACAACCCTCGGACCCGACCTCCCAGCAGAGTATAGTAAAAGGTCTTTTTCTTGTCTTGCAGGTTGGGCATATATACAGCATTATAGAATACTGTATATCAGGCCTGAAAGGTGGTGGTGTTATCCCATATCGGTCAAACCTGGTTTCAGGTTCCCTTTAAAATTTCAATTGTGAAATGCTATATATTAGTATTCTTACAGTGTTTTGTAACGTCTGCCACCTATTTTTATGTGGCCATACAATAGAGTTAATTGATCAATATCTTTTTTGCTATCTAATTACTAGCAGCACTTACTACTATCCATCAGTCCATATAATCTTTCTGGATTTCTGGCACACATATAACATTTGTTGTGATTATTTGCTGGGACGCTTGCGTGACGTAGTTTCTCTGTACACCTTCTCCATCTTATATATATGTATTGGAATTGTCATTTAATAAACATTATTTGATTTTAGTTCTGGGCGGTAGCCTTCCCATTCTTTGTAGGTTTTTGTATTTATTAGAAGTGCCCTTTACTCCTTGGCCAATTTTTTTTCTGCAGCAAAACTGCTCTAAGAAGCTGCTACAAAAATCAGATTTTGCTGCATTTTTGGTTACTTCTTGTGCATGCTGATAGTTTAGTGCCCCCCCAAAAATTATGACGATACTTCCTTAAGGTTTTTGTACCAAAACCGTAGCAAAACCTGATACCTACACTTTTTGCTGCGTTTTTGCATTTACTCATTGTTTCGTATGGGTGAAAAATCGCTGCAAATACTCTGAGTGTATAATGTACAGCTAATACCGGGATCACCAGTGACATTATACACAGGAGCTCTGCATATACTATATAGTGTAAGTGTACAGGTAATACACTGACTTACCAGTCACGTCTGTAGTTGAAGTGATTCAGCTTCGCTTTATTTCTTCATCCAGCTCAGACTGCCATCACTTCTTCCAGGCAGGACTATAACTGATCACTTCTAGAGCACATTCCTCACTTTTTCCCTGACTTCTACACTTTACCAGATGAAGGATAAAAGCGACATAGTGCCACCCTGCACAGTAACAGGCCCATTGAAAACAGTATCCTCAAAAATAAAATACATCACAACAGTAAAGATATCCCTTAATTAGCCCCTACAGTTATGTCCCCTATCCTATTCTCAGACATCTGGATAGTTGGGAAAGTTTTTACATCTTTGCACTTTAAAACAATATTCAAAAGGAATTATTTTGTACACAGAACAATCTGGTTTAACTAGACGCAGGAATTATGACTGAAGTGTGACAGTTTGGATATTAGTGTATTGATAAATCACGGTGGCTCAGTGGTTAGCGCTGGGGTCCTGGGTTCAAATCCAATCAAGGAAAACATCTATGAGTTAGCCTGGGTTATCTGCAAGTGTTGGCATGGGTTTCCTCCGGGTTCTCTGTTTCCTCCCCCTCTCTAAAGACATACTGATAGGGAATCTAGATTGTGAGCCCCAATGGGGGAAGTGCCGATAATGTCTGTAAAGCGCTGTGGAATTAATGGTGCTATATTAATGAGTAAAATAAATAAATAAAATAACTAGAGCTTTGGAGTACTGGGCTTGTCTTCTACCCATTTTTCCTTTTGTATGCCTCTTGTGCCTATTCTTAGTCCCTCAGGGGATCCTCTAATTTGGGCTCCATAAAAAGGACTGCAGAGTCTGATTGCTCCTACTCCAGCGCTGAGAAGAAGCACTTCTCCTTCATTTTAAATGTGTTTATTTCTTCTGGCAGAACAGGGGTGAATCAGCCATGTTGAAATTCCCTGTGCTCACAGCTGTGCTCGGTTAGCCACTCCTTTCCCCTTTATAATCTGGGCTCTATTACTAATCCTTGTCAGAGCTAGCTTTATTGCTGCATGGCTAACGGAGGGAAAGGAGTTGGTATGAGAAGGAGAGTTGAAGGAGTTATTAGTAACTGTTGCTTAGTTTGTATGTATGGTAGTTACTTATCCTGCTCTATTTTGGTTTATTCCCCTACCTCCACACCCCAGTGCATTCCTCTGTTATATGTGAGTGAATATTTTGTATGCCTGGAGTTTTCTGTTAACCCTTGTTTGTGTTGCCTTGTTTGTCAGGTTGGTGTACTACGGTGCATAATAGCATCCCCTCTTCCATGGGTAGGGGAAGAGAACAGACGGAATGCTAACTTAGTATATAAGGCAAGGATGGAGGCCTCGGTATCTTCGCCATCTGAAGTATGCTGGGGATAGTGTTAGAGATAGGGAAGGAGCCCCTGATCCCGGGTCACCGGACAGCTGTGTCCTGACACCACGGCATAGAAAGCAGCTTGTTTGTGTTCCAATTAAAGGGCTCGCCACTACTTTGTTATTGATGTCCTATCCATGGGATAGGCCATAAATATCTGATCAGCTGGGGTGTGACATCTGGTACCTCTGCCAATCAGTTCTCAAATGCTGTCTGAACATAGGAGCTCCGTCATTTCTATAGTGTCTGTGGCCAGGTAATGCAGATCCAGCCCCCATTCATATAAAAAAATTACAGACCTGTAGTCCCCAGTCTCGGCCAATGTAGTTTTGACAAAGCTGATATGTTCAGGCAGCATCTGAGAACTTCCAGTCTGCGCCCATAATATCTGATCGGCCAAGGTGTAGGATAATAATAAAATAATAATCTTTATTTTTATATAGCGCTAACATATTCCGCAGCGCTTTACAGGTTGCACATTATCATCACTGTCCCCGTTGGGGCTCACAATCTAAATTCCCTATTGGTATGCCTTTGGAATGTGGGAGGAAACCGGAGTACCCGGAGTAAACCCATCCAAACACGGAGAGAACATACAAACTCTTTGCAGATGTTGTCCTTGGTGGGGTTTGAACCCAGGACTCCAGCGCTGCAAGGCTGCAGTGCTAACCAGGATGGTGCACTTTCGCCCCACCAATCAGATATTGATGACCTATCCTATGGATAGGCCATCAATTAAGTGGTGTCCAACCTCTTTAAGAATTCTAGCACGGCTCAAAGCGTTATCAATAACAAATGAGCAATGGAGTCAGGAAACTTCTACAAAAATCCAATCATGTATTTATAGCGTTTATTAGTGTAAGAAGGCCGCTTATGAAGGAAATGCATGTTATTTTATCAGAAAACCTTTTCTTTGTCCCTTCACACATAGAAGAGTCAATGACAACTAATAGATAAGCGTCTGATCTGAGAGAATTTCACACATTTTATCTGAGTCTTAGAATTTCTTTCATGGGACTAAAACACCATTAGCACTCAGCGCTAACCCCGTCAGGGCCCTGTGACTCCTAAGATTCCATGGAAAGGCTTCTCCTATCTGGCATACATTGTAGGAATGATTGGCATAGTTACGCCGGTGATTTGGCAGTCCTAGATAAATAATAGACAGTTCACTCATTTTCTTTTCTTACAAAATGTACTAAAGACAGGAATTGGGCTCAACCAGGAAGGAAGAGGTTAAGATGTAGATCTTGTTTTCAAAACAACTTTATAGTTCGGTGTAATTACCCTATCCTTGATGAGTATAGATAAATTGTTTCCAGGTGCCATGAAACATTGCAGTTTCCTTTTCTGTAGAACTGAGAAACAAAAAAAAAAGAATAGTCAGTGATACTTCATAGGCACATTCCTACAAGTGGGAGATCAGTAGAAGATGCGGTACCGGCTTGTGGTGTCCTTGGACGGCATCTCCTTGTGATAAACAATGATGATGTAGACAATTTGCTATGCTTACAGGATTCCACATAAAATGTTACAGCAAATAGGATGCTTTGCCAATATTTCTTGTTCCATAGAGACACATGAAGAAAACAAGAGGTCTCCTTTAACTCATGAGTATGGCAGGCGCAAGGAGGAAAATACTACTGTTTGGAAAAAATATATATTTAGCTGGAACAGAAAGCAGAAACTGGAGCGCAAAAGAGGGAAAAATGAAAAATCAGGGATAGAACTCTGTGTGCCCACATTTCCTGATTGCAATAAATGCTAACAAAATATTTCCCTTTGTAAAAGATCAAACTTCATGCAATGTTGTATATGATATTAAAATAAACCAAAAATATATAAAATTAAAACAGGATCGGGAATAAGAAATGTTCTGCATCTTCATATTTGCTAGTCCACTTACATGATTAAAAAAGCATGGTGAGCTACTAGTAATTTTACACTTAAAGGGAACCAAGTCACTGACCAAAAAGCTATTAACCTGCAGGTTAATGCGTTCAGTCAAAGGGGTGGCGCAGTTTCAGTCACAGCTCTGTGTATAAATAGCAGCGGCTGTAATCGCGCACCCTGCAGTGACTGACAGCAGGGGTGACTGACGGCAGGGTAGGCATTAGAGCTGTCAGTCACTGCAGGCTGTGCGGTTATAGCTGCCACTCTCTATGAACTGAGCAGTGACTGAAACCATGCCGGTGCTGCCCCTATGACTGAACGCTGAACGCTGGAGGAATAAAGTTAATTTACTCCCGAAGCGGGGCTTAAGTGCAGGCATCGGGCAGGTTCGGAATACTATTAACCTGCAGATTATTCCCGTATCTGCAGGTCAATAGCGTATTTTTTTCACATGGCAAGTTTCTTTTAAGTGGTCTGTGTGTATAAGGACTCAGTGACTAAACAATCTAGAAATGTGTCCTATAAATTATGGCTTTATCTTATTTCCATAACTTGCCAGCAAACTAGTGGTGTGATACATAATGGATTCTTATATATGTATAGCTACTTTCTGCTCTTCTTAGAATACAGAATAAAATGTATGCAACCGCCAACATACAAACAGGTCCGCAAGATCAATCCAATGAGGATAGTAAAAATTTCATATTAAATATCTGCTAATGCTGTCCAAGAAATACATGGATCTGTTCTGGGTCAGATTTTTTTTGGAGTTATGAATTTACTAGTTGGCTCGTATGAAATTTTCGCACATTGGTTGTCGGGGGCGCAGGCAATTTCAGGAAAGTCAAGCTGGTCAAATTTTAATGTATTTAATGAGATGATGAACACAGAGATGTATTTATATATGTAGATTGGCAATACAATAAATTGGTTTGATAAGTAGAGGCTAAAAAAAATGTCTTGAGATTGTGGTGCCACCTGCAGGTTATTGTTTTTTTTTTGTAAGTTTCTGAAAATGAATGTTTAAACTGTATTTATTGATCGAATCGTGAATGTGTAGTTTGTTTGTGTCTTTTCGTGCTGAAGAGGGCAAGTTTACCTTTCAAATGGTGTATTATTTGTGTGTGGGGGGCAAAGTAATCACCGAAAAAGCAGTGCATGTTTACAAATGTGTTTGCATATGTGACTAACCATTTGTGTGTGGGGGGCGAAGTAATCACTGAAAAAGCAGTGCAGGTTTACAAATGTGTTTGCATATGTGACTCACCTGCAGTGAAGTGTGCAATCCTCGAATTCGCCTGAAATAGGCTGGGCAAGCACTTCGGCAAGCTGGAAAGACCCCAAGGCAAATGCCACCTGCAGGTAATTTGACCTTTGAAATGGTGTATCATTTGTGTGTGTCAGTGGAGTATAAATGGAGCAACTTGAGGTTGTGGTGCCACCTGCAGGTTATTGTTTTTTTCTGCAGGTTTATGAAAATGAATGTTTAAACTGTATTTATTGATCAAATCATGAATGTGTGGTTTGTTTGTGTCTTTTCTTGCTGAAGGGGCAAGTTTTCCTTTCAAATGGTGCATTATATGTGACTCACCTGCAGTGAAGTGTGCAGTCCTCGAATTTGCCTGAAATAGGTTGGGCAAGCACTTCGGCAAGCTGGAAAGACCCCAAGGCAAAGGCCACCTGCAGGTAATTAGATCTTTGAAATGGTGTATCATTTGTGTGTGTTGGTGGAGTATAAATGGAGCAAGTGTGCAATTGAATAGGCAGTGCATGTTTACAAATGTGTTTGCATATGTGACTTACCTGCAGTGAAGTGTGCAATCCTCCAATGTGCCTGAAATCGGCTGGGCAAGGAGTTTGGCAAGCTGGAAAGCCCCCAAGGCAAATTTTAGGATTTGTTTGTGATGTCTGTAAGCAGCTTTGTGGTAGTGTGCTTTGGGGTAGTGTGGTGCCACCTGCAGTTCATTTTTCCTTACTGCAGGTTTATGAAAATTAATGTTTAAACTGTATTTTGTGATCACATCGTGGATGTGTGGTTTGTTTGGCTATTTTCTTGCTGAAGGGGGAAAGTTTACCTTTCAAATGCTGTATCATTTGTGTGTGTGGGTGCAGTAGGAACGGAGATACAAAGTAATCACCGAAAAAGAGTGTTTAGAAATAATATATAAGGATTGGTCAGGAAGGGTTATGAGGTCTTTTATAATTTTGGACTATGTTCTGGCATCTTAATTAATTTTAGGACCTCAATAACTGTTAGGCTATGGTGTAGGGTCTAAATAATATTTTAGGATCTGATGTTTAGTGTCTAGTTTAAGGTCTCGATTTATTTTGAGGTCTTCATTGGGGCTATGAATTTTCTTTTCATGCAACTGTAGGGGGATGCAGTACCTCATTTAAATAACATAAGCAAGTTCACTATTCTGACAATATTTTCTATGTTTTATGAAACCCTTGAGGCTGCAGAGCACATGTGAGGATGGTGGAGGTACATAATGCAGATCACAGTATATAGTAAGTGATAAAGAACTAATAAGAATGTATCCTAAAGTATCAAGAGTGCAATAATGATGGTTGTCAAAGAGGAAATACAAAACTGATGAATGGATGGGGCTTATCTGAGAACTCTTGACTTTCAGCAGACGGTCCACTCCAGAAAGCTGCTTAATGCACCATGATTTAAGATGTCAAAGCAGGCATTTTTAAGGATAAAACTCCAGCCGTGGTGGAATGAAGTATGACATATGAGAAAGAGAGGAATTCACAAACACGGACATGATTTACCCTAAGACAATATTTGGCATCCTTCCTATAACATGAGAGATTTGTAGCTTGTATTCGATCATTATAATGTAGGCAAAGACATTTTACAGGTAAACAAGATAAACCAAAGCAGCAGATCCGTGAGGGGCGCCGCTGCCCAGAATACGGTCAGGTAAAATTTGTGCATCTGAATGAGACCTTCACAGTGAAAGTAAGCATTGGCTACTGGGTTCCCCTGCAGATGAAAGCTGACCCAAGGGGATCACGGTGATTAGCTAGCAAAAAATTTGTCAAGATCTGACAATTTCTTAAAGATATAAAAGCAAAAATTTTACACCAATCTATTGTCAAATTTTCACACACATTTCATCCTTGTATCCAGTAATGTTTACATTATAATGCATTACCACTTATTACATCAGTAATCTTTAACCCCTTAGCGACCGCCGATACGCCGCTAAGGGTACTTAAACCACAGCGCCGTTAATTAACGGCGCTGTGGAAAAAGTAAATAGCACCCCCCAGAGTCGGATTTTCTCCGGGGTCTCGGCTGCCGGGGGTAGCCGAGACCACAGAGAACATGATTCGGGGGGTTTTTTACCCACCCCGCATTTGCGATCGCCGGTAATTAACCGTTTACCGGCGATCGCAAAAAAAAAAGCGATCTCTTTTTAATTTCTCTGTCCTCCGATATGATCGCACATCGGAGGACAGAGAAAAGGGGTCCCAGGTGGCCCCCCAATACTTACCTATCTCCCCCGGTGCTCCTCGTGGCTCCCGGTGGGCGCCGCCATCTTAAAAATGGCGGGCGCATGCGCAGCGCACCCGCCAGCCCCGCGAGAATCTTTGGGGTTTCGGCTGCCGGGGGTAGCCGAGACCCCAAAGAGCATGATCGGGGTCGGTTTTACCGACCCCTGTTTTGCGATCGCCGGTAATTAACTGTTTACCGGCGACCGCAAAAAAAAAAAAAGTAAAGTGTAATTCTCTGTCTTCTGATGTGATCGCACATCAGAGGACAGAGAAATAGGGGGATTCGGGGACCCTACAATACTCACCTGCGTCCCTGGATCCTCCTGCTGCTCCTCCTGGCCGCCGGCAAAAGAAAATGGCGGGCGCATGCGCAGTGCGCCCGCCATCTGTCTCCATCTGCTGGCCGGCAGGAGAACAGCAGTTGGGGCTAAAATTAGGGTTAGGATTAGGGTTAGGGGTAGGGTTAGGGTTAGGGGTAGGGTTAGGGCTAGGGTTAGGGTTAGGGGTAGGGTTAGAGCTAGGGGTAGGGCTAGGGTTAGGGTTAGGGCTAGGGTTAGGGTTAGGGGTAGGGTTAGGGCTAGGGTTAGGGCTAGGGTTAGGGTTAGGGGTAGGGTTAGGGCTAGGGTTAGGGCTAGGGTTAGGGTTAGGGCTAGGGTTAGGGCTAGGGTTAGGGTTAGGGCTAGGGTTAGGGCTAGGGTTAGGGCTAGGGTTAGGGCTAGGGTTGGGGCTAAATTTAGGGTTAGGGTTGGGGCTAAATTTAGGGTTAGGGTTGGGGCTAAATTTAGGGTTAGGCTTCTTTCACACTTACGTCGGTACGGGGCCGTCGCAATGCGTCGGCCCGACATACCGACGCACGTTGTGAAAATTGTGCACAATGTGGGCAGCGGCTGTAGTTTTTCAACGCATCCGCTGCCCAATCTATGTCCTGGGGAGGAGGGGGCGGAGTTACGGCCACGCATGTGCGGTCAGAAATGGCAGATGCGACGTACAAAAAAACGTTTCATTGAACGTTTTTTTGTGCCGACGGTCCGCCAAAACACAACTGATCCAGTGCACGACGGACGCGACGTGTGGTCATCCCTCACGATCCGTCGGCAATACAAGTCTATGGGCAAAAAACGCATCCTGCGGGCACATTTGCAGGATCCGTTTCTTGTCCAAAACGACGGATTGCGACGGATGCCAAACGACGCAAGTGTGAAAGTAGCCTTAGGGCTAGGGTTAGGGTTGGGGCTAAAGTTAGGGCTAGGGTTGGGGCTAAAGTTAGGGTTAGAGTTGGGATTAGGGTTAGGGTTTGGATTAGGGTTGGTATTAGGGTTAAGGTTGGCATTAGGGTTACGCTTGGGATTAGGGTTAGGTTTGGGATTAGGGTTAAGGATAGGGTTGTGATTAGGGTTAGGGTTAGGGTTGTGATTAGGGGTGTATTGGGATTAGGGTTAGGTTTGAGGTTAGGGTTGAGATTAGGATTAGGGGTGTGTTGGATTTAGGGTTTTGATTAGGGTTATGGTTAGGGTTGACATTAGGGTTGTTTTGGGGTAAGGGTTGTGATTATGGTTAGGGTTAGTGATTAGGATTATGGATCAGGTTGGGATTAGGGTTAGGGGTGTGTTGGGGTTAGGGTTGGAGCTAGAATTGGGGGGTTTCCACTGTTTAGTTACATCAGGGGGTCTCCAAACACGATAGCCAATTTTGCGCTCAAAAAGTCAAATGGTGCTCCCTCCCTTCTGAGCTCTGCCGTGTGCCCAAACAGTGGGTTACCCCCACATATGGGGCATCAGCGTACTCGGGATAAATTGGACAACAACTTCTGGGGTCCAATTTCTCTTGTTACCCTTGTGAAAATAAAAACTTGGGGGCTACAAAATCTTTTTTGTGGAAAAATATATATATATATTTTTTTATGACTCTGTATTATAAATTTCTGTGAAGCACTTGGGCATTCAAAGTTCTCACCACATATCTATATAAGTTCCTTGGGGGGTCTAGTTTCCAAAACGGGGTCACTTGTGGGGGGTTACTACTGTTTAGGTACATCAGGAGCTCTGCAAACACAACATAACGCCCACAGACCATTCTATCTAAGTCTGCATTCCAAAACGGCTCCTTCCCTTCCGAGCTCTGCCGTGCGCCCAAACAGTGGTTTACCCCCACATATGGGGCATCAGCATACACAGGATAAATTGGACAACAACTTTAGTGGTCCAATTTCTCCTTTTACCCTTGTGAAAATAAAAACTTGGGGGCTACAATATCTTTTTTGTGAAAAAAAAATATTTTTTATTTTCACGACTGCATTCTAAACTTCTGTGAAGCACTTGGGCATTCAAAGTTCTCACCACACATCTAGATAAGTTCCTTGGGGGGTCTAGTTTCCAAAATGGGGTCACTTGTGGGGGATTACTACAGTTTAGGTACATCAGGGGCTCTGCAATCGCAACATAATGCCCACAGACCATTCTATCAAAGTCTGCATTCCAAAAAGGCGCTCCTTCCCTTCCGAGCTCTGCCGTGCGCCCAAACAGTGGTTTACCCCCACATATGGCACATCAGTGTACTCGGGATAAATTGGACAACAACTATTGCAGTCCAATTTCTCCTGTTACACTTGTGAAAATAAAAACTTGGGGGCTACAATATCTTTTTTGTGAAAAAAAAAATATTTTTTATTTTCACGACTCTGCATTCTAAACTTCTGTGAAGCACTTGGGCATTCAAAGTTCTCACCACACATCTAGATAAGTTCCTTGGGGGGTCTAGTTTCCAAAATGGGGTCACTTGTGGGGGGTTACTACAGTTTAGGTACATCAGGGGCTCTGCAATCGCAACATAATGCCCACAGACCATTCTATCAAAGTCTGCATTCCAAAAAGGCGCTCCTTCCCTTCCGAGCTCTGCCGTGCGCCCAAACAGTGGTTTACCCCCACATATGGCACATCAGCGTACTCGGGATGAATTGGACAACAACTATTGCAGTCCAATTTCTCCTGTTACCCTTGTGAAAATAAAAACTTGGGGGCTACAATATCTTTTTTGTGGAAAAAAAATATATTTTTTATTTTCACGACTCTGCATTCTAAACTTCTGTAAAGCACTTGGGCATTCAAAGTTCTCACCACACATCTAGATAAGTTCCATGGGGGGTCTAGTTTCCAAAATGGGGTCACTTGTGAAGGATTTCTACTGTTTAGGTACATCAGGGGCTCTCCAAACGCGACATGGCGTCCGATCTCAATTCCAGCCAATTCTACATTGAAAAAGTAAAACGGCACTCTTTCTCTTCCAAGCTCTGCGGTGCGCCCAAACAGTGGTTTACCCCCACATATTGGGTATCGACGTACTCAGGAGAAATTGCACAACAACTTTAGTTGTCTAATTTCTCCTTGTGAAAATAAAAATTTGTGGGCAAAAAGATCATTTTTGTAGAAAAAATTTGATTTTTTTTTTCACGGCTCTACGTTATAAACTTCTGTGAAGCACATGGAGGTTCAAAGTGCTCACCACACATCTAGATAAGTTCCTTAAGGGGTCTAGTTTCCAAAATGGTGTCACTTGTGGGGGGTTTCCACTGTTTAGGCACATC
Source organism: Ranitomeya imitator (assembly GCF_032444005.1). NCBI lineage: Eukaryota > Metazoa > Chordata > Amphibia > Anura > Dendrobatidae > Ranitomeya > Ranitomeya imitator. The sequence continues at coordinate 292,691,099 of NC_091282.1, read as the reverse complement.
AGGGGCTCTTCAAAGGCGACATGGCGTCCAATCTCAATTCCAGCCAATTCTACATTGAAAAAGTAAAACGGCACTCCTTCTCTTCCAAGCTCTGCGGTGCGCCCTAACAGTGGTTTACCCCCACATATTGGGTATCAGCGTACTCAGGAGAAATTGCTCAACAACTTTTGTGGTCTAATTTCTCCTGTTACCCTTGTGAAAATAAAAATTTGTGGGCAAAAAGATCATTTTTGTAGAAAAAATGCGATTTTTTTTTTCACGGCTCTACATTATAAACTTCTGTGAAGCACATGGGGGTTCAAAGTGCTCACCACACATCTAGATAAGTTCCTTAAGGGGTCTAGTTTCCAAAATGGGGTCACTTGTGGGGGGTTTCCACTGTTTAGGCACATCAGGGGCTCTCCAAACGCGACATGGCGTCCAATCTCAATTCCAGCCAATTCTACATTGAAAAATTAAAACGGCGTTCCTTTACTTCCAAGCTCTGCGGTGCGCCCAAACAGTGGTTTACCCTCACATATGGGGTATCGACGTATTCAGGAGAAATCGCACAACAACTTTTGTGGTCTAATTTCTCCTGTTACCCTTGTGAAAATAAGAATTTGTAGGCGAAAATATCATTTTTGTGTAAACAAAAGCGATTTTTTATTTTCACGGCTCTACGTTATAAACTTCTGTGAAGCACTTGGGGGTTCAAAGTGCTCACCACACATCTAGATAAGTTCCTTAAGGGGTCTAGTTTCCAAAATGGTGTCACTTGTGGGGAGTTTCCACTGTTTAGGCACATCAGGGGCTCTCTAAACGTGACATGGCGTCCGATCTCAATTTCAGCCAATTCTGCATTGAAAAAGTCAAACGTCGCTCCTTCACTTCTAAGTTCTGCGGTGCGCCCAAAAAGTGGTTTACCCCCACATATGGGGTATTGGCGTATTCAGGAGAAATTGCATAACAAAATTTATGGTTACATTTCTGTTTTTACACTTGTGAAAATAAAAAAAATGGTTCTGAATTAAGATGTTTGCAAAAAAAAGTTAAATGTTCATTTTTTCCTTCCACATTGTTTCAGTTCCTGTGAAGCACGTAAAGGGTTAATAAACTTCTTGAATGTGGTTTTGAGAACCTTGAGGGGTGTAGTTTTTAGAATGGTGTCACACTTGGGTATTTTCTATCATATAGACCCCTCAAAATGACTTCAAATGTGATGTGGTCCCTAAATGAGAAATTGCTGGTCAACTTTTAACCCTTATAACTCCCTAACAAAAAAAAATGTTGTTTCCAAAATTGTGCTGATGTAAAGTAGACATGTGGGAAATGTTATTTATTAACTATTTTTCGTGACATATCTCTCTGATTTAAGGGCATAAAAATACAAAGTTTGAAAATTGCAAAATTTTAAAAATTTTCGCCATATTTCCGTTTTTTTCATAAATAATCGCAAGTAATATCGAAGAAATGTTACCACTAACATGAAGTACAATATGTCACGAAAAAACATTCTCAGAATCAGTGGGATCCGTTGAAGCGTTCCAGAGTTATAACCTCATAAAATGACAGTGGTCAGAATTGCAAAAATTGGCTCGGTCATTAAGTACCAAATTGGCTCTGTCACTAAGGGGTTAAAGGGAATCTGTCAGATGGAATTTGAACACTCCAAACTATTTATATCCGGATGTAGCTACATCAAAGACAAGTTCAGAAATACTATTACATGATCAGTCCATTGCATCGTTACTGAAAGATCAATGCTTGAATTGAGACAGTTAAGTCCATATATATTTGGACAGAGACAACATTTTTCTAATTTTGGTTATAGACATTACCACAATGAATTTTGAACAAAACAATTCAGATGCAGTTAAAGTTCAGACTTTCAGCTTTCATTTGAGAGTATCCACATTAAAATGAAGGGTTTAGGAGTTTCAGCTCGTTAACATGTGCCACCCTGTTTTTAAAGGGACCAAAAGTAATTGGACAGAATCAATAATTTTAAATAAAATGTTCATTTCTAGTACTTGGTTGAAAACCCTTTGTTGACAATGACTGCCTGAAGTCTTGAACTCATGGATATCACCAGACGCTGTGTTTCCTCCTTTTTGATGCTCTGCCAGGCCTTCACTGCTGTGGTTTTCAGTTGCTGTTTGTTTGTGGGCCTTTCTGTCTGAAGTTTAGTCTTTAACAAGTGAAATGCATGCTCAATTGGGTTGAGATCAGGTGACTGACTAGGCCATTCAAGAATATTCCACTTCTTTGCTTTAATAAACTCCTGGGTTGCTTTGGCTTAATGTTTTGGGTCATTGTCCATCTGTAATATGAAACGACGACCAATCAGTTTGGCTGCATTTGGCTGGATCTGAGCACACAGTATGGCTCTGAATACCTCAGAATTCATTTGGCTGCTTCTGTCCTGTGTCACATCATCAATAAACACTAGTGACCCAGTGCCACTGGCAGCCATGGATGCCCAAGCCATCACACTGCCTCCGCCGTGTTTTTACAGATGATGTGGTATGCTTTGGATCATGAGCTGTACCACGCCTTCACCATACTTTTCTCTTTCCATCATTCTGGTAGAGGTTGATCTTGGTTTCATCTGTCCACAGAATGTTCTTCCAGAACTGTGCTGGCTTTTTTAGATGTTTTTTAGCAAAGTCCAGTCTAGCCTTTCTATTCTTGATGCTTATGAGTGGCTTGCACCGTGCAGTGAACCCTCTGTATTTACTTTCATGCAGTCTTCTCTTTATGGTAGATTTGGATATCGATAGGCCTACCTCCTGGAGAGTGTTGTTCACTTGGTTGGCTGTTGTGAAGGGGTTTGTCTTCACCATGGAGATTATTCTGCGATCATCCACCACTGTTGTCTTCCGTGGGCGCCCAGGTCTTTTTGCATTGATGAGTTCACCAGTGCTTTCTTTCTTTCTCAGGATGTAGCAAACTGTAGATTTTGCCACTCCTAATATTGTAGCAATTTTTCGGATGTGGTTTTTTTTTCCTCGCAGCTTAAGGATGGCTTGTTTCACCTGCATGGAGACCTCCTTTGACCACATGTTTACTTCACAGCAAAACCTTCCAAATGCAAGCACCACACCTCAAATCAACTCCAGACCTTTTATCTGCTTAATTGAGAATGACATAACGAAGGGATTGCCCACACCTGTCCATGAAATAGCCTTGGAGTCAATTGTCCAATTACTTTTGGTCCCTTTAAAAACAGGATGGCACATGTCAAGGAGCTGAAACTCCTAAACCCTTCATCCAATTTTAATGTGGATACCCTCAAATGAAAGATGAAAGTCTGAACTTCAACTGCATCTGAATTGTTTTGTTTAAAATTCATTGTGGTAATGTCTATAACCAAAATTAGAAAAATGTTTTCTCTGTCCAAATATATATGGACTTAACTGTATGTAAATGAGGCTGTAGATTTGAAGCCTCTGTCACTCCACATCTAGTGCTGCCAACTCCTGCTTGACTTGGCTCCTTTGCCTGAAACCACACAGCATAGAGGCCGTCAGTTAAGCAGGAGGAGGCGGCGTTGGGCAGGAAATAGAGCTGTAGTGACAGAGGCTTCAAACCACATTCCTTCAGCCCCATTCAAGCGCTTATTTCCCAATAGCGAAGGAACGGAGTGGCCATGTAAAGGTATTGCTGGATTTGTCTTTCAAAGAGCCACATTCACATATAAATAGTTTGGGCTTAATGTCCTGCTGACATATTCCCTTTAATAGTCTCTTCTACAACCAATATCAATTGCCTCTTTAAACCTTTCTGCTCCCTTCATGGTCCCATAATACAGAGATTAGTTACAAATCTCAGTGCCAATGACCTTGCCTCCTACTTAGATAACATCTGTCAGGACATCCTGTCCATTCTCCTGGCAGCAATATTGCTCAGTTCCTACATATTCTCTCCTCCACTTTATTGTCCGATCCATCAACAAAGGATAAAACTGCTGCATATATCTTCTTTACTTTTCCACCCACCTGGTCTTCATCACATTGCCTTCATCATTTTCAAACTTCTTAACCAGCTGGGGTTCCTCATTTTACTAAACCTCTTTCCTTAATGTGTACTTGTCACCAGTATGTGGCTACCTGATTTAAGAAAAGTATAGGCAGCCTTATCAGAATGCTTTTCTAACTATCTCTCTTTAAAAAGAATAAAGAAAACTCTTCCTAGACTATCTTTAACCCCTTAGTGACGGAGCCAATTTGGTACTTAATGACCGAGCCAATTTTTACAATTCTGACCACTGTCCCTTTATGAGGTTATAACTCGGGAACGCTTCAACGGATCCCGCTGATTCTGAGATTGTTTTTTCGTAACATATTGTACTTCATTTTAGTCGTAACATTTCTTTGATATTACTTGCGTTTATTTATGAAAAAAAGGAAATATGGTGAAAATTTTGCAATTTTCAAACTTTGAATTTTTATGCCCTTACATCAGAGAGACGTGTCACACAAAATGGTCAATAAATAACATTTCCCATATGTCTACATCAGCACAATTTTGGAAACAACATTTTTTTTTTATTATGGAGTTATAAGGGTTAAAATTTGACCAGCAATTTCTTATTTTTACACCAAAATTTACAAAACCAACCATTTTAGGGACCACATCACATTTTAAGTCATTTTTAGGGGTCTATATGGCAGAAAATGCCCAAATGTGACACCATTCTAAAAACTGCACCCCTCAAGGTGCACAAAACCACATTCAAGAACTTTATTAACCCTTCAATTGCTGCACAGGAACTGAAGCAATGTAGAAGGAAAAAATGAACATTTAACTTTTTTTCACAAACATTTTATTTCAGAACCAATTTTTTTTATTTTCACAAGTGTAAAAAGAGAAAATGAACCACAAAATTTGTTGTGCAATTTGTCCGAAGAATGCCGATACCTCATATGTGGGATGGAACCACTGTTTGGGTGCATAGCAGAGCTCAGAAGGGAAGGAGTGCCATTTGACTTTTTCAACACAGAATTCCCTGGAATTGAGATCGGACACCATGTCGCGTTTGGAGAGCCCCTGATGTGCCTAAACAGTGGAAACCCCCCAGTGACCCCATTTTGGAAACTAGACCCCCTGAGGAACTTATCTAGGTGTGTGGTCAACACTTTGAACCCCCAAGTGATTCACACAAGTTTATAACGTAGAGCCGAAAAAATTAAAAATCATATTTTTTTCACAAAAATGATCTTTTCGCCCCCAATTTATTATTTTCCCAAGGGTAGCAATAGAAATTGGACCCCAAAAGTTGTGCAATTTGTCCTGAGTATGTCGATACCCCATATGTGGGGGTAAACCTCTGTTTGGGCGCACTGCGGAGCTCGGAAGGGAAGGAGCGCCGTTTGACTTTTTAATCTCTTAATTGAGAGAGCGGACACCATTTTGGGTTTGTAGATGTGCCTATCGGCAGAAACCCCCCACAACTGACCCCGTTTTGGAAACTACACCCCTCAAAGATTTTAATCAGGGGTATATTGAGCAATTTGAACCCACAAGTACGACACAGAGTTTGATAACATTAGGTCGTCATATTGAAAAAATTCATTTTTTTCCACGAAAATCTTGTTTTAGACCTGAATTTCTCACTTTTTTCAAAAATAACATTGAAAAGTGGACCCCATAATTCATTACCCACTTTATTATGAGCGCAGCGATATCCCATATGTGGTCAAAAAGTTCTGTTTGGACAAATGGCAGGGCTTGGACAGATAGGGGCACAATGTGACAAATTTGGCTTTATTTGAAATAGATTGTTGTACTGGCAGAGCCTGTATGGTTCAAGAGCAACAGAAATCCCCCATAAATGTCTTTTTTTTTTAAATTGTACCCTCTATTAATCTAGGGAGGTAATGAGTAGTTTGATGCCACCATTTTTTATGCAGTTAATGCAACACAAGCTTGAAAATTTACAATTTGCCTTTTTTTCAGTCTCTTTTATGATTCTTTTTTGTAAGTTGTGAGGAACACACCTCAAATTTTATTTCACTAGTTTTTAAGTGTTCAGAAATATATCCAATATGGCACCAGTGTGAGTACTGGTGACAATGCAGTGTCTAAAATAGATGGCACTCCATTTGGTCTTTAGGGTGAAAATGAAGATCTGGGACCCATTCAAATCTTCTAGAGACATTGAGCAAACAAGAAAATCCTTCCAGGAATTATTACTCACAGAAGGAGGCATGCTCCTAAAAACACATTGGCTGATTATAAAATTGGTCTTGCTAACAAAACAGTTGTCTCGCATTTGCGTATATTGTAGCAGAAAGAATAAACTGTACTGGAATGAAGGGCAAAATGTGTAGGAAAATGCAGCCAAATATGTGGCAAAGCGGAGTTTGTTCCAAAGATGAAAGAACACCATCAGGGCTAGAATGGCAGACACTTTCAGAGACTGGTCGTACAACGTCCTTTTAGCTCCATCAATCCCTATATGAGAGACGAATGTGCCAATAAACGTGGTACACCATAACAAGCTCACACCCGCCAAGGTCAGAACCGCCATATGCACAAAACAACCAGTTCTCTATAGAAAGTATTGTCTGGTACCAGAGGTTCGGCAAGAACCATAAAGTAAAGCCCATAGTGTATAAGTACGGAACTTCCTAATTTTTTTGAAATCCTACAATAAAATAATCATGCCCGTATCATCAACATAAATATAAGTAATATAAATGGAAGCCAAAGTTGTGTAGCAAGACAGTCGTAAAAACAGTCAAAGTTAGATAAATGGTCAAAAATGTTTGTGAGTAATCAAGTCCTAGAATTCATTTTCAGATGATCTCACTTTTCAAGATCATTTCTGGGGTCCACATTCTAACGCTTATTGACGTGGGTACGTGGACGAGAATTTGTTGGAATAGTAGTTTGGTATGGGATTGATCGAGTCCTAGAATTTTCAGATGACCTGACTTTGCAAGAACATTTGTGGGGTCCACACTCTAGAGCGTACAGACGTGGGTACGTGGATGAGAATTTGCTGGGATAGTAGTTTGGTATGGGATTGATCAAGTTCTGGAATTAATTGTGAAATGGGGTAAAATGGGATCTACTAATTAAAATATTCGTTATCAATTGTTCCAAATTGTTCTACTGGGGCCACTAAGCAGAAAATAAAAATTATTGAAAAAAAAACAAAACTAATAATTGTAGGTGGTGTGGTAGGTCTCAAAACAGGGGGCGATACAAAGGCTTGGTTGGGATGGGCATGTGGGGCAATAGAATCGGGGATCACTCCATCTGCCATGCTTTCTGCAAACTCGGCATCTTTTTTGAGGATACTTTTGGGTGGGAGTGACAGGGACAGGGTGAGGAAAATGGCATTCTGCAAGTCTCCAGGAATCCTCAGAGTCGAAGGCTTCCCCCACTGCCATTGAATCAAATATGAGGCTCTCTACAACTTTTTCCTGAAAGTGCAGGAACGTAAGTGGTCTGTTATGACCTGGTGGTCAGGACAATAATGGACCTGGTGGTTAAGAGCACATGGAAAGACCTGATAGTTACTGATAATATAGGACGAGCTCTGGGACGTGGGAACTCTGCTGACCGCAATCCCTAATCCTATCAACCACACTAGAAATAGCCGTGGATTGCTCCTAACGCTCCCTATTCAACTCGGCACAGCCTAAGGAACTAGCTAGCCCTAAAGATAGAAAAATAAAGCCTACCTTGCCTCAGAGAAATTCCCCAAAGGAAAAGGGAGCCCCCACATATAATGACTGTGAGTAAAGATGAAAATACAAACACAGAGATGAAATAGATTAAGCAAAGTGAGGCCCGACTTACAGAACAGACTGAGGATAGGAAAGGTAGCTTTGCGGTCAGCACAAAAACCTACAAAAAGACCACGCAGAGGGCGCAAAAAGACCCTCCGCTCCCTCTGCGTCCCAGAGCTTCCAGCAAGCAAGACAACAATCAAAATAGCAAGCTGGACAGAAAAATAGCAAACCAGAGAAAAACAAGCAGTCACTTAGCTTCTGCTGGGAAGACAGGTCACAAGAACGATCCAGGAGTGAACTAGACCAATACCGGAACATTGACAGGTGGCATGGAGCAAAGATCTAAGTGGAGTTAAATAGAGCAGCCAGCTAACGAATTAACCTCGTCACCTGTGGAAGGAAACTCAGAAACACCCACAGCCACCAGAGAAAGTCCATGGACAGAACCAGCCGAAGTACCATTCATGACCACAGGCGGGAGCCCGACAACAGAATTCACAACAGTGGTCCTTGGGACTTTTTATACAGGACAAAGCTGTTATATGTGGCAGTTTGAATAAGGTAGATTGCCACCTTTTTGTACCAGGCCCTGGTCTTCCTCTTGACCAGGTATGGTTGCAGAACCTGGTCTGACAAGTCTACGCCACCCATATATTTGTTATAGTCTGTGACGCAGACTGGTTTTTCCTTGTCCTTGGTGGCACCCCTCTCCTGACCGTCACAGTGGTGTCCGCATGCAGTGTGGAAAGCATGTAGACGTCATTCCTGTCTTTCCACTTCACTGCAAGAAGTTAGTCACTTGCGAGTGAGAATGACGCCCCCCTCTCCAAACGTCTGGACACCAACTGTGACGGAAAACCCACTCTGTCTTTCCTGACTGTCCCACAGGCCCCTGTATTTGCAGCATGGAGGGATTTGTATAGGGGGATGCTCGTGTAGTAGTTGTCAGTATACACGTGGTACCCTTGATGGAGAAAGGGAGAGGAAGCGGGGAGGCGTATGGCTGCTGATGTGACACCTGATGAAGAAGGCCATCTGCCTTCGAAACGCGTTGGTTAGGTCATTCTCTCTGTCTTGGTTCCAACGCCTCTCCGTACCTTTGTGATGTCACAGGTCAGGCACGCGCGAGCAGGCACCGGCAACCATCTCCCTTCAGCGGTAACCAGGGACGCCTTCGGCTGGGGCTCCCTAGGTGTCGCATCAGCTGCCATACGCCTCCCTGCTTCCTCTCCCTCATACCCCACAGCAGCAAGTAGCGGACTCCAGATCCTTCCTTTCCCCGTCCGCATACCCACGCCGACTGGACACACCTCCCAGAGGCATCGGGATTACCAAGACTACACGTGCACCACCAGCGGGGTAAGCACCGACCTGCATGGTTATTCGTACATTATAGTCACTTAATTAAGGGGAACTTACTATTACCTGTTTTTCTGCCATTGCTTCTATGCTTGCGGTGCTTAGTTCCTGGTCACACACCATCCAGCACCACCTAGCACCTAACCCCCAAGTGCGGCATCACATTCCTTGTTGTATATAATTCTTTTTTTTATTGATAGATCTGGCGATTCTGAATGTGGCAAATGGCAATACCAAATATGTGTATGTTTGATTTTTTTTTATTGTTTTGTTTTGAATGGTGCGAAAGGGAGGTGATTTGAACTTTTATATATTTTTTTTCATATTTTTTTTAAACTTTTTTTTTACTTTTGCCATGCTTCAATAGCCTCCATGGGACACTGGAAGCTAGCATAACCTGATTGGCTCTGCTACGTAGGAGCAATGCTCAGATCGCTCCTATGTAGTAGAATTGCTGCATTGCTATGAGGGTGGCGCTCACAGCAAGCTGGCATCAACAACCATAGAGGTCTTAAGGAGACCTCTGGTTGTTATGCCAATGCACCGCTGACCCCGATCACGTGACGGGTCAGCGGTACACGCATTTCCTGCCCAATGGCCAGAAGCGCTCGCTAAATGCTGCTGTCAGCGTTTGACAGCGGTATTTAACTAGATAATAGCTGCTAGTGGATCGTGATTCCACCCGCTGCTATTTCGGGCACATGTCAGCTGTTCAAAACAGCTGACATGTCCTGGCTTTGGCAGGCTCACCGTCGGAGCCCGCATCAAAGAAGGGGATCTGCCATCGGACGTACTATTGCGTCCGATGGCTGAAAGGGGTTAAAACCCAAAATGCGCTATTTATTCAGAACAGTAAGATCTTGTAATATCCTATGAGCTCTTGCAGTACAGCTGCAAGTATGGCAGAAGACGGTTGTGGGAAACCACACAGTACATTGGTGCTTGTTAACTGGTCGAAAAATGGTCCATTCAAATGGGCTTCAGATGTACTTTGGTCAGATCCATATTCATGTGGGGGGATTATTAATTCTAAAGTTTATGTAATCACCGCAGAACTCTAATTTTGAAATTAATAAAACAACACTTTTTATTTAAATAGCTTAAAATGTCAATACAAAAACGTGAATATACACCAACACCAATACATAAAAAATTAGATGCACCCAGGGGGAGGTGCCTGACCCTATATATACAACCTATGTCACCCTGCCTGACAGCGGAGTTTGGCACCCTAATACCCTGCGCACTGGCGCCCCCACTCGTCTGCGGCTCTCCCGGTCTGCCCTATTTGTCTCTGACAATGGCAAGGGAGTAAAAAAGATGCACACAAAGGGTGAAAAAGGATAGATTTAATAAGAAAATATAGCTATTTATATTGTTCACATACGCTACAGATAAAGTATTAATGTCTCAACCTATAGCTATAAATCCTACAGAAAGAGGGTTCCTACTATTAGATTAATAATTGTAACGTTCACCTTTTCAAAATATAGATATTGTAAACTTGATCGTTTATCTATATATAGGGGTCACCGAATATAAACAAATCAAATATAGGAAAAGGAGCAAAGATGACAGAGAGAAAGAAGAGGATAATTAGATGTATATCAAAATATCATTATAATGTATTCTATAGTGAAAGCAACACTCTCTATGTAACAGATGTATAGCAGCAGATCAAACGCAAAATAACCAATTATATGCTCCAAAACCAGCAGCACGTATGATGAGCATTGCTGCAAATAGCGATAAACGTTCCCCAAATAAAGATGAGCCTTAGTGGCAAAGTACATACTCCATTATAAACAACACTCAACACGTTTCCCCTCCACTGAGGTTCATCAGGAGTCCGATAAAAAAATATCAATCATAAGGAGTACTTAGTTCATGTTTCTTATAGCGGATACAGATCAGGCAGAGTAGCCGGAGTCTCGGAGACAATCCTCATTCCCAAATGATGCATAATTCTAAAGTTTACAGCTCACTTGCCGAGGTCATCAACCACTTTGCAGTCTATTAGCGATGGTCGGTCTCCTGAACAAGGAGTGCAGCACATACAAATTGTTTCCACCTTCAGTGCCCTTGTGCTCCTCCTGTGCTGTAGAAACAAAGGTGCCCCTGCTTGTAGCATCTGAGAGAGTGCAGATTGGGAGAGTGGTGCCATGAAGCCACTGGTCCAAACAATCAAGTAGGAATGTACCGCCTACAGCAGACAGGCAGCCTGTAGGCCGGGGAGTGATGTGCGCATGCAGAAGCCCTTTACTTTTCTCTCTTGTGCTTTAGCCAAACTGAGTTCTTGCTATATGGTTTTCTCATGGACTGAAGTTCTTGGCTGGGAATATAAACATCATAACACCTTGTAAACCATTATTGCCTGGGATCATACTAACAAAAATGCATTATCAAAAGTGCATAAACAAACAGGTAGTGACTGCCTCCTTGGTTGGCCAAGCACTCACTCCTCCCATCACTCTAATGTTATTATTAATTACAACTGGATACTATCTGCCCTTTAAATTTGTAGGTGTTTGGCCTGGGAGAGGCATATTTGATAGATATGGTTAGGGTCCCATCAAAGAAAGATTTGCCTTGTTGTGGCTGGTGGGCACACATGAACTAGCCAATTTGTACTCTAAGCACCTTCATTTTATAAGGACGTTGCAGCGTCCTGTGACATCGCTGTGACATCGCTGGTCGTTGCTGAAAGTCTGGAACTTTATTTGGTCGTCAGGTCGGCGTGATTCGTCATGTTTGACAGCAAAAGCAACGATGCCTGCAATGTTTCTTCATGGAGCGAACAACCAGTGAGAACGATAAGTACGTCACTGGATCGCTCCTGCATCGCTCAGCTGTTGCCGGTGTTTGACGTCTCCTAGCGACCTAAACAGCGACGCTGCAGCGATCGGCATTGTTGTCTATATCGCTGCAGCATCGCTAAATGTAATGGTACCTTTAGGCTGTGTGCACACGTTGCAGATTTTTCGCTATAAAAATGCGAAAAAAAAAGCATACATTATGCATCCCATCATTTACAATGCATTCTGCAATTTTTGTGCACATGATGCGTTTTTACCGCGAAAAAAAACGCATCGCGGTAAAAAACGCAGTATGTTCATTCATTTTGCGGAGTTTTTGCGGATTTCCCACTATATTATTGCATTGGGAACCTCCGGAAAAATCCGCAAAAAAAAACCCCACCAAAAACGTGGTAAAAACACGAGAAAAACGAGCAAAAAATGCATGTGGATTTCTTGCAGAAAATGTCCTGTTTTGCTCAGGAAATTTCTGCAAGAAATCCTGAACATGGGCACATAGCCTTAGAATTTGTGGCAGTTTTGTTGCAGATTTTTTTTTCACCAAACTAAGTGGACCAAGCAGCAAGGAGAGATTTGCAGGGATCTTTTGCAAGTCTTTGCATATCAAGAGGCCAGAATTGTCACCTTGCAGAAAACACTGAAAAGCCTGCATCATTTAACTAGCACTGTGGTCTAATTAATCTTAGGATTAATGGGATCTCAGCAATCATACCCTCATACATAAGTGATGGTATATACTATTATTATGATATTACTATGGTGGAAAAAATATCTTTCAGTGGCACTAGTTCACTAAGTTTGGCTATCATGTTATTCTGTTTTTGGATATATACAGTAACTGTTTTCCAGTTTTACCGAGGGCAGCCACATTTCCAAAAATGACAACATGTAAACCAGAAACACTAAGGGAATGGGCACATAAAATATTCTGAGGAGTCTTTTAGAGTGGATCCACTAAAAAAAAATGCCTGAAAAAATGATATGCTTCCCCCCTGGATGAAGCATTTTATTGCAAAACGCGCATCAGGTGTGGTGGGCCCCTGGACATCTATTTTAAAGGTAATCTTGAGTGCAATATAATAAACTGTTTTTCTATTGCTCATGTGTATATACATGCATTCCTGATATATTATGTTCAGTATATGGCAAGATCATGTCTATACTACAATAGTCTAACTTTTATTTGGGCATATTTTTGAGTGGCTGTCATGAGTGGGTCACATCCGCCTGGGAGATCTGGGGTTAGAAAATCACTACGTATTGTGAATCGCAGATCTTCCATATAGCCTGCATGTTTGTGTTTCACATTAAATGGATTTTGTTTCCTTTGGTGCTAAAGAGGTTAACAACCCTTTCTATGCTGGTGAGAAACTTGCTGCTCTATCACATTGCTGTTCTTCACCTGGTCATTTCCTCTGTCTATAAAACCTGGCCATACCTTCCCTTCCTTCCCAGTGAAAGTTTACTTCCTAGCTCCTTAGAGTCGCTGGGCTGAGTAAGAGAACGCTGTTGCTGCTGGAGATTGTTGCATGCTGTTTTTGGGTGTATGCTTTCCTCATTGTCCTATTTCCATTTGGTTTGGACATCCATACCCTTCCCTATATTCCTCTCTTCCTCTGGTGAGTGTTTAGTATGTTAGTTTCTTTTTGTTATCCCTGTTTGTCTAGCATGTTTATACACAAGCATTTCTATCACAGGCCTCCTTAGGAGGGGGAAAGGACAGGGTAGGATATATCAGGAGAAGAGTAAAGCTGGTGACCCAAACCTCCTCACCTTTAGAGGTACCTTTGAAAGCAGGGATAGTTTGGGTCCCTTTCCCTATTTATGTACAGTCACAGCGTAACAATGGCATAACGATATTACAGTGACTGATTTTAGAAATGAGCGAATGTGCTCGGATAACGTGTTATCCGAGCATGCTCTGCTGTTATCCTAGTATCTTGGGCATGCTCAAATAATGTGTTTGAGTCCATGTGGCTGCATGATTTGCAACTGTTGGGTAGCTGCAATACATGCGTTAATTACCTGTTTGTTAGGCAATCCCCGCATGGGTTGCGGCTGATATACAAACGTAAAACATGCAGCCCTCTGTGTATTGCAGTATTAGCCCTCTGTGTCTGTACTGCTACATACTTAGGCAGGTAACTGGTTCATGCAGCTTTACATGAACACCTGAGCCTTACACTATGGCCGGTCCGAATAACTAAAGCAATTGTTACCATCCACCTCTCGTGTCTCCCCTTTTCCCCATAGTTTGTAAGCTTGCGAGCAGGGCCCTCACTCCTCCTGGTATCTGTTTTGAACTGTATTTCTGTTATGCTGTAATGTCTATTGTCTGTACAAGTCCCCTCTATAATTTGTAAAGCGCTGCGGAATATGTTGGCGCTATATAAATAAAATTATTATTATTATTATTATTATGCAGCCGCAGGGGCTCGAACATGGTATTCTAGCATGCCCAAGATTCTAAGATAACACCAGAGCATGCTCGGATAACACTTTATCCAATCACGTTTGCTCATCACTACCTGATTTCTCTGTTCCTACCCTACACCATGACATAGATATTGCCATCTACTTTATTTTTGAAACCTTGAGTTTCCTCGTGTGTGTGTGTATATATATATATATATATATGTACAATACAGACCAAAAGTTTGGACACAGCTTCTCATTTAAAGACTTTTCTGTATTTTCATGACTATGAAAATTGTACATTCCCACTGAAGGCATCAAAAATATGAAATAACACATGTGGAATTATATACTTAACAAAAAAGTGTGAAACAACTGAAAATATGTCTTATATTCTAGGTTCTTTAAAGTAGCCACTTTTTGCTTTGATGACTGCTTTGCACACTCTTGGCATTCTCTTGATGAGCTTCAAGAGGAAATCACCGGGAATGGTTTTCACTTCACAGGTGTGCCCTGTCAGGTTTAATAAGTGGGATTTCTTGCCTTATGAATGGGGTTGGGACCATCAGTTGTGTTGTGCAGAAGTCTGGTGGATACACAGCTGATAGTCCTACTGAAAAGACTGTTAGAATTTGTATTATGGCAAGAAAAACACAGCTAAGTAAAGAAAAACGAGTGGCCATCATTACTTTTAAGAAATGAAGGTCAGTAAGTCCAAAAAATTGGGCAAACTTTGAAAGTGTCTCCAAGTGCAGTGGCAAAAACCATCAAGCGCTACAAAGAAACTGGCTCACACGAGGACCACCCCAGGAAAGGAAGACCAAGAGTCACCTCTGCTTCCCGAGGATAAGTTTATCCGAGTCACCAGCCTCAGAAATCGCAGGTTAACAGCAGCTCTGATTAGAGACCAGGTCAATGCCACACAGAGTTCTAGCAGCAGACACATCTCTACAACAACTGTTAAGAGGAGACTTTGTGCAGCAGGCCTTCTTGGTAAAATAGCTGCTAGCAAACCACTGCCAAGGACGGGGAACAAGCAGAAGAGACTTGTTTGGGCTAAAGAACACAAGGAATGGACATTAGACCAGTGGAAATCTGTGCTTTGGTCTGATGAGTCCAAATTTGAGATCTTTGGTTCCAACCATCGTCTTTGTGCGACGCAGAAAAGGTGAACGGATGGACTCTACATGCCTGGTTCCCACCGTGAAGCATGGAGGAGGAGGTGTGATGGTGCTTTTCTGGTGACACTGTTGGGGATTTATTCAAAATTGAAGGCATACTGAACCAGCATGGCTACTACAGCATCTTGCAGCGGCATGCTATTCCATCCGGTTTGCATTTAGTTGGACCATCATTTATTTTTCAACAGGACAATGACTCCAAACACACCTCCATGCTTTGTAAGGGCTATTTGACCAAGAAGGAGAGTGATGGGGTGCTTGTTGTGAATTCTGCTCTTGGGCTCCCTCCGGTGGTTATGAGTGGTAGTGCTGCTGTCTTTGGATCGCAGCATTTATCAGGTGTGTCCACTTATTGCAATTTGGACTGGGCTATTTAGTCTTGCTTGATCCTTTAGTCAGTGCCAGTTGTCCATTGTTTTTGGAGGATTCACATCCATTCCTGGTCTCTCCTGGTCTGCTGTTCATTTCTTCAAAGATAAGTTCTGGCTTTGTTTTTGCTGTCCACATGCTGTGGGCCTTATAGTTCAGTGCATTTACATGTTTGTCTTGTCCAGCTTTGTCTGTGTAGGGATTTTTTTCAGCCAAGCTGTATCTCTGGAGATGCAGATATACCCTCCATGTCTTTAGTCAGATGTGGAGATTTGTATTTTCTGTGGTGGATATCTTCTAGTGTTTTAATACTGACCGCATAGTACTCTGTCCTATTCTTTCTTTTTAGCTAGAAAGGCCTCCTTTGCTAAATCCTGATTTCAGTCTGCGTATGTCATTTCCCTCTCCTCTCACAGTCAATATTTGTGGGGGGCTGTCTATCCTTTGGGGATTTTCTCTGAGGCAAGATGGTCTTCCCGTTTCTATCTTTAGGGGAAGTTAGTTCTTAGACTGTGTCGAGGTGTCTAGGGAGTGTTAGGTACATCCCACGGCTACTTCTAGTTGCGGTGCTAAGTTCAGGGTCTGCGGTCAGTTCAGGTACCGCCTTCTCCAGAGTACGTCTCATGCTGCTCCTAGGCCACCAGATCATAACAGGTGCTACGCCAGATGACCTGCCCTCCACAGTCACCAGACCTAAACCCAATCGAGATGGTTTGGGGTGAGCTGGCCCACAGAGTGAAGGCAGAAGGGCCAACAAGTGCTAAGCATCTCTGGGAACTCCTTCAAGATTGTTGGAAGACCATTTCCGGTGACTACCTCTTGAAGCTCATCAAGAGAATGCCAAGAGTGTGCAAAGCAGTCATCAAAGCAAAAGGTGGCTACTTTGAAGAACCTAGAATATAAGACATCATTTCAGTTGTTTCACACTTTTTTGTTAAGTATATAATTAAACATGGGTTAATTCATAGTTTTGATGCCTTCAGCGTGAATGTGCAGTTTTCATAGTCATGAAAATACAGAAAAATCTTTAAATGAGAAGGTGTGTCCAAACTTTTGGTCTGTACTGTGTGTACAGACAAAATACACATCTCTATATAAACGTATTGAGGGATATAGAAGCTTTGATTGAGTTATTTTATTATGTATAAACTAGGGTTGAGCGAAACGGGTCGGCCACTTTCAGAAGTCGCCGACTTTTGGCAAAGTCGGATTTCATGAAACTCGACCCCTATGTGGGGTCGGCCATGAAGTCGGCGATCTTCTGAATGTGGTATCGGAATTCCGATCCCGATTTCCGATGTTTGCAATATCGGAAATCGGTATCGGAATCCATATTTAATGTAAAATAAAGAATTAAAATAAAAAATATCGCTATACTTACCCTCTGACGCGCCCTGGTACTATTCGGGAACCTTCCTTCCTTCGAATCAGCACTTCCAGGACCTTGCGGTGACGTCGCGGCTTGTGATTGGTCGCGCGGCCGCCCATGTGACCGCTCGCGCGACCAATCACAAGCCGCGACGTCACCGCGACGTCACGCAAGGTCCTGCAAGCGCTGATTCGAAGGAAGGAAGGCTGCCGAAAAGAAGCAGGGCGCGTCCGAGGGTGAGTATATACCTAATAGGAATATACTCACCCTCGGACGCGCCCTGCTTCTTTCCGGCAGCCTTCCTTCCTAAGAATCAGCGCTTGCAGGACCTTGCGTGACGTCGCGGTGACGTCGTGGCTTGTGATTGGTCGCGCGAGCGGTCACATGGGCGGCCGCGCGACCAATCACAAGCCGCGACGTCACCGCGACGTCACCGCAAGGTCCTGGAAGCGCTGATTCTTAGGAAGGAAGGAAGGTTCCCGGTTAGTACCAGGGCGCGTCAGAGGGTAAGCATAGCGATATTTTTTATTTTAATTCTTTATTTTACACTTAAATATGGATCCCAGGGCCTGAAGGAGAGTTTCCGCTCCTTCAGACCCTGGGAACCATTGGAAACCCAATGCACTGCATTGGGTTTCGAGTTTCGGCCGACCCCGACCCCGACTTTTTTATAGGATCGGCCGATTTCACTCAACCCGACTTTTGAAAAAGTCGGGTTTCGTGAAACCCGACCCGATCCTATAAAAGTAAAGGTCGCTCAACCCTAGTATAAACCATTTGATTACTAATTTGTACATCCAGGCATTCCCACCTCTTCTGTGGGTTCTCATACATGTCCATTGCTGGTTTTATGTTTGTTTAATAAAATTACTGATTTTATACGTGGCTCGTGTGTAAAGCTCCTCATCTTTTTGGATGTCCTTATAATTATGCTTTACTGCATTGCTATAAGGATATTTGTTTAAGTGTCATATGCTGATGTATAAAAACTAACGCTGTATGGATGACAATAAGATGAAAAACACCATTTTTTTCTGGATGAAAATTTGACTATTTATTTTACACTTGTGTGAACTTAGCAATAGAAGGACCAACTTAGAGTCATGACCTCAATCCTCTTGAAACGTTGTGGTGTTATCTGAAGCAGGCCATTAAAGGAAGTGATCCAAAGGAATAAACACAAACTGCAAGTTTTGTGTTGAGGAATGTGCTGAAATACTGCTGCTCAAGTCTGATAAGAAGCCTCAGAACATTAGGTTATTGGTAAAAAAGGATGTTACATTAGTTACTAAATATAACACGTGACATGCTTTTACCATTAGTCACCTTGATTGAGGCACAGATGGATGGAGAACTTGGCTAAAGAGTGTAGTGACAATTTCTACATTTATAGTAAACTAGATGGCAGCCCGATTCTAAAGAATCGGGAGTCTAGAATCCATATATACTTGAAATTCGGCAGGAGCTTGAAGAGCAACGTCACTGGGCCCGCCTCCACGCAGTAGAAACTTGCTGTGAGGTAAAAATTCAAAAATCACACCAAAATGGCGGGCGGAGTGTGTCACAGTACGGCACGTTTCTGATTGGTCGCTCGCAGCAGGCGGCAACCAATCAGACACTGGACACTGTTGACGTCACTTATCTCCGGACATTAGCTCCGGACATTAGCTCTGGACATTAGCTCCGGACATTAGCTCCGGACATTATCTCCGCACATTAGCTCCGGACATTAGCTCCGGACATTAGCTCCGGACAAAGCCACGGAAGTTGGCACAAATTGCAGGAAGTAGTATTCTAGGCAATTAATCTCCGGACATTAGCTCCAGACATTAGCTCCGGACATTAGCTCCGGACATTAGCTCCGGACAAAGCCACGGAAGTTGGCACAAATTGCAGGAAGTAGTATTCTAGGCAATTATATATTAGATGAATGATTAAAAACATAAAATACATTTGCTATAAACGTGAAAGGGAACTTCAGAAGACATAAAAAATAATGCTGCTCAAAACCCCCTAAGTGATGCACATTATAATTCTCTTTACACTGATCCAATCAGCGATTTATTTTGATAGAACTTATTTAAAGCCTATTTTCTGGGGCATTTTAGCCCTATTCTAATATGGATGTTAGTGATTTAGGAATAGCAAATTACACCTGATGCCTCAAACAAGCACTCCCATTAAAATGTGTGAATATATATGTAGTATATGTGTATTAGTACCCTCACCTTTTGCCATCTTCTCTGGTTTCCATAAGAGGATCGGAATGGCGCCAGAAATCAGAGAAGATGGGAAAAGTTGAAGATATTAATAAACAAACATTATACTAATTATAAATACAGAATTAGGCTGTAATTTTAATGGGCGTGCTTCTTTCATTGTAAAAATGGCTTCATCTTTTCCTAATTTTACAATTTGGAAAAATACAATCTCCACCGGCATAACGAGAAAATTGTCTCTATAATAGGGAACCTGTCATCAGATCCACGTTTCCCGACCCTGTATGATTGCATATAAGTAAAAAACTCGGCACTCAAAATGTATCGTGTTGAAAAAAAGGGTTCCAATTTATTTTGGATACAGTGATCAATTTTGTATGCAAAATAAATTGGAACCCTTTTTTTCAACGCGATACATTTTGAGTGCCGAGTTTTTTTACTTGATTTTGGGATGGATACCCTACTTGAGCACCTATTCCAATGACTTTGAGTGCCGCATATAATCTATTACTGTATGATTGCAGCCACTTATGTCTTACTCTGAAACTCTGATGTATCTCACAGTAAACATACACTGGAAAATCATCCACAATCTTGTTCACGCTTGGTCTTGATGACGTGGATGTGCTCGAGTCAGACTTTCCTGTTTCATGAAGAGGTCCATGCCCCTTACTGAATTAGGTGCATGTGTAAAGTGGCGTGTGCCTCCAGATCACACATTTTACTCAAGGTGAGAGCTGGAGTCAGGAGCACCACAGATCATCGTGCTCCTGTACCACCCCAGCTCCACCAATTGTGTGGTGAAAACACAAAGTCGCGATATTTTTTTATAACTTTAAGTCGCGTAAACTTTTTACGACTTAAGAGTATTTTTACACCAGATTTCTGTTGAAAGCACTTTTATAGATTGGGAGACAAAGTGCCATGTCTGACTATTACGAGGCAAGCCCCTGGACTTCACCTCGCACCCGCATTCTAGACTGATAGGTCTATCCCTATGTGTGTACAAAGCAAGGCCAGATTCACATATTCGCGTGATCTCATGGACAGGCTGTGGGTCTCCTTACCTGAATATATCAGCCTCGTATAAACCTACAAGACTATCAAGTTCAGGTTGTGACCATGGCACAAGCTACAACATATCGAATTGCGCAGACAGTGTCCGATTAATGCTGCCCGTGGTTTGGGTAAAATGAATATACGGTAATGACAGGTTCCCCTTAAATGATATGGACACGCTCTGGGCAATTTTGCTTTTACTTAAATGCATGTATATGGGCTAAAACATTATTTTTGCAGTTGTGCTTCATTAATAAAAATGTGTTTGTCTTCTATAGCCTCCATGTTGCATTTTCTATTGCTGACTGTAGAATTAAGTTAACATCTGCCAGTCAGCCTGTTCTAATAGATGGTAAAGGTACCGTCACACTAAGCGACGCTGCAGCGATACCGACAACGATCCGGATCGCTGCAGCGTCGCTGTTTGGTCGCTGGAGAGCTGTCACACAGACCGCTCTCCAGCGACCAACGATGCCGGTAACCAGGGTAAACATCGGGTAACTAAGCGCAGGGCCGCGCTTAGTAACCCGATGTTTACCCTGGTTACCATCCTAAAAGTAAAAAAAACAAACACTACATACTTACCTACAGCCGTCTGTCCTCCAGCGCTGTGCTCTGCACTCCTCCTGTACTGTCTGTGTGAGCACAGCGGCCGGAAAGCAGAGCGGTGACGTCAACGCTCTGCTTTCCGGCTGACCAACGCTCACAGCCAGTACAGGAGGAGTGCAGAGCACAGCGCTGGAGGACAGACGGCTGTAGGTAAGTATGTAGTGTTTGTTTTTTTTACTTTTAGGATGGTAACCAGGGTAAACATCGGGTTACTAAGCGCGGCCCTGCGCTTAGTTACCCGATGTTTACCCTGGTTACCAGTGAAGACATCGCTGAATCGATGTCACACACGCCGATTCAGCGATGTCTGCGGGGAGTCCAGCGACCAAATAAAGTTCTGGACTTTCTTCCCCGACCAGCGACAGCACAGCAGGGGCCTGATCGCTGCTGCCTGTCACACTGGACGATATCGCTAGCCAGGACGCTGCAACGTCACGGATCGCTAGCGATATCGTCTAGTGTGACGGTACCTTAACTCTTATCTCTTAATGAGCTTCCTTCAGTTGATCTATGATCACATGAAAGTTTAGTTCTGCTTTTATGTGGTTTGTGGTCATAAAACAACTGGGAGGAGCCTAGTAAAAGATAGATACGGTAAGTCTGATTTTTTTTTATGTGAAACACAGTCCCACTACGAACTAAGATTTCCAGACTGATCATGGTTTTTCCTGACTCAATTCCAGTGGTTCATAATTATATACGGATATCTGTATTTGGCCTTACTAAATCCCTGTCAGAACAAGCTCACTGATAGAAGATTAATAACTAAAGGGAATCTGACACCTCCACAACGTATAGGACCTATTAATATGGACATACAGGTAATAGAAATGTTACACTAGTCCTACCTCTATGCCTCATATAAATGGTCTTGTTGTGGAGAAATGTTATATGCTAATGATGTCTTCCAGGCTCCAGGGCGTGTGGTGCCTGGAAGAGGTCCCTGCCCCTTGTCCTCATTGTAATACTTACTGTACCTCCTCCCATCAGCGTCAGTCATGGCCCCGGAATCCTGCGCTCTGCACACCCTCAGAATCACATATCTCATCCTCCCTTCAGTGGGTGCTGCAGTCAAGGATCTTCTGCGCAGGCACTAGCGACTTCCACTCAAGTGACCTCCGGTGTGCGCGCCCATAAGGTGCTCTCCCCACTTCCTCCCTGCATAGTCATCGCAATGTACACATGGTAAAATCAATCTCTCACCCCAAACCACATACATGGAAGGGCATGTAGGTATTTGAAAACTAAACCTATCAATACATTTATATCTTCTATCTGTAGCTGCTTTCTTGAGAAATTTGCATTTTAATTAATATACAAATAAGGAGTTAGGTGCGTTAGGCGTGACAGAGCACTTGATTAGTCTCTGTCTCCTGAGGTTCTTTGCCTGCACAGCATCAGCCTATTTAGCTGATTGATAACTCCCTGACTAAAGGTACCGTCACACTGAACGATAGCGATCCGTGACGTTGCAGCGTCCTGGATAGCGATATCGTTTAGTTTGACAGGCAGCAGCGATCAGGATCCTGCTGTGCCATCGTTGGTCGGAGCAGAAAGTCCAGAACTTTATTTCGTTGCTGGACCTCCTGCAGACATCGCTGAATCGGCATGTGTGACGCCGATTCAGCGATGTCTTCACTGGTAACCAGGGTAAACATCGGGTTACTAAGCGCAGGGCCACGCTTAGTAACTCGTTGTTTACCCTGGTTACCAGCGTAAAAGTAAAAAAACAAACACTACATACTTACCTTCCGCTGTCTGTCCTCGGCGCTGTGCTTCTCTGCACTGGCTGTGAGCGCCGGCCAGCCGGAAAGTACAGCGGTGACGTCACCGCTCTGCTTTCCGGCCACTGTGCTCACAGTCAGTGCAGGAAAGCACAGCGCCGAGGACAGACAGCGGAAGGTAAGTATGTAGTGTTTTTTTTTTTTTACTTTTACGCTGGTAACCAGGGTAAACATCGGGTTACTAAGCGCGGCCCTGCGCTTAGTAACCCGATGTTTACCCTGGTTACCGGCATCGTTGGTCGCTGGAGAGCTGTCTGTCACACCCCCCTTTAAGGCTGGGGTCACACGTCACAAAGAGGTTCTCAAGGTAACTTCTGTATGAGCCACCAGCTGTGACCTGCAGTGAACTTAATGATGACACCACTGGTGACTGCTGCTGGTTCCCATGCTACTCTCAGTGTGCTCAGGTGAGTGGTAACGTTACTGAAGTCGCTGCTTATCATAGCCTATAGATGTAGTCGTGAATCGCCGTTGGACATCCATATTATGGATTTACAGCTAAACATGTAGATTGTTTTTGCTAATAAATGGGTAAATGAGGGTAATTGTTAGGGAGTGCTTTCTACAATTAAAGGGAATCTGTCACCCCTGGGATGTACAGTTAAGTCCATATATATTTGCTCGCCCCCCGGAAGAAGCTTGTTGCGAAACGCACGTTGGGGTGAGGTGGGACGCTGTGCTGCAGGTAGATATTACTCTTATCTGTCGGTTTCATATACATCTGTACTATATGCATGCTGGGGCAGCTAAGGATGTACCGGACAGATATAAGGGAGGTATATTAACTACTTTGTACTATAGACTACTGAGAGTGATATATACTATGCAGCTACCCACCTTGTTAGGGTGCTTGGGCATTTTAAGCATATGATAATAATTGTTTACAATAAAGCTTTAACATATCTTATTATTATTCTGGATCACTTCATTTCGGCTGTGTTGTTATGTTAGACCGAATTGGGATTACAATGAAAAGAACGTATCTGCAAACAAAATGGTATCATTAAAAACATCAGCTCAGTGCACAAAAAATAAGCCCTCACCCAAACCCAGATCACAAAAAATGGAGACTGCTACGGGTATCGGAAAATTGCGCATTTTTTTTCGTTTTAGCAAAGTTTGGTATTTTTTTTTACCACTTAGATAAAAAAGAACCTACACGTTTTGTGTCTATGAACTCGAAATAACCTGGAGAATCAAAATGGCAGGTCAGTTTTAGCATTTAATGAACCTAGCAAAAAAGCCAAACAAAAAACAAGTGTGGGATTGCACTTTTTCTCGTTTTCTAGTACACGACATGGTAAAACCAATGGTATCGTTCAAAAGTACAACTTGTCCTGCAAAAAATAAGCCCTCACATGGCCATATTGATGGAAAAATAAAAAAAGTTATGGCTCTGGGAAGAAGGGGAGCGAAAAACGAAAATGCAAAACCAAAAAAAGCAGGGGTCATGAAGGGGTTAAATTCTTTCTTTACGTTAATGATTGAATCATCCGGCGAATGTCCTTACTGACCACAAAAATTTTAAATTCATCTGTACAGCTAAGGCTACTTTCACACTAGCGTCGTGTGACGGATGTCGCAATGCGTCGATTTGGATAAAAAACGCATCCTGCAAAGTTGCCCGCAGGATGCGTTTTTTCTCCATAGACTTGCATTAGCGACGCATTGCGACGTATTGCCACACGTCGCATCCGTCGTGCGACGGATGCGTCGTATTTTTGGCGGCCATGACACACAAAAAACGTTCCATGTAACTTTTTTGTGCGTCGGGTCTGCCATTTTCAACTGCACATGCGCGGCCAAAACTCCGCCCCCTCCTCCCCGGAACTCACAATGGGCAGTGGATGCGTTGTAAAACTGCATCCGCTGCCCACGTTGTGCTAATCAATCACACTGTCCGTCGGTACGTCGGGTTTGCGACGGCCTATAGCGACAGACTAGTGTGAAAGTAGCCTAAGAGGTTGTCTGCAAGACAAGCACATTGACCCTTATGTTTCTCCAGGTTTAATTTTTTAATTTCTTATCAACCTGGTTCAAGAAACGACAAGGCTGATCCACTGTATGGGATATTTACCGAACCTCAGGAGAGATCTTACACTGACTGCACCATTTTAAACCCAAAACATTTTTGGAGAATACTGGTCACCAACTATTTTTTTTAACACAGATTAAAGATGAATACCAAACTGACTTCTTTCTTATCCATCCTTCTAAAGATGTTGATCTTTCTTTTAACCCCTTTACCCCCAAGGGTGGTTTGCACGTTAATGACCAATTTTTACAATTCTAACCACTGTCCCTTTATCTAATATATAAAGCTGAATGTGTGTGTGTGTGTATGTGTGTGTGTGTATGTATGTCTGGGATTGGCATCTGCACCGTCGCAGCTACAGCCACAAAATTTTGCACAGTCACACGTCTGGACCCCGAGAGCGTCATAGGCTATGTTGTGAGGTGAAATTTTAACCCTGCGCTTTCCAATTCACCAAACAATTTTGCCCCTATCTACATAATGGGGAAAAGTGAAAGGAAAAGTGTTGGAGGCAAATTGACAGCTGCCAGATGTGAACAAGCGGGACTTAAAGAGTGAGAGCGATGGCGCCAAAGAGTATATACCGATCAGTTGCTAAGGTGGGGCCCCGACATGGGATACTCACCACATACGGGGATATGAACACACACACAAAATGCGCCACACACTACCACGTGCTTGAACACATATTACCCTCAGCACACATTACACCACACATACACCAACCTCGCCACATAAAAGTCGAAACACAAAAGTCGCCGCTCAAAACTCGCCATGCGCAAAACTCGCCACATGCAAAAACTAGGCTCACGCAAAACTCGCCACAAGTGCAAAACTCACCTCATGGAAAACTCGCCACACGCAAAACTTGCACACGCGGAAAAATTGCCACATGCACAAAAGTTGCAACACATGCAAAAGTTGCCTCACACAAAACTTGCACATACTCAAAAGGCACCACACATAAAACTCACCACGGGCAAAACTCGCCATGCGCGAAACTTGCTGCACACAACTTGCTACACTAACCTGTCACATGCAACTCGACACACAAAAAGTTGCTACACGCATGTTGCCACACAAAACTCACCTCACAAAAGTCGCTACATGCATGTCACCACACGCAAATCAACACACACAACGTGACAAACGAAACTCGCCCTAAAACACACACAAGTCTGGTATTATCCTTCAAAAATAAAAATCTCATTAATAAGCAGACAAACTACAAGAGCAACAAATGTACCATATAGGAAATACGGCAGCTGTCAGTCACATGACCTGTCTATTATGTGTATGTGTGAGCTAATATATACTGCCAGGGGGAGGGCTTCCTGTTGGCTGGGGATTTATCAGGCTGCCAATTTAGCTTACAAATACTGAGGTAAAAATACTGAGCAAATAACGTGTGAACAAGGTCTAATACAGGAGGAGATGACATACAGATATATACTATATACGGGGAGATGACACACAGGTATATACTATATACAGGAGAGATGACACACAGGTATATACTATATAGAGGAGGAGATGACATACAGGTACATACTATATACAGGAGGAGATGACATACAGGTATATACTATATACAGGAGGCGATGACACACAGATATATACTATATACAGGGGAGATGGCACACAGGTATATACTATATACAGGAGGAGATGACATACAGGTATAAACTATATATAGGAGGAGATGAGATACAGGTACAGTTAGGGCCAGAAATATTTGGACAGTGACACAATTTTCGCGAGTTGGGCTCTGCATGCCACCACATTGGATTTGAAATGAAACCTCTACAACAGAATTCAAGTGCAGATTGTAACGTTTAATTTGAAGGGTTGAACAAAAATATCTGATAGAAAATGTAGGAATTGTACACATTTCTTTACAAACACTCCACATTTTAGGAGGTCAAAAGTAATTGGACAAATAAACATAACCCAAACAAAATATTTTTATTTTCAATATTTTGTTGCAAATCCTTTGGAGGCAATCACTGCCTTAAGTCTGGAACCCATGGACATCACCAAACGCTGGGTTTCCTCCTTAATTCTTTGCCAGGCCTTTACAGCCGCAGCCTTCAGGTCTTGCTTGTTTGTGGGTCTTTCCGTCTTAAGTCTGGATTTGAGCAAGTGAAATGCATGCTCAATTGGGTTTAGATCTGGAGATTGACTTGGCCATTGCAGAATGTTCCACTTTTTGGCACTCATGAACTCCTGGGTAGCTTTGGCTGTATGCTTGGGGTCATTGTCCATCTGTACTATGAAGCGCCGTCCAATCAACTTTGCAGCATTTGGCTGAATCTGGGCTGAAAGTATATCCCGGTACACTTCAGAATTCATCCGGCTACTCTTGTCTGCTCTTATGTCATCAATAAACACAAGTGACCCAGTGCCATTGAAAGCCATGCATGCCCATGCCATCACGTTGCCTCCACCATGTTTTACAGAGGATGTGGTGTGCCTTGGATCATCTGCCGTTCCCTTTCTTCTCCAAACTTTTTTCTTCCCATCATTCTGGTACAGGTTGATCTTTGTCTCATCTGTCCATAGAATACTTTTCCAGAACTGAGCTGGCTTCTTGAGGTGTTTTTCTGCAAATTTAACTCTGGCCTGTCTATTTTTGGTATTGATGAATGGTTTGCATCTAGATGTGAACCCTTTGTATTTACTGTCATGGAGTCTTCTCTTTACTGTTGACTTAGAGACAGATACACCTACTTCACTGAGAGTGTTCTGGACTTCAGTTGATGTTGTGAACGGGTTCTTCTTCACCAAATTAAGTATGCGGCGATCATCCACCACTGTTGTCATCCGTGGACGCCCAGGCCTTTTTGAGTTCCCAAGCTCACCAGTCAATTCCTTTTTTCTCAGAATGTACCCAACTGTTGATTTTGCTACTCCAAGCATGTCTGCTATCTCTCTGATGGATTTTTTTCTTTTTTTTCAGCCTCAGGATGTTCTGCTTCACCTCAATTGAGAGTTCCTTTGACCGCATGTTGTCTGCTCACAGCAACAGCTTCCAAATGCAAAACCACACACCTGGAATCCACACCTGACCTTTTAACTACTTCATTGATTACAGGTTAACGAGGGAGACGCCTTCAGAGTTAATTGCAGCCCTTAGAGTCCATTGTCCAATTACTTTTGGTCCCTTGAAAAAGAGGACGCTATGCATTACAGAGCTATGATTCCTAAACCCTTTCTCCGATTTGGATGTGGAAACTATCATATTGCAGCTGGGAGTGTGCACTTTCAGCCCATATTATATATATAATTGTATTTCTGAACATGTTTTTGTAAACAGCTAAAATAACAAAACTTGTGTCACTGTCCAAATATTTCTGGCCCTAACTGTATATACTTTATACAGGGGAGATGACACACAGCAGGTATATACTATATGCAGGAGCAGATGACACACAGATATATACTATATACAGTAGGAGATGACATACAGGTATATACTATATACAGGAGGAGATGACACACATGTACAGTTATATGAAAAAGTTTGGGCACCCCTATTAATCTTAAGCTTAATGTTTTATAAATAAAAAGAGTCGGCCGAGGTATGCAAAAGCACATTTGGAGAATTTGGAGAAGCCAATTTCTTTTTGGAAGAAGGTCCTGTGGACTGATGAAACCAAGATTGAGTTGTTTGGTCATACAAAATGGCGTTATGCATGGCAGCCAAAAAACACAGCTTTCCAAGAAAAACACTTCCTACCCACAGTAAAATTTGGTGGAGGTTCCATCATACTTTGGGGCTTTGTGGCCAATGCCGGCACCGAGAATCTTGTTAAAGTTGAGGGACGCATGGATTCCTCTCAGTATCAGCAGATTCTTGACAATAATGTTCATGAATCAGTGACAAAGTTGAAGTTATACAGGGGATGGATCTTTCAGCAAGACAATGATCCAAAACACCGCTCCAAATCTACTCAGGCATTCATGCAGAGGAACAATTACACTGGTCTGGAATGGCCATCCCAGTCCCCAGACCTGAATATCATGGAACATCTGTGGGATAATTTGAAGAGGGCTGTCCATGCTCGGCGACCATCATACTTAACTGAACTGGAATTGTTTGGTAAAGAGGAATGGTCAAAAATACCTTCATCCCGGATTCAAGAACTCATTAAAAGCTACAGGAAGCGACTAGAGGCTGTTATTTTTGCAAAAGGAGGATCTACTAAATATTAATGTCATTTTTCTGATGGGGTGCCCATACAAATTTTGTTTGAATGCAGATTGCACATTTTCTGTTAGTACAATAAACCTCATTTCAAGGCAGAAACATTACTGTGTCCAACAGTTATTAGATATATGAAACTGAAATAGCTGTTGCAAAAAAAATAAAATTTATAAAACATTAAGCTTAAGATTAGTAGGGGTGCCCAAACTTTTTCATATAACTGTATATACTGTATACAGGGGAGATGACACACGTATATACTATATACAGGAGGAGATGACACACAGATATGTACTATATACAGGGGAGATGACACACAGATATATACTATATACAGGAGAGATGACACACAGGTATATACTATATAGAGGAGGAGATGACATACAGGTATATACTATATACAGGAAAAGATGGCACAGGTATATACTATATACAGGAGCAGATGACCTACAGGTATATACTATATACAGGAGGAGATGACATACAGGTATATGCTACATACAGTGGGGCAAAAAAGTATTTAGTCAGTCAGCAATAGTGCAAGTTCCACCACTTAAAAAGATGAGAGGTGTCTGTAATTTACATCATAGGTAGACCTCAACTATGGGAGACAAACTGAAAAAAAAAAATCCAGAAAATCACATTGTCTGTTTTTTTTTAACATTTTATTTGCATATTATGGTGGAAAATTAGTATTTGGTCAGAAACAAAATTTCATCTCAATACTTTGTAATATATCCTTTGTTGGCAATGACAGAGATCAAACGTTTTCTGTAAGTCTTCACATGGTTGCCACACACTGTTGTTGGTATGTTGGCCCATTCCTCCATGCAGATCTCCTCTAGAGCAGTGATGTTTTTGGCTTTTCGCTTGGCAACACGGACTTTCAACTCCCTCCAAAGGTTTTCTATAGGGTTGAGATCTGGAGACTGGCTAGGCCACTCCAGGCATTTCGAAATGCTTCTTACGAAGCCACTCCTTCGTTGCTCTGGCGGTGTGCTTTGGATCATTGTCATGTTGAAAGACCCAGCCACGTTTCATCTTCAATGCCCTTGCTGATGGAAGGAGGTTTGCACTCAAAATCTCACGATACATGGCCCCATTCATTCTTTCATGTACCCGGATCAGTCGTCCTGGCCCCTTTGCAGAGAAACAGCCCCAAAGCATGATGTTTCCACCAACATGCTTTACAGTAGGTATGATGTTTGATGCATGCAACTTAGTATTCTTTTTCCTCCAAACACGACAAGTTGTGTTTCTACCAAACAGTTCCAGTTTGGTTTCATCAGACCATAGGAAATTCTCCCAAAACTCCTCTGGATCATCCAAATGCTCTCTAGCAAACTTCAGACGGGCCCAGACATGTACTGGCTTAAGCAGTGGGACACGTCTGGCACTGCAGGATCTGAGTCCATGGTGGCATAGTGTGTTACTTATGGTAGGCCTTGTTACATTGGTCCCAGCTCTCTGCAGTTCATTCACTAGGTCCCCCCGTGTGGTTCTGGGATTTTTGCTCACCGTTCTTGTGATCATTCTGACCCCACGGGGTGGGAGTTTGCGTGGAGCCCCAGATCGAGGGAGATTACCAGTGGTCTTGTATGTCTTCCATTTTCTAATTATTGCTCCCACTGTTGATTTCTTCACTCCAAGCTGGTTGGCTATTGCAGATTCAGTCTTCCCAGCCTGGTGCAGGGCTACAATTTTGTTTCTGGTGTCCTTTGACAGCTCTTTGGTCTTCACCATAGTGGAGTTTGGAGTCAGACTGTTTGAGGGTGTTCACAGGTGTCTTTTTATACTGATAACAAGTTTAAACAGGTGCCATTACTACAGGTAATGAGTGGAGGAAAGAGGAGATTCTTAAAGAAGAAGTTACAGGTCTGTGAGAGCCAGAAATCTTGATTGTTTGTTTCTGACCAAATACTTATTTTCCACCATAATATGCAAAAAAATGATAAAAAAACAGACAATGTGATTTTCTGGATTTTTTTTTCTCAGTTTGTCTCCCATAGTTGAGGTCTACCTATGATGTAAATTACAGACGCCTCTCATCTTTTTAAGTGGTGGAACTTGCACTATTGCTGACTGACTAAATACTTTTTTGCCCCACTGTATAGATGACATACAGGTATATACTATATACAGGAGGAGATGACACACAGATATATACTATATACAGGTGAGATAACACACAGGTATATACTATATACAGTAGGAGATGACATACAGGTATAAACTATATATAGGAGATGACATACAGGTATATTCTATATATAGGAGGAGATGACATACAGGTATATACTATATACAGGGGAGATGACACACAGCAGGTATATACTATATACAGGGGAGATAACATACAGGTATATACTATATACAGGAGATGACATACAGGTGTATACTACATATAAGGGAGATGACAAACATGTATATACTGAGGTGAAAATGAGAGGTGTGAGGTGAAAATGAAAAGGTTTGAGTGCAAAATGAGAGGAGTGAGGGAAAATAGTGAAGTGATCGGAAAATGACAGATGTGAGGTCGAAATGACAAGTGTTAGGGGGGAATGAGAGGAGTGAGGGAGAAAATGAGAGGTGTGAGGGAGAAAATGAGAGATGTGAAGGGGAAAATGAAAGATGTGATTGGGAAAATGAGAGGCGTGGTGGGAAAATAAGAGAAGTGAGGTGCTATAACTAACCACAGATATTTACTATGCCCAGGCAACGCCGGGCTCTTCAGCTAGTGAGATTATAACTTTGGAATGCTTCAACGGATCTTGGCGATTCTGACACTCTTTTCTCGTGACATATTGTACTTCATGGTAGTGGTAAAATTTCTTCAATATAACTTGCGTTTATTTGTGGAAAAAAAACGGAAATTTGGCGAAAATTTTGAAAATTTTGCAATTTTCCAACTTTGAATTTTGATGCCCTTAAATAACAGAGATGTGTCATGTAAAATAATTAATAAGTAACATTTACCACAAGTCTACTTTACATCAGCACAATTTTGGAACCAAAAGGGGTTAAAAGTTGACCAGCAATTTCTCATTTTTACAACACCAATATTTTTTAGGGACCACATCACATTTGAAGTCATTTTGAGGGGTCTATATGATAGAAAATAACCAAGTGTGACACCATTCTAAAAACTGCACCCCTCAAGGTGCTCAAAACCACATTCAAGAAGTTTATTAACCCTTCAGGTGTTTTACAGGAATTTTTGGAATGTTTAAAAAAAACCTAACATTTAACTTTTTTTTCACAAAAAATTTACTTCAGCTCCAATTTGATTTATTTTCCCAAGGATAAGAGAAGAAAGTTGACCCCAAAATTTGTTGTGACGTTTGTTCTGAGTATGCTGATTCCCCACATGTGGGGGTAAACCACTGTTTGGGCGCACGGCAGAGCTCGGAAGGGAAGGAGCGCCATTTGACTTTTCAATGCAAAATTGACTGGAATTGAGATGGGATGCCATGTTGCGTTTGGAGAGCCCCTGATGTGCCTAAACATTGAAACCCCCCACAAGTGACACCATTTTGGAAAGTAGACCCCCTAAGGAACTTATCTAGATGTGTGGTGAGCAATTTAACCCACCAAGTGCTTCACAGAAGTTTATAATGCAGAGCCGTAAAAATAAAAAATCATATTTTTTCACAAATATGATCTTTTCGCCCCCAATTTTTTATTTTCCCAAGGGTTAGAGAAGAAATTGGACCCCAAAAGTTGTTGTGCCATTTGTTCCAAATACGCTGATACCCCACATGTGGGGGTAAACCACTGTTTGGGCACATGGCAGAGCTCGGAAGGGAAGGAGCGCTGTTTGACTTTTCAATGCAAAATTGACTAAAATTGAGATGGGACACCATGTCCCGTTTGGAGAGCCCCTGATGGGCCTAAACATTGAAACCCCCCACAAGTGACACCATTTTGGAAAGTAGACCCCCGAAGGAACTTATCCAGATGTGTTTTGACAGCTTTGAACCCCCAAGTGTTTCACTACAGTTTATAACGCAGAGTCGTGAAAATAAAAATTAATTTTTTCCCACAAAAATGTTTTTTTTAGCCCTCCAAATTTTTATTTTCCCAAGGGTAACAAGAGAAATTGGACCCCAAAAGTTGTTGTCCAATTTGTCCTGAGTACACTGATATCCCACATGTGGGGGGGAACCACCGTTTGGGCGCATGGCAGAGCTCGGAAGGGAAGGAGCGCCATTTGGAATGCAGACTTAGATGGATTGGTCTGCAGGCGTCACGATGCATTTGCAGAGCCCCTGATGCACCAAAACAGTATAAACCCCCCACAAATGACACCATTTTGGAAACTAGACACCCCAAGGAACTTATCTAGATGTGTTTTGACAGCTTTGAACCCCCAAGTGTTTCACAGTTTATAACACAGAGTCGTGAAAATAAAAATTAATTTTTTTCCCACAAAAATGTTTTTTTTTAGCCCCCCAAATTTTTATTTTCCCAAGGGTAACAAGAAAAATTGGACCCCAATAGTTGTTGTTCAATTTGTCCTGAGTATGCTGATACCCCATATGTTTGGGTAAACCCATGTTTGGGCGCACGGGAGAGCTTGGAAGAGAAGGACCACTGTTTTACTTTTTCAACGCAGAATTGGCTGGAATTGAGATCGGATGCCATGTCGCGTTTGGAGAGCCCTGATGTGTCTAAACAGTCAAAACCCCCAATTCTAACTGAAACCCTATCCCAAACACACCCCTAACCCTAATCCCAACCATAGCCCTAACCACACCCCTAACCCTAACACATGCCTAACCCTAATCCCAACCGTAAATGTAATCGAAACCCTAACCCTAACTTTAGCCCCAACCCTAACTTTAGCCCCAACCCTCACCCTAACTTTAGCCCCAACCCTAATTTTAGCCCCAACCCTCACCCTAACTTTAGCCCCAACCCTAACTTTAGCCCCAACCCTAACTTTAGCCCCAACCCTAACCCTAACTTTAGCCCCAGCCGTAACCCTAACTTTAGCCTCAATCCTAACTGTAGCCCTAACCCTGGCCCCAACCCTAACCCTAGCCCCAACCTAACCCCAACGTAACCCTAGCCCTAATCCTAGCCCTAACCCTAGCCCTAACCCTAATAGGAAAATGGAAATAAATACATTTTTTGATTTTTTCCTAAATAAGGGGGTGATGAAGGGGGGTTTGATTTACTTTTATAGCGGGTTTTCTAGTGGAGTTTTATGATTGGCAGTCGTCACACACTAAAACACGCTTTTTATTGCAAAAAAATTTTTTTGCGTTACCATATTTTGAGAGCTATAATGTTTTCATATTTTGGTCCACAGTGTCATGTGGGTCTTGTTTTTTGCGGGACGAGTTGACGTTCTTATTGGTAACATTTTCGGGCACGTGACATTTTTTGATCGCTTTTTATTCTGATTTTTGTGAGGCAGAATGACCAAAAACCACCTATTCATCAATTTCTTGGGGGGTGGGGGGGGTTTATACTGTTCCGTGTTTGGTAAAATGGATAAAGCAGTTTTATTCTTCGGGTCAGTACGATTACAGCGATACCTCAGTTACATCATTTTTTTATGTTTTGTTGCTTTTTATACGATAAAAGCTATTTTATAGAAAAAATAATTATTTTTGCATCGCTTTATTCTGAGGACTGTAACTTTTTTATTTTTTCGCTCATTATGCTGTATCGTGGCTTGTTTTTTGCAGTACAAGATAACATTTTCAGTGGTACCATGGTTATTTATATCCGTCTTTTTGATCGCGTGTTATTCCACTTTTTGTTCAGCGGTATGATAATAAAGCGTTGTTTTTTGTCTCGGTTTTTTTTTTTTTACGGTGTTCAGTGAAGGGGTTAACTAGTGGGACAGTTTTATAGGTGGGGTCGTTAAGGACGCGGCGATACTAAATATGTGTACTTTTATTGTTTTTTTTTTATTTAGATGAAGAAATGTATTTATGGAAACAATTTTTTTTTTTCTTTATTTAGGAATTTTTTAAAATTTTTTTTTGCACATCTAAAATTTTTTTTTTTTACTTTGTCCCAGGGGGGACATCACTGTATAGTGACAGATCGCTTTGCAGAGCACTGTGTCAGATCAGTGATCTGACATGCCCTGCTGCAGACTTACAGGCGCCTGCTCTGGACCCAGAAGTACTCCCTGCAGGACCCGGAAGTAGCCCCGCGGCCATTTTGGATCCGGGGCCTGCAGGGAGGAGACGCTCGGTACAAGGTGAGCACATCGCCTTGTACTGATCGTCTCAGGGAAGCCCGCAGGGAGCCCCCTCCCTGCGCGATGCTTCTCTGTACCGCCGGCACACTGCGATCATGTTTGATCGCGGTATGCCGGGGGTTAATGTGCCGGGAGTGGTCCGTGACCGCTCCTGGCACATAGTGCCGGATGTCAGCTGCGATAGTCAGCTGACATCGGCCGCGATCGGCCGCGCTCCCCCCGTGAGCGCGGCCGATCGCGTATGATGTACTATCCCATCGGTGGTCATACGGGCCCACCCCACCTCGACGGGATAGTACATAATATGTCAGAAAGGGGTTAAGGAGGGGTTTTGGATGCGGAACCATCAAATATACTTCCTCGAATCTGCTCGACTTGAAGTACTCAAACTTGTCCATTATTCTAAACTTGTAGGACACCATGGAGTCATGAAAACGCAAGAACTACTGATTTGTTCTTTTTCGTGACCTAATTGTAGGAAGGATGTGAGAAAATATGTTTCCTCCTGTTTAACATGTGCATGGAACACGACGCCATGATACTCACCTCTAGGACTCCTTCAACCTCTTCCAGTTCCATCCAGGCCTTGTGGATCAATCTCAATGGATTTTATTATGGACCTACCTCCCTCTAAGGAAATGACTGTTATCCTTGTTGTGGTAGATCAGCTCACAAAGATGGCCCATTTTATTCCAACTAAAGGAATTCCTACCGCTGAACAAACTGCAGAATTAGTGGTCAAAGAGATATTTAGGCTGCATTGAATTCCTGACAATGTAATTTCTAATAGAAGTGTTCAGTTTACATAAAAATTTTGGAAAAGCTTCTGTACAGCTTTAGGAGTTACTGTCAATTTGTCTACTGCCTTCCACCCAAAAGCCAATGGACAGACTGAAGGAACTAAC
Organism: Ranitomeya imitator; assembly: GCF_032444005.1. Classification (NCBI taxonomy): domain Eukaryota; kingdom Metazoa; phylum Chordata; class Amphibia; order Anura; family Dendrobatidae; genus Ranitomeya; species Ranitomeya imitator. The sequence goes on along the minus strand of NC_091282.1, from coordinate 292,654,825 downwards.
CAAACCCTTGCACAATACCTGTTTTATTTCTAACCTTCAGGATGACTGGGTGGATTATTTACCAACAGCAGAATTTGCCTATAATAACTACACAGTGCTACCTCCCAAAGTTCATTTTTTGCTAACTATGGCTTGCATCCTGTATTTATTTCTAATCTTTCATTAAAGGGAACCTGTCACCCCGTTTTCTCAAGATGAGCTACAAATACTGTTAAATAGCGGCAGAGCTGTGCTTTACATTAGTTTATTTTGTGAGCCTTTATTCCCCACCTATGCTGCCGAAATACCTTTGTAAAGTCGCCGTTTTGGGCTGTCACTCATGCTGGTCAGGTCATATGGGCGTGGTGACAGTGCTTTTTCTTCCCCAGATCTCCGTTGGTGGCGTAGTGGTGTGTGCATGTCCAACTGGCGAATCCACTGCGCAGCTTGAAGGAAAATAGCGCGATCTGCGCTATTCAGCCGTTTATCGGTGGGCGCGGCCATCTTTGTGAGGCCGCGCGTGCGCAGATGGTTCTTCTCGGCTTCCCGGGGCTTCAGGAAAATGGCCGCGGGATGCCGCGCATGCGCACATGGAGATCTCGGCGGCCATTTTCCTGAAGCCGAGTTCGCATCTCGGCTGCAGGAAAATGGCCGCCGCGATCGCCATCTGCGCACGCGCGGCATCCTGTGGCCATTTTCCTGAAGCCCCGGGAAGCCGAGAAGAACCATCTGCGCACGCGCGGCCTCACAAAGATGGCCGCGCCCACCGCTATTTTCCTTCAAACTGCGCAGTGGATTTGCCAGTTGGACATGCGCACACCACTACACCACCAACGGAGATCTGGGGGAGAAACAGCGCTGTCACCACGCCCATATGACCTGACCAGCGTGAGTGACAGCCCAAAACGGCGACTTTACAAAGGTATTTTGGCAGCATAGGTAGGGAATAAAGGCTCACAAAATACACTAATGTAAAGCACAGCTCTGCCCCTATTTAACGGTATTTTTAGCTCATCTTGAAAAAACGGGGTGACAGGTTCCCTTTAATACTTTGGTTCCTGCTGTTACTGACAGACTTACAAAGTTGCGGAAAGCTCAGGAAGAACTAAATGAGATGCTACAAAATGCCCAAAGACATTACAAAGAAAGAGCAGATAGACATCGCAAAGCCCCTCCTACCCTTCAGGTCAGTGACAAGGTTTGGCTTTCTACAAAAAATCTGAAAACAAATGTACCGTCTTCTAAATTGGGTCAAAAATTCATAGGACTTTTTCAAATTTCTGCACAAATTAATCCAGTTGCTTTCCATTTAAAACTTCCTAACAGCTAGAAAAAGTCCTTGGTGAAGAAGAGTACATTGTGGAAAAAATTCTGGACTCTATAAGATTTAGAGGAAGAGTGCAATATTTAGTGCAATGTAGGGGTTACTGACCAGAAGATAATTCTGCACCCAGAGCCTTTTTGACATCTCCAGAAGTCAGTGCCTGAGATGTCCAGAGGCCATCCTGGAAGTAGGGGAGTACTGTCAGGATTTGAACCCAGCAGATGGCAACTCTTCCCACTGAGTTATTTAGCTCACTGATGGTTCCTTGCTAAATCAGATACTAGTACCTGTGTTGTTCCTGATGTCTCCACCACAAGTTCCTGATTGGCTTGCCCTGTGAATTCCTGATTGAGCACCCTACTTAAACCTGGCACTGCACCCCCTTATGAGATTATTGAGCTCCCAGGCGTTAGTCTAGCTTCTTCCCACCTGCTGCTTATCCTCAAGACCCTACTGCTGCTCCATGTACCGACCTCTGGCTATATCCTGACTACGTTACCTGCTTATCCTCAAGACCCTACTGCTGCTCCATGTACCAACCTCTAGATATATCCTGACTAAGTTACCTGCCTATCCTTTCAACTACACTGCTGCTCCACGTACCGACCTCTGGATATATCCTGACTACGTTATCTGCTTATCCTCAAGACCCTACTGCTGCTCCATGTGCCGACCTCTAGATATATCCTGACTAAGTTACCTGCCTATCCTTTCAACTACACTGCTGCTCCACGTACCGACCTCTGGCTATATCCTGACTATGTTACCTGCCTATCCTTCCAACTACACTGCTGCTCCGTGTACCAACCTGTGATTATAGCCTGATGACGCTTCCTGACGATGCTGCCTCTAGTGGTTGCAATATCACTACTCCAACTCAGATCAGTCACAAGGGGACAGCAACAGGTCAGAAATATCATCTTTCTTTTTACTGGTTCAACACCAGCAGTGATGGCACAGGCTAAAATAGTATGTGGCACCACAAATCCCAGCAGATGTGGAAGCAAAATAGCTCAGTGACCATTCTGCAACATCTCAAGCTGAAATGAAGAAGTGCAGGGTGGTCACTGTGAGGTCAAACTGCGTCTCTGCTCACTGATTGGTGCGATCGGATGTCATCGTCTGATCACTCCAATCAACGCTAGGGCTGCTCACGCTGACATTGCCTAGCACCAGCCTATGATCAGTGCTGTTATAGCACTGATTAAAGCTGGACCTCAGTGTTTCAATGAGACCCAGTGCTATGCTGTAAGAATCAGCAGGCACCTAAACGCCATCACTGTATGCTCTATCACAGTGATGCATTTTCCCCAAAATGTATCCATACGTTCAAGGTCGGGAAGTCCTTCCCTTCGATGGCATATATGTATGTCCAATGTTGTGAAGGGGTTAATAAGATGTACAGTAGAGGGGCTACAAGGATACTAAACTTCAGAAAGGTCAATTTGCATGGCCTAAGAAATTATCTTGGTGCCATAACCTGGCACAATGTCTTTGAAAAGAGTACACAAAGCAAATAGGAAACTTTTATAAGCATCCTGAATAGGACCTACGCCCAGTGTATACCTTGTGGGAATAAACGAGCTTGAAAATAGGAGGAAACCACTATGGCTAAATACAGCTGTTAGTAGCACAAAAAATTCCCCCCCAAAAATATTACTTGGACATCTTGTAATACCCCACGCTGGGCCCCGATACAATAAAAAGGCATAGTTACTGACCGATAACTGTGTTTCTCATAGCCCATGACAGCACCACGGAGAGAGGGGATCCGCCCTTCAGGGACAGGAAACCTACAGATAAAAAGGCGGTACCTCTCCCACACATCAGTTGGTTTACAGAGCATCGGAGGTCCTCCAGGTTAGTGACAACAAAAAATATATACACATTATAGTATTGCTTATCAGTGAAGGAACACCGTGCCTATATTGGATTATATTATGTACATAAAAATGTGCTCACCGCACATATGATGGGAGGGAGTAAGTAGGTGCTGTCATGGGCTCTGAGAAACACCGTTATCGGTGAGTAACTATGACTTTCGCAGTCTCCCATGACCGCACCACGGAGAGAATTTCAGAGAATGGAAGTCTAGGGAGGGACCATAGCCTGAAGAACTCTTCTACCAAAGGTCACATGAGATGTAGAGTTAAAATCTATTCTGTAGTGCCTAAAGAAGTTCAAAGGTGATGACCAGGTGGCCGCCTTGCAGATTTGTTCTATAGATACCTCTGACTTCCGCCCATGAGGTCACTATAGCTCTTGTAGAATGAGCTCTTAGACCATCCGGAATTGTGTTCCCTGTGGATGAGTAAGCCAGGGTTATTGCTTCCTGAATCCATCCTTGCTAGAGTACCTTTGGATGCTTTAAGACCCTTTCTTGGTCCCTGAAAACAGACAAAGAGAGATCCTTCCTTCCTACAGTTCTTAGTGGATTCTAGGTACTGGACTAGGCATCTTTTGACATCTATAGTGTGGAATTCCTCCTCTTTACTATTCCTGGGATCCGTAGGTGGTGACTTGTTTGCTGCAGCTGATATGCTGCGTTGTGTGGAGCGGCTACTGGAACAGCTGCTCCGCTTGTCTTTTGGTCCATCCTGCTGTTTATGATGGCGCTTCTGTTGCTGCTGTTTAAGCTGATGCGGTTGCTGCTCCTCCTGGAGCTGCTCGTCGCTGCCTTCCATGATTGTGGAGACTGCATTCAGCAGGAGCTGTCTGCATTGGTCTCCTTTTTAAATCTGCCGCTCTGCAGCGTCCTCTATGGTTCCGCCCCCCCCCCTCCACCTGTGTTCAGTGAGTAGAGCGCTACTGCGCATACGCCCGCCCCGGGACCCAGAAGCTGCGCTCCATTTCCGGAGCGGCGGCCATCTTGGTGCCCCTCATGTACACGCTGCCGGCGTGTGTACTCCCGGGAACCCGGGTGCCCCATCTCCACTCTGGAGTGGCGGCGGTGCTCCCCTCACGCGCACCCTGAAGGACCCATCAGTCCCAGCGGTGGCAGCTCCAAGTACCGAAGCAATCGTGGCAGGAGCCTCCTAGCTGCCGGAACCCGACTGCCCGGCCCTGGTCCTCTTCATCCAGACGACATCTTCGTGCAGGTACCGCATTGAAGGTTCCCCGTCAGGGACAGGAAACCAACCGAGGTACCGCCCTTTTATCTGTAGGTTTCCTGTCCCTGAAGGACGGATCCCCTCTCTCCATGGTGCTGTCATGGGAGACTGAGAAAAAGCTTATATTCACCTCCTGTGTCGGCGCGGTTCCCGTTGCTTCGCCATTCGCTCTCCCCGGGGCTCCTGTGCAGTTGTTATGACATGTGACCCCATCGCTCAATCAGTGCTGGCGATTTGAACATGAAGAGGTAGTCAGAAATCAGATGCAGCCCACTGGAGAGAGCGACGCCAGCACTGATTAGAAGCCGAGCGCACGTGTCATAACAACTGCATGAGAGTCCTGGGGAAAGCGAGTGCTGACAACATGGGAACGACGTCGGCACAGGAGGTGAGTATAGAATTTTTCATTTTATCGGTGCCAGGCATGGCATATGAGAAAGGGTTGTTCTATTAGTGGATAACCCATTTAAAGCAAGAGAGTAGTGACAATGCATTATAGGGAATCTGTCACCACATTTGATCTAAACTATTAATATGGACATACAAGTTATAGGCTGCTGAAAACAGTCCTCCCTGTCTCATATCAGATGCCTTGTTGTGGATAAATCATCTTTTATCACTTTATATAAATGACCTCTACCAGGCTCTGGGGAGACGCTGCCTGGAAGATACCTCTGACTCCATAATTATACATGAAGGGGAGTCACCAGTGTGACGTGCAATTGCCACTCCCTGCTCTCCTGATCTCACTGCAGAGCTGTGTGTGATTATACCTGACACATCTGCAGGTTCCTCTCAGCTTCCAGCTCACAGACAGGGCTGCAATATTGTTACAATACAGCAAAGCTTGTGTTTGCAAGAGGACAAAGTTATTTTCTCCTGTTCGGTGTTAGTTACATGTCTCATCCTGGTAACTCCCCTTTTTATTTAAAATAACCTCTGGATGAAGAGTTATCTTCCAGGCAGCATCTTCCCCATCGCCTGTAAGAGGTCATTTACTTATATGAAAAATGTGTATTTCCATGGAGTAAGAAAACAGATAGCAGGTATCATCTTATTCAGCTTCCTATGACCTACATGTCCATAGAGAAGCCTTAAGAGGATTGATCTTACTGACAGATTCCCTCTAAATAATTATAGAAATAAAATGTGTAAAAACCATACGAACGCAGCAAAGATTGCCAAGAAAAGTAAAAATATAGCACCACAAATATAGCAAATGTGGTGCCAATATTCAAAAAGGAGACAGAATCTGAGCTTGTAAATTATAGACCAATAATTTTAACTTCTACTATGGGCAAAATCCTTTAGAGTTTTCTAAGCGGTGTAATACACTGTGTGCAGAATTATTAGGCAAGTTGTATTTTAGAGGATTATTTTTATTATTGATCAACAACTATGTTCTCAATCAACCCAAAAGACTCATAAATATCAAAGCTTAATATTTTTGGAAGCTGGAGTGGTTTTTTTTTTTAGATGTGGCTATCTTAGGAGGATATATGTTTGTGCAGGTAACCAGGGCTGCCACTAGAAATGTCGGGGCCCCATACTGGCAAAATTTTTGGGGCCCCCTTGAGACTCTGCCCAGGCTCCACCCCAGCCCCGCCTCCACCCCAGCCCCGCCTCCACGCTCCACCCCTCGAACTGTCCACAATCCCACCGCTCTCTCTTGGAAAAACTACACTTCTCACCTATCACACATTAAGGCTACGTTCACATTAGCGTTCCGCTAATGTGCGTCGCTGTTGCGTTGGCGACACAGCGGCGACGCAGCGGCGACGCGCCCCTATGTTTAACATGGGGGACGCGTGCGTTTTTTTTGTTGCGTTTTCCGACACGTGCGTCGTTTCCGACGCTAGGGTCGGACGCAAGAAAATGCAACAAGTTGCATTTTTCGTGCGTCCGATTTTCGTCAAAAAACGACGCACGCGTCGCAAAACGCAGCGTTTTTGCGTGCGTTTGCGCACGTTTTTTTGTGCGTCGTGCGTTGCGTCGCCGACGCAGCGGCGCGCAACGCTAATGTGAACGTAGCCTATCAGTTCCCATCACCAGATCACATACATAGCGGGCAGCTTTTGTTTTGGCCAAAAGATTTTTTAAGCCGCCACCATAACACGGTAGACACTTTTGGCCGGGCCCTACTCTACTGTAACCTATTAAATATTTGTTAAAATATGCAATACAATTTAGGTATATTTTAATTTATTTTTCAATTTTTTAAATGACCAATAATATCACATACAAAGAACAAATACCACAGCACTATGACCAGATGACATATTACCACCAAAGTGATCGAATATCACATACAAAGAACAAATACCGCTACACCATGACCAGATGACATATTACCACCACAGTGATCGAATAATATCACATACAAAGAACAAATACCGCTACACCATGACCAGACCGCATATTACCACCATATAGTGACTGAATACTACAATTCTCATCAGTAATAAGAAAAAAGGACCATACTATCACCATAAGTGCCATTATACACAGGAGAACTGTACTTAGTATGCAGTGTCTGTGTACAGATAATACAGTGATCACTAGTGAAATTATACACAGGAGCTCTGTATATAGTATACAGTGTATAGTGTCAGTGTATAGGTAACACACTGACTCACCAGTGACGTCTCTAGGTGAAGTCCTTCATCTTTCATCCAGCACAGACCGCCATCATTTCATCCAGCCAGGACTCGTTTCTGCAGGAAATAACAGTTATCTCGAGTGTCATGATCCCAATGGCAGGGGATCACAAAAAGGACAAGCACAGATACAAACAAGCTCTAGGGCGATGGAACCTGAGCTGACCGCGACCCTGAACCTAACACACAAATAAAAGTAGCCGGGGAACGTGCCTACGATGATCCTAGACGTCTCGCTCCAGCCGAAGATCTCACTTCCCCTATCAGAAGAAACACAGACCTCTCTTGCCTCCAGAGAAATACCCCACAGCAAATAGCAGCCCCCCACATATAATGACGGTGAAATGAGAGGAAAGCACATACGTAGTATGAAAACAGTTTCAGCAAAATGAGGCCCGCTAAAGCTAGATAGCAGAGGATACAAAAGTGAACTGCGCGGTCAGCGAAAAACCCTTCAAAAAACCATCCTGAAATTACTTGAACTCATGTGCCAACTCATGGTACATGAAAAGCAATTTCAGCCCACTAGAGCAACCAGCAGCAGAGAATCACATATCTGCAGGCTGGACTAAAAACCAAATTAAGCAAAACACAAAACAGGAAAATCCAAACTTAGCTTGTCCAGAAGGTTCTAGGAGCAGGGAGCAGAGGTAACAAGACACACTGGATACATTGATAACCGGCGAGGAAATGCCAGCAAAGCCAGGTTAAATAGGAAACTCCCATATGCTGATGGAACAGGTGGAACCCAGAAACCCAGGAAAGACAAGTCACCCAGTACCATCAGTAACCACCAGAGGGAGCCCAAAAACAGAACTCACAACAGTACCCCCCCCCTTGAGGAGGGGTCACCGAACCCTCACGAGAACCACCAGGGCGACCAGGATGAGCCCTATGAAAAGCGCGAACCAAATCATCAGCATGGACATCCGAGGCAACCACCCAAGAATTATCCTCCTGACCATAACCCTTCCACTTGACCAAATACTGGAGTTTCCGTCTGGAAACACGAGAATCCAAGATCTTCTCCACAACATACTCCAATTCTCCCTCCACCAGCACTGGAGCAGGAGGCTCAAGAGAAGGAACAACAGGTACCTCATACTTCCGCAACAACGACCGATGAAACACATTATGAATAGCAAACGATGCCGGGAGATCCAAACGAAACGACACAGGGTTAAGAATTTCCAAGATCCTATAGGGACCGATGAACCGAGGCTTGAACTTAGGAGAAGAGACCTTCATAGGAACAAAACGAGAAGACAACCACACCAAGTCACCAACAAGAAGTCGAGGACCCACGCGGCGACGGCGATTAGCAAACTGCTGAGCCTTCTCCTGGGACAACTTCAAATTGTCCACCACATGACTCCAAATCCGATGCAACCTATCCACCACCATGTCCACTCCAGGACAATCAGAAGGTTCCACCTGACCAGAGGAAAAACGAGGATGAAACCCCGAATTACAAAAGAAAGGAGAAACCAAGGTAGCAGAACTAGCCCGATTATTAAGTGCAAACTCGGCCAGCGGCAAAAAGGTAACCCAGTCATCCTGATCAGCAGAAACAAAACACCTTAAATAAGTTTCCAAGGTCTGATTAGTTCGTTCAGTCTGGCCATTCGTCTGAGGATGGAATGCAGACGAAAAGGACAAATCAATGCCCATCTTAGCACAGAAAGTCCGCCAAAATCTAGACACAAACTGGGATCCCCTGTCAGAAACGATGTTCTCAGGAATCCCATGCAAACGAACCACATTCTGAAAAAACAGAGGGACCAACTCAGAGGAGGAAGGCAACTTAGGCAAGGGTACCAGATGAACCATTTTAGAAAAGCGATCACACACAACCCAGATGACGGACATTTTTTGAGAGACAGGGAGATCCGAAATAAAGTCCATGGAAATGTGCGTCCAAGGCCTCTTCGGGATAGGCAAAGGTGACAACAATCCACTGGCCCGAGAACAGCAAGGCTTAGCCCGAGCACAAACCTCACAAGACTGCACAAAAGAACGCACATCCCTCGACAAGGAAGGCCACCAAAAAGACCTGGCCACCAAGTCTCTAGTACCAAATATTCCAGGATGACCTGCCAACGCAGAAGAATGGACCTCGGAGATGACTCTACTGGTCCAATTATCCGGAACAAACAGTCTCTCAGGCGGACAACGATCAGGTTTAGCCACCTGAAACTCCTGCAAAGCACGTCGCAAGTCTGGGGAGACAGCAGACAAAATCACCCCATTCCTAAGGATACCAGTGGGCTCAGAATTTCCAAGGGAGTCAGGCACAAAACTCCTAGAAAGAGCATCCGCCTTCACATTCTTTGAACCTGGCAGGTATGAAACCACAAAATTGAAACGAGAGAAAAACAGTGACCAACGAGCCTGTCTAGGATTCAGACGCCTGGCAGACTCAAGGTAAATCAAATTTTTGTGATCAGTCAAGACCACCACACGATGTCTAGCACCCTCTAGCCAATGACGCCACTCCTCAAATGCCCACTTCATGGCCAAAAGTTCCCGATTACCAACATCATAATTCCGCTCAGCCGGCGAAAACTTTCTAGAAAAAAACGCGCATGGCTTCATCACTGAGCCATCGGAGCTTCTCTGTGACAAAACCGCCCCCGCTCCAATCTCGGAAGCATCAACCTCAACCTGAAAAGGGAGCGAAACATCTGGCTGACGCAACACAGGAGCAGAAGAAAACCGGCGCTTAAGTTCCTGAAAGGCCTCCACAGCCGCAGGAGACCAATTAGCAACATCAGCACCCTTCTTAGTCAAATCCGTCAAAGGCTTAACAACACTAGAAAAATTAGTTATAAAACGACGATAGAAATTAGCAAAGCCCAAGAACTTCTGTAGACTCTTAAGAGATGTAGGCTGCGTCCAGTCACAAATAGCCTGAACCTTGACGGGATCCATCTCAATAGTAGAAGGGGAAAAAATATACCCCAAGAAAGAAATCTTCTGGACTCCAAAGAGACACTTTGAGCCTTTTACAAACAAGGAATTGGCCCGCAGGACCTGAAACACCTTCCTGACCTGCTGAACATGAGACTCCCAGTCATCAGAAAAAAACAAAATATCATCCAAATACACAATCATAAATTTATCCAGATATTCACGGAAAATATCGTGCATAAAGGACTGGAAGACTGAAGGAGCATTAGAAAGTCCAAAAGGCATTACCAAATACTCAAAATGGCCCTCAGGCGTATTAAATGCGGTTTTCCACTCATCACCTTGCTTTATTCGTATAAGATTATACGCACCCCGAAGATCAATCTTAGTGAACCATTTAGCCCCCTTAATGCGAGCAAACAAATCAGTCAACAATGGCAAAGGATACTGATATTTTACGGTAATCTTATTCAAAAGACGATAATCTATACAAGGCCTCAAGGAACCATCTTTCTTGGCCACGAAAAAAAAACCTGCTCCCAAAGGGGACAAAGATGGACGGATATGTCCCTTTTCCAAGGACTCCTTAACATAATCCCGCATAGCAGTATGCTCTGGCACTGACAGATTGAACAAACGACCTTTAGGAAATTTACTGCCCGGAATTAAATTTATAGCACAATCGCAATCCCTGTGAGGAGGAAGCGAACTGAGCTTAGGCTCCTCAAAAACATCCCGATAGTCAGACAAAAACACAGGAATCTCAGAAGGAGTAGATGAAGCGATAGAAATCGGAGGTGCATTATCATGAACCCCCTGACAACCCCAGCTTAACACAGACACTGATTTCCAGTCAAGGACTGGATTATGAGTTTGTAACCATGGCAGACCAAGTACTAGAACATCATGCAAATTATACAGTACCAGGAAGCGAATCACCTCCTGATGAACGGGAGTCATACGCATGGTCACTTGTGTCCAGTACTGAGGTTTATTCATAGCCAAAGGTGTAGAGTCAATTCCCTTCAAAGGAATAGGGACTTCCAGAGGCTCCAGACTAAACCCACAGCGATTGGCAAATGACCAATCCATAAGACTCAGGGCAGCGCCTGAATCCACATAGGCATCGACGGAAATGGATGATAATGAACAAATCAGAGTCACAGACAGAATGAACTTAGACTGTAAAGTACTAATGGCAACAGACTTATCAACCTTTTTTGTGCGTTTAGAGCATGCTGATATAACATGAGCTGAATCACCACAATAAAAGCACAACCCTTTTTTCCGCCTATACTTTTGCCGTTCACTTCTGGACTGAATTCTATCACATTGCATTATCTCAGGTGACGGTTCAGACGACACCGCCAAATGATGCACAGGTTTGCGCTCCCGTAAACGCCGATCAATCTGAACAGCCATAGTCATAGACTCATTCAGACCAGCAGGCGCAGGGAACCCCACCATAACATCTTTAATGGCCTCAGAAAGGCCATCTCTAAACTTTGCAGCCAGAGCGCACTCATTCCACTGAGTAAGTACCGACCACTTCCGAAATTTTTGACAATAAATTTCTGCTTCATCTTGCCCCTGAGAGAGGGCCAACAAAGCTTTTTCAGCCTGAATCTCTTGGTTAGGTTCCTCATAGAGCAAACCCAATGCCAGAAAAAACGCATCTGCATTAAGCAACGCAGGGTCCCCTGGTGCCAATGCAAATGCCCAATCCTGAGGGTCACCCCGCAGGAAAGATATAATTATCTTGACTTGCTGAGCAGGGTCTCCAGAGGAGCGAGATTTCAAAGAAAGAAACAACTTGCAATTGTTCCTAAAATTCAGAAAACGAGATCTATCTCCAGAAAAAAACTCTGGGACAGGAATTCTAGGTTCAGACATAGGAGCATGTACAACAAAATCCTGTATATTTTGAACCTTAGTGGCAAGATTATTCAGGCTGGAAGCCAAACTCTGGACGTCCATGATAAACAGCTGAGATCAGAGCCATTCAAAGATTAAGAGGAGGAGGAAGTAGCCAGGCTGCAATAAGGCTAGGCAGCAAACTCTGAGGGGAAAAAAAAAAAAAACTTCCTCAGACTACTTATCCTCCTACTTCAGCCAATACAATTAACACTTTGTGGGCCGGTTATACTGTCATGATCCCAATGGCAGGGGATCACAAAAAGGACAAGCACAGATACAAACAAGCTCTAGGGCGATGGAACCTGAGCTGACCGCGACCCTGAACCTAACACACAAATAAAAGTAGCCGGGGAACGTGCCTACGATGATCCTAGACGTCTCGCTCCAGCCGAAGATCTCACTTCCCCTATCAGAAGAAACACAGACCTCTCTTGCCTCCAGAGAAATACCCCACAGCAAATAGCAGCCCCCCACATATAATGACGGTGAAATGAGAGGAAAGCACATACGTAGTATGAAAACAGTTTCAGCAAAATGAGGCCCGCTAAAGCTAGATAGCAGAGGATACAAAAGTGAACTGCGCGGTCAGCGAAAAACCCTTCAAAAACCCATCCTGAAATTACTTGAACTCATGTGCCAACTCATGGTACATGAAAAGCAATTTCAGCCCACTAGAGCAACCAGCAGCAGAGAATCACATATCTGCAGGCTGGACTAAAAACCAAATTAAGCAAAACACAAAACAGGAAAATCCAAACTTAGCTTGTCCAGAAGGTTCTAGGAGCAGGGAGCAGAGGTAACAAGACACACTGGATACATTGATAACCGGCGAGGAAATGCCAGCAAAGCCAGGTTAAATAGGAAACTCCCATATGCTGATGGAACAGGTGGAACCCAGAAACCCAGGAAAGACAAGTCACCCAGTACCATCAGTAACCACCAGAGGGAGCCCAAAAACAGAACTCACAACACTCGAGCTCTGCTTGTAGAACACATTACTTAATTTTTCCAACTTCTACATTACACCACATGAAGAAAAAGAGGCAACATAGTATCACTCTACACAGTAACAGGACCGCCCCCTCATTTAAAACAGTATCCTCAAAAAATAAAATAAATACATCACTGCAGTAATATCATCCCTAAATTAGTCCCTATGATAATAATATTCCCCATCCTGGCCAATGTGTGTCTCATTCCTGGCGTCAGCCATATGTTCTCCCATCCTGCCCTCATGAAAATACATTCTGCCCCATATGATCTCCCCATCCTGACCAATTTATCTCCATCATATCCATCCTGCCCCATGATCCCGCAAGATCTGTCTCCAATTCTGCCCCCAGTGTCTCCAATCATGCCCCCATGTCTGCAATCCTGCCACTTGTCTCCAATCATGCCTCCTGTGTCTCCATTCTGCCCCATCTGTCTCCAATCCTTCCCCATCTGTCTCCAGTCATGCCCCCATTTCTTTCATCATACCCCGTATCTCCATTCTGCCCGTGTCCAGCATTCTGCCCCTGTGTCCAGCATTCTGCCCCTGTGTCCAGCATTCTGCCCCAGCGTGTCCAGCATTCTGCCCCAGCGTGTCCAGCATTCTGCCCCAGTGTGTCCAGCATTCTGCCCCAGCGTGTCCAGCATTCTGCCCCAGCGTGTCCAGCATTCTGCCCCAGCGTGTCCAGCATTCTGCCCCAGCGTGTCCAGCATTCTGCCCGTGTCCAGCATAATGCCCCTGTGTCCAGCATAATGCCCCTGTGTCCAGCATAATGCCCCTGTGTCCAGAATACTGCCCCTGTGTCCAGAATACTGCCCCTGTGTCCAGCATAATGCCCCTGTCTGTGTCCAGCATAATGCCCCTGTCTGTGTCCAGCATAATGCCCCTGTCTGTGTCCAGCATAATGCCCCTGTCTGTGTCCAGCTTTCTGCCCCTTTGTCCAGCATTCTGCCCCCGTGTCCAGCATCTCCTCTGCCCCTGTGTCCAGCATAATGCCCGTGTCCAGCATACTGCCCCTGTGTCCAGCATACTACCCCTGTGTCCAACATAATGCCCCTGTGTCCAGCATAATGCCCCTGTGTCCAGCATAATGCCCCTGTGTCCAGCATAATGCCCGTGTCCAGAATACTGCCCCTTTGTCCAGCATTCTGCCCCTGTGTCCAGCATAATGCCTCTGTGTCCAGCTTTCTGCCCCTTTGTCCAGCATAATGCCCCTGTGTCCAGAATACTGCCCCTTTGTCCAGCATTCTGCCCGTGTCCAGCATAATGCCCCTGTGTCCAGCATAATGCCCCTGTCTGTGTCCAGCTTTCTGCCCCTTTGTCCAGCATTCTGCCCCCGTGTCCAGCATCTCCTCTGCCCCTGTGTCCAGCTTTCTGCCCCTTTGTCCAGCATTTTGCCCCTGTGTCCAGCATCTCCTCTGCCCCAGCGTGCCCAGCATTCTGCCCCCGTGCCCAGCATTCTGCCCCCGTGTCCAGCATAGTTCCCCAGGCCCCCTCACCTGGATCGCCGCTACCAAAAAAAAAAAAAAATACTTCTTACCTGGCCGTGTGCTCCTGCGGCGGGCGAAGCTCCTCCACGCAGATGAAGGACGCACTCACCGGCGGCTGACGATGATGTCAGACGCCGGCGACGTGTGACTGCGCACTGCGGCCGCTCAAGTCAGCTGCCAGCCTCCGACTGGCTGGCGGCGACTGTTAACTATTGACGTGCAGGCACGGGCCCGCATGTCAATAGTGTGCCGCACACGGGCGTAGCTAGAGCTTTTGCCACCCGGGGCTGTTCCCGAGTTTGGCGCCCTGTATTTTATGTGTGGCACAGTGTGAGTACAGAGCTGGTGACGTGTGTAATAGAAGATCATTCTGAAACTTGTATTATTATTTGTTCTGGAATTACTCTGTAATGTTTATGATCTCTGTTTGCTGTCAGTGACCTGGAGCCTTCCCGGTGTAATGGTAATCACAGCAAAGAGATTAGTACAATTCTATCTACCTTGTACTGTCCATTGTGTGCGGAATACTGCTGTGCTTCATAAAAGCCGCACCTCGCCAGATATAACACAAGCCCGCGGGGCGCGGTCGCGGACATTGGCGACAATCCACATTTCAGCAGAGCCACTAACATAAAACCTCATAAGTTTGGTGTCGCCGCCATCGATCCGCCCCGGGAATCGGGTTATCGGCTTATTTCTACAGCACAAAGAGGAACGTAACGAAACAAGGGAGGAGACATTGCTTTTTCACCAATTCATCGCTCGCACTTGGGAATTTTATGCATATTATACGGGAAAGTGCAAGGAAAAAAAATACAAATTATCCCTCAAAAACAAAAGTCTGCATTGTTTTGGAAGAAAAGGACAACTGCAAGAGCAAAACTAGCCTCTGTCCTTAAAGATCCTGCATAACCCCTAGTGCAACAAGTCACATGCAGCGCCGGGCCGGCTCCTCACCTGGATCGCCCGGTACAGCCCGTAAGTCATGGCCTGATTGAAGCTCTCGGTGTGAGCCCTGGTCAGGTCCTGCAGCGGCGGGTGCTGCTGACGTCCAGGCTTTCCATAGCTGGGGTCAGTCAGCTTCTTCAGACTGGGCTGGCTGGGCAGTGTGAGCCACTTCTGGGCCGCCTCCATAGCGTGCAGTGATGGCGCTGTACAGCCCGGAATTCAGGCAGCACATGTGCAGGAAGATGGGGGACAGTATTCACAGGCGCGCCCTATGCTTCCGCTAGAGGTGGCAGCTGGCAATGTCATCACTTCCGCCTCCCAGAGCTGTGGCCATTTTGTTGGAGACCCGGATGACTGGTGGAGGGCTGCACAGCACTTACACCCGGCTTCTTCCTGATGCCCTGCAGTCTGTCATTCTGTGACCCACCCCCCGCATTGTGCCGCCCGGGGCGGCCCGCCACCCCCGGCACCCCTCCCCCTTCCTACGCCACTGGTGCCGCAGCGCCGGCAGGGGGGGCCCGGTGAGCAGATGAGACGGGGCCCGATGCGGGCCCCCTCTGCCCACCGGGCCCCATACACCAGTCATGGCTGTCATGCCCTGATGGCGGCCCTGCAGGTAACTATTACTGTGCAGAATTAGTAGGCAACTTAATAAAAACCAAATATATTCCCATCTCACTTGTTTATTTTCACCAGGTAAACCAATATAACTGCACAAAATTTAGAAATAAACATTTCTGACATGCAAAAACCAACCCCCCAAAAATTAGTGACCAATATAGCCATCTTTCTTTATGATGACACTCAGCAGCCTTCCATCCATTGGTTGGTCAGTTGCTTGATCTGTTTACGATCAATATTGCGTGCAGCAGCCACCACAGCCTCCCAGACACTGTTCCGAGAGGTGGACTGTTTTCCCTCCCTGTAGATCTCACATTTTATGAGGGACCACAGGTTCTCTATGGGGTTCAGATCAGGTGAACAAGGGGGCCATGTCATTATTTTTTCTTCTTTGAGACCTTTACTGGCCAGCCACGCTGTGGAGTAGTTGGAGGCATGTGATGGAGCATTGTCCTGTATGAAAATCATATTTTTCTTGAACGATACCAACTTCTTCCTGTACCACTGCTTGAAGAAGTCTTCCAGAAACTGGCAGTTGGTCTGGGAGTTGAGCTTCACTCCATCCTCAACCCGAAAAGGTCCCACAAGTTCATTTTTGATACCAGCCCATACCAGTACCCCACCTCTACCTTGCTGGCGTCGGAGTGGAGCTCTCTGCCCTTTACTGATCCAGCCTCTGGCCCATCAAGAGTCCCTCTCATTTCATCAGTACATGAAACCTTTGAAAAGTCAGTCTTAAGATATTTCTTGGTCCAGTCTTGACGTTTTATCTTATGTTTTTTGTTCAAAGGTGGTCGTTTTTCAGCCTTCCTTACCTTGGCCATGACCCTGAGTATCGCACACCTTGTCCTTTTTGTTACTCCAGTAACGTTGCAGCTCTGAAATATGGCAAAACTTGTGGCAAATGGCATCTTGGCAGCTTCACGCTTTATTTTCCTCAATTCATGGGCAGTTATTTTGTGCCTCTTTTGCCAACACGCTTCTTGCGACCCTGTTGGCTATTTGCCACGAAACGCTTGATTGTTCGGTGATCACGCTTCAAAAGTTTGGCAATTTCAAGACTGCTGCATCCCTCTGCAAGACATCTCACAATTTTGGACTTTTCAGAGCCTGTCAAATCTCTCTTCTGACCCATTTTGCCAAAGGAAAGGAAGTTGCCTAATAATTAAGCACACCTTATATAGGGTTTTGATGTAATTAGACAACACCCCTCCTCATTACAGAGATGCACATCACCTGATTTACTTAATTGGTAGTTGGCTCTCAAGCCTGAACAGCTTGGAGTAGGACAACATGTCTAAAAAGTATCATGTGATCAAAATACAACTTGCCTAATAATTCTGCACACAGTGTACCGTTGTATCTAAAAAAGAATAATCTCATGACCCAGCAACAACATGAGTTTACGAGGGTAAACTGGACCAGGGTAATGCCAATATCCTCTATCTGGATTTTCGAAAGGCGTTTGATACAGTGCCACATAAAAGGTTGGAACATTAAACAAAAGCAATGGGACTAGGGGAAAATATTTGTAACTGGTGTGGTGTAGTGTCAAGTGTTCAACCCCACAGGTTTGAACAGAGCGGGGGAATATGTGGTGTAGTGACCTGTTACAGGTAGGGGGAACTCTATGGGCTTTCCGGAGTGCACATGGAGGCGTATTGAGGCCATAGGAATGCATGGCAATCGCAGATATAACTGTGCTGATGAGTCAAAGTCCGGCATTGTTGTGAATGGCAACTATGTGTGCCGCAGAGGAAGACACTCTGCACTGTCAGCCTGAAGTAAGGATGTTCTGGGACCTGTAGTCCTACAAGTAAATTGTGTTGTTTAACTAGGGGGGCTGGCAGGGCTAGTTCTGAGAGATGGGAGGGTCAAACTAGCCACACACACTCCCATCTAGGGGAGTGGTTACAACCATATAATGTGACTGAGGTCTGGTCACATGGTCTCTGAGTGTGGACCTGAATGGTCTGTGCTGGAAGGTCCTGAAGAGCCCATGTGTTGGGAATGTCGTCACCCTGAAGATCACATGGCAGGGCTCTGGACATGGCACATGCCAGTGTGCGGAACGGTCTGATAACCGTAGGTAATACTGACCGGGGTCAGTGAGTACGTCTGAAGGATACCTCTGTGTGGGAAAGGTATCCGAGAACCTGTGCGGCACCAACAGGTAACGGAAAGGGATCCGTGTTATGGGGTCAGAAGAGAGAGACATTGTGTATGGGGCACCTCTGAGGCTAAGAGGTTTCCAGGGACCTGTGAAGGTCGCCAACAGGTAACGAACGAGGTCCGTGTGTCATGCTGACCGGAGTCAGTGAGGAATTGTGGTAAAGCTGAATATGTGCAGACGGTGTTCAAGCTGTTATCAAGTTTCTGAGGATGTGGTTTATAGTGTTGTGAAATAAACCTAAGAGATGGTGTTTTGTTAGAAAACCGTGCCTGTATGCGTTATTCCCGTGCCAAGTAAGTGTCTCCCAAGACACGAAGTAGGGGAAACGCTACACTGGGGTAACAACTCAATGCAGGAAAAATATAGAAAAAGTCAGCTTACCAGCACAAGTGTGTATACTCCCAGTTGCAATCCAAAGCCTCGCAGGGATAAGGGTGAGGCAGCCACAACAGAAAATCCAAAAGGAAAAGGAAATCCAGCAAAGTTCGAAGGTTGCTAAATTTTATAAAAAGTTTATTTCAAGCAGATAAAATAATTTAGCTAACATAATTTGTCCAGCAGTGTATTACACTTATGAAACAAGATCAATGCCTTTCGACTTGCGTTTTATTCATGATCTGTTCATGAATAAGATCATGAATAAAACGCAATTCGAAATGCGTTGATCTTGTTTCATAAGTGTAATATAGTGCTGGACAGAATATTAGCTAAATAATTTTATCTGCTTGAGTAAAATTTAGAACATTTTTGGCAACTTTGGCTGGGTGTCTTTTTCCTTTTGGGGTAACAACTGTCTCAGTGATTGGAAATATAAGGTGAATAAAATGGAACATACTCTGATTGGGTCACATTAAACCGTGGATTATCAAAAGAGTCAGTATTGGGCCCTCTTCTTTTTAACATATTAATTAATCATCTTGTAGATGGCATACAGAGTAGAATTTTAATATTTCCCTATTATACTAAAAAGTCTGCAAGGTAAGTAACACGAGGAAAATAATTTAACATTACAGAGGGATCTGTATAAGCTGGAGGCTTGGGTTGAAAATGGAAACATAAAGCAGATAACTGTAAGGTCATGCACTTGGCAGAGGAAAAAAAATTATAATTATGTACTAGATGGTAAAACACCAAGCGAAACTCTCACTAAAAAAAGACATGGGCATATGTGTGGACCACAAACTCAATTTTAGTGACCAGTGTCAGACAGTGGCTGCCAAGGCAAATAAACTAATGGGATGCATTAAAAGAGGCATAGATGCTCATGACAAGAACATAGTTTTGCTGCTATACAAGTCACTAGTGCGATCACACTCAGAATACTGTATACAATTTTGGGATCAAAAAGGGCATGGCTGAACGAGTGAGGGTGCAGAGAAGAGCAACCAAATTATTTAGGGACTAGGTGGACGGCAATACCAAGACAGGTAATCAAAGTTGGAGTTACTCAGTTTGGATAAGAGTTCATCTTATACAATTTACAAAGACCGTATTTCCCGGCGTATAAGATGACTTTTTGACCCCTAAAAATTGTTCCAAAAGTCGGGGGTCTTCTTATACACCGGGTACGGCGTGTGCAGGGAGCGATCCTGCATTTCGGCGTGTGGTTCCCAGGGTCTGGAGGAGAGGAGACTCTCCTTCAGGCCCTGGGTGTTATGATCTGGTGGCCTAGGAGCAGCATGAGATGTACTCTGGAGAAGGTGGTACCTGCACTGACCGCAAACCCTGAACTTAGCAGCGCAACTAGAAGTAGCCGTGGGGGGTACCTAACACTCCCTAGACCCCTCGACACAGCCTAAGAACTAACTACCCCTAAAGACATAAACGGGAAAACTATTTTGCCTCAGAGAAAATCCCAAAGGATAGACAGCCCCCCCCCCCCCACAAATATTGACTGTGAAAGGAGAGGGAAATAACATACGCAGACATGAAATCAGGATTTAGCATAGGAGGCCATACTAGCTAAAAAGGAAGAATAGGACAGAGTACTATGCGGTCAGTATTAAAACACTAGAAAATATCCACCACAGAAAATACAAAACACCACATCTGACTAAAGACATGGAGGGTATATCTGCATCTCCAGAGACACAGCTAGGCTGCAAAAAATCCTTCACAGACAAAGCTGGACAAAACAAAACAAGAAAATGCACAGAACTATAAGGTCCACAGCAGGTGGACAGCAAAAACAAGGCCAGAACTTATCTTTGAAGAAATGAACAGCAGACCAGAAGAGACCAGGAATGGATGTGAATCCTCCAAAAACAATGGACAACTGGCACTGACTAAAGGATAAAGCAGGACTTAAATAACCCAGCCCAAATTGCAAAACATGGATACACCTGATAAATGCTGCGATCCAACTATCGCAGCACTACCACTCATAACCACCGGAGGGAGCCCAAGAGCAGAATTCACAACAGTACCCCCCTTGAGGAGGGGTCACCGAACCCTCACCAGAGCCCCCAGGCCGATCAGGACGAGCCAAATGAAAGGCACGAACCAAATCGTCAGCATGAACATCGGAGGCAACAACCGAAGAATTATCCTCCTGGCCATAACCCTTCCATTTGACCAGATACTGAAGCTTCTGCCTCGAAAAACGAGAATCCAAAATCTTCTCAACCACATACTCCAGCTCCCCATCAATCAACACCGGGGCTGGAAGATCAACAGAGGGAACAACGGGCACCACATACTTCCGCAACAAAGATCCATAAAACACATTATGGATGGAAAAAGAGGCTGGAAGGGCCAAACGAAAAGACACCGGATTGATAATCTCAGAACTCCTATAAGGACCAATAAACCGAGGCTTGAACTTAGGGGAAGAAACCTTCATAGGAACATGACGGGAAGACAACCAGACCAAATCCCCAACCCGAAGCCGGGAACCAACACACCGACGACGGTTAGCAAAACGCTGAGCCTCCTCCTGAGACAACACCAAATTGTCCACCACATGAGCCCAAATCCGCTGCAGCCTGTCAACCACAGAATCCACACCAGGACAATCAGAAGGCTCAACCTGCCTTGAAGAAAAACGAGGATGAAAACCAAAATTACAAAAAAAAAGGCGAAACCAAGGTAGCAGAACTAGCCCGATTATTAAGGGCAAACTCGGCCAATGGCAAGAACGCCACCCAATCATCCTGATCAGCAGACACAAGCATCTAAAATAAGTTTTCAAAGTCTGATTAGTTCGCTCGGTCTGGCCATTTGTCTGAGGATGAAATGCGGAAGAAAAAGACAAATCAATGCCCAGCCTTGCACAAAAGCCGACCGGCTCAAGAACCCCAGGGGAATTAGGAAAAAACTCCTAGAGAGGGCATCCGCCTTAACATTCTTAGTACCAGGAAGGTATGAGACCACAAAATCAAAACGGGAGAAAAACAGGGACCATCGAGCCTGTCTAGGATTCAGTCGTTTGGCAGACTCGAGGTAAATCAGATTCTTATGATCGGTCAAGACCACAATACGGTGCTTGGCCCCCTCAAGCCAATGACGCCACTCCTCAAATGCCCACTTCATAGCCAACAACTCCCGATTGCCGACATCATAATTGTGTTCCGCAGGCAAAAACTTCTGAGAAAAGAAGGCACACGGTTTCATCAAGGAACCATCAGAATTCCTCTGAGACAAAACGGCCCCTGCCCCAATCTCAGACGCGTCAACCTCAACCTGAAATGGAAGAGAAACATCCGGCTGACGCAACACAGGGGCAGAAGTAAATCGGCGTTTAAGCTCCTGAAAGGCAGAAACAGCCACAGAGAATCAATTCATCACATCAGCGCCTTTCTTCGTCAAATCGGTCAGAGGTTTAACCACACTGGAGAAGTTGGCAATGACACGACGATAAAAATTAGCAAAGCCCAAGAATTTCTGAAGGCTCTTCACAGATGTGGGCTGAATCCAATCATGAATGGCCTGTACCTTAACCTGATCCATTTCTATAGATGAGGGAGAAAAAATTAAGCCCAAAAAAGAAACCTTCTGCACTCCAAAGAGGCACTTCGACCCCTTCACAAATAAAGCATTATCACGAAGGATCTGAAATACCATCCTGACCTGTTTCACATGAGACTCCCAATCATCAGAAAAAAATCAAAATATCATCCAAATATACAACCATGAATTTATCAAGATAACTCCGAAAGAAATCATGCATGATGGACTGGAACACAGATGGGGCATTAGAGAGTCCGAATGGCATCACTAGGTATTCAAAATGGCCTTCGGGCGTATTAAATGCAGTTTTCCATTCGTCACTCTGTTTAATACGAATAAGATTATATGCCCCTCGAAGGTCAATCTTAGTAAACCAGCTAGCCCCCTTAATCCTAGCAAACAAATCAGTAAGCAAAGGCAAAGGGTATTGAAATTTGACCGTGATCTTATTTAAGAGGCGATAATCAATACACGGTCTCAAGGAGCCATCCTTCTTGGCAACAAAAAAAAAAACCTGCTCCCAATGGTGAAGAAGATGGCCGAATATGCCCCTTTTCCAAAGACTCCTTAATATAGCTCCGCATGGCGGCATGTTCTGGCACAGACAGGTTGAAAAGTCAACCCTTAGGGAACTTACAACCTGGAATCAAGTCAATAGCACAATCATAGTCCCTATGTGGTGGAAGGGAACTGGATTTAGGCTCATAGAATACATCCTGGAAATCTGACAAAAACTCAGGAATTTCAGAAGAGGGGGAAGAGGAAATTGACATCAAAGGAACGTGATCATGAACCCCCTGACAACCCCAACTAGTCACAGACATGGATTTCCAATCTAACACCGGATTATGTAGCTGTAACCATGGAAAACCCAGCACAATATCATCATGCAAATTATGCAACACCAGAAAACGACACTCTTCCTGATGGGCTGGCGCCATGCGCATGGTCAGCTGTGTCCAAAACTGAGGTTTATTTTTTAGCCAAAGGTGTAGCATCAATCCCCCTTAAAGGAATAGGGTTCTGTGTTGTGAATTCTGTGGCAGAGCTCCCTCTTGTGGTCACAAGTGGTACTTCGGCTGATTCTCTCTGTGAGCTTCCGTTGGTGGAGGAAAGTGGTACTGCGGCTTCTGAGTTTGCTTCCTCAGGTGATATGGTGAAGTCGTTAGGTGCTGCTCTGTTTAACTCCACCTAGTGCTTTGATCCTGGCCTCCAGTCAATGTTCTAGTATTGGACCTGTCTCCTCCTGGATCGTTCCTGTGGCCTGCTGCTCTGCATAGCTAAGTTATTCTTTGCTATTTGTTTGCTGTTTTTTTCTGTCCAGCTTGTCTATTTGTTTTTTCCTGCTTGCTGGAAGCTCTGGGACGCAGAGGGTCTTTTTGCCCCCTTTGCGTGGTTTTTGTAGGGTTTTGTGTTGACCGCAAAGTTATCTTTCCTATCCTCGCTCTGTTCAGAAAGTTGGGCCTCGCTTTGCTAAATCTATTTCATCTCTACGTTTGTCTTTTCATCTTAACTCACAGTCATTATATGTGGGGGCTGCCTTTTCCTTTGGGGATATTTCTCTGAGGCAAGGTAGGCTTATTTTCTAACTTCAGGCTAGCTAGTTTCTCAGGCCGTGCCGAGTTGCATAGGGAGCGTTAGGCGCAATCCACGGCTGCCTTTAGTGTGTTGGAGAGGATTAGGGATTGCGGTCAACAGAGTTCCCACGTCTCAGAGCTCGTTCTTGTTTTTTGGGTTATTGCCAGGTCACTGTATGTGCGCTGACCTCTATGTCCATTGTGGTACTGAATTACCTTTCATAACAGTACTGGAGGCCAAAAGTACTAATGATTCTCAATAGAGGGAAAAAAGAAGTTCTGAGACCATTTTTTTTTTCTTTGCACTGTGTTTTGCCTTTTTTTCCCCCTAGACATTTGGGTAGTTCAGGACACAGGTGTGGACATGGATATTCAGGGTCTGTGCTCTTCATTGGATAATCTCGTTATAAATGTACAAAAGATTCAAGATTTGGTGGTTCAGAAGCCTATGTTAGAACCAAGAATTCCTATTCCTGATTTGTTTTATGGTGATAGAGCCAAGTTTGTGAATTTCAAAAATAATTGCAAACTGTTTCTGGCCTTGAAACCTCGCTCTTCTGGTGATCCAGTTCAACAAGTGAGAATTGTTATTTCTTTTTTGCGTGGCGATCCTCAGGACTGGGCATTTTCCCTTGCGCCGGGGGATCCTGCATTAAGTAATATTGATGCGTTTTTCCTGGCGCTCGGATTGCTGTACGATGAGCCTAATTCAGTGGATCAGGCAGAGAAGAATTTGCTGGCTCTGTGTCAGGGTCAGGATGAGATAGAGGTATATTGTCAGAAATGTAGAAAGTGGTCTGTACTCACTCAGTGGAATGAAGGTGCGCTCGCGGCTATTTTCAGAAGAGGTCTCTCTGAAGCCCTTAAGGATGTCATGGTGGGATTTCCTATGCCTGCTGGTCTGAATGAGTCTATGTCTTTGGCCATTCAGATCGGTCGACGCTTGCGCGAGCGTAAATCTGTGCACCATTTGGCGGTATTACCTGAGCTTAAACCTGAGCCTATGCAGTGCGATAGGACTTTGACCAGAGTTGAACGGCAAGAACACAGACGTCTGAATGGGCTGTGTTTCTACTGTGGTGATTCCACTCATGCTATCTCTGATTGTCCTAAGCGCACTAAGCGGTTCGCTAGGTTTGCCACCATTGGTACTGTACAGTCAAAATTTCTTCTGTCCGTTACCTTGATCTGCTCTTTGTCGTCGTATTCTGTCATGGCATTTGTGGACTCAGGCGCTGCTCTGAATTTGATGGACTTGGAGTATGCTAGGCGTTGTGGGTTTTTCTTGGAGCCCTTGCAGTGTCCTGTTCCATTGAGAGGAATTGATGCTACGCCTTTGGCCAAGAATAAGCCTCAGTACTGGACCCAGCTGACCATGTGCATGGCTCCTGCACATCAGGAGGTTATTCGCTTTCTGGTGTTGCATAATCTGCATGATGTGGTCGTGTTGGGGTTGCCATGGCTACAAGTCCATAATCCAGTATTAGATTGGAAATCCATGTCTGTGTCCAGCTGTGGTTGTCAGGGGGTACATGGTGATGTCCCATTTCTGACTATTTTGTCATCCACCCCTTCTGAGGTTCCTGAGTTCTTGTCTGATTACCGGGATTTATTTGATAAGCCCAAGTCCGATACCCTACCTCCGCATAGGGATTGTGATTGTGCTATCGATTTGATTCCTGGTAGTAAATTCCCAAAAGGTCGACTGTTTAATTTATCTGTGCCTGAGCACGCCGCTATGCGGAGTTATGTGAAGGAGTCTTTGGAGAAGGGGCATATTCGCCCGTCATCGTCGCCATTAGGAGCAGGGTTCTTTTTTGTAGCCAAGAAGGATGGTTCACTGAGACCTTGTATAGATTACCGCCTTCTAAATAAGATCACGGTTACATTTCAGTACCCTTTGCCATTATTATCTGATTTGTTTGCTCGCATTAAGGGGGCTAGTTGGTTCACCAAGATAGATCTTCGTGGTGCGTATAATCTTGTGCGTATTAAGCGAGGCGATGAGTGGAAAACTGCATTAAATACGCCCGAGGGCCATTTTGAGTATCTAGTAATGCCATTCGGACTTGCCAATGCTCCATCAGTGTTTCAGTCCTTTATGCATGACATCTTCCGAGAGTACCTGGATAAATTCCTGATTGTGTACTTAGATGACATTTTGATCTTCTCGGATGATTGGGAGTCTCATGTGAAGCAGGTCAGAACGGTGTTTCAGGTCCTGCGTGCTAATTCTTTGTTTGTGAAGGGATCAAAGTGTCTCTTTGGTGTCCAGAAGGTTTCATTTTTGGGGTTCATCTTTTTCCCTTCTACTATTGAGATGGACCCTGTTAAGGTCCAAGCCATCCATAATTGGACTCAGCCGACATCTCTGAAAATCCAGAAGCGCATGAAGAGAAGGACAGCACCACAGCAATTGTGAAAAAACAGCTCCCATATTTATTCTGCCATCTGCAACGTTTCGGTCCGTGGACCTTTTTCAAGCATAGTGAAAAGACAATACAACCACCATTATATACCCTTAGGCCAAACCCATTAATTAACAAACAACCAATGGTATGGCTCCATACACCTGGAAAAAATACATCCTAGTGCAACATACATATACACATATAAAAACAGTCCCACATTGCCAGCCCCCTATATATACTAGCCGCTAACATAGTCCAACTACCTCTGATCGCTCGCTGCTATTGTATCACACTCATAAATCCCCAATAAGTCCCCTAAGTCCACAATGTAAACAAATATCACTCGCACCAATCCGGGTACTGCATCCACGATCGTCATGGCTTTGTGGGTGTGTTCAGAACAGGAGCAGTCCAATCAGCTCCTAAATCTTAGATCATGTGATCGACATATGCCCAGCATGCAGTGCTCCTCACCGCGCTAGTTCATAGGCTGCTGGTCCACATGTCAGTAGTAAACAAACACCGCCCACTCTTGTCCAATGGTGCACATTGTACTGCGCATGTCCGTGACATTATCCCTGTCCGTAGCTCATATGCGCATGTCGCAGTCCCGGACTCCAGCACAAAGTCCATATAGTCGGCAACTGCGCATGACAGAGGAATTCTCCATAGATCTCTTCATGACAGATGGCTCCAGTGAGCGGTCACATAGCGCTACAATCAGCGTGCAAAAGTACATCCAGGCTCATAGCTAGGTATAGTATTTTTTCCACTCCAGGTCCATAGTATACAACGGTATACAATATGACATTTCTCCACTGGACGCCTTATATATTTATCCCCAATATCGACTATTCCTATATTATGTGATCCATCATTTCAAATATTTACATCTTTTCATATGGGCCTGTAATGAGAGATGACATATACAGAAAAAAACAACCATCATGATAACCTAAACTCAGTCCGTATCAAACTCCTTGCAAGGACATACATAGATCACAAACACCTTTGGTACCAGGGATTCCCAGCCAGTCTCCCATGCTGGTACTTGCCTAGCCTCAAGCTGCTTAGCATTTGCGATCTGACAAGAGCAGGCACATTAACTCCATAGACGTATATATTTTTTTATCCTGGAAAAAATACATCCAAGCATAAAAAGGGGAAAAGAAGGGGAAAAAAAAATCAAAAAAAAAAAATCACAATTTATAAAAAACGGATTAAGGTAGATATCAGGCGAACAGCCACATTCTATTCAGATCAAATTGATCAAGAGGCTACATTTGTATATATAGGACAGATCTAAAAGGCAACTGTTAATGAGACCACCCCTAACAAAAATAAACAGTATATAATAGAATTAAAAACAATAATACACCGATAAGGTACCACAGAGGCCCAAAAGGACCTTACAGGAGACAACTTTGTTGATAATCAATATTTAAACCTTTTGGAGAAAGAGTATCAAGCTCATAGATCCATTTCAATTCTTTTCTCTTCAGAAGGGAAACCCGATCGACACCCCGTCTTGGCATAGGTACATCATCTATGACTCGGTATCTTAGCTGATTAACCGAGTGCCCGAACTCATGGAAGTGCCTAGGTACTGGAAGGTCAATCAAATTTGTTCTAATAGTACTTTTATGCTTTGAAATTCTCGCTTTGACCTCCATTGTGGTCTCTACTATGTAGGGGAGACAGGAATAATGTTTTACATTTTTCCAGTGAACATCCACGGAGAATGGTGGAGTCCCTCCCATGGAGCCAACTCCTAAGAGTCAGGAGGATTGTCTCGAGTGACTCTCTTATAGATTTGAGGCTTAATGAGATGTGCCAAAAATTTCTGGCGAGAGGATATCCTAAGGAGGACCTGGATACATTCAAAATTAAAGCATTGTCTAAAGCAGTGATTTTCAACCTTTTTTGAGCCGCGGCACACTTTTTATACTTAAAAAATCCCGAGGCACACCACCAACCAAAATGGCACAAAATGGTGCGTCCAGGTTTGAGATGAAAGTCTGCAGTCATTCTATGTGACTGCAGGCTTCTGAATTCTCACAGCGAAAGCACTGCACACTTTCAGGATTCTCCCTTGCCGGTGGCCAGAGTGGACGGTCATGACAGCACAAGTATGTGATTTGGATACTTCTGGCCACATTCTAACTAGACGTGTCCGGCCTCAGTCAATTCATTTTCATTGAATGAGGCCACACATGTCTAGTCAGCACGTGACCGCATGTATGTAAATCACCAACATCAGAGAATTATGATAGCAGTGCGCACTGTGAGAATTCAGAAGTCTGCAGTCACATAGTATGACTGCAGACTCATCACAACCTTGGACATCCCCTTTAATGTTCCTAACAAATAAAAATGAGAATTAGTATCACAAAAAAAACACATTTACATCCAGGTACCTGATAGATGACGTTGTTTGTGGAGTCGCCTCTTTCTTTTCATCTTCACCTTGTCCAGATGCCATGATGACTCTTCTCATCCACCGGCAGAGCTCGTTTCTGCAGACTTCCATCTTCTCCTGTCTTCTGCAGCACATCCCGACACAACACCCTTAAAGATAGCAGTGTTATTATAATGCTCCGGAATAACAATATCTGCCCTAGGCTTAGCCCCTGAGTAAAGAATTGCCCCTCACTTTATTCCCAGCACATAATATGACCCTCACTGTCCCTCTTATGGTACATGCCATCCACACTACCCTCTCTCTCTTTTCCATACTTCACACTGCCTTCTCATACGGTGTCCCTCATAGAGAGCCCAGTCTCTCTACTGTGCCCCTTCATTACACTCCTCCTACTTGGCATACTGTCTCCTCCTGGCTGTTACCCTCACACTACTCAGTATCTATTATGTATCCACTCACACTTTCATCCCCCCATACTGTCTGCACACATTTCTAATAGCCTCTTCCTGTACATCCCCCCCCTGCTAACATACCCCTTTGCTCTCTCCATATTTCCTCCTCACACATTCCCCCCTCACACATTCCCCCGACTCCCCATACTGTCCTCACACATCCCATCACCGTTGCTCCCAGTACTGTCAGCACACATTTTTCCCCTCGCTACTGTGTCCACCCCCATCTCCCCACTCACCCCCACAGAATATATCCACTGCCCTTCCGATAGAATAAATCCATCCCCTTCCACAGAATAAATGCACCCTGCCCCACACATGCTAAATAAATTCCAGCCCCCCCCACGTACACACTGAATAAATCCCCCCCACACACTGAATAAATCCCCCCCACACACTGAATAAATCCCCCCACTCACTGAATAAATCCCCCCCACACACTGAATAAATCCCCCCACACACTGAATAAATCCCCCCACACACTGAATAAATCCCCCCCACACACTGAATAAATCCCCCCCACACACTGAATAAATCCCCCCACTCACTGAATAAATCCCCCCCCACGCACTGAATAAATCCCCCCACACACTGAATAAATCCCCCCACACACTGAATAAATCCCCCCACACACTGAATAAATCCCCCCCACACACTGAATAAATCCCCCCACACACTGAATAAATCCCCCCCCACACTGAATAATTCCCCCCCACACACTGAATAAATCCCCCCACACTTAATAAATCCCCCCCCACACTGAATAAATCCCCCCACACACTTAATAAATCCCCCCACACACTTAATAAATCCCCCCACACACTTAATAAATCCCCCCACACACTTAATAAACCCCCCCACATACTCCCCATAAACCCACCCCACGCTGAATCTTCGGTGTCTTCAGCTCCACAGCACAGGAGCACTTACCACCAAGTCTCTTCTTTCTCCTGCGCGCCGGATAGTGACGCCAGCAGCGTGATCACATGACTTGATCACGCTGCTGGCGTCGCTCTGACCCAGCGGTCAGAGCCTCAATTGTACTCGCAGCTGTTAGATGTCTGCGAGTACAATTGATCTCCGGGAGCCGGCGCGCTGCAGCTTCTCTGTGCCGGCTGTCAGCTTGACAGTCGGCACAGAGAACAGCTGACTCCCGTTCCCCCGCGGCACACCCGACCATGTGTCGCGGCACACTAGTGTGCCGCGGCACACTGGTTGAAAAACACTGGTCTAAAGGAAGAAATGAGCTCCTTACTCCCAAGGTTGCTATAGAATCTAATAAGAGGATACCATTTGTGACAGCATTTAATGGTTTGAGTGGCCAGATCTCGGATGTGATTCGAAGGCACTGGTCACTTCTGGGGAGGGGACATGACAATGTGAGTGAGTTTCAGTCGCCCCCATGATTCTCATATAGGAGAAATAGAAATCTGAAGGACGAGCTGGTGGTGTCTGATGTGGGCAGCTCAAGGAGGGATCCGCAGACTACTTTAAGCCGTCCGAGCCTGGGTAATTTTCCCTGTCTCGGATGTGCAAACTGCAATAATTTAATTAAAGGGGCATGTTTTTATCATCCCCACACTGGAAAAAAGTATATGATACGGAAACGGTATACATGCAGAAGTAGTTTTGTGGTCTACATCCTTAGCTGCCCGTGTGGTCTCTACTATGTAGGGGAGACCACAATGGAGGTCAAAGCGAGAATTTCAAAGCATAAAAGTACTATTAGAACAAATTTGATTGACCTTCCAGTACCTAGGCACTTCCATGAGTTCGGGCACTCGGTTAATCAGCTAAGATACCGAGTCATAGATGATGTACCTATGCCAAGACGGGGTGTCGATCGGGTTTCCCTTCTGAAGAGAAAAGAATTGAAATGGATCTATGAGCTTGATACTCTTTCTCCAAAAGGTTTAAATATTGATTATCAACAAAGTTGTCTCCTGTAAGGTCCTTTTGGGCCTCTGTGGTACCTTATCGGTGTATTATTGTTTTTAATTCTATTATATACTGTTTATTTTTGTTAGGGGTGGTCTCATTAACAGTTGCCTTTTAGATCTGTCCTATATATACAAATGTAGCCTGTTGATCAATTTGATCTGAATAGAATGTGGCTGTTCGCCTGATATCTACCTTAATCCGTTTTTTATAAATTGTGTTTTTTTTTTTTTCCCCTTCTTTTCCCCTTTTTATGCTTGGATGTATTTTTTCCAGGATAAAAAAATATATACGTCTATGGAGTTAATGTGCCTGCTCTCGTCAGATCGCAAATGCTAAGCAGCTTGAGGCTAGGCAAGTACCAGCATGGGAGACTGGCTGGGAATCCCTGGTACCAAAGGTGTTTGTGATCTATGTATGTCCTTGCAAGGAGTTTGATACGGACTGAGTTTAGGTTATCATGATGGTTGTTTTTTTCTGTATATGTCATCTCTCATTACAGGCCCATATGAAAAGATGTAAATATTTGAAATGATGGATCACATAATATAGGAATAGTCGATATTGGGGATAAATATATAAGGCGTCCAGTGGAGAAATGTCATATTGTATACCGTTGTATACTATGGACCTGGAGTGGAAAAAATACTATACCTAGCTATGAGCCTGGATGTACTTTTGCGCGCTGATTGTAGCGCTATGTGACCGCTCACTGGAGCCATCTGTCATGAAGAGATCTATGGAGAATTCCTCTGTCATGCGCAGTTGCCGACTATATGGACTTTGTGCTGGAGTCCGGGACTGCGACATGCGCATATGAGCTACGGACAGGGATAATGTCACGGACATGCGCAGTACAATGTGCACCATTGGACAAGAGTGGGCGGTGTTTGTTTACTACTGACATGTGGACCAGCAGCCTATGAACTAGCGCGGTGAGGAGCGCTGCATGCTGGGCATATGTCGATCACATGATCTAAGATTTAGGAGCTGATTGGACTGCTCCTGTTCTGAACACGCCCACAAAGCCATGACGATCGTGGATGCAGTACCCGGATTGGTGCGAGTGATATTTGTTTACATTGTGGACTTAGGGGACTTATTGGGGATTTATGAGTGCGATACAATAGCGGCGAGCGATCAGAGGTAGTTGGACTATGCTAGCGGCTAGTATATATAGGGGGCTGGCAATGTGGGACTGTTTTTATATGTGTATATGTATGTTGCACTAGGATGTATTTTTTCCAGGTGTATGGAGCCATACCATTGGTTGTTAGTTAATTAATGGGTTTGGCCTAAGGGTATATAATGGTGGCTGTATTGTCTTTTCACTATGCTTGAAAAAGGTCCACGGACCGAAACGTTGCAGATGGCAGAATAAATATGGGAGCTGTTTTTTCACAATTGCTGTGGTGCTGTCCTTCTCTTCATGCGCTTCTGGATTTACCTACTGGGATGGATCCCCTGGTGAGGACATGCACTCTGCTGTCCATAGAGACATTGCCATTATAGGGTGCGGCTTTACTATTAATATTTGATACTTGACATCTCTGAAAAGTCTGCAAAAGTTCCTGGGCTTTGCTCATTTTTATCGTCGCTTCATCTGCAATTTTTCTAGTATTGCTAAACCATTGACCGATTTGACCAAGAAAGGTGCTGATGTGGTCAATTGGTCTTCTGCTGCTGTGGAAGCTTTTCAAGAGTTGAAGCGTCGTTTTTCTTCTGCCCCTGTGTTGTGTCAACCAGATGTTTCGCTTCCGTTCCAGGTCGAGGTTGATGCTTCTGAGATTGGAGCAGGGGCTGTTTTATCGCAGAGAAGTTCTGATTGCTCGGTGATGAAACCATGCGCCTTCTTTTCCAGGAAGTTTTCGCCTGCTGAGCGAAATTATGATGTGGGCAATCGAGAGTTGCTGGCCATGAAGTGAGTCTGCCAAGCGGTTGAATCCTAGACAAGCTCGTTGGTCGTTGTTTTTTGCCCGTTTTGACTTTGTGATTTCATATCTTCCGGGCTCTAAAAATGTGAAGGCAGATGCTCTGTCTAGGAGTTTTGTGCCCGACTCTCCGGGTGTATCTGAGCCGGCGGGTATCCTCAAAGAGGGAGTAATTGTGTCTGCCATCTCCCCTGATTTGCGGCGGGTGCTGCAAAAATTTCAGGCTGATAAACCTGATCGTTGCCCAGCGGAGAAACTGTTTGTCCCTGATAGGTGGACGAATAAAGTTATCTCTGAGGTTCATTGTTCGGTGTTGGCTGGTCATCCTGGAATCTTTGGTACCAGAGAGTTAGTGGCTAGATCATTTTGGTGGCCATCTCTGTCGCGGGATGTGCGTACTTTTGTGCAGTCCTGTGGGATTTGTGCTCGGGCTAAGCCCTGCTGTTCTCGTGCCAGTGGGTTGCTTTTGCCCTTGCCGGTCCCGAAGAGACCTTGGACACATATCTCTATGGATTTTATTTCAGATCTTCCCGTCTCTCAAAAGATGTCAGTCATTTGGGTGGTCTGTGATCGCTTCTCTAAGATGGTCCATTTGGTACCCTTGTCTAAATTGCCTTCCTCTTCTGATTTGGTGCCATTGTTTTTCCAGCATGTGGTTCGTTTACATGGCATTCCAGAGAATATCGTTTCTGACAGAGGTTCCCAGTTTGTTTCGAGGTTTTGGCGAGCCTTTTGTGGTAGGATGGGCATTGACTTGTCTTTTTCCTCGGCTTTCCATCCTCAGACTAATGGCCAGACCGAACGAACCAATCAGACCTTGGAAACATATCTGAGATGCTTTGTTTCTGCTGATCAGGATGACTGGGTGTCCTTTTTGCCTTTGGCTGAGTTCGCCCTTAATAATCGGGCCAGCTCGGCTACCTTGGTTTCACCGTTTTTCTGCAACTCTGGGTTCCATCCTCGTTTCTCTTCAGGGCAGGTTGAGTCTTCGGACTGTCCTGGTGTGGATACTGTGGTGGACAGGTTGCAGCAGATTTGGACTCATGTAGTGGACAATTTGACCTTGTGCCAGGAGAAGGCTCAACGTTTCGCTAATCGCAGACGCTGTGTGGGTCCCCGACTTCGGGTTGGGGACTTGGTTTGGTTATCTTCTCGTCATATTCCTATGAAGGTTTCCTCTCCTAAGTTTAAACCTCGTTTTATTGGTCCGTATAGGATTTCTGAGGTTCTTAATCCTGTGTCTTTTCGTCTGACCCTTCCAGATTCTTTTTCCATACATAACGTATTCCATAGGTCATTGTTGCGGAGATACGTGGCACCTATGGTTCCATCTGTTGATCCTCCTGCCCCGGTTTTGGTGGAGGGGGAGTTGGAGTATATTGTGGAGAAGATTTTGGATTCTCGTGTTTCTAGACGGAAACTCCAGTATCTGGTTAAGTGGAAGGGTTATGCTCAGGAAGATAATTCCTGGGTCTTTGCCTCTGATGTCCATGCTCCCGATCTTGTTCGTGCCTTTCATATGGCTCATCCTGGTCGTCCTGGGAGCTCTGGTGAGGGTTCGGTGACCCCTCCTCAAGGGGGGGGTACTGTTGTGAATTCTGTGGCAGAGCTCCCTCTTGTGGTCACAAGTGGTACTTCGGCTGATTCCCTCTGTGAGCTTCCGTTGGTGGAGGAAAGTGGTACTGCGGCTTCTGAGTTTGCTTCCTCAGGTGATATGGTGAAGTCGTTAGGTGCTGCTCTATTTAACTCCACCTAGTGCTTTGATCCTGGCCTCCAGTCAATGTTCTAGTATTGGACCTGTCTCCTCCTGGATCGTTCCTGTGGCCTGCTGCTCTGCATAGCTAAGTTATTCTTTGCTATTTGTTTGCTGTTTTTTTCTGTCCAGCTTGTCTATTTGTTTTTTCCTGCTTGCTGGAAGCTCTGGGACGCAGAGGGTCTTTTTGCCCCCTTTGCGTGGTTTTTGTAGGGTTTTGTGTTGACCGCAAAGTTACCTTTCCTATCCTCGCTCTGTTCAGAAAGTTGGGCCTCGCTTTGCTAAATCTATTTCATCTCTACGTTTGTCTTTTCATCTTAACTCACAGTCATTATATGTGGGGGCTGCCTTTTCCTTTGGGGATATTTCTCTGAGGCAAGGTAGGCTTATTTTCTATCTTCAGGCTAGCTAGTTTCTCAGGCCGTGCCGAGTTGCATAGGGAGCGTTAGGCACAATCCACGGCTTCCTTTAGTGTGTTGGAGAGGATTAGGGATTGCGGTCAACAGAGTTCCCACGTCTCAGAGCTCGTTCTTGTTTTTTGGGTTATTGCCAGGTCACTGTATGTGTGCTGACCTCTATGTCCATTGTGGTACTGAATTACCTTTCATAACAGTTCTGCAAAGGCTGCAAGGGGAAACCACAACGTCTGGCAAATTCTAAGTCCATTAAATTCAGAGCGGCGCCTGAATCCACAAATGCCATGACAGAAAATGACGATAATGAGCAGATCAAGGTCACAGATAACAGAAATTTTGGTTGTACAGTACTGATGGTAACAGAACTAGCGATTCTCTTTGTACGCTTAGGGCAATCAGAAATAACATGAGCAGAATAGCCGCAGAAAAAACACAACCTATTATGATGCCTAAATCCTTGTCGTTCAGCTCTAGACAAAATCCTATCACACTGCATAGGCTCAGGGCTCCTCTCGGAGGACAACGCCACAGTGTGCACAACTCTGCGCTCGCGCAAGTGCCGATCAATCTGAATGGCCAGAGACATAGAATCACTCAGACCAGCAGGCGTGGGGAACCCCACCATAACATCTTTAACGGATTCAGAAAGACCCTTTCTGAAAATTGCCGCCAAGGCATCCTCATTCCATTTAGTCAGTACAGACCATTTTCTAAATTTCTGGCAATATGATTCTTCCGCTTCTTGACCCTGACACAGGGCCAACAAGATCTTCTCAGCTTGATCCACAGAATTAGGCTCATCATACAATAACCCCAATGCTTGAAAGAAAGAATCAACATTACGCAAAGCAGGATTGCCAGATTCCAGGGAAAATGCCCAATCCTGTGGGTCACCACGCAGCAAGGATATGATTTTAACCTGCTGAATGGGATCACCAGAAGAACGGGGTCTCAATGCAAAAAACAGTTTACAATTATTTTTGAAACTCAAAAATTTGGATCTGTCACCAAAAAATAAATCAGGAGTGGGAATCTTAGGTTCTAAGGCAGAAGTCTGAATAATAAAATCTGAAATACCCTGTACCCTAGCAGCAAGCTGATCCACCCGAGAAACTAACTCCTGAACATTCATGTTATTACTAAGTTCTGTAGCCACCCAGAGATTAAGAGGGAAGAGAACACAAAATAGACTGGAGAAAAAAAAATGGCTCAAGAGCTTCCTTCCCTTCTTCTGAGATGCATTTAACTCATTGTTGGCCAGTTGTACTGCTATGATCTGGTGGCCTAGGAGCAGCATGAAACGTACTCTGGAGAAGGTGGTACCTGTACTGACCACAAACCCTGAACTTAGCACCGCAACTAGAAGTAGCCGTGGGATGTACCTAACACTCCCTAGACCCCTCGACACAGCCTAAGATCTAACTACCCCTAAAGACAGAAACGGAAAAACTATCTTGCCTCAGAGAAAATCCCAAAGGATAGACAGCCTACCCCCCCACAAATATTGACTGTGAAAGGAGAGGGAAATAACATACGCAGACATGAAATCAGGATTTAGCATAGGAGGCCATACTAGCTAAAAAGGAAGAATAGGACAGAGTACTATGCGGTCAGTATTAAAACACTAGAAAATATCCACCACAGAAAATACAAAACACCACATCTGACTAAAGACATGGAGGGTATATCTGCATCTCCAGAGACACAGCTAGGCTGCAAAAAATCCTTCACAGACAAAGCTGGACAAAACAAAACAAGAAAATGCACAGAACTATAAGGTCCACAGCAGGTGGACAGCAAAAACAAGGCCAGAACTTATCTTTGAAGAAATGAACAGCAGACCAGGAGAGACCAGGAATGGATGTGAATCCTCCAAAAACAATGGACAACTGGCACTGACTAAAGGATAAAGCAGGACTTAAGTAGCCCAGCCCAAATTGCAAAAAATGGATACACCTGATAAATGCTGCGATCCAACCACAGCAGCACTACCACTCATAACCACCGGAGGGAGCCCAAGAGCAGAATTCACAACACCTGGGATCCGTATTCATGTAAAAAATAAAGAATAAAAATAAAAAACATGGATATACTCACCCTCGGACGGGCCCTGGATCACAACGCTGCAAGCGTCTCCCTTTGTTCCTTAAAATGCGGTGAGTGAAGGACCTTCAACGACGTCGCGGTCACATGAGCGGTCAGGTGAGTGGTTAGATTTTTACCTGGTGCAGTATAAACGGTAAGGTCCTCAGTTCCCTTTGGTCGATCTTTATACAGGTCCAAATGTGGAAGAATGCGGCTTCAGTGGAGTTTATTTCTTCTTCCGCTTTCCCGTGAGCGGGCTCTAGTCAGTGCCCCGGCCGGCGGCAATCAGCCATGTGCTCGCCCACTACGAACAGCGACTGAGCGCTGTTGTATAGCTCTCGGTTCTCTGCCTCTGCAGGACCTTGCGTGACGTCACGGTCACGTGATTACTCACGTGACTTGCTATGGATAGCGTCGTGGACCAATTTCCTACGCGTTTCGGAATAGGACGTAGTCCTTCATCAGGGATGGTCCGTTCTGGATGTTCTCGACCTATATAGCCCGCATTAGTCATGTGTCCACATCATATATTGAAAGCAAATAGCTCAATCTCACTATTCAAGCCCTTCGGTGCTAAAGTGTCCAATTGAAATATCATTTTTGTTTCCTCCCTGGACATCTGCTGGACATAATTTCCTCTCCGCCAGCTTTTACTAACGATTTTGAGGCCTGTAATTAAAGTACCACCAATTGCGCCGTTGTGATGAGTGCAAAAGTGTTTTGACAGCGGATGGCCTTGGAATTTTTTATTAATATTCCTCAAATGCTCATTAATCCTTACTTGCAACGGTCATGTATAACTTGTTGCAGGGGCATTTTATAGAATAAATAACCCCTGTCGTATTGCAAGATATACAATCTTTTATTTGCCATTCCGTGCTTCCGTTAATGAGCGAAAGTTGTTTTTTTGTTTTTAGTAATTTACACTATTTGCACTTCATACAGGGATAGAACCCATGACCTCTGGACATATGGGGCTATTTATTTGCACCATGGATGTGTGGAACCGTAGGGGCTATTGTATTTCCCAAATTATTGGCCTTTCTGTAAATAAACAGAGGGTGCTCAGGAAGTTTATCCCCCATAATTTTGTCTTCTTTGAGAATGTCCCAGTGTCTTTTTACTATCTTCCTAAGAAGATAAGTATTCGCATTATATTGTGTAATAATGGGGACTGTTTCTAAAGGTGACTGTTTCTCACTTTTTTCTTTTATTTGAAGTAATTCCGATCTGGGTATCTCTTCCACTGCGTTTTTTGCCAAAGATAGGGAGCACGGAGAATAGCCTTTTTTAATAAATTTGTTGGTGAGAAATTCTGCTTCTTGATTAAAGTCATGGGCTTGAGAGCAGTTTCTATGTGCCCTAATTAGCTGACTCTTGGGCACATTCAATAGCCAGCTAGGAAGATGGCAACTGTCTAGCGAGATGTAATTATTCGTGTCCGTGGGTTTGTGGAAAGTTTTGGTATGATTTTTCCCATTACTAATAAAAATGTTGAGATCTAGAAAATTAATAGATTTGGTACTGGTGGTTCCAGAAAAATTTTAAAAATATGAATTTTTATTTAAATTAGTAATAAAATCTGATAATTTGGGCCACCAGTCCAGATAAAAACAATATCATCAATAAATCTTTGCCAGAGTACCAGGTTCGCATCAAGATGCCCCCCATCATAGATGGTATGATGTTCCCATCTACCCACGTACAAATTAGCATAACTTGGCGCGAACCTGGTACCCATAGCAGTACCCCACTCCTGGGAGTAGTAGTTCGCTTCCTATTTAAAATAATTATGAGTCAATATAAAATGCATACATTCTAAGATAAAAGAGACCTGTTCTTTTGGAAGAATTCCCTGTTGTTCCATAAAAAATGTTGCCGCCTCACACCCTTTCTCATGTTGAATGACGGTATACAAAGAGGTAATGTCCAATGTACCCATGATATAATGCTCTTTCCATTCTATCTCATCCATAATTCTTAAAATGTGTGTACTATCTTTCAGGTAAGATTGAAGTCTCTGAACCAATTTTTGTAGATGACAGTCTACATATTTTGACATATTTGCTGTCAAACAACCTATACCTGATATGATAAGTCTCCCGGGGGGGTTAGTTTGATTTTTATGAATTTTGAGGAGATAATAGAAGTATGGTATCCTTGGATGTTCCGTATTGATAAAAGTGAACTCTTGTTTATTAAGGATACCTTGTTCCAGACCTCTTCTAGTCAAATCCTTCAATTCTTGGATATATTTATTTGTCGGGTCTCTTGGTAAGAGGCTATAGGTCTGTTGATCACCAAGTAAGCGTAGGGATTCTCTGGCATAGTCTTCCGAGTTTAGAACGACTATGCTTCCCCCTTTATCGGCTGGTCTAATTGTTATTGCCTTGAATTTGTTTTAAAGCCTTACATTCATTATTTGTCAGGTTATTCCTAAAATTTGAGCACCTCTTATTGGAAATTTTTCTAATGTCTCGTATGACGTTCTTTTGGAATGCCTCGAAAGATTCAGAGTACTCATGAACTGGATTAAAATTAGATTTAACCCTTAATGAAGTATGTACAAAGGGGTCCGCCTGAAAAGAAGGAGGACTGGTAACACTATTAGTTGTATCTTTAGTTTTTAGGAAGTGTTTTTTAATGGCTAGTTGCCTCATAAATAATTTAATGCCAATGAAGGCCTGGAATTTGTCAAACTTCGGTAAATTTAGGTAAAGTGTTATGTCTGCTAATGAAAGGTGTAATGAAGGCAATCCAGAGACACAGTGTGCCTAGCAATCAGAGCGCACACAGTGATCTGACAAATACCCAAAAATACAAGAACGAGCTCTGAGACGTGGAAACTCTGTAGACTGCACACCTGATCCTATCCTAAACACAACTAAAAGTGGCTGTGGATTGCGCCTAACCACTACCTATGCAACTCGGCACAGCCTAAGAAACTAGCTAGCCTGAAGATAGAAAAATAGGCCTGACTTGCCCCCAGAGAAATACCCCAAAGGAAAAGGCAGCCCCCCACATATAATGACTGTGAGTAAGATGAAAAGACAAAACGTAGGGATGAAATAGATTCAGCAAAGTGGGGCCCGATATTCTTAGACAGAGCGAGGACAGTAAAGCGAACTTTGCAGTCTACAAAAAACCCTAAAGCGAAACCCACGCAAAGGGGGCAAAAAAGACCCACCGTGCCGGACTAACGGCACGGCGGTACACCCTTTGCGTCTCAGAGCTTCCAGCAAAACAAAGGACAAGCTGGACAGAAAAAAGGCAACAAAATAGCAAAAAAGCACTTAGCTATACAGAGCAGCAGGTCACAGGAACAATCAGGAGAAGCTCAGATCCAACACTGGAACATTGACTAGGAGCAAGGATAGCAGCATCAGGTGGAGTTAAGTAACGAAGCAGCTAATGAGCTCACCAGAACACCTGAGGAAGGAAGCTCAGAAGCTGCAGTACCACTTGTGACCACAGGAGTGAATTCAGCCACAGAATTCACAACAGTACCCCCCCCTTGAGGAGGGGTCACCGAACCCTCATCAGAGCCCCCAGGCCTACCAGGATGAGCCGCATGAAAGGCACGAACAAGATTGGGAGCATGAACATCAGAGGCAAAAACCCAGGAATTATCTTCCTGAGCATAACCCTTCCATTTAACCAGATACTGGAGTTTCCGTCTAGAAACACGAGAATCCAAAATCTTCTCCACAATATACTCCAATTCCCCCTCCACCAAAACCGGGGCAGGAGGCTCAACAGATGGAACCATAGGTGCCACGTATCTCCGCAACAATGACCTATGGAATACATTATGTATGGAAAAGGAGTCTGGGAGGGTCAGACGAAAAGACACAGGATTGAGAACCTCAGAAATCCTATATGGACCAATAAAACGAGGTTTAAATTTAGGAGAGGAAACCTTCATAGGAATATGACGAGAAGATAACCAAACCAGATCCCCAACACGAAGTCGGGGACCCACACGGCGTCTGCGATTAGCGAAAAGTTGAGCCCTCTCCTGGGACAAGGAAAATTGTCCACCACCTGAGTCCAGATCTGCTGCAACCTGTCCACCACAGAATCCACACCAGGACAGTCCGAAGACTCAACCTGTCCTGAAGAGAAACGAGGATGGAACCCAGAATTGCAGAAAAATGGAGAAACCAAGGTAGCCGAGCTGGCCCGATTATTAAGGGCGAACTCAGCCAACGGCAAAAAGGACACCCAATCATCCTGGTCTGCAGAAACAAAACATCTCAGATATGTTTCCAAGGTCTGATTGGTTCGTTCGGTCTGGCCATTAGTCTGAGGATGGAAAGCCGAGGAAAAGGACAGGTCAATGCCCATCCTACCACAAAAGGCTCGCCAGAACCTTGAAACAAACTGGGAACCTCTGTCAGAAACAATATTCTCAGGAATGCCATGCAACCGAACCACATGCTGAAAGAACAAAGGTACCAAATCAGAGGAGGAAGGCAATTTAGCCAAGGGCACCAGATGGACCATTTTAGAAAAGCGATCACAGACCACCCAAATGACTGACATCTTTTGAGAAACGGGAAGGTCAGAAATGAAATCCATCGAAATATGTGTCCAAGGCCTCTTTGGGACCGGCAAGGGCAAAAGCAACCCACTGGCACGAGAACAGGAGGGCTTAGCCCTAGCACAAATCCCACAGGACTGCACAAAAGTACGTACATCCCGTGACAGAGATGGCCACCAGAAGGATCTAGCCACTAACTCTCTGGTACCAAAGATTCCAGGATGACCAGCCAACACCGAACAATGAAGTTCAGAGATAAGTTTATTAGTCCACCTATCAGGGACGAACAGTTTCTCCGCTGGACAACGATCAGGTTTATTCGCCTGAAATTTTTGCAGCACCCGCCGCAAATCAGGGGAGATGGCAGACACAATGACTCCTTCCTTGAGGATACCCGCTGGCTCAGATAAACCCGGAGAGTCGGGCACAAAACTCCTAGACAGAGCATCCGCCTTCACATTTTTAGAGCCCGGAAGGCACGAAATCACAAAGTCGAAGCGGGCAAAAAATAACGACCAACGGGCCTGTCTAGGATTCAAGCGCTTGGCAGACTCGAGATAAGTCAAGTTCTTATGATCAGTCAATACCACCACGCGATGCTTAGC
Source organism: Ranitomeya imitator (assembly GCF_032444005.1). Taxonomy (NCBI): domain Eukaryota; kingdom Metazoa; phylum Chordata; class Amphibia; order Anura; family Dendrobatidae; genus Ranitomeya; species Ranitomeya imitator. The sequence continues at coordinate 292,612,624 of NC_091282.1, read as the reverse complement.
TCCTTCAAGCCAATGACGCCACTCCTCGAATGCCCACTTCATGGCCAGCAACTCTCGGTTGCCCACATCATAATTACGCTCAGCGGGCGAAAACTTCCTGGAAAAGAAAGCACATGGTTTCATCACTGAGCAATCAGAACCTCTCTGTGACAAAACCGCCCCTGCTCCAATCTCAGAAGCATCAACCTCAACCTGGAACGGAAGAGAAACATCTGGCTGACACAACACAGGGGCAGAACAAAAACGACGCTTCAACTCCTGAAAAGCTTCCACAGCAGCAGAAGACCAATTGACCAAATCAGCACCCTTCTTGGTCAAATCGGTCAATGGTTTGGCAATGCTAGAAAAATTACAGATGAAGCGACGATAAAAATTAGCAAAGCCCAGGAACTTTTGCAGACTTTTCAGAGATGTCGGCTGAATCCAATCCTGGATGGCTTGGACCTTAACTGGATCCATCTCGATAGTAGAAGGGGTAAAGATGAATCCCAAAAATGAAACTTTCTGCACACCGAAGAGACACTTTGATCCCTTCACAAACAAAGAGTTAGCACGCAGGACCTGAAAAACCATTCTGACCTGCTTCACATGAGACTCCCAATCATCTGAGAAGATCAAAATGTCATCCAAGTAAACAATCAGGAATTTATCCAGGTACTCACGGAAGATGTCATGCATAAAAGACTGAAACACAGATGGAGCATTGGCAAGTCCGAACGGCATCACTAGATACTCAAAATGACCCTCGGGCGTATTGAATGCAGTTTTCCATTCATCTCCTTGCCTGATTCTCACCAGATTATACGCACCACGAAGATCTATCTTAGTGAACCAACTAGCCCCCTTAATCTGAGCAAACAAGTCAGAAAACAATGGCAAGGGATACTGAAATTTAACAGTGATCTTATTAAGAAGGCGGTAATCAATACACGGTCTCAGCGAACCATCCTTCTTAGCTACAAAGAAGAACCCTGCTCCCAGTGGTGATGACGATGGGCGAATATGTCCCTTCTCTAGGGATTCCTTCACATAACTGCGCATAGCGGCGTGTTCGGGCACGGATAAATTAAATAATCGACCTTTAGGGAATTTACTACCAGGAATCAAATTGATAGCACAATCACAATCCCTATGCGGAGGTAGGGCATCGGACTTGGGCTCTTCAAATACATCCTGATAATCAGACAAGAACTCTGGGACCTCAGAAGGGGTGGATGACGAAATCGACAAAAATGGAACATCACCATGTACCCCCTGACAACCCCAGCTGGATACCGACATGGAATTCCAATCCAATACTGGATTATGGGTTTGTAGCCATGGCAACCCCAACACGACCACATCATGCAGATTATGCAACACCAGAAAGCGAATAACTTCCTGATGTGCAGGAGCCATGCACATGGTCAGCTGGGCCCAGTACTGAGGTTTATTCTTGGCCAAAGGTGTAGCATCAATTCCTCTCAATGGAATAGGACACCGCAAAGGCTCCAAGAAAAACCCACAACGTTTAGCATAATCCAAATCCATCAGATTTAGGGCAGCGCCTGAATCCACAAACGCCATGACAGAAAACGACGACAAAGAGCATATCAAGGTAATGGACAGAAGGAATTTGGACTGTACAGTACCAATGACGGCAGACCTAGCGGACCGCTTAGTGCGCTTAGGACAATCAGAAATAGCATGAGTGGAATCACCACAGTAGAAACATAGCCCATTCAGACGTCTGTATTCCTGCCGTTCCACTCTGGTCATAGTCCTATCGCACTGCATAGGCTCAGGTTTAACCTCAGGCAATACCGCCAAATGGTGCACAGATTTACGCTCGTGCAAGCATCTACCGATCTGAATGGCTAAAGACAAAGACTCATTCAAACCAGCAGGCATAGGAAATCCCACCATGACATCCTTAAGAGCCTCAGAGAGACCCTTTCTGAACAAGCTGCCAGCGCAGATTCATTCCACTGAGTGAGTACTGACCATTTCCTAAATTTCTGACAATATACTTCTATATCATCCTGACCCTGGCACAAAGCCAGCAAATTTTTCTCAGCCTGATCCACTGAATTAGGCTCATCGTACAGTAATCCGAGTACCAGGAAAAACGCATCGACACTACTCAATGCAGGGTCTCCTGGCGCAAGAGAAAATGCCCAGTCTTGAGGGTCGCCGCGCAAAAAAGAAATAATAATCAAAACCTGTTGAATAGGATTACCAGAAGAATGAGGTTTCAAGGCCAGAAATAGCTTACAATTATTTTTGAAACTTGGAAACTTAGTTCTATCTCCAAAAAACAAATCAGGAATAGGAATTCTTGGTTCTAACATAGATTTCTGATCAATAGTATCTTGAATCTTTTGTACATTTATAACGAGATTATCCATTGAAGAGCACAGACCCTGAAAATCCATGTCCACACCTGTGTCCAGAAACACCCAAATGTCTAGGGGAAAAAAAAAAAAAAATGAACACAGAGCAGAGAAAAAAAAAAAAAATGATGTCAGAACTTTTTCTTTCCCTCTATTGAGAATCATTAGTGGCTCCTAGTACTGTTATGTCTGCTAATGAAAGGTGTAATGAAGGCAATCCAGAGACACTGTGTGCCTAGCGATCAGAGCGCACACAGTGATCTGACAAATACCCAAAAATACAAGAACGAGCTCTGAGACGTGGAAACTCTGTAGACTGCACACCTGATCCTATCCTAAACACAACTAAAAGTGGCTGTGGATTGCGCCTAACCACTACCTATGCAACTCGGCACAGCCTAAGAAACTAGCTAGCCTGAAGATAGAAAAATAGGCCTGACTTGCCCCCAGAGAAATACCCCAAAGGAAAAGGCAGCCCCCCACATATAATGACTGTGAGTAAGATGAAAAGACAAAACGTAGGGATGAAATAGATTCAGCAAAGTGGGGCCCGATATTCTTAGACAGAGCGAGGACAGTAAAGCGAACTTTGCAGTCTACAAAAAACCCTAAAGCGAAACCCACGCAAAGGGGGCAAAAAAGACCCACCGTGCCGGACTAACGGCACGGCGGTACACCCTTTGCGTCTCAGAGCTTCCAGCAAAACAAAGGACAAGCTGGACAGAAAAAAGGCAACAAAATAGCAAAAAAGCACTTAGCTATACAGAGCAGCAGGTCACAGGAACAATCAGGAGAAGCTCAGATCCAACACTGGAACATTGACTAGGAGCAAGGATAGCAGCATCAGGCGGAGTTAAGTAACGAAGCAGCTAATGAGCTCACCAGAACACCTGAGGGAGGAAGCTCAGAAGCTGCAGTACCACTTGTGACCACAGGAGTGAATTCAGCCACAGAATTCACAACAGTAAAGTTTGATCAGAAGAGCGGGTGTGTATGTTTGATTTTGTTATTGTTTTTTTAAGGTTTTTTCGAATTTTTCCTAAAGGGAGTTGTCATGGGAGAATTGATTTTGTTATTTTGATGTAGGGTCTCTTGCCCACTAGTGGATGGAAACTCTACCCCATTATCCAAAATTTGAAATCTATTTTGGAATGCTTGTGATGATATGGGTGTGTATATGGATATATCATGAATTGATGGACAAGAGTCTGCTGACATGGTACTAGTATTAGGGATAATCTGTTGTTCCAGATTTTCCGATTCCTTAGTGGGATGTACTGAAAATCTGTTTTCATATGTAAAGCTGTTTGTCGTTTCATCCAGCGTTACAAATTGATTAATATTGTTGTTATTTTGTTGTTGTTGTTGATTCCCATGTTCCGTCTCAGAGCTGCAATTGTAGCTAGTGTAATTCTGTATGGGTGATCTAGATGGAACTAGGTTAGGCCAATTCGGAATTAGGTCTCTATTAAACTTGGTGCGTTTTTTCTCCAAAATTTCTTTTTCTTTTGATAGAATCCTCATCCTGATACTTGATAATTTTAAAATGTCAGGATGTTGTTCGAATGGTCTAATATCATCAAATAATTTGGAGATATTGTTTTTAAGTGTAGTTAGATGTTGCCTTCGTTTCTCAATTATGAAGGAGACTGTTCTGACCGAAAAGTCATGAAACCTAATGTCCAATTCTTTTGCTGTTGTTGGATCTCCAATGCCCCCCGATATTGGTTTATACACTGTTAGACCTTTTGGGATACAGTTAAAAGACAAATATTTTTCCAGTGTAGCAATTTCCCGAAGGTCCCTCATTTCCTTAATTAAATGGTGTTCCAGCTCTTTCAGGGATTCAATTGCTTTAGTAGCAGCCTCCCTATTATGTTTATTGGGGGTTTCCGTGTGGGACTGATGAAAAAACTTCTGTATCGTATGTATCCTTTTATTTCTATCAGAAAAAAGGTTGTTGCAATCCAATCCAAACCAAAGGGAACTGAGGACTTTAACGTTTATACTGCACCAGGTAAAAATCTAAAGTTCTTTTTTACGGACAGTTAATATTGCTCAGAGCTTTTTTTGTTATTTGGACAATGCTGTGCTCCATGGCGGAGCTATTTTAAACAAACACAAATCTATTTTTAAATAGTTTTTAAAGCCATACAAAAGGTGTAAATACTCATAGTTATTCTGGAGGTACTTAGTGGCCATAAAACTAGAGAACCCAGCGCGGATTGTTTATATATATCTGTGTATAGCTACTAATACAGAGGGGTGGCACTGTATTTGTATCCGCTGCAGGATTCAGAGTTTCTGAAGCGCTACTGGTGTGTTTAATTTTATTCCATGTATATGGATACACCTAAACAAAATGGGAATGGTTGGTGATATCAGCTTCCTGTTTGTGGCACATTAGTATATGGGAGAGGGAAATCTTTTCCAGATGGGTGGTGACCATGGTGGCCATTTTGAAGTCGGCCATTTTGGATCCAACTTTATTTTTTTCAATGGGAAGAGGGTCATGTGACACATCAAACTTATTGAGAATTTCACAAGAAAAACAATGGTCTGCTTGGTTTTAACGTAACTTTATTCTTTCATGAGTTATTTACAAGTTTATGACCACTTATAAAATGTGTTCAAAGTGCTGCCCATTGTGTTGGATTGTCAATGCAACCTTCTTCTCCCACTCTTAACACACTGATCATTTTCCCCCCAATATGGGACAATTACTATGTAGCTCATGGGGTTTCTGCATTTATTTACAGTACTAGGTTATAGGTTGTCCCCGATGGTCTTAATGCTACCATCAACCTTACACCCCGTGCAACTAGGAATCATCACTCCCCATACCAGTGGGGGGCACCGCTGCAGCGGCCCTGGGGGTACACAAGGGCTAAGTATGTAGGTAAGAACATTCTCTAGTCTAGAACAAGGGTTCCTTTAACATTATAGAAACCCCCTTTAAGGCAGAGTACTGAATAAAATATAGATGCCAAACCGGTGCACCGGAGACACCGGCAATGCTGAGAGCCAAGACACGTGACACTGAAAAACTCCAGCTATCCACATTATTGAATGGCTGCTGCACATTACAAGGATACAAGTGACAGGACACGTTCCCTCCTCCCATCACATTCCCACAGCCTCCAGCCGCCCGGCTCATGTGACGCTCTGGAACGCCACCATTATTCTGAATGGAGAGGTACCATCGAGTCGCTACCGCCGCAGTGCACTCTGGGATTGTGGAGGTCTGCGGTTGGGAGGGGCTCGGATTCCAAAGTAGAGCGGCACCGTGATAGCAGCGCCCGGTGTGCACAAGCGGAAGCTCCGAGCCTCCCGGTCAGGTGAGCGCAGCCCGGTGTTATCAGCGGCCGCCGCGCTTCTGCCCATCTGCTGAGTGCGGGGAAATGGCCGGTGACCAGCGCCTGTTATTACCAGCTGTCCTGTGTGTACAGTGTCTCATGTGTAGCGTATTGTATGTATGAGATGTGGCGGTGTCTGATGTAGAGTCTGATGTGTGCATTAGATTGTGTTTGCAGTGTGTAGTGTATATTGTGTTCATGTAGTGTACGCATCTAACTGTGTGTGCGGTGTGATGTACGTCTGCTGTGTGTGTGCGGTGTGATGTACGTCTGCTGTGTGTGCGGTGTGATGTACGTCTGCTGTGTGTGTGCGGTGTGATGTACGTCTGCTGTGTGTGTGCGGTGTGATGTACGTCTGCTGTGTGTGCGGTGTGATGTACGTCTGCTGTGTGTATGCGGTGTGATGTACGTCTGCTGTGTGTGTGCGGTGTGATGTACGTCTGCTGTGTGTATGCGGTGTGATGTACGTCTGCTGTGTGTGTGCGGTGTGATGTACGTCTGCTGTGTGTGTGCGGTGTGATGTACGTCTGCTGTGTGTGCGGTGTGATGTAGGTCTGCTGTGTGTGTGCGGTGTGATGTACGTCTGCTGTGTGTGCGGTGTGATGTACGTCTGCTGTGTGTGTGCGGTGTGATGTACGTCTGCTGTGTGTGTGCGGTGTGATGTACGTCTGCTGTGTGTGCGGTGTGATGTACGTCTGCTGTGTGTGTGCGGTGTGATGTACGTCTGCTGTGTGTGTGCGGTGTGATGTACGTCTGCTGTGTGTGTGCGGTGTGATGTACGTCTGCTGTGTGTGCGGTGTGATGTACGTCTGCTGTGTGTGCGGTGTGATGTACGTCTGCTGTGTGTGTGCGGTGTGATGTACGTCTGCTGTGTGTGTGCGGTGTGATGTACGTCTGCTGTGTGTGTGCGGTGTGATGTACGTCTGCTGTGTGTGCGGTGTGATGTAGGTCTGCTGTGTGTGTGCGGTGTGATGTACGTCTGCTGTGTGTGCGGTGTGATGTACGTCTGCTGTGTGTATGCGGTGTGATGTACGTCTGCTGTGTGTATGCGGTGTGATGTACGTCTGCTGTGTGTGTGCGGTGTGATGTACGTCTGCTGTGTGTGTGCGGTGTGATGTACGTCTGCTGTGTGTGCGGTGTGATGTACGTCTGCTGTGTGTGTGCGGTGTGATGTACGTCTGCTGTGTGTATGCGGTGTGATGTACGTCTGCTGTGTGTGTGCGGTGTGATGTACGTCTGCTGTGTGTGTGCGGTGTGATGTACGTCTGCTGTGTGTGCGGTGTGATGTACGTCTGCTGTGTGTGCGAGGTGTGATGTACGTCTGCTGTGTGTGCAGTGTGATGTACGTCTGCTGTGTGTGCAGTGTGATGTACGTCTGCTGTGTGTGCAGTGTGATGTACGTCTGCTGTGTGTGCGGTGTGATGTACGTCTGCTGTGTGTGTGCAGTGTGATGTACGTCTGCTGTGTGTATGCGGTGTGATGTACGTCTGCTGTGTGTGTGCGGTGTGATGTACGTCTGCTGTGTGTGTGCGGTGTGATGTACGTCTGCTGTGTGTGCGGTGTGATGTACGTCTGCTGTGTGTGTGCGGTGTGATGTACGTCTGCTGTGTGTATGCGGTGTGATGTACGTCTGCTGTGTGTGTGCGGTGTGATGTACGTCTGCTGTGTGTGTGCGGTGTGATGTACGTCTGCTGTGTGTGCGGTGTGATGTACGTCTGCTGTGTGTGCGAGGTGTGATGTACGTCTGCTGTGTGTGCAGTGTGATGTACGTCTGCTGTGTGTGCAGTGTGATGTACGTCTGCTGTGTGTGCAGTGTGATGTACGTCTGCTGTGTGTGCGGTGTGATGTACGTCTGCTGTGTGTGTGCAGTGTGATGTACGTCTGCTGTGTGTGTGCGGTGTGATGTACGTCTGCTGTGTGTGTGCGGTGTGATGCGCGTCTGCTGTGTGATGCGCGTCTGCCATAGGTAATGTGTGTGTTGCATGTGTTTATTGTGTCTGTTGGTATGGGTGTGCAGTATCCGTCTGCTGTGTGGGTGTGTAGGAATGAATGTGCAGTTAGCCATTTCTCATTATTATCATACATGAGAGCGAACACACGGCACCTTCTCACCAAACCTCCCTCCGTAATGATTCTGCCATTGACAATCCTCATCCTTAGAATATTTGCTGCTGGCATTTGATTATCGGGCAGTTACCTAGTGGTGATAAACATTCTCATTCTCGCTAATATCCTGAGGTCTCCACCAGGAGTGACTCTTAGTGTATGGGGTATACAGCTGCAGTCTCCACCAGGAGTGACTCTTAGTGTATGGGGTATACAGCTGCAGTCTCCACCAGGAGTGACTCTTCGTGTATGGGGTATACAGCTGCAGTCCCCACCAGGAGTGACTCTTAGTGTATGGGGTATACAGCTGCAGTCTCCACCAGGAGCGACTCTTCGTGTATGGGGTATACAGCTGCAGTCTCCACCAGGAGTGACCCTTAGTGTATGGGGTATACAGCTGCAGTCTCCACCAGGAGTGACCCTTAGTGTATGGGGTATACAGCTGCAGTCTCCACCAGGAGTGACCCTTAGTGTATGGGGTATACAGCTGCAGTCTCCACCAGGAGTGACCCTTAGTGTATGGGGTATACAGCTGCAGTCTCCACCAGGAGTGACCCTTAGTGTATGGGGTATACAGCTGCAGTCCCCACCAGGAGTGACCCTTAGTGTATGGGGTATACAGCTGCAGTCCCCACCAGGAGTGACCCTTAGTGTATGGGGTATACAGCTGCAGTCCCCACCAGGAGTGACTCTTAGTGTATGGGGTATACAGCTGCAGTCCCCACCAGGAGTGACTCTTAGTGTATGGAGTATACAGCTGCAGTCCCCACCAGGAGTGACCCTTAGTGTATGGGGTATACAGCTGCAGTCTCCACCAGGAGTGACCCTTAGTGTATGGGGTATACAGCTGCAGTCCCCACCAGGAGTGACCCTTAGTGTATGGGGTATACAGCTGCAGTCTCCACCAGGAGTGACCCTTAGTGTATGGGGTATACAGCTGCAGTCCCCACCAGGAGTGACTCTTAGTGTATGGGGTATACAGCTGCAGTCTCCACCAGGAGTGACCCTTAGTGTATGGGGTATACAGCTGCAGTCTCCACCAGGAGTGACCCTTAGTGTATGGGGTATACAGCTGCAGTCCCCACCAGGAGTGACCCTTAGTGTATGGGGTATACAGCTGCAGTCTCCACCAGGAGTGACCCTTAGTGTATGGGGTATACAGCTGCAGTCTCCACCAGGAGTGACCCTTAGTGTATGGGGTATACAGCTGCAGTCCCCACCAGGAGTGACCCTTAGTGTATGGGGTATACAGCTGCAGTCCCCACCAGGAGTGACTCTTAGTGTATGGGGTATACAGCTGCAGTCTCCACCAGGAGTGACTCTTCGTGTATGGGGTATACAGCTGCAGTCTCCACCAGGAGTGACTCTTCGTGTATGGGGTATACAGCTGCAGTCTCCACCAGGAGTGACTCTTAGTGTATGGGGTATACAGCTGCAGTCTCCACCAGGAGTGACTCTTAGTGTATGGGGTATACAGCTGCAGTCTCCACCAGGAGTGACTCTTCGTGTATGGGGTATACAGCTGCAGTCCCCACCAGGAGTGACTCTTAGTGTATGGGGTATACAGCTGCAGTCTCCACCAGGAGCGACTCTTCGTGTATGGGGTATACAGCTGCAGTCTCCACCAGGAGTGACCCTTAGTGTATGGGGTATACAGCTGCAGTCTCCACCAGGAGTGACCCTTAGTGTATGGGGTATACAGCTGCAGTCCCCACCAGGAGTGACCCTTAGTGTATGGGGTATACAGCTGCAGTCTCCACCAGGAGTGACCCTTAGTGTATGGGGTATACAGCTGCAGTCTCCACCAGGAGTGACCCTTAGTGTATGGGGTATACAGCTGCAGTCCCCACCAGGAGTGACCCTTAGTGTATGGGGTATACAGCTGCAGTCCCCACCAGGAGTGACTCTTAGTGTATGGGGTATACAGCTGCAGTCTCCACCAGGAGTGACCCTTAGTGTATGGGGTATACAGCTGCAGTCCCCACCAGGAGTGACCCTTAGTGTATGGGGTATACAGCTGCAGTCTCCACCAGGAGTGACTCTTAGTGTATGGGGTATACAGCTGCAGTCTCCACCAGGAGTGACCCTTAGTGTATGGGGTATACAGCTGCAGTCTCCACCAGGAGTGACCCTTAGTGTATGGGGTATACAGCTGCAGTCTCCACCAGGAGTGACCCTTCGTGTATGGGGTATACAGCTGCAGTCCCCACCAGGAGCGACTCTTCGTGTATGGGGTATACAGCTGCAGTCTCCACCAGGAGTGACTCTTAGTGTATGGGGTATACAGCTGCAGTCCCCACCAGGAGTGACTCTTAGTGTATGGGGTATACAGCTGCAGTCCCCACCAGGAGTGACTCTTAGTGTATGGGGTATACAGCTGCAGTCCCCACCAGGAGTGACCCTTAGTGTATGGGGTATACAGCTGCAGTCTCCACCAGGAGTGACCCTTAGTGTATGGGGTATACAGCTGCAGTCCCCACCAGGAGTGACTCTTAGTGTATGGGGTATACAGCTGCAGTCCCCACCAGGAGTGACTCTTAGTGTATGGAGTATACAGCTGCAGTCCCCACCAGGAGTGACCCTTAGTGTATGGGGTATACAGCTGCAGTCTCCACCAGGAGTGACCCTTAGTGTATGGGGTATACAGCTGCAGTCCCCACCAGGAGCGACTCTTCGTGTATGGGGTATACAGCTGCAGTCTCCACCAGGAGTGACTCTTAGTGTATGGGGTATACAGCTGCAGTCCCCACCAGGAGTGACTCTTAGTGTATGGGGTATACAGCTGCAGTCCCCACCAGGAGTGACCCTTAGTGTATGGGGTATACAGCTGCAGTCTCCACCAGGAGTGACCCTTAGTGTATGGGGTATACAGCTGCAGTCCCCACCAGGAGTGACTCTTAGTGTATGGGGTATACAGCTGCAGTCCCCACCAGGAGCGACTCTTAGTGTATGGGGTATACAGCTGCAGTCTCCACCAGGAGTGACTCTTAGTGTATGGGGTATACAGCTGCAGTCTCCACCAGGAGTGACCCTTAGTGTATGGGGTATACAGCTGCAGTCCCCACCAGGAGTGACTCTTAGTGTATGGGGTATACAGCTGCAGTCTCCACCAGGAGTGACTCTTAGTGTATGGGGTATACAGCTGCAGTCCCCACCAGGAGTGACCCTTAGTGTATGGGGTATACAGCTGCAGTCCCCACCAGGAGTGACCCTTAGTGTATGGGGTATACAGCTGCAGTCCCCACCAGGAGTGACCCTTAGTGTATGGGGTATACAGCTGCAGTCCCCACCAGGAGTGACTCTTAGTGTATGGGGTATACAGCTGCAGTCCCCACCAGGAGTGACCCTTAGTGTATGGGGTATACAGCTGCAGTCCCCACCAGGAGTGACTCTTAGTGTATGGGGTATACAGCTGCAGTCCCCACCAGGAGTGACTCTTAGTGTATGGGGTATACAGCTGCAGTCCCCCCAGGAGTGACTCTTAGTGTATGGAGTATACAGCTGCAGTCTCCACCAGGAGTGACTCTTAGTGTATGGAGTATACAGCTGCAGTCTCCACCAGGAGTGACTCTTAGTGTATGGAGTATACAGCTGCAGTCTCCACCAGGAGTGACTCTTAGTGTATGGAGTATACAGCTGCAGTCCCCACCAGGAGTGACTCTTAGTGTATGGAGTATACAGCTGCAGTCCCCACCAGGAGTGACTCTATGTACAGCTCCCCGTCCGTTTACCTCCTCCTTTTAGGAACAGACAAACTTATTTCATGCTCTTTTTTTTTTTTATTGCGGAATTAAATGTTCATGCAGAACAATTTCTTCCGTTCTTAAAAATACCTGACACTAAATGGAAACCTGAAGGAGCTCCTAATAATCAATCAAGTCCCTCTTCTTCAATTTCCATCAGCTGGTAAGCTGAGCCTTTCTGGCTATGAATTGTTCCTGTAAACCAGTGTTCCCCAAGTCCGGTCCTCAAGAGCCACCAACAGGTCATGTTTTCAGGATTTCCTTAGTATTGCACAGGTGATAATTGCATCACCTGGACAGGCAAGCATTCAATCACCTGTGCAATACTAAGGAAATCCTGAAAACATGACCTGTTGGTGGCTCGTGAGGACCGGACTTGGGGAACACTGCTGTAAACTAAGAAAGATTTGTTATGATTTATCAAAAACCAGATCTGTAACAATGCTCATGGCTCCTATAAATGGAAACCTGTTTCCTAGTGCGAACAGAACCATATGGCGTCATTAGTGGGGACCTGTTCTGATGGTATCATGTAGACGTGCTATTTACAAACATATTTGTTTTATTGTAACAATCATTATTCATTGTGATGAGCAGATCCTTCATCTGTAAAGCAGGCAGGAAATATAATTAGGGACTCTGCTGTTCTGAGACCTTTCAGGAGTTGGGCCCCACAAGGCTCCATAGTCTACTTCCTTTTGCACCCCGATTTTAATCAGCAGCACTTCTTAGAAATTCCTGAGATGCCAGTTCCCATAATTGTGCACAATCTGTTCTTATCCTAAGACTGCTGTACGTATCATGGTAGCATGCAAAGAACGGCTTCTAGGTTTCTTAATGTTCCGTATCGTATCAGAATGCCCAAATGTTCTACTGAATATACATGGGAATGGCACCTCTGCCCATTGTCTACATTTAGTTTATGGAGGGAAGTAAAATGTGTTCCCAAGAACTGTACAGCAGGAAGAAGGGTCTCTGACATTCCACAGATGCTTGTATAGCTGTAAAGACCACTCAACTTGTGAGAGCCATTCAGTAGGGAGGGATGGGGACAGTTTTAGGGGCTGTAAAAAAAGAAAAAAAAAGTCAAAATTCTAAAGAAACCACTGGCTAACAAGGTACCAAGATATATATCTTTCCTGTAAAGAAACAAATGCATCCCACTGTCATTCTGTAATCTGTATTTGCTTGTCCAGGCATTGTGGCCCATAGAGGGATGTGTGAATTTGGCCTCAGGTCTCATTAAATGAGGCATTATCACTCCTCCACCTTTTGTGATGTGAGGTATGGCACCCATTATGGGACTTATTTCAATAGAATAGGTGTTAAGAACATTTCCTTTTTTTCTTCTTCTTTTTTTGAAAGGCCACTACAAATCCTACATATAACATAGTAAACAGCAGAATAGTTTTTCTGATGATTAACATAGAAACATGAGTACCCCGTAATACATCGATGTCACTGTAATATATGAAAATTATTTAGAATTGAGAGACCTCAGTGGTTGATGCCTTTTAATGGCAACTGTAATATACGAGCACCCAATGAAGAAGGTGCAGATATCACAATCACAAACCACGATCATCACCTGCGTTAGGCGGACAGTAGTGATGAGTGAACATGCTCAGTAAGGTGTTATCTAAGCATGCTCGTGTGCTAATAGAGTACCTTCGGCATGCTCAAATACTATGTTTGAGTTGCTGAGGCTGCATTTTTTTCTTTTTTTGTTGTGCAAAGCTTTTTCTCTAATTAAGCCTCCAAAATCGAAACGCCCCACAAGCTTCCAGTGGTTGGGATGTCTGTTTTTGTTTGAGGCATTGCTGATAGGTAGGTTGAGCTATAGGGAGCATAATGTGAAGTCAGGAACTACAATCCCCATCACATCAAAAAGGAAATCTTTTGTTTATAATGTGGATTATGTTCTTGTCTCTTTTGAGAAATGGCATTTCATATGTGTGCTCACTCATAGCATACGTATAGTAGGTAGTGTTTATTTTTACATTGTCACTGTCAGGTTTTCTGGCAGTAATATCTATTAAATAACATTGAGGTACAGTGTTATCTTAGGCTACTTTCACACTGGCGTTTTTTAGCAACGCATTGCGACGCTTTGCCACACGTCACAACCGTCGTGCGATGGTTGTGCCGTGTTGTGGCGGACCGCTGGGAGCAAAAAACGTTACATGTAACGTTTTTTGCTCCTGACGGACCGCTTTTTCCGACCGCGCATGCGCGGACGGAACTCCGCCCCCACCTCCCCGCAACTCACAATGGGGCAGCGGATGCGCCGGAGAAATGCATCCGCTGCACCCGTTGTGCAGTGCGTCAAACTCTAGCGTCGGAATCTCTGCCCGACGCATTGCGACGGGGAGATTCCGACGCTAGTGTGAAAGTAGCCTAAGCTCTGTACTTCCATTATGTACATGAACTGTGGCGTCCTCGATTCTCATGAGCTGTGGCCCTTTGCCCACCTGCTTCAAGTTGCGAACTAGACGCTCATGAATGGAAGGACTCCCTGCTCAGCTTGTGATTTTATAAAAACTACTGCAGGAAAGGCAGTAAGTGTTAAACCTGCAATGATACATATGTCACTAGTATCATAGAGATAGTTCTATATCTTTATTAGTTACATCATATAAATAAAACACAAAAAAATGGTAAATCAAAAGCATAGAAGACCATACAATTGTCAGTACTGGTATAGGTGTGTGTGGTTTTCTACAGGTATAATACACCTTAATTCATATGTGTGCTCAAAAGTCAGAGACTTTATAGCAGTATTGTTAATAAATTGATGACAAATTGTGTGAATTATAATTAAACATATCACGATATAAAGTGTAAATAAATCCTACCGTTTATGAGCATTCATAAAAGGGCATAATCAAGCAGACAACATAACTACATTCAACGCACGTTTCGCTGACGCTTCATCAAGGGTTATTAAGTAACACGACTATGATGGTGGCGGTCACTATCTGTTTGAAGGCAGCTGGTGATGGGTTCTCTTTAAAACAAGCCAAAATCGTATTAAGTGAACCGGAATTAATATCTTCCTATCTGCTCATAGTGAACACTTTCTTCATGGCAAACTGTGAACTAACTGTACAAAACCCCTGTCAATGCTATGTGACTGCACTGTTGGCATGCAAATCCATGTTCTGTGTGTGCAAATACTGTTCCTGCAAAATCCTGTGTTAGCTAAGGCTACTTTCACACGTGCGTCGTTTGGCCTCCGTCGCAATGCGTCGTTTTGGGGAAAAAACGCATCCTGCAAATGTGCCCGCAGGATGCGTTTTTTCCCATATACTTGTATTGCCGGCGGATCGCGACGTATGGCCATACATATGTCGTGCACTGGATACGTCGTGTTTTGGCAGACCGTCGTCGCGAAAAAATGTTCAAGGGAACTTTTTTTCGTACGTCGCATCCGCCATTTCCTACCGCGCATGCGCGGCCGGAACTCCGCCCCCTCCTCCCTGGGATTTTACAATGGGAAGCGAATGCGTTGATAAACTGCATCCGCTGCCCACGTTGTGCCGAATTATCACAATGTCCCTCACGCCGACGCTTAGCGACGGCCGCGTACCGACGCAAGTGTGAAAAAGGGTTTTTTAATGCAGGATCCAGTGCACGACGGATGAAGCCGATGGCCATCCGTCACAATCCGTCGCTAATACAAGTCTATGGGAAAATGCAGGATCCTGCAAATTTCATTCTCAAAAATTGACGGATTGTGACGGTAGCTGAAAGACGTAAGTGTGAAAGAGGCCAAACAGGTCGAAGGTTTTCGTGTTTAAGAAAATTAATGAAAATGTCAGTTCATGGTTGTAATGTGTTTTTGTTTTGTCCCCCTCCCCTCCTGTGCTTACATGATTTATATATTGGCAGGAGAAGGGTTAATCAGTTTGGGCATCTGAAGCGATTTTGATAGGCCCCTCACCTGGCTGGGATCACACATGCGAGAAACATGACCAAGTCTCGCCTCAATACCCGGCACTGTGCGGCTCCATGTATTGCTATGCGGCTGCACGCTCCGCTCCTGAGAGACATTGGCAGTGCCGGGTATTAACATGCGAGACTCGGCCGTATTTCTCACATGTGAGATCCCGACATTATGTTCTCTTTGATTTGTTAATTGTTAGTTTTTTATTTTTTTGTTGGAGGGGGCAGTTTATTCTCCACTCCCTCAGGGATCAGGAATAACATAAGTGATGAATACGTATATCCTTATGGAATATTTCATAATCTGTCTTTTAGTTTTCACATAACACATGGTGGGGTCACCAGGCTCATGGTTACAGCTACTTATGGCCTTATCCAGACATCCATGCGTGTTCTGCATATTATAATATGTTACAATTCACATGTCCTTTTCCACTGACTGAGTGTCTGTGCAGATCTGAGAGACATGCCTGTTTTCGTCTGGTATCACGGATTAAAAGGTCCAATACACGTCTATGGTCAGAGGAAAACAAATACAGCACACGGATGGCGTCCGCGTACAGTCCGTGTGCTGTCTGTATGTAATACTGCAAAGGATAGGAGAAGCTGTCTAATTTACTGATGGTAAAAACGGACACATACGGACCAAACGTTGATGACATGCTGGTACCATTTTTTTTTCAGCATCTGTTTAAACAAAGTGTGAATGAGGCCTAAGAGCAGTAGAGTGTCATTGAGACTTTTCACCATTTATGGTTAATAATTCCATTTACGGTCTGATTTTAAAGGTATAAAATACTTTTATTTTCGGATCCTCAATCACTTCCTCTTTGTGATGGTGACATCATTGTTATTCTGACTCTTAGGTGATTCTGTATGAAGATGTTAGTCACGGTGTGATTCAGCCTAGTTAGATAACCGGACATCCTGTGCTGCACATTGTCCACGTTCCTTAGTGATATCAAAGGCGATCCCATCACTCCCATCACTCAGTCTCGAGATCAATGAAAACCTTTCCTTTCTTTGCTTTTCTGGGGCAGGTTTTAGAGGGGGAATCAAGGTTGTGAAGCAGAGAAAAAAGCAATTTGTGAAACATATTGCCCCCGATGTATGCAGCAAACATCATTTCTGTTGTGATTGGAATGGTTTGCAAGTATTAATGCCGTCAATACAAAATGAATAGTAATGGTAATGGGCAGTCGCAATGAATAACATCAATAATAGAATGCCAGTTACCATCCTACCCTATCTAACTTCTAACGAGGACTCCACTACAAAATGGCCATACAACAGTTAATTACAAGTGGCAACCAATCATCTATTGCTAATTATTTTTTCCTTTGTTTTGGCTATTTTCTTTTTTTAAAGCAACCGTCATTTTAATTTCTATTTTATAATTAGTAGACTTGAAAATTAGCAAGTTTGCAATATATCTTATTAGAGAAATCTGCTTCTTTCACCTCCTGGACTGATCATTCATTCTGAATTCATGGGTAAAATCTGTATTCAGTGATGATAGTTTTTCCCGTTACTGAGATAGGAGACGGCAGAACTGTAAGTGTCATGTCAGGAGAACTTGCAGCAGAATGTCTGTCTGTGGCTAACGCCTCCCTTTTTTACATGGCATTTTAAAAGCACCATCTGTTATCTATGTTTCACTGACAGTTACAGTTCTGTATAGACTTTTATTGGCTCCTACTGCCATCTTCTTTCTCAGTAACGGAAAACATATTTCTCACTGAAGACAGATTTTTACTTGGGAATTTAGAATTTTGAGGATGATTGATCAGTTCAGGAGGAGAAAGATTTCCCTAATGAGGGTATGTGCACACGTTGCGGATTTTGCTGCGGATCCACAGCGGATTGTCAGCAGTTTTCCATGTGTTGTACAGTACCATGTAAACTTATGGAAAACCGAATCCGCAGTGCACATGCTGCGGAAAATACCGTGCGGAAACACTGGGGTGTTTTTTCCACAGCATGTCAATTCTTTGTGCGGATTCCGCAGCGTTATACACCTGCTCCTCAATAGGAATCGGCAGGTGTAAAACCGCAGGTGAAATCCGTGGTAAATCCGCAAGTAAAACGCAGTGTTTTTTACCTGCGGATTCTTCAAAAAAAGGTGCAGAAACGATATATTGCACCCTTTTTTTATTTTCACATGCACTATTGATTATGAAAGGAAAAATGAAAACAGTGTTTTCTCATTCTAGTTATATTGGGTGTCAATTTTGAGCTCACTTCCCAGAAACTGATGGCACAGCAATCCCATTCATTGACCAGCTTGACCGATTGACAGTATTTCAGCAAGTACTGTAATTGAAAAGTGACAACCAATTTCTTCCTGATGTCAAAAAACAAACAAACAGAATACGGATTCCCTTCACTGGCCTCTTCGAAAATTTGTGTATGTTGCTCATATCAACTAATCAGAGCTTGGCTTTAATTCTTTAACTCTTCTGGGAAAATGGAAGCTGTGCTGTTATTGGTTGCTGGGGGTAACAGACGGTTGGCCTTTTAACTGTTTGTGATAAAATCTGCTCAGCATTGAGTGAGGCAGTCTATACAGTGCTGAGAGGGCGCAGAATTCTTGAAGTTTTCCATGTTATTAATGGCTATCCATCCCAGGAAAATCGTACTCGGGCAATGATGAGAAAGTTTACTTCTGGTTTCCTGGAACGAGTGCAGGAAATGAGACCAATTCCTTTTCGTTTTTTCTCCCTGTCCTCGTGCTTTCCTGCATGTGCGTAGATGTGGCTTTTGTAAGTTTCTGCGTAAAATGAGATGATTGTACACATGTCATGGAGGCGCTAATTATTACAGATGGTGTCAGAACAGGAAGAGGACAACCTAGATGACCACATAAGAACCCTACAAAGCGTGCTTAAAGGGGTGGTGAATTCTTTATGGGGACATCAGAAAAGCCAGAGCGTTGCCCCATAGGAAATGAGGAGTGGTGGTCACATTGCTGCTCCATAATGATGGGGTAATAGGTCCCCATTCTGCTGCTTGATGCGGGTCCCAGCGGTCGGACCCCACAGATCAGGAAGTCATCAGCTGACAACCACTTTACTAAACCGATACACTAAAGCCCAAGTGATGTGAGAATGTAAGCGGACCATGGACATATGGATGCAAAGCAAGTGGCTAATGTGAGCGATCATCTCACATGCCGCAATGTCATAGATAAAAAAATAAATATTGCTGTATGTTTTGGATCTGCATTGGACGCTGCTATAGGAGCCCACGATAGTCAGGTCCGTCTTACACTGTCTCCATCGCAGCAGGGAATTCCATTTTTCTGCTTTTATTACAGAACTGAAAACCTAATTCTTAACCTACATGTGAACTTTCCCATGTTGTGTATTTTGACCATCACATAATATTTTTTGCTTGCCTAGAACAATTACATTTTGGGATGGTGGCGGATCTAGAGCAGCCGTGTGTGGATCCATTACATTTAGGGAATTGGCAGATCTAGAGCAGCCGTGTGTGGATCCATTACATTTAGGGAATTGGCAGATCTAGAGCAGCTGTGTGTGGATCCATCACATTTAGGGAATTGGCAGATCTAGAGCAGCCGTGTGTGGATCCATTACATTTAGGGAATTGGCGGATCTAGAGCAGCCGTGTTTAGATCCATTACATTTAGGCATGGTGGCGGATCTAGAGCAGCCGTGTGTGGATCCATTACATTTAGGGATGGTGGCTGATCTAGAGCAGCCGTGTGTGGATCCATCACATTTAGGGAATTGGCAGATCTAGAGCAGCCGTGTGTGGATCCATCACATTTAGGGAATTGGCAGATCTAGAGCAGCCGTGTGTGGATCCATTACATTTAGGGAATTGGCGGATCTAGAGCAGCCGTGTTTAGATCCATTACATTTAGGCATGGTGGCGGATCTAGAGCAGCCGTGTGTGGATCCATTACATTTAGGGATGGTGGCGGATCTAGAGCAGCCGTGTGTGGATCCATTACATTTAGGGATGGTGGCGGATCTAGAGCAGCCGTGTGTGGATCCATTACATTTAGGGATGGTGGCGGATCTAGAGCAGCCATGTGTGGGTCCATTACATTTAGGGAATTGGCGGATCTAGGGCAGTTGTGTGTGGATCCATTACATTTAGGCATGGTGGCGGATCTAGAGCGGCCGTGTGTGGATCCATTACATTTAGGGATGGTGGCGGATCTAGAGCAGTCGTGTGTGGATCCATTATATTTAGGCATGGTGGCGGATCTAGAGCAGCTTTGTGTGGATCCAGCTCTCTGACTGGTGTGCAGCACTGTGTGGCATCCATGCTATTTAAGGCTGACCCCTGACATGATTAGACATGCTTGAAAAAGACCTTCGGGTCGAAACGTTGCTGTAACATGGCTCAATAAAGTTTGTTTTTGGAATACTACACCCGGATGGAGCACTGGTTCTTTACTAATTTATGCACTATGGGGTGCAGCACGGTCCTGTGTGGCCTGACGGTTCTTTTGAGCTGGAAACCTATTTACAATCGCCTCATGTAGAGCTCTATTCTCCGCCAAGTATCACTATTGTACCTCTTCCTTTAACCTCCCATAGGTTTGTTGCATTATTTTTCTTTGTGATGTAGGACAGGAAATTACATTAGCCAGAAGGGTCTCCTGCTGAGACTGGAATGCTTATTGATGTTGTACATAACGAGGCATTAAGTGTAGGTAAAATATGTACCCTAGAGAATACTCCAGCCCATTTTATGTTTTATGTCATGTCATTTATTGTATCTATCAGAGCCCCTTTCTCCGAGAAATTCGAGGTGTATGCGTGCGTATGCACATTGCACACAAGGACCAATGTAAGTTGACATATTGACTCACATGAGCGATCTTTTATATGGACTGATGGTCTGCGTGGAAATAAAATTGCTGCAGAGAGCAGATTATTTTGTAGGCATCATAAATAGTTATTATAAGGGACCTTCACATATAACCCTTAAAATTCATATTTATTAGTTTATATTAAAAACACCAAGAAAAAAAACAGTGCACTAAAGAAAAAAACATTTGGTGCACAACAATAATAATACATCACAATAATACAAAAAAAACACAGAAGGTCTAGGATAACCAGACCAAACTATCAGAGGTCTGAGAGAATCAAACCATACTAATCCATAAATCCAATAAACTGACACTTAATGTCTCCTCGTTTCATGACTTGTCGGAATAAGTCAATTAATCATAACGTGAAGGAGCTATTCATAATCAGGTTATGGAACAATATAAAATCCCAGGTCATACCATATGTGGCCTCTCAAGCCCTGAGATATATTCTCCCTACCTGGCAGCGGAGGTTGGCACCGTAGGTAACGAGGTTTTGGTGCTTCCGCTCCACAATGGCTGTCCCTCACTTTTACTGTATGTGCATGGTTAGACAAATGATACTGAGGGAACCGAATCCTGATAGTCATCTATATCTTCTGAGGGGAGTTTTTCCAAACAGGACAACACGTTATCATATAAAGCATAAATCACTTATCACTAGAGATTGCATCTGCCTCAATGCATTTCTCGACAAATTAAATGAAGATAATAATAACAAAGAATTTGTGTTTGCAATCATTTTCAGGAAGAAACTGAGTATTATCTGACAGAATTGTAGGGGTGTCAATACTTTTGGCCACAGCTGTATATAAAGTGCTAGTGTACATTGCATGGAGATGACTGATTAAGTAAATATGCGACAGAGATGGACTTTTTTTAAATTTGCTGCTATTGTTATGGTCTTTACAAAGGGGCATGACCTAAGGTTTCTCTTGGAGCGTGTCTTTAGGCTGCATTGCATTATTAGACCATGTTGGAGGTGCCATCATGTGGTACTTCAAAACAAGTTTTTCAGGTGTGGTCTTCTCCCTTGGTATCAATATGCCTAGCAGAGAATTACTCTAAAACATCTTGCAGTGAAGTACTGGTATGCTGTAATCAGATTCATCTGAATTTTCACTAGGGGTATGTACAGTGCACACAACATCTTTCTCTGGCAGGTGAACCCGCTGAGTTTTTCAAGAGGAAGACACTTCAGGAAATGTTGTTTTTTTTTGTGTATTTTCTTGAAGCATCTTTTTTAGCTTTTTTTGTTTCCTGTTTTTCACTGACTGATTTTTGAACGCTGGTGTTTTCCTGGACTCCCCCTTTTTCTTTTTTTTTTTTTAATTTGTACAATGAAAAAAATGCTAGCAGTTTTTCAAGCAAAAACGCTGTCAATGTGCTAAGAAGGATGCTTTTGAGCCTTCCCATTAGCTTTTATTGTAAACTATTCATAGTCTTCAGAGCAGAAGACTCCTGAAGAATGGTCAGGTCACGCCTTTACTGCTTGGCATCGTTAGAAACCTTAACCGTTTAAAAGACACCGGAACATATGAATACCAATTTGTTTTTACATTGTTCATTCTTTTGACCGTTTTCTGGGCGCTTTTTCAGGCAGATTTCGAAGCCTAAAAAGAGCTTCATGCATGGGTTTTTTCATTCTGTTTAAGCTGAGCATTATTGATGTTGTCTCCCATAGCTGTGTGCCCACTAGCTGGGCCGAGTCCTTCTCAGCCCTTATCCACATACATGTCACTTGACAAACAGTAAGGTTTTTAGTATTCGTTAGGACCATCCCAATTAGGGTCACCCTGGAGTGATGGGATGGCTTCCGCATTTTTTTGATAAAAAAACATGTTAACTAAGTACCGTCTATTATTTTCATACACTATTGCTATTTATTTGTTTACTGCAGAGTATACAATCATTATGTTTGTCTTTGGTTTCTTATAGTCAGATACAAGTATAATAAATACTATTGTGTTGGTGCCTTTTATCAGCATTGTTACAATTTCACATTCTAGAAAACTATTCATGTTGGTTTATAATGGTGTAATGGGCTTTAAAGGGAACCTGTCACCCCCAAAATCGAAGAGGAGCTAAGCCCACCAGCATCAGGGGCTTATCTACAGAATTCTGGAATGCTGTAGATAGGCCCCCGATGTATCCTGAAAGATGAGAAAAAGAGGTTAGATTATACTCACCCAGGGGCGGTCCCGCTGCGGTCCGGTCCGATGGGTGTCGCGGTCCGGTCCGGGGCCTCCCATCTTCATCAGATGACGTCCTCTTCTTGCATTCACGCTCCGGCGCAGGCGTACTTTGTCTGGCCCTGTAGAGGGCAGAGCAAAGTACTGCAGTGCGCAGGTGCCGGGAAAGGTCAGAGGCCCAGCATCTGCGCACTGCAGTACTTTGCCTCAACAGGGCAGACAAAGTGCGCCTGCGCCGCAGTGTGAAGACCAGAAGAGGGTGTCATCGTAAGAAGATGGGAGGCGCCGGACCGCGACACCCCTCGAATCAGACCGCCCCCCCCACGTGAGTATAATCTAACCTCTTTTTCTCATCTTTCAGGTTACATCGGGGGCTTAGCTACAGCATTACAGAAATATAATAAAACAATACGTATAGTCATGTAACATCAGTGCAAACCCGTCCCTTGTTGGACAGAGGTCTGATTTATATTGATGTATATTTTTATTTCTTTAGTGGGGAGGTGGCTTTTCTTATCCTTTATCTCTGACATACTGCCGACCCCACAATGTGAGAAACCCCACAGGAGCACAATATTATTATAATCTGTTGCTGAACTAGATGTTTATATCTTCAGATCTCTTTGGGGGGATTTGGAATGTATCGAGGTTCTGAAACCCATTAGAAGATTAGAAGGCCAGACTTCAGGAGAGTAAAATAATATTTTATGTACATTTTGTAATGATGGACCATTGTGGTGGTATTTTTCTTAAAGCAATGGTTTTAGGAAATATGCCTGGAGCACTTGTAGAAATGGTTGTTGTTTTTCCTATAGAAACCTTTTACAAAATTGTAATCTAAATGTAAATTGACACATTTTTATTCATTATGTCTGATGTTTTAAAGATTCTGTTCATTAAAACGTAATTCACTTGTCTTTTCTCTGTTTTGGCTGAAGAAGGGGAGCAAATATTCATATGGGGTACAGGATCACCCAAATTCAGGCATACAGGGTCCGATTAGAGTGAAGGGGCAGGGTCAGAGCACACACATTGTAAATACAGTACCCTTCACTCTACCGTAGTAGAATAGGGCTGAAGACGAGGCATAGCAGAATGAAGGTTTCTTGCTGTGTAATCTGGGACTAGAGAAGGCATGGAGCCGGAGGTCAGATTGAAGACATCCAGGCAATGAACTGGATTAACAAGAATTCTTAAGACGCCCATGAGCTTATATGCTAAATGAGGTTCTTCGATGTTATTTGAATGTTTCGGAGTCAACATATGTATATCCATCTTTACTGATCTGTACTTGCACATCTTTAGAGTTTCCTCTTCTACTGAGGCATTTTTAGGCATGTTTGTATACATTCATGTGTCTTGATCATACTCTGACAACTTGGTGTCGATGTTTGTTTCTAGGTCCCCTGCTTCAAAGTAATACAGCATGTCTCAAACTGGAGAGAAGGTTAAGGTATGTGCTGTTGTAATAGACCCATGCACCCTAAAGAGGTTTTGTGGAAGGTCCAATTTTTAACCAGTAGCTCAGAATATTTTGACTAAATAAAAGCACCCATACAATTATTTATGGCTCCTAGTTAGGAACAAAAAAAAACAATACCTCATTGCTTCCCTCTTCGGTAGTCCTCTTTCCCCCCCCCCCACTGTCACGTGCTGCATCTACAGCCTCTTGACTATAGGCCAGGACTTAAGGTACCTTCACACATAACGATATTGTTAACGATATCGTTGCTATTTGTGACGTAGCAACGATATCGTTAATGAAATCGTTATGTGTGACAGCGACCAACGATCAGGCCCCTGCTGGGAGATCGTTGGTCGCTGAATAAAGTCCAGAACTTTATTTCGTCGCTGGACTCCCTGCTGACATCGCTGGATCGGCGTGTGTGACACCGATCCAGCGATGTCTTCACTGGTAACCAGGGTAAACATCGGGTAACTAAGCGCAGGGCCGTGCTTAGTAACCCGATGTTTACCCTGGTTACCATGCTAAAAGTAAAAAAACAAACACTACATACTTACCTACCGCTGTCTGTCCTCCAGCGCTGTGCTCTGCACTCCTCCTGTACTGTCTGTGAGCCGGAAAGCAGAGCGGTGACGTCACCGCTCTGCTTTCCGGCTCACAGACAGTACAGGAGGAGAGCAGAGAAGCAGAGTGCAGCGCTGGAGGACAGACAGCGGTAGGTAAGTATGTAGTGTTTGTTTTTTTTTACTTTTAGCATGGTAACCAGGGTAAACATCGGGTTACTAAGCGCGGCCCTGCGCTTAGTTACCCGATGTTTACCCTGGTTACCGGCATCGTTGGTCGCTGGAGAGCGGTCTGTGTGACAGCTCTCCAGCGACCAAACAGCGACGCTGCAGCGATCCGGATCGTTGTCTGTATCGCTGCAGCGTCGCTTAATGTGAAGGGGCCTTTAGAGACATCCATGGGTCAGTAGTCACTGTGTTGTAGGTTGGTGTGCCAAGATGTTCTTCTTTTACAATCACCTCTGAGGCCTGGATGCGAGCAGAAGGCCTGGCCTATAGTGAAGATGCCAGCGGTGTGGCGTGGAATTTGGAGGACGAGGCAGCTGGGTGGCCTAGAGGTGGGCTTTTTTTAATTTATTCATTTTTTTCCCTCCACTTGCCGTCTCTATCCCTGTTTCAACGTGCACACAAATTTAACACAAGAACAAACCTACAGAACCTATCTAGTTCATAGCCCGGGTTACTCCCCTCACTTAGACCATCACCCCCTTCTATATTGTCTCCTACTTCCTCTTCCTGTCTCAGCACAGGAAATGGCCCTCAGCCAATCGCTGTGTGGTCAATGATTACTAAGGAGTTCCAGCTCTGCCATTTTCGGTATGTTGAGCCTCAACTAGGATGTAGAAACTAGCGGGCAACCTGGGCATGATCGGAACATAAGTGGCAGGAAATCGGGGAAGTATTTTCTATTACACCTTATTTAACCTGTGGCAGTTGTAATAGTCTATTACCACAAGTTTCAGTGGAAAGGAATGGCCCTGACATTCAATTGTCTTTTGTCAGAATTTAACAGTGGAGCACTTTATAGGTTACAAATATGCAGATCTTCTCACAATTCTCTTGTTATTTTCCTAGTTTTCAGACTCTGCCGGCTATGTGGGATTTGCAAACTTGCCCAACCAGGTTCATAGGAAATCTGTAAAGAAAGGTTTTGAGTTTACCCTTATGGTGGTTGGTAAGTTGTATAACATTTTTATAACTTTTCTCCTATTGTGACTTTTTCCTTCATTTGCTGTAATTCTGACCTAATCCTTGACCTTTTAGGCTGCTTTGTACCTACCCTGTCCAATTTTAGCATCTTTCGTGTATAATTGTAGCTATTTTAGTAGTTGAAAATTAGGGGGGGGTTAATTTTATTTGACTTTTTTCCGTTCGACAATAAGTTTTGACATCAAATCTGTCGTTATTCCTTGTTCGTTTTGTGTTAGTTTTATTGATCTACGAGTAAGGCTACACTCACACGTCTGTGCACGACGTTAAAAAACTATCAAGCGAATTTTACAAAAACGGAGCCGGCAAAATTTTTTATTTTTTTTTAATTTTTTTTTAATTTAATCCAGGGATGAAAAGAGAGAGAGAGAGAGTGACAGCGAGCTCCAGAATGGAAAATGCAGCTACGGGGCATGCTCGGTGAAAAAAAAAAAAATGGAATCGGTAGCTGGATTCACTCATTTCACCTCAGGTTCCATCCGTTTATCGCCGGAACCGTCGCTGTGTGCCTTTTCGTCGGACAGAAAAAACGTTCCTCTGTATGTTTTCTGTGGCCGCCAGAAAACTTAATTTTGGATGGATCTGGCAAAAAACGGATGAAACGTTAGGCCATCTGGCGCTAATACAACTCTATGAGAAAAAAAACGGATCTGGTGGAAGAAAAAACAGATCCGTTTTTTTCCAAAATTCGCCAGATTGTGCCTGACGGCAAAAACCTCATGTGTGAAAGTAGCCTAAGGTTTAGATATGCTGTGTAATGTATGGGCAGCATTGTTTATTAAAGGAGATGCTGAGCAGATTGCTATGTACGTTTCTGGGTAGATAATCAGGATATCTTTGACTTTATTCATTTACATCTCTACGTATCCTACAGGACTGCCCTCTGGACTTCTGACTAGAAGTCCAGTGGGCGGTCCTACTTGGTGACTCACAGCTATCTGTTTGCACACTCATACAAGGAAGGCTAGCAATCACTGATTAGGACCACCCACTGGACTCCTAACTATAGGATGAGCATAGGTTTCCATGGGTAAAATACACGTTAGGGTAGGTTCACACGAGTGTATAAATAATCGTTGGATTCGTCATCCGTGTGCAGTCTGTATACAATCCATTATTTACAGCATCTATTATCTACAGAATTGCAATGTAATGAGATTCTATACAGTGGCTACGTATAGCATCTGATTGTATTCTATTTTTTACACATTCGCAGACTTGAATGGGTGAGTCTCATCCGGTTTACGTTAGAAATTGGTACTTGCTGTGACCTTTTTTTTTCCCCCATGCAGATTCGGTCAGTGAAAAGAATTAACTCTTCTGCACTGTCCCATTGAATAACCTTGATCTGACAGCGATCTGGCCAATATGGTCGTGTGAACAATACTAAATATTTCCCTACACGGATATATATTAATCTGATGCTATGCACCGCAGATAAGGGTGCATGTAACACATAGCAGATTCTTTTTAAGTGTTCATATTGTTTCATGTTGATATAATATATGGTAACACATGTTTACGTGGATAACCCATCTTTGCTTGCAGGAGAGTCCGGATTGGGGAAATCTACGTTGATCAATAGTTTGTTCCTTACTGATCTGTATCCTGAGCGATATATACCCGGAGCCGCAGGTACTTGCTGACATTTGTCATCCTGGTTACTGCATGCACCGCTCCTCTATACTCTTACAGTTGTGCTTCTTACTAGTTTCGCCTGTGTCTTTCTGTTACTAAGTTTTCCATATATGTGCACATCCTGTATGATTCCTTGTACTAATATTTATTTTATTAGTAGTGTAAAAACTTTACCCTGTTTTGCTGGATAAGCATGAACTACAATGGCCTCCCAATGAAGTTGGGAAATGTTCCTTTTATGTAATTATTTAGTTTAGTACACAAATAAAACTTAAACATTTTGTTAAATTTTGAAATTCTTTCCATGGCTGGTAGTTTTACACTTAATAATTCCCCCTTCCCCACCCCGTGTGATTTATATGGACCCTGCAGACCCAAATGAATGAGAAATTAGAAGAGGGACAGCGCCCAGCTATATCGGGCCGCCCCATAGAGCCACAGTCCCAGGCTATAGGGTCTCGTTCTGGCTTGAGACCTTACCCACCCCCCTATTCAGGAATCTGTAAGCTGTCTTTATTTCCAGGTATTCTTGGGCCTCATTCAGACATTAGAGTTGCACTTATGTGTTCTGTCCGTCTTTTTCACGGATAGAACACGCATCCAATAGAATCTGTGGGGCTGTTCACATGTAAGTGTTTTATGCAGACCATGTCTTTGTGCGGATATCACAGACATGTCGTTTTTTTTTACTGGCATCACGAATGAAAACTACCAATACAAAACTGAGTCTGTGAATTCTGGATGGCATCAGTTATGGTCAGCAGTGTCCATCCACTCCAGATGTTAGATCAAATGAAAAGAGCTGGCGGACAACCCATTTCAAGTAAAAGTGCTTCCAAGTTTTGCTACTTTACTCTTGTTTCTGCTTGAGGCCATTTGTACATTTCTGGATCTGTATAGTTCCCTTTTGTAATATGTGTTACACTGCTCGCAGTGCAGTATAGTTAGTTGCAGATACAGCATATAACAGTAAAATTTTACCCCTTTATTTATTCGCCAGAGAAAATTGAAAGAACAGTTCAGATTGAAGCTTCCACCGTTGAGATTGAGGAGCGTGGAGTGAAACTTCGCCTAACTGTAGTAGATACTCCGGGCTACGGGGATGCTATTAACAGCCAAGATTGGTAAGTTATTATTATTATTATTATATATT
Organism: Ranitomeya imitator; assembly: GCF_032444005.1. Lineage (NCBI taxonomy): Eukaryota > Metazoa > Chordata > Amphibia > Anura > Dendrobatidae > Ranitomeya > Ranitomeya imitator. Next base: position 292,584,030 of record NC_091282.1, on the reverse strand, counting down.
ATATTATTATATTTATATATTATATATTATTATATATTATATTATTATTAAGTTGTCTCATCCTTCCATCTCAATCAGGAGATTGTCTTATTATTATTATTATTATTTATTGTTATAGCGCCATTTATTCCATGGCGCTTTACATGTGATGAGGGGTATACATAATAAAAACAAGTACAATAATCTTAAACAAGTCATAACTGGTACAGGAGGAGTGAGGACCCTGCCCGCGAAGGCTCACAATCTACAAGGGATGGGTGAGAATACAGTAGGTGAGGGCATAGCTGGTCATACAGCAGTTTGGTCGATCGGTGGTTACTGCAGGTTGTAGGCTTTAAGTTAAGGTTGAATATACATTTATTGTATGCTGCATAATGTTTTTTTAAGGTCAACCACTATCAAAATGCCAATTTAAGGCTTGCAATTGTCATAGAAGGGCCATCAACTGGTCTATAAATGTGGTATCTGGGGTCTTATTCAAGTGATTGAAGCTGAGCTGTAGTGCCAAATACTTTCTGGCCAAAAGTGGCACTATTTCTGGAATGAAAAGCAAAAAACTTTCTTACCCTGAACAACCCCCTTTAAGGATTCTTCCCAGCATGCGTGGCACATTCTGAATGTTTAACTATGCAATCAGCATATATCAAATATTCAGTCTTCATATGAAATCTTTTTACCTATTTTCTACACAATCAATGCCATTGGTAGAAGGGAGAGTCCTCTCTGGGACCTGGCCGGACGCAAAGAGCTTTTTATTTCATCTGTCCTACAACATTACGCTGGAAACAGCACAAAGCTGTATGTGTCTCAATTGGAGTAAGGGTTAAATGTGATAACTGTGGCTTGCGGTGGGTAGCGATGTGCAGGAGTCCCCCCTTTCCTTCCGTTGTCGTCTTGCCCCTACAAGAGCTCCAGCCAGATTATTGTGTTTTAAGCAGTTCTTCCTGTTGATTGTGCGCTAATTCATCTTGTTTATTCCATTGAAATGTTTCTGGCTGCCTTCCTTGGATCCTTGTGACAATGCGCAGGTCACAGACATGGACTGTAGTATAAAATCTGGAGCCGCTACGTGGATCTCTTATCGCCAGTTTTCTGCCGGAACACTTGTTGCTTTTAAACAAAGTTAAATTCATTAAATGTAATCTGATTTCAGGGCGTGGGATTTAGGCTTAGGTCCACTGGTATTTGGGAAGTAGGATTCCTGATCATCCTGTGGCCAAGATGGTGGATTATATAGCTTTATCTATGGCATTAGTGACGACAGGGAGAATAATAGTGAAGGCAGTTCTGGGTGTAAGAACTGAATTTTTACTTTTATAGGACAACCGGTGTTTGGCCTTTTTGCTTTCTATCGGACTTTTTCTGAGCTTTTTTTTTTGACATGCATACTTTCAAACCTGTGTTACGGTTGATGTTTTCTAGCTGGCTTTGATATCGTTTAAACCATTTATATCTACAGTTAGGTCCAGAAATATTTGGACGGTGGCCGACGTGTCGTGATTTGTGCCCTGCATGCCACCATTTCTGATTTAAAATGAAACAACGGAGGTGCAATTGAAGTGTAGGCTTTCAGCTTTAGTTAAAGAGGTTGAATAAAACTATCCTGTAAATCATTTAGGAATTGCAACCATTTTTCTGCAAAACCTCCTCATTTCACGGGGTCAGAAGTAATTGGACAAATTAACGTTACCATGAATAAAATGTTAATTTTTAATAATTTGTAGAGTCCTTTGCAGGCAATTGCTACTTGAAGTCTGATAGCCATGGACGTCACCGAACGCTGGGTTTCCACCTTTGTGATGTGTGCCAGGCCTTGACTGCAGCTGACTTCAGTTGCTGGTTGTTTGTGCGTCTTTCTGCCGCATGTGTTATCTCTATCATGTGAAATCCATGCTCAGTGGGGTTGAGATATTGTGATTGACTTGCCCATTGCAGAATATTCCAGTTCTTTTCTCTTAAATAAACAAAACAAAAAACTCCTGGGTTGTTTTCACAGCATGTTTTGGGTCATTGTCCATCTGTCCTGTGAAGCAGTTCAATCAATCTTGCTGCATTTTGTTGAATCTAAGCAGAAAGTTATAACCCTGTACACATCAGAATTCATTTGGCTTATTCTGTCTTCAGTCACATCATCAATAAACACTAATGACTCAGTGCCTTTGAAAGCCTTACATGCCCAGGACATCACACTGCCTCCACCGTGTTTTACAGAGGATGTGCTTTGGATCATAAGTATTTTCAAGCTTTCTTCTTCCCATCGTTCTGGTACATGTTGATCTGTTTCATCTGTCCAAATAATGCTTTTCCAGAACTGGATTGGCTTCTTTAGATGTTTTTTTGACAGTCTAATTTGGCCTTTCTATTTTTAAGGCTGATTTTTGGTTTGCACCTCGTGGAGAACTTTCTGTACTTGCTCTCATGACGTCTTCAATTTATGGTAGACTTAGGTACTGAAACACCTACTTCCTGAAAAATGTTCCTCACTTGGGTGGTTGTTGTGAAGTGTTTTTCTGTTCTCCATGGAAAGGATTGTGTGGACATTTTTTTTTTTTTTTTGCAGACAGTAGCAAACTGTTGATTTGTCTGCTCCTAACTTTTCAGCTGCCTCTTTGATGAATTTCTTCTTTATTTCAGCCTAATGGTGGTCTGTTTCTCTTTCATTGAGAGCTCCTTTGACAGCATGTTGTGGGTTCACAGCAATAGCTAACAAATGCAAATGCTACACCTGGAATCAGTTCCAAACCTTTTACCTGCTTAATTGATTATGTATTACAGAGGGAATAGCCTATGGAGCCCAATAAAGTTTTTTTGTCCAATTAATTTTGGTCTCTTTAGAAAGAGGCAGCTGCATATTAGAGTTGTAATTCCCAAACTCCCTACTCCAGGATGTGAATACCCTCAAATTAAAACGGAGAGTCTGCACTTTAAGCCCATTTTGATTATATAACTGTATCTTCAATATGTTTTGGTAAACGGCTAAAATGACCAAACTTGTGTCACTCTCCAAATATTTCTGGACTTAACTGTATATATCCATCCTTAATATTTTGTATGCCCACCTTAAGTTCTGGTTTTAATATAATAAAACAAGATGTACGTTTGCTGATTCTGACAGTCGTGTTATATGACAAGACTATCATGTATTTTCATTAATCCAAATTAGATATAACCTTTTCCTGAGATTTCCCAAGTTTTGTGAAACCTAAGCAGTAAGAATTGGTATTGACTTATAGTAAACTGTGTCAAGGCTTAGAACAGCCACATAGGCAGAAATTATTTCTATTTAAGTAATTTTCCTATTTTTATTCGGTCTCGTCTTCTTTTGGTAGTGATATCAAACCTCCTCTAGTTATTCAATAAAAACCTCCACCTCTATCAGCATTGAGGATAAGCATTGCATGGTGCGTGTTCGTTACCAAATCAGGGCGGTGATCGATTGGAGGCAGCGCTTGCGAATGTGTGATCTCCTGTCTCTCCTAAAGAGTTTTCTAAATCCCTCTTATATTGTGAATGACAGACTGTTTGTATTTTTTTTCCTTAACCCCTTCATGACCCAGCCTATTTTGACCTTAAAGACCTTGCCGTTTTTTGCAATTCTGACCAGTGTCCCTTTATGAGGTAATAACTCAGGAACGCTTCAACGGATCCTAGCGGTTCTGAGACTGTTTTTTCGTGACATATTGGGCTTCATGTTAGTGGTAAATTTAGGTCAATAAATTCTGCGTTTATTTGTGATAAAAACGGAAATTTGGTGAAAATTTTGAAAATTTCGCAATTTTCACATTTTGAATTTTTATTCTGTTAAACCAGAGAGATATGTGACACAAAATAGTTAATAAATAACATTTCCCACATGTTTACTTTACATCAGCACAATTTTGGAAACAAAATTTTTTTTTGTTAGGAAGTTATAAGGGTTAAAATTTGACCAGCGATTTGTCATTTTTACAACGAAATTTACAAAACCATTTTTTTTAGGGACCACCTCACATTTGAAGTCAGTTTGAGGGGTCTATATGGCTGAAAATACCCAAAAGTGACACCATTCTAAAAACTGCACCCCTCAAGGTACTCAAAACCACATTCAAGAAGTTTATTAACCCTTCAGGTGCTTCACAGCAGCAGAAGCAACATGGAAGGAAAAAATGAACATTTAACTTTTTAGTCACAAAAATTATCTTTTAGCAACAATTTTTTTATTTTCCCAATGGTAAAAGGAGAAACTGAACCACGAAAGTTGTTGTCCAATTTGTCCTGAGTACGCTGATACCTCATATGTGGGGGTAAACCACTGTTTGGGCGCACGGCAGGGCTTGGAAGGGAAGGAGCGCCATTTGACTTTTTGAATCAAAAATTGGCTCCACTCTTTAGCGGACACCATGTCACGTTTGGAGAGCCCCCGTGTGCCTAAAAATTGGAGCTCCCCCACAAGTGACCCCATTTTGGAAACTAGACGCCCCAAGGAACTTATCTAGATGCATAGTGAGCACTTTGAACCCCCAGGTGCTTCACAAATTAATCCGTAAAAATGAAAAAGTACTTTTTTTTCACAAAAAAATTCTTTTAGCCTCAATTTTTTCATTTTCACATGGGCAAAAGGATAAAATGGATCCTAAAATGTGTTGGGCAATTTCTCCTGAGTACACCAATACCTCACATGTGGGGGTAAACCACTGTTTGGGCACATGGTAAGGCTCGGAAGGGAAGGAGCGCCATTTGACTTTTTGAATGAAAAATTATTTCCATCGTTAGCGGACACCATGTCGCGTTTGGAGAGCTCCTGTGTGCCTAAACATTGGCGCTCCCCCACAAGTGACCCCATTTTGGAAACTAGACCCCCCAAGGAACTTATTTAGATGCCTAGTGAGCACTTTAAACCCTCAGGTGCTTCACAAATTGATCTGTAAAAATGAAAAAGTACTTTTTTTTCACAAAAAAATTCTTTTCGCCTCAATTTTTTCATTTTCACATGGGCAGTAGGGTAAAATGGATCATAAAATTTGTTGGGCAATTTCTCCCGAGTACGTCGATACCTCATATGTGGGGGTAAACCACTGTTTGGGCACTCGGCAGGGCTCGGAAGGGAAGGCGCGCCATTTGACTTTTTGAATGGAAAATTAGCTCCAATTGTTAGCGGACACCATGTCGCGTTTGGAGAGCCCCTGTGTGCCTAAACATTGGAGCTCCCCCACAAGTGACCCCATTTTGGAAACTAGACCCCCCAAGGAACTTATCTAGATGCATATTGAGCACTTTAAACCCCCAGGTGCTTCACAGAAGTTTATAACGCAGAGCCATGAAAATAAAAAATAATTTTTCTTTCCTCAAAAATGATTTTTTAGCCTGGAATTTCCTATTTTGCCAAGGATAATAGGAGAAATTGGACCCCAAATATTGTTGTCCTGTTTGTCCTGAGTACGCAGATACCCAATATGTGGGGGTAAACCACTGTTTGGGCGCACGGCAGAGCTCGGAAGGGATGGAAGGGAGCCCCTGTGTGCCTAAACATTGGAGATCCCCCAGAAATGACACCATTTTGGAAACTAGACCCCCAAAGGAACTAATCTAGATGTGTGGTGAGGACTTTGAACCCCCAAGTGCTTCACAGAAGTTTATAACGCAGAGCCATGAAAAAAATATATATATATTTTCTCAAAAATGATATTTTAGCCTGCAATTTTTTATTTTCCCAAGGGTAACAGGAGAAATTTGACCCCAAAAGTTGTTGTCCAGTTTCTCCTGAGTACGATGATACCCCATATGTGGGGGTAAATCACTGTTTGGGCACATGCCGGGGCTCGGAAGTGAAGTAGTGACGTTTTGAAATGCAGACTTTGATGGAATGCTCTGTGGGCGTCACGTTGCGTTTGCAGAGCCCCTGATGTGGCTTAACAGTAGAAACCCCCCACAAGTGACCCCATTTTGGAAACTAGACCCCGAAAGGAACTTATCTAGATGTGTGGTGAGCACTTTGAACCCCCAAGTGCTTCATAGAAGTTTATAATGCAGAGCCGTGAAAATAATAAATACGTTTTCTTTCCTCAAAAATAATTATTTAGCCCAGAATTTTTTAATTTTCCCAAGGGTAACAGGAGAAATTTGACCCCAATATTTGTTGTCCAGTTTCTCCTGAGTACGGTGATACCCCATATGTGGGGGTAAACTACTGTTTGGGCACATGCCGGGGCTTGGAATTGAAGTAGTGACGTTTTGAAATGCAGACTTTGATGGAATGCTCTGCGGGCGTCACGTTGCGTTTGCAGAGCCCCTGATGTGCCTAAACAGTAGAAACCCCCCACAAGTGACCCCATTTTGGAAACTAGACCCCGAAAGGAACTTATCTAGATGTGTGGTGAGCACTTTCAACCCCCAAGTGCTTCATAGAAGTTTATAATGCAGAGCCGTGAAAATAATAAATACGTTTTCTTTCCTCAAAAATAATTATTTAGCCCAGAATTATTTATTTTCCCAAGGGTTACAGGAGAAATTGGACCCCAAAAGTTGTTGTCCAGTTTCTCCTGAGTACGCTGATACCCCATGAGTGGGGGTAAACCACTGTTTGGGCACACGTCGGGGCTCAGAAGGGAAGTAGTGACTTTTGAAATGCAGACTTTGATGGAATGGTCTGCGGGTGTCACGTTGCGTTTGCAGAGCCCCTGGTGTGCCTAAACAGTAGAAACCCCCACAAGTGACCCCATTTTAGAAATTAGACCCCCCAAGGAACTTATCTAGATATGTGGTGAGCACTTTGAACCCCCAAGTGCTTCACAGACGTTTACAACGCAGAGCCGTGAAAATAAAAAATCATTTTTCTTTCCTCAAAAATTATGTTTTAGCAAGCATTTTTTTTGATTCGCAAGGGTAACAGGAGAAATTGGACCCCAGTAATTGTTGCGCAGTTTGTCCTGAGTATGCTGGTACCCCATATGTGGGGGTAAACCACTGTTTGGGCACACGTCAGGGCTCGGAAGTGAGGGAGCACCATTTGACTTTTTGAATACGAGATTGGCTGGAATCAATGGTGGCGCCATGTTGCGTTTGGAGACCCCTGATGTGCCTAAACAGTGGTAACCCCTCAATTCTACCTCCAACACTAACCCCAACACACCCCTAACCCTAATCCCAACTGTAGCCATAACCCTAAACACAACCCTAACCGCAACACACCCCTAACCACAACCCTAACCCCAACACACCCCTAACCATAACCACAACCCTAATTCCAACCCTAACCCTAAGGCTATGTGCCCACGTTGCGGATTCGTGTGAGATATTTTCGCACCATTTTTGAAAAATCCGCGGGTAAAAGGCACTGCGTTTTACCTGCGGATTTTCCGCGGATTTCCAGTGTTTTTTGTGCGGATTTCACCTGCGGATTCCTATTGAGGAACAGGTGTAAAACGCTGCGGAATCCGCACAAAGAATTGACATGCTGCGGAAAATACAACGCAGCGTTTCCGCGCGGTATTTTCCGCACCATGGGCACAGCGGATTTGGTTTTTCATATGTTTACATGGTACTGTAAACCTGATTGAACACTGCTGCGGATCCGCAGCCAAATCCGCACCGTGTGCACATAGCCTAATTCTAAAGGTATGTGCACACGCTGCGGAAAACGCTGCGGATCCGCAGCAGTTTCCCATGAGTTTACAGTTCAATGTAAACCTACGGGAAACAAAAATCGCTGTGCCCATGCTGCGGAAAAACTGCACGGAAACGCAGCGGTTTACATTCCGCAGCATGTCACTTCTTTGTGCGGATTCCGCAGCGGTTTTACAACTGCTCAAATAGAAAATCGCAGTTGTAAAACCGCAGTGAAATGCGCAGAAAAACCGCGGTAAATCCGCCATAAATCCGCAGCGGTTTAGCACTGCGGATTTATCAAATCCGCAGCGGAAAAATCCGCAGAGGACCAGAATACGTGTGCACATACCGAAACCCTAACCCTAGCCCTAACCCTAACCCTACCCCTAGCCCTAACCCTAACCCTAACCCTACCCCTAACCCTACCCTTACCCCTAGCCCTAACCCTAACCCTACCCCTAACCCTACCCCTAACCCTAACCCTAACCCTATTCTAACATTAGTGGAAAAAAAAAAAATATCTTTATTTTTTTATTGTCCCTACCTATGGGGGTGACAAAGGGGGGGGGGGTCATTTATTATTTTTTTTATTTTGATCACTGAGATATAATCTATCTCAGTGATCAAAATGCACTTTGGAACGAATCTGCCGGCCGGCAGATTCGGCGGGCGCACTGCGCATGCGCCCGCCATTTTGGAAGATGGTGGCGCCCAGGGAGAAGACGGACGGGACCCCGGCTGGATCGGTAAGTATGATGGGGTGGGGGGGGACCACGGGGGGGGGATCGGAGCACGGGGGGGGAATCGGAGTGCGGGAGGGGTGGAACGGAGCACGGGGGGCGTGGAACGGAGCACGGGGGGGCTGGAATGGAGCACGGGGGGTGGAACGGAGCACCGGGGGGGGGTGGATCGGAGTGCAGGGGGGGTGATTGGAGCACGGGGGGGTGATTGGAGCACGGGGGGAGCGGACAAGAGCACGGGGGGAGCGGAGCACTGGACGGAGGGGAGCCGGAGCAGTGTACCGGCCAGATCGGGGGCTGGGGGGGCAATCGGTGGGGTGGGGTGGGGGCACACTAGTATTTCCAGCCATGGCCGATGATATTGCAGCATCGGCCATGGCTGGATTGTAATATTTCACCCGTTATAATGGGTGAAATATTACAAATCGCTCTGATTGGCAGTTTCACTTTCAACAGCCAATCAGAGCGATCGTAGCCACGAGGGGGTGAAGCCACCCCCCCTGGGCTAAACTACCACTCCCCCTGTCCCTGCAGATCGGGTGAAATGGGAGTTAACCCTTTCACCCGATCTGCAGGGACGCGATCTTTCCATGACGCCGCATAGGCGTCATGGGTCGGAATGGCACCGACTTTCATGACGCCTACGTGGCGTCATGGGTCGGGAAGGGGTTAAGATTTCTAGTCTCAGGTTTCAGTTCTGTATCTATGAACATTATTCTTGTACTCTTCATGAAATTCAAAAAATGACAGTGCTGGGTGACGCTCTGCTCAGTACCCTCGCTCTCGCACTGTCTAATGGCCTGGACCTAAGTGCCGCCTTATATAATCTGACCCCTTACAGTGGACCTGTGTGGACCAAATCTCCAGCATCTATAAATGTATGCCAACCTTACCGGGGTGTTCCGCTTACAGCTTTCTGCCTCTGTTTACTAGCTGCAGTGCAGACATCATGACTATGAGCTCGGCCACAGGTGCCATCAACGCAGCCTCTGAGTTTGGTGATTTTGTGCCTTGGTCGTGACATCACAAATCTGCAACTGTTAAGTTCATCTGGTGAACGTGGCTCAACGAAGACACAAATGTCACTCTTTGCAATTCACATCCGCAGCACAGGTCACTTCATGCATTTATGTCAATCTCTGCAGCTCATGCATGGAATTTCCCTCCCGTAGCGGCGCTGCTCCAGCAATGTCGGCACAGTTTTTACCTCAGGGTGATGTGACATTGTTGTATCTCGCCAATGAGCGGACACTGTTTCGCTGCTGCCTTTACGATTTTGTCACAGCCGGCATCCCACTAACAATATTGAGAAGCTACAGCCACTCATTGGCTACAGCGGGCATATGGCACTACGTCGCGTCACCCTGCAGGAACAGCGGCGCTGCTGTTGGGGGGTGAGTATCGATTGCTTTTATTTTAGTTGGGGTCCTGATTTGATTTGTCCTGTGTGGGGACGAACTGTATTAAAACTATACATGAAATAACTCTTTTATGGTTCGGCTATGATTTTGCTGAAACCTCAGCGTTTAAGGCCCATAAAATGAAATAACAAGAACATGAGTGAAGTCATCTCCTGCTGCATGCGGTCACTTCCGGTTGTGTGTTTTCTTGGCTTCTTGTTTCACTAACGCTGGCCATTGTATCATGCGATGGGAAGCACCTGGCCTCTGAGGGCACATCCTGTGAGAACAGCGGAGTGCCTCACACACCAGAGGGAAGACGAAAGCCTGGTTATTAAGAGTATTCTAGAAGATCTAGACGCAATTACATTGCAAGCTGAGCCGCAAATGTCCCTGAGTCACTGTTGTTATTCAAAGTGAATGAAAACCTATAAAACCTCTTCGCTTCTACGTGCTAATGTTTCACAATAAATGACACGCTGCAGTGTATACACAGGAATTATTTATCAGTTACTTCTGTGAGGTTAATAATCTTTATGGCATGCTCACCTTTCAGCATCGCAGCGGATCTAGTGATCTCTGCTCCATTCGGAAGGCACAAGGACTGCTGCATCCAATCCCAGGTGGCTGGAAGAGTGTGTCATCAGGGAAATATCCGATTGTGATTGACTGCAGCGGTCCTGGTGATTTCTGAACAGAGCGGACATGCAGAGCACCTACGCTGTGTGGGTACTGAAAGGGGAGTACGCCTCAGTTAATAGAATTCAAGGATAAAAAAATGAAAATGTGTTCAAATGTTGAACAAACTCCCTTTATGGCCCCGTACACATGAAAAATTTTCTGACCCACTGATATTGGCAGGATTGGCCTATCATCTTTTGTGTTCAGACGTGCTTTCACATTGTATACAGGCACCTGATGGGGCTTACATCCGATTCCCCTCAAAACGAATTACGACTTATGCGTCAACAGGGCCATAGACTATAATGGTGCCAGCAGAGTGAACATGCGCATTGCCGTGCATCATTTTCAGGCGTAGAGGCGGACACCCAGACGTAGTAGACCGGGTGGCCCATTTTTCATTCAGCAGATGATGTAGGGCAGTTTGAATGAAAATTTTCTAGTCATCCAACCCTTTTGTCCTCCGAGAGATAAGTCCCTTCTATCATCTCTTCTGTCTCCCCACTGAAAATGCCTAAACGCTGTGTCAAGTGGACCGTTCGCCATGACATGCAGCTCATATTTAGTCTGACTCATCCGCTTCAAAATTTCCCCCAACTGTTCTGGTCTCTGACACAACATGTCTTCAGAAAAATGCTGGCTGCTACAATCCTAAATCAATCAAAGTGGTTGACTGCACTGAGAAATAAATTTCTCTGGCAGATCTTGTATATTAATGTGAATATATAACCAAAAAGATGGAGAAAAAAATAAGGAGAATGGAAGAAAAAAAAAAAAAGTAACGTTCTGTCTATCCAGATTTCCAGTTGCTGGTTGTTTAGCTGCTGGTGTTTCTTTCCTCCCTAGGGCTACATAGTAAAGTCACCTGTTTTTAAATGCGCCATAACCTGGTCCTTGGGATTACACAATGTATGTGTTTCTTCAGGAAGCCCTGCTCATTTCCGCGGATTTCATGCGTGTGATATTCCTGCAGCAGTTGGATGAGCATCTGTCAGAACAGCTGGCTCCAGATTCATCACACCACATACGGCAACCGAGAACAATGAGAACTGGAGTGTAACGTTCTAGCACAGTCTGAGTACAGGCATCTTACCCAACTAATATTTTCCCTCATTCTTTCTTTCAGCTTTAAAACCATCATTCACTACATAGATAACCAGTTTGAGCGCTACCTTCATGACGAGAGTGGTCTGAACAGACGCCATATCATTGATAACCGTGTGCACTGCTGCTTCTACTTTATTTCACCGTTTGGACACGGGTAATGTACAAGTCTTTGTGGTGGAGAAGCTTTCCTCAATCATTATAATATATGTTCCTCATAAACTAGATTTCTGTATGAATTTCTACGCTGTATATTGTTTGTATGAATTGATATGCTGAGGCACATAAGGCTATGTTCACACTTCAGGTTTCATAGCCCTTTATCAGAAACAGAACTTTTCTTGTAGTAAAAAGGCAAAACTCTACAAACTTGTGGACCTGTTTGCACACTTCAATTTTTCCACGGGTAAAAAATGCTGCCCTTAACAGTACCAGCATCAGCGCTGTGAACGGGCGGTCCTGTAGCCTCAAGTATGCAATTTGAATAGTTTCGGCCACATCCTGACTGGACTTGTCGGCCTCGCTCAATACACTTGCATTGAGTGAGGCCACACGCGTCTAGTCGGCACGTGACCGCATGTATGCAAAAAGCGTACTTGCAGTCTGGCGTTCGCCAGCACCGTAGGATCCTTACAGCGCATACTATGCACAATGTGAGGGTTTACAAGTCTGCAGTCACGTAAAAGCGACTGCAGACTTGTAGCCTAAGGTCGGACAACCCCTTGAAAGAATTGAACAATCAAACGCTGAAAGCAATTCTTTCAGCGTTTTTGCAGTTTTTCAAGGAAAAACGTGTTGATGTGGGACTGTTAACCTTTGTGCTGTGTTTTTAATAATGATGAAGTGGATTGGCCGTTGTGATAAGGCTGTCTGCTGCATCTTCTTTCTAACAAGCGGCTTAGCAGCAGGGTAATCTTTCTATACTTTGTGTTAGAGGGTATGCAGATAATGCTTGGAGCCGTCATTGACTGGTTTTGTAGGTTAACTCCTCATTACAGAAAGTGTATTTAATCTACAGTATGCCCCAACAGTAAAGTAGTGGGAAATAAGGCCATTTATAAACTGCAGTCATCACCTTGGCCCTTGGTTCATAAATGACTGAAAGGAACAGGGAAATAATTTTAATGTCTATATTTGCATTAGGTGTCTTGAATTTTAGGTAACTTCAGAAAAAATGTTGCATGATCCTTGAACAGAGAACCGCCTACTCACATCACCATCTTTCTTAGGTTGAAGCCATTGGATGTGGAATTCATGAAAGCGCTTCATGGGAAGGTCAACATCGTCCCCGTCATTGCTAAAGCGGACACCTTGACTCTAAAGGAAAGGGAGAGGCTGAAGAGGAGGGTAAGTGAGATGGGAAGATTAAAGAAGTTGTTCACTACTCGGACAACTCCTTCTCATGCCACATGTTTGGCCCCGATTAAAATAAAAAAGCCTATACTCTCCTCCTGTGCCCGCGCTGTTCCAGCGGTGTCGGCACTCGTGGTCCCGGGGTGGTCATATGGTTGTTATGACGCCCAATCAGCGCTGGCGTCACTGCCCCCCCCCTTCGGTCAAATCAAACATCAAGAGGAAGTCAGGGCTGCGGCTGCTCTCTATCTTTTTTTTCGATATTCAGTTTGTCCAAAGGCAGGGACAGAGACACTAGCAATGATTGGGCAACGGCACGTGAGTCTTGAGAACACGAGGGCCGACATGGCTGGAGGTGAGTAAAAGATTTTTTTATTTTCCCAGGGCCAAACATTTAAATCGAGAAGGGTTTGTCCTAGTAGTTGACTACCCTTTTAAGCGTGGGGGTCAGTTTATAAAGGATGTTGCAAAAACCTTTGACTTGTGGTCACTTAATACTTTGTATTCTCTTGCGATGCTTCTAAGTTGCAGGTGTGATACGAATCTATGAAACATGCAGCATAAACTGCTTTACAACTGACATGAGGCATGACCGATACAGACCCGACTTCTATATATTACATGGTTATATAGCGCTATCATATTCCACAGCGCTTTACAGACCTCCTCACTGTCCCCACTGGGGCTCACAATCTGAATTCCTGGTCAGCCTGCCTTTGGACAGAGGTGGTCTGGTGTGGAATACATATAGCTTTATTCAGGACTAGCCGAAGAGCCCGGCGTTGCCTGGGCATAGTAAATATCTGTGGTTAGTTATAGCACGTCACTTCTCTTATTTTCCCATCACGCCTCTCATTTTCCCAATCACATCTTTAATTTTCCCCCTCACATCTCTCATTTTCTCCCTCACACCTCTCATTTTCTCCCTCACTCCTCTCATTCCCGCCTAACACTTGTCATTTCGACCTCACATCTCTCATTTTCCGATCACTACACTATTTTCCCTCACTCCTCTCATTTTGCACTCACACCTTTTCATTTTCACCTCACACCTCTCATTTTCACCTCAGTATATACATGTTTGTCATCTCCCTTATATATAGTATACACCTGTATGTCATCTCCTGTATATAGTATATACCTGTATGTCATCTCCCCTGTATATAGTATATACCTGCTGTGTGTCATCTCCCCTGTATATAGTATATACCTGTATGTCATCTCCTATATATAGTATATACCTGTATGTCATCTCCTCCTATATATAGTATATACCTGTATGTCATCTCCTCCTATATATAGTATATACCTGTATGTCATCTCCTTCTATATATAGTATATACCTGTATGTCATCTCCTCCTGTATATAGTATATACCTGTGTGTCATCTCCCCTGTATATAGTATATATCTGTGTGTCATCTCCCCTGTATATAGTATATATCTGTGTGTCATCTCCTCCTGTATATAGTATATACCTGTATGTCATCTTCTATATATAGCATATACCTGTATGTAATCTCCTCCTGTATGTAGTATATACCTGTAGGTAATCTGCTCCTGTATATAGTATATACCTGTGTGTCATCTCCTCCTGTATATAGTATATACCTGTATGTCATCTCCTCCTGTATATAGTATATACCTGTGTGATCTCCTGTATTAGACCTCGTTAACACGTTATTTACTCAGTATTTTTACCTCAGTATTTGTAAGATAAATTGGCAGCCTGATAAATCCCCAGCCAACAGGAAGCCATCCCCCTGGCAGTATATATTAGCTCACACATACACATAATAGACAGGTCATGTGACTGACAGCTGCTGTATTTCCTATATGGTACATTTGTTGCTCTTGTAGTTTGTCTGCTTATTAATCAGATTTTTATTTTTGAAGGCTAATACCAGACTTGTGTGTGTTTTAGGGCGAGTTTCGTCTGTCAAGTTGTGTGTGTTGAGTTGTGTGTGGTGACATGCATGTAGCGACTTTTGTGAGATGAGTTTTGTGTGGCAACATGCGTGTAGCAACTTTTTGTGTGTCGAGTTGCATGTGACAGGTTAGTGTAGCAAGTTGTGTGCAGCAAGTTTTGCGCATGGCGAGTTTTATGTCTGGTGCCTTTTGAGTATGTGCAAGTTTTGTGTGAGGCAACTTTTGCATGTGTTGCAAATTTTGTGCATGTGGCAATTTTTCCGCGTGTGCAAGTTTTGCGTGTGGCGAGTTTTCCATGAGGTGAGTTTTGCACTTGTGGCGAGTTTTGCGTGAGCCTAGTTTTTGCATGTGGCGAGTTTTGCGCGTGGTGAGTTTTGAGCAGCGACTTTTGTGTTTCGACTTTTATGTGGCGAGGTTGGTGTATGTGTGGTGAAATGTGTGCTGAGGGTGGTATATGTGTTCAAGCACGTGGTAGTGTGTGGCGCATTTTGTGTGTGTGTGTTCATATCCCCATGTGTGGTGAGTATCTCATGTCGGGGCCCCACCTTAGCAACTGATCGGTATATACTCTTTGGCGCCATCGCTCTCATTCTTTAAGTCCCCCTTGTTCACATCTGGCAGCTGTCAATTTGCCTCCAACACTTTTCCTTTCACTTTTTCCCCATTATGTAGATAGGGGCAAAATTGTTTGGTGAATTGGAAAGCGCGGGGTTAAAATTTCACCTTACAACGTAGCCTATGACGCTCTCAGGGTCCAGACGTGTGACTGTGCAAAATTTTGTTTCTGTAGCTGCGACGCCTCCAACACTTTTCCTTTCACTTTTTTCCCCATTATGTAGATAGGGGCAAAATTGTTTGGTGAATTGGAACACGCGGGGTTAAAATTTCACCTCACAATATAGCCTATGACGCTCTCAGGGTCCAGACGTGTGACTGTGCAAAATTTTGTGGCTGTAGCTGCGACGGTGCAGATGCCAATCCCGGACATACACACACACACACACACACACACGCACACATATATATATATACACACACACACACATTCAGCTTTATATAGTAGATGTTGTCCTTCGTTGGGGGGGCATGTAGCAGATCTGGAGTAAAGCCAGTGTTAGTGGTAGGGTGAATTCACATATGGCAGCTTTGTTTCAGATTTTGCTTGCAGATTTGTGCAGAAAAAATGTGGATAAGCTGCATGCCGTATGTTTTCCAATCTTCAGCCTGCTGATTCTGCAGGTTTGCGGAAAAAGTCTGTTGCGCGTTGGCTTGCTTGATTTTGCTTGGTACAGCGTTTTTAAGAGCATACCAACTGCACCATCACTGTTAATACATCTCCCCTTTTTCATTTTTATCCATATGACATTATGCATTTCATTTTATTGGATTTGTGATGTTTTTTCCACAAAAACAACCTTACATATTCACTACCTAGAGGTGTACCTGGTATTTTTGGTTTTTGGCATTTTTTGATACAGGAACTCCCTTAAACCTTGCTTTCCTGTACCCTTTTTTCTTTCCTGATCTGAAAGGAAACTATAAAATCTTTATCACAATACTGTGTATGCCAGACACTGGGCTGCATGCGATTCGTGCTTGGCAGGCGCTCTCTCCGCACAAAACAAAAGCAATTCTTTCTCCCTGTTCCTTGGGAATTCAGAACGGTGGACCTCCTTACACCAAGGCTGTTCTCATCACATTAGTGTGCCACATTTGACGTATATGTCAAGAAACCAGGCTCCTGTTAGGTACGCCATACATGTCCCTTCACCCAGTAGTGGCCAAAGGAGTCTGCTCCTGATATACATTGGCATACCATTTTTTTTTTTCTGCGTAGAAATGGAAAATTCAAGATTACTACTTTCTTTTTTTCTTTTACATGGGTATCCTCCAAAAATAAATACAAATTATGTATGCGATATATATTTATATACAGTATGTCACATAGTATGACTGCAGGCTTGTCATTCTAGACCAGACAACAAAATTATCCTGTGAAACGTTAAGAAATTGCAACTATTTTTTTACAAAGCCTCCTCATTTCTGGAGCTCAAACGTAATTGCCAGTATGTTTTGGGTCATAGTCCATATGTTTTGTGAAGCGCCGTCCAATCAACCTTGCTACATTAGGTGGAATCTGGCAGACTATAGCCCTCTACACATCAGAATTCATCCGTTTGCTTCTGACTTTAGTCACATAATCAATAAATACTATTGACCCAGTGCCACTGGCAGCCATACATGCCCATGCCATCACACTGCCTCCACCATGTTTTACAGAGGATGTGGTGTACTTTGGAGCATTTGCCATTTCAAGCCTTCTCCATACTTTCTTCCTCCCATTATTCTGATACAGGTCGATCTTCGTTTCATCTGTCCAAAGAATGCTTTTCCAGAACTGGGCTAGTTTCTTTAGATGTGTTTGACAAAGTCTAATCTGGCCTTTCTACTTTTAAGGCTGATTAATGGTTTACACCTTATGGTGAACCCCTCTGTATTTGCTCTCAAAAAGTCTTCTGTTTATGGGAGACTTAGATACTGAAATACCTACTCCCTGTAGTGTAGTGTTTTTTGCTTGGGTATATGTTATGAATGGGTTTTTCTTTATCATGGAAAGGATTCTGCAATCAACCATCACTGTTGACTTCCAGGGCTTTTTAAGTTCTCCAGCTCACTAGTGCTGTTTTTTTTTTTTTTAGAATGTACGAAACTGCTGATTTGGCCACTCCTAACATTTCTGCTACAACGTTGATAGATTTCTTCTTTTTTTCTGCCTTATGATGGTCTGTTTTTCTTCCATTGAGAGCTCCTTTGACAGTATGTTGTGGGTTCACAATAATGGCTTCCAAATGCAAATGCCACACCTAGAATCTGCTCCAGACAGTTTACCTACCTAATTGGTGATGGATTATAGGGAATAGCCCATGCAGCTCATTAAAAGAGCTTTGAGATAATTGACTAATTACTTTTAGTCCCATTAAAAAGAAGCACCTACATATTAAAGAGCTGTAATTCCAAAAACCTTTCTCTAAGGCTGCTTTCATACATCAGTTTTTTGCCATCAGTCACAATCTAGCGAATTTTGAAAAAAACGGATCCAGCAAAGTTGCCGCAGGATCTGTTTTTTTTTTTCCATAGACTTGTATTAGGGACGGATTGTGACGGATGGCCTCACGGTTCATCCGTTTTTCGCTGGATCCGACGAAAATTGTTTATCCGGCGGCCGGAGAAAACGGACATAGTAATTTTTTTTGTGTCCGTTGATGAATCTGTCTGTTTGCTAGAATGGAAGCCTATGGCCCTGGATCCATCAATTGATGGAATCTGGCGACGGATTTTTATTTTTTTTTTAGGATCCAATTAGCTGGATCAGCTAGTCGGATCCGGCGGAAAAACATCAGTTTTTAACAATCTGCGACGGATCTGTTTTTTTCCTCTCCAAAGTTTGACTGATTGTGACTGATGGCAAAAAACTGATGTGTGAAAGCTGCCTAATTATGATGTGAATATCCTCAAATTAAAGTTGATCTGCACTTTTTAGCCCATATTGATTATATAACTGGAATGGTATATAGGTTCATGAAAAATAAAAATGTTTCTAAAACATAAATTTGCAGCTAACATACAATTGTGTATGTTTGTAAACTGGAGATGTGAGATAGTAATCATAGAAGCTGAGATATTTCTGGACTTTGTTGTTGTCCACCTTTTTAAAGGGCCACTGTCACCCCCCTCCAGCCGTTATAAACTAAAAGAGCCACCTTGTGCAGCAGTAATGCTGCATTCTAACAAGGTGGCTCTTTTAGTTTTAGGTTCAAGTATACCCCAAATAAAGCGTTTTTATACTTAGCCACAATTCCTGTCTCTAGCCAGGGAGGCGGGTCCTCACATCCCAGCTCTAACCCCTCCTCTGCCGTCACTCCAATCTTCCTGCGCTTTCGGCGCCGCCCCCTCAGCGCTGTGTACGTTTCAAAACCGGCGCCTGCGCAGTGTACTGCTGTGCTGCGCAGACGCAGTGAGCTCTGGCCGTCTGACATCCCAGCCAGGCTTGCAGACTGCGCGGGCATTGTGGCCAGCCACCTTTGGAATCCCCGCCCCGCACTGTGTTATGCATTATGCACAATGCGGGGCGGGGATTCCAAAGGTGGCTGGCCGCAATGCCCGCGCAGTCTGCAAGCCTGGCTGGGATGTCAGACGGCCAGAGCTCACTGCGTCTGCGCAGCACAGCAGTACACTGCGCAGGCGCCGGTTTTGAAACGTACACAGCGCTGAGGGGGCGGCGCCGAAAGCGCAGGAAGATTGGAGTGACGGCAGGGGAGCGGTTAGAGCTGGGATGTGAGGACCCGCCTCCCTGGCTAGAGACAGGAATTGTGGCTAAGTATAAAAACGCTTTATTTGGGGTATACTTGAACCTAAAACTAAAAGAGCCACCTTGTTAGAATGTAGCATTACTGCTGCACAAGGTGGCTCTTTTAGTTTATAACGGCTGGAGGGGGGTGACAGTGGCCCTTTAAAGGGACTTTAGAATATTTTAGTAAATGCATGTATTTTGGGGATAAAAATCAATTTTGCAATGTGTTCCATTGAAAATGTATATCACAGTTTGTCTGCTGTCTCCTCTGTGTTGTTTATTGCTGGCTGCAGAATGAGTTAGCTGAGAATCCAGGAGTGACCTTGTTCGGATGGGAGAGTTTGTAGCTCTTATGTTTTTTTTTTTTTCTGATCTCTGCTGATTTGAGCTAAAACAACATCAAAGTTAATTAATTTATAGGCAAACAAAGTGCCTGCAAGAGCTAAACTCTGCAAAACGTTTACTGAAATCAATTGCAAAAACTAGTCCCAAATACATGAATTTAAATTATAATATGAAAAAAAATATTTCTGTAAATTGTGTTTATTAAAGTGAATAACCAATACATAGGCAAAGTAGAATAACAACATAAACAATCTAATTAATAGAATCATACCTACATTTCTGGCATAAGGTTAACGACCTATCAATGGGAAAGAATAGTAAATTATTTAAATCGGATCCAGACCATGGAGGTTAGTTCGATCAGATGAACAGTGTTCAAAATATACAGGCATCTGAGGTCACTTCAAAGGTAGGTCAGGATCTAGATAACCAGGAGTGTAATTCTGGGGTTTCCCTAAATGCTATTCAGGGAGCCCAAGTGTTGTAAATTTTTTTCAGAATCCCCAGTGGTCTGGTTTATCAACTGTTCCATTCTGTAAATATCATTAAGTTCCGCAACAAATTCAGAACGTGAGGGAAATTTCTCTTGTTTCCAGTACCGAGGAATCAAATTCCTAGCAGCCATGAGGAAGTGTCTGAGAAGATCCTTCTTAAACCTGGATATCGACCAGTCACATAAGGACAAAAGGGCTAATTTTACTGTGTGCTGGACCCTACGGATGGATAATTTATTATAGAGATCAAAGATTGACATCCATAATTTCTTTATAGGCGGGCAATCCCACCAGATGTGGACATATGTTCCTTTTTCTTCTATGCATGTCCAACATGTGTCTGGAATCGCCAGGAAGATGACATGTGCCAAGGAAGGGCATCTATACCACCTTGATAAGATCTTATAGCTCCTCTCCTGCGACACAGAACACAACGAGGTCCTAAATGTAAATAACACGATCCCCAGATCATTCTCCCATTTTGAGAAAAATATTGGAAATTATGTTTTTGGTGTTTGACCCCTTTGAAAAAGATTATATAGCAGAGAGACTGTGTGGACCGGAGACTCTCCGGTGATACAAAGTTCTGCAAATGGAGAAAAAAAACCCTATTTCAATCTGATCTATGGGCATCGTGCAAGCTGTCATTCTCTAATGTAATGTTACCCATGTAGATCACTCTACAGTTAAAGTTCCTTGTGTTCCCCTTTTCTTGGGGCTGTTTTACAGTTTGATATCTTCGCTTGTTCAGCATTATATTAGCAACTTTGAAAAGAAAAGGAAAATAAAAATAGGTAATATTGCGATACTTCTTTTGAAAGTTTAGGCACTACAGCTGGAAATGCGTTGTTTGGCCAGCAAGTCCTACAAATGTATCGAGCCTGTCCAAATGGCTTTTCTGTAATTATTCTTCGCAGTTTACTCTCGACTTTCCCATATGAAAGCGTAGCATCCCTTTTGCACCCATCCCCCCTTCTCTTCCGATGTTCCTTAGCATGTTGTTTTTGGGTGTCGGAGTAAAGCGGACTTTATTTTCTCTGGCAGCAGGTTTTTTTTTTAATGTGCAGCTGTATTGTAAACTTTAGAGGCGCTTGCTGTAAAAAATCATTTTTCCCGCCATTGTTTGAGCACAAGGATGTTATCTAGGAAATCACCCGTCCGACAGATTTCTCTTGTTCCCTTTTTTTGTTTTGACTCCTGAGCCGGACTTTGTAGTTAGTGTATGATCATCTATGACGTGGAGGGCACTGTGTACCTTGTAGTACTCTTATGAATGGGTTAGGCTTCTTTCACACTAGCGTCGGAATCTCCCCGTCGCAATGCGTCGGGGAGAGATTCCGACGCTAGTGTTTGCTGCATTGCACAATGGAGGCAGCGGATGCATTTTTCCGGCACATCCGCTGCCCCATTGTAAGGTGCGGGGAGGTGGGGGCGGAGTTCCGGCCGCGCATGCGCGGTCGGAAAAAGCGGTCCGTCGGGAGAAAAAAACGTTACATGTAGGGTTTTTTTCTCCCGACGGTCCGCCAAAGCACGACGCATTCGTCGCAAGACGGATGCGAAGTGTGCAAATCCGTCGCAAATGCGTCGTCAATAGAAGTGTATGGGGAAAAAACGCATCCTGCAAGCACTTTTGCAGGATGCGTTTTTTCTGCAAAACGACGCATTGTGACGGATTTAAAAAAACGCTAGTGTGAAAGTAACCTTAGACTGCATTTATACGTCCTTGTGAGTGTTAATATCTGAGAGAAATGGGTTTTTGTTGTTGTTTTTTTTTTTTCTTGTTTGGTGTCATCCTAGTTGCATCTGTCCTTTTCCTTAATGTTTTTGATACAACACTATACTATACTATACTTGATACTATACTAAAGTATAAAGTCTGCCTTCTGAGTGAGTTCCTTCCATTTTATACAGATCCTGATAGACTTTAATGGCCGAGTCGGATCCACAAAACGGACATGCTCTGAGTCTTAAGAACCAGAGCTATGTGTCCATTTTTATAGATCAATGCAACTCTATGGGTCATGTATGTGCATGTATTGGCAGGAAAATTTGCTACGTAAAATATGCACATTTTTGCCTGGTTTTTGATGCATTTATTGTGTTTTTGTTTTTTGTTTTTCAAATGCATTAAAATGGGTGAAAACCGCTGAAAGAATTGCTGAAGATTTGAAACTCCTTCAAATCTGCAACGAAAAAATAAGCAGCATGGGGCTTCAAAAATCTAATTCGCTGTCCAGGGTCATAAAAATGCTGTGATTTTCGCAGCAAAAACAAGCGGAAAACCATTGGGAAAAATGCAGTGTATGAACATAGCTTATGGCTGCAGTTTTTTCAGTGAAAATAGCATTGCTTTCTGGAAGCTAAGCAGTTAAAAAAAAAAAATGCCCTCACTGAAATAAGCACCATTATGCCACAACGCTTTACATACATAGGGGCATTCTACTATATCGGAGCTGCTTTACACTGATGGGCCTCGTGCACACGACCGCTGTTCTCATTGGAGTGGTAACAGTGGTTTTCACAGGTATCACTTGTACCTATGATTCTATGGGGTTGTGCACGTGTGCTTTTTTTGTTTTTTGGGGCCCTCAACAGAGTAGCCCACGAGAAAAATCATAGACAATTCGAGGGGTTGGATCAAAATTGGCAATGCAGGCCTATAGGTACATGAAAAAAAAATCTGAGCGAACTCGCTCAACATCAGCGTGCGGTCCAATTTAAAAGGACTTGGGGTGCTTTCATATTGCGTTTCGGCACCCATTTGGTGGCCCCGTCAGGGCTTGCGTCTGAAGCCCCTGATAAATGGGATTCGGACATATGTGCTGACAGAACCATAGACTATAATGGTGACAACTGAAGACACAAAAGAGAATAGTAAAACCAAAAACACTCAGTTGGAAAAAAATCGCAGTAATCCGCAAGTGCTAGTAAAAGATGTAAAAAACAGGGTATTTGGTTGATACGTTTTTTGCAAAAAATGTATACTAAGCTGCTCTACCAATCTTCACGGTATACCCTTATCAGAGCAGTCCTAACTAATGTATGCAATCCCTATCTGATGTATTTAAAAACCTGATCATCTGTATATAACCTGTGTGAACAGGGTTCAGAGAGGAAAAATTCATGTGTGCATACAGAGTAGAACAGCTTTTGTGCAGATATCACTTGTACCTATGATTCTATGGGGTTGTGCACATGTGCTTTTTTTGTTTTTTGGGGCCCTCAACAGAGTAGCCCACGAGAAAAATCATAGACAATTCGAGGGGTTGGATCAAAATTGGCAATGCAGGCCTATAGGTACATGAAAAAAAAATCTGTGCGATCTCACTCAACATCAGCGTGCGGTCCAATTTAAAAGGACTTGGGGTGCTTTCATATTGCGTTTCGGCACCCATTTGATGGCCCCGTCAGGGCTTGCGTCTGAAGCCCCTGATAAATGGGATTCGGACATATGTGCCGACAGAACCATAGACTATAATGGTGACAACATAGTGAACATGCGCTTTGCCAAGCATTATGTTTGAGTGTGTATGCTGACTGCAGGCGGACACTCAGACGTACACCTGAAAATGATGCACATTTATTCTGAAGGCACCATTATGGTCTATGGCTCCGTCAACGCATACGAATCCTGTTTTGCATGGGATTCAGATGTAAGCCCCCACGCGGCCATCGAACGTAATGTGAAAGCACCCTTACAGAACAAAATGGAGAAACACTCTTTTTCACACGTATGAGAAAAACTAATATCACTGAACACATTCGAGCTCCGAATAATTGGTCTGTTTTTCACGTATTTGGAGAAATTTGTCTTGTGAATCTACCCTTATGCTTAGCATTCCTGATTTAACACTCATCACCCAACAGCAGCCTTGCCACAAAGTTGCAGGCCCCTTTCTGTGGGAATATGTTCACTTTGAGTCAAGGTTGAAGTTTTAACAGAAAGTGTGGGAGTTTAGAAAAGAAGACATCTAGCATATAATCACAGGGCATTGTACATGAAGGATTTTGGTACATGGTGTTCAACTGTGAATATTCGCAAAGGTTCTCATGCTAGCTGTCTTTCATGTATTATTTTCTGTCCATTCACCCTGACAGTACTTGGGACTAAATGTACTCTGTGAAGGCTCCATGGCATACTCCTACTACTCTTTATATCTTTATTTATTACTGATGGCAGCCTTAAAGGGGGTTTCACTACTATTTGACCCCATTTCATATATCGTAACTCATCATACCAATCACTTTGGTAATATCTGTTAATTATCTGTTCTCCTTCTCTGAGTCACTTAAAGGGAACCGGTCACCCCCTCCCCCTCCCCTTCCCCTGGCGTTTGTAACTAAAAGAGCCACTTGTGCAGCACTAATGCTGCATTCTGTCAAGGTGGCTCTTTTAGTTCTTGTCCCTGCCAACGCTGCAATAATCGTTTATATAATTTGTCCCTCATACCTCGAATTTGTCAGTAGGGCAGGTCTTTCCCCCCCCCCTAATACAGACGCACCACAGCCATCAGTTATTTCCTCATTTCTCATGGGCGCCACCTCCTCAGCGTTTAGGCATTTTCCCAGCACCTGTACTGTAATCTTTTTTTTTTTCTTTTTTTTTTTCTTGGGCATGCGCAGTTAGCGCTGCCCGTCCACTGACATCACATGATGTCTTTCTTATTGCGCCTGTGTGGACGTGCGGCCCGAGATCCTGCCCAGCAGTCTCTCCTGATTTATTCACACTGCGGGGCTGGGAATCTTGGGCATGCGCAGTACTTATCTGCGGCTCCACCTCTTTCCTACTGTGCAGCGTCAGATGTCAGATTTCTATGACGCTGCACAGTAGGAAAGAGGCGGAGCCGTAGATAAGTACTGCGCATGCCCAGGATTCCCAGCCCCGCAGTGTGAATAAATCAGAAGAGACTGCGGGGCGGGATCTTGGGCCGCGCGTCCACACAGGCGCAATAAGCTTAATTGTAAAGTGCTGCGGAATATGTTGGCGCTATATATATTAAAATTATTATTATAAAAATTATTATTAATGAGAAAGACATCATGTGATGTCAATGGACAGGCAGCGGTAACTGCGCATGCCCAAGAAAAAAAGATTACAGTGCAGGGGCCGGGAAAATGAGGAGGCGGCGCCCATGAGAAATGAGACCTGCCCCCCTGACAAATTCAAGGTATGAGGGACAAATTATATAAATGACTAGATGGTGGCCCGATTCTAACGCATCGGGTATTCTAGAATATGTATTTATATATGCATATAGCAGCCACATAGTATATAGCACAGGCCACGTAGTATATAGGAGCCATGTAGTATATAGCAGACAAATACGTGACCTGTGCTGTATACTATGTGGCTGCTATATACATACATATTGTAGAATACCCAATGCGTTAATACAGGCCACGCAATATATAACAGTGGCCACGCAGTATATAACACAGGCTTCATACCTTATCGTCTTTTTCAGCCTTTTGGTGTGGAACAGTTCCTTATCCACTACATTTTGGTGGTTTTCCCCTGGAATTGTTTTATCAGGTGGCTATTACCCTGTTTTGGCGTCTGTCCCCTTCCATCTTGGGTCACATACGCCACAGGTGTTTGCATTTTGTCCCACTTTATGCATTCAGCTCCATGAGCCAGAGGGTTGGTTGTTCATTATATATAAGGGTGTGCAGATTTGTATCACAGATATTTGTATTATACATGCTATATCTATATGTGGACCAAGTGTAATCTGTACCATTGTTTTTAATTGTTTTATGTTTTCGAAGTTGTGGTTTGCTAATAAAATTCCCGTGTTTATATATTGGATATTATTTTTTATCAGCCTTGTGGTGTGCATTCGCTTGAGTGGCTCCTTTTCTTTTGTTTTCAGATTTCTGTCTTTGGCCGCTTGTTTGCACCCCGATTGGCATCTAGTACTATTTTGGTATTGGTAGTGCGCTATTTACACTTTTGCTTGGTATATAACACAGGCCACGCAGTATATTACACTGGCCACGTAATATATAGCACAGCCCATGCAGTATATAGCAGCCACGTAGTATATAACACTGCCCACGCAGTATATAAGTGGCCACGTAGTATATAGCAGGCAGTATAGAACATAGCCCACGTAGTATATATAGCACAGCCACGTAGTATATAACACTGCCCACGTAGTATATAACACTGCCTATGTAGTATATAGCAGCCACGCGGTATCTAACACAGCCCACGTAGTATACAGCAGTGTGGGCACCATATCCCTGTTAAAAAAAATAATTAAAATAAAAAAGAGTTACAGTGGGGCAAAAAAGTATTTAGTCAGTGAGCAATAGTGCAAGTTCCACCACTTAAAAAGATGAGAGGCGTCTGTAATTTACATCATAGGTAGACCTCAACTATGGGAGACAAACTGAGAAAAAAAAATCCAGAAAATCACATTGTCTGTTTTTTTATCATTTTTTTTGCATATTATGGTGGAAAATAAGTATTTGGTCAGAAACAAACAATCAAGATTTCTGGCTCTCACAGACCTGTAACTTCTTCTTAAAGAGTCTCCTCTTTCCTCCACTCATTACCTGTAGTAATGGCTCCTGTTTAAACTTGTTATCAGTATAAAAAGACACCTGTGCACACCCTCAAACAGTCTGACTCCAAACTCCACTATGGTGAAGACCAAAGAGCTGTCAAAGGACACCAGAAACAAAATTGTAGCCCTGCACCAGGCTGGGAAGACTGAATCTGCAATAGCCAACCAGCTTGGAGTGAAGAAATCAACAGTGGGAGCAATATTTAGAAAATGGAAGACATACAAGACCACTGATAATCTCCCTCGATCTGGGGCTCCACGCAAAATCCCACCCCGTGGGTTCAGAATGATCACAAGAACGGTGAGCAAAAATCCCAGAGCCACGCGGGGGGACCTAGTGAATGAACTGCAGAGAGCTGGGACCAATGTAACAAGGCCTACCATAAGTAACACACTACGCCACCATGGACTCAGATCCTGCAGTGCCAGACGTGTCCCACTGCTTAAGCCAGTACATGTCCGGGCCTGTCTGAAGTTTGCTAGAGAGCATTTGGATGATCCAGAGGAGTTTTGGGAGAATGTCCTATGGTCTGATGAAACCAAACTGGAACTGTTTGGTAGAAACACAACTTGTGTTTGGAGGAAAAAGAATACTGAGTTGCATCCATCAAACACCATACCTACTGTAAAGCATGGTGGTGGAAACATCATGCTTTGGGGCTGTTTCTCTGCAAAGGGGCCAGGACGACTGATCCGGGTACATGAAAGAATGAATGGGGCCATGTATCGTGAGATTTTGAGTGCAAACCTCCTTCCATCAGCAAGGGCATTGAAGATGAAACGTGGCTGGGTCTTTCAACATGACAATGATCCAAAGCACACCGCCAGGGCAACGAAGGAGTGGCTTCGTAAGAAGCATTTCAAGGTCCTGGAGTGGCCTAGCCAGTCTCCAGATCTCAACCCTATAGAAAACCTTTGGAGGGAGTTGAAAGTCCGTGTTGCCAAGCGAAAAGCCAAAAACATCACTGCTCTAGAGGAGATCTGCATGGAGGAATGGGCCAACATACCAACAACAGTGTGTGGCAACCTTGTGAAGACTTACAGAAAACGTTTGACCTCTGTCATTGCCAACAAAGGATATATTACAAAGTATTGAGATGAAATTTTGTTTCTGACCAAATACTTATTTTCCACCATAATATGCAAATAAAATGTTAAAAAAACAGACAATGTGATTTTCTGGATTTTTTTTTCTCAGTTTGTCTCCCATAGTTGAGGTCTACCTACGATGTAAATTACAGACGCCTCTCATCTTTTTAAGTGGTGGAACTTGCACTATTGCTGACTGACTAAATACTTTTTTGCCCCACTGTATATACTCACCCCTGGGATCCAGCGAAGGTCCGGCGATACACGCACAGCTACCGCCATCTTCCGTTCACAGGATGCATTGCGAAATTACCCAGATGACTTGGCGGTCTCGCGAGACCGCTAAGTCTTCTGGGTAATTTCGCAATGCATCGCCAGGAACGGAAGATGGCGGCAGGCGCATGCGGCTCGGCGGGCTACGGAGGGTGAGTATAGCAGGTTTTTTGTTTTTTAATTACCGTATATACTCGAGTATAAGCCGACCCCCCTAATTTTGCCACAAAAAACTGGGAAAACTTATTGACTCGTGTATAAGCCTAGGGTGGAAAATGCAGCAGCTACCGGTGAATTTCAAAAATAAAAATAGATGCTCCATACTGTTCATTATGGCCCCATAGCTGTGCCATATAGTGCTCTGCACCGTTCATTATTTCCCATAGATGTACCATAGAAAGCTGTGCCATATAGTGCTCTGCACCGTTCATTATTGCCCCATAGCTGTGCCATATAGTGCTCTGCACCGTTCATTATTGCCCCATAGCTGTGCCATAGTGCTCTGCACCGTTCATTACTGCCCCATAGCTGTGCCATATAGTGCTCTGCACCGTTCATTGTTGCCCCATAGCTGTGCCATATAGTGCTCTGCACCGTTCATTATTGCCCCATAGATGTGCCATATAGTGCTCTGCGCCGTTCATTATTGCCCCATAGCTGTGCCATATAGTGCTCTGCACCGTTCATTGTTGCCCCATAGCTGTGCCATATAGTGCTCTGCGCCGTTCATTATTGCCCCATAGCTGTGCCATATAGTGCTCTGCACCGTTCATTATTGCCCCATAGCTGTGCCATATAGTGCTCTGCACCGTTCATTATTGCCCCATAGCTGTGCCATATAGTGCTCTGCGCCGTTCATTATTGCCCCATAGCTGTGCCATATAAAGCTGTGCCATTGCTGCTGCAATAAAAAAAAAAATGCCATACTCACCTCGCTGCTTGCAGCTCCTCAGCGTCCCGTCTCGACGTCTCTCTGCACTGACTGATCAGGCAGAGGGCGGCGCACACTATATGCGTCATCGCACCCTCTGACCTGAACAGTCAGAGAAGAGGACGCGAAGACGGTGGAGCGCGGACAGGTGAATATTACATACTTACCTGCTCCCGGCATCCCGATCCCTCTGCCTGTCACACGGTCTTCGGTGCCGCAGCCTCTTCCTCTATCAGCGGTCACCGGCACCGCTGATTAGAGAAATGAATATGCGGCTCCACCCCTATGGGAGGTGGAGCCGCATATTCATTTCTCTAATCAGCGGTCCCACGTGACCGCTGAACAGGGGAAGAGCTGCAGCACCGAAGACCGTGTGACGGGCAGAGGGAGCGTCAGGACCGCCGGGACTAGGTGAGTATGCCTCAGTGCCCTCTCCCCCTCACCCGCCGACCCTGACGCCCACCGTGACTCGAGTATAAGCCGAGAGGGGCACTTTCAGCCCAAAATTTTGGGCTGAAAATCTCGGCTTATACTCGAGTATATACGGTATTTTTAACATTACATTTTTTTTACTAGTGATGCCGCATACCCAGCATCAATAGTAAAAAGTTGGGGGGACACAGGGTTAATAGCAGCGGTTACGGAGTGCGTTACCCGCGGCTTAACGCGGTCTGTTACCGCCGGCATTAACCCTGTGTGAGCGGTGAGTGGAGGGGAGTATGCGGGCGCCGGGCACTGACTGCGGGGAGTAAGGAGCTGCCATTTTCTTCCGGACAGTGCCCGTCGCTGATTGGTCGTGGCTGTTTTGTCGTGACCAATCAGCGACTTGGATTTCCATGACAGACAGAGGCCGCGACCAATGAATATCCGTGACAGACAGGCAGAAGGACAGACGGAAGTGACCCTTAGACAATTATATAGTAGATTATTTCTGTGTTGGCAGGAACAAGAACTAAAAGAGCCACCTTGGCAGAATGCAGCATTAGTGCTGCACAAGTTGGCTCTTTTAGTTATAAACGCCGGGGGGTGGGGGGAGACCGGTTCCCTTTAATGCTTTCTTGCATTGCAGCCATCGCTTCCTGCTCTGTTATGTCCAATCTGCGCCTCATCTGGGCACAGAATTCAGATGGAATAAGTTTATCGCTTTACTCTGATACTGATGGAGGCAAAGCTGCCTTTTTATGATTAACAGGGCGTTTAATAATATTTTCTTTTACAATGATCTATCCTTAGGATAGGTCATTTGTATCAGATATGTGGGTTTGGATACCAGCCACTCCCTTGATTGGCTGTTATCAGCTTTGGCTGCAGCCACATGTAAACCAGGTAGAAGAGAATTGGAGCTGATCTGCAGTACCCTGCAGCAGCCACTAAACCGTTTGATCGAGCCATGCTGGTCTTCTGTATACCCGGTTGGCATCTGGCTGTTGTGCTCCAGCACGTCATCACTCTGCAGTGAGGAGAGCAGATTGTTTGTCAATGCTATTGGGGGCGTGTTCTTCTTTCCCCAGTGTGTTGCTGCCTGCTTATGATTGGTCAGCGTCAGTAAGGGGAAGAAATACACACCCCCAGTAAAATTACTCTGGCAATGCCCATGTGGACTTAGATTTTTTTAAAGTGCAAAATACATTGAATGCTAATATCTTCGCAATGGAGAGGCGAGATAAAAAAAGACAACTTTTTATTCTGCTGCAGTGCCTTTTACATCGTGTGTGCAGTTCAACATGAAAAATTAGGTGAAAGGTCCCCTTGATTTTTTTTTTTGTCTAATGTGCATCATACTTTCAATATTTTTTAGTTGTTCTATTCATTTATTTAGATCCAATATATTCTGCAGTGCTGAATTGTCATCACTCCCTGTCCCCACTGGGCTCTCAATCTTAATTAAAAGGAAATCCACACAAACATAGGGAGGACCTGTAAGCTTCATACTGATGCCATCCTTGGTCAGATTTTAGCTCAGAATTTCAGCACTGCTGTGGGGTTCTGGTACTGTATTACTGTTGTCGCAATACAGCTTTAATTTAATTTGTCACATATATCACAGTATAGCGCAAACCTAATTCATCTTAATATGTTCATCCAATCATAATGTCAAAATCATAGAGCAGGGGGTCCTCAGCCTGTGGCTCAGGCTGTCACTATGAGGGGGGTTCTGGATGTGGCTCTTGACCTTCTGTCAGAGCTGAATCTGTCCCTCAAGGTAAGAAAGGTTGAGTCCCACTATCATAACCAGCCCTTCAAGGCTTACATTGCCAACCTGCCATATTTCACAATTATTGTAGCTTTCTCCAGAAATGTAACCAGATGTGGTCTAATCATGCGATTAAAGGGAACCTGCACCTCCAAAATCGAAGATGAGCTAAGCCCACCGGCATCAGGGGCTTATCTACAGCATTCTGTAATGTTGTTGATAAGCCCCCGATGTATCCTGAAAGATGAGAAAAAGAGGTTAGATTATACTCTACTGGGGGGGGCGGTCCGATGGGCGTCGCGGTCCGGTCCGGGGCCTCCTATATTCTTACAATGACGTCCTCTTTTTGTCTTCATGCTGCGGCTCCTGTTGAGGGCAGAGCAAAGTACTGCAGTGCGCAGGCATCGGGTCTCTGACCTTTCCCGTTGCCTGCGCACTGCAGTACTTTGCTCTGCCCTCAACAGGGCAAACAAAGTACGCCTGCGCCGGAGCCGCAGCGTGAAGACAAGAAGAGTATGTCATCCTATGAAGATGGGAGGCCCCGGACCGCGACGCCCATCGGACCGGACCGCCCCTGAGTGAGTATAATCTAACCTCTTTTTCTCATCTTTCAGGATACATCTGGGGCTTATCTACAGCATTACAGAATGCATTCCAGAATGCTGTAGATAAGCCCCTTATGCCGGTGTGCTTAGCTCACCTTCGATTTTGGGGGTGACAGGTTCCCTTTAAGGCTGATCATTAGAAGTTACAGAAGCCAGACCAGGCCAGCTTCTATTCTCTAGTCATGACACAACTCCTTTAATAAAGCAGAATTTATTTTCTTGTAAGACTTTCAGTCTCAAGAGATTTTGTGACCTCATCTGATCTGTACTGGATCTCAACCAGTCTGATCCTTTTTATTGTTGTTGAAGAAAGTAACAGTAACTACAACAATGTGTAAGTGTGCTTAATACAGCCTAACAGCAGGTGATAAGCAATAGTTAATAGGCCAGCGGGACATCCAGCAGGCCCTCGGCGCTGGCCTAGGGGTCAACCGCTGATCAAGCCAAGAATGCCAGGAGCATACAGTGGCAGACGCCTGTAAGCAGGTGCCATAGTCTGGCCTCAGAATGTATATGCAGAAAGACTACGGGGTACAGGTATGTCGATAAATTCTGTTCATTACAGGCTGCAGATATATTAGACGTCTATGACATTTTCTTCTGCATTTTTTTCACTTTTTAGAGAATCATTTGCATATACCCAAGGCATTTCTTGATAGCCCCCCTTGAGATGTTTCTATTGCATACCAGTGTCCCTAAACTTGACTTTCCATGATTATAGTGAACTAACTGAAGGTTTGACAAAAGTCACCAATTTTGGTGGGTTTAGATTACAATTTGATGTATATGGCAGCCTCCTATAATAAAATACCTTCTGTTTTTCATGGAAAATAATCTACTCTCCTATCTCCCCACTGAGCACTCATGTGTATGGGGGAGCCGAGAGAGATGGCGGTCTTCTACTGACCGGTATCTCGTCTGTATGGTTCTATACTACTCGCCACTTCCAAAGATCATTTTAGTCTTTGGGTCCTTGTTTCTGTTCTGTCCCACTGTATGGAACCCTGATGACCATATATCTTTTTGCTTGGTATGCTTTTATTCCCCCACAGGGTTCTGTGGATTCCTTGTGCCAGATGTTTGGGGCTAGTAATGATAGCTTTGAACTCCAGGAAGAGGAAAGTGGATCTCTTCCTATTACATTTCTACATCAATGTAATGTGCATGGCAATGCTCATTGTAAGAATATTCAAAGAAAAATAATCATAAGGCCTCATCCCCAGAGAGGAAGGGACAGAGTCCATTTTAATAAATGCTTACGCCCACGCTCTTTTGAAGTTTTGGCAAAATATTAAGTTCACACTATGGCTTATTATTTTTCCCAAATTCTGGGGAAAGATAATCTATTATACAGCTGTTCCCAGTCTGAATTCTCCCTCCTGTGCCAGCACTACTATGCCCGCCAAGGACAGCATGCCACCCGTAAAGGGTGACGAGAGTCTTCTGAGAGCGACTTTTCTGCTGCTAGTTTAGTTACCGAGGAGCTGATAATGTATTTCCTATCATAGGTCCTAGATGAGATTGCTGAACATGGAATTCGGATCTACCAGCTCCCTGACGCGGACTCCGATGAGGATGAGGAGTTCAAAGAGCAGACTAGAGTGTTAAAGGTATTTTGTTAGAAAATGCATACACCACTGTGATGGAAAATTGTGGCGCAATACTGATTTATTCTTTCATCTCTAAAAGAAAATAATTTTGGGTGAATATCCGCTCCATCAGTTGTGTGTCTTGTTTCCATCTCCTAGAAATGAAACGTATGTGCATTCCATATAGTAGAAGAATTTCTATCCATAGGGTAATATGTAATACTCTAGCTCCAGGTCTGTACTACACAAAGCGGGATGAAATTCCTAATCACTCCACTTAATAAGCCCTAACCAGCAGGATCAAATCTCGAGTGATGGGGGCGGGGGAGGATTATGCTGCCTTGGCTTTCACTGGTGCGTGGCATTTGATGGTCTCAAGGCTAAGCCGTACATCCAGCGTAAACACAGAATAAATCTCTCGGCAGAGATTTGGGGGCAGTCGCCGGTATCCAGCGTTATTTGCTCTGACGCCATGGGCAGCATTACTTTCACTACTTGGAATACAATAAACTGGGGGTAAAGGTCAATATATTCCTAGAAGAGGTCCCATATGTACACTTTATGGCCTCATTCACCATTTCACTCAACTTGTCTTATAGTTTTGTTTCCTAAAAATGTATTAAATGTCGGCACACATTGGAAATATTTGCATCTGGTCTGATTGAGCTCTCATACTCTGTCCCCTGCCCATCATAAAAATAGTTGGTCATCTGATTGCTGTCCTCTTTTTGCTGTCCCACAGGCCAGTATCCCGTTTGCTGTCATTGGCTCTAATCAACTAATTGAGGTAAAGGGAAAGAAAATCCGTGGCCGGTTGTACCCGTGGGGTGTTGTGGAGGTGGAGAACCCTGAACACAATGACTTCTTGAAGCTCCGTACAATGTTGGTGTAAGTATTCAGTCGCCAGCTGGTGCACGACAAGCATTGCTACTTTGCTAGTTACACGATCTGCACTTTTTTTTCCCCAAAGTCATTCGTCCTTTCCAGGAATGAGTAGGGTCAAGGGTGCGGCTCTGCTTTGGATTCTCCACTCCCAGTTCAGCTTGATTGACTAGTCTCTCCCTATTTTTTGTATTGGGGAAAAACCCATCAATCGCGGCAGGAGCCATGTTTTTGATTCTTTACCCCCATTACGTCTTGTTTTTAAACCGTTTTTCTCCAAAACATCCTTGTATTTCAAAGTAAACAAGAGCTCTGTACAAGAAAGGCGCCTGTCTCTATCTTATTCCATTTAAATGTTATTTGCTGACTTTGTTAATGTATTTGTCAAAAACTCGCCCACTCGCTGCGCATGTGAGTCGGATGCGACTGTAAAAGGGTACTTTGCTGCTCACACTCGCACGTCCACTTGCGTATCACAGTTGGCTTAAAGCCATGCGTGCCACAAAGCCAGCCATGCATGCACACCACACTTCTTGCTGCCGCGATGCACCATTTTCTTGGACCAACGAGATGCCTACCCTAGATTACACACTAGTACACAGGCACACCTAGCTTCCTAGCACCAAATATCTACACTTATCGCACTAAAAGGGTAACACAGCCAGGATATTCTTTCTTAATGTTAATGTTGTGTGTACGTTTAGAGGAGCAAGGAGAAAATGATTACATTTTACATTTAATATCCAAAAGGTATAGTAATTAGAAAAGACAAAAATATGAGAGAAAATGACATGCACTAAATGCAAAACTGTACAAAACAAAATGATAAAAAAACTTTTACTCACTGGATCGGTGAGAGATTCTGTGGTGGAAAAATTCTGAAATATGGGTAGATCTAAAATCCTGGTTGCATTTCCTGGTTCCTCAAATGAAAGATATTTTAGAGAGTCCCAAAGAGGACCCCTCCCCACTACACCTGGTCAGAATGAGCCTCCATAGGCTTACATGGTAAAAGAGACTTCTGTCCCACACGTAGCGCAGTGTGATGTTGAGAGTCAGAATTGCCATTATGTGACTCGAGGAGCAGAATGGCCCTGGATGCCAGAGAAAATGGCGGTGGGTCAGTCTATTAACTGCTTACTAGTGATGAGCGAGTATACTTGTTGCTTGGGTTTTCCCGAGCACGCTCGGGTGGTCTCCGAGTATTTATTGCTCGGAGATATAGTTTTCATCGCCTCACTTGCATAATTTACGGCTTCCAGATACGCTGAATACATGTGGGGATTCCCTAACAAACAGGCATTCCTCACATGTATTCAGCGTATCTGGAAGTCGTAAATCATGCAACTGAGGCGATGAAAACTAAATCTCCGAGCAATAACAAATACTCGGAGATCACCCGAGCGTGCTCAGGAAAACCCGAGTACACTCGCTCATCACTACTGCTTGCCGATAACGGCCATACCTGTATGGTGCAACTTGGGAGCAGGCTCATGGGGTGAGCCCGCCACTCACCCGGCAGGTAATGGCTGCCAGGACTTGCCTCTAACAGCTATGGGTTGTGCTCCCTTCTACCCACGATTGACAATCTGCTACATACTGCTGTCAAGCTCTGACAGTGGCATTAACAGCGCATCGGCATGGAGGAGCATCGTTCTGTGTGCATATCGGCACTGATGTGTTGCTACCTCAGCCAGGAGTCTGTTGAAGACCTCTGTCCTGTCATCATGCAGCTGTACATAGTAGAAGCGATCACACAATCGCTGGTTTAAGTCGCCATGAAGAGACCAATAAATACAGTGAAAAGTCTAAAAAAAAAAATCAAAAAAATAAAACTTTTTAAAGAATATTATAATAAAGAAATTAAAAAACATGGTCAAATCACCCCTTTTTTCCCACATTAAAAAACAAAGATGTAAAAAAAATACACACATTTGGTAAATGGGAAAATTGTTACAGCATTTTTTTTTTTTCAGTATTCCTGCAAGAAACAGTCAAAATGTCATATCTATCCCAAAATGGTATTGACTAAAAACGTTATCTTGCCCCGCAGAAAATAAGCCTCCCCACAGCTCCAACAACTGAGAAATGTTGTGGGTCTTGGAACACGGTGACGCACAGTTCAGGGTTTTTTTTTCCACCGCTAAATAATAAAAGCCTGGACAGGTGGCATCGCCGCAATCATACTGATGAGCAGAATCATATTGCCTGGTCATATGTACCACACTTTGTACGCCGTAAAACCAATTCCCGAAATGCAATGTCCGAATTAGTGTTTTTCCCCCTCAATTTCACCACACTCTGAATGGACGTTGCAATAAAGGAGCCTGGTTTTTGAGAATGCTGACGACATGGTGCGCTTTGTTGGGTGATGGAAACTGGTGGAGACTAAACAGGATGGGATCTGTTGGTGTCACACGTCCAACATTTAAAGTCTGAGTGCGCACCATGGTGTCTGTGTAAAACCAGCATTAAGGATAGGTGTTATTAATTAGTACTGTTTGCATTAACATTTTGCAATAGTGGGATATGCCATCACTTTTTTGAGTGGGAAAATCTCTTAATTAAATGGAAGCTCAACCATCAGTTCTAGATTTTGAACATTAATTGAAATGCTTCCACCACAGTGACACCTGCTGGTTATCGTGAGTACTGTTCAGCTTGTCGGTAAATACGGTATATAGATGCTTACATCAGTGATCATTGAACATATTTATGTGACGTTTTCTTTTCTTTGCTCTTCTCCTTTGAAACAATATGTGCTGGTATGGTGACAACAATTATTCTGGTTAATTTCCAGTAGGAATTACTGTTGCATGTTGTTTATACTTTAGTACGAGCATTCACTGTTTTTTCAGTGAATAGAGTGATCAAATTATTGAAGTGTTAAATAAAGTGTACTTAGATTTATTGTTCATTGCATAAATTCAGTAGTTCAGCATCTGTGGGGGTCTGATCCATAAATAACTGAAAACCGTAGATTCCAAAAAATCCTATTGTGCACTATAAAGTGTGCGGAGAATAATAAAACAGTCGTAAAATGTTAATGTGATCTTATAAACAATAATCACTCTGTTATTAAAATTAAAGACAACTGCTTTAAATCTATATTAAATTTGTTGCAGCACATTGACGTTTATCTAATATTGATACCCTACCTTAAGATTAGCTCATAGGTATTACAATTCAGGGCAGGCCCTTTAAGAGCTTTATTGTTCCAAGCATTCATATTGTCCTTTGTACATATAATCTGTTGCGAGAAATCTTATATTAAAGAGATTCTATACAATCAACAACTATTTCTTTCCTTGACCATAAGCGGATCACAACTAGAGTCTCCCATCAGGGATCAGTGTAATTTGTGTTCAGTTTCCCTGCAGCACCCCTACAGGTTAAATGAAGAATTGCACAGTACCAGTACCCAGTCACATCAAATCGGTGGGTTGTCTAATTCAAGGAAGAATAGCAGATCCTACAGAGCAAGAGTTCTTCTTTGTAGCCATTCTGGCCAAGAGATGAGAAGTTTTGGGGGAAAAAAGGGCTCCTTGTTTTTACGTAGAATTCTTTAAAGGGGGTGTATTAGTGGATTTTCTAACCAGGTGTTCTGGGTCAGAGCAGATGACTATGCCTGATCTTTGGCCTAATCATCGGTTTTAACCCCGATGGATTTATCTGTAACTATAAGTGGTGTCTTCTGGGGAAGGAATCAATGACCTCCAGTTCTTTAGTCTCTTGACCTTGTACTCAAACCTAAAGTCATCAAACGTGAAAGAAGTGGCTGAATGTGGCTTTTTGTTGTTGACCAATATGGAGGCAGATTGGACAGGGATTCATATTTCTGTGCTACATTGGCACTGTGCTAGTGTTAAAAATGAATATAAAGGAATTGTATTTTTCCTTAGAAACACATCTTGGGCATATATACACACTGGTGGTCTGCAGCCTACGTACAGTGCTCCCTTCATCCTTTTATTACATGTTTACCATGAAAAGGATATTGTTCTGACAAAGGAACTCACACCGTCTGAGAACCGGGCCCCGGCCCTACCGTCTAATTGTTCCCCTCAGTAGGAAGTTTTTTTTCATTGAGATTGAGTGGGCTCAGACACGTTATTCATAGATCATCTTTCTGTTTTCATGGTCCGACTTCACGGTTTGAAGGCTCCGGTGTTTTTATCTCCACAGGACACACATGCAGGACCTACAAGAGGTCACTCAGGATCTGCACTATGAAAACTTCCGCTCCGAGAGATTAAAACGCACTGGAAAGTGAGTGTACATTTGTCCAGTTCCAACAAGTCACGCTGAGAACATACTGTCAATATCAGAAATCATATCACCACTATTGTCATTGTAGGCCTGTGGAAGAGGAGGTGTTGGATAAAGACATGATTCTGCAGCAGAAGGAGGCGGAGGTGAGTGAACCCCGGAGAAGGTGTGACCGATTACTTCAGATTATCATTTGCGATTGTGCGGTTTAGGGCTCATCCACATCAACGTCTCGGCAAAAAAATAGATCCTTTAAAAAACAGATGGCCGCCTTGTACCGCCCTTTCTTAATGAAGCCTCACACATTAAATGACCACATTTAATCCACAAAACCCGAGAAGATTTGGACATGCACTCAGAAGGGAGACATAGATCAGCAAAAATGAACGTGGAAATATTTCCACCAAATTATATGGGTCCTTGTGCGGTTAGTTTTAAAAACGGACATCATACTGCCATGTAACCATTCCCCCTAGTTCACCTCTTGACAGGTGCTTTAACTGGATGTGTCTATCAGAAAATTGCCTATTGTCTAAATCGGGTTTTTTTTATATTGATTTCAATTTATTTTATTTAAAATTATATTTGATTTTTTTTATTTTTTTATTTTCCGTTTCACTATATAAAAACAAATACACAGAAGTGTTATCATATTGGGTCTTGTCTCGCTTCCTAACCTTAAGGCTGTGTGCACACGTTCAGGATTTTTTGTGGTTTTTTTAGCGGCTTTTCGCTATAAAAAAGCGAAAAAACGCATACATTAAGCATCCTATTATTAGACTGCAATACGCAATTTTTGTGCACATGTTGCCTTTTTTCTGCAGCAGAATCGCATTCTGGAAAAAAATTCAGCATGTTCAGTCCTTTGGCGAAATCGCGGGGATTCCGCACACATAGGA
The DNA here is from genome assembly GCF_032444005.1 of Ranitomeya imitator. Lineage (NCBI taxonomy): Eukaryota > Metazoa > Chordata > Amphibia > Anura > Dendrobatidae > Ranitomeya > Ranitomeya imitator. The sequence continues at coordinate 292,544,747 of NC_091282.1, read as the reverse complement.
ATGCATTGATCCGCTTACTTTCCGCATGTGGCTATGCCCACCATGCGGGAATTAACCAGATCATGTTCGGTTGATACCCAGGGTGGAGGAGAGGAGACTCTCCTCTAGGCGCTGGGAACCATATAATTGTTAACAAAAAAAAAAAAGAATTAAAAGAATAAATCATGATATTCTCACCTTCCGGCGTCAATCGCAGCGTTCCCGCTCCTCGCGATGCTCCCGTTCCCAGTGATGCTTTACCGCAAAGACCTGTTATGACGTAGTGGTCTCGCGAGACCGCTACGTCATCTGAGGTCATTGCCGCTAGGCAATATTGGGAACGGAAGCATCGCGAGGAGCGGGAAGGCTGTAAGGGACGCCGGAAGGTGAGAATATCACAATTTTTTTTTTTAATTATTTTTAACACTATATCTTTTGTAGCATCAATAGTAAAAAGTTGGTCACACTTGTCAAATACTATGTTTGACAAGTGTGACCAACCTGTCAATCAGTTTTCCAAGTGATGCTACAGATCGCTTGGAAAACGCTAGCATTCTGCAAGCTAATTACGCTTGTAAAACGCTAGTTTAGCGGGAAAACGCATGCCAATTCCGCATGCGTTTTACCTGCAGCACAGTTGTGGAATTGCCGTGGAAATTTCCGCCGCAATTCCGGACGTGTGCACATAGCCTAAGAGTTCAGACCAGTGTATGTCAAATCACTACTTTTTGCCATCCAGAAAAAATGAATGATTTTTTTTTTCCTGTCCATTTTATTTTTTTTACATCAGTATGACACCCGGAGGCAATTTGTGTTCATGCTTTGCAGCTCCTTTTAGTCTATGTGCACACGTTGAGTATTTGCTTGCAGAAATTTCTGCAAAGTTTCTGTGTCTCTTGGTAGCAAAATCGCTAATTTTTGCCGTGTTTTTGTATGCATTTTTTAATGTGTTTTCTTTATCGCCTCTCATTGGGGAACACAGGAACCATGGTGTATGCTGCTGCCACTAGGAGGCTGACACTATGCACAAAAAAGTTAGCTCCTCCTCTGCAGTGTACACCCCACCGACTGGCATTATACTCTTCAGTTTTAGCTTAGTGTCAATAGGAGGTGGACACGGGTCTTTCATTAGACCCTTATCTACCTCAACGTGCGTCGCTTTCTTTCAGGTTTTTCCGGAGGGATACAGGGTGAATGAACAGTCACACCTGTAGTCCCACAAGGCGAACTATGAGTACGGTGTGTACTGTCACCCCGTATCCTCATAGATCCCTCAGCAGGACCATGATTCTGGCACACAAGCGTGCTCAGAAGTCCGGTCCTGGCTCCGTCCCCCACCCACTCGCCCACCAGAGCCTGTCGGTTGCGGAGACGAGGACATCCATCACCAGCCCCCTGGACCTCTCATACCTCTTTCAGGTTAGTATCGGCGTGGGATGTTTAAGGTGAGTATTCCATCCCATCCCAGATCTTTCATAGGGGGGGCCTTGCTAGGGGCTCCTAGAATACCTGTTCGTTGTTGGCATCCTGATGCAACGGCTCGGCCTGGGATTGCTGCGTCGCGCAGTGGCTCCATGCGGCACTGCGGCCCTCTGTCTTCTATCCGGCGCGGGGCCTTTACAGGCTACATAGCCGCTTCCTATCCCATGCGACGCCGCGGTTCCAGCCCTGACAGGCTATGGTGCCGCTTCTGCCTGCGGCGCACTACCCAGCGCCGCGCTTTTAATGCGCTCTTCATTCTCCAGCGTGACAGCCCTGACAGGCTGCCGCGCCGCTTCTCCCTGCGGCGCAGTGCTCCGATGCCGCGGGGTTAATGGGGCCGCACTACTCCGGTGCGGCAGCCCTGTAAGCTACTGCTCCGCCTCTCCCTGCGGCGCCGGGGGGTTTTTCACTCGCGGCCGCTCTGTCTTTTCCAGCGGGGCAGCCTGGGCATGCTGCCGCGCCGTTTTTTTCTACTGCGGCGTGCCGTGGCCCTTTTCTTCCGGCGGTCGCTGGCCTCTAATTTAGGCCCCGGCTTCAGCCCGGGCCTACTTCCCTTGCCTCGCTCCGCCCACTTCCGACTTCATCGGGTGGGCTTTCTCCCGCCCAACAATTTGTACCGGCGCCATCTAGTCTGACTCCGCCCCTTCCTCTGCGCCGCTGCTCGGCGCCACAGTCGCGCTCCACACTTCAGAGGGCACAGTTCTATCGAAGGTCCCGCGGTTCTGCGCCTCCTTCACCTGGGATCCGTTCGCCGGTCACCATCTGCAGATTGCAGCAGGAGTTTTACAGGCTGGGCTTCCTCTCTCTCCAGAGATCCACACCGCAAGCCGGTCCGCCTTCTCATCGGCCGTGAGTAGCTGCACTGCAGACTGACACCCCCCTCTGCGCCCCTGTCCCCTATCCCTCTGGCATTTTCTTCAGGGACCCCTTTTTCATTATGTCTACCTCTAAAGGGGGCTTCTCTCGTCCCCCTACTTCTTCCTCTTCTGCCTTAGTCAAGTACTTTGCATGTTCGTCCTGTAACAGCAAACTTCCCTCAGGCCAGTCCTCTCTGCTCTGTCAGGCCTGCAGCAGCCCGATTGTTCCCACCGCCCAGGATCCCCCGGCCAATCCGCCAGAGAGTGATACCCCCATCCCAGGCTGGGCTTCCTCTCTGTCACAATCAGTGGCCGATCTAACACAGGTGTCTCAAACTCTGGTGTCCGTGCTGGACCGATTACCCCTGTAGACTCCCGCAGTAGCCAGCGGGTCGCAGGAACCCCCCGTCCGAGCCCTCCATGCTAAGCCGCAAAAGGTCCAGACAGGAACGACGGTCTGAGTCCTCTTCCCGCTCCATCTCGCCACACGGCCCTCCTCTGCGGTCGGCGTCCTCCCGATCCTCCTCCCCTGAGTCTGGCGAGGCATTCTCCGATGCGCCCTCGGAGGATATTTCGAAGCTGGATTCTAACCAAATCGCCACCATGAGGGATATGGTCCAGAATCTCATTGGGGCTATAAATCAAACCTGCGGTATCAAGGATCCCTCTACGGAACCCGCAGATCAGGCGGTTTCGTTTAGACGGGCTAAGCCTCTTTCCAAGTTTTTCGCTCCTCATCCTGAATTCGAGGAAATCATGACCAGAGAAAGAGAGAACCCGACCAGACGTTTTCAGAGGGGAAAACGCCTTGGTGTGTTATATCCCTTTTCTCCAGAACTTACCGCCAATTGGACAGCTTCTCCCTCTGTGGATCCCCCTGTTTCCAGGCTGTCCACTAACATGGTGCTTCCGCTGTCTGGCGGAGCATCTCTGAATGATTCTAACGATCGAGTTATAGAATCCTTTGCGAAGTCAGCTTTTGAAGCAGCTGCAGCCGCTCTATGCCCAGCCTTTGCTTCCACTTGGGTTTCGAAATCCATTTCCAAATGGGCCAAAGAACTCCGTCGAGGTATCCTGGACTGGGCGCCGCCCGCACAGCTGGTGGAGCTTGCCAACCAGATTTCCCACGCAGGGGAATACTTGGTCTCCGCCTCTCTGGATGCCGCGTCTTGTGCGGCTCAGGCGTCAAGCAATGCTGTTGCCATCCACCGGACCGTTTGGCTCAAGGCCTGGCAGGCGGACTTATCCTCCAAGAGGTCCCTTACCAGTCTGCCCTTTCAAGGCTCACGCCTCTTTGGTTCCAAGCTGGACCAAATCATTAAGGACGCCACCGGGGGTACAAGTTCTCTTCTTCCCCAGGCTAAACCTCGTCGCCCTCCTCCTAGACGGCCATTTCGGCCACTTCGCTGCGTCAAACTCCACCTCGGCATGACTCTCGGCAAGACCCCAGTCCACCTCCCAGGTTGGGCGGCCGTCTTCTCTTCTTCAGGGATGTCTGGATCTCCTCAGTAGAGGACGCATGGGTCAGGGAAGTTGTATCCTGGGGATACAAGATGGTTTGTTTCACGACCCCGGGATCGTTTTTTTGAATCCCGACCTCCAAGAGATCCTGCTCTACTTCCGGGTTTCTTCGCAGCCATCGCTTCTCTTCTCAAAGCCGGGGTATTCGTCCCCGTCCCAGAAAAAGAACGCTTCACAGGTTTCTACTCAAACCTTTTTGTGGTACCGAAAAAAGACTGCAAGGTTCGCCCCATTCTGGACCTCAAATTGCTGAACAGGAGAGTTCGTCTGAGACACTTCAGGATGGAATCCCTTCGTTCAGTAATTGCTTCCATGGAGCTTCAAGAATTTCTGTGTTCCATAGATATTCAGGACGCCTACCTTCATGTCCCGATATTCCCCGGACATCATCGATTCCTGCGCTTTGCGGTGCTCCAGGAACATTTTCAGACCGTCGCTCCTTCCTTTTCTCATTCTCACGAAAGTCTGTCCATTGTTCTCGACACCCTAGCCCGTTTCGGGTGGCTGGTCAACCGGAAGAAGTCCTGCCTTATCCCTTCTCAGCGCATCATCTTTCTCGGCATGCTCTTCGACACTCGTCAGACCAAAGTCTTCCTTCCCAAACACAAGAGGTCCACTCTTTGTCGGGACATACGCTTGCTGCAGGGTCCTTGGCCTCCCTCCGATCGGCCATGAAGGTTCTGGGGAGGATGGTAGCAACCTTAGAAGCGATTCCAATCACCCAATTTCATTCGCGACCCCTTCAGCAAGCCATTTTGTCTCAGTGGGACAGGTCTGTCTTCTCCCTGGATCGTCCGATCCGACTCTCTTCTCGGGTCAAACGGTCTCTCAACTGGTGGGTGACGTCACCTCTCATCTCCCAGGGCAGGTCTTTCCTTCCAGTTCACTGGCAAGTGGTGACGACGGACGCCAGCCTGCTCGGCTGGGGTGCGGTTTTTCGCCACCTTACTGTTCAGGAGTCAACTCTGCCGATCAATGTCCTAGAGATTCGGGCCATCTTTCTGTCCCTCCGCCACTGGGAAAGGATTCTCAGGGGCCTACCTATCCGGATCCAGACGGACAACGCCACGGCTGTGGCATACGTCAACCATCAGGGGGGGACTCGGAGCTCCTTGGCCCTTGCCGAGGTATCCAAGATCCTCCTTTGGGCAGAGGCAACGGTTCCGGTGATATCCGCGGTGCATATCCCCGGCGTGGACAATTGGGCCGCCGATTTCCTCAGCCGCGAGGGCCTCGCGGCAGGGGAATGGTCCTTGCATCCGGAGGTCTTCCATCAGATTTGTCTTCGATGGGGGACTCCGGATGTGGATCTCACGGCGTCTCGAATGAACAGGAAGGTTCCGCAGTTCGTCTCCAGGTCTCGCGATCCTCTTGCAGTGGGCGTCGACGCTCTGGCCATTCCTTGGTCACAGTTCATGCTGCCCTACCTGTTCCCACCCCTTCCATTACTTCCCAATCTGTTGAAAAAGATCAAAGTGAAAGGGGTGCCGGTCATTCTGATCGCCCCGGATTGGCCCAGAAGAGCTTGGTTCGCGGAGCTCGTCAATCTTCTCGCGGATGCTCCCTGGCGCCTTCCAGACAGGCCCGATCTGCTGTCCCAGGGTCCGATCTGCCACCCGAATTCTCGGTCGCTCAGTTTAACGGCGTGGCTGTTGAGACCACAGTTCTAAGAGCGTCCGGCCTTTCGGACCGGGTGATTCACACCATGATTCAGGCTCGGAAGCCTTCGTCTTCCAGGATCTACTATCGTACCTGGAAGGCTTACTTCCGTTGGTGCGAGTCCAACCGCGTTTCACCTATGTCCTTTTCCTTGCCTTCCATTTTGGCCTTCCTTCAGGCAGGACTGGATTCAGGCCTGACTCTTAGTTCCCTGAAGGGCCAGGTCTCTGCGCTTTCCATCCTTTTTCAGAACACTTTAGCTTCCCGACCACAGGTTAAGACCTTTCTTCAAGGAGTGGCCCACGCTGTTCCTCCGTACAGGGCCCCTGTGGATTCATGGGATTTAAACCTGGTACTGGACGTTCTGAGGGTTCCCCCTATGAGCCCCTCAGGGAGATTCCCCTGTCAGTCCTATCTTGGAATGTGGCCTTTCTTGTGGCCATCACTTCTATCCGCCGCATTTCCGAGTTGCCGGCTCTATCTTGCCGTCCTCCGTTCTTGGTCATCCACCAGGACAAGGTGGTCCTCAGTCCTCCGCCTTCCTTTCTTCCTAAGGTGGTTTCCACCTCAACGAGGACATCGTTCTACCTTCCTTTTGTCCAGCTCCGACTCATCCTTTGGAGCGATCGTTGAATAAGCTGGACCTCGTCAGGGCAGTGAGGATCTACCTGGATAGAACGTCCACTTTCCGGAAGACTGATTCTTTTTTCGTCATTACTGATGGCCCGCGCAGAGGCCAACCGGCTTCTAAGGCGACTATTGGCTCGCTGGATCAGAACGGCAATTCTGGAGGCTTACCGGGTTAAGAACAGAGTGCCCCCTCCTGGGATCAAGGCTCACTCTACCCGGGCAGTCGGCGCCACCTGGGCGGTGCGCCACAGGGCTTCCACCCTACAGCTTTACAAAGCGGCAACTTGGTCTTCCATCCACACGTTCGCCAAATTTTACAAGGTCCATACCTACGCTTTGGCGGACGCCAGCCTAGGCAGAAGGATCTTACAGGCGGCAGTGGTGAGTCCTTTGACCTGATGGAAGTCTGTTTTTCCCGCCCTTGGGACTGCTTTGGGACGTCCCATGGTTCCTGTGTCCCCCAATGAGAGGCGATAAAGAAAACGGGATTTTTGGTTGCTTACCGTAAAATCTGTTTCTTGGAGCCTCCATTGGGGGACACAGCTCCCTCCCAATGTTTCTCAGTTCCTGTTGTTTTATGTTCTCTGACTGTTCTCACGTTTACAGTTCTCAAGTTTGTGGTTATGGTTTTCAACCTTGTTATTTATCTCCTACTGCTTTCTCACTAACTGAAGAGTATAATGCCAGTCGGTGGGGTGTACACTGCAGAGGAGGAGCTAACTTTTTTTTGTGCATAGTGTCAGCCTCCTTGTGGCAGCAGCATACACCCATGGTTCCTGTGTCCCCCAATGGAGGCTCCAAGAAACAGATTTTACGGTAAGCAACCAAAAATCCTGTTTTTGTACGTACAGCAATGTATTGTTTTTAGCGCTAAGTAAAGATATTAAGAAAGTATTGTGATGTAATTTCCTGGTTCAACACCTTCTTTTTCATTCTGATGCAGTGGCATTAGGGTAATGGTATTAAGGCTTAGTGTCAGCAGTTGTCCATGACACCAAGCCCTAGGTTTAGTAATGAAGAGGTATTAGCCAAACACCCTCATTACTATACCGGTAAGTAAAGAGTTAAATAAACACGCACACATTGTGAAGAGCCTCTGTAGGAGGATTAACAGAATGATGCTACATAGACTATAGCCAAACGGCAACTGGCAAAAATCAGCATTCGCTGCGATACCGGTTTTGTTTTTGTTTTTTCCATTTTTTGTAAAAAAAAAAAATAATAAAATCCTTGGGCTTCCGTGTAATTTTCATAACCAGCAAAGGAAACGCTCAGGGCTGATGTTAATAATCTGGGAAGGAGCCAATTGCCATAAAGGTTCCCAGGCTATTAATATCAGATCACAGCTGTTTGCTTAGCCTTTACTGGCTAGCTTACACGGGGGCCCCAGAAAAAAAACAGCTAGTCAGACAGCTGCGGTCTGATATTAATAGCTTAGGAAGGGGCCATGGATACTGGTCCCCTCCCAGACTAAAAACATAATCTCAACCCCAGAAAAAGCACATACATAAGATGCACCAATTCTGGCACTTAGCTTCGCTCTGCCCACTTGCCCTGGTGCAGTGACAAGTGGGGTGATAGTATTGGGGTTGATGTCACCTTTGTATTGTCAGGTGACATCAAGCACAGAGGTTCGTAATGGAGAGTCGTCCCCAATACTAACCTCATAGTAATATTATAAACAAACCACACACCCAGAATAAAGTCCTTTATGTGAAATGATGAGACTCCTTTATTGAATCTAAATTAAACGATACTTGCATCCTCACTCAATCCACTGAAGCCATGGTCTCCTGTAACAGAATTAAAATAATAAACAATATTCCTCACATGTCCGCCAATAAGATAATCCATAATGTCCCACTATGATCCTGATGACTTAGAGAGCCGTCACATCAGTTACTGCTCTCAATGACATCTGGCTATACACAGACACCGGAGCTCATCAGCTGATGAACTCATGTGAACTCTCACTAGCTCAGCGCTATACACTGTGGGAGCGATGACGCTCCTGTCAGTCTGTAGTCGGCGGCCGGTTAAAGCAGTCACATCTCCCGATGTAAATGTTCTACAAGTGAGATCGCCTTGGGACACTCAAAATTATGTGGACAAAGGCAGACTGGATAGTTTATGGTTGTTTATTATTTTTGATTGTTTACAGGAGACATGGGCATCGAGGATTGGATGTTAGGGGAGTAAATTGTGTTTATTTGCAGATGTATTTAATAATTTTACAAGTTTTTTTTTTCTACTTCTCCCATCAGCGGCACCTGCTATCACTGTTATAAGTGACAGCAGACATAGCCTGATGGGAGTAGTAGTCTCTTATCATCCGACGCCTGTGACCAGTGGTAAACTTTTTACCGCTAGTCAAGAGTTCCTCTGCGGGGCCACGCTGACATCTCACAGCGTGTACCCGCAGCACTCTGACCGACAGTAACAATCTTACCGGCGGTAACATTCCCCCCCATCAGAGCTGCCGGTGTTACTCGTGCAAATCCACAAGCATTTTTATAACTGCGTTTTTTGCTGCAGATTTGTCTGACTCAATTGAAGTCAGTGGGTGAAAAACGCTAAAAATCCGCACAAAGATTTGATATGCTGCAGAAAAAAACGCACTGCAAATACTCAAGGAAAAATTACTGATAATGTGCACAAGGCTTCACGATTCTCATTGAATTAGCTGTCATAAGGATTCTCTAGCGTTTCTGGCCCATTTCCGCACGGAAAAAATGCACCAAAGACGCACACAGCCTAATGGAGAGGTAGAAAAAGGAGATTGATGTTTGATTAGACCACCCCGCTGTAGAAACGATGCAGTTCCAGAATGGAAGAGTAATGTCTTAGTTATTATTTTTATGTTTCATACTCGCTTAGAGCGCTTTTTCAAAAGCAAACTTCATAGCGCAAGAGAACTGGAGCAGATGTAATATTCATAGGTAAATTTTGGAGTTGTAACAGTCATGACCCTTTTCAGGTGAGCAACTCCATAGCTCCTTTCTCATCTGTACCTTTCTATATCACCCTATGTTCGTTTGTCTCCCCCTTATTTCTCATTGTAATGGAGGGGGCAGAACCTGCTTACTGATTAAAGCCCCCCAAAGCATTTAGCATAATTGCTAGTTTTGTTATTGTGTGATCAATTGATCCTTTTATTATGGCATTTGCCCACAAGGGGGTGCTGTGATACCAGTCTGGAATTAGGATGAGAATGGATAATATTGATGACAGCAGTGTCTTACAACAAATCCGTAACTGTGCCCTATCTTTCACTGTTGGGCATAAAACACACTGAAAGGTATGCAGTGCAGAGTCGATAGTAAAGCAGTATCTCTGCTGTTTCATGATTGATCCTTGTACAAGTTGCGCAGACAGATGGCTTTAGGATTTGTGTAGGTCTCCATTACTTAATTGTACGCGTAAAAGGGGTTGTTGTTTGTAAGTAAACCGCCCCCTCCCCTCTCTAAATGGAGTGAGGCTGGTCAGTTGCTGCAAGTCGCAGCTCTTGCTCATTGTGCCCCCAGCCAGCTGAGCTTGGCAAGGCTTCTCCCCTTTCGGGAATTGCAATGTTCACCAAATGTTGCAAATTTACAACTCACAGTATGCATTGGACAGATGTATGTAGATGGGAGTTATAGTTTTGCAACAGCTGGACAGCTGCAGTTTGAGTAACACTGTATTACATTGCCTCTGTTTTTTAAAGAGTGTCCTGAGTGAGCAAATGTGCAAGTGTTGTCTTCATGAGATACAATGGCATGTAAAAGCCTGGGCTCCTCTGCTCAGCATTACTGTTATTGACTGTTCACAATAACAGTAATTCTGACCAGGGGTCAACTGTTCAAAGCAGTTGGAGGTTAAATGATCTCTAAAAGGGGTAAAGTTAAAGATGAATACAAAGCAATTTTCAGCTAGAGATACATAGCCAAAACCAGTTTTTCCTTTGCAACCTCGGTCTCTAATCTGCATTTTTCTCTGAGCTGGTGAGAGGACACTAGCTGCTATGATGTCTCCTATAAACAGCACAAGTAGAAGCATTCCTGCTCTCCTTTCTGTGTAACAAACAGAAAGAATCAGCTGTAGTATGGGTGAAATTATTCATACGAACTGAGAAGCGTATCTGTGAATCCTTCTCTGGGATAAGCGAAAAGAAACTGAAGTACAATCTCTGTTTCACTGCTTGTTTTCTCACTCTATTTCTCATTCTTCTCGCCACTTTCCCAGTTAATAGTTTTCAGTGTGCAATGTGTCCTGACACCTCACTCTGTCTTCGTATTGTCTTGTGCAAAATGGATTTGAGGGTTTTTTGTTTGTTTTTAGAGCGACTAGTTCAGTAGGGGGAGGAGAAGTGGTGTCATATAAGTGGAGAAAGAAGCCGATATCTGATAAAATGTTACAAAGTTCCTTGAATTTGTACTGTTGCGTGACCTTTTTTTTTTCGTGGTAGGGGGTGGTTATTTCTGTAAAAAATCATCAGATATGCGTAGTAAGGTGGGCTGCAACTTGTAGAAGTGGTCTGCTGCTGCCTAGTGGACAGGGATCTTGCGCTGCTGAGTTAGATTTTCACCTACTCTAATCAGAACTCTGTTGGTCCCATTGCTTCAGCCCTTTTGGTTGTAGTTAGATGGTATGACATTATTTTTGTGCACGGTATTGAACTTTAGGCTTTGTTTGTGTAGTGCTTTCTCCCGTCAGACAATAGCAAACCTTTTACTCTTGCTGGCAGATTGTGCTTTTGTTGGGTCATGTGCATGTCCAGCCGTGTGTATTGAGCTAGGATTCCAGTGCACACAATGGCTGCGGTTGCTTTGCACTGACTGGCTTAGTAGTTGTGGTTGAGCTCACATAGTCGCGTCAGTGACTGCTCACTGGTCCGCACTCAGACTGGAATCCACTACATGTTATTGTTGGCCAGCAGTTCTGCCCCGTCCTTCTCCCCATGTCATTGTCCAGGCAGAAGATATTTTTAAACCAGTGCAGCAGCAAACATCGTGGGAACATCCTGTCAGACGAGGGCTCCTCCTTATTTCTCAGATTCATCCTTTCCCTTTCTATCCTGGTCCAGACTGACTGAAGTGGCTTTATATCTGTACAGTGTAACCTCCAGCTTCGTTTCTGTGTAAAAGTGCAGACAGCAAAATGTTCCTGCAAATAATAGTAATAATAATCTTTATTTTTATATCGCGCTAACCTATTCCGCAGCGCTTTACAGTTTGGCTCACAATCTAGAATCCCTATCAGTATGTCTTTGGAATGTGGGAGGAAACCGGAGAACGCGGAGGAAACCCACGCAAACACGGGGAGAACATACAAACTCCTTGCAGATGTTGTCCTTGGTGGGATGCAAATGACTACAAATGGTAGATCTGCTGTAAATATTAATGCAGATCCCTGAATACTGCATCATAAGAAAAGACTTACATTGAAGGGTTCTTCCCAGCGTCACAATATTTTTCACAAAGCACAGTAAATGTATACTTATTCTTAATATACAAACTAAGTTCAACATAAAGTGTCTTCTTTGTACTTTTTTGTCTCCTTTTTGCATCTCTTTCTGCCCCTTTGTGCATTTAGCTTCACATGGCTGAATGGACCATCCTATTCTTATTTGTTAAAACCACATTTTCCTGCAACACTCTCTTTAAGTGCTGCAGCCCCCTCCTTATCTCGTGCACTCCTGACTAGCCCCATTTCGGAGATATCATCCAGCTAATCAAAGTGTAGAGTTCACATTATGCTTCTGCACACTGTACGCTCCAGTACAGTACCCTGCCTGCCCCAATTTATCTTCTGCCATCTACATCAATATAGCTGCAGTGTATGCTGACATCATTAGATGCTTCTAGCAGAGTTCATCTGTCCTGCACTCCTCCACAGCAATGTAGAGCTGTGTGTTTCACCTACTGGACACGCGTAAGATTTGTGAAATTAGAAATACTGCTCCACTGATGCATATGATAAAAGATAATCTTCTGCAGTATGTATCAATAGAGCAGAATTGGCAGTTTTATATCATTGAACTCAGCAGCAGGTAACAAACAAAGCTAAACTAATCCCAGCCCCCTCCTGTCATCGTTCTTCTTCGTCCCCAGCACACATGTACACTGCTGCTTCCTGGTATGAGCTCTGCACTATATTTAAGGAGGCTGAACCCCTTTCCATAACATACTGTCTTACACTAGAAGCTCTGTTCTAGACACGGCACAGCTATTCTGGCAGGAGAACGGCCGAGAGAGACGGACGGCAGTACGCAGAGTTAACCAGGGCCACTGAAACTAGAAGCCAGTTCCAATGGCTCCTGGAGGGTAATTAACAATTGGAGGGTCATCCTTAGGGGGTGATATGTACAAGAAGTGGCAAATTAAAAGATGGTTACATTGGCACAACATAATAATGTACCCATATGTTTATTCAAGACAACATTGCAATTTTGTCATTACCCCTAAATATTGTTTGTCAGTGATTTTACATACTGTGCACATACATATTAATACGTTGTAAAATAAGTGAACTCATGGTTTAAGTAGTGAAATCAGTATTTTGTAAATCTAATACCAATGGAATCTCCAGAATATCATTAATTGGAGTTTTATTGTGTTTCGCTTTTTAATATTCTGTAACGTGGATGTCGGATCTTTTATTTTATTACTTTCATGGTAAATGGTTGACTTTTCTACTAACTATATTAATGTGTACATGGCAGATCTCCTCCCTCCTTAAGAACTTGGATCTTAGCACTCTAGTCTCAGCTTTGTTGGCGTTTGTCCATTGCAAGCAGAACCTTTATGGGGGAGGAGTGGTGGTGGGCACGTTTCCTGACTGTACCCAGCTAATGGAAATTCACTTGGTAACTAGGGCAAGGGAATTGGCCGCCAGACTGCGATTAAAATAAACACTTTAAAAAAAAAAAAAGAGCAGGAAAACTCCATGAGACAGTTTAGATTTTTCATTTCTTCATTAAAAATGTGAGCATTTTGTAGGTAAAACAGCCGTGACTATATTACTATTTGATGTCCTATATTAATGCTTTATTTTATGGTCTTTCCACGAAGTGTTATAGTGCTCCATTCCCCATGACACTGAATGCACTCATTTCCTGGGTTACTGAATCCACATTTCATTGGTACTTGACTTATTGAAGTTCTTTTAATATTGCTCACTAGATTCTTCTTTTGTCTTTATTTTCTAGCTGCGGAGAATGCAAGAGATGATCGCACAAATGCAGGCTCAGATGAGGATGAAAGGTCCCGGAGATGAGTGAGCTGCCCCTTTTAGGTAAGCCTTACTATATATGTATGCATGAAGCCTCCTCTAAAGACGAACAGTCTCCGTATACCTTCCGCTGACTGGATCTAGGGCTGTTTTCTTGTAACGTTCCCAGTTTCTCCATTCCAGACAGACCTCCTATTCCAGTAGAGATGTCTGGCTTTCATTCCGCAGTTCTACACCAGTACAAGGGCCCTGCTTCGTGCGCTTGTGCTATAACTTTTCTCGTAGTGAAAGCGTAAACCTCTCCTTCTGATTTGTTGGATTTTGCCATGTTGTTGTTTTGATTTTCTCCTCCGTGACCTTGTTTCTGGAGCGCACATTCCATGGCGGAAATAATCCGCTACACCCCCATCTTTCCATATGTAGCGCAGTAGAACAACATGTGTGTCTCTGACCCTGTGTAATAAAATTCTAGTCAGCTGGAGTAAAACGGTCTGCATGTTAATGCATCTTAACAGGGTTAACCACTGCCTGGACAGCCCCTTTTAAAATGAGGTAGACCACCCCTATGAAGCAAATATCATATTCGGCTTCAGCAACGATGCCGTTCCAACTTTGTCTGAGTCTGCCGGGGGTTCAGTAACATTGTTACACCATGTTAGCCCTGCAGCTAATCCGTGGTCACCATTGGGCTCCTGAGGAGTCTCTTCTCTAGGACAAATGTCAGGCAAACTAAAGTGAGAGCGCAACAGCAAAAAAGTGCCACATGAGCCCCTACATCCAAAGTTGTGGAGGCACGGTTCTGACATCACTGGAATGGCGCTGATTCAGGAGATGAGTATCTGTTGTTTTATTTATTTTTAGAAGAGGGTCTATTTCGTCTAAAAAGGGGCTGTCTGGCTAGTGGACAACCCCACTAGTTTTCAGATTACGTTTTTCAGATTATCTACTAGTGATAAGCGAGCATGCTCACATAACACCTTATCCTAGCATACTCGCTCATCATTATTATTGACTGAATCCTTATCACATCACCTCTCATCTTTTATGAATATTTCTATTTTACTGGATCTTATTTGCAGCATATAACATAATGTCATGCATCAATAGTGCATTGCAGACCATTAAAGGGGTTGTTCCAGAAAGAACATTTATCGCATATCTGCATAATAGCTGATACACGTCTGACCACTGTGACCCTCACCACTTGATAGAACTTGCATGCACCTAAATTTCAGTAGCAGAGCGCCTATGTTACCTCTACACTAATCAAGATACAGCACCTGCTTCCAAAAGCATCGATCAAATCTGGCTCCAATCGCTGCTAGTTAATACCCCTGACAGAGATTTACAGAGGTATATAAGTGGCGCGATTCCGATGCTCATCTCCTCTCCCACCACTCCCTCCTCTGACGCGATTGCAGTGTGACGATGGGTTACCATGGCTGCTGGGGACCTACTGACCTGGAATGGAGACTAGACTGGTCTCTAAAATAAAAAAAATAAAAAATTGAAATTGGCAAAAAATGAGTACCACCATAGCTGCAAAAGTTCGATACATCAAAATGTAAAATGATTTAGCACAGTTAAAGCGAACCTGTAGGAGGATTGTGCACAGTGAACCATCAGACAGTGTCAGGTTGGCGCCGTTATACTGATTTAAAATGACACCTGGGTTGATGAAATCCGTCTTGTGGTTGTTGTTTAATCATTATTTTCAGTTTTCAGTTAATGATATGCCCGTGCCCTGGGATGGCCTGTGGAGGGTCTTCATGTGGTGCTCGGATTAGGTACTCACCATGGCTTCTGACCGTTCATTGATTCCTCCGTGACCTGACCCTATTTTACATAATGAATATTTATCTTAAAAAACAAAAACAAAACTCCATTTCAAAAATGATGCCGGCCGTACCTGTGCATCAGCAGCTATTGGTGTATATGGAGGTGATCCGATAGCAGCTACTGCGCAGGAGCCGGCGACGCCATCTTGCTAGAGAAAAAAAAATGTCCTCTTCCAAGATGGCACTGGCGGCTCCTGCGTAGTAGCAGCTATCGGCTTGAGAAGCTTTCAAGCAGGAGGAGGCAGCGGCATTGGGTGGGGAATAGAGCTGGAGTGACAGAAGCCTCAGATCTAGTCTTTTACATGTCAATTCTGATTTGTGAAATTTAGCTGATAGATTCCCTGTTAAATTAAAAAAAAAAAAACTATACAAGCTGTAATTGTACTGACTTAGAGAATAATTTTGCCTGGTTGTTCTTGCAACACAAATGTTGTAAAAGTAATACGCTGAATACAGGACAGAATTGCATTTTTTTTTTCTCTTTTTTTTTCCCGCCATTTCACACTTCTTGCAATTTTTCCCCCATTTTCAGTATATTATATGGCAAGATGAATGGGGGTTGGTTAAAAGTACAACTCCTTCCACTAAAAACTAAGCTAAGTTATGACTCTTGGAACAAAGGTAGGAAAAAAATACCCAAAGCACACAAATAGAAATGGGCCTGGTTGGGAAGAGGTTATGGGCCAGAGATCAAGAAAAATGCCCCCCACCCCTTTCTCTGTCACGTCTAATGGATTCTGTGGCGGCCCCTGGAGACAGCCAAGTGAAGTTACTAGGAGGCAGATGCATACCTTTTTGGGGTGCTGCTGTATCGGCAAATACAAACCGGGATTTTTTTAAATCAAGCCGTGAAGAAGGAATGGAGCTCTGTATCAAATCACTCATATGCCTAGAACAATATATCAAGAAAATAATTTGACTAGTTTGTGTTTCATCAATGACCCATAAATGACATCTACCAGACATCAGACGTTTCCATGCCGGTGTTTGGCACTGCTGGTTTCATCCTAAGCATGTGTGAGGCCCAATCACCCCGACACTGCTGAATCCAACACTGACAGATCGGTCTTGGATTGTCAAAAATATTTTCTGTATGCCTTGTTTGTAATAGAAATGAGTTGGGTGTATTGCAGAGCATCTCCATTCTTTGTACACTTGCCATCTAGAATTCAACATCTGGACACCTTTTGTGGCCAACAAAGATGTTGGAATTGTATGAAAAAGTTCCACTGTTGGATTTTTGGGATCTAGGTTGCGGTTTGTGATTTTGGGAAAATTACCGTCACAAACAAATAACTGCTTACCAGTCCACGAAAGGTGAAAGCGTATTACCCCCAAATTCTCATTTATTCATGAAGAAGAACTCTACTCATCGAGCAGCCGAGCATCTGTCTTGGGGTCATGTGAGGTTTAGTTCATCTGAAGACTGCACATATGGTAGACAGCTGTCTATTAATGACTTCAGAAGATACCATAGAGCCGCCCTTTCAGCTCATGAGTGTGCATGATGGTGACATTGCAAGCCACCCAGGCTTCTCCTAATTAGCAAGATACAGGACAGATTGCAAAATGTGAACAAGAATTGTTAAAGGGCTTGTCCATTAAAAATGGTTTGATCTTAATACGGAGCTGTGCATCCTGGGTGCTGTGGATGAGGAGATGTGGGTCCACCATGATGGACTATTTCTTCGGGAAGTTCTATTTATGGCTAGGAAAGCGGTAGCGTTGAGGTGGATGGGGGGGGGGGGGGGGGGGAATCTCCTTCGATTAGCCATTGGAAGAAACTAGTGAATGACATAATTCCTTATGAAAACATATTATACAGAAACAGACGATGTCCCCAGAAATTTCAGAAGGTTTGGGAAAGGTGGAGCAATTGGCCATTGACGCACCTGGCTCTATGGTCTCTTCAGTCTTGCGGTATAATCCCTGATGTGTATATCCATTCTAGACCATGAAAGTGATGTTTTGTGTAGGATTAATAACATATGTCTACTATAACCTGACCTGGTACGTGTTTAAAAACTTTAGAAAGACTGTTGATTAAGAAGTGCAATGCCTGGTAGAATATATTACACTGAAGGTTATGTTTTATTTGTTTGTTTCTATACTTTATTATTGAAGGTATGATGTGATATCTATGTCAATGTGAACGTTGATATATACGGATTAGGCTACTTTCACACTAGCGTTTTTTGCAATACGTCGCAATGCGTCGTTTTTGCCCCATAGATTAACATTAGCGACGCATTGCCACACGTCGCAATCGTCGTGCGATGGTTGCGCCGTGTTGTGGCGGACCGTCGGGAGCAAAAAACGCTACATGTAACGTTTTTTTCTGACCGCGCATGCGCGGCCGGTACTCCTCCCCCTCCGCCCCGCACCTCACAATGGGGCAGCGGATGCGATGAAAATCTGCATCCGCTGCACCCGTTGTGCGGCGCAAACAATGCTAGCGTCGGTAACCTCAGCCTGACGCACTGCGACAGGTCGAGCCCGACGCTAGTGTGAAAGTAGCCTTATTTTGACTATGCTATGTTGCCATATGTTTATCTTATTTTGTGGAATCTTTCAATAAAGAAAAAAAATGGCTTGATCTTGAGAATAACAGTCGGCATTACGTACCTACTGCCACTTCCGCGTCCCACTTGACACCATGATTGGGGTGACCGTTTCTCTCATGTCAACCTGGACCATCAGAGAGCAGTGGAGATGCTGTACTGGAGTGGCAGTAGGTACATAATGCTGCTTTCTTTATTTATACATTGTTCTTATTAGTTTCACATTTTACTATGCTTTACTATGTTTACTATGCCTGAGGAGGTGGTGATGGCGAACTCAGTCAAGGGGTTCAAGAGAGGCCTGGATGTCTTCGTGGAGCAGAACAATATTGTATCATACAATTATTAGGTTCTGTAGAAGGACGTAGATCTGGGGATTTATTATGATGGAATATAGGCTGAACTGGATGGACAAATGTCTTTTTTCGGCCTTACTAACTATGTTACTGTGTTACATAGTAAATGCAGCAAAATTGTGTAAGATAAAAGGAAAACTAAGGCAAAGGGTTAATGGTTCCAAAGTGTGCATTAAGTCAGATTTATTTATTTTTTTAAAGCAGGTCATGTTTTTGCGCCGTTTTACCGTGAAACTTGACAATTCCTTTAAAAGCATGTTCATTAACTATAAAATCGGGCAGTTTCAATAAAATGTGCATAAATACTTTTTTTTCTGTGTTTTTCAAGTTTTTCCTTTCGTACATGGAAAATCCTGTAACTTCCTAGTTTTGTAGATCCTGTCTGCAAACCATCACTTGGCAGCTCCCGGGGCCTTAAATTTAGTAAATGAAAACAAAGTTATAAATAGGATTTATATGAAAGTAGAACCTTGGCTTGAATAAATGGACGTACAAGTCCCCGATTGTCCTTCAGCAGCTTTCACTGTTCCCTCCTTTTTTTTTATTTTCCACCATTAAGAGATCTCTTCCTGCAGCCAAATACAAACCGTTCTATGTCCTTTACCACCAAGCTGTAATAAGGAGCAGATCTGCCGGTTACTAGCCTGCAACACCATTACTGAGCACGCTGATGTGGTGTGTGGCAGTGAAGTTGGACGCTTTGGTGTTTACTCAGTGGACTAGGGAGCGCTGACATTTTTGGGTGTGATGGGAAAACGGCTGGTGAAAACCGAGAAGGATCTGCACATCTAAATATGTAAAAATAAATTGTTCTAGTTTTTTAGAAACACAAACAAGACACTGATGAAAAAAGCTCCATATAAACGTATTCTATACGTATAAACCTGCTTGAGCCTGTCACCAGCCAGTACCTGTATCTGTTCTGATACGAAGTGCTACTGAGTGCATGGTGTGTTTGGAAACAGAGGAAGATATGGGAAGGGAGAACTGAGAACAGCTAGATTAGTGAGGTGATGGGGTGAGCCTGCCTGCAAAGATGTGTTTGGGGACACGCTTCAAACTGTGGATTCTGGGAATTAGACTGGTGTGCATTCTAGAAAACTGGTGCAGCACAAAAGAAGTCTTCAGTCCAGAAGTGTGAGATTGGGATTATAGAGGGTGTTAGTCTTAGCAGAGCAGAGAACACTGGTAGCGTGATAGACAGAAATGATGTAGGGTGGCACAGAACTGTGGAGAGTTTTGCTGGGGAGTGCGATAAGTTTCTTGTATTCTGTAGTAGTTGGGCAACCAGTGCAATGACTGGCACAGGGTGGAGGCATTAGTGTAGCAATCAGAAATATGAGCAGGACTACTGCAGTCAGCATAGATGGGAGAGGGAAGACGAAAGCCGCGTTTACACTGAAAGATAATTGTGAACAAGCGTTCTTACAAATGCCATTACAGAATGCTCCGTGCACATCGTCTGCCTGTAGAATCAGGCTATTAAACGACTGCTGATCTGTAAAAGTTTACTGACCAACGGTCGTATCATGCCGCCGGTCAGTTCCATGTAAACCAGAGATGAGGAATCTTTTCTTTCTGCTAAGAGCCATTTGGCTATTTGTACCCTCCTTCGGTGGACGTACAAGTTGTGCGCTAACTCCACCCACAAAGTACATCCTGACCCTGGCACCGGTGTACGGACGTAACTTTCACTGCACGTGCCTTGGCGCTCAGTAATGACCACCGTGTGCGCACACAGAGCAAGAAGAAATTTAAGGGGCCAATACAGCAGCCGGCCCAAGCACTGCGGTCCCCAGGATGCTGCCCAGGGGCCGTAAATGGCCCGCAGTCCTGAGGTTCTCCACCCTTTGCAATATACCGCATACATTCCAATAATTTGTTTGCTTTTTTAACTGAAAATGGAAGTGGAACATTTAGAAGTTTGCCAAACTTTCAAAGATTTAAATTTGGTTCCATCCTGATCCATCTTCGTAGTACGGGTTGTCCAATTAACTACCTAATACAAGACTCCCATGAACATGTGCACGTTTTTTTTACTGCCTGATTTGTGTTACAAATGTAACCCAAATATTGACTTAACCATTACAAAGACATGGATCAGTCTTCTCATTTAATCACAAAGCCCTGCATGGATTACGCGGAGTATCTGAAGTATGTGCATTCCTTGAGACCTGGTGTAGTGCTGAGTACTTGTGTGATCGCACACCGCCACTGCACTGACAGTGTGCACAGCTGTACCCCCTGCTGCTCTCAGACGAATAAGTGACCCTGCTGTGGTAAGTGAATATAGACATAACAGGTTAGTTCATCAGCCCCTCACCAGATTTTAACCCTGCATTGGTCTACAGACAGCTGTTTGTGCTGCAGAAGGTAGATTAGTCTGGGGAGAGCACACAGCTGTCCGGGATGAGTCAGGAGTCAGATTCCAGACTGTGAGTTTTTCTCTTCTAAACACATTAAGCGATGTGCCCACAATGAGTATTTGGTGATTTTAATTTTTTTTTTTATTTTGCAGATTTTTGGCAGCATGTCTGCACTTAGTAGGTAAATTAGATTTTCTGTTTTTTCATTGCTTTTTTTTTTACATTTATTTTATTGCGGTTTTGACGCTGCGTATTTTTTGTCTTTTTGATATGCCGTGTTCAGAACAGTCATGTTCAGATTACATATATTTTAAGTTTGTTTTCGCTGCAAATTGCCTCTTCCGTGAGCAAGAGGACTAGAACGCTAGTGCCACCTATTGGAAGTAGCAATTCTAGAAGTCAACGTCGACCCTTCAACGAACCTTGCCATATGAGTTAGGATAAAAGTCGGACCAGAATCTCAACTAGCAGACTTGTTTCGGGATGTTACCCCCTCCTCAGTGCAAAGCATAGGATCTTATTTGGCTCTATGAGAGGCCTCTGACTGGTGTCTATGAGAGTAACGTTTCTCCTTATGGAGAGTGACATGCCAGGATAAGGAGGCTTATAGGCCATGCAATTATCCGCTGGGAAATTTAAATATGCAAATTGTCTCTTCGGAATGCAGTAACAGTAAACACGTATATATCTTTTACCTGTGCATTTTCCACATCTAAAACAATTCTATGGGGAAAATTTGCATATAAGTTTTAGCATACCCACAAGGGAGATTTGCATGTTGCAGCTTTCAAACACGCACTGCAGGTCAGTTCTCTCTGTGTAAAAATGAGTAAATGGAGCACAGTAACCATGAAACTTCTATAAATCCCATCCACCTTGGTGGAATTGTAGAATGTTGGGAATTTTCACTGGGCAGAAAATGCAGTGTCAAAAACTCATCATGGAAAGTTAATTTCTTTTGTCTTATATAGTGATACTTAAAGGGACTCTGTCACCCCCTCCAACCGTTAGAAACTAAAAGAGCCACCTTGTGCGGTAGTAATGCTGCATTCTGACATGGTGGCTCTTTTAGTTATTGGTGCAGTCAAAGCCAAAATAAAGTGTTTTATAATTTCGCAAAAATACCCGTCTTTAGCCCTGGAGGCAGGTCTTAACCCCCTTGCTGCAAACGCCACACTTCAGTCACTCAAAGCTTCTTCGGCCCCGGGCGACCCCCCCCCCTCTGCGCTGTTTTCCAATCTAATCCGGCGCCTGCGCTGTTTTGTTCTGCCCGGGGCAGTGAGCGCTGCCCGTCTGACCTCAGATGCAGTCTCGCAGACTGCGCCTGTGCGGCCACCCAGCTTGTGAATTTCAGCCCCGCAGTGTGTTATGCATTATGCACAGTGCGGGGTTGGGATTCACAAGCAGGGTGGCCGCACAGGCGCAGTCTGCGAGACTGCATCTGAGGTCAGACGGGCAGTGCTCACTGCACCTGCCCCTGGCAGAACTAAACAGCGCAGGCGCCGGATTTGATTGGAAAACAGCACGGAGGGGGCGGCGCCCGGCGCCGAATAAGCTTTGAGTGACGGAAGTGTGGCGTTTGCAGCAGGGGGGTTAAGACCTGCCTCCACGACTAAAGACAGGTATTTTTGCGAAATTATAAAACGCTTTATTTCAGCTTTGACTGCACCAATAACTAAAAGAGCCACCATGTCAGAATGCTGCATTACTGCTGCACAAGGTGGCTCTTTTAGTTTCTAATGGCTGGAAGGGATGACAGAGTCCCTTTAAAGACGCCCAACCATAACCCCACCCCCACCCCCCCCAACCTGTGTGTATACAGGTCCTTCTCAAAAAATTAGCATATAGTGTTAAATTTCATTATTTACCATAATGTAATGATTACAATTAAACTTTCATATATTATAGATTCATTATCCACCAACTGAAATTTGTCAGGTCTTTTATTGTTTTAATACTGATGATTTTGGCATACAACTCCTGATAACCCAAAAAACCTGTCTCAATAAATTAGCATATCAAGAAAAAGTTCTCTAAACGACCTATTACCCTAATCTTCTGAATCAACTAATTAACTCTAAACACATGAAGGCCATCATTGACACCCTCAAGCAAGAGGGTAAGACCCAGAAAGAAATTTCTCAACAAATAGGCTGTTCCCAGAGTGCTGTATCAAGGCACCTCAATGGTAAGTCTGTTGGAAGGAAACAATGTGGCAGAAGACGCTGTACAACGAGAAGAGGATACCGGACCCTGAGGAAGATTGTGGAGAAGGACCGATTCCAGACCTTGGGGAACCTGAGGAAGCAGTGGACTGAGTCTGGTGTGGAAACATCCAGAGCCACCGTGCACAGGCGTGTGCAGGAAATGGGCTACAGGTGCCGCATTCCCCAGGTAAAGCCACTTTTGAACCATAAACAGCGGCAGAGGCGCCTGACCTGGGCTACAGAGAAGCAGCACTGGACTGTTGCTAAGTGGTCCCAAGTACTTTTTTCTGATGAAAGCAAATTTTGCATGTCATTCGGAAATCAAGGTGCCAGAGTCTGGAGGAAGACTGGGGAGAAGGAAATGCCAAAATGCCTGAAGTCCAGTGTCAAGTACCCACAGTCAGTGATGGTGTGGGGTGCCATGTCAGCTGCTGGTGTTGGTCCACTGTGTTTCATCAAGGGCAGGGTCAATGCAGCTAGCTATCAGGAGATTGTGGAGCACTTCATGCTTCCATCGGCTGAAATGCTTTATGGAGATGAAGATTTCATTTTTCAGCACGACCTGGCACCTGCTCACAGTGCCAAAACCACTGGTAAATGGTTTACTGACCATGGTATTACTGTGCTCAATTGGCCTGCCAACTCTCCTGACCTGAACCCCATAGAGAATCTGTGGGATATTGTGAAGAGAAAGTTGAGAGACGCAAGACCCAACACTCTGGATGAGCTTAAGGCCGCTATTGAAGCATCCTGGGCCTCCATAACATCTCAGCAGTGTCACAGGCTGATTGCCTCCATGCCACGCCGCATTGAAGCAGTCATTTCTGCAAAAGGATTCCCGACCAAGTATTGAGTGCATAACTGAACATTATTATTTGATGGTTTTTTTGTTTGTTATTAAAAAACACTTTTATTTGATTGGATGGGTGAAATATGCTAATTTATTGAGACAGGTTTTTTGGGTTATCAGGAGTTGTATGCCAAAATCATCAGTATTAAAACAATAAAAGACCTGACAAATTTCAGTTGGTGGATAATGAATCTATAATATATGAAAGTTTAATTGTAATCATTACATTATGGTAAATAATGAAATTTAACACTATATGCTAATTTTTTGAGAAGGACCTGTATGTATGTACTGTAGATTCAGGGTGTTAATATTCTCACTTATCGCCATCTTCGGTATCTAGCACCATGCCGCTCCTCTTTTGACTGAAGTTACTGCTCTTCAGACTGCGCTCTGTGTGACCCAGAAGTGGCATCAGAACAAACCTTCAGAGCCTTCGATTGCAATGTCTCATTCACATGTCTGTGTTGCATCCATACTTTTTTTCACGGACACAGCATGTACCCATTATAATCTATGGTGCCATTCACATGTCTATGTTTTGTCACTGACTGTCCTTGCACATTTTTTCCCAGTATCACAGATGAAAAGTGCCATTACAAGTCTGGGTCTTTGAAAAACATGTACAGATGGTATCCAGTTACTGTCCGAATTTAACATTGCAGAGGACAGGAGGAACTCTAATTTATTCAGCCATCCGTGAAAAACACTGATGACACAGGAATGTGTTTAAACACGGTTGTGTGAATGTAGCCTGAAGGGACTTCTGGCTCACATAGAGCAGAGGGTGATCTGGATAGTCTGCATTGCCATCACGTCACTCAGTAGACGAGCAGAACAACGCTGGATGCAAGAGAAGACTGTGATAGGGAAGTATATTAATACACTGTAAATATATTATATCTTGGGTCCAGAAATATTTGGGCAGTGACACAAGTTTTGGCAATTTAGTTGTTTACCAAAACATATTCAAGATGGTTATATAATCAATGTGGGCTTAAAGTGCAGACTCTTGGCTTTACTCTGAGGTTATTCACGTCTTAATTGGAGTAAAGGTTTAAGAGCTTTTAATATGTAGGTGCCTCTTTTTATGGGAACCAAAAGTAATTGGACAGTAATTTCAAAAGCTTTTTAATGGCCTATTCCCTCATTAATCCATCAATTAAGCCGAAAAAAGGCTTGAAGTTGATTACAGGTGTGGCATTTGGTAGGTTGTTGATGTGAACCCACAACATGCGGTCAAAGGAGCTCTCAATGGAAGAGAAACAGACCATCATATTAGGCTGAAAAAAGTAGAAATCCATCAGAAAGCAGAAATGTTAGGAGTGGCTAAATCAAGTTTGGTGCATTCTAGGGAGAAAAAAAAAGTACATTGGTGAGCTTGGGCACTCAAAAGGGCCAGGACTTCCATGGAAGACAACTGGGGTGGATGAATTTTTTGTAGAAAAACCCCTTCACAGCATTTACCAAACTGAAGAACATTCTCCAGGAAGTAGGTGTTTCAGTATCGAATTCTACCATAATGATAAGACTTCATGAGAGTACAGTGGCTTGTGAAAGTATTCACTTCCCTTGGCTTTTTCCACATTTTGTCAGTGTGTTTTTAAATATTTTTGTAAGCCGATTTGTGTGAGGCACCAGCACTAAATAGTCTAAGTTGGTGAAGTGAGAAAAATATTTGGTCCTATAAACTTAATTTATGCCTATAACTAAAAATTAGCATGTGCATATGTATTCACCTTTTGCTATGAAGACCCTAAAAATTTCTGGTGCAAACAATTACCTTCATAATTCACATGCTTGGTGAAAGGAAGTGCACATGTGTGCAATCTAAGAGTCACATGTCTGTCAGTATATACACATCCTTTTCTGAAAGGCCACAGAACCTGCAACACCATTAAGCAAGAGGCACCACTAACTAAACAACACCTTGAAGACCAAGGAGATCTCCAAACAAGTTAAGGACAAAGTTGTTGAGAAGTACAAGTCAGAGATCGATTTATTTAAAAAAAAATGTATCCAAATCACTGATGATCCCCGCCTGGGCACCATTATAATCAAGTGGAAAGAACATGGTACCACAACAAACCTGCCAAAAGAGGGCCACCCACTAGGACTTCTCACAACACATCTAGTTAAGTTCCTTGGGGGGTCTAGTTTAGGTACATCAGGGGCTCTGCAAACGCAACGTGACACCCGCTGACCATTCTAAGTCTGCATTCCAAACAGCACTCCTTCCCTTCCGAGCTCTGCCATGCACCCAAACGGTGGTTTCCCCCCCACATATTGGGGTATCAGCGTACTCGGGACAAATTGGACAACAACTTTTGGGGTCCAATTTCTCCTGTTACCCTTGGGAAAATAAAAAAAACTGGGGTCTAAAAAAATCATTTTTGTGGAAAAAAAGGATTTTTTATTTTCACGGCTCTGTATTATAAACTGTAATGAAACACTTGGGGGTTCAAAGTTCTCACAACACATCTAGATAAGTTCCTTAGGGGGTCTACTTTCCAAAATGGTCACTTGTGGGGGGTTTCACTGTTTAGGCACATCAGGGGCTCTCCAAACGCGACATGGCTTCCTATCTCAATTCCAGTCAATTTTGTATTGAAAAGTAGTCAAACGGTGCTCCTTCCCTTCTGAGCTCTGCTATGTGCCCAAACAGTGGTTTACCCCCACATATGGGGTATTGGCGTACTCAGGACAAATTGCACAACTTTTGGGGTCCAATTTCTCCTGTTACCCTTGGTAAAATAAAACAAATTGGAGCTGAATTAAATTTTTGTGAAAAAGTTAATGTTCATTTTTTTTATTTTTTTTTTAAACATTCCAAAAATTCCTGTGAAACACCAGAAGGGTAAATAAACTTCTTGAATGTGATTTTGAGCACCTTGAGGGGTGTAGTTTTTAGAATGGTGTCACACTTAGGTATTTAATATCATAAACCCCTAAAAGTGACCTCAAATGTGATGTGGTCCCTAAAAAAAAAAAAATGGTGTAAAAATGAGAGATTGCTGGTCAAATTTTAACCCTTATAACTCCCTAACAAAAAAAAAATTTTGGTTCCAAAATTGTGCTGATGTAAAGTAGACATGTGGGAAATGTTATTTATTAAGTATTTTGTGTGACCTATCTCTGTGATTTAAGGGCATGAAAAGTCAAAGTTGGAAAATTGCGAAATTTTCGCCAAATTTTAGGTTTTTTTTTCTCCCAAATAAACGCAAGTAATGTCAAGAAAATTTTACCACTAACATGAAGTACAATATGTCACGAGAAAACAATGTCAGAATCACCGGGATCCGTTGAAGCGTTCCAGAGTTATAACCTCATAAAGGGACAGTGGTCAGAATTGTAAAAATTGGCCCATTGGTCATTAACATGCAAACCACCCTTGGGGGTAAAGGGGTTAAAAATAACTTTTATTTGTATTATCAAAATATCTCTAAGAACCCAATAATAATAATCAGGACATCCGAGTGTCATACAGATATAAAAATTCAGGTGAGAATCATGAGGTAATACATCAAAAATACAAGGAAAATTATAAGGCAATATATAGTGTCTTAGCCTTAGTCACACTTCCTGATGGTGGAGGAAGGTTTCTTACCAGAAATGATCCCAGGTGGGAGACTCCTGCTACCCCTAGTCGCGTCACTGGAGGTGAAATATAGTTATCAGTGGAACGCAAATGCTCTTCACCATACAGCCTGCGCCACCGGAAGTGACGCATATCAGGAGGTGGAATGTGTTTGCACTGTATGCTGTGAGGATTCGTCAGTGTCTGCGCCAGAAACATCGGTCAAATATGCGATATGCATACTCATGGCCAGAGCCCTTCTAGTGGGCACAACCTCGCTCAATATATTTGGAAGTCTACACTTCAATTGCATTATGAATATATAATCAGAGCACCACATGAAGACCCCCCACAGGCCGCCCCACAGCACGAGCAGATCATTAACTAAAAACTGAAACTAAAGATTAAAAACAACCACAAGATGGTTTTCATCAACCAAGGTATCATTTTAATCAGTATAACGGCGCCGACCTGACAGTGTCTGTAGGTTACTGTGCAGAATCCTGCCGACAGGTTCCCTTTAAGTCTCAAACAGATTTTACTAGTTCCTGCTGTAATTGCTGTTTTTCCCCTTGTCTCTAAACAGGGTCTCGGAGCACCATGAAGCGGATCCCACCCCAGATGAAGTTTTGACAGCTGGGCTCCGAACGCAATGAAACATGTCCGGCCATCGTTGGCTTCCGTCTCCTTTTCTATCTTTGCTTATTTGTAGCCATTTACCTTGTTTAAGTGTTTTTTATACTCGCGTGTTTGGTAATCGCATTCAGCACATAACATAAGTGCAAAAGGGCCTGTGCTCCTGAGAAAGGTTTTTCTGGCAGGAACTTTCACTTTTCTCTCCGCTGGTTGTACTTGCACTGACTGCATCATTATTGCTAACCCTCAGTGTTGCGCTCACAGCATTTTCGTCTTCTAATTCTGCGTATTATGATGTGCTCGCTGATCGCTGACGGGGGTTTCCTAGACCACCTTGTTGTATGTAAGGTACGATACTGGTTTTCTTTCCAGGCAGACTGAAGCAGAGGCTCAAGGATTAATGGTACCTGCTCTCAAGTGCCTTCAGTAAAGTCAGTTCTGTTTGTCACCCCCGACAAGGATGTACACATGCCATTGTCAGGTAATTGCTGTTAACCAACCAGTGCCTTTAATTATATTTGATTGTCTCAGTTTAACGCCATTAAACAATGTATGGCTCGGCCTTATCCTGTTTTAGTACAATGGTGGTTTTTGCCACAGGCACTTAAACAATGCTCTGAGCAAAGTCTGAACTCTTGTGAGAAATCTCCTGACATATCTATCTCAAGCAACGTGTCCCCCCCTTATGAGGGAGCATTAATAACAATCTGGGTGAAAATGGGGATAAATCTCAGAGCTGCCACAGGCAGAGCTCACTGGTGGCTTGTCCCACTCTTCTGTGCTGAAACATCTGTGTATTGTGCTCCTTCAATTGGACCTGGAGAGAACTAGAAATCCTATTCCGGCTCCGAGGCTGTGATTCCAGATACGAGACATTCAGGTCCTTACTTTTCCGCTGGATTGTACTAGATTAGCTTTCTTAGGAACAGGCAATATCCTGATGGGTTTTCTTTTTGCCTTACAGAGCACGATCTGGGACTCCTTAAATGTAAAAGTCGGTTACTCTTTAGGCCTCTCGTTTGCACATTATTTAATTCCTCTTAAAAGGTTACGCTCTCTTCCTGCCATTGTCTTAGCAGAAGCGAAAGGGTTAAACCTGGCAAGACTTGACTTGTTATATAGTAAGTTATGTAGTAACACATTCCTCCTACTTTAGGTATTATTTTTTTTTAGCAGGTGCAAAACCATAACGCATGACCTATTTTCTATCTTGTGAATTAATATCTAATAAACTGTACAGATGATCCCGTCTCCGTGTGAAGCATTTTTCATACTGACTCCTGAAGTGTAAAGGAATGTGGATACCAGACAGTTTCAGTCCCTGACCCGTTCTGAGTAGCCTTGGGAGATCTATACACACTCAGCACCAAGCCATCCTTATCAGGCACATACACTCAAGAATGCACCCAGTAGGCACCATAGGGATCTGTTGTGGAAAAAACCCCACACATACCGAATGGTACGTCTTTCTTTACAGTGTCCCTCTGTATAGGAATGCAGTCTGCTGCACCTTTCTATACTGTAAAAAAATGTGTGCAGATGAATACCTGCCAGATGGAAGTAAACGGGGTCCTATGGGAAGGTTACAGTTTATGCCGGTAAAAGTATTCTGTAGCATAAATGCCGGACACAGCGTGCACCTAACCTAAGAGTGGGTTGAAGAACACAAGGATTCCTATTCAAGGTAATCTGTCATCAGGTATTTGCTATACAATCTGAGAACAGTATGGTGTAGGGACAGATACCCTGATTCCAGCAATGTGTCACTTGTGGGTCTTCATGTTGTCATTGTGATGCAATCACTTTTTCTTTGCTGCGTATCTGAACTCCGTATAACACACCCGCGCCCATGATTGACAGCTTTCTATGTACACTACACATTGACAGAGAGCTGCCTATCGGTGGTGTGGGCGGGGTTACACAGAGCAGCTCATTATGCAGCACAAAGATGCCTAGTCCTGTGTTGATCATCTGCTGGTAAAACACTGATTTTATTGAAGCAGTGATACGTTCCTGGAATAAGGGTCTCTTCCCCTATATCATGCTGCTCTTATACTACAAAGCAAAACCATGCTGACACCTTCCCTTTAAGGTTGTGCACAACCTTTGTTGTACAAAGCAGTGATGGGGTCTCTACAATCTTCTGTGGGTTTACAGTGCTTCCACATGTCGCCAATTTCATTTACACACAGGTTCATCTGGATCTGAAATGAAGGGTATTATCAGACCTACAGAATCATACGTTCCTGGATATGACTGTGCCATGTATAAAGGGGCTTTCTGTCACCACTAAATCCCCACTATAAAAAAGCCCCATCTACCACTTTTGAGCCGGGTCACATAAGTAACAGTTAACAAGGTTGAATATTTCCACATCTTGCCTTGAATGTATCAACTTTTGCTGTAGTATCAAAGAAATTGCTGCAGATTTGTGCACCAAATATTTTCCCAGTGTAGCCACTTCCTACATATAAGACAATAGTCCCAGAATAAGCTGCTTTCTCATCCTGCACATTAAGGCTATGTGCACCCCTGATCAGGAAATAGCGTATTTTTGCTGCTTTTTAATCGCAGAGTTAAATCGGCATGTGTTCAGTGAGCCGTACAGATTTAACGCATCTAATGACTGGCTATGGGTGAGACTACGCAGCGGAGACGCTAGATAATTGACATACTGAGGTTAGTAAACCCACGCCGTGGGAGATTTTGCCCAGCGGTACATAGAAGCATAGTGAGCATGGGGTTTCTATAAATCCCATCCACTGTGCTTCTAATGTAGAACGCAGCGCAGGCGAGCTGCTCTTTCTGATCGTGGGCACATACCCTAAGATTCTGTATATTTGGTTCCTTATGGGTGGTCTCTTGCAAGAGGGAAACGGTATGTAAACAATCATATTCTGCAAAGTTCTAAAAAAGAATCTGTCACTAGGTCTTTGCTATGTAATCTGAGAGCATGCTGTTATTTTCATACAATGTTTTCTCTGTTACAGACGTAGCAGATCTCTGAATGCTGATCCCTGTATAGCCCTGCTTATACCATCGATTGGCTGCTTTCTGTATACATTGTATATTAGCAAGAAGCTGCTAGTTTGTGGTGGGGGTGGGTCACACACAACAGTTGGCTAGGGGGAACAAGACCTAGTTCTGTAGTGTTAATCTCCTGCTGATAAAACATTGATTTAATTGCAAGAGCAGCAAACAGCCTAATAAGTGACACATCGCTGGAATCCGAGTCTCAGGCCCTGCATAAGGCCGGGGTCACACTAGACCGTAATACGGACGAGTGCAATGTGATAAAAAATCGCATAGCACTCGCCCCAATGTTAATCTATGGGGCAGCTCCCATCATCCGATATTTTCTCGGCCGTATTCAGGATCCGAGTGAAATCGCAGCATGCTGCGATTGTCAGCGTATCTCGGGCGAGACTCGCCAATGAAAGTCTATGGGTGCGAGAAAACATCGGATTACATACGGACCATGCGTGTGCATTGCGAGAAATACGGAAGACTTCTCCAGGTGACAGGAAATTGAATCATCCATTATCAGGAAGCTTTGGAATGCTAATTTCAGGCCCACGCTGGATTGCAAACCAGGAAGCACGCCTCCACGGAGTGTTCTGTAGTAGCAGCATGGCCAGGCATATTAATGTGGAGATGCTCATTGCTCTGGTCCATGATAGGCCCGAATTATGGGACCAACGCGACGCACATTATGCAGACCGTGCACGTAAAGACGCAGCATGGAGGGCAATATGTCGCCACATGTTCCCCGATTTTGATGAGCGACCTCAAGAGGTTCAGCAAGAAATATGGAAGTACCATTCTTCAAATGTTTTTTTTTTTCATGCAAGCCTGAAAGCATCATATGTGTTTTGCTTATGATGTTAGTAAATCATCCATGCTCTTGGTTGAAGATGCCAAAACATTCCCAAGAGACACAAATATGGCTTTAAATTAATTTAGCTATAGTCCGTTAATATAGGGCCAAAGGAATTTTATGTCCCCCTAGCCCATGTGTTTTTGCAAAGCCTGTAACTGTGTGTGATATTTATCTCAAATGTTTTGTATATTTGCAGTCAATGATGTAAATAGACGCTGGCGGAGTTGCCGGGACCAATACCGGCGTGAGCGTCAAGTTCATGGGCGGAGTGGTGATGCAGCCCCCCAAAAAAGGAAATACCTTTATTATGACCGCCTAAATTTTCTTGCCCCGGTGATGGAGCTACGACCGTAAGTGCATGCATGTGTACAAATATTTAACACATTTTATGATGTGAATATGTATGTATTTTTTAATATAAATAATGTTTTGTGAAATACAGAACAGAGTCAAATCTGACTGAAAGAGAGACTGGATCTGACTCTGAGTTGCTGATTGACCCTGTTGCTGAAGATGCAGAATTGGCTGGACCATCTGGGCAAGCAACAGGCAGCAACCACCCTCCCCCACCACCACAACCAGCAGCAGCGTCTACCGCTCCACAGGAGGCAAATCCTGAGGTTGATGAAGGAGGCCAGAGCAGCAGTCCAACATTGGCTCTGGATACATCACCACAGCCTACTACCAGACCAAACCGTGGTCGTCGCAGAAGGGTGGCTTTGAACATTGGCACCAGGAGGCAAGTTGATACCGGGGTGTTGGACTATTTGTCCCGAGCTGCCAATGATGATGGGGAGGAAGCTTACTTCCGCAGTCTTGCCCGCTATTTACGTCCCATTCCCCGCTCGCTCAGGCTGCGGACCAGAGGTTGCATCCAAATTTTGCTAGATGCGGCAACACCCCCAAACAACCCGACTAATATCTTTAATTATCTTGAACGGTGTCAAATGTCATCTACCAACCTTCTGGCGGTGCAAGACCTTCCACAGGACCAATCACAAACTGTGTCAGCACCACCCCCGCAACCTATAGCTCCACAGCCTGCACAAACCACACAACAAGGCCAAAACAGGGGTATTTATGATTTTGCAGCACATCCCCAATTTGACCACTTGAACAGACACATGTTTGGAGGCTGGTCCCAATATGTGTCTGCTCGACATGGTCATATTGGGGGTTCGGAACAAATGGGTCAAGCCAGTAGCCAGGACTTGATGCCCTTCTACCCTCCACATCAAGTGTTAGGTCATACACATGATCGCAGCTTGCAGCAACACCCGCAATTTCTATCTGCAATAACACAGGTAGACAGAGTGGTTGGTCAACCACCCAGGCCAAGTTCCGCACATGCTGGACACCCGCCATCACCATCACCACCCCCAACCTACCATAACCTGTAATGTTTTGGATGTTAGATTTTGCCTGTCATTTTGGCCTTTTGTTGGCCTTAGTTTTTTGTGACCATGGCATGTAAAGCTGTGTTGTTTGTTTTGTTTAAATTACATATGAAAATTGAAATATGTTTTGGGAATGCATATATATATGCGCAGAGCAGTAAAAATTTGTTCTGAAAACAGAGTCTTATGTCTTGGTCCAGCTACATACATGATTTGTCAGCTTTACACACTTACATCTTTTCATCATCAGATACATATTACACCAATTTCTGAAGGAAATTATGTGATTTATTAACTTAGAATCTAATCAAAAATTAAGGCAAAACAGCATTGTCTTGCCAAACCGTAGATCCCTCTGGTGACACAAAAAAATTGGTTAAAACATCACGAACTTTTAGGCCAGAGGGCTGACGACGTGAAGGACGAACACGTGTAGTTGTCAAGACAGTATTTGCATAATCAATGTCATCTGCAGCAGATGATGGGCAATCATGGTCTCTTGTAAAGTTGTGAAGAACAAGACATGCTTTTATCACACCATTTACATTGCCTTCACTCAGTTGGATTGCAGACTGAAGGACCCGCCATTTTGCACTGAGAATGCCAAATGAACACTCGACCAGACGGCGGGCACGGGAAAGACGCAAATTAAAGATTCTGCGCCGGTAGTCCAGGCCTCTCCGTGGATAGGGTCTCATGACGTTCCTTGATAATTGAAAGGCCTCATCTGCTACCATCATGTAAGGCACCGCATCCAAATTAGCACCTGGTATGTGACTTGGGGGTGGGAGATCCAATTCATTGTTGCGCAGCCGCCGACCCATAATGGAAGAACTGAAGACTCTAGAGTCTCCAGTTCTCCCATAGGCCCCAATATCTACAATTATAAACCTGTAGTTGCTGTCGACTAGGGCCAACAGCACTACAGAGAAAAACTGTTTATAATTATAGAATTGGGTCCCTGAACCTGGCGGCTTACGCACACGGATGTGCTTTCCGTCAAGAGCCCCAATACAGTGCGGAAACTGGCATGTGTCCTGAAATCCTTGAGCAATACGTAACCAGTCTGCAATTTTTGGTTCAGGCATCACCTCTTGATGGAGTCTTCTCCAGATTTCCGTGCATGTATCCCGCACAATCCCAGAAATTGTAGATTTGCCCAATAAAAACTCTAAATGCAGGGCCGCATATGATAGGCCAGTGGCAAGGAAGCTAAAAGACAAAATAATATTTTTATCAAAGATAAAATTAACACAATACAGGGTGATATGGGGCAATCAAACACTTTTTTAAATTTAAAAAAAAAAAAAAGCTATGGCTTTGATCTTTTAAAAAAATTACATTAAGAAAATAAGTAAAAATTATGTTGAAGTTAATTAACCATTTAAGTATATAATTTGAATAAGGGGTATCGACAAAAAAATGAGTAACATATTGGGTCAATTAGTATTAAGGCATACCGCAAGGTAAGGATAAGGCGCTCCTCAGCTGAAATAGATTTGCGCATCCTGGTGTCCTTCTTCGTGATCCCTGGACGCAAAATCTCCAACAAAATGTCAAAGGTTTGAATCTTCATCCGACAATAGTTGAAGAACTTGTCCGGATTAGTCCTCAGAGCAGCATACAGACGGCTGAAATGGCCTTTATTGATACATTGTTTGATAAGTGGATGTACCCACATCCGTCTCCGCCTCCTCGGATCTACAATAACTGGGTATGGCTGGCCAAAACGTTGGGAAAGTACCCAGTTGAAAAGCACACGCTCTGTGGTGTTGAAAGTCAGTCGATCAGACATGTTGCTCATCAATCCGAAGTGCATCAACACAAGCAGGGACTCTACTGCATAGATTGGTGGGTGGCACCTGTGTTTAGGGCCATTAAATAATGTTCTTGGTGATGATTTAAATTTTTTCAGGTGGAAAAACCGTTATATGTCCATTTTGCAAGCCTGCGAGAAATTCTCGCCATACGGAAGCCATACGGATGTCACACGGATGTCAAACGGATCATTTGATGCGAGAAAATCGCATCCTCGCACTGCACTCGGATGACTGTTTTGTAAAAATTTGTGCGATTCTCGTCCGTCAAAAACGGACCGTTTTTTTATACGTTGTGTGTGTCCCCGGCCTTATACAGCTCCCAGTAAACTAAAGTGATACATCGTTCTATTCAGGATCTCTTTTCCTGATTGAAGAGGACCTGTGTCCAGGTGAAAAGTGGTCTGTTTTTGCTCTTCTTTTATTTCCTTTGCTCCCCTCAGTATTCCATTATTTATTTTTTAAATTTTTGTCATACTGTTCTTCATATTTATGTCTTAATTTTTATGATCTATACTAAGGGGGCATTGCTCGCAGTATTCTCTGGGAATGGAAAGAAAATCAGCAAAAACTGAATACGTTTGACCTGGTGAGTGGTCCCTTTTAAGCAGAACAGAGTGAAATATTATATTTAGTCTTGTGAGGACAAGTAATAACTAATGCACTAATCGTGCAGGACCGGGAAACATTCTAGAGTGAATTGCATATATAATGTGCCCTTTAGTATCAGATCAGCTAATTTTGTGGTTTGTAACCACTATAAACTGCAGAGGTAATGGTGCCTAGATCGCATTATTCAGGTGGTATGTGTTAATTATAAACTGCATGAATAAAGATTAGTTTGTGCCTTGCACTTGGAATTTGATGGGCTGGAACTGCATAGTTGCCGTTATTCCCTTCAGTTTGTAACATATTACAGAAATTTTCTTTACTTCAGGATCATTATATATACCGTATATACTCGAGTATAAGCCGACCCCCCTAATTTTGCCACAAAAAACTGGGAAAACTTATTGACTCGAGTATAAGCCTAGGGTGGAAAATGCAGCAGCTACCGGTTACTGTCAAAAATAAAAATAGATACCAATAAAAGTAAAATTAATTGAGACATCAGTAGGTTAAGTGTTTTTGAATATCCATATTGAATCAGGAGCCTCATATAATGCTCCATACAGTTCATTATTGCCCCATAGATGCTCCATATAAAGCTGTGCCCCATATACAATGCTCTGCACTGTTCATTATTGCCCCATAGCGGTGCCATATAGTGCTCTGCACCGTTCATTATTGCCCCATAGCTGTGCCATATAGTGCTCTGCACTGTTCATTATTGCCCCATAGCGGTGCCATATAGTGCTCTGCACCATTCATTATTGCCCCATAGCTCTGCCATATAGTGCTCTGCACCGTTCATTATTGCCCCATAGCTCTGCCATATAGTGCTCTGCACCGTTCATTATTGCCCCATAGCTGTGCCATATAGTGCTCTGCACCGTTCATTTTTGTCCCATAGCTGTGCCATATAGTGCTCTGCACCGTTCATTATTGCCCCATAGTTGTGCTGCCATATAGTGCTCTGCACCGTTTATTCTTGCCCCATAGCTGTGCCATATATTGCTCTGCACCGTTCATTATTGCCCCATAGCTGTGCCATATAGTGCTCTGCATCGTTCATTATTGCCCTGCACCGTTCATTATTGCCCCATAGCTGCCATATAGTGCTCTGCACCGTTCATTATTGCCCCATTAATGTACCATAGAAAGCTGTGCCATTGCTGCTGCTGCAATAAAAAAAAAACACATACTCACCTCTTGCTTGCAGCTCCCAGCGTCCGGTCCCGGCGTCTCTCTGCACTGACTGATCAGGCAGAGGGCGGCGCGCACACTATATGCGTCATCGCGCCCTCTGACCTGCACAGTCAGAGCGGAGAGACGCCGGGAAGATGGAGCGACGTCCGGCGTGTGGAACGGGGACAGGTGAATATGTAATACTTACCTGCTCCTGGCGTCCTGCTCCTGGCGTCCCGCTCCTTCCCCCGGACAGCTAGTCTTCGGTGCCGCAGCCTCTTCCTCTATCAGCGGTCACCGTTACCGCTGATTAGAGAAATGAATATGCGGCTCCACCCCTATGGGAGTGGAGTCCATATTCATTTTTCTAATGAGCGGTCACACGTGACCGCTGAAGAGGGGAAGAGCTGCAGCACCCGAAGACCGTGGGATGGCAGGGACTAGGTAAGTATGCCTCAGCGCCCTCTCCCCCTCACCCGCCGACCCTGCCACAGACCGTGACTCGAGTATAAGCCGAGAGGGGCACTTTCAGCCCAAAAATTTGGGCTGAAAATCTCAGCTTATACTCGAGTATATACGGTATGTGCCCAAAAGTGTTGGCACCCTTGAAATTGTTCCAGTAAATAAAGTTATTTCTCCCAGAAAATTATTGCAATTACACATGTTTATTTCCTTTGTTTACACAAAATAACACAAAAGAAAAAAAAAAAAGGCAAATTGTACATTGTTTCACACCAAACCCCAAAATTGGGATGGAGAAAATTGTTGGCGCCTTTCCAAAATTGTGGGCAAACGACTTTGTTCAAGCATTTAATGTTTGTTCAAACTCACCTGTGGCAAGTTAAAGTAGAAACATTTACGGTACTTAATCTTTGCATTGTGTGCCACACTAAGCATGGAGAAAAGAAAGAGCAGTAGGACTGAGGACCAAAAATGTTGAAAAATATCAACAATCTCAAGGTTACAAATTTAGAGAGCTTGATGTTCCTTTGTCCAAGGTGCGCAATATATTCAAGAAGTTTACAACCCATAGCACTGTAGCTAATCTCCCTTGACGTGGACGGCAGAGAGTAATTTATGAAAGTTTGTAACGCAGAATAGTCCGGATGGTGGATAAGCAGCCCCAATCAAATTCCAAAGAAATTCAAGCTGTCCTGCGAGCTCGGGGTGCATCAGTGTCAGGGCGAACTGTCCATTTACATTTGAATGAAATTAAACTCTAAGGGTAAAATAAAGTTATGGCATGTATGGCACTTATGTGTAAGCAAATCTGAGCTTCAGAACCAAGCTGACCGTGTGTTCCAATATTTGTGCGCAGTTTACGTACGGCTGGTGTAGCTAAGATGGGATAGGTTGCATAGGACTGATAACTAGTGGGTACATCCTGGAATACAAGCAGAAGGTAAAATGGATAAAAACCTGCTGCAGTCTGCACGAGGACTGTCTTGTGAGTCAATTGTAAAACAGACAGACTTGGGCATAGTGTAGAAGTATTAAAAATGTGTCCAAAACCTCCTGTGAACGACTTTGAATATGTCTGTTCAGCTTTGATCCTGCTGCAACATTTCAAAATGTGCACAGTTTTGCAAAATTTTATTATAACGTACAATAGGCAAACACTTTTGCAGACTCAATATTTAATAGCTAAGTCAGTATCATATGTCTAAGGCTAGGTTTACATTGCGTTAGTGGGTATCCGCTAACGGAATCTGTTGCATAGCGCCACTAACGCAATGTAACGGATCCGTTAGCGCACCCATTGACCGCAATGTATGTAATGCATCCTAACGCATTCCATTTTTGGCATGCGTTAGCGATGCTCCGTTATTTTGTGACGGACCTCGAACGCTGTCTGCAGCGATCCTTTTTGGACATTCCGTTAACGCAGTCCGTTAGCGTATGCGCTAAACGAACTGCACTAACGCAATGTGAACCTAGCCTAAGGGCTCATACCCATATGCAGAAAAAAAAAAGTTCCGTAATCTGGACCGAAAATTGGCAAGTGTCATGCGAGTACAATGCTATTTTCACACCTAGCATCCGATTTACATCCGAGTGCATTGCGATTGCTAATGCGATTTTAACATGAGCTTTTACATACAGCAGGTCTCTGTCATTTACACATCATTTTCAAAGGAAATATTCATCAAAACACACACATATATATAATATTATGTAGAAGAAAAATGCGGCAGCACAAAGGTGCACAAATCTGTAACCCAACCCCCTGGTAGACCTATTGTGTCGGGGGTTGGTTCTTTAACCGAACCCCTGTCCCAATATTTGGAATGGTTGTTACAGCCATTACTCCGATCTGTTCCGTCCTACACCAGACACAACCTCTTTTTTGAATCATATTCGTGGATTCGTTTGGCAATCGGGGTTCTCCATGGCATCCATTGATGTGGTCAACCTTTACACCAGTATCCCGCAGACAATGGGAGTGGACACTGTCAGACGCATTTTGAGTGCGTCGGTCAGGGGGGACACTTTCATTGACTTTGTTTGCAATGGGTTGAGTTTTATACTCACCCATAATGCTTTCATTTTTTCTGATACTTGGTATCTTCAGACCACCGGGACTGCCATGGGGACCCCGGTCGCATGCACTTTTGCCAATTTATTTTTGGCAGTGCTGGAGGAGGATTTTGTTTATTCCACAAAGAATCGTTTTCTTCAGCATATCAAGCTTTTTCTGAGATATGTTGATGACGTTTCTGGTGTGGGACGGAACGGAGGAAGAGTTTGGGTTGTTTATAGACTATTTAAACACGTCTAATAACATGGGTATGTCCTTTACTTCCATATTTGGGGGCCACAATTTAAAGTTTCTGGATGTTTTGGTGACCATCCAGAAATGCAATATTTGTACCACCATCCATCGTAAGCCCACTGCGACGAATTCCGTTCTACACTACAATAGCTTTCATCCAGCTCATGTTAGACGTTCCCTACCGTATAGCCAGCTTTTGCATACACAAAGAGTTAATAGCACACAAGAAGGCTTTGAACGCCAGTCCAGTGAGTTGTGTGGTAGGCTCCAGGATAGAGGGTATCCAAGTGCTCTTCTACAGGTAGCAATGGATCGGGTCAGGGGGCATTCTGGTGAGCGTGAGAGACCCAGGGTTGCACCAACGGGACCGTGTTTTATTTTCTGTTTCCGTTACGGTCCAATGGACCAAGAGATAAGGGCTGCGATTAGAAGGCGCTGGCATATCCTTGAAAGAGATAAAGATCTGGCAAGCAAGGCGGCTGAAGGGCCCCTAATTTCCAACAGGCGAAGCACACGCATCAGAGATGTTTTGGTGCGTAATTATATGCCAGGTCCTCA
Organism: Ranitomeya imitator; assembly: GCF_032444005.1. Lineage (NCBI taxonomy): Eukaryota > Metazoa > Chordata > Amphibia > Anura > Dendrobatidae > Ranitomeya > Ranitomeya imitator. Next base: position 292,504,806 of record NC_091282.1, on the reverse strand, counting down.
AGTCAGATGGTTAGAGCAATCTGCCCCGAGAGGGAATTTCCGTTGTGGCCAGTGTAACTTTTGCGCACATCATATTACAGGGCGGAGTATACAGGTGGGTCCCGTGAAACACACTATCCAGCAATTCATAACATGCAAAACGGATTACGTGGTATATGTAGTTTTCTGCCCCTGTAAACGATTTTATGTGGGGAAGACCATTCGCCAGTTGTTCATACCTTTTAGGGAACATGTCAGGTCTGTTCGGACAGGCAAGGGGGTGCCCAGACTTATTAACCATGTAAGGGAGGTACATGAGGGGAATCCATCAGTACTATCCTTTGCCGGGTTAGAAAGAGTTAATTTACCCGCAAGAGGGGGTGATCTACATAGGCTGCTGTTGAGACAGGAAGCTAGATGGATCATACGTACTCAGGCCACAGGATCTGCGGGACTGAATGATAGGGTCGATATGGCCGTGTTCTTGTGATCCCTGCATAAAATCATGTTACAATGTTGGTCAGTATGTTTCTTTCTGTCCCCCTTGCTGCGTGATTATAGGTTATGCTGCCTTTTGGATGTTATATATCGCGGTATATATTGCTAGTATACTGTTGTTATTTTGAGGTATATCTCCTTCCTCTTCCCAAGTAATAATATCGTACCTCTAGGATTATGTTTGTATAGATTTTCCAGCTAAGATTTTGTTTTAAAATGTATTCCGTTTTTCTAGCCGTTTGTACCTTGTTTGTATATGTTTCGCACATGTTATTGTCATGGCCATTGTACTTTATCAGGTGTCTGCGATTGGAGGCGTGAGGAGGGTGTGTTTTGTAGTTCACTCACCCATTATCTTGCTCACGTCACTTCCCGACACCTGAGACCCGTTGAAGCGCTGCCGTAGGCGCGAAACGGCCGTTGTCTTTCCCTGCTCACCTCCTCGTCTTTCCTGCTCCCCCGTGCCGTCAGCATGTTATCTGCACTGTAAGTGTCTTCAATAAAGAATTCGGACCACGCTACCTTCGGTGAGTGCTGCCGCATTTTTCTTCTACATACCATGGATCTGTTACTTGTTTTCATGCGAGCACCGCCGTTGTGAGGATCGGGTTCTCACTTCCCACCATGCGCACATTGTGGCTGGTACTGAAGCGGCTGTGCAGCTTTGCTGTTTTCTTGGATGGATATATATATATATATATATATATATATATTATAGCTCAAAAAAAATAAATGGAACACAAACAACAGAATAGAACTCCAATTAAATCAAACTTCAGTGAAATCAATCTGTCCACTTAGGAAGCAACACTGTTTGACAATCAATTTCACATGCTGTTGTGCAAATAGAATAGACAACAGTTGGAAATTATTGGCAATTATCAAGACACTCGAAGGAGTGGTTCTGCAGGTGGGGACCACAGACTACATCTCGGTACCAATGCTTTCTGGCTGATGTTTTGGTCACTTTTGAATGTTGGTTGTGCTTTCACACTCATGGTAGCATGAGACGGACTCTACAACCCACACAAGTGGCTCAGGTACTGCAGCTCATCCAGGATGGCACATCAATACGAGCTGTGGCAAGAAGGTTTGCTGTGTCTGTCAGCGTAGTGTCCAAAGGCTGGAGATGCTACCAGGAGACAGACCAGTACACCAGGAGATGTGGAGGGGGGCAAAAACCCAGCTGCAGGACAGCTACCTCAGCCTTTGTGCAAGGAGGAGCACTGCCAGAGCCCTGCAAAATGACCTCAAGCAGGCCACAAATGTGCAGGTGTCTGCACAAACGGTTAGAAACCGACTCCATGAAGATGGTCTGAGTGCCCGACGTCTACAGATGGGGGTTGTGATCACAGCCCAACACCGTGCAGGACGCTTGGCATTTGCCACAGAACACCAGGATTATCAAATTAGCCACTGGCGCCCTGTGCCCTTCACAGATGAAAGCGGGTTCACACTGAGCACATGTGACAGAGTCTGGAGACGCCGTGAAGAGTGATCTGCCTGCAACATCCTTCAGGATGACCGGTTTGGCAGTGGGTCAGTAATGGTGTGGGGTGGCATTTCTTTGGAGGGCCACACAGCCCTCCATGTGCTCACCAGAGGTAGCCTGACTACCATTAGGTACTGAGATGAGGTCCTCAGACCCCTTGTGAGACCATATGCTGGTGCAGTTGGTGCTGGGTTCCTCCTAATGCAGGACAATGCCAGACCTCATGTGGCTGGAGTTCTTGCAAGATGAAGACATTGAAGCTATGGACTGGCCCGCCCATTCCCCAGACCTGAATCCGATTGAGCACATCTGAGACATCATGTCTCGCACCATCCACCAATGTTACGTTGCACCACAGACTGTCCAGCAGTTGGTGGATGCTTTAGTCCAGGTCTGGGAGGAGATCCCTCAGGAGACCATCCGCTACCTCATTAGCAGCAAGCCCAGGCATTGTAGGGAGGTCATACAGGCACGTGGAGGCCACACACTACTGAGCATCATTTCCTTGTCTTGAGGCATTTCCACTGAAGTTGGATCAGCCTGTAACTTCATTTTCCACTTTGATTTTGAGCATCATTCCAACTCCAGACCTCCGTGGGATATTAGTTGTGATTTACGTTGATCATTTTTATGTTTTACTGTTCTCAACACATTAAACTATGTAATGAATAAAGATTTACAACTGGAATATTTCATTCAGTGATATCTAGGATGTGGGATTTTAGTGTTCCCTTTATTTTTTTCAGCAGTGTGTGTGTGTGTGTGTATATGTATATGTGTGTATGTATATGTATATATATATATATATATATATATATCTATATATCATTTATATTACATAAAGAGATAGAAGAAAAGTCGGTCATACATCTGTCGGGTTCTGTAAATTCACTGCAGGAGCAGACAGGATAAAAGAGATGGATCACATACAGTAAAAACAAATACCCTGTGCCAGTCATTACACTGGCTACCCATCCACTCCAGAATCCAGTACAAAACTACTACCCTCATCCACAAAGCACTCCATGGCTCAGCACCACCCTACATCTCCTCCCTGGTATCAGTCTACCACCCTACCCGTGCCCTCCGCTCCGCTAATGACCTCAGGTTAGCATCCTCAATAATCAGAACCTCCCACTCCCGTCTCCAAGACTTTACACGTGCTGCGCCGATTCTTTGGAATGCACTACCTAGGTTAATACGATTAATCCCCAATCCCCACAGTTTTAAGCGTGCCCTAAAAACTCATTTGTTCAGACTGGCCTACCGCCTCAATGCATTAACCTAACGATCCCTGTGTGGCCTATTTATAATAAAAAAAAAAAAAAAAGTTCCTCGCATCATGTTCTCATACACTTTATGCAGTATTAGCCCTCTGTGTCTGTACTGCTACATACTTAGGCAGGTAACTGGTTCATGCAGCTTTACATGAACACCTGAGCCTTACACTATAGCTGGTCCGAATAATTAAAGCAATTGTTACCATCCACCTCTCGTGTCTCCCCTTTTCCCCATAGTTTGTAAGCTTGCGAGCAGGGCCCTCACTCCTCCTGGTATCTGTTTTGAACTGTATTTCTGTTATGCTGTAATGTCTATTGTCTGTACAAGTCCCCTCTATAATTTGTAAAGCGCTGCGGAATATGTTGGCGCTATATAAATAAAATTATTATTATTATAATAAAATAGAAAGATATATAGATGTCAGTGACAAATACAGTTAGTAGAGTGTGTGCAAGTTACTGTACATGTATTTAATTAAAGATTATTTTACGGAAAAATGCGCGGGCTCCCATGCAATTTTCGCAACCAGCAGAGGGAAAGCAAATGACTGCAGGCAGATGTTTATAGCCTGGGAAGGGGGTAATACCCATGTAGCTTCCCAGGCTATTACTATCAGCTCATAGCTGTATACTTAGCATTTACTGGCTATTAAAATGGGGTCCCCCCATAATTAATAACCAGCAAAGGTTATGCAGACAGCTGAGGGCTGATATTAATAGTCTAGGAAAGGGCCATGTATATTGCCCCCCCTCCCCAGCTCAGCACTCAGCCGCCCCAGAAAAGGCGCATCTCTAAGATGTGCCAATTCCAGCACTTAGTCTCGCAATTCCCACTTGCCCTGTAGCGGTGGCAAGTGGGGTGTTGTGAATTCTGTGGCAGAGCTCCCTCCTGTGGTCACAAGTGGTACTTCGGCTGATTCTCTCTATGAGCTTCCGTTGGTGGAGGAGAGTGGTACTGCGGCTTCTGAGTTTCCTTCCTGAGGTGATGTAGTGAAGTCGTTAGGTGCTGCTCTATTTAACTCCACCTAGTGCTTTGATCCTGGCCTCCAGTCAATGTTCTAGTATAGGACTTGCTTCCTCCTGGATCGTTCCTGTGGCCTGCTGCTCTGCATAGCTAAGTTCCGCTTTTGTTATTTTTGTTTGCTGTTTTTTTCTGTCCAGCTTGCTTGTTTGGTTCTTCTTGCTTGCTGGAAGCTCTGGGACGCAGAGGGTGTACCTCCGTGCCGTTAGTCGGTACGGAGGGTCTTTTTGCCCCCTTTGCGTGGCTGTTTGTAGGGTTTTGTGTTGACCGCAAAGTTACCTTTCCTATCCTCGCTCTGTTCAGAAAGTCGGGCCTCACTTTGCTAAATCTATTTCATCTCTACATTTGTCTTTTCATCTTATCTCACAGTCATTATATGTGGGGGCTGCCTTTTCCTTTGGGGTATTTCTCTGAGGCAAGGTAGGCTTATTTTCTGTCTTCAGGCTAGCTAGTTTCTCAGGCTGTGCCGAGTTGCATAGGGAGCGTTAGGCGCAATCCACGGCTGCTTCTAGTGTGGTTGGAGAGGATTAGGGATTGCGGTCAGCAGAGTTCCCACGTCTCAGAGCTCGTTCTATGTTTTTGGGTTATTGTCAGGTCACTGTATGTACTCTGACTTCTATGTCCATTGTGGTACTGAATTACCTAATCATAACAGTGGGGTAATAGTTGTGCAGAGAATCAGCAGATTCTTGACAATAATGTTCATGAATCAGTGACTAAGTTGAAGTTACGCAGGGGATGGATCTTTCAGCATGACAATGATCCAAAACACCGCTCGAAATCTACTCAGGCATTCATGCAGAGGAACAATTGCACTGTTCTGGAATGGCCATCCCAGTCCCCAGACCTGAATATCATTGAACATCTGTGGGATTATTTGAAGAGGGCTGTCCATGCTCGGCGACCATCAAACTTAACTGAACTGGAATTGTTTTGTAAAGAGGAATGGTCAAAAATACCTTCATCCAGGATCCAGGAACTCATTAAAAGCTACAGGAAGCGACTAGAGGCTGTTATTTTTGCAAAAGGAGGATCCACTAAATATTAATGTCACTTTTCTGGTGAGGTGCCCATACTTATGCAGCTGTCAAATTTTGTTTTAATGCAGATTGCACATTTTCTGTTAGTACAATAAACCTCATTGCAAGGCAGAAACAAGAGTTCCCACGTCTCAGAGCTCGTTCTATGTTTTTGGGTTATTGTCAGGTCACTGTATGTACTCTGACTTCTATGTCCATTGTGGTACTGAATTACCTAATCATAACAGTACTGGAGGCCAAAAGTACTAATGATTCTCAATAGAGGGAAAAAAGAAGTTCTGAGACCATTTTTTTTTCTCTGCACTGTGTTTTGCCTTTTTTTTCCCCTAGACATTTGGGTGGTTCAGGACACAGGTGTAGCGATGGACATTAAAGGTCTGTCTTCATGTGTGGATCAGCTCACGGCAAGAGTACAAAATATTCAAGACTTTGTGGTTCAGAATTCTATGTTAGAACCAAGAATTCCTATTCCTGATTTGTTTTTTGGAGATAGAACTAAATTTCTGAGTTTCAAAAATAATTGTAAACTATTTCTGGCTTTGAAACCTCGCTCCTCTGGTGACCCAGTTCAACAAGTTAGGATTGTTATTTCTTTTTTACGTGGCGACCCTCAGGACTGGGCATTTTCTCTTGCGCCAGGAGATCCTGCATTAAGTAATATTGATGCGTTTTTCCTGGCGCTCGGATTGCTGTACGATGAACCTAATTCAGTGGATCAGGCAGAGAAAAATTTGCTGGCTCTGTGTCAGGGTCAGGATGAGATAGAGGTATATTGTCAGAAATTTAGAAAGTGGTCCGTACTCACTCAATGGAATGAAGGTGCGCTCGCAGCTATTTTCAGAAAGGGTCTCTCTGAAGCCCTTAAGGATGTCATGGTGGGATTTCCTATGCCTGCTGGTCTGAATGAGTCTATGTCTTTGGCCATTCAGATCGGTCGACGCTTGCGTGAGCGTAAATCTGTGCACCATTTGGCGGTATTATCTGAGCATAAACCTGAGCCTATGCAGTGCGATAGGACTTTGACCAGAGTTGAACGGCAAGAACACAGACGTCAGAATGGGCTGTGTTTCTACTGTGGTGATTCCACTCATGCTATCTCTGATTGTCCTAAGCGCACTAAGCGGTTCGCTAGGTCTGCCACCATTGGTACGGTACAGTCAAAATTTCTTTTGTCCGTAACCTTGATCTGCTCTTTGTCATCTTATTCTGTCATGGCATTTGTGGATTCAGGCGCTGCCCTGAATTTGATGGACTTGGAGTATGCTAGGCGTTGTGGGTTTTTCTTGGAGCCCTTGCAGTGTCCTATTCCATTGAGAGGAATTGATGCTACGCCTTTGGCCAAGAATAAGCCTCAGTACTGGACCCAGCTGACCATGTGCATGGCTCCTGCACATCAGGAGGTTATTCGCTTTCTGGTGTTGCATAATCTGCATGATGTGGTCGTGTTGGGGTTGCCATGGCTACAAGTCCATAATCCAGTATTAGATTGGAAATCCATGTCCGTGTCCAGCTGGGGTTGTCAGGGGGTACATGGTGATGTCCCATTTCTGTCTTTCGTCATCCACCCCTTCTGAGGTCCCAGAGTTCTTGTCTGATTACCGGGATGTGTTTGATGAGCCCAAGTCCGATAACCTACCTCCGCATAGGGATTGTGATTGTGCTTGTGCTATCGATGCCAGGAAAACATACTCAGAAGGGAGGTAAGAACATTTCTAAAACAATCCACAGCGAGGAGATTGGAACAAAACAAAATCCTCTAAACTGCATGCTCGCAAACGCCAGAAGCCTGACAAACAAGATGGAAGAACTAGAAGCAGAAATATCTACAGGTAACTTTGACATAGTGGGAATAACCGAGACATGGTTAGATGAAAGCTATGACTGGGCAGTTAACTTACAGGGTTACAGTCTGTTTAGAAAGGATCGTAAAAATCGGAGAGGAGGAGGGGTTTGTCTCTATGTAAAGTCTTGTCTAAAGTCCACTTTAAGGGAGGATATTAGCGAAGGAAATGAGGATGTCGAGTCCATATGGGTCGAAATTCATGGAGGGAAAAATGGTAACAAAATTCTCATTGGGGTCTGTTACAAACCCCCAAATATAACAGAAACCATGGAAAGTCTACTTCTAAAGCAGATAGATGAAGCTGCAACCCATAATGAGGTCCTGGTTATGGGGGACTTTAACTACCCGGATATTAACTGGGAAACAGAAACCTGTGAAACCCATAAAGGCAACAGGTTTCTGCTAATGACCAAGAAAAATTATTATTTCACAATTGGTGCAGAATCCAACCAGAGGAGCAGCACTTTTAGACCTAATACTATCTAATAGACCTGACAGAATAACAAATCTGCAGGTGGTCGGGCATCTAGGAAATATTGTACAGTTTCACCTGTCTTTCACTAGGGGGACTTGTCAGGGAGTCACAAAAACACTGAACTTTAGGAAGGCAAAGTTTGACCAGCTTAGAGATGCCCTTAATCTGGTAGACTGGGACAAATAAGAAATAAGAATACAGATAATAAATGGGAAATGTTTAAGAACATCCTAAATAGGCAGTGTAAGCGGTTTATACCCTGTGGGAATAGAAGGACTAGAAATAGGAAAAACCCAATGTGGCTAAACAAAGAAGTAAGACAGGCAATTAACAGTAAAAAGAAAGCATTTGCACTACTAAAGCAGGATGGCACCATTGAAGCTCTAAAAAACTATAGGGAGAAAAATACTTTATCTAAAAAACTAATTAAAGCTGCCAAAAAGGAAACAGAGAAGCACATTGCTAAGGAGAGTAAAACTAATCCCAAACTGTTCAACTATATCAATAGTAAAAGAATAAAAACTGAAAATGTAGGCCCCTTAAAAAATAGTGAGGAAAGAATGGTTGTAGATGACGAGGAAAAAGCTAACATTAAACACCTTCTCCACGGTATTCACGGTGGAAAATGAAATGCTAGGTGAAATCCCAAGAAACAATGAAAACCCTATATTAAGGGTCACCAATCTAACCCAAGAAGAGGTGCGAAACCGGCTATATAAGATTAAAATAGATAAATCTCCGGGTCCGGATGGCATACACCCACGAGTACTAAGAGAACTAAGTAATGTAATAGATAAACCATTATTTCTTGTTTTTAGGGACTCTATAGCGACAGGGTCTGTTCCGCAGGACTGGCGCATGGCAAATGTGGTGCCAATATTCAAAAAGGGCTCTAAAAGTGAACCTGGAAATTATAGGCCAGTAAGTCTAACCTCTATTGTTGGTAAAATATTTGAAGGGTTTCTGAGGGATGTTATTCTGGATTATCTCAATGAGAATAACTGTTTAACTCCATATCAGCATGGGTTTATGAGAAATCGCTCCTGTCAAACCAATCTAATCAGTTTTTATGAAGAGGTAAGCTATAGGCTGGACCACGGTGAGTCATTGGACGTGGTATATCTCGATTTTTCCAAAGCGTTTGATACCGTGCCGCACAAGAGGTTGGTACACAAAATGAGAATGCTTGGTCTGGGGGAAAATGTGTGTAAATGGGTTAGTAACTGGCTTAGTGATAGAAAGCAGAGGGTGGTTATAAATGGTATAGTCTCTAACTGGGTCGCTGTGACCAGTGGGGTACCGCAGGGGTCGGTATTGGGACCTGTTCTCTTCAACATATTCATTAATGATCTGGTAGAAGGTTTACACAGTAAAATATCGATATTTGCAGATGATACAAAACTATGTAAAGCAGTTAATACAAGAGAAGATAGTATTCTGCTACAGATGGATCTGGATAAGTTGGAAACTTGGGCTGAAAGGTGGCAGATGAGGTTTAACAATGATAAATGTAAGGTTATACACATGGGAAGAAGGAATCAATATCACCATTACACACTGAATGGGAAACCACTGGGTAAATCTGACAGGGAGAAGGACTTGGGGACCCTAGTTAATGATAAACTTACCTGGAGCAGCCAGTGCCAGGCAGCAGCTGCCAAGGCAAACAGGATCATGGGGTGCATTAAAAGAGGTCTGGATACACATGATGAGAGCATTATACTGCCTCTGTACAAATCCCTAGTTAGACCGCACATGGAGTACTGTGTCCAGTTTTGGGCACCAGTGCTCAGGAAGGATATAATGGAACTAGAGAGAGTACAAAGGAGGGCAACAAAATTAATAAAGGGGATGGGAGAACTACAATACCCAGATAGATTAGCGAAATTAGGATTATTTAGTCTAGAAAAAAGACGACTGAGGGGCGATCTAATAACCATGTATAAGTATATAAGGGGACAATACAAATATCTCGCTGAGGATCTGTTTATACCAAGGAAGGTGACGGGCACAAGGGGGCATTCTTTGCGTCTGGAGGAGAGAAGGTTTTTCCACCAACATAGAAGAGGATTCTTTACTGTTAGGGCAGTGAGAATCTGGAATTGCTTGCCTGAGGAGGTGGTGATGGCGAACTCAGTCGAGGGGTTCAAGAGAGGCCTGGATGTCTTCCTGGAGCAGAACAATATTGTATCATACAATTATTAGGTTCTGTAGAAGGACGTAGATCTGGGGATTTATTATGATGGAATATAGGCTGAACTGGATGGACAAATGTCTTTTTTCGGCCTTACTAACTATGTTACTATGTTACTATGATTCCTGGTAGTAAATTCCCAAAAGGTCGACTGTTTAATTTATCTGTGCCTGAGCACGCCGCTATGCGGAGTTACGTGAAGGAGTCCTTGGAGAAGGGGCATATTCGCCCGTCATCGTCGCCATTAGGAGCGGGGTTCTTTTTTGTGGCCAAGAAGGATGGTTCGCTGAGACCTTGTATAGATTACCGCCTTCTAAATAAGATCACGGTTAAATTTCAGTACCCCTTGCTGCTGTTATCTGATTTGTTTGCTCGGATTAAGGGGGCTAGTTGGTTCACCAAGATAGATCTTCGTGGTGCGTATAATCTAGTGCGTATTAAGCGAGGCGATGAATGGAAAACTGCATTTAATACGCCCGGGGGCCATTTTGAGTACCTAGTAATGCCATTCGGACTTGCCAATGCTCCATCAGTGTTTCAGTCCTTTATGCATGACATCTTCCGAGAGTACCTGGATAAATTCCTGATTGTATACTTGGATGATATTTTGGTCTTCTCGGATGATTGGGAGTCGCATGTGAAGCAGGTCAGAACGGTGTTTCAGGTCCTGCGTGCTAATTCTTTGTTTGTGAAGGGATCAAAGTGTCTCTTTGGTGTTCAGAAGGTTTCATTTTTGGGGTTCATTTTTTCCCCTTCTACTATCGAGATGGACCCTGTTAAGGTCCAAGCCATCCATGATTGGACTCAGCCGACATCTCTGAAAAGTCTGCAAAAGTTCCTGGGCTTTGCTAATTTTTATCGTTGCTTCATCTGCAATTTTTCTAGTATTGCTAAACCATTGACCGATTTGACCAAGAAGGGTGCTGATGTGGTCAATTGGTCTTCTGCTGCTGTGGAAGCTTTTCAAGAGTTGAAGCGTCATTTTACTTCTGCCCCTGTGTTGTGTCAACCAGATGTTTCGCTTCCATTCCAGGTCGAGGTTGATGCTTCTGAGATTGGAGCAGGGGCTGTTTTGTCGCAGAGAAGTTCTGATTGCTCGGTGATGAAACCATGCGCCTTCTTTTCCAGGAAGTTTTCGCCTGCTGAGCGAAATTATGATGTTGGCAATCGAGAGTTGCTGGCCATGAAGTGGGCATTCGAGGAGTGGCGTCATTGGCTTGAAGGAGCTAAGCATCGCGTGGTGGTCTTGACTGATCATAAGAACTTGACTTATCTCGAGTCTGCCAAGCGGTTGAATCCTAGACAGGCTCGTTGGTCGCTGTTTTTTGCCCGTTTTGACTTTGTGGTTTCGTACCTTCCGGGCTCTAAAAATGTGAAGGCGGATGCCCTGTCTAGGAGTTTTGTGCCCGACTCTCCGGGTTTATCTGAGCCGGCGGGTATTCTCAAAGAGGGAGTAATTGTGTCTGCCATCTCCCCTGATTTGCGGCGGGTGCTGCAAAAATTTCAGGCTAATAAACCTGATCGTTGCCCAGCGGAGAAACTGTTTGTCCCTGATAGGTGGACGAATAAAGTTATCTCTGAGGTTCATTGTTCGGTGTTGGCTGGTCATCCTGGAATCTTTGGTACCAGAGAGTTAGTGGCTAGATCCTTTTGGTGGCCATCTCTGTCGCGGGATGTGCATTCTTTTGTGCAGTCCTGTGGGATTTGTGCTCGGGCTAAGCCCTGCTGTTCTCGTGCCAGTGGGTTGCTTTTGCCCTTGCCGGTCCCGAAGAGGCCTTGGACACATATCTCTATGGATTTTATTTCAGATCTTCCCATCTCTCAAAAGATGTCAGTTATTTGGGTGGTTTGTGATCGCTTCTCTAAGATGGTCCATTTGGTACCCTTGTCTAAATTACCTTCCTCCTCTGATTTGGTGCCATTGTTCTTCCAGCATGTGGTTCGTTTACATGGCATTCCAGAGAATATCGTTTCTGACAGAGGTTCCCAGTTTGTTTCGAGGTTTTGGCGAGCCTTTTGTGCTAGGATGGGCATTGACTTGTCTTTTTCCTCGGCTTTCCATCCTCAGACTAATGGCCAGACCGAACAAACCAATCAGACCTTGGAAACATATCTGAGATGCTTTGTTTCTGCTGATCAGGATGACTGGGTGTCCTTTTTGCCTTTGGCTGAGTTCGCTCTTAATAATCGGGCCAGCTCGGCTACCTTGGTTTCGCCGTTTTTCTGCAACTCTGGGTTCCATCCTCGTTTCTCTTCAGGGCAGGTTGAGTCTTCGGACTGTCCTGGTGTGGATACTGTGGTGGACAGGTTGCAGCAGATTTGGACTCATGTAGTGGACAATTTGACCTTGTCCCAGGAGAAGGCTCAACGTTTCGCTAATCGCAGACGCTGTGTGGGTCCCCGACTTCGTGTTGGGGATTTGGTTTGGTTGTCTTCTCGTCATATTCCTATGAAGGTTTCCTCTCCTAAGTTTAAACCTCGTTTCATTGGTCCGTATAGGATTTCTGAGGTTCTTAATCCTGTGTCTTTTCGTTTGACCCTTCCTGATTCTTTCTCCATCCATAACGTATTCCATAGGTCATTGTTGCGGAGATACGTGGCACCTATGGTTCCATCTGTTGATCCTCCTGCCCCGGTTTTGGTGGAGGGGGAGTTGGAGTATATTGTGGAGAAGATTTTGGATTCTTGTGTTTCAAGACGGAAACTCCAGTATCTGGTTAAGTGGAAGGGTTATGCTCAGGAAGATAATTCCTGGGTCTTTGCCTCTGATGTCCATGCTCCCGATCTTGTTTGTGCCTTTCATATGGCTCATCCTGGTCATCCTGGGGGCTCTGGTGAGGGTTCGGTGACCCCTCCTCAAGGGGGGGATACTGTTGTGAATTCTGTGGCAGAGCTCCCTCCTGTGGTCACAAGTGGTACTTCGGCTGATTCTCTCTATGAGCTTCCGTTGGTGGAGGAGAGTGGTACTGCGGCTTCTGAGTTTCCTTCCTGAGGTGATGTGGTGAAGTCGTTAGGTGCTGCTCTATTTAACTCCACCTAGTGCTTTGATCCTGGCCTCCAGTCAATGTTCTAGTATAGGACTTGCTTCCTCCTGGATCATTCCTGTGGCCTGCTGCTCTGCATAGCTAAGTTCCGCTTTTGTCATTTTTGTTTGCTGTTTTTTTCTGTCCAGCTTGCTTGTTTGGTTCTTCTTGCTTGCTGGAAGCTCTGGGACGCAGAGGGTGTACCTCCGTGCCGTTAGTCGGTACGGAGGGTCTTTTTGCCCCCTTTGCGTGGCTGTTTGTAGGGTTTTGTGTTGACCGCAAAGTTACCTTTCCTATCCTCGCTCTGTTCAGAAAGTCGGGCCTCACTTTGCTAAATCTATTTCATCTCTACATTTGTCTTTTCATCTTATCTCACAGTCATTATATGTGGGGGCTGCCTTTTCCTTTGGGGTATTTCTCTGAGGCAAGGTAGGCTTATTTTCTGTCTTCAGGCTAGCTAGTTTCTCAGGCTGTGCCGAGTTGCATAGGGAGCGTTAGGCGCAATCCACGGCTGCTTCTAGTGTGGTTGGAGAGGATTAGGGATTGCGGTCAGCAGAGTTCCCACGTCTCAGAGCTCGTTCTATGTTTTTGGGTTATTGTCAGGTCACTGTATGTACTCTGACTTCTATGTCCATTGTGGTACTGAATTACCTAATCATAACAGTGGGGTAATAGTTGTGCAGAGAATCAGCAGATTCTTGACAATAATGTTCATGAATCAGTGACTAAGTTGAAGTTACGCAGGGGATGGATCTTTCAGCATGACAATGATCCAAAACACCGCTCGAAATCTACTCAGGCATTCATGCAGAGGAACAATTGCACTGTTCTGGAATGGCCATCCCAGTCCCCAGACCTGAATATCATTGAACATCTGTGGGATTATTTGAAGAGGGCTGTCCATGCTCGGCGACCATCAAACTTAACTGAACTGGAATTGTTTTGTAAAGAGGAATGGTTAAAAATACCTTCATCCAGGATCCAGGAACTCATTAAAAGCTACAGGAAGCGACTAGAGGCTGTTATTTTTGCAAAAGGAGGATCCACTAAATATTAATGTCACTTTTCTGGTGAGGTGCCCATACTTATGCACCTGTCAAATTTTGTTTTAATGCAGATTGCACATTTTCTGTTAGTACAATAAACCTCATTGCAAGGCAGAAACATTACTGTGTCCAACAGTTATTAGATATATGAAACTGAAATAGCTGTTGAAAAAAAAAAAAAATAAAACATTAAGCTTAAGATAAATAGGGGTGCCCAAACTTCTGCTATATAATTGTCTAAGGGTCACTTCCGACTTTGTCCTTCTGTCTTTCTGTCACAGATATTCATTGGACGAGGGCTTTGTCAAGGAATCCAAGTCGCTGATTGGTCATGGCAAAACGCCCACGACCATTGCCACGACCAATCAGCGACGGGCGCAGTCCGGCGGCAACATGGCCGCTCCTTCCTCCCCGCAGTCAGTGCCCGCTCCATACTCCCCTCCAGTCAGTGCTCACACAGGGTTAATAGCAGCGCTAATGGACTGTTATGCCGCGGTGTAATGCACTCTATTAACGCTGCTATCAACCCTGTGTGACCAACTTTTTACTATTTATGCTGCCTATGCAGCCTCAATAGTAAAAAGATCTAATGTAAAAATAATTTAAAAAATTAAAAATCATCATATACTCACATTCCGGCGCCTTTCCCGCTCCTCGCGATGCTCCGGTAGCCGCTCCATGCAAGCGGCAGGTTCCGGTGGCAAGGATGGTATGCAACAAGGACCTGCCATGACGTCACGATCATGTGACCACGACGTCATCACAGGTCCTGCGCCCATACCAACCCTAGGACCGGAAGCTGCCGGGTGCACCGCACACAGGGCCAGGACTTCAACGGAGGGTGAGTATATGCTTATTTTTTATTTTAAGTCTATACTACATGGCTCTGTGCTGTATATTCTGTTGCTGTGCAATATACTACGTGGCTGTGCAATATACTACGTGACTGGGCAATATACTACGTAGCTGGGCAATATACTACGTGGCTGGGCAATATACCACGTGGCTGGGCAATATACTACGTGGACTGTGCAATATACTACGTGGACATGCATATTCTAGAATACCCAATGCGTTAGAATCGGGCCACCATCTAGTTTTCATATAACTGTATTTGCATTTTGCAGTGAGAAATAAGTATTTGATCCCCCTTGCAAACAAGGGGTGGCAAAACCCATGTTGGAAAGCACAGCAGTCATACGTTTTTTGTAGATGATGATGAGGTTTGCGCACATGTTGGGAGGAATTTTGGTCCACTCCTCTTTGCAGATCATCTCTAAATCATTAAGATTTTGAGGCTGTCGCTTGGCAACTCGGAGCGTCAACTTGCTCCATAAGATTTCTATGGGATTAAGGTCTGGAGACTGGCTAGGCCACTCCATTATCTTAATGGGCTTCTTTTTGAGCAATTCCTTTTTTTTGCCTTGGCTGTATGTTTTGGGTCATTGTCTTGCTGGAAGACCCAGCCACAACCCATTTAATGTCCTGGCGAAGGGAGGAGGTTGTCACTCAGGATTTTATGGAACATGGCTCCATCCATTCTCCCATTGTTGCCTTGAAGTAGTCCTGTGCCCTTAGCATATAACACCACCAAAATATAATGGTTTCACCTCCATGCTTGACAGTGGGGATGGTGTTCTTTGGATGAAAAGACATGCTGCCTATGACCCAAACACATCGAGTTGAGTTAATGCCAAAGACCTCCATTTTTGTCTCATCTGACCACAGCACCTTCTCCCAATTACTCACAGAACCATCCAGGTGTTCATTGGCAAACTTCAGATGGATCTGCACATGTGCCTTCTTGAGCAGGGGGACCTTGCGGGCACTGCAGGATTTTAAACCTTTAAGGGGTAATGTGTTAGCAATGATTTTCTTGGTGACTATGGTCCCAGCTGCCTTGAGATCATTAACAAGTTCCCCCCATGTAGCTTTAGGCTGATTTCACCTTCCTCATGAACAAGGATACCCCACGAGGTGAGATTTTGCATGATGCCCCAGTTCGATGTCGATTGACAGTCATTTTGTATTTCTTCCATTTTCTTAGTATTGCACCAACAGTTGTCTCATTCTCACCCAGCATCTTACTTGAGGTTTTGCAGCCCATACCAGCTTTGTGCAGGTCAATGATCTTGTCCCTGGCATCCTTTTTCAAGCTTTTTGGTCTTGCCCATGTTGTAGAGGTTAGAGTCTAACTGATTCATTGAGTATGTGGACAGGAGTCTTTTATAAATGTGACTATGTAAGACAGCTGCCTTTAATGCAGGTAACAAGTTGATTAGGAGTGTCTAACTGGTCTGTAGGAGCCAGAACTCTTAATGGTTGGTAGAGGATCAAATACTTATTTCTCACTGCAAAATGCAAATACATTTATATAATTTATACAATGTGATTTTCTGGATTTTATTTTTCATATTCTATCTCTTAATGTTAAAATTAACCTACCCTTAAAATTATGTCTTTGTCAGTGGGCAAACTTACAGTCCTGGCCAAAAGTATTGACACCCCTGCAATTCTGTCAGATAATACTCATTTTCTTTCTGAAAATGATTGCAAACATAAATTATTTGGTATTACGGTATTATCTTCATTTAATTTGTCTTAAATGAAAAAACACAAAAAGAATTGTCCTAAAGCCAAATTGGATATAATTCCACAGCAAACATAAAAAAGGGGGTGGACAAAAGTATTGGCACTGTTCGGAAAATCATGTGATGCTTCTCTAATTTGTGTAATTAACAGCACCTGTAACTTACCTGTGGCACCTAACAGGTGTTGGCAATAACTTAATCCCACTTGCAGCCAGTTGACACATGTGTACCACATTGAGCATGGAGAAAAGAAAGAAGACCAAAGAACCGTCTGAGGACTTGAGAAACCAAATTGTGAGGAAGCATGAGCAAGTTCAAGGCTACAAGTCCATCTCCAAAGACCTGAATGTTCCTGTGTCTACCGTGCGCAGTGTCATCCAGAAGTTTAAAGCCCATGGCACTGTGGCTAGCCTCCCTAGATGTGGACGGAAAAGAAAAATTGACAAGAGATTTCAACGCAAGATTGTGCGGATGTTGGATAAAGAACCTCGACTAAAGGCCCCTTCACACTAAGCGACGCTGCAGCGATACCGACAACGATCCGGATCGCTGCAGCGTCGCTGTTTGGTCGCTGGAGAGCTGTCACACAGACCGCTCTCCAGCGACCAACGATGCCGGTAACCAGGGTAAACATCGGGTAACTAAGCGCAGGGCCGCGCTTAGTAACCCGATGTTTACCCTGGTTACCATGCTAAAAGTAAAAAAAAACAAACACTAGATACTTACCTACCGCTGTCTGTCCTCCAGCGCTGTGCTCTGCTTCTCTGCTCTCCTCCTGTACTGGCTGTGAGCCGGAAAGCAGAGCGGTGACATCACCGCTCTGCTTTCCGGCTCACAGACAGTACAGGAGGAGTGCAGAGCACAGCGCTGGAGGACAGACAGCGGTAGGTAAGTATCTAGTGTTTGTTTGTTTTTTACTTTTAGCATGGTAATCAGGGTAAACATCGGGTTACTAAGCGCGGCCCTGCGCTTAGTTACCCGATGTTTACCCTGGTTACCAGTGAAGACATCGCTGGAACGGTGTCACACACGCCGATCCAGCGATGTCTCCAGGGAGTCCAGCGACGAAATAAAGTTCTGGACTTTATTCAGCGACCAACGATCTCCCAGCAGGGGCCTGATCGTTGGTCGCTGTCACACATAACGATATCGTTGCTACGTCACAAATAGCAACGATATCATTAACAATATCGTTATGTGTGAAGGTACCTTTACATCCAAACAAGTTCAAGCTGCCCTGCAGTCCGAGGGTACAACAGTGTCAACCCGTACTATCCGTCGGCATCTGAATGAAAAGGGACTGTATGGTAGGAGACCCAGGAAGACCCCACTTCTTACCCCGAGACATAAAAAAGCCAGGCTGGAGATTTCCAAAACTTACCTGAAAAAGCCTAAAACGTTTTGGAAGAATTATCTCTGGTCAGATGAGACAAAAGTAGAGCTTTTTGGGCAAAGGCATCAACATAGAGTTTACAGGAGAAAAAAAGAGGCATTCAAAGAAAAGAACACGGTCCCTACAGTCAAACATGGCGGAGGTTCCCTGATGTTTTGGGGTTGCTCTGCTGCCTCTGGCACTGGACTGCTTGACTGTGTGCATGGCTTTATGAAGTCTGAAGACTACCAACAAATTTTGCAGCATAATGTAGGGCCCAGTGTGAGAAAGCTGGGTCTCCCTCAGAGGTCATGGGTCTTCCAGCAGGACAATGACCCAAAACACACTTCAAAAAGCACTAGAAAATGGTTTGAGAGAAAGCACTGGAGACTTCTAAGGTGGCCAGCAATGAGTCCAGACCTGAATCCCATAGAACACCTGTGGAGAGATCTAAAAATGGTAGTTTGGAGAAGGCACCCTTCAAACATCAGGGACCTGGAGCAATTTGCCAACGAAGAATGGTCTAAAATTCCAGCAGAGCATTGTAAGAAACTCATTGATGGTTACCGGAAGCTGTTGGACGCAGTTATTTTGGCTAAAGGTTGTGCAACCAAGTATTAGGCTGATGATGCCAATACTTTTGCCTGGCCCATTTTTGGAGTTTTGTGTGAAATGATCATTGTTTTGCTTTTTGCTTCATTCTCTTTTGTGTTTTTTCATTTAAGACAAATTAAATGAAGATAATAATACCAAAGAATTTGTGTTTGCAATCATTTTCAGGAAGAAAATGAGTATTATCTGACAGAATTGCAGGGGTGTCAATACTTTTGGCCATGACTGTACAAAATTAGCAAGGGGTCCAACACTGCACTTATTTCCCCCACTGTAGAAGGAAACCAAGCAGATGGGAAGGTGTATTTAAAAAAATTGGCCCTGCAGTGAAGCACTTGAAGTGAACAGTCATTTTATGCTAACCGGCTCCCTTTAGGCTATGTGCACACGTAAGAAAAGAGGTGCAGAATTTTCTGCACAAAATCCGCATCTCCTGGCAGAATCCGCAGCCTTGGATTTGCCGCGGTTTTTATTCGGATTTTGTGCGGAATTGATGCGGATTTTCTGCGGTTTTTGCCACTGCGGATTTTTAACATGGAGGGGTGCAGATCCGCACAAAAGATTGACATGCACTTCTTTGAAATCCACAGCAATTCCGCTATTTTTTTTTTTACCCCATTCACTTACATTGTACTGTACATCACAGTGCGGATCTGCAGCGTTTCTGCACGGAAAAATCTGCTGCGGATCCGCAGAAAATCCGCATCGTGTGCACATAGCCTTAAACCAAGTACAGGAGCTTGGCGCATCATGGCATGGACAAATATTTAACTGCACCTTCTCACCTGCTTGTTTTCCCTCTATCTCCACCTGCCAAACAAGGGTGGAGATGAAGGGAAAGCAGATGGGAGGGTGTTCTTAAAGGGAACCTGACAGCAGGATTGTGCACAGAAAGGCTACTTTCACATCAGTTTTTTCTGTCAGGCACTATCCGGCGAATTTAAAAAAAAAAAACTGATCCAGCAAAAGTTGGCGCCGGATCCATTTGTTTCTCATATACTTGTATTTGTGGATGGCCTCACATTTCATCCGTTTTTCACCAGATACGTCAAAAACTTTTTTGTGTCTGTCGCCGTCCGTCGTTTCCTATAATGGAACCCTATGGCTCCAGATCCGTGAAATGTCGCAATCCAGCGATGGATTCCGTTTTTTCAACTGAGCATGCCTTTTCCATTCTGGGGTCTCTCTCCTCTCTCTCTCCCTCACCCGGGATCAGCCTCTCCCCGAATCAACTAGTCAGATCTGGCGAAAAAACTGATACGTCGCATCAGTTTTTCACAATTTGCGACTAATCCGTTTTTTTTTTAATTTGCCGTATTGAGCCTGACTGCAAAAAACTGATGTGTGAAAGTAGCCTAACAGGTTACTTAGCACATAGTGCCGGCGTGGAAGAGCAGTGAGTATTCTGGCAGTTATCCTCGGCTTGAAAGCAGCACATGATGTCCCTTGCCATGCGTTACTTACAAGCATAAATCAGCTGCTGGCATCGGATCAAGATGCTGCTAGGGAGTGCAGGAAGGTAAGTATAATGGTTTATGTTTTTTTTATGTTTTTCTGATGGGGACTATGCATACCAGGATGGGGATGAGGGGGGCCATGCCTACAAGGATAGGGATGAGGGGGGCCATGCCTACCAGGATAGGGATGAGGGGGGCCGTGCCTACCAGGATAGGGATGAGGAGGCCATGCCTACCAGGATGGGGATGAGGGGGGCCATGCCTACCAGGATAGGGATGAGGGGGGCCGTGCCTACCAGGATAGGGATGAGGAGGCCATGCCTACCAGGATGGGGATGAGGGGGGCCATGCCTACCAGGATGGGAATGAAGGGACCATATTTACCAGGATAGGGGATATTGGTACAGAATTGACCATATTTTTTGCTTCAAATTTTTTCTAGTTTTCTCCTCTAAAATCTAGGTACATGCAGTACATTTTGTTTGTATTATAAATCAACAGTACAAATAAGATACTGTACAATTCTAAATGCATTATTTTTACTAGCAAAGTATGAATCTTTCTAGCAAACACAGTAATGGCCAAAAATGTTGGCACCTTTGAAATTGTTCCAGAAAATGAAGTGTTTCTTCCAGAAAATTATTGCAAAGACACTTGTTTTGTTATACACATGTTTATTTCCTTTATATGTATTCTTTTTGTCTGTATATGCATGTAGTATCCAGGAGTCCAAATCATCTCGAAACTGCGCAAACTTATCCATATGAAATGCTGGTAGTTTTTCACAGATAATTTTATTGATGAGAGCAATGTGCAGGTTTTAGATGTTAAATAAAGTCATATAATAATTACAGCTATAATTTCTTATTTTATAGCAGCTGCATCGTTTCTGACAGAGATGAGATTATAATTATACGTTATTTCTCTTTTGGGAATTTTTTTTTACTAGTCCTGTGACAATCTATTACACCTCGCCCCCCAGTCACCACCCACACAGAAGCCTATAATTACATCAGAGCGATAGTAGAAGAAAAATGTAAGTTTTATATGAATCCATGTCACTTACAGAATCATGTGATATTAACATGGAAGTGATACATAAGAAGAGACTGAAAGCGCACTCACCGGTATATGAACAATCAAAGCGGTTTATTCACATGAGATCATGCGGTGCAAGGAGGGTATGTGAATACAAAAAAGGATGACAGCTGTTTCGTGCTATGTGAGCACTTCAACAGATCCAGGATCCTTGCACCGCATGATCTCATGTGAATAAACCGCTTTGATTGTTCATATACCGGTGAGTGCGCTTTCAGTCTCTTCTTATGTATCATGTTGGATCTGTTTTTCTTAAGCAGCACCAAGGTATAATCTTTTTAGCGGTTTTTTTGTTTAGTTTGTTTTCTGACAAAAGGCTTTAATAGTGCATTTTTCTGCCCCTGGAGCAGTAAGGGTCTAGCGTATAGCGGCTGTGCGATTGCATTTTTTTCTCTTTATTCTGAATTAACATGGAAGTACCCATATGATTTTGTTCAGGCAGTATTTGCCCCAAAGAAAGAATGATAGCACTCGCTCTATGATTAGTGATGGCTATATTCTCTGACCACTACATTAACATGCCAGTTTGGCTCAGGAGAGATGTCAGGCTGTCCACATACGATTGGCAAGATTGCTGAGATGTATTAATAAAAAATACATGTCAATGTCCCCATTTTTAGGAATGCATTACTGCTTCCAAAATATTTGCCTGTTATATAGACAATGATCAAAGTGATTGTTTAAAAAATATCATAATTCTTACTCACTACAGACAAATGGTATAGTATAAGAACCATTTTTTATAAAAAAAAAAAGAAATACAATGAAAAAAAGTATAGCAAGCAGACAGAAAAACAGTAATTCTATCCGCTAACCATGTGGCAAATGACACATAAACCAGCACTTGATAATATTTTTGCCCTCCTGTGAATTCCTTCTCACACACCGAACGGACTCACATTGAAGACAATCAGATCCATTTGGATTGACCAATATCCATTAATAAAAGGATCTGTCTTGGCAGTGATGTTCTGTTAGAAGCAGCATCTATGACCCTGCTGTGAGACCTTATGCAGGGCTCAGCTGCAGGGCCGTATTTAGAGTTTCTGCTGCCCTAGGCACTTTTAGTGCTGCCTCCCCCATTGGTGACTATGACACTATCCGCAGTGACTTTGGCAAGAATCGCTGATGTGAAAGTCGCCTTTTGCAGCAGATCGGGCAGTTTTTCTGCATCTGCCGCGTAATGGATCACTTATGGCAACACTGCGTTTGGTTTCATTCATTCCCTATGGGATTTGCGGTACTTGCTGTGATCTGGGAAATGCGGTATCATACCTCCCAACTTTTGAAGAAGGGAAAAAGGTGTAAAGGTTGCGGCGCACGTAGTGCGCCGTGGCAAATTTTGGGCCACGCCTCTGACCACACCCATTTCACAACTAATCACACCCATATCCAAGTCCCACCCACACCCATTCAGCACTGCTGATCACACTGTTTCATATACAATAATTAAAACCAAAAAAATATGGCCACACAGTGCTCCATACTGTATAATGGCTACGCAGTGCTCCACATACTGTATAATGACCTCACATGATGCTCAATACTGTATAATGGCCGCACATGATGCTCAATACTGTATAATGGCCCTACATGATGCTCCATACTGTATAATGACCGCACATGATGCTCAATACTGTATAATGACCGCACATGATGCTCCATACTGTATAATGACCTCACATGATGCTCAATACTGTATAATGGCCACACATGATGCTCAATACTGTATAATGGCCGCACATGATGCTCCATACTGTATAATGACCGCACATGATGCTCCATACTGTATAATGACAGCACATGATGCTCAATACTGTATAATGGCCCCACATGATGCTCAATACTGTATAATAGCCGCACATGATGATCCATACTGTATAATGACCGCACATGATGCTCCATACTGTATAATGGCCGCACATGATGCTCAATACTGTATAATGACCGCACATAATGCTCCATACTGTATAATGACCTCACATGATGCTCAATACTGTATAATGGCCACACATGATGCTCCATACTGTATAATGACCGCACATGATGCTCAATACTGTATAATGACCGCACATGATGCTCCATACTGTATAATGACCGCACATGATGCTCAATACTGTATAATGGCCCCACATGATGCTCAATACTGTATAATGGCCGCACATGATGATCCATACTGTATAATGACCGCACATGATGCTCCATACTGTATAATGGCCGCACATGATGCTCAATACTGTATAATGACCGCACATGATGCTCCATACTGTATAATGACCGCACATGATGCTCAATACTGTATAATGACCGCACATGATGCTCCATACTGTATAATGACCTCACATGATGCTCAATACTGTATAATGACCGCACATGATGCTCAATACTTAACCAATAATCAGTAAGCACATCAAAACAGTGGGGTCGAGAGAAAACCGCTCGTGTAACCCCCTTAATATTACCCAGATGTCTCGGGTTATGAGGACAACTCCAATAAGCATATAAACACAGAAAGGGGAGTAAACCAGTCCCACAAAGCATAATAAAAATCAATACTGCTTTATTAATACAAAAATTCATGTCTACAAACACACATATAACACATAGATCCAGTAAACTGCTATTATAGCAACATAAGGAGAGAGATCAGGAAGGTCACATACCGGTAAGCTGGATAGCCTATATGGGAACTAATGCATCCACAAGGAAGCACATGGGGATAACCAAATAAGTATAAAGTGCAAGTGCCAATTCAAAGTGCTCTAACACACCATCAGTGTTGTCAGCATATAGGTAACGTACTCGCTCCCACAAGCTTACCCATCATGTAGAAGGATGGTTCCCCGTGGCCCCCTTTTGAGAAAGCTAGGCGGCGAAACGCGCGTCAAGGGGCAGCTGGAAGCCACGGGGAACCATCCTTCTACATGATGGGTAAGCTTGTGGGAGCGAGTACGTTACCTATATGCTGACAACACTGATGGTGTGTTAGAGCACTTTGAATTGGCACTTGCACTTTATACTTATTTGGTTATCCCCATGTGCTTCCTTGTGGATGCATTAGTTCCCATATAGGCTATCCAGCTTACCGGTATGTGACCTTCCTGATCTCTCTCCTTATGTTGCTATAATAGCAGTTTACTGGATCTATGTGTTATATGTGTGTTTGTAGACATGAATTTTTGTATTAATAAAGCAGTATTGATTTTTATTATGCTTTGTGGGACTGGTTTACTCCCCTTTCTGTGTTTATATGATGCTCAATACTGTATAATGGCCCCACATGATGATCCATACTGTATAATGACCGCACATGATGCTCCATACTGTATAATGGCCGCACATGATGCTCCATACTGTATAATGGCCACACATGATGCTCCATACTGTATAATGGCCGCACATGATGCTCCATACTGTATAATGGCCACACATGATGCTCCATACTGTATAATGGGCACACATGATGCTCCATACTGTATAATAGCCAGCCACACATGATGCTCAATACTGTATAATGGCCACATATGATGCTCCATACTGTATAATGGCCACACATGATGCTCCATACTGTATAATAACCGCACATGATGCTCCATACTGTATAATGGCCACACATGATGCTCAATACTGTATAATGGCCACACAGTGCTCCATACTGTATAATGGGCACACATGATGCTCCATACTGTATGATGGCCACACAGTGCTCCATACTGTATAAAGGCCACACATGATGCTTCATACTGTATAATGGCCACATATGATGCTCAATACTGTATAATGGCCACATATGATGCTCCATGCATACTGTATAATGGCCACACATGATGCTCCATACTGTATGATGGCCACACATGATGCTCCATACTGTATGATGGCCACATATGATGCTCAATACTGTATAATGACCACATATGATGCTCCATGCATACTGTATAATGGCCAACCCCCCCCCCTCCCATCATGTATGCATGGCTCATCTCCCCCTCCCTCTATGCATAGGTGGCTCATCTTCCCCTCCCCTGTATGCGTGGCTCATCTTCCCCTCCCTGTATGCATGGGTGGCTCAGGCACTGGCTCATCTCCCATCCCCCCCCTTGTATGCGTGGCCCATCTCCCCCTCCCTGTATGCATGGGTGGCTCAGCACTGGCTCATCCCCCCCTATGCGTGGCTCATCTCCCCCCCCCTATGCGTGGCTCATCTCCCCCTCCCTGCTGTATGTATGCAGCATGGGTGGCTAATGGGTGGCTCAGCACTGGCTCATCCCACCCCCCCCCTATGTGTGCACTGACTCATCTCCCATCCCATCCCCCCCGGGCCGGCCCCGGGCCCCGCCGTATGCTTGGCTGGCTCGTCTTCACCCCCCTGGCCCCTGCCCTGGGCCTGGCCGCGTGGGGGTGGCTCCATCATCGGCTCCCCGACGCGACGCTCCCATCTTGTATGGCTCGTCGGCTCCCCATCCACCACGGTCCTCCTTCATCCTCCCCGGCTCCCCCCGTCCTCCCTGGCGCTGTCATCATTAAGTTACCTCACTGTACACCGCGGACCGCGGCCGCGCAGAAGAACGGAATCCAGGCTCCACCACCTCTGTTCTCTGTCCCACTCCCTGCGCAGCAATGTCCCTATTTTGCCCCGCCCCCTTATCCCCCCCGGCGCCACCGCTGATGCCTCCTTGCTGGCCCAGCCCCCCCCCCTTGAAGACATGCGGACAGTATTGTTGACTATGACATACTCACCTCACCTGCTCCAGCGGTGCCGGCTGGTCTGCTCTCAGCGACTGCAACTCGCCCTGTGAGCGCCGCGGTCAGATGGTGCCGCCTGATTAAGGTGATGAATATGCATGCATATTCATCACCTTAATCAGGCGGTACCATGTGACCGCGGCTCACTCAGGGCGAGTTGCAGTCGCTGAGAGCAGACCAGCCGGCACCGCTGGAGGTGAGTATGTCATAGTCAACAATACTGTCCGCATGTCTTCAAGGGGGGGTGCTGGGCCAGCAAGGAGGCATCAGCGGTGGCGCCGGGGGGGGGGGGGGGATAAGGGGGCGGGGCCAAACCGGACTTTATAATAATAATAATAATTAAAAAAAAAACCTGCTCAGGTGCCGCCCCCCCTGCATTGCCCCGCCCTAGGCACGTGCCCTCGAGTGCCTAGTGGCAAATACGGCCCTGCTCAGCTGAGAGTATATCAATGCGTCTGTTTTTCATCCTTATTGTCAACTGTATAGCTTTTTTTTTTAATCATTTATTATCAATAATTTAAAAAATAAAAGTAATAAAAGCTCAAATATAATTTCCTATGTTAATAATTGCAATGTATTGTGTTCGCATGGCATCCATTTTTTTAACACATCCATTGAATTTAAAAAGATATTTGGATCACAGTAGTTTATGCAATAATTTTTTTTACACAGGCACCACTGGGGAACTACATTGAATTGTGTATCGTCTGTATGTTATTTATTTTGCTTAGAGACAGCACACGAATATAAAATACCCTGGTCTGAATGAGCCCATGTGTCACGTGCCTTTTTTTTAACCGGACTACTCACATTCGCAATGCATAAATGATCTACAAAAAGAGGAAGGAATTTCTTGAGTTTTTCTGGTGTTGTGATTTATTTTGTTCTTGGGTGCATGACAGTATGCTTCCTATCCTAAGCACAATATTGGCACTTGATATAGCTGTCAGCGAAATAATGGTTCAGCCAGCAATTATCTCACCTGACTCTCAAATACACAGGTGAGCTCACTCTGCCGAGAGCTCCGGTCTTCCTATGAGAGACCCACTGCCAGACATGTCTGGTGGAGGCTTATTTCTTAGAGAACAAAAGTATCGACGGTCCGAAATCAGATAAGCCAGATCCTGATGATATTGAAGGGTTCAACTGACATCAGACTAATGAGTACAGGATCTTAATTTTTTCTTGGTTTCCAGCCTAGGAGATTCTGAATCAAATACATGTGCAGTAGTGTAAGGCTACGTTCACACTAGCGTTCGGCTAGTGTGCGTCGCGCTAGCGTCGGGCGACGCAGCGGCGACGCACGCGTCATGCGCCCCTATGTTTAACATGGGGGACGCATGCGTTTTTGCTTGTTGCGTTTTCCGACACGTGCGTCTTTTTTGACGCTAGCGTCGGACCAAGAAAACGCAACAAGTTGCATTTTTCTTGCGTCCGATTTTCGTCAAAAAACGACGCACGCGTCGAAAAACGCAGCGTTTTTCGGTGCGTTGTGCGTCGCGTCGCCGACGCAGCGGCGCACAACGCTAGTGTGAACGTAGCCTTAGGGTGGTGGACAATGGCGATCACGTTCCCACCCCTAAAGACACCAATCGCGTTCCGTATTATCATGTATTGTAATGTGAATAATGTCTTGCGCCTTATGTAAATACTGTGTAATGTGAATTGTAATGTATTGTGATATAGAGTGTGATAAGCATTGATAATGTAACGTGTTCCTGTATAGTGTGTAGTAATAAAAGATATGTAATGTTTAGTGTAAGGTATAGTGTTATAAAAGATAATGTTTTGTAAGGAAGTTGTACTCAGCAACAGCCAGCAGGGTCAATAGTAGTTAACTGTTGGGACTAGCCCACAGTGGGAGGGGTTAATATATACACTGTTTAAAAAATAAAGGGAACACTTAAACAACACAATGTAACTCCAAGTCAGTGACACTTCTGTGAAATCAACCTGTCCAGTTATGAAGCTACATTGATTGTGAATCAATTTCTCCTGCTGTTGTGCAAATGGAACAGGCAACCGGTAGAAATGATAGACAATTAGCAAGACAACCCCTTTAAAGTAGTGGTTCTACAGGTGGTAACCACAGACCATTTCTCTGTTCTCATCCTTTTTGGCTGTTGTTTTGGTCACTTTTGCATTTTGTCATTGCTCCCACCTCCAGAAGTAAAATAACACGAGGTGGTGTCTACAGTACAATGCACAGAAGTTGCTCAGGTAGTGCAGCTCATCTCATCAATGCAAGCTGTGGCAAGAAGTGTAGCTGTGTCTGTCAGCACAGTGTCCAGAGCTTGAAGTAGATACCAGGAGACAGGCAAGTACACCAGGAGATGTGGAGGGGGCGTAAGAGGTCAACAACCCAGAAGTAGGACCGCTAACTCCGCCTTTGTTTAAGGAGGAACAGTGCTAGAGCCCTGCAAAATGACCTCCAGCAGGTCACTAACATCCATGTGTATGCTCAAACTGTCAGAAACAGACTCCATGAGAGGTATGAGGGCCCGACATCCACAAGTGGGTGTTGTGCATACAGCCCAACACTGTGCAGGGCAATTGGCATTTTGCCAGAGAACACCAAGATGGGCAGATTCGACATTGGTGCTCTTCACGGATAAGCGCAGGTTCACACTTGGCACGTGACAGATGTTAGAGTCCTGTGACGCTGTGGAGAACATTCTGCTGCCTGCAACATCCTCAAGCATGACTGGTTTGGCAGTGGGTCAGTAATGATGTGGGGAAACATTTATTTGGAGGGTAGCACAGCCCTCCATGCAGGGGCGGATTGTCAGAGGGTCAATATGGGCGGTAGCCCAGGGCCCAGTGGTCTGGGGGGGCCCTGGGCTACCGCACAGATTGACCCTCTGATAATCATCTGTGAATGCCGGCTCCCGCACGTCAATAGTTAACAACAGCCGCCAGCCAATTGGAGGCTGGCGGCTGATGTCGGCCGCAGGCGCACACGTCGCCGGCGTCTGACGTCATTGTCAGTCGCCGGCGAGTGTGCTCTGCTGCAGGGAGGTGAGGAGACTGCCTGTTTTTTGTTTTTGTTATTTTTTTTATAACTATGGACACACTGAGGGCAATGCTGGAGGACACTGGGGCAGATGGCTGGAGGACACTGGGGCAGATGGCTGGAGGACACTGGGGCAGATGGCTGGAGGACACTGGGGCAGATGGCTGGAGGACACTGGGGCAGATGGCTGGAGGACACTGGGGCAGATGGCTGGAGGGCACTGGGGCAGATGGCTGGAGACACTGGGACAATGCTGGAGACACTGGGGGAAATGCTGGACATACTGGGGCAGATTGCTGGACACACGGTTGGTAATATTCTGGACACACTGAGGGCAATGCTGGACACACTGGGGCAGATTGCTGGACACACTGTCTGGAGGCAATATGCTGGACACACTGGGGGTAATATGCTGGACACACTGGGGCAGATTGCTGGACACACTGGGGGCAATGCTGGACACACTGGGGGCAATATGCTGGAGACACTGGGGCAGATTGCTGGACACTGGGGCAATATGCTGGACATACTGGGGCAGATTGCTGGACACACTGGGGGCAGGACTGGAGGCATGGGCAGAATGTAGACACTGGGCATGATTGGAGACACGGGGCAGAATGAAAGACATGGGGCAGGATTGGATCATGGGGCAGGATGGATACGATGGAGACATATGGGGTAGAAATGGATACTCATGAGGGCAGGATGCGAGAACATATGGCTGGAGCCAGGAATGAGACACACGGGGCCAGGATGTGGAATATTATTACCATAGGGGCTAATTAAGGGATATTATTACTGCAGTGATGTATTTATTTTATTTTTTGAGTATACTGTTTTAAATGGGGGTCGGTCCTGTTACTGTGCAGAGTGACACTATATCGCCTTTTTTTTCTTCATGTGGTGTAATGTAGAAGTTGTGAAAAATTAAGTAATGTGTTCTACAAGCGGAGCTCGAGATAACTGTGTTATTTCCTGCAGAAACGAGTCCTGGCTGGAAGAAATGATGGCGGTCTGTGCTGGATGAAAGATGAAGGACTTCACCTAGAGACGTCACTGGTGAGTCAGTGTTACCTATACACTGACACTATACACTGTATACTATATAGAGGTCCTGTGTATAATGTCACCAGTGATCTCTGTATTACTTCTACACAGACACTGCATACTAAGTACAGATCTCCTGTGAATACTGGCACTTATGGTGATAGTATTGTGTTGTTGTTTTTTACTGATCAGTATTGTAGTATTCAGTCACTATGTGGTGGTAATATGTGGTCTGGAAATGGTGTTGTGGTAATTGTTCCTTGTATGTGATATTTGGTCACCAAGTGGTGGTAATATGTGGTCTTGACATGGTGCGGTGGTATTTGTTCCTTGTATGTGATATTATTCGATCACTGTGGTTGTAATTTGTGGTCTGGTCATGTTGCGGTGGTATTTGTTCCTTGTATGTGATATTATTGGTCAAAATATACCTAAATTGTATTGCAGATTCTACCAAATATTTAATAGGTTACTGTAGAGTAGGGCCCGGCCATTTTTCTGGAATAATCTGGTTCGGGTAGATAATGCCCACCGTCACATGACCCCCGTCACATGACCCCCGTCACATGACCCCCGTCGCATGACCGGGGGGGGGGCCACAGTGTCTGAACAGCCCGGGGCCCTGGCTACCCTTAATCCACCCCTGCCTCCATGTGCTAACCAGAGGTATCGTGACTGCCATTAGGTACTAGGATGAGATCGTCAGACCCTTTGTGAGACCATATGCAGGTGCAGTGGGCCCGGAGTTCCTTCTAATGCCTGACTATGTTACGCCTCATGTGGCTGAAGTGTGTCAGCAGTTCCTGAATGATGAAGGCATTGATGCTATGAACTGGCCTGCCCGTTCCCCAGACCTGAATCCAATCGAACACTTCTGGGACATCATGTCTCGTTCCATCCACTTACACCACAGACTGTCCAGCAGTTAAGTGAGGCTTTAATCCAGGTTTGGGAGGAGATATCTCAGGAGATCATTTGCGCCTCACTACTGAGCATCATTTCCTTGTCTTGAGGCATTTCAACTGAAGTTAGATCAGCCTATAATTTGATTTTCCACTTTGATTTTCAGTATAATTTTCAAATACAGACCTCCATGGGATATTAATTTTGTTTTGAATTGATAATTTATATATAATTTATATGTTTTATTGTTCGGAACGCATTCCACTATGTAATGGATAAAGATTTGCAGCTGGAATATTTCATTCAGTGATATGTAGGATGTGGTATTTTAGTGTTCCCTTTATTTTTTGAGCAGTGTATAAGGACAGAAATGGTTTCTCAGTGTAGATGAAGTTGGAGTATTAGTAGATCTTGTGTGTGATAAGAACAGATGTCTAGTCCACAGGCTGACGATGCCATCTGTCTCCACACCCTCCATGCACATGATAACTGCACTTGATACTTGACTATTGCACTTAAACACACGGGCTGATGACCGGATCATGCAGCTTTGTATGAAAATCCTTATTTATTATAATTGCCAGACCTGAAATAACAAGCACTTTTCACCTATTGTGTCCCCCCATTTCCTTGTAGTTTGTAAGCTTGCGAGCAGGGACCTCACCCCTAATGTCACTGTTTAAATTGTCTTAACTTGTACTGAATTTATTGTCTGTACATGTCCCCGCTTAATTGTAAAGTGCTGCGGAATTTGTTGGCGCTATATAAATAAAAATTATTATTATTATAAGTATTGGGCGATTTGTGGCATAAGGAGACTTGACTAGAGATAGCGTGATCCTCCAGCTGTAGTTTAAGTATTGGACAAGAACAAGAAGAGGGCTGGAGACCAATCCTCGAATCCTGAAGGAGCCAGATTACAGACCAATGGCCAGGCCCCTCAAAGTATCGAGTTATCTTCACTGGTGTGTGAGTGTAGTCAACTTCCTGAGCGGGTTGTCCCCAAAAGTCTTTACTCTTGTCATGATGGGACCATTAAAGAGACTAGACATGGAACCACTGGAAGGGAAGGTAACTGTCACAAACTGTACTGTTGTATTGGGCTGGGTTGTGCTGGAACTCATAGGACCAGCAACATCGGGAACAACCCTGCGGGAACTGAAACTGTGTCTGATGATGTGCTGTGAAACTGGAACTTCTTTGAAGTTATGGACCCGCTATCTATTGTGTGAAGGTGTAACTGAGGAACTGTTGGAACCGTTAACACTAACAAAGTCCACAAAACCAGCAAGAACTGCATCTTCCATATAGTGAGTCAGAGCTTCGCGAGTCAGTCCTTCACCTACGACTACCGCCTTGTGCCACGTTACAGTAGATCTTCATTTTCTCCTGTGCTGATTATTTGCTATGGATCAGTGTAGATCAGGGAAATAGAAAGACATATCATAGAGCAGTTACAGAGCTCTTAAACAGCAGGGGCAAGCCTTGATTGGTCTCATCCCATTAGCTACTGGTTGGCAAGCAAAATGAAAATGTGCAGGACTCCCTTCTTTAGAGAAACTAAATTATTAGTAAATGTGGGGACAAGGCAAAAGCCCAAGGTTTCAGGACAAAGGGTATGTGCACACGTTTAGGTTTTTTTGCATTTTTTCGCGATAAAAACGCCATGAAAACTAATTAAAAACACATACATTATGCATTCTATCATTATGCATTCTGAAATTTTTGTGCACATGATGCGTTTTTTCCACGAAAAAAACGCATCGCGGTAAAAAAAGCAGCATGTTCATTAATTTTGCATTTTTTTTCACATTTTTCCCGCTATTCTATGCATTTGGAAAAAACCGCAAGAAAAAAACGCATCAAAAACGCATAAAAACACGCAAAAAACGCATCAAAACCGCGAAAAAAACGCATGTGGATTTCTGGCAGAAATGTCAGGTTTTTGTCAGGAAAATTTCTGCCAGAAATCCTGATGTGTGCACATAGCCAGAGAGTACATGGGAAATAAAACGCCAATGTTATTAGTAAAATGTATTAGTCTGGAATCCAGATTGATTAGCTCACTGATAGTTAACTATTCTGATTAAATAGTATTAACTTCTCATGGATTAGTATAGGTCTGTGTTGGTTTGTAATTAGAGATTATGAGAATCAAATAGCAAGACACAATTCAGTGGTTACATCAGTAAACTATAGCTATCGGACAGAAGCCGTGCTAAGCATCTCTGGCACATCGTCATCGTTTCAGAGTTGTTGCAGTGTGATATTGTGTCAAGCCATCTAATCAAAAGAAGAGCCTTGGATGTTGGCAGGAAGGAGGCATGTTGTAGGGCCCCCGTCAGACAACTACAGGTGCTTCTCACAAAATTAGAATATCATCAAAAAGTTAATTTATTTAAGTTCAATACAAAAAGTGAAATGCGTATATTATATTGAGTCATTACAAACAGAGTGATCTATTTCAAGTGTTTATTTCTGATAATGTTGATGATTATGGCTTACAGCCAATGAAAACCTAAATGTCATTGTCTCAGTAAATTAGAATAATTAACAAAAAACACCTGCAAAGGCTACCTAAGTGTTTAAAAATGTCTATTTCAGTAGGCTCCACAATCATGGGGAAGACTGCTGACTTGACAGATGTCCAGAAGGCAGTCATTAACACACTCCACAAGGAGGGTAAGCCACAAAAGGTCATTGCTAAAGAAACTGGCTGTTCACAAAGTGCTGTATTCAAGCATATTAATGGAAAGTTGAGTGGAAGGAAAAAGTGTGGTAGAAAAAGGTGCACAAGCAACAGAAATATCCGCAGCCTTGAAAGGATTGTTAAGAACAGGTCATTCAAAAATTTTGGGGAGATTCACGGAGTCCAAGGAGTGGACTGCTGCTGGAGTCATTGCTTCAAGAGCCACCACACACAGACGTATCCAGGACATGAGCTACAAGTGTTGCATTCCTTGTGTCAAGCCACTCATGACCAATAGACAAAGCCAGAAGTGTCTTACCTGGGCCAAGGAGAAAAAGAACTGGACTGTTGCTCAATAGTCCAAGGTGTTGTTTTCAGATGAAAGTAAATTTTGCATTTCATTTGGAAATCAAGGTCTGGTGGAAGAGTGGAGAGGCACACAATCCAAGCTGCTTGAGGTCACCAACTACAGAGGTCACTGGTATGTCAATGTTTTATCTGTACACTTACACTATATAGTATGTACAGAGCTCCTGTGTATAATGTCACTGGTGATCCCTGTATTACCTGTATACTATACATCATATACAGCGCTCCTGTGTATAATGTCACTGGTAATCCCTTTATTACCTGTAGACTGACACTATATACAAAGCTCCTGTGTATAATGTCACTGGTGAGTGACTACATTGCTTGTACACTATACACTGTGTACTATATACAGAGCTCCTGTGTATAATGGCATTTATGGTAATATTAGTGTTATTAGTATTGTTTTTTTATTAACGATCAGTATTGTATTCGGTCACTGTGTGGTGGCAATATGTGGTCTGGTCATAGTGCTCAGCATTTGACCCTAGTATGTGATATTATTCAGTCACAAAGTGGGGGTAATATCTGGTCTGGTCATGGTGTGGTGGTATTTATCCCCTGTATGTGGTATCGTTTGGTCATGATGTGGTAGTAGTATGTGGTATGGTCATGGTGTGGTAATATTTATCTCCTGACCGTGGTATTATTTGGTCGCTATGTGGAGTCAATATGTAGTTTGGTCATTGTGGATGTTATTTTGCACATATTTGCTGCTAAGGCCTCAGATTACTTGCAGCAGACAGTTGAGGTGACAGATGGACATGTGGTCATCCTTTCCAATTTTAGCAGGATTCCTGTAGTGCTAATTTTCAAAACTTGTAGCAAACCCTTTAAAAAAATCCACCATACTAAGAAGTGACTGACAGTGACTGGGACAATGTGTGCTGGACAGGGTGTGGCTGACAAAAATGGGCATGGCTTGAAAATGGCTGTGTTTTTTTAACTCCTTAATGACCACTGATATGCCTTTTAATGGCAGCAGTTAAGGGTACTTAAACCACAGCGCCCTTAATTAACGGCACTGTGGAAAATGTGTATAGCGCCCCCCAGAGTCGGAATTTCTCCCGGGTCTTGGCTACCGGGGTTAGCTGAGACCCCAGAGAACACGATTCGGGTTGGTTTTTACCAACCCCGGTGTTGCGATTGCCGTTATTAACGGTATAATGGCAACCGCAAAAAAAAGGTCTGATTTTCAGTTCAATTTCTCCTCTGATGTGATCGCAAAATGGCGGGTGCATGTGAAGTGCGCCCGCCGAGATCTGCTGGCCGGCACCCAGCAACTATAGGAAATTTTTCCTATTGGTTCATTTTGATCACTGTGACAGACCCTATCACAGTGCTCAAAATAAAAAAAAATTGTAAATAGAATAATAATAATAATAATAATTGTTTATTTATATAGCGCCAACATATTCCGCAGCGCTTTACAAATTATAGAGGGGACTTGTACAGACAATAGACATTACAGCATAACAGAAATACAGTTCAAAAAAGATACCAGGAGGAATGGGTGCCCTGCTCGCAAGCTTACAGACTATGAGGAAAAGGGGAGACACGAGAGGTGGATGGTAACAATTGCTTTAGTTATTCGGACCGGCCATAGTGTAAGGCTCGGGTGTTCATGTAAAGCTGCATGAACCAGTTAACTGCCTAAGTATGTAGCAGTGCAGACACAGAGGGCTATTAACTGCATAAAGTGAATGAGAACATGATGCGAGGAACCTGTTTTTTTTTTTTTTTATATATAAATAGGCCACACAGGGATCGTTAGGTTAATGCATTGAGGCGGTAGGCCAGCCTGAACAAGTTAGTTTTTAGGGTACGCTTAAAACTGTGGGGATTGGGGATTAATCGTATTCACCTAGGTAGTGCATTCCAAAGAATCGCGCAGCACGTGTAAAGTCTTGGAGACGGGAGTGGGAGGTTCTGATTATTGAGGATGCTAACCTGAGGTCAAAATAGAACCCTTTTTATCACCCCCTTAGTTAGGGAAAAATAATATAATTAAAAAATGTATTTCCATTTTTTCATTAGGGTTAGGTTGGGCTAAATTGAGTTGAGCTAAAGTTAGGGCTAGGGTTAGGGCTAGGGTTGGGATTAGGGTTAGTGGTGTGTTGGGGTTAGAGTTGTGGTTAGAGTTGGGATTAGGGTTAGGAGTGTGTTGGGCTTAGGGTTGGAGTTAGAATTGGGGATTTCTACTGTTTAGGTACATCAGGGGGTCTCCAAACGTGACATGGCGCCACCATTGATTCCAGCCAATTTTGTGTACATTTTCCCCTGCTGCTCCGGTCTCTGCAGCGGGCGCCATGTAGTGACATCATTGCACCTGTTTCGCTCAGACGTCAGATGATGAGGAAGAATGATGGGGGAGGAATCGTCAGCTAATTGGGGGAGGAATCGTCATCCAATTTATTTTCAACTGTAGCGACAGTGGAAGTTGCAATACTGGGCGGGGGGCCTGGTGCCGAAACTGAGCCACCCAGGCCACATGGTAGCAGTTCAGTGAGATCGTATCTCCCTGCTCTGTCACAGAGTCTAACTGTATCAGTGCACTGTGCAAACCAATACAGTTACAAGTAGTGTGCCTCCTGGTGAGCCCCTTAGAGCTTGAGGCCCGGGGTGACCGCACCCTCTGCCCCTCGGTAACTAGTGCTACTGATGGACAGTTTTGTGATGTGGGGGTAGATCCTTTAGCTAGAACAGTGTGATGGAAATATATATCATGTAAATCTCACTTGCATGTATACTCCTTTATAATTATATTCTCATATAAAATGCAAATATATCTATATACTAAGCTAGTTTACAATCAATTGCTCAACTTGACCATATGAGCTAGGCCAGATGGTTCCTCGGTACTTTCCAGACACCCAAAAAGCAGAACAGCACCAGATGTATTACGGTAAGTGATGAACAGATGTCTCAACTTTGTCCTAGATGCAGAGAGCTACATTTTAGTTGCTTAATCAGCATTCATATGTGCATTAATCACAATATTCCATATATATTTAGATAACCAATAACAGAGGAGCTAGACAATATGGTAATTAACTAACCACCCCTAACCACCTCCTTTCTATATGCAATTATAAAACTATGTATGTACAATACATCATCAGTATTGATGGAATGTTTTTCTGTCACAATGGTGTACAGTCCATTCTTGATGAGCGCTCAAAATACTCAGTCTTATTGGAAACGGCCGCAGCACACACAGGGATAGATTTATCCAAACCAAATTTCCATAGCGACAGTTAGAGATTGTCCGGTCCAAATCGATAAGTCTGCAGTCACTCTGTGTGACTGCAGAATTATGAATCAACCCAGCGCATGCACTGCGCGCTACAGGAATTTGCTGGTTTCTGAGCCGGGATCGGAGGGTATGTATGAGCTATGCATACTCCCGGCCAGAGCCTGTTAACTGAGCGTGGCCTTGCTTCATGCACTTGTTTAGAGTGAGTTCGCTTCCTGTCTAGTGATACGGCCATCCAGTGGGCGTGGTCGACTAAAAGGCACGGACTCTCTCTATACAAGTGTATATAAGCGAGTCCGCGCCCATTGGATGGGCTCTGCCCGAGAGCATGTATAACTCATACCCTCCGGTAAATCCCCACGGCGCACAGATTTGGACCACACACCCCTTTTAGCTTTATATTTTTATGATCTTTGCGCCTGGTAAAACTCAGAACCACTTAATTTGTGAGAATATTTTTAAGTGGTGGCCTAAGCATGAGGACTTTATGGTGAATATGATTGCCTGCTGTTTACAATTTTTGTTGATATTTCTCAATTTTAATACTAAGACTGTGTGCACACGTTCCGGTTTTTTCGCGGTTTTTCCCGATAAAAACTCTATAAAACCGCAAAAAAAAAACCGCATACAATAAGCATCCCATCATTTAGAATGAATTCCGCATGTTTTGTGCACATGATGCGGCTTTTTTCCACGAAAAAAAACGCATCGCGGTAAAAACCGCAGCATGTTCATTAATTTTGCGGGGTTTTTTTGCGGATTTCCCACTACAAAATGCATTGGGAAATGTCTGGAAAAAAAATGCGGCAAAACCGCATGCAGATTTCTTGCGGATTTCTTGCAGAAAATGTCTGTTTTTTCTCAGGAATTTTCTGCGAGAAATCCTGAACGTGTGCACATAGCCTTAGTGACATGTATTGCAAACTCAGAGCAGAACTGAAAAGAAATTACATGCAGGTTGAGTATGGCACTAGTGGCAAATTTAAATATTATTTAAATAAAAACCCTTTTACAAGGCTGTGTTAACATTCCTTGGGATGCAGGATTTCGAGATAACTCACACCTCATTTATTCCAACACAATAGCCTAGGACAACACCTAAGCAGACCTTACCTGATACTTACATGTATGGCCGCCTTTAGAGTCCTAGTAATTGTTCTCCTGGAGGTTCAGTGGAATGGAATCGGAGCTGGTATTAATGATGCATACCATTAGAGCAGTAGCCACAAGAGTCTGGAAAAACTGTCCTACATAAGAACATGAGATCATAGTGTTATTACACAGCAGTGTGGAATACAGGACTACTGAGGAGGCTGCAGTGACAGCAGGATTGGTCTTGCCCTATTGTGGAAGTAAAGCAGCACATTCTTAGGGTATATGGAATATATTATTCATCTCAGCTAATGATGATATTAAGATGCTTGTGGTTTAGCAGCTCATGAGCTGAAGTCAACAAGTAGACCGTTCCAAGATATGGCTGTATATATATGAAGAGTTGAACCTCCTTAATATTTTATCAGCTACATTGTATGAAAGGAAAAATGATGCACTATATACAGTTTGCAGCTATTATACATATTTAGCCTATATCATTGCATATTTATGTCATACTGCTCCGATGTTAACCATGAGCCCATCTAACTCTATATGAATGTATCAGCAAGAACGGTAAAGTATGCATTATAATGTACCTTTTAAATCTTTTCTCATTTTTTCTATCTCATGATGTCTGACTTAGGCCACGTTCAGTATCAGGTCAGTATTGTACCTCAGTATTTGTAAGCTAAAATCAGGAGTGGAGCAATCAGAAGAAAAGTAGAATAGAAACACGTCAGCACTTCTGTATTTATCACCCACTCCTGGTTTCGGCTTACAAATACTGAGGTAACATACTGACCAAATATGAAAATGTCTATGTGGCCTTAGTATGAGGGCAGTACATTACAAGGCGTGGTAGATCGGCTCAGTCAGCGGTACA
The DNA here is from genome assembly GCF_032444005.1 of Ranitomeya imitator. Classification (NCBI taxonomy): domain Eukaryota; kingdom Metazoa; phylum Chordata; class Amphibia; order Anura; family Dendrobatidae; genus Ranitomeya; species Ranitomeya imitator. Next base: position 292,465,787 of record NC_091282.1, on the reverse strand, counting down.
TAGAGGTAGACACAGGAACACTGTCTCTTTAAGAACTTCTTTTGGTTAATTATAGGAAAGTATAAACAAAGGTGAAGTAAAACAAACACAACCCTCTAGGCCAGTATTTCCCAAACTCCAGTCCTCACCGACCCCAACAGGTCATGTTTTCAGGATTTCCATAGTGTTGCACAAGTGAGAGAACTCCTGATACTTCCATCACCTGTGCAATACTAAGAAAATCCTGAAAACATGACCTGTTGGGGTGCGTGAGGACTGGAGAGTGGGAAACACTGCTCTAGGCAACGCAGGAAAACAAAACAAAATGGTAGCACACTTAGCAGAACACACACGGTTCAGGTGGGTTTCAGAACAACCAATTCTCTGGAGTGTTCCTCTCCAGACACTGGACACTGACTGCCTTCGGAGGCCAGCTATTTAAGCTCCAAACCATACCCTGGGATGGAGATAAGATGGACAACTTTCCACCCGCTCTATGGTTGTCCACAAAAAACCCAGCCCATTAAACAAATTAGCTTTTAACTTCTCGCAGCACTTAATATGCTGGAGGAAAATCTCTGGGTTTTACATCACTGACGCCATGAAGCGCAGCAAAACATATCTTCCAAAACATATCCACAAAATTGAGAGTTATATGTTATTCGGGAGGGTCCTTTGATATTTGGATGACATCTATGGTTATTGAGCTACCTTAAAATTGTTATGATCTTTTGAAAGCTATCATAAGTTAGACCACTGCTACCCAACTGGGGTTCCATTTAAAGAGTAAATGTCTCCAAAACAAATGGAGCCAGTTTTGCTCTTATTTTATCCCTGCTGCTCCTTGATTATTCTGGTTTTCTTTTTTTTTTTCTCTCGCTTATCAAATCTACCATATGGTGCCAGAGATACAGTACGGTCCTTTTTATTTAGTGCTAATTTTTATGGTCTTTACCATAAAGAAAATGTAAACATACAGAGCAGCGTAAAGACAACTCCAAGAATCTTGTGAGCAATTCCCCTTTGGTAAAGACCCTAAAAATTAGCGCATGTGCCGCAGCAACTTAAAAGTATCTCTAGAACCATACGGTGGACTTTAAAAAATTTTTTAAGAAGCAAGCAAAATACTCAGGGAAGCAGTGAGAATAAAATAAAAGCTCAAACTGGCTGCTTTTGACTTGGTGGCAGGTCCTCTTTAAATCTGGTAAGAGTAGGACAAGCTCAGTTGGAGAATGTCCCCTCACACAATTGGTCCATGAAGTTCTCCATGGTACTTATCAAAGATGGACAATCATTTAGTTATCTTCTGTTGTATCTTTCTCATCCATTCCTTTATGTTCTTAGCAATCACTTTCTTTATGCCCTAGATAACTGCCAACATTAAATTCCCCTCGTCAAGCCCTTAAACTCTGGTGTCCCTGAATATCCAGTCAAATTATTTCTGGATGAACACTGTTGGCTTAATTTTTGAGTTAACTATTCTTGACATGTGGCACCCCTAGGGGTATTTGCCACAAAAATAGTTACTGACACTAAATACAAGTACTAAGATAGCAAAACTGCACTACCACCTCCGGCCAGAAGGGGGAGCTCCAGAGACTCCCCTTGATCCATTCTGGTCTGAGAGAAGAACTGGCAGTTGGGCTAAGGAGCTGAAAGTGAGAGGTCATACAGCTGAATTTCTAACAGCCCTGTGACTGTTTCCAGGCCTAAATCACCGGCCTGAGGAGAAGAGGGACAGAGATAAAGGACATTGTGAGAACCGGGTAGCATTAATCACTACCCAGAACAGGCGCAAAGACGGATACCGGATCCGTGGCTGTATTCATTATATATAATACAGCAACCGGAAAAACGTGAGGTGATATCAGCTTCACTAGGGCCGGACGCAGCAACAGACACAGAGTTCAGCGGTACTCCCGGAGGGGGTAAGCCGATAAAAGGACTCGGGTTGCCCGTCAAACCAGGACCCGGAGGGGACAGATTGGGCCGGCAGCCAGTTCACATACAGCAGCAGGGCCACACAGAAATTGCGTACAATAAGAGGCGAAGACCCCGGCAGGGTCAAAGTAATTCAGAGTTCCCATACAGACTCCGGTGACAGGACTGGTTGTAAATCCCTTTATGTTGAAGTAACCTGGTTAAACGTTTCAATGCCTCAGTCTTTCATTTGGACAATAGCCATCTATCCAGGATCGGGATCGTCACCGCTGGGAGAACCTGCTGCTGATCAAGTAAGTGTCTGTCCCCTCACGATACCCCTTACACTGTGCATTGCCTGAGGCCACAGCACCGGGTCAAACCACCCGTGACATCCCGCTTAAGAGACAGACCCCATTGGTCCGGTGCTGGGTATCCCGGTCTCTTGGGCGTCACAATTGGCGTCACGAACAGGATTCAGCCAGCCCGTATACCGGGTATTGTGTGCCGTGATTGGAGCCCAAAACTGTGAAAACTTGGATGAAAAATCTTGAAAATTGACTTTATTAAAGAAAATTCCATTTCCCATTAAAAACTATTGAAAGTGACTTTTCCCCATTGGTTATAATGGAGTAAAGATGGTCGCCATCACCTCATAACCGTTAGGCACGAGACTGTTAATTGAGCTACGCCATTACCTGAGCCCCAGTCTGACTGAAAAACTTCAGAATCCGCCATTACAGAGCGCGCGGCGGGCGGGAGCAGCAGGGGGTGTGTCATTGTGGGCGGCACCAAGCTGAGCGCTCTGACGTCAGAGCAAGGGGAAAACCAATCCTGCTGCACAGCGGAACGAATCTACACTATCCCGACGGAAGCGGAGGACCGGAAGGGTCCGGATTAACTAAGGGGGCACAGTATGTCGCAGCACGGAGACGCCGCAGCACCCGGCGACGCTAATGCAGCTGAAAGACAGAGTGTCGATAGAGAGTCCGGTAGCACAGCGGTGCAAGGAGTGGCGCCTATCATGCCGGTGCTGATGCCATATACCCCGGGTGGCCCGTGGCTTCCAATGTATGAAGGTGAGCCTAATACCCTTGACGATTTCAAAGAAAAGATGCTGGCCCATTTTAACATGTTCCCCGTGGGTGAAGTTCAGCGTGTTAGTCTCCTGATGATGCAGTTAAGTGGCCATGCTAAGCGAGAAGTCACAGCATGGGCAGCTGATATAAAAGGCACTGTTGAACGCATATTTGCTGGATTAAAAGCTACATTTGAAACCACTGCCAGCAGCAAAGCTAAAGTACGATTCTTTAATTGCAAACAAAAAGTTAATGAGGGCGTGAGAGACTTTGCCTTAAACCTGCAGGAAGCCCTTAAATCACTTACACTGGCTGAACCCATTTTTAACACCGGAGCGGATAAACTGCTAAGAGATCAATTTATTGAGGGACTCTACACCCCTTCTCACCGGGGGCATGTGAGCATGCTTGTTTTTAAGAACCCTGAATTGACATTTGCCCAATTAAAGGAGAGCGCTATACGTCTCCAGCTGGCAGAGGCACCTCGGGATCAGGAGCCTGCGCAACCCATGGCAGAGGCTCCTCAACAACAGGGAGTGCCAGTGACATCAGCTATGTCCGGGGCCATTGCTAAGCCCCTGGGGCCCAGTACTAATGAGGCTCTTCAACAAAAGCTTGACTCTCTAACTGATGTTGTTGCTTCAATTGCTAAAACCATGCAGGAGATGAGAGGACCCAAGATGGAGTTGGCAAACCGTAGAGAAGATGTTCCATGGATGAGACCCCGGAGATACCCAACATGGAGAGGACGACCCCGCGACCGCTACCAACCGGATGGACAGCCCATTTGCCGCCGTTGCCAGCAGCCAGGCCACTTTGCACGAGATTGTGATTTAAACGGGAATCCCCTGGGAATGCGGGCTGCTTCACAGGAATGAACTTTCAAGGCCCAACACCCTGGCACGACAGGTACATCGGAGGAAGACCCATTATCCCTATCGTGCTGGACGGAATTCCCCTCAACGCTTTGCTGGATACAGGTTCCCAGATTTCATCTATACCGTATATCCTTTATAAGAGCTACTGGGCTGATGCAGATATTGATAAAGGGCCCTCTGATGTTGAACTAGATATATGGGCCAGTAATGGTAAGTTGGTACCGAAACTAGGATTCAGGGAGATGACCATAAAGATTGGTAAAGTAGAATTGAAGAAACAGGGTATAATTGTTGTTGATGTTGACCGGCGGAACTGTGAACCAACTGTATTGATAGGAATGAATGTGTTAGAGAACTGCTTTTCCGAAGTTATTTCTGTCTTACAGCAAATTGCTGAAACTGCCCAATCCTGTCAACAGAGAGTTCTCCGGAGGGTAATAAAAGTATTGATGTTAAGGCAACAGGTAGAAGTTGCAGGTGGGGTAATCGGCAGTGTGAGGGTAAGTGATCCAACGTCTATTGTAATCCCACCAAAAACAGAAATGCTGGTATGGTGTAGAGCAGCCATTGGTACTAAGGGTTGAGATTATCAAGCCTTAATAGAACCAGTGTACACCGACAGCAGGCCCACTATACTCACAGCACGAGGGGTAGTCGAGGTACACCGGGGACGAGTGCCGGTACGACTTTTGAACTGTGGAGAGGAAGAGGTCACTTTGCCAAGGTATGCTACAGTGGCAAAGCTATATACTGTTGACAACAATGCCATCACAACCATTGAGCCCTTAGAACCAACCTGTCAGGTGGAAGTCAATGGCTCAGATGGAGAATTGGAGGATTGGTGCCAACAGCTACACGTGGGCATAAATTCAACACCTACCCATCAAAAACAAGGGGTGTATAGGCTAGTGACGGAATATGAACAAGTTTTCAGTAAACACCCATTGGACTTCGGACGGATAGAAGGGGAAGAACACACAATCCCCACCGGTGACCATCCCCCAATAAAAGAAAGATATAGACCCATACCGCCCGATCACTATCAATGTGCGAAAGATATGCTGAGGGAGATGAAACAGGCCGGGGTAATAAGAGACAGCTGTAGCCCCTGGGCGGCCCCTCTAGTGATTGTCAAAAAAAAAGACGGAACCATGAGAATGTGCGTAGACTAACGGCAGATTAATAACATCACCCATAAAGATGCCTACCCCTTGCCTAGGATAGAAGAGTCCTTGACCGCTTTGAAATCTGCTAATTATTTTTCCACCTTAGACTTAACAAGCGGGTATTGGCAAGTCCCTGTGGCTGAGAGAGATAAGGAAAAGACGGCATTCACCACACCAATAGGTCTAAGTGAATTTAATCGCATGCCGTTCGGACTCTGCAATGCATCCGGTACCTTCTAGCGGCTGATGGAATGCTGCCTCGGACACAAGAACTTTGAGACCGTCCTCCTGTACCTAGATGATGTGATCGTCTACTCAAAGACTTATGAACAACACTTAAAAGACCTGGCAGAAGTGTTCGAAGCCTTATCCAGGTATGGCATGAAAATCAAGCCATCCAAATGTCACCTTCTCAAGCCAAAGGTACAGTACCTGGGACACATCGTGAGTTCGGAGGGAGTAGCACCGGATCCCGAGAAAATAACCGCCATAAGGGATTGGCCGAGACCTACCAGCGCAAAAGAAGTGAGGCAATTCCTGGGATTGGTGGGTTACTATTGCAGATTTATAAAAGGATTTACCAAGTTGGCAGCACCCTTGCAAGACTCCTTGGTAGGGCACACGAAGAAACCTTCAAACCGAAACCCTCCTTTCCAGTGGAACGACGAAAGGGAAGACTCCTTTGAACAACTAAAGAAGGCACTAACCAGTGAAGAGGTTCTGGCATACCCAGATTACCATCAACCTTTCATCCTCTACACCGATGCCGGTAATGTGGGACTAGGAGCGGTGCTGTCACAAAAGCAAGAAGGTCGGGAGAAAGTCATCGCCTTTGCAAGTAGAAAGCTCCGGCCTACTGAAAGAAATCCAGAAAATTATAGCTCCTTCAAATTGGAACTACTGGCAGTAGTTTGGGCTGTGACTGAACGTTTCAAACACTATCTGGCCGCTGCAGAATTTATTGTCTATACTGACAACAATCCGTTGACCCACCTGGACACAGCTAAATTAGGTGCGTTAGAACAGCGATGGATAGCCCGGTTATCTAATTACAACTTCAAGATCAAGTATCGAGCAGGTCGCAAGAATGGAAATGCCGATGCCCTATCCCGAATGCCACACTTGAGAGATGTAGAAGAAGAAACAGGGGAGCTTGAAGAAATTGAACTACCAGCCTTCCATCATCCCAAGGCAAAACATCATCAGTCAAGTACATATCAGAAACAACAAGAGGTGAATTTTAGTCCGTTAGCACACCATAGATGGGCTGACACCCAAGACAGCAATCCGGCTGTGAAGTTGGTGAAGGAACTGTTAACTGAGCAAAGTGCATATCCCGATGAGGATGCCCCAGAAGAGACGCATCAACTCTGGAAAGAGAGAGGCAAAATGTTCCTGTATCAAGGGAAGCTCTGTAGAAGGTACACCAATCCGAAAACACATGAATTGGTTTGGCAGATTATCGTGCCTAAACAAGATGTCAAGATGGTCCTCGAAGCTTACCATAATGGTGCTGGTCACTTCGGTTGGAAAAAGTTAGAAGTACTTCTAAGAGAAAGATTTTATTGGGTAGGGATGAGAAAATCAATCAAACAGTGGTGCAGAAATTGTGGCCCGTGCAACCTCAGAAGAAACGATCAAAAGAACCAAAGAGCACCACTGCAGCCCATAATCACCAAACAACCACTTGAACTTGTAGCCATGGACCACGTGAAGTTGACACCAAGCCGGTCCGGCTATGTCTATGCCTTGACCATCGTGGACCATTATTCACGCTTCTTGGTAGTAGTACCCGTAAAAGATCTGACAGCAAAAACAGCAGCCAAAGTGTTCCAAACGTACTTTTGTAGACCCCATGGATATCCAGAACAGGTTCTCACCGCCCAAGGTACAGCCTTTGAATCGGAGATCTTCAGAGAATTCTGTAATATGTATGGTTGCAAAAAGATCCGGACGACGGCCTATCATCCACAAACAAACGGCTTATGCGAGAAGATGAACCATATTGTAATAGACCTACTAAAGACTTTACCTGAGACAGAAAGGAATCAATGGCCAGAGAAATTGCCTGACTTGGTGGATCTGTATAATCATGTCCCGGTGAGCTCCACCAACTGCACCCCAGCTTACCTTATGCGTGCAAGACCCGGCCAATTACCAATCGATCTAGAAATGGGAATTCTGAAACCAGACGCAGAAGTCCAAGACTCCAATTGGGATATCATACGGCAAAAGCAGTATCGCCAAGTGCAAGAGAGTGTGGAAAGAAGCCTTCAGCAAACTAGAGAAAGACAAGAGCGAACTTTCAACCAGAATGCTCTAGCGACCCCATTAAGACCGGGTGACCAAGTGCTCAAGAGAAACCGTCGAACCAATAAACTAGACAATCAGTGGGAAGCTGTACCCTACACAGTTTTACCAACAAGAATAGATAATCCTAAAATGTGTCTCATTAGCAAAAACGGAGGCTTAACATCTGTATTATTGTCAAGAGACAATCTTAAATTGTGTCCGGAAGCATTGAAAGAGCCAGAAGTTGTCCAGCCAGAACCAGAAGTTATTCAACCCATGCAGGTTCAACCAGTAAAGGAAAAAGAAGAAGAAATGTATCACACCTGTATAGGAGACTTTCCCAAAACCCTACTAACATACCATGGTGCAGTAGTGGTTCCCATGGTGGCCTTTTACCCAACACCGAACCCAATACCAGAAGTCCCAAGACAGGAAGAGGCTGACCCCGTACTACAGGAGGTTCCAGACCAGGAAGAACAGATTCCTGATCAGAGTAATCCCTTTCACGGTGGACTTGCCAACTCCATAGTCATGGAATTATCTATAGCAGAGTGGGCAGATACTACAGCCGCAGTAGACAGTAGTACACCACATGGAGAGATACCGCTATTACGTAGATCACAGCGTAGTACCCAGGGTCAATTACCGGCCAGGTATGCAGATTACCAACTATAAAACTATAGTCATTGTTATCATTCTGCAACGTTTAAGCCCAGTGCCTACAGAGACTTGTCTGTATGAACTTCTTGCATATTCTTGAACTTGTTATCAACCCAGAGGCACTAAATCAAAGCTCCGGAAAGACTGCTTTTTGAACCTTGCTTTTTGCTCTTTTTGAACTTTCTTTAGACTTTATAATGACAACTCTGTTGGAAAAATGGAACTAAATTCCTGGACACAAAGTGCAGTGCCTTTCCTAGTACCTTCAAGGATAGAACTGTATTAATGGACGCTATTTGAAGTGACTTTTTACAGAACTCTATTTTGGTTTCCTTGAGTGGTTTTTGTAACTTTTCATTTTTAAGACTCTGTACATATTAATTGTTATTTCAAAATGTTATCGTCCCACAGTCCCGGAGTACTGTTCTTAACTAAGGGGGAATGTGGCACCCCTAGGGGTATTTGCCACAAAAATAGTTACTGACACTAAATACAAGTACTAAGATAGCAAAACTGCACTACCACCTTCGGCCAGAAGGGGGTGCTCCAGAGACTCCCCTTTATCCATTCTGGTCTGAGAGAAGAACTGGCAGTTGGGCTAAGGAGCTGAAAGTGAGAGGTCATACAGCTGAATTTCTAACAGCCCTGTGACTGTTTCCAGGCCTAAATCACCGGCCTGAGGAGAAGAGGGACAGAGATAAAGGACATTGTGAGAACCGGGTAGCATTAATCACTACCCAGAACAGGCGCAAAGACGGATACCGGATCCGTGGCTGTATTCATTATATATAGGGCAGCACGGTGGCACAGTGGTTAGCACTGCAGCCTTGCAGCGCTGGGGTCCTGGGTTCTAATCCCACCCAGGACAACATCTGCAAAGAGTTTGTATGTTCTCTCCGTATTTGCGTGGGTTTCCTCCGGGCACTCCGGTTTCCTCCCACATTCCAAAGACATACTGATAGGGATTCTAGATTGTGAGCCCCATCGGGGACAGTGATGATAATGTGTGCAAAACTGTAAAGCGCTGTGGAATATGTTAGCGCTATATAAAAATAAAGATTATTATTATTATATATAATACAGCAACCGGAAAAACGTGAGGTGATATCAGCTTCACTAGGGCCGGACGCAGCAACAGACATAGAGTTCAGCGGTACTCCCGGAGGGGGTAAGCCGATAAAAGGACTCGGGTTGCCCGTCGAACCAGGACCCGGAGGGGACAGATTGGGCCGCAGCCAGTTCACATACAGCAGCAGGGCCACACAGAAATTGCGTACAATAAGAGGCAAAGACCCCGGCAGGGTCAAAGTAATTCAGAGTTCCCATACAGACTCTGGTGACAGGACTGGTTGTAAATCCCTTTATGTTGAAGTAAACTGGTTAAACGTTTCAATGCCTCAGTCTTTCATTTGGACAATAGCCATCTATCCAGGATCGGGATCGTCACCGCTGGGAGAACCTGCTGCTGATCAAGTAAGTGTCTGTCCCCTCACGATACCCCTTACACTGTGCATTGCCTGAGGCCACAGCACCGGGTCAAGCCACCCGTGACATCCCGCTTAAGAGACAGACCCCATTGGTCCGGTGCTGGGTATCCCGGTCTCTTGGGCGTCACAGACACAACACAACAAAATATATATAAAAAAATCTTAGCTCTTTAAAGTTACTGTTCAAATCAAGAACAAGCTCTGAATGCAGAAGGACCAAACAGTTCGGTGCACCATTCCACCTACTTGTTATCCATCTATATTTGCCTTTTCTTCCTTGTTTGACAGCTCTGGATTTACAGGAGCCAATGTAGGGGGGAAATACATGAAAACAAGATGGTGATAGGTTCTGTTGAACTGTTCAGCCAGGCTAAGGCTAGGTTCCCATTGCGTTAATGGGACAGCGCTAACGAACAGCGTTGCTCGGCAAAATTAACGCTGTGCAACGGATCCGTTAGCGCACCCATTGACAGCAATGTTATTTGTTTTTGTAGCGCATCGCTAGCGCGTGCCATTTTCGGCACGCGCTAGCGATGTGCCGTTCTTTTGTGACGCGCCTTGGACGCTGCTTGCAGCGTCTAAGGTCCACTCCTAGCTATCGCAGATCGGGGATCTGCGCTAGCGAGGATGGCGAACGCGGCCCCTAAATAAACATTGCGTTAGCGCAATCCGCTAGCGCTATGCGCTTAACGGATTGCCCTAACGCAATGGGAACCTAGCCTAATGGTGCACTTTTTCAATGGGTGAAATTTTTTTAATCCTTCTCGGCAGCACATTGTCCTGTGTAAACGAAACATATGCTGCAGAGAACATGATGCTCTTTGTGCACAAAATGATTGCATTAACAATTATTCTGTGCACATAGAAGTCCACTCGGCTCGTTAAAACAGGCTGTTAAATAGCATTAGTCATTAAAGCAAAACAATTAATCATCAACTGTCCTCATAAGGATTCTGGTGAAGATTATTCCATTACATTTTTAGGTCTTGTCAATAGGTTTGACCACCACAAGGCTAAAAAGGAGTTGTCTTCTTTGCTGGGTAAACTGACGCATTATCATTCCAAGTGTTCACAATATAGCTCGGAGCAGCACCGCAAGAACATTACTTTGATGTATGCTGGTGATGATAATGGTAATTTTGCCACTCAAATAATACTCGAGAAGTTGCTTTCATCTTTCTGTCCATTCGGACCATGTCACTGGGACCCTCCAAGAATTCACTCTTTCTGTAATACGTTTCTTAGGACGCAGTTTGCATGGTACCCGTCTTGCAGCCACTGGACTGGGGTCCTGCGTAATGATTCCCTCATCTTTAGTACCTTGTAGATCCATTACCCTTATCTACAAAGCGGTGATTCTACCAGAGTACTTTTATTCTCTGTATTATTACTACATTATCCTAAGGATATTTGTTGTGGATAACCTTTATAAGACACCAACTTTATAAAAATATCAGTTTTTTAGGCAGAAATCAATGTTGAAGCTCATGGGCACCAATGTCATAGCAAGTACAGGACCACTACATATATGAACTTTATAATACGGGGGTCTTGCACTAGTACTTTTAGTAAATATAGTTATGGCCTATGCTTATCTCATTTTACATTGTTTTGCTTATTGAGATAAGACCAATAGAATGTACACTACAAAAAAATCTAATGGCCAAATTAACCCTTCCATTCATATATCTCACAGCTCATATATTTATATTTACAGATATTTTTTATTTTGGATAAAATATGTATGACTCATAGAATGTACAGTACTATGCAAAATTTTGGGCATGTGTAGAAAAAATGCTGCAAAGTAAAAATACTTGAAAAATATAAGTGTTATCAATTAAAGAGAAATCTAAATCAAATCAAGATTTGGTGTGACCGCCCCTTGCCTTCAAAACAGCATAAATTCTTCTATATACACTTGCACAAAATCAAGAATTTTGTCAGATTATAGTTATTATTATTATTTATTGTTACAGCTCCATTTATTCCATGGCGCTTTACATGTGAGGAGGGGTATACATAATAAAAACAAGTACAAGAATCTTAATCAATACAAGTCACGACTGGTATATGAGGAGCGAGGAGTCTGAGGACCCTTCCCACGAGGACTCACAATCTACAAGGGATGGGTGAGGATACAATAGGCGAGGGTAGTGGTTGTGCAGCGGTTTTGTCTATCGGTGGTACTGCAGGTTGTAGGCTTGTCGGAAGAGGTAGATCTTCAGGTTCTTTTGAAGGTTTCTATGGTAGGCGAGAGTCTGATGTGTTGGGGTAGAGAGTTCCAGAGTATGGGGGATGCGCGGGAGAAAACTTGTATGCGATTGTGTGAAGAGGAGATAATAGGGGAATATAGAAGAAGATCTTGTGAGGATCGGAGGTTGCGTGCAGGTAAGTACAGGGAAACAAGGTCACAGATGCATGGAGGAGACAGGTTGTGGATGGTTTTGTATGCCATGATTATGGTTTTGAACTGGAGTCTTTGGGTGATGGGGAGACAGTGCAGGGATTGACAGAGAGGAGAAGCTGGGGAATAGCGGGGGGACAGGTGGATTAGTCGGGCAGCAGAGTTTAGAATAGATTGGAGGGGCGCGAGACTGTTAGAGGGGAGGCCACAGAGCAGGAAGTTGCAGTAGTCAAGGCGAGAGATGATGAGGGCATGGACTAGGGTTTTTGGAGATTCTTGGTTGAGCAATGCACGGATCCGGGAAATATTTTTGAGTTGAAGTTGGCAGGAAGTGGAAAGGGCTTGGATATGTGGTTTGAAGGAGAGATCAGTATAAAGGATTACACCGAGGCAGCGAGCTTGTGGGACTGGGGAGAGTGGGCAGCCATTTACTTTAATAGATAGGTCTGTTGGGGGAGTCAAGTGAGACGGGGGAAAGATGACGAATTCTGTTTTGTCCATGTTAATTTTTAGAAACCTAGTGGACAAGAAGTGATGAAATAGCAGTCAGACATTGTGGGATTCTGGTTAGTAGGATGGTGATATCTGGTCCACAGAGATGTAGATCTTTGTGTCGTCGGCATAGAGATGATACTGAAAGCTGTGAGATTCTATGAGCTGTACCAGGCCGAAGGTGTAAATGGAGAAGAGCAGGGGCCCTAGAACTGAACCTTGTGGGACTTCAACAGATAGGGGGCGCGATGAGTGTATGTGCATCCAATAATGCCAAACAAGTAATAATGATCATCATTTTTATATCTAGGTTGAATCGCAATCATTACCTCAAACAGAAACAGCTATGTAAATGTTACACACACTAGGTGAGGTGGTTCCACCAAGCCCACCGTGCGGTTGGGTACATTGGCCACGAGTGTTGGTGCAGCAGCTAGGTAGGGCACGCGGGATGCGGTCAGCCGATGGACAAGAGATCAGAGGCAAGCGGAGGACATCAGGAAACCGCAGGCAAGCGGATGGAGTGCAAGAATTCACAAGCAGACAAAGGACGTCAGGAAATCGAAGGCAAGCAGAAACAGCAAGCAGATGGATGATATCAGGAAACCACAGGCAAGTAGAAGGAGTGCAGGAAATTGCAGGTAGATGGTGGACGTCAGGAAACTGCATGCAAGACGGTGAAGTGCAGGCAATCGTAGGGAGGTAGCAGATAACACTCTAGGGTAACGGGAAATTCAGCAACCAAGGAAGCTGCAGGCAGTCAGAAAGATGTCCTGATATTTGAAGGCGGGCACAGTGAAGAGATCCAGGAACCACAGGGACTGGTAGCCATCAGAACTCTGGAGTTGCTAAAAGCTGGAGATTAGTAGGAAGAGGGACTAGAAACTACTAGTCTTCTGGAGAACTCATGGCCTGCAGTCAGGTTCCTGTGCACACACAAACTGCAAGTCTAGTTTCAGATTCAATACCAAGGTCTGGGTGTGTGTCTTTTATGCCCTTAAACAGGTCCAGGCAGTTCATCACATGGAGGCCACCTGCAAAGCCTGACATAGAGCACAAGAAAGTTCAACGGACCTGGGACAGATGTAATAGAGCCTAGACCAAGGATGGTTATGTAAAAGGCTTGCAAATGAGTAAGGAACAGCAAAATTGTTTCAAAGGTGAGGGTGTGGAAGGATATAAATACCATGTTCCAAATTATTATGCAAACGACATTTTTCTTGGATTTTCCTAAATGGTCAGTGCAAATGACAGTCAGTCTAATAAAAGTCATCACCCGTTAGAGTATACATTGAATTTTATTGAAGAAAACTCCCAATGATAACAGTATAATCTCCAAAATTAATAAAAAACTCAAAATGCACTGTTCCAAATTATTAAGCACAGTAGAATTTCTAAACATTTGATATGTTTTAAAGAACTGAAAATGCTAATTTGTGGAATTTGCAGCATTAGGAGGTCACATTCACTAAACAAAAAAGCTATTTAACTCCAAAACATCCTAACAGGCCAAGTTACATGTCAACATGGGAACCCTTCTTTGATATCACTTTCACAATTCTTGCATCCATTGAACTTATGAGTTTTTGGAGAGTTTCTGCAAGTATTTCTTTGCATGAAGTCAGAATGGCCTCTCAGAGCTGCTGTTTTGATGTGAACTGCCTCCCACCCTCATAGATCTTTTGCTTGATGATACTCCAAAGGTTCGCTATAGGGTTGAGGTCAGGGGAAGATGGTGGCCACACCATGAGTTTATCTCCTTTTATGCCCATAGCAGCCAATGACTCAGAGGTATTCTTTGCAGCATGAGATGGTGCATTGTCATGAATGAAGATGATTTTGCATGTTTCTGCTTTTTATACCATGGAAGAAAGTTGTCAGTCAGAAACTCTATATACTGTACTTTGTAGAGGTCATTTTCATACCTTCAGGAGCCTTAAAGGATCTTACTATCTGTTTCCCCATGATACCGGCCCAAAACATGACTCCTCCACCTCCTTGCTGACATCGCAGCCTTGTTGGGACATGGTGACCATCCACCAACCATCCACTACTCTATCCATCTGGACCATCCAGGGTTGCTCTACACTCATCAAGACTGTTTGAAAATTAGTCTTCATGTATGTCTGGGCCCACTGCAACTGTTTCTGCTTGTCAACACTGTTTAGGGGTGGCCAAATAGTAGGTTTATGCACCACAGCAAGCCTTTGAAGGATCCTACACCTTGAGGTTCGAGGGAAACCAGAGGCACCAGCAGCTTCAAATAACTGTTTGCTGCTTTGTAATGGTATTTTGGCAGCTGCTCTCTTAATCCAATGAATTTGTCTGGCAGAAACCTTCCTCATTATGCCTTTATCTGCATGAACTCTGTCTGTGCTCTGTTTCAATCACAAATCTCTTCACAGTATGATTATCACTCTTTAAGTTTTCGTGAAATATCTAATGTTTTCATACCTTGTCCAAGACATTGCACTATTTAACGCTTTTCAGCAGCAGAGAGATCCTTTTTATGTCCCAAATTACTTGAAACCTGTAGCCTGTTTAATAATATGGAACATCATTTTTAAGTAGTTTTCCTTTAATTAGAATCACCTGGAAAACTAATTATCACATGTGTTTAAGATTGATTTCAGTGATCCGTTGAGCCCTGAGACACAATGCCATCCACTAGTTTATTTGAAAAACAAAACAATTAAATCTTTATTACACTTAACCCCTTCATGACCCAACCTATTTTGACCTTAAAGACCTGGCCGCTTCAACGAATCCTAGCGGTTCTGAGATTTCGTGACATATTGGGCTTCATGTTAGTAGTAAATTTAGGTCGATAATTTTTGCGTTTATTTGTGAAAAAAATGGAAATTTGGCTAAAATTTTGAAAATGTTGCAATTTTTAATTTTTATTCTGTTAAACGAGAGTTATGTGACACAAAATAGTTAATAAATAACATTACCCACATGTCTACTTTACATCAGCACAATTTTGGAACCAAAATTCTTTTTTGCTAGGAAGTTATAAGGGTTAAAATTTGACCAGCGATTTCTCATTTTTACAGCAAAATTTACAAAACCATTTTTTTTAGGGACCACCTCACATTTGAAGTCAGTTTGAGGGGTCTATATGGCTGAAAATACCCAAAAGTGACACCATTCTAAAAACTGCACCCCTCAAGGTACTCAAAAACACATTCAAGAAGTTTATTAACCCTTCAGGTGCTTCACAGCAGCAGAAGCAACATGGAAGGAAAAAATGAACATTTAACTTTTTAGTCACAAAAATGATGTTTTAGCAACAATTTTTTTTATTTTCCCAAGGGTAAAAAGAGAAACTGGACACCAAAAGTTATTGTATAATTTGTCCTGAGTACACCGATACCCCATATGTGGGGGGAACCACTGTTTGAGCGCACGACAGGGCTCGGAAGGGAAGGAGCGCCATTTGACTTTTTCAATGAAAAATTGGCTCCAATCTTTAGCGGACACCATGTCGCGTTTGGAGATCCCCCTGTGTGCCTAAACATTGGAGCTCCCCCACAAGTGACCCCATTTTGGAAACTAGACCCCCCAAGGAGCTTATATAGATGCATAGTGAGCACGTTGAACCCCCAGGTGCTTCACAAATTGATCCGTAAAAATGAAAAAGTACTTTTTTTCACAAAAAATTTCTTGTAGCCTCAATTTTTTCACTTTCACATTGGTAACAGGATAAAATGGATCCTAAAATGTGTTGGGCAATATCTCCTGAGTACATCGATACCTCATATGTGGTCACAAACCACTGTTTGAGCACACGGCAAGGCTCGGAAGGGAAGGAGCGCCATTTGACTTTTGAATGAAAAATTAGCTCCAATCATTAGCGGATACCATGTCGCATTTAGAGAGCCCCTGTGTGCCTAAACATTGGAGCTTCGACACATGTGACCCCATTTTGGAAACTAGACCTCCCAAGGAACGAATCTAGATGTGTGTTGATCACTTTAAACCCTCAAGTGCTTCACAGAAGTTTATAACGCAGAGCCGTGAAAATAAAAAATCATTTTTCTTTCCTCAAAAATGATGTTTTAACAAGCATTTTTTTATTTTCACAAGGGTAACAAGAGAAATTAGACCCCAATAGTTGTTGCTGAGTTTGTGCTGAGTACACTGATACCCAATATGTGGGGGTAAACCACTGTTTGGGCACACGTCGGGGCTCGGAAGGGAAGTAGTGACTTTTGAAATGCAGACTTTGATGGAATGGTCTGCGGGCGTCACGTTGCGTTTGCAGAGCCCCTGATGTGCCTAAACAGTAGAACCCCCCCACAAGTGACCCCTCTTTGGAAACTAGACCACCCAAGGAACTTATCTAGATATGTGGTGAGCACTTTGAACCCCCAAGTGCTTCACAGAAGTTTACAACGCAGAGTCGTGAAAATAAAAATTCATGTTTCTTTCCTCAAAAATGATGTTTTAGCAAGCAATTTTTTATTTTCACGAGGGTAACAGGAGAAATTGGACCCCAATAGTTGTTGCCGAGTTTGTCCTGAGTACACTGATAACCAATACGTGGGGTAAACCACAGTTTGGTCACATGTCGGGGCTCGGAAGGGAAGTAGTTACTTTTGAAATGCAGACTTGATGTAATGGTCTGCGGGCGTCATGTTGCATTTGAAGAGCCCCTGATGTGCCTAAACAGTAGAAACCCCCCACAAGTGACCACATTTTGGAAACTAGACCCCCTAGCGAACTTATCTAGTTATGTGGTGAGCACTTTGAACCCTCAAGTGCTGCAGAAGTTTACAACGCATAGCCGTGAAAATAAAAAATCATTTTTCTTTCCTCAAACATTATGTTTTAGCAAGCAATTTTTTATTTTCACAAGGGTAACAGGAGAAATTGGACCCCAATAATTGTTGCCCAGTTTGTCCTGAGTATGCTGGTACCCCATATGTGGGGGTAAACCACTGTTTGGGCGCACATTGGGGCTCGGAAGGGAGGGAGCACCATTTGACTTTTTGAATGCAAGATTGACTGGAATCAATGGTGGCGCCATGTTGCGTTTGGAGACCCCTGATGTGCCGTAACAGTGGAAACCCCGCAATTCTAACTCCAACACTAACCCCAACACACCCCTAACTCTAATCCCAATTCTAGCCTTAACCCTAATCACAACCCTAACCCCAACACACCCCTAACCACAACCCTAACACCAACACACCCCTAACCCTAATCCCAACCCTAACCCTAATCCAAACCCTAACCCCAACACACCCCTAACCCTAACCATAACCCTAACCACAGCCTAATCTTAACCCTATTTCCAACCCTAGCCCTAATTCCAACCCTAACCCTAAGGCTATGTGCTCACGTTGCGGATTCGTGTGAGATTTTTCCGCACCATTTTTGAAAAATTCGCAGGTAAAAGGCACTGCATTTTACATGCGGATTTACCGCGAATTTCCAGTGTTTTTTTGTGCGGATTTCACCTGTGGATTCCTATTGAGGAACAGGTGTAAAACGCTGCGGAATCCGCACAAAGAATTGACATGCTGCGGAAAATACAACACAGAGTTTCCGCGCGGTATTTTCCGCACCATGGGCACAGCGGATTTGGTTTTCCATAGGTTTACATGGTACTGTAAACCTGATGGAAAACTGCTACGAATCCGCAGTGGCCAATCCGCTGCTGATCGGCAGCCAAATCTGGTGCAGTTCCGCAGCCAAATCCGCACCGTGTGCACAGACCCTAATTCTAACCCTAACCCTAGTTCTAACCCTAATTCTAGCCGTAACCCAAACCCTAACCCTAAGGCCAGGTTCACATTGCGCTAGCAGCAACCCGTTCAGCACATACGCTAACGGGCTGCTGCTAGCGCAAGTGCCGACGTTTGCATCGCGCTAGCACAGATAGAGCATCTGCTAGCTCTATCTGCGCTAGCAGTAACGGACCCGGAAACGCTGCAGCCCGCATCTCCGGGTCCGTCACTCAATGACGGCACATCCCTAGCGTACGCCCATTGTGGGCGTGCGCTAGTGATGCATCCGACATTGCTGTCAACGGCAGCCGTAATGGACTACGTTACATCGCGTTTATGCCACGGTATAACGTAGTCCGTCAAAGGCTGGTTTCACATTTGCGTTTTTTGCTGCTGCGTTTTAGCGCAAAAAAAGCATGCGCTTTTTTTCTATACTTAACATTAAAAATGCATGCGTTTTGACGACGCATGCGTCGTTTCTATGCTTGCGTTTTGTTGCAGAAATGCAACATGTAGTAATTTCTAGCGGCGATTTTTTGCTGCAAAAAAACGTATTGCTGTCTATGTAAACGCATGCGTTTTTACGCACATGCATTTGCATGCATTTTTAAACGCATGCGTTTCAATAGAAAAACACAAGAATACACACTGATAAGCCACCCCCCAACCCTAACCGTAACCCTAAAGGGATCATAACCCTAACCCTAACTCTAACCCTAACCATAACCATAGGGATCCTAACCCTAGCCATAACCCTAACACTAACCCCAAGGGATCCTAACCCTAACCTTAACCCTAAGGGTTAGGATCCCTAGGGTTAGGGTTAGGATCCCTAGGGTTAGGATTAGGGTTAGGATCCCTAGGGTTATGGTTAGGATCCCTAGGGTTAGGGTTAGGATCCCTAGGGTTACTAGGGATCCTAACCCTAACCCTAGCTATTTCTGTTTATAGTGGGTTTTCTAGTTGATTTTGATGATTGGCAGCTGTCACACTTCTCATCATGCGTTTCAAAAGCGCAAACGCAGGAAAAAACGCATGTAAACGCGTCAAAACGCCGCGTTTGTTTTAACACATGCAAAAACATATGCGTCTAAAAAACACATGCATCTAAAAAACGCAGCGTTTGCACGTGTTTACATGCGTTTTTTTCACCACCTGCGTTTGCATTTAAAACGCTGCGTTTTGAAACGCAAATGTGAAACCAGCCTAACGGACTGCTTAGACGCAGTGTGAACTAACCCTAACCCTAGTGGGGCAAAGAAAATAAAACTTCTTTATTTTATTTTTGTCCCTACCTATGGAGTGATAAAGGGGGGGTTTATTTATTATTTTTTCTATTTTGATCGCTGTGATAGAACCTATCACAGCGATCAAAATGTACCTGTAACGAATCTGCCGGCCATTTTGGAAGATGGCGGTGCCCATCGAACAGACGGACGGACACCGGGAGGGACACAGGTCGGTAAGTATGAGGGGGAAGGGTGATCGGACAGCGGGGGGGAGCGGACAGGAGGTCGGAGGGGAGCGGGGGAGAGCATTTGACAGGATGGAGGATCGGAGGGGAGGCGATCGGTGGCGGTGGGGGGGTCAGATCACGATCTCCAGCCATGGCTGATGCTATTGCAGCATCGGCCATGGCTGGATTGTAATATCTCACCAATTTTCATTGGTGAAATATTACTATCGCTCTGATTGGCTGTTGAAAGTGACGTTTCACTTTCACTTTCGATCACAGCAATCGATCGTAGCCACGGGGGGGGGGGGGGGGGTGTGTGTGACCCCCCTGTGCTAAAGTACAACTCCCACTGTCCCTGCAGGCCGGGTGAAATTACAGTTAACCCTTTCACCTGGCCTGCAGGAGCCCAATCCGGCCATGACGCATATGCTGCGTCAAAGGTCGCATTGGCACAGGTTTTCATGACGCATATGGTGCGTCAATGGTCGGGAAGGGGTTAAATCCAATTTGCATAATAATTTGGAACACAGTGTACAATGGCAAGTTTGAGCACAGCAGCAAAACACCAGGCAGTTATACTGCATCAACAAGATCTCTTCCAGGTAAATATTTCAAAGCAGCATGGGGTTTTAAAATGTGCTTTTCAAGCTCTTTTGAAGACGCACCAAAAAATAGGCAAAGCTGAGGACCACAGATTCAGTGGTTGGCCAAGGAAACTTAGTGCAGCAAAGGAAAGACATGTCATGGTTACTTCCCATTGAAACTGGAAGATGTTCAGCAGTGTCATCAGCTCAGAACTGACACCAACCAGTGGGACCCCATCTACTGTTCATAAAGTTCTGGCCAGAAGTGGTCTTCATGGAAGAATTGCAGCCCAAAAGTATTTCCTTTGACATGGAAACAAAGCAAAGAGACTCAAAACATAGGAATTGGGGAGTAGATAAATGTCAGCAGGTGTTAGGGACTGACCAATCAATAAATGATGCAAGTAAAGAAGCTGCGGAGACACCATCACGTGTTTCTCGACGCAAGCAGTGAATAGCCAGGCCTTTCCCCGGGAAGGAACAACCACGGGAAGGGCAGCATCCTATGAAGGAAAGCCACCTATGCCAAGCATGGTATCCATCCACAGACAGCTGTTTCGGGGTTTTTGCCCCTCATCAGTGTGGAGTAGGAATCTGGCTATTAGGAGCAGTGCCTAGTAAAAAGGCTATAAAGGCACAGATGATTGGCCTCGGGGAGACCAAAACATCCAACACCGCGGAGACACCATCACGTGTTTCTCAACGCAGTGATTCCAGAACACTGCCCCCATCCCTTATGGGAAATATGCAGATGCAAGTAAAGAAGCTGCGGAGACACCATCACGTGTTTCTCGACGCAAGCAGTGAATAGCCAGGCCTTTCCCCGGGAAGGAACAATCACGGGAAGGGCAGCATCCTATGAAGGAAAGCCACCTATGCCAAGCATGGTATCCATCCACAGACAGCTGTTTCGGGGTTTTTGCCCCTCATCAGTGTGGAGTAGGAATCTGGCTATTAGGAGCAGTGCCTAGTAAAAAGGCTATAAAGGCACAGATGATTGGCCTCGTGGAGACCAAAACATCCAACACCGCGGAGACACCATCACGTGTTTCTCAACGCAGTGATTCCAGAACACTGCCACCATCCCTTATGGGAAATATGCAGATGCAAGTAAAGAAGCTGCGGAGACACCATCACGTGTTTCTCAACGCAGTGATTCCAGAACACTGCCACCATCCCTTATGGGAAATATGCAGATGCAAGTAAAGAAGCTGCGGAGACACCATCACGTGTTTCCCGAAACAGCTGTCTGTGGATGGATACCATGCTTGGCATAGGTGGCTTTCCTTCATAGGATGCTGCCCTTCCCGTGGTTGTTCCTTCCCGGGGAAAGGCCTGGCTATTCACTGCTTGCGTCGAGAAACACATGATGGTGTCTCCGCAGCTTCTTTACTTGCATCTGCATATTTCCCATAAGGGATGGGGGCAGTGTTCTGGAATCACTGCGTTGAGAAACACGTGATGGTGTCTCCGTGGTGTTGGATGTTTTGGTCTCCCCGAGGCCAATCATCTGTGCCTTTACAATCAATAAATGAAACATTTGGCTGAAACAAAAACTAATTTTAGGGTTTTAGAGTGGTACAATAATGAGTGTCTGCAGACAACAGTGAAGCATGATGGAGACTCCTCGCATGTTTTGGGCTGCATTCCAACAGAGTTGCAGATTTGGTCAGGATATTGGTGCCCTCAATGCTGAAAAATAAGGTGATTTATTTGCTTCAAATTTATTCTGCAGCAGGACCACAATCCAAACATACAGTCAATGTCATTAATGTATAACTATCCTCATCGCAAAGAGGAACATGAAGTCCTGGAAGTGATGATATGGCTCCCATAGAGCCCTGATCTCAACATCATAGAGTTTGTGTGCGACTACGTTAAGAATTAGAAGGATTTGCATGAGCCTACATTCAAAGAAGATCTGTGGTTCATTCCCCAAGATGTTTGGAACAATCTTCCTGCAAGTACCTTCAAAGATTGTGTGCAAGTGTACCTAGAAGAAATTATGTTGTATTAAAGGGAAAGGGTGGTCATAGCAAATATTAATTTGATTTTGATTTCCCTTTTGTTAGTTCACTTTGCATTTTGTTAACTACTTTGCAGCATTTTTACCACACATACCTAAAACTGTTGTTCAGTACTGTAGTTACTTTAATGGCATTGTGGAATCTGGAAAATAACTCATTCTGGTAAAGATTCGTATAAAACATACTTTTGAGTTTACTAACTGAGGGATAGAGATTTCTGATTCCAATTATGTGTCACTTATTGGGTTTCTTGCTGTAATTTTTCTAATGTCACTGTTTGATCTACTGCAGTTCTGCTAGTCGTCTCGATGATGAGCTCTAGGTATTGTCACTACTCAATTGACTCCATGTACAGTGTGCATAGATAGAAGCTGCCATTAATAGTGGGTCCATGAATTGTGCAAGCTCATAAATATTGTGAGCTACTCAGCAGCGGGTCACCATTGAGATTATTAGCAGAACTGTAGTAGATTTATTATTCTTTGCTTATATAGGACCATCTTATTCGACGGCGCTTTAGAGACCTCATCATCACTGTCCCCAATGGGGCTCACAATCTAAATTCCCTATCAGTATGTCTTTGGAATGTGGGAGGAAACCGGAGACCCCAGAAGAAACCCACATAAAACGGTGTTTTAGCAAAATTAAAGCAAGAAGCCCAAAAAATGACACACCACTGGAACCAGATGGTGCAGCAAAAACGTGGTGACTTATTCTATTTTATAGAAAAAATAGAAAATCATCCCAGACAGATGTCTGTCCAGCCTCTGTTTGAAGGCTTCCATTGAAGGAGAACTCACCACCTCTCGTGGCAGCCTGTTTCTCTCATTGATCACCCTGTCAAAAAGGTTTTTTTCTAATATATATAATCTGTGTCTCCTCCTTTATGTTTGGAGGATCATGATGCAATTTCTGCACTTACAGTACATAAAATAAGCACCAATTTTAAAATTACACACATAAACTTATTCCAGGTTGAGATATGTGAAGCATGACATTGAGCAATAAATCCCTCATCAATTTATATGCTTTATATACTACATGTGTGTTTTGTGGGCACTTGTACTTGCGGGTATGTGTGAAAGCCTGTGTGTTTGTGTGTAGCCATACAATATTTAATGCTCATTCAGAGATGGTGATGACATGGCTGATGGGTCTCAATACTGACAGCTTGGGTTTGAAACTGCTAGAGCTGTTGTGTAATGAGAAGCAGAAATGCCAGTAATATTTAGCTTCTTGGAGCCCGTGTAGCACATTACTTGGCTGATGTCCTCAAATCTAATTATTATCACTTGCATAGAAGTTACAGAAAGCTGCAAAGAAATCAAGGAGAAGGCATAAACCATAAATATATGAACAGGGCTAAGGTAAATAGCATTACTATACAGGCAGTCCCGACTTACGAACATTCAATTTACATATGACTGATCGTTACAAACACATGATGTAAAAAAAACAAAAACAAAATACAACTAATGCTCACCTAGTCGCTCACCTTCCCGGCCGTCTTGCTGCATGATGGAAGTCACTGCCTGTTTTAGGCTATGTGCACACGTTGCGGATTGATATGCGCATTTTTCCGCACTGTTTTTGCAGAGTCTGCAGGTAAACCGCACTACGGATTACCCTCGGATTTGCCGTGGATTTACCACGGTTTTTGTGTGGATTCCACCTGCGGTTTTACACCTGCGGTTTTACACCTGCAGATTCCTATTGAGGAGCAGGTGTAAACCGCTGCGGAATCCGCACAAATAATTGACATGCTGCGGAAAAAACACTGCTGCGTTTCCGTGCGTTTTATTCCGCATCATGTGCACTGCGGATTTTGTTTTCCATACGTTTACATGGTGCTGTACAACGCATGGAAAACTGCTGCTCATCTGCAGTGGCCAATCCGCTGCGGATCCGCAATGGCCAATCCTCTGCGGATCCGCAGCAAAATCTGCAACGTGTGTGGCACCCCAGGAGTTCGGGTACCACAGTAGTGCTGCCTTCCTCTCGGGGAGGGTAGTGCTATGCCTGGAGACAAGTGAGATTCCCTTTGGCAGGTTATCACACACAACACCTTCCAAATCCAGGTCAGGAGAGGGAGCTCAAAACCCTGTTTTAGGACAGCTTCCCTGGATAAAGATCCTGGTTTGGAGGAGGAGAGGGTTCAGTTTGTACAGACAGTCTGTGAGTGAGCACAGACAGGAAAGGAGCAGAGGAGAGATTCAGGGCTCAAGGAGGCTGAGAATAGGCCTCTGAGTGCAGAGACCTGGTACCGGGAGCCCGAGGCTAGAGTGGAACTACAGGACACTCAGCAGAACCGGAGGGCATAAGATCATACACACATTGCCCAAATTACGCCTGTGGCACAGCAGCTTCCTGGAGCCTGGAGTCACCTTGTAGAGACCCCAGAAAGTATGGCTCAAGCTGCCTGCCATACAGGTACCTGTCCCAGGACAGGAGAAAGAACTGAAAGAATTAGGACCTTGTTTGGACCACTTCAGGCAGCAAGGGACTTTAGCAAGTGCAGAGTGGAAGATTCCTAACCTGACTTGCCAAGGGGATTCTGCTTGTTTCCGGACTGCCTGGACTCCAATGTATCTGTTGCCGGTGCCCTGAACTGTGGCCTGCCAGCTACAGTAAACCAGGTAAAGACTTACAACTTGCGTCCTTTACTCATTTACTGGCAACCGTCATCACTATCATACACCTTAGGACCCCTGGAGACCCCGCGTCACCTGTGGGAAGTGTACCATCAGTGCTGCAATAAAATCCCCCAGAGGACCCCTTTAACGTAGTGTCGGTCGCACTATTGACCGAACACCACAGGTGGCGTCACGACAGACTTATAAACACTTTTTCCTTAAAAGACCGTCTCCTTTATTGGGCGCCCAGGGCCACGAACCGGGTCGCAGCCACCGTGACTTCTCCTTTAATACCGGACCTGGTACCGTGACATTATGGCACTCAGTGGTCAGTGAAGATGCTGGAGATGAGCACAAAATGGCGGAAAGAAGAGGACCAGATGATGGGCATCTTGAGGGGTGAATGATGCATTTTTTTCCTTCTTGTAGCATTGTGTTTAAACCAAGTTTAAGAACACACTTGGGTTTGAAAAGTGTCTGGTATCTTCATTGCATTTTTTCCCATATCCCCCCTACTACACCTTTATCATAGATGTTCTTTGTCTTATGTATTTTGTACTTTTTGAACTTATCTAGGAATTTTTAATTATTGGAACTTAAGACTTCATGATTTTTTTAACGTCTTTTTGAACAGTGGATCACAACTTGGATCAACTTCTCCTTTAGCTAATATCCCCATGCAGTGTTGTGGATCGCAGGCTTCTGTGCAGATTGAGCTATATTGAGGGGTGAGCTGGTTTCCTTCTCTATCCATCCCCTGTTGAAAAACAATTGACATCCCCTTCTGCAGTCACACTCCCTGAGATCACTATTCTTTCAGTGACAAAAGTGTACATGATCTCACTCAAGAAGTGTAAATGTATCTATGGCAATCTTGCCTTGCGCAGGCGTGTACTATGGAGGACAGAGAATGAACTTCAATCCAATATTGCAGCCAGCATGCAGCCAGCGGGTAAGGAAAGGGTGAATCAAACACCCCAAAACCCCGCCTCCATGGCTGAAGATTGTTCCCTCCAAATTCAGGTGACAGTGTCCCTTTAAAGGAATCTATAGAAATATATGCAGCTGTCATGCTATGCTCGAGAGAGCCACCGGCCAGTCTGTGAATTGTGGGCAGATTTCGGTCCTATTTCTATGGCCGTCTGACAATAAGTCTCAAAGGGTACAGGAGGAGGCAACCCATTATGAACCTCAAGTCAAAGACCTATTAGTCCTTAGACAAGTCCATCACCTCCTCCATTTGAAAAACACCTCAGATGGGGAAGCTGCTTTTCATTTGGAGGAGGATGATGAACAGGTCTGGTCACATGTTCCTCAACCAGTGGCCATTGTGTGGACATGAATGTTGTAGTGAGAAAAGCTGCGCTAATAAGTGAAGGAAAACCTGTAACACTTACTGTATTAAATAGTAAGTGCCACAAAGTCATATCCTCAACCAATTTAATGAATAATTACAAAGGGAAGCTTCCACTGATTGTTGTCCAGGTAGGTGCTTATTTTCTTCCACCTTCTATTCATAGTAAGCTGGGAGCGGTTTGACACTCTATTCGCAGGTTGACATTTATGAGTAGCACCTGTGACTTGCTTTTGGCCATATATTGGGAGTGGTGAACAACAGTACTCAGAAGCGCCAAACGTACTTTGCTTTTAAGTCATTTCCTTCGTTTGTGTACTAAACAGTTGCTTGTAGCAATGTATGACTAAATGAATCCCTCAGACTATTCATATTGATGTGCGTAAATCTTTTCCTGTATGTCTTCTCTCTGTGTTTTAATTACTAAAATATGACCAGCCTAATGGGTTGTTCATGTCAATATATATATATATACACACACACACACACACACACTTATAAACACACACATATATATATATATATATATATATATATATATATTTATATATATATTTTTTGCAGGCCAAATGTCCTCAACATAAATTGCATATGTCTGTTTTTTTTCTGAGTCCCACATTAACCTTGCCAATGCAAGTCTAAGGGTCTGTGAAATACTTGGACATAACATTGATGGCATTTCAGTTTAGTTTTCACTGACTGTTTGCTAGGAGAAGCAGAAACGAATGTGTGGGTAAAGCCTAAGTCTATTCATCCACTGAAGGTGCATGACATAGGGTATACGTGAGTTCCGTGACCTGGAAAAAATTACCCCAACCCCCTTAAACAGATCTCTTAACAATCTAAAGAATAAACTTCTAACGTACTCAAAACAGCAGACGGAGACATATGTTGGATTTAATTGGCCACAGCAGCCATTTTATTAAATAAAAGATAACAGAACTTTTATGACAACCCAGAATAGGAGGGGCGGTCCTCGAAGCCCCAAAGTTATAAAAAACTCAGTATCCCAAAAACTCCACAATGTTCAGCCCAGGATGAGTCTTACCCCCAGCCGTAAAGCACCAGCTCAGGGATAGATAACAACCAATCCTGGTCCACCGAACCCACCCCCATGCCAGGGGTCCATAAATCCACCTCACGCGGAATAACCGTACCGCGCCTTGTTAAATTCTCTCATGGGGTGTCCAGGACCTCTCAAGATCCCCACCCCATTGAACCACGATTTACCATTTCCACCGACTTCGAGGACCTCCACCCCCGCCAACTGCCGTGACAATACCCTGACAGCATTCACATAACAAAATAAATACATTTAGACGCCTCTTAAAACAATACTCCAAAAGCCCACATATGCCGATTTCACCCCCCCCCATTACCCTAACCAAAAAAGGGAGGGTGGGCGGGAGATTCCTCACTTGTCACGCAGGCACCTAAAATGGATGCCTGCGTGAGGAGCGTGCCCCTTTTTATGTGCCCCCTCCCCACAGTCCCCTAGTTCCACCCCTTATTTTCAAAAAATGCCCCTAAAGCCACCCCTCAAGTTCCCAGTTAACCCCTTACCACCGTATCCCTTCTAACTGCTCCAGCTCCCCAGGTCCCACGTAACCCCGTCATGGCGGCCTGCCTTTACGTGCCGTGGGCCCCCAGTACGGCCTTTCTTGACATAGGGTATACGTGAGTTCCGTGACCTGGAAAAAATTACCCCAACCCCCTTAAACAGATCTCTTAACAATCTAAAGAATAAACTTCTAACGTACTCAAAACAGCAGACGGAGACATATGTTGGATTTAATTGGCCACAGCAGCCATTTTATTAAATAAAAGATAACAGAACTTTTATGACAACCCAGAATAGGAGGGGCGGTCCTCGAAGCCCCAAAGTTATAAAAAACTCAGTATCCCAAAAACTCCACAATGTTCAGCCCAGGATGAGTCTTACCCCCAGCCGTAAAGCACCAGCTCAGGGATAGATAACAACCAATCCTGGTCCACCGAACCCACCCCCATGCCAGGGGTCCATAAATCCACCTCACGCGGAATAACCGTACCGCGCCTTGTTAAATTCTCTCATGGGGTGTCCAGGACCTCTCAAGATCCCCACCCCATTGAACCACGATTTACCATTTCCACCGACTTCGAGGACCTCCACCCCCGCCACGAACACGAATGGCCTGACACCTTAGCCATTCATGTCCCTCCACACCTTCAAGCTTAATTCAATGCCACTACGGATAGCCAAACACCACATATCATTACCCACCGCGTTCAGGTGCACGCCATCAGCTCTCCAGTAAGCTCCTTGACCCGATTCCAAGTCCACATGTCTCACGGCCAACGCGCCATTCCTCACCATAAACCGAGATATGGCCCTGTTTATTTTAATCCGGGCCCTGTTCACCCCCTCGTGTGATCTAGCACCTCTCCATCTTTTACGGGGAATGATGTCGGACCACACCAACAACACTTTTGGAAACATGACCCAGAACCTCAGGATATCGAATTTGATATCCTTAATCAGCTCCCTACAAAACCGTTTAGCCAAATCATTCCCCCCTAAATGTATCACCACGATCTCCGGCACTCTATCCAGTCTAACAAAACGATGAAATTCAGGTAACCATTCCTTCCACACCATCCCCCTTTTACCGATC
Organism: Ranitomeya imitator; assembly: GCF_032444005.1. Classification (NCBI taxonomy): domain Eukaryota; kingdom Metazoa; phylum Chordata; class Amphibia; order Anura; family Dendrobatidae; genus Ranitomeya; species Ranitomeya imitator. The sequence goes on along the minus strand of NC_091282.1, from coordinate 292,436,984 downwards.
CATCGTAAAGTCACTGTCTCTCGAGAAAGACCCAACTGACGGCCGTCCGGACGAACCGCAGCACGCAACGCAGCCCATACAACATACGAATGCCCCATGATCCAGACGAGCATCGGATCAGGCCCTGCAACACAGAAAGAAAGGCAACAAACAATTAACTTAACACAGCTTCTAACTCACAATAGGTTTGGGCGAACATACGACTGGAATCTTGAAGATTCCCACCTCCCAATTCTCCGAACCACATCCTCACCAAGGCCCCACCTAGCGGCCTCAGTCGCTGCCCCGATCCTGAAGGAGTGACCACTATATTGTGTTGCAGGTAAGCCCGCTGCCGCCAAACATTTCCTAAAAACAGAAATAAACTGAAAACGGGACAAGAAAGACCCATTTTCGTGCACCAAGAATGGCTCGTCTAACACCCCGCCCTTTGCCATGTACTTCTTCACGGATGCCACCGGGCACACCGGGGATCCTTCAACATTGAACAACACCACTTTGCACCCTTTCCCATACACGTCCGTTTTGGAAGCCTTAATAAACACTACCACCTTATTCCCTTCGACATCCACGTTTTCTCTTAACATAATACCTTTTTTACTAACGGACGGGCTAACCAACTCACCTAACCGAAATGCCCCAAAGAAGGCCAAAGAAAAGGCTGCACAGAACAGAACCACTTCCCATTCGGAAAAACACACCTCTTGCAACTTCCGCTCAATGGCTGAGAGCACCTCATAAGATACGGGTCGGCGACCGTCCGAAGCCTTCCAGCCTTTCTTCCAACCCCGAACAACTTGCCGAACCAAGAAGGATTTCGTTATATCCTTACCCCCCCTCCATTTAAGGTTGAAGGCTAGCCCCGCCAGAAACTTATTCAAACGTGTCACAGACCAACCTGCCTCCCAATGATGACCTAAGAACAACAACAAACCATACTCCTCCTCCATATCCTGGTCCATACTTGACATCCAGGATTCCCACAAGCTCCAAGCCTGATTATAATGAGACCAAGATTAATCCGCGAGCGATTTGGTAAATAACTCTGTTACGGCCCTCGCGGCAGGTTCCACAACTCCACTGGACAATCCCGGCCCGCGCTCTCCGCCTGTGGTGCCAAATCCCGGAAAAGCTGCCACTGAAATTGAGAAAGAGCAACAACTATTGGATCAGGCGCTGACAAGCTAACTTCAGATACAATCCATAAGTTAAACTTAAGACCCAGGAAAACCAAGTGCTGCAAGACCTTCACTACTGCAGGCGTAGCCGCTGACAACGAGTTTACCGCCGTCACCGTTCCAACATGCTCACAATGAAAAGAAATCTTCAAATTCCTCAATTTGTCACCCCACAGGGCCAACGCAACTACCCTGGGGAACAAATGCAACAGTAGCCGGTTGTTTGTTAACCCCTCCTCCTTCCATTCTTCCGGCCAAGCCGCTGCTGACCAGCTACCATGAAAGAAAAGACCAAAGCCACTCATTTCAACGACATGCACCAAAATGCCCAAGGAGGTAGCATCTGCCACCGGCTGAATCCACAGAGATCTGCCATTGTACTCGTCCAGAAAATCCGCCCACATCTTCAAATCGTCCCGAAACTCTTTCTTTATCCTGATGAAATGCAAAGGGGACTTTACCCCTACTGTTGCCAAGGATAGGCGGCGGCAGAACGCTCAACCCATCGGCATGATCCTACATGCAAAGTTCAGTTTCCCTAACAACGATTGCAAACTGCGCAAATTTATCTTCTTCAAACCAATCGTATTAACCACATCTTGGCGCAACGCGGTAACCTTGTCTGCAGGTAGCCTACATTCCATTGCTACCGTGTCGATTTCAATGCCTAGGAAGCTCAACACTGTCACCGGACCAACTGTTTTATCCTCCGCCAAAGGCACCCCGAAGTTTTTTGTCACACTCTCCATTGTATGCAACAAAATCGAACAATCTGCTGATTCCGCTGGCCCTATAAATAGAAAGTCATCCAGATAGTGCGAACATGAGCGTATCCCAGACACATCTTTCACCACCCATTCTAGGAACGTGCTGAAGGCCTCAAAGTAAGCACATGAAATCGAGCAACCCATGGGAAGACAACGATCAACAAAGAAGCCGCCATCCCAAAAACAACCCAATAAATGCAAACTGTCAGGATGAACTGGCAACAAACGAAAGGCCGCTTCGATGTCGGTCTTAGCCAGCTTAGCCCCCTTTCCACATGCTCTAACCCACTCCATCGCTGAATCGAATGATAAGTACGACACCGAACTCAACTCGGGATCAATACCATCATTAACCGAAGATCCCTTCGGAAATGACAGGTGATGGATTAACCTAAATTTATTAGGTTCTTTCTTAGGGACCACGCCAAGAGGTGACACCCTCAGATTTGCAATCGGAGGGGCGACAAACGGGCCTGCCATTCTTCCCAGAGCAACTTCCTTATTCAACTTCTCCGACACGACCTCCGGGAATTGTAACGCCGATTTCAAATTTTTTCTTTTTAAACCAACATCCTGCTCAACATAAGGGATTTTGAAACCCTCCTTAAAACCGTCGCGCAATAAAACTGCAGCTGACCTATCAGGGTATCTACTTAGAAAGGCCTCCATCACGACCCACTGCACCGGAGTCACCCCTTTTGTCAGCTGAATCTCCAACTTTTTGCCTGTTACCCCTGAAACATTTTGAAGCGCTATGCACCCCCCCGCAGGTTGAACACTCGTGCCTATATTTACACTTGCTCCCGAATCTGCATATGCCATCATTGAAGGCGAAACACAGTCCCTTCTGCAAAGCCGCCGAGTGTCCTGACTGCCCTGAACTCCCGGCGCCCCCGTGAAAAGGCTGGCTAGTCTGACCTAAACGGGACGGGACCATAACTCTCATCTACAACGCTATGTCCTTGTGATCCCACCTGATACTTGGCCTAAAAGCCTTACGCTGACGAAACTGTTCGTCATAGCGTAACCAACCCTGTCCCCCATAGGTCCTGTAAGCCTCCCCTATGGCATCTAAGTAACAAAATAATGCCGAGCAATTTTCCGGGGCCTTCTCCCCGATTACGCTAGCCATAATAGCGAAAGCTTGCAGCCAATTTGAAAATGATCTGGGAATCAGCCTATATCTCCGTTTCTCCTCATCTTCTTTTTTAGAGTCCTCCCTTCTAGGTCTATCCAAATTAAATCTCTCTAGGGGTAAAAGAGAAAATATTTCTATGTACTCCCCTTTCCAGATTTTTTCCCTAACCTCTTGTTTTAAATGTGCCCCTAACGGGCCCTCGAAGCAGACATAGACCTCCCCCCTAGCCGCATCGTCTAGTTGCGGTACATCCTCCTTTTCCTTATCCTGCAAAGCTCCCTCACCTGGTACATCAATTCCTGACCCAGGCCCTGGTGCTGTTCCGTCCTTCTCCCTTGATGAGCTCCCCGTGTCTGCCGCAGGACCCGCACTGCTGGATGTACCCGTAACTTCAGACAACTGTCTAGACCCCTCAAACGACCCCGTATTTCCCAACCAAGCAGCTGACGGCAAAGACCCCCTGCTAAGACCGGACCCCCACAAGCCCGCTAGCTCCCCTAAACCTCTAAGGATTAAACCCATACCCCCGCTAGCAACTCCCGAAGTAATGTCACTATTCCTAGCTTCAGGGGAAACTATGCCTGGCAAATTAAAGATAGGGAAAATGTTCTCACCTAGCTGCCTGGGTGCTGTGAGCCCAGCAGCCGAAGATCCAGCTCCCAGCCGAAGGTGTCCTGCATCCCGACCGGCTTGATCCGCGATGTTGCCCGCCGAACTCCTGGCGGCCGTATCCGTGTCCTGGCGACTCGGTGATGCCGTCGACTGCCCTGGTGCTGCGGAAAGGGAAAAGGCCGAGCCAGCATCCTGCCGCCCGATGGAAGATGTGCGGCTCCTTGCCACGGATACGTCCCCGGCACTGCGTACCGAAGCGACGGAATGTCGCCTGCCGGAATCCGGAAAATTTCCGCCACCACCAGCAGAGGACGCAGATCCAGGAAAGTTCCGGCCATCACCAGCAGAGGGCGCAGATCCAGGAAAATCCCGGCCATCACCAGCAGAGGGCGCAGCTGCAGGAAAATCCCGGCCAACACCAGCAGAGGGCGCAGAACTTGCAATATCCAGGCCACCACCAGCAGAGGGCGCTGCTGCGTTGAAGACTCCAGAGCTGTGCACTGCAGAAGGCCGCACGCTGATGCCAGGGCCAGCCGACTGCCGCCCGCATAATCCTCGGCACTGAGGGGCCACCGCACCTGACCCCCGTCTCCTCGGCTGTCGCTGCCTCCCACGCTGAGCGGCGCCAGCGGGCATGCTGACGGCCGCCATACCGGCTCCTGCTCCTGCCGCCCCACGTCGCCCGGACACTGAAGGAGGGGAGGAAGGATCCACCCCCCGTTGTAGGCCCCGCCGCACTGGAGGATTCCTCCCGGCGCCGCGCTGTGAGGTGGAGGGAACAGCGCTGCTTACCGGAGGGTCCGCAGAGGGGCTCCTATTTCGGCGCCGGGCCCTGGGGATGATGTCCGGGCTTAGGCGCGCCGGAGGCCTAGTCCTCCGCGGCCGGCGCCCGTCCTGCGGTGCCTGCGATGGTGCTCCCGATGTCCCCTGGAGAAGGCTGTTAACGGATGCATTCAGCCAATCTGTCCCCTGGGAGCTGGCTGCCGTCCGGAGACGCTGGAGGATCGCTTCCACGTCCATTCTGGTAAGTGTGACAGAGATTCCTCACTTGTCACGCAGGCACCTAAAATGGATGCCTGCGTGAGGAGCGTGCCCCTTTTTATGTGCCCCCTCCCCACAGTCCCCTAGTTCCACCCCTTATTTTCAAAAAATGCCCCTAAAGCCACCCCTCAAGTTCCCAGTTAACCCCTTACCACCGTATCCCTTCTAACTGCTCCAGCTCCCCAGGTCCCACGTAACCCCGTCATGGCGGCCTCCCTTTACGTGCCGTGGGCCCCCAGTACGGCCTTTCTGGATTTGAACAGTGGTGCAGTTACTTATAAATGCATAAGGCCACGTTCACACATTCAGTATTTGATCAGTATTTTACATCAGTATTTGTAAGCCAAAACCAGGAGTGGGTGATAAATACAGAAGTGGTGCATATGTTTCTATGATACTTTTCCTCTGATTATCCCACTCCTGGTTTTGGCTTACAAATATTGAGGTAAAATACTGATCAAATACTGAACATGGACTTATAATGTAACTTAAAGACGTTGTTTATTATTATATTTTTGTAATTCATTGGCTTCCTATGCATAAAACTAATTAATATAGCTCTACATAGCCACTGACGATGCAGCCCAGGCTCTCTCGCTGCTCTGGTATTTCTTGATGTGGCTGCATTGCTGACGTCACGACTGCTGCAGTCCATCACTGAGATTCAGCACTGGAGAAATTGTGGTTAGGTATCGCTTTATTTATTATTTTTATGCGAAGGGAAGCAAAGGATTAAACATAAATACATAATTAAAATGGACCACAGCTTTAACCTATCTCTCCATAATAATGGGCCCGGAATATCTAAGCTTATGCCTCTAACTTTAGTCCTCATACTATTTTAAATCATACTTCATTAGATACAACTGTTATTCACATGATTTTACCTTTTATCCAGATGAACATTCTAAAGTGAGTAACAGTAGTTTTTCCAGCAAGGTTATGTGCACATGAACCCACCTGAAAAAGCGCTACAAAAAGTGAACATAATGCACAACAATGAAAAACGACATTGCTGTGCACATGCTCAGTCTTTTGTTACGTCTTTTAATCACTTAAGGTATGGAAACTGTGAAGCGGTCAAAATACTGTAAGTAACATGTTCACTCTGTGCTAGTTATAAAAGACAAGAGAAGCACAAGTTGTACCGTGTGCCAATACCCTTGGGCTATGTGAACATAGAGTTTTTAAGGGGCTTTTGAAGCAGAAACTGAGCGGAAACGCTTCAAATCCTCCTCCAAATATCAAAACTCTTTAAAAACTTTAAGGTTCTGCTGTGAAATCTTATTCCAATGCTGAGTCTGAGGAACATCAAGTTTTTGAGGTGTTTTGAGTTTGTTAGGAGTATTTGGAGAGTTTCTACTCCGCTTCTGCTCCAAAAGATCCCCAAAATACTCAGTGTGCACAAACCCTTAGACTATGTGCACACAGAATTTTCTGAGTTTTTGTAGTAGAAACTGATCGGAAACTGTCCGAATCCTTCTGAAAAATGCAAAATTCTTCAAGAACGTTAGTCTCCGCTCTAAAACACAACAAGAAAACTTAAACTCTCCAAATTTTCATCCAAATCTCAAAACTCCTCAAAAACTTTGGCCATGATTCATCAAGACCTGTAGGTTCACATTGGTCTTCATGATAGGAGATTTGAACTCCCCCCTGCCCTAATTCATTAATGGTGAAATGAAAAGGGTCATGAACCTCACCACAAATCATACTCTAGTCCTTGTTGGAGTAAGATTTGTAGCATAGCTGCCGCTTGTCATGAATTTGACATGCGGGAATTGTCATGCTCAAGTCCCACACACGTTTGTCGGAACTAGCCTAAAATGGCGTGAATACACAAAGAATAGAGTGACAGGTTCTTTTTTATTGCTCAGATGGGGATAACTGTTACTAGGTCCTGGTCACCAGAGATGGGTTTAAAAAATCAAAGAAATGAAGGTGGGTCACAGACACAGTATAGAGCTATGGTGCTTCCATGACTTGGGAGTTATTCCAACAGCATAGCTTGCTTTGCTATAAGTTTCTATATTTCCCATCATTTCGATCTGCGTTCAGCTGCTTTTGCAACCTTGTCTTTGCTGGCCGGGACCTAAAAACAGTTCTCATCTCAGCCATGAAAAGTAGAGTTAGCAATAACCCTTTACAGCACAATTTGTGGTTTTTGAAATCTCAATACGTTTTAACAGAATATTTACTATTAATTCCATAATACTACTATCTTTATGATTAAAGGAAATCTGTCAGTAGATTTATGATGCCCAAACCACAGGCAGCATGAATCTCCACTGCAAGACTGCAGCCAAGTAGGTTTTTCCTTAAACTGCTTTGACATTTCGGAGAATACATAGGAGCTGATTCATCGGGACTGGCATAGCACACGCTATCACTGCTCCAGTTTTGATGGAGTACAAGGCACCAAATTCATAGAGAGGTGCATGTCACTCAATGAAATAGATGCACTGTGCCAGAAATACTACTCCAGTCAAAAACACCATTTTTTTAATGAATTTAATGGGAGGCCATGGCCATGCCCTGTACCGGCTCATCCTTAGCGCCACCCATTTTGGCAGAGCAGATTTAAACTGACATGATAAGGGCCAAACGCTCCATTATTGTACAACTCTGTTCAAACTTTTTATTACTTCTCAATCTTTTATGCCAGTTTTTTTTGCATAAAAGCTGCAGTGAATTGGCCCCATAGTTCAAAGATCTGGTTGGGGAACATAGCTGGAGATGAATCTATTCTGGTGTCACCCTGGCCAACTTCACCCCTCACCTCTCTAGTTGATTGGCCAATCTTTCCCTTTATAATGCAAACATAATAACAAGTTTATTAAACAAAAACATAGATTGATATGCCTGAGAAAATGGTATCAAATAGGGACCTGAAGATCAAGTTGATACGAGTTTGGATCCCTATTTGATACCATTTTCTCAGGATTATCAATCTATGTTTTTGTTTAATAAACTTGTTATTATATTTTTAATATTTTTCCTATAGTTGCGCAAATATTCTGGAAGATTGTTTTGTGAAGCAGTAAGCTCAGATGCTTTTTGACTATTTATTTTGATTTTTATGTCTGCTCTTAGTATGTGATGAACTTTGACATTGCCGTGCTTGATGTTTTTTTTTTTTTTTTAAAGACCGCATATAAGACAATCATCTCTGACAGTTGCAATTAGATTTTGTCCTGATAAAGAGGTCGTGTGCTGTCCTCGAAACGCGTTGACCTATAAAACCTGTCTAAAAGTTTTAAACGTATACTGTCTGGCCGTCTATATCCATCAGCAGTGCAACAAATGACTGACTATGTTACTCTGGGCATTACTTGGGTGAACTATAGACATAGCATAATGTGACCTGATTCTTTACATTAGAAGTATAGGGGTTATTTTCTGCTGCACGGCCACAATAGATGTGCTAATTTGGGTGTGATTTAATATTTTCCGAGTCATTGTGATAGTGTTCAGTGAGGAGTGCCCTTATGCCTAGATGAGGCATCCACCTCCTCTAAGAACAGCATTTAGAAGCAAGACGCTTAGATGACAGTGAGGCTCCATATGCCATAATGCAACGTCCATAAGGGAGTGAACAGAAATGCACAAATTCACAATTATCATAAAATTGTATTTTATTAAATTCTTAAAACTATTGAGATAATAGGACAAAAAACAAACAAAGTAACCTTAGATGTAGGGACACAATCGTATACTACCCACTCCCTTAACCACCCTGATTACAAAATGTATCAAGAAATACCAGAAACAGTCTGCACAAATAGATTAAGGGGACAAAGCAATACATACAAGCCAAAAAAAACAGAGGAACAGTCTTCCCCTAACTGATTAACAGTGAGCATAGGTTGGCTAAATTCCTAGTTCCTTATATTTAAGTATCAAGATGTCCCTGGTCCTCATATGTCTGAATCCGATTAAAAACTCCCCAGAATAAATATAGCAATGCAGACTGAAATAGTGCTGGATATACTTATAATGTGTGGGGCTGGTGCCGTGTCTCTCTACCCCGACACGCGTTTCATCTACATTTCTTCAGGCCCACTTCTTCATGCCCCCTGAAGTGTGGACGAAACGCGTGTTGGGGTAGAGGGACACGGCACCAGCCAAACACATTGTAAGTATATCCAGCACTATTTCAGTCTGCATTGCTATATTTATTCTGGGGAGTTTTTAATTTTTAATCGGATTCAGATATAAGAGGACCAGGGACATCTTGATACTTAAACATAAGGAACTACGAATTTAGCTAGCCTATGCTCACTGTTAATCAGTTAGGTGAAGACTGTTCTTCTGTTTTTTTTTGGCTTGTCTGTATTGCTTTGTCCCCTTAATCTATTTGTGCAGACTGTTTCTGGTATTTCTTGATACGTTTTGTAATCAGTGTGGTTAAAGGAGTGGGTAGCATATTGTGTCCCTACATCTGAGGTTGCTTTGTTTGTTTTTTGTCCTATTACCTCAATAGTTTTAAGAATTTAATAAAATGCAATTTTATGATAATTTTGAATTCTTGCATTTCTGTTCACTCCCTGCTCCCCACTGCCTAACTGCTGGGAGCCAACTGTTAATCAGCATGATGTCGGAAGTCACGCCTCATATACAGAGCAGAGCAGAAGAGCTGCTCTGTTGACGTGAAGCAGATGAATCTCTGGCAGGAGCAGTTAGTGACCACTCTGAGCCAGCATCAGGATGAACAGGCAGGTAGTTGGCAACTACTGGCCTGTTAAGTTTTAACCTCGTAGTAAAAAAAAAATTAATTGGTCCAAGATAACACCTTTAAGAGTTCCCACTGTGGATGTAAGGAGGGAGATCTAAACCTCCACTGGTGTACATGAGAGTAGGCTATATACCTATGTACTAATACATATGTGAGGAATTGAGGGTGTCTGCACCAGCAGACCTTATACATGTCAATTCAGCAGCAGTCGCACCCGAACACTGGAGCACAGGAACGCCCATATGAGAAAACATATACGGTACTAATAAAGATCCGGGATAGATGGGTGCCCTGTTGGAAATTTTAATTGGGGCATGCGAGCTCAGACTGGCCTTAAAGGGAAACATTAAGGGAACCATCTGCCATTCATCTTCTCTCTCACACCTCCTCCGCCCTTTCACAGCTTACATACGCATGAGAACGGGAATATGCTGGATCTGGTCTTCTCCCTTCAGTGTATGACTTTACTAACTCCCCTCTCCCACTCTCTGACCACAAACTTCTTTCCTTCTCTGTCAAGAACTGTCTCCAAACCCAGTACACTCCCACTTACCACACATACAGAAATCTACGTGCCATCAATACCCAGGAGCTTATGCACAATATACAGTCATCTTTAGCTCCATCTCGTCCCTCTCTTGTCCAGATTCAGTAATGTCAAATTACAATAATATATTGCAGAGTGCTCTGCATGAGACAGGAACGGCTACATGCAGAAAGACCTGACATAGCCAGCGGCAACCCTGGCACATGCCGCAAACACGTTTTCTCCAGTGCTGCTCAAGGCGTGCTGAGGGTCTATGGAGAAAATCACTTTCAGCAGAAGACTTCATCCACTAAAAGTTCATGCTCAAATTGTATAACTATGCTCTCCATTTGGCAAAACAAGTCTACTTTACCACCTTCATCACATCACTATTAGTGATGGGCGAACCCGTGGATGTTCGAGTCCAGCCGAACATCTAAAAAAAAGTTTGGTTCGGATACCCGGATCCTATTCAGATGAACGGCGGGCCCCAACATCCATTGTCTGCCATGCTGTCATCTGCGTGACAGCGTGGTAAACATGGGCTCTGATTGGCGGTAAGATAATTACTGCCGGTCAGAAATCTGTGGTTCCCACGCTGTCAGTTGACAGTGTGAGCCAGCAGCTGTGGCCAGCAGTAAAAAGGTTACCGCCAGTCACAAGCGTTGGCTATTGACAGAGTACTAGATAACAGAGAGAGCAGTCACAGCTGATGGGAGTATTCATCAGCCGACACCTATGCTATAAAGTTCTCATGCAGTGATGGGTGCAGTAAGTGAGGTCACCGTAGTTCATTAGCTATGAACTCCGGTGACCTTTCTCATGGGAGCTCAGCGCTACACACTGCAGGAGCATGATTACAATCCTGTCTCTGTGTGAGCCAGCTGGCATGGATAGCGGTCGCATCACTGATGTGACCGCTATCCAAAATCATCCTGTTCTTTGTGGGAAAGATATGATTATCTTCACATAGGACAGGTGAGGAATATGGTTGCTTATTATTTTTATTCTTTTACAGGGGACATGAGCTTCAATGGATTAGTATAACTGTGCTTTTTTATTTAAAATAAAGATGTTGGATGTATTTATTTCAATTAAAGGGCTTTATTCTGGCTGTATCTTTTTTTAAATCTACCTATGGGGTTAGTAATGGGGGTGTCTTATACTGTAGATACTTCCACATTACTAACCCCTGGGCTTGATGTTAGTGGCCATAAAACAGATAAAATCAACCCCAAACCTGTTATCAGCGACAGCAGGCATACGCTGATAACATTTTTACCTCCGGTCACAGCTGCTTGCTCACGCTGTCATCTGACAATGTAGGAACTGCAGCTCCCTGACCGGTGGTAACTAACTTGCCACTAATAATAGGATCGTAGCCGGGAGTGTTTCTCACGCTGCCACAAAGATGACGGCGCCGGAAACAGCCGATGTTCGGGACGCCAGCGGTGACATCATCGAGGTCGGGATGAACTGTGGTGACCTCAGGACCGTGGGAAAATGCCATTGATGATGTCACTGCTGCTGAATGACGCTGCGCTCTCAGGGGCTCATTCACCAGTGGTTTTCAGCCAGGAGGGTCGAATCTTGACACCGTCCAGGTTGAAAAGTATTTAGTCCCCAGACATGGATTACGATGTGTGACAGAACGACGGACAGGTATGGTATATTGTTTTTTTTATTTTATTTTTATTACAGGAGATCTAGGGATTTGGGTAATTAGGTGTTGCAGTAAGTAACATTTAATTTATAATATTAAAAGAGCCTGTGTCATTTTTTTCAAATAAAGGATTTTATTCTGGCTCTGTATTAATTTAACATAATTACAGGATTAGTAATGGATAGGTGTCCTATAGACACCTCTCTGTTACTAAGCCGTGGGCTTGATGTCACCTGACATTACAGAGGTGACATCAACCCCACAAATATTAACCCCACTTGCCACCGCTACAGGGCAAGTGGGAAGATAAGGGCAAAATGCCAGAATTGGTGCATCTAATAGATGCGCCTTTTCTGGGCAGCTGCGGGCTGCTGTTTTTAGGCTGGGGGGCCTATATCAATGGCCCCTTAGCAGCCTGAGAATAGCAGCACCCAGCTGTGAGCTTTATCAAGGTTGGTTGTCAAAATGGGGGGGGGGGGATCCCACTCCGTTTTTTTTTAAATTATTTATTTAAATAATTAAAAAAACAGCGCAGGACCCCTCTATTCTTGTTAACCAACCTTGCTGAAACTGACAGCTGAGGGTTGCAGCCCCCAGCTGTGAGTTTTATCTGGTTGGTTCAAGAAAATAGGGGAGAATCCATGTTGGGTTTTTCATTCATTTATTTCCCTATATCGCAGCCGGCGGCTGTGGAATACACCAATCATTCGCTTCTGCTGTGACTGTTATTAGCGGCAGCAGGTGTCGGATGATGGGAGTAACAGTCCCAAAAACCCCCACCTGCTGTCATCGTTTAGACTTTATTATAACTCTCCTCATTCTCCTCTGCTCGTGACGATCGTTGGCTGAGCAGGGGAGAATGATGAGAGCCGACTTCAGCACCAGACGCCGGGGAACAGCGCTTACTGTAGCGCTTCTTCCCTGGCGGCCATCTATGTGGTACTGATGCGACACACGGTTGCCACACGTATCACACACACGGACACAGATATCTCCGGTACCGGAATATAAACGGACTTGTGAAATTGGCCTAAAGGGTTGTCGTCTACTAGAAGAACTCCTTCTCTTTCCCCACGCTTGGCCTCGATACAATAAAAAAGCCTATATTCCCCTTCCCGTGCTTTTCCTGTGAAGTCGGCACTCGTGGTCCCAGGGCTCTCATGCGACTGTATGACACATGACCCCGGTGCCCAATCCGCGCTGGCGTCACTTTCCCCGCCTACATATGGATTGAACATGAAGAGGAAGTCTGGGCTGCAGCTGATCTCTGACTTCCTCTTCATGTTCAATTTAATGGAAGGGGAGACAGTGACGCCAGCGCTGATTGGGCGCCAGACACTGCATGTCATACAGCCGCAAAAGAACCCGGGGACCGCGAGTTCTGACAATGCAGGGATGGCGCCGGCATGGGAGGTGAGCTTTATTATTTTATCAGGGCCAAGAGTGGGAAAGGAGAAGTTTTCCTAGTAGTTGACAACCCGTTTAAGGGTTTGATTCTTTAAGATCTGCGTTGCACACATCAATCCTAATAACGGGGGTCACTGGAGGTAATGCACCAACCAACTCATGTCACTTAATGAATTGGGCACCTCTGTTAGGCCTCTTTCACACTTCCGTCTTTCAGCTCCTGTCACAATCCATCGATTTTTTGAGAATGCAGGATCCTGCATTTTCTCATAGGCTTGTATTATCGACGGATTGTGACGGATGGCCATCCGTTTCATCCGTCGCGCACTGGATCCTGCGTAAAAAAAACGGTCTGTCGGGCAGAGAAAAAGTTCATAGGAATGTTTTTTCTGCACGTCGGAAAATCGCTCAGCGATGCATCCTGCGCTGCCAGTCACTGGCTACAATAGAAGCCTATGGGCGCAGGATGCGTCGCTGCCTGTGAAAAGCAGGAATCCAGCGACGGGTCCCGTCTTTTCAAACTGAGCATGCGTGGAAGAATTTCCCATCAGGGAAATTCTCTCTCGCTCGCTCTTTCTCTTTTTACTATTGATGCTGCCTATGCAGCATCAATAGTAACAAGATATAATGTGAAAAATAATAAAAAAAATAAAAAATCGCAATATTCTCACCTGCAGGCGTCCCGCGCACCGATGCTCCCAGCAGCTAGCGTTCCTAGTAATACATTGCGAAATCTCGCGAGAAGTGAGACCGCGATTTCTCGCGAGATTTCGCAATGTATTACTAGGAACGCTAGCTGCCGGGAGCATCGGTGCGCCTGTAGGTGAGAATATTGCGATTTTTTTTATTTTTTTAAATCTGGTTTGTGTTGTGTATGCGTTTTCGCAGTGGAAAACCGCTACAAAGACGCATACACAACAGGTGCACATAGCCTCGACAGGTCCGTCAGAAAGACAGGCCTAGTGCACACGTTTTCCACAATCTGCACAGGATCCGTCATTTCAACGTCTTGACGGATCATGTGCAGATTTGGAAGCCTTAGGCTTCTTTCACATTTCCGCCAGTACAGGGCCGTCACAAAGCGTCAGCGCGACGCACCGACAGAAGTGTGTGCTTTCACATTTCCGTCAGACTGCAGGGTGAGGAAAGATCGTGAGAGCGATATTTCCTGCTGGGCATGCGCAGTGTGAAACACTGGATGCGACATACAGAAAAACGTTCCCTTGAACGTTTTTCTGTGACGACGGTCCGCCAAAACACGATGCAACCAGTGCACGACGGACGCAACGTGTGGTCATACGTCACGATCCGTCCGCAATACAAGTCTATGGGAAAAAAAAGTATCCTGCGGGAAAATTTGCAGGATGCATTTTTTCCCCCAAAACGACGCATTGTAACGCATTCAAAAAAACGGAAATGTGAAAGTAGCCTTACCTGGCATGTGCGGCCACCAGCAATATACTGCAGTTAGGAACTGTAATACTTTTCTATAGTAAGTTACGATTGGCGCAGTTACCACGAATCTGATGGGCAGGTGTAGCCAGACCCTGTCCATATTGGCGTAGCTGGCGGGGACTGGTGTGTTAGCTTCCAAGTTGCACAAAAATATTGCACCTTATTAAGGCTTGCTACCCCAGAAAAGGCGTGAATCGCCCCCTACATGTTCAGAGGTGTTAGTTAACAATCCCCATCTTTCCGCTGATGGCTGCATGTTGGCGTTCAGTCCAGGTCATGGCTGTCTTCTTCTGTCCTGGTACACAGTAGGTGTCCTGGATTGTCTCTACACGAAACTCCAGAGCCCTCTGCACCTTGCAGGACCCTGGGACAGCTGTTTCCCATTGCAGGTGATAGCACACGCTATTGTCCGCTGTTATCTGCAGTTTTGCTCAGTAGTAGGCTGTGCAGGGTCTCATTGCTTAACTATACTCCAGGTAAGGCTACTTTCACACTAGTGTCGGCCCGTCGCAGTGCGTCAGGCTGACGTACCGACGCATCCTGTGACAACGCAGCACAACGGGGGCAGTGGATGCATTATTACAACGCATCCGCTGCCCCATTGTGAGTTGCGGGTCGGAAATGGCGGACATGACGCACAAAAAAACGTTACATGTAACTTTTTTTGTTCCGACGGTCCGCCACAACACAACGCAACCGTCTCGCGACGGTTGCGACGTGTGGCAATGTGTCGCTAATGTTAGTCTATGGGGAAAAAAACGCATCCTGCAACCAACTTTGCAGGATGCGTTTTTTCACCAAAACGACGCATTGCGACGTGCGTCGTACGACGCTAGTGTGAAAGTAGCCTAAGGAGATTTTACCTGACAGTAATGGCGCAGTCAGACGGTTGTAGAAATGGGAACACTGTGCACGGTCGGCGGCTCTCTCGCCCCGTGTGTGACGGCGTCATGTGTCTCCACAGCTGTGAATCTCAGAGCCACCGGCCAGTCCGTGCACCGTGTTCCGGTTTATACGACCGTCTGACTGCGCCCAAATATATAGGATTTAATACCTGCCACGGTTAACTATAATGGGTGCAGGGGTGGCCCTGACATCTGGGCCCTAGAGCCTAAAATGCCCCAATGGTCCCTTTGGCCCATGAGACGTGTTGAAGATTTTGCATTGAGGTCAGGAGCTTTATGTTACATCACTGCTAGAGGTAGATACAAGCCACAGGCCCGCCCCTCCTTGTGCCATGTGACTAGCCCTGCTGCGGGGCCAGCACAGTGGGCTAGTCCCGACCACTGGACCACCAGGCTTTATTATGGCACTTAGTAAATAGGACCCAGCGCACACTGACACCGCGCCGGGCAAGGCAGACAGCTGGGGGCGGAGCCGGCCTGTGCACTCGCTGGCGCTCATTGGCTGCACGCTGTAGGCTGGGACAGGCTCGGCCAATGGCTGCAGGCAGTGCGCTCAGTAATGCAGCAGCAGCAGCAGCAGCCTGCTCTCCTCATCCCTAGGAGTCTATTGTAAGGGAGCAGCACAAAGAACGCACTGCACTGCTCACTGCATCATCACACTGCACTGCACTGCACAGCATCACATCGCGGACCATGAGCACCAGCATCAGGTACAAGAGCAAGCTGCTGAAGACAGGTGAGCTGGGGAGCGTGCGGGGAGTGCGCGGGGCCCCTGTGCTCACAGCCCTGACCTGTCTGTTTCCTCTCTCCCCTCTCTCTGCTGGATGCCGTGCGGCCTCCCGGGTCCCCCACAGAGGAGAAGGAGGTAAGGGCCCCGTTATGTGTGACTGCATGCAGAGTGCTGCCGTGACAGGCAGACATGGCATCATAGTGTGCAGCCCAGGCATGGCAGCAGTGCCACCTCCTCTACAGCCCGTCATCTGCCCGGTGCTCGGGGTGAGCGGCCTCACAGGCTCCCGATGTCATCTGGACCAGGACTTAACCCATTCTGCATCTGCTAGGGGGGAGTCAGACTGGGAGGGGCTCAGGCGTGCTGGGGGTCCCCCCTCACCCTAATATTCACACCGAAGATCCATCTATCTATCTATATATCTCTGCCATAGACTGCACAGTTATATTTCCACTCCGGCCTTTATTACAATAATAGAAGTAACTGCAAGCAGTAATATTTATGATATAATAAGTTCCGTATACACCTACATTCAATACATACCGCAACAGCCCGGCCGTACACCCCGATAATATGGACACAGAAGAGGCCGCGGGGCAAGAACAGGATCTGGGCCCTCGGCCGCCCAACAGCTCATCCTAAAGAACCATTCCACCTGCAGTAGAGGCGTTATTGGGCCCCTGCCCTGTATACATAGTAACATCTTCTGTAACATGGTCAGTGCTTTCATCACACCCCTAATACGATATTACCAAGCATACATAGTAACACCATTATCATTATCATTATCTATCTATCTAGATAGTCCTTACTGTAATACTTCACATTGTTAGGATTTAGGATGTTAAATGGTATAGATAGATGACGCATATATGTATATTTTATCTATACTGCTTTACATCCCAAAACCTAACAATCTGAACTATTACCTTCTACCTCCCAATATGGCACCCGCCTTGTTCCCATGCTGTAGGCTCTAAGCTTTTGCTCAGATTCAGAGCCATATTATTATTTATTTTTTATGATTTATTTATATAGCACCATTGATTCCATGGTGCTGTACATGAGAAGCGGTTACATACAAGTTACAGATATCACTTACAGTAAATAAACTAACAGTGATAGACTGGTACAGAAGGAAGAGGGCCTTGCCCTTGCGGGCTTACATTCTGCAGGATGGTGGGGAAGGAGACAGCAGGTCATGGTGGTGCTGTAGCTCCGGTGGGGATGAGCTGGCAGTGTGGTCATAGCAGCTTTCTTGAAGAGATGGGTTTTCAGGTTCCTGAAGGATCTTAATGTGGGGGATAATCGGACATGTTGGGGCACAGAATTGCAGGGGAAGGGGGACATTCGGGAGAAGTCTTGAAGGCGATTGGGTGAGGAACAAACGAGTGGGGAGGTGAGAAGGAGGTCTTGGTAGAATCTGAGATTACGTGAGGAAAAATATCTGAAGATTAGTTTGATGATGTACCCAAGAGAAAGGTTATGGTTGGCTTTCTAGGTCAGTGTTAGTAGTTTGAACTGGATACGCTGGGGAATTGGGAGCCAATAAAGGGATTTGCAAAGGGGAGAAGCGGAGGAGTAGTGAGGAAAGAGATGGATTGGTCGGGCAGCAGAGTTAAGGATGGACTGGAGAGGTGCAAGAATACTAGAAGGTAGGCCACAGAGGAGGATGTTGCAGTAGTTGAGGTGGGAGATGATAAGGGCATGCACAAGCATTTTAGTAGAGTGAGGATTGAGGAAAGGATGGATTCTGGAAATATTTTTGAGCTGGGGGCGACAGGAGGTAGTGAGGGCTTGGATGTGAATTTGAAGGATAGCAGAGAGGTGATGCCTGTGCCAGAGAGGTAGATCTGAGTGTCATCAGCGTACAGGAATACATGGGACTTTATGAATTGTTCCAGGCCAAGGGTATAGATGGAGATGAGTAGGGTTCCTAGGACAGAGCCTTGAGGGACTCCAACAGAGAGAGGGTGGGATGAGAAGGTAGTGTATGAGTGGGAGATGCAAAATGTGCAGTTGGAAAGGTAGGAGGAGATCCAGAATAGGCCAAGGTCTATGACACCAAAGGAAGAGAGGATCTGTAGTAGGAGGCAATGGTCTACTGTGTTGAAGGCAAAGAACAGGTCTAGAAGGAGGAGTATAGAGAATTGTCTGTTAGCTTTGGCTGTAAGTCATGGGTGGAAGACAGATTGTACTTTGTTGAAGAGCGAATTACATGAGAGGTGAGATGAAAGTTCAGCATGAACATGCTGCTCAAGGAGTTTGGGAGTGATAGGGGCAATAGCTGGACATAGCTTTTGGGTCGAGATATGAGTTTTTGAGGATAGGTATGATTGTGGCATGTTTGAAAACAGAAGGGAAGGTATCAAAAGTTAGTGATAGGTTGAAAAGATTAGTTAGTGATGGGATAAGTGTGGTGGTGAGGTTGGGGAGGAGCTGGGATGGGGTCAAGTCCACAAGTGGTGAGGTATGTAGGTAGTTTCTATTACTTCACCGATGCCAGCGTACATGGTCATTATAGACAGCATTGTCATGTATAGGAGCCCACTCGATACACTGTGCAGGTTGTGTGCATGGGTATCTGTACACAACAGTGTACAGTATGTAGTGTATATATACATACAAAATATTTCTACACAAATACATCTGTACTATCTGCAATATTAGGCACTGTAATAGTTTGTTCAGTTCCAATCTATTGTCTTGTATATAGATATCATATCTCGGGAATGTCTTGGATGAAAGAATGGATGTTTGTAGTGACGGAAATGTGCAGATACGAGGTCATACACATTTGGTATCTCTTAGTAAGATACAGGTGGTGTATTGTTTGGATCTATTACTAATATAATGCATGTGTTGAGCAGAAATGCCAAACCATTTATCATTAGCAGGAATGTGGGCCCTGGAGCTATATCACTCATCGAAAACATTATGGATAGGGCCAGAGCTGGGCTATACGTGCTAATCTCTATGTAGCAGTGGCATTATATCACTTACCGGGTATTATAGCCTGCGGGACGAGGTGAGGCCTTGATGGCCGGGTGTAGTGATGCCATCACATTGTCCTTGAGCTATCATATCTTCAGCTATGTCTGTCTTCTTTTTCCTCTATTTGTAGCCTTTTTTTGTCCAAATAACAATGTCAGTTCGATTTCTAAGTGTTGCAGTAAAATTTGCATTGCTTAAAATAAAACCGCACAGTACCAGCCGCAAAGTTGCTTTTTCTATATATTGGTTTATTACAACTTCTGTCTATGTGAACATTTCTATGAGACAGTCAGAATTCATCAAATATCACAATGATGTGAGCAGTTTTAATGTGAATGGTCACAATGTGGTTTTAACCTCATATAAATATACCCTCTATGGTCTATAATGGAAATGTGCTCAATAAATATCTCCCTAGGAGACAGAGCAGTGGGCTGCTGCAAACAGCATCTCTCGCTCCGCTGGACCTGGCCCATCGCCCTATGATACCATCTGATCACTAAAGGATGAAGCCAGACCTGCAGCGATCAGCTGACTGCCGGGCTAGCTTTAGGATAGAAAGAGTCAAGCTCAGAGGGCCTCATGCTCATCTGTGTCCATGCACGAATGGTTGTCCAGCACTAGCTTTTTGCTGGTGGGTAAATCTTGTACTACAGAGCTGTATTTGCCTCTTATAACAAATATGGATCCTTATTTCAGCATTTAAAGAGTTATTCCAAAAATAGCTATCCTCTATGTATAACAAAGTGGATAACCTAATGATGTCGTCTCGTCATGAATATAGTTAAAGCGCACATTCTTGACCTCTGCTCCATTGATTGTCTATGGCACTGCTGGAAGAAGCAGAGTACACCACTCAGCTGTTTCCAGCAGTCCCATAGACAATAAGTGGAGCAGAGGTTGAACATGCTCATTTCTAATCCATTAAAATCAGTACTGCATGGGCCCCGCTCAGAACTGCGGGATTTCCAGTTGTCATATAAATAGGAAGAAATTATTCACAATATTTGGAGATATGTCTGAGTTATTTCTTATGTGGTTATGCTTACATTTTGCTCTGGTTTTGTATAATATTGTGTCTGCACACTGGTGTCTTAAGTTTTTAAAGGGTTTTCCCAAGATTTGGGTAAGGTAAACCGCGACCTGTGGGAAGGCTGAAGTGGCAGCCGTAGAACTGGGGTCACGTTTGGTAGATGGCACATCAATACTTCAACCAAGAAATCAATAACTGGAGTCAGGGACAGTAGCAGCAGTGCTGAATATGCATCGATTTAGCAGCTTAATACTTGGTGTTTTATTATTTTATCATATGGCTCCAACCCTGGTAAAATGTTAAACCCTGGAAAGCTCCTTTAGGATATAAGTGCAAAACTGTGTTGAAGACTGCAACCTCTCGTATTTTTAATGCAATCTACAAAAAAAAATAGTATTGCAAATCAGCAAAAACATGCTTTTTTTTCCAGCCGCGATCTATACAGATGGCCTCACCCCTATACAAGTCTTAGCCACTCAGACTTGTCTAATTCGCAATTATTTATACTATTTTTCTCTAAAATGTAGATCTAAAGCGTTTGTGAAACTACAACTCCCAGCATGTTCAGGTTGTCACAAGTTGGAAAACTTCAATTGGGGAAAAACCACACATATTACTTAGGCCTTCTTCCCACACACTATTTTTATATAGCTGTAAAAGCTTGAAAAAACACTCGTTGTGGCGTCTTCATGGTCATTTTTGGCAGTGTTTTTTTTTATTTTGCAATACTTGAAAAACTCCAGAATAAATATGTTTTAAGTCCTATAAAGAAGCTTTAAAGGGAACCTGTCACCCCCAAAATCGAAGGTGAGCTAAGCCCACCGGCATCAGGGGCTTATCTACAGCATTCTGTAATGCTGTAGATCAGTGTTCCCCAAGTCCGGTCCTCAAGAGCCACCAACAGGTCATGTTTTGAGGATTTCCTTAGTATTGCACAGGTGATAATTGCATCACCTGGACAAGCAAGCATTCAATCACTTGTGCAATACTAAGGAAATCCTCAAAACATGACCTGTTGGTGGCTCTTGAGGACCGGAGTTGGGGAACACTGCTGTAGATAAACCCCCGATGTATCCTGAAAGATGAGAAAAAGAGGTTAGATTATACTCACCTGGGGGAGTGTTCCGGTCCGATAGGCGTCGCGGTCCAGTCCGGGGCCTCCCATCTTCTTACGATGACGTCCTCTTCTTGTAGTCACACTGCGGCTCCGGTGCAGGTGTACTTTGTCTGCCCTGTTGAGGGCAGAGCAGAGTACTGCAGTGCGCAGGCGCCGGGAAAGGTCAGAGAGGCCCAGCACCTGCGCACTGCAGTACTTTGCTCTGCCCTCAACAGGGCAGACAAAGTACGCCTGCACCGGAGCTGCAGCGTGAAGACAAGAAGAGGACGTCATCCTATGAAGATAGGAGGCACCGGACCGCGACGCCAATCAGATCGGACCGCCCGCCCAGGTGAGTATAATCTAACCTCTTTTTCTCATCTTTCAGGATACATCAGGGGCTTATCTACAGCATTACAGAATGCATTACAGAATGCTGTAGATAAGCCCCTGATGCTGGTGGGCTTAGCTCACCTTCGATTTTGGGGTGACAGGTTCCCTTTAAAGAAAAAAGCCATACCCAGAGCATGCCACAAATGACATAGACTAGGCTTAATTTAGACAAAACGCTAGGCTTTTCAGTATTTGCTGTAGGCAACATCCGGACACAGCATTTTTGACAGCTAAAGGGCTATTCCCATCTCCACCTTTCATGGCTGAGGTAGAAATCACTGCTTCTAGGTGCCGTCCACCATAGGTGGGGCTGCGAAAACAATATGGTGGCTGCGTACATTGTTCTGTGCTGTGCCTACAAGTCCCATTAATTTCTATGGTAGTTCTGCATACGGCGTAGCACACCTGCGCTCCCCTCTTTTTGTAACCCTGCCTCTGGTAGCTGGGACCTGGAAGAAGTTTGCTGTCTTGGCCATGAAAGGCTGAAAAGGGAATAATATAATTGGCAGCACGGTGGCTCAGTGGATAGCACAGCAGCCTTGCAGCGCTGGAGTCCTGGGTTCAAATCCCACCAAAGACAACAGCTGCAAGGAGTTTGTATGTTCTCCCCGTGTTTGCGTGGGTTTCCTCCGGTACTCCGGTTTCCTGCCACATTCCAAAGACATACTGATAGGGAATTTCGATTGTGAGCCTCATCAGGGACAGCGATAATAATCTGTGCAAACTGTAAAGCGCTGCGCAATATGTTAGCGCAAATCCCTTTAAAAATGACAGCAAAAACTGCCTGTGAACACAGCCCTATATCACTTTGTATCTAGCAAAAGACAAGGGAGAAGGTCAGGATTAATAACCAATGCCATGGCCTCCATTATACTTAGGTTAAGAGGTTTTCCCAAGATTTAAAGTGGATAGGGGATAACCTATTGATACTTGGGAGGGGGTGGGCGAGCATTCCCAAGAACGAAGTTCTACTCCATTTATTTTCTATGGGACTTCTGGAGAATGCCAAGCCATATAATAGACCATGACCTCTGCTAGTAAATACTAAAGCGCCACTCCAGTGGTTTTTATTTATTGCAGCGCCACTTATCTAAGTTTCCCTGCCCCGTCTCATACCCACCATCTTCATTGTTTATCGGCACTGCTTCAGTCATCTTCTGCGGTCTTTCCAGAAGTCACTTGTCAATATAAGTCCAAGAGCCAGAACAAAGCTCTCATACATTGAGAGCTTGTGACTGTTATCTCTGACTTCCGGTCCATCAGATGTTGCTGTCAGAAGATGGCGGATCAGGACCGGAGCGGCGCTGGGAGCAGCTGAAGATGGCGGCTGGTAAGTGGAATACTAGGGTCAGGGAATTTAGATTAGTAGCACCACTCCAACGCTAAAAAAACCTAAAACCCTGAAGTGGTGCTTTAACTGCTGCTAATGTAATCCCAAAGCTAAAGATGAGCCATGTCTACAGAGACTAGTTATTGGTCATATTACACTAATGGTGCTACTTTGAATGTCCCAGTATAATTTTATTTCCTTGGAAGAAAATAAGAAACGTCACCGGCTTCAAGCCTCACTCACGTATCTGATTTTTTTTCTTTTTTTTTTGTGAAAAACAGGCTTTTTTTCAGTGTGACAGCACTTGGATCCCACAAATCGACAGCACATGGATGTGGTTTTTACGCTTTTTATGATGCTGCTGTTTACTCTTTTTGGTAACTACCGTAATGTTTTAAACTGTTATGTGGATGGTTTAAGGTTGCGAGCTGCACCCTCACTCCTCTTATTAATTGTAGAATTATGTGTTACTTTGTAACATCTTATTTTGGCTGGACATGTTCCCCCTGGATTGTAAAGTGCTGCTGAATATGTAGATGCTATAAAAATAAAATGATTATTATGTTTGCGCAGGTGAGCTACTCTGTGGATTTTCTGGAAGGGAAAAAAACTGAAATCTTATCCAACCATCTAAAAAAAAAAACCTCAGTATCAGGCTGCATTCACACATGTGACACGTCTGTGTGGTGTGCTTTTTTTCTCTCAAGCAACACATAAACCCATTGTGCATCCATACTCATCCATTTTAAAAATGGATCCATGTGTCCAAGGCATGAGCCTTAGAGAATGTCCTATTCTTATCCGTTTAGTGCATCAGACACAGCCATTAAAGCCTATATTGAGCCGTTAAACGTGGGTTTTTTACCTGCGGATTTTCCACATCTAATGCAAGTCTATGTGGAAAATCTGCACATAAAACTAAGGGTACGAAAAAGAGGAATTGACATGTTACGGATTTGAAACGCGCGTCGCAGGTCAGCTTATGCTGAGTAAATAAGAAGCACATTGAGCATGCTTTTCTATAAATCTCATCTACTTTTATAAGGCGTGGCGTTTTTGACACCTTAAAAATACGCAGCGTCAGAAACTCATCATGGGCGCACAGCCTTAATTGAACGGTGCTATGGATTTGACATCTGCACCATGTCAATTTATACTATATATTTTTTTTACTGTGAATATTACCTTTTGCAATGAAGAGGATAAATCTAGAGTAACCAGCTCCAAAATCTGCAAAATATGTGACCTGTGTGGATGTAACCTAAGTCCTTCTGCATACAGGCAATAATGTAAGATTTTTCATAGTGTTTGTTATTCTCTTACATTTGCATCTGTTTTTTTTCTGTTGTTTTTCAAGTCCTATAGGAAAGCTTAGAAGAAAAAAAATGAAAAAATCCTATATCTATAAAATGCGGGGCCAAAAGTGATGCCAAAATGCCAGATACCAAATGCGCATGTGCGCTTTATATTTCAACACATCTGGATGCAAGATAACTCGCAAAAACATGAAAAAATGGCCCAAATAATGGGATGTTCCTCTAAAAAAAAAAAATAGCTTGTGTAGGAAAGCAGTCTATAAGTGGAAACAGAAGTGGATTGGATTCATGCAGGGAGAGCTAATACGCCTTCCACGCTTGGCATGGCTCCACAAATGGCATTTGTTTCCAACCTTTCCATACGCATGGAGTCGTTCTATGGATTCTCCATGTGGGAAAATGATTTGTGTAGTTTTTTCTATGTTAAAATATTGGAAATTACCACTTTATAACCTTATAAAAGAGATTTACTAGATGTAATGAAGCAACGCAGCCCATAGT
Source organism: Ranitomeya imitator (assembly GCF_032444005.1). Taxonomy (NCBI): domain Eukaryota; kingdom Metazoa; phylum Chordata; class Amphibia; order Anura; family Dendrobatidae; genus Ranitomeya; species Ranitomeya imitator. The sequence continues at coordinate 292,412,164 of NC_091282.1, read as the reverse complement.
AAAATAGGTGTGGTACCCCCCGACCAGCCCATGAATGCTCTCCTGCTTACATTGGCAGAGGAGCCAGGATGGAGCTCCATAGATCTATTACACATGCAGAGCTGAAGTATTGTGTGTGCCGGGAAAGTCTTGTATGTAAATAATTGACAAAATGAAGTTATTTTTGGAATAAACATTGTTGTATTTTGTCTATTACAAAGCATTATTATCATTGGACAGGTTACACCTTTCACAGGCTTTGATGGGTCAGAGTGGCTGTTCCTGATTATCCAGCCAGCAATCACTGTTTATCTGGCACAACAGCATTACTCAATGACTTGTCATTGTAGTATCCCGAGAAGAGCTGGGTAACACCTAGAGAGCTGTGTCAGGGCACGTACGTAAGGGAGCCTGGCCGTGAGGATCATATACGGAGTTTTATAGGGAAGAGGTTCTATATGTCATTATAGGTTACACTTTGTCTTCATTTTACATTGTTTTTATTATATTACTAGCTGAAGAGCCCGGCGTTGCCTGGGCATAGTAAATATCTGTGGTTAGTTATAGCACCTCACTTCTCTTATTTTCCCATCACGCCTCTCATTTTCCCAATCACATCTTTCATTTTCCCCCTCACATCTCTCATTTTCTCCCTCACACCTCTCATTTTCTCCCTCACTCCTCTCATTCCCCCCTAACACTTGTCATTTCGACCTCACATCTGTCATTTTCCGATCACTTCACTATTTTCCCTCACTCCTCTCATTTTGCACTCAAACCTTTTCATTTTCACCTCACACCTCTCATTTTCACCTCAGTATATACATGTTTGTCATCTCCCTTATATGTAGTATACACCTGTATGTCATCTCCTGTATATAGTATATACCTGTATGTCATCTCCTATATATAGTATATACCTGTATGTCATCTCCTTCTATATATAGTATATACCTGTATGTCATCTCCTCCTGTATATAGTATATACCTGTAGGTCATCTGCTCCTGTATATAGTATATACTTGTAGGTTATATGCTCCTGTATATAGTATATATCTGTGTGTAATCTCCTCCTGTATATACCTGTATGTCATCTTCTATATATAGCATTTACCTGTATGTCATCTCCTCCTGTATATAGTATATACCTGTAGGTTATCTGCTCCTGTATATAGTATATATCGGTGTGTAATCTCCTCCTGTATATACCTGTATGTCATCTTCTATATATAGCATATACCTGTATGTCATCTCCTCCTGTATATAGTATATACCTGTAGGTCATATCCTCCTGTATATAGTATATACCTGTAGGTCATCTGCTCCTGTATATAGTATATACCTGTGTGTCATCTCCTCCTGTATATAGTATATACCTGTATGTCATCTCCTGTATATAGTATGTACCTGTATGTCATCTCCTCCTCTATATAGTATATACCTGTGTGTCATCTCCCCTGTATATAGTATATACCTGTGTGTCATCTCCTCCTGTATTAGACCTCGTTCACACGTTATTTGCTCAGTATTTTTACATCAGTATTTGTAAGCTAAATTGGCAGCCTGATAAATCCCCAGCCAACAGGAAGCCCTCCCCCTGGCAGTATATATTAGCTCACTCATAATAGACAGATCATGTGACTGACACCTGCCGTATTTCCTATATGGTACATTTGTTGCTCTTGTAGTTTGCTTATTACCGTATATACTCGAGTATAAGCCGACCCGAGTATAAGCCGACCCCCCTAATTTTGCCACAAAAAACTGGGAAAACTTATTGACTCGAGTATAAGCCTAGGGTGGAAATGCAGCATTTACCGGTGAATTTCAAAAATAAAAATAGATCATTATTTCCCCATAGCTGTGCCATATAGTGCTCTGCACCGTTCATATTTCCCCATAGGTGTGAACCATATAGTGCTCTGCACCGTTCATTGTGCCCCCTAGCTGTGCCATATACGGTGCTCTGCACCGTTCATTGTGCCCCATAGATGTGCCATATACGGTGCCCTGCACCGTTCACTGTGCCCCATAGATGTGCCATATACGGTGCTCTGCACCGTTCACTGTGCCCCATTGCTGTGCCATATACGGTGCTCTGCACCGTTCATTGTGCCCCATAGATGTGCCATATACGGTGCCCTGCACCGTTCACTGTGCCCCATAGATGTGCCATATACGGTGCTCTGCACCGTTCACTGTGCCCCATACATAGCTGTGCTGTGCCATATACGGTGCTCTGCACCGTTCACTGTGCCCCATAGCTGTGCTGTGCCATATACGGTGCTCTGCACCGTTCACTGTGCCCCATACATAGCTGTGCTGTGCCATATACGGTGCTCTGCACCGTTCACTGTGCCCCATAGCTGTGCTGTGCCATATACGGTGCTCTGCACCGTTCACTGTGCCCCATAGCTGTGCTGTGCCATATACGGTGCTCTGCACCGTTCACTGTGCCCCATAGATGTTCCACATAAATTTGTGCTGCCGCTGCCGCAATAAAGAAAAAAAAACACATACTCACCTCCCTTGATTGCAGCTCCCGGCGTCTCGTTCCGGCGCCTCCATCTTCCCGGCGTCTCTGCTCTGACTGATCAGGCAGAGGGTGCCGCGCACACTGTATGCGTCATCGCGCCCTCTGACCTGAACAGTCAGAGAGCAGAGACGCCGGGAAGATGGAGGCGCCGGGAAGATGGAGGCGCCGGCCGGGAAGATGGATCGGCGCCCGGCGGCTGGAACGAGGACAGGTGAATATGCTATACTTACCTAGTCCTGGCGATCCTCGCGCTGTCCCCTCCTGTCTTCGGTGCCGCAGCTTCTTTCTCTATCAGCGGTCACCGGCACCGCTGATTAGAGAAATGAATAAGCGGCTCCGCCCCTATGGGAGGTGGAGCCGCTTATTCATTTCTGTAATGAGCGGTCCCATGTGACCGCTGGAGAGAGGAAGAAGCTGCAGCACAGAAGACCGTGGGACGGCAGGGACAGCGCGAGGATCGCTGGGACTAGGTAAGTATACCTCAGCGCCCTCACCCCCTCACCCGCCGACCCCACCGCTACCGTGACTCGAGTATAAGCCGAGGGGGGCACTTTCAGCCCAAAAATTTGGGCTGAAAATCTCGGCTTATACTCGAGTATATACGGTAATCAGATTTTTATTTTTGAAGGATAATACCAGACTTGTGTGTGTTTTAGGGCGAGTTTCGTTTGTCAAGTTGTGTGTGTTGAATTGCGTGTAGCGACATGCATGTAGCGACTTTTGTGAGATGAGTTTTGTGTGGCAACATGCGTGTAGCAACTTTTTGTGTGTCGAGTGTTATGAGAGGTAATTCAGTACCACAATGGACATAGAGGTCAGCGCACATACAGTGACCTGGCAATAACCCAAAAAACAAGAACGAGCTCTGAGACGTGGGAACTCTGTTGACCGCAATCCCTAATCCTATCCAACCACACTAAAGGCAGCCGTGGATTGCGACTAACGCTCCCTATGCAACTCGGCACGGCCTGAGAAACTAGCTAGCCTGAAGATAGAAAATAAGCCTACCTTGCCTCAGAGAAATACCCCAAAGGAAAAGGCAGCCCCCACATATAATGACTGTGAGTTAAGATGAAAAGACAAACGTAGAGATGAAATAGATTTAGCAAAGTGAGGCCCAACTTTCTGAACAGAGCGAGGATAGGAAAGGTAACTTTGCGGTCAACACAAAACCCTACAAAAACCACGCAAAGGGGGCAAAAAGACCCTCCGTACCGAACTAACGGCACGGAGGTACACCCTCTGCGTCCCAGAGCTTCCAGCAAGCAGAAAAAAACAAATTGACAAGCTGGACAGAAAAAACAGCAAACAAATAGCAAAGAGGAACTTAGCTATGCAGAGCAGCAGGCCACAGGAACGATCCAGGAGGAAACAGGTCCAATACTAGAACATTGACTGGAGGCCAGGATCAAAGCACTAGGTGGAGTTAAATAGAGCAGCACCTAACGACTTCACCACATCACCTGAGGAAGGAAACTCAGAAGCCGCAGTACCACTTTCCTCCACCAACGGAAGCTCACAGAGAGAACCAGCCGAAGTACCACTTGTGACCACAGGAGGGAGCTCTGCCACAGAATTCACAACAGTCGAGTTGCATGTGACAGGTTAGTGTAGCAAGTTGTGTGCAGCAAGTTTTGCGCATGGCGAGTTTTGCGCATGGCGAGTTTTATGTGTGGTGCCTTTTGAGTATGTGCAAGTTTTGTGAGGCAACTTTTGCATGTGTTGCAACTTTTGCGCATGGCAATTTTTGCGCGTGTGCAAGTTTTGCGTGTGGCGAGTTTTCCATGAGGTGAGTTTTGCACTTGTGGCGAGTTTTGCGTGAGCCTAGTTTTTGCATGTGGCGAGTTTTGCGCGTGGCGAGTTTTGAGCGGCGACTTTTGTGTTTCAACTTTTATGTGGCGAGGTTGGTGTATGTGTGGTGAAATGTGTGCTGAGGGTGGTATATGTGTTCAAGCACGTGGTAGTGTGTGGCATTTTTTGTGTGTGTGTTCATATCCCCGTGTGTGGTGAGTATCCCATGTCGGGGCCCCACCTTAGCAACTGTACGGTATATACTCTTTGGCGCCATCGCTCTCACTCTTTACGTCCCCCTTGTTCACATCTGGCAGCTGTCAATTTGCCTCCAACACTTTTCCTTTCACTTTTCCCCATTATGTAGATAGGGGCAAAATTGTTTGGTGAATTGGAAAGCGCGGGGTTAAAATTTCACCTCACAACATAGCATATGACGCTCTCAGAGTCCAGACGTGTGACTGTGCAAAATTTTGTGGCTGTAGCTGCGGCGGTGCAGATGCCAATCCCGGACATACACACACACACACACACACACACACATAAACACACATTCAGCTTTATATATTAGATTATTTAATTCCTTTTATTTTTATAGAGGTCTATGAAAAATGTAATGCGGATAGCAACCCCCTCGTCTTGTCTCCTTGTACCTTGTTTCCCACGTATAGATTACATTTAGGTACTAATATATACAGTATGTTCATATGGCTTAAATCTCAGTATTGGTAATCCTGCCGTGCTATTGCTCTTGGTTGTGTAGTCCATGGGATCTGCACTGATAGGCCTCAATGAACACATCTGGTTGTTTTAGGGCCGCTTTTTCTGTTTTTCACATTGTGACCCATGTATTGGGGAAAAAAGTATTTAGTCAGCCACTAATTGTGCAAGTTCTCCCACTTAAAAAGATGAGAGAGGCCTGTGATTGACATCGTAGGTAGACCACAACTATGAGAGTCAAAATAAGAAATCAAATCCAGAAAATCACCTTGTCTGATTTGGCAAGATTTATTTAGCAAATTATGGTGGAAAATAAGTATTTCGTCACTCAAAAGCAAGCAAGATTTCTGGTTGTCACAGACCTGTAACTTCTTCTTTAAGAGGCTCCTCTGTCCTCCACTCATTACCTGTAGTAATGACACCTGTTTGAACTTGTTATCAGTAAAAAAGACACCTGTCCACAATAACAAACAGTCACACTCCAAACTCCACTATAGTGAAGACCAAATAGCTGTCGAAGGATACCAGAAACAAAATTGTAGCCCTGCACTAGGCTGGGAAGGCTGAATCTGCAATAGGCAAGCAGCTTGGTGTGATGAAATCAACTGTGGGAGAAGTAATAAGAAAATGGAAGACATTCAAGACTACTGATAATTTCCCTCGATCTGGGGCTCCACGCAAGATATACGTGGGTCAAAATGATCACAAGAACGGTGAGCAAAAACTCCAGAACCACAGGGGGACCTAGTGAATGACCTGCTTAGGACTGGGACCACCGTAACAAAGGCTACTATCAGTAACACACTACGCTGCCAGGGACTCAGATCTTGCAGTGCCAGATGTGTCCCCCTGCTTAAGCCAGTACATGTCCGTGCCCGTCTGAAGTTTTCTAGAGAGCATTTGGATTATCCAGAAGAGTATTGGGAGAATGTCATGTCGTCTGATGAAACCAAAGTAGAACTGTTTGGTAGAAACAATACTCGTGTTTGGAGGAGACAGAATGCTGAGTTACATCCAAAGAACACCATACCTACTGTGAAGCATGGAGGTGGCATGATCATGCTTTGGGGCTGATTCTCTGCAAAGCGACCAGGATGACTGATCCGAGCACATGAAAGAATGAATGAGGCCATGTATCGTGAGATTTTGAGTGCAAACCTTCCATCAACAAGGGTATTGAACATGAAACTTGGATGGATCTTTCAGTCAATGATCCCAAGTCTACTGCCAGGGCAGAAGGAGTGGCTTTGTAAGAAGCATATGAAAGTCCTGGAGTGGCCTAGCCAGTGTCCAGATCTCAACCCCATAGAAAACCTTCGGAGGAAGTTGAAAGTCTGTGCTGCCCAGAGACAGGCCCAAAACATCACTGATCTAGAGGAGATCTGCATGGAGGAATGGGCCAACATACTACCAACAGTGTTTGCCAACCTTGTGAAGAGTTACAGAAAACGTTTGACCTCTGTCATTACCAAAAAAGGATATATAACAAAATATTAAGGTGAACTTTTGTTAATAACCAAATACTTATTTTCCACCATATTTTGCAAAATAAATCGGACATGGTGATTTTCTGGATTTGTTTTCTCATTTTCACTCTTAGTTGTGGTCTACCTATGATGTCAATTACAGGCCTCTCTCATCTTTTTAAGTGGGAGAACATGCACAATTGGTAGCTGACTAAATACTTTTTTTCCCCACTGTACATTTGAGTTAACTATTTGCCAACATCCATTTCACCATATGCAAATGGGACAAATAGAGAGGAACGACAGGGTGTGTTGAAATGCAACATACTCAATCAGTCTCCGTGAACATCTGCCATTGAGGGAGATTGGAGAGACCCCTATACACAATGGCATTTATGTAAAGGAGATGACCAGTTTAAGGTGGATTTACAGATCCGTGTATGAACTGGCTGCAGATCTCCTGATCCAAACCCAACGGCTTCATAGGCTATTTTGAATATCTCTGTCCGCACTTGGACCATGAATCATAAATGTATTAACAGGCCTCACTTGAGTGTTTTTCCTTCCTGGGAGGGGCAGCTATGGTTGATGTGCTAGTTTTTATGTTCACAAAAATGATCTGATTCAAATAAAAAAAGGGTTGTCCGAGATTAGAAGAAGGTGTCTTTTTTTCAGGCACATAATCAGTCCTTGGTTCTGTTTGGTATTACAGCTTATCTTCGTTCAAGTCAAGTCAGTGAGTATCAGTTCTAGAAGCGGCCCATGGACAAGTGTTGCCTGTTCCTGGACAACCCTTTTAACATTTCAGAGACAGTTGGACAATTTCTATAACATTATATACAATCTAAGCTTATGGGTTCATGCATGATACAGTAATAGGACTTCAATAAAGGTGCATAGGACCGCTAATGTTTCTCAGTATAACACTGAATTGTCTTTATCCTGAATGAACTGGACTAGAAATGAAAAAATTCTAGGTTGTGAAGTATTCAACTCTAGAAAACTTGATTGTTACCTTATGGAGCCTTCACGACTGCACAAGAATGTTGGGCAACCATGTAATGGAGAGCCAAATGACCTCCACACCACATTTTGGGACTAATGAGTTGAGGCGTGTTTTATTATCCCTGACAAAAAAAATGTATACGGCAAGCAGCTGTATTGAATAATGTGGCAGGTGTGAAAGAGGCCTAAGGGTATGTGCGTCAGTAGGTGACAGAGTGCAAAACTGAGTTTTTTTTTAAGATAATTGCTGGACAAGAAAATCAGAATCGAAATAGGAACATAAATGTTATGACCAGATAGTGGTGGGTCCCATGTTATTCATTGGTAATTCATCCCCCTGCACGATTTATATACCATCAACATAAATGTGAGGCTTAATTAGATGCATTTTAGATTCAAGATTGTACTGTGCACTGAAAGGTTTGTCTCATGAGGACAAATTTCGTCATGGGATGACTAGAAAATGTATTGTAAATATGACATTGCAAAAGGTTTATCTAGGAAATTCTTAATGCAATAAACATTGATCGCCTCCTGGAACAGCTCCACTTCCCTGGTGGACTCCTCGGTCATTGTTGATTTCCCATGAAACCAACTAGCTACGTAAATTCATGGCCTCAGCGGTCTGGTGCCTCACATATAAGCATCACCGCGGAGGCCATTGATAACGTGGTTAGGCGGTAGGTGGTCAACTCCAGGGAAATAGGCAGAGACCGACAGTGACCACTTAAGCAGTGACGCTGGAACAGAATGGGTTTGATACATAAGCCATATTTATTTTTTTATATTGAAGCATTCCTTGGATTACCAAAAATAGCTATGGTATATTCTGGACACCCTGTTTAATTTTATTTCTAAAGCTCTTTAAAATATTCTAATAGATGTTAAAAAAAATTGCTTCCAGAGTGAGATAAGTACACAAACAAAAGCATCAAATTTGGCGACCCTGTGATCGGAATAGTTACCAACCACCTTATTCTACACATGGAAGTCATGTGGACTTCTTGAGACTCCCTGTTACTGTCCAGAGAAGAGAACAACTCATAAAGAGCAGCTCTGTCTCTGTAGACCAAGAGTGGGGAACCTCAGGCCCCAGGGCCATTTACGGCCCTCGATGACCTTTTATCCGGCCCCCAGGGCAGATTCTCAGGGACCGCATTCTTGGGCAGGGAGCTGTATTTTGATTACCACCAGCTCATTAATTTCTTCTTTCTCTGTTAGCACACACACGCAGTGTTCACTACTGAACATTGAAGGGCATGCAATGTAAGATTACATCCTGACACCAGGGCCAGAGTCAGGATGTACTTTGTGGGTGGAGTTTGTACAGCCCCCAAAGGATGGTATAAATATCCAAATGGCCATTGGCAGAAAAAAGATTCCCCACCCCTACTGTAGACCATCCTATCCTTGGGAATATAGTGTGACACACAACTTGAGAGCTTAGGGGGCTATGATTGTTTCCCTTACTGCCCTAAACAACTACATGACGGCATGGTTGAACATATGTTTTAATGGCTGGCTTGTAATACTTGGCTTTTCCAAAATTGGTGTTACTGCCGGTTTCAGAAGACAGCACATTGCTGACAGTCCTTTTGAAGATCTACATGAAAAATAGCATCTTTTATGACAAATGAAAAAAGTGCATCTCATAAATATCCCCTTATGGAAATAAACTTTCCATGTAAAGCCTTTATAGTGACCTTTAGTGCACACAGGCCTCAGTATAAAGCATTAGGTAGAGAAAAAGCACCCTGAGCCTATGAATAGTCAGACGATGGACATCCACTAACGCACCCCAGGGTTTCTCTAGACTCGTAGAGTATAATGATCTGCGGTTATGGACCAAAGTTGTGACTTTCTGGAGCAGAACTGACAGGGAGCCAACATTATTATTATTATTATTATTTATTGTTATAGCGCCATTTATTCCATGGCGCTTTACATGTGAGGAGGGGTATACATAGTAAAAACAAGTACAATAATCTTAAACAATACAAGTCATAACTGGTACAGGAGGAGTGAGGACCCTGCCGCGAAAACTCACAATCTACAAGGGATGGGTGAGAATACAATAGGTGAGGATAGAGCTGGTCATGCAGTGGTTTGGTCGATCGGTGGTTACTGCAGGTTGTAGGCTTGCCGGAAGAGATGGGTCTTCAGGTTCTTTTTGAAGGTTTCGATGGTAGGCGAGAGTCTGATGTGTTGGGGTAGAGGGTTCCGAGTAAGGGGTGATACGCGAGAGAAATCTTGTATACGATTGTGGGAAGAGGAGATAAGTGGGGAGTAGAGAAGGAGATCTTGTGAGGATCGGAGGTTGCGTGTAGGTAAGTACCGGGAGACGAGGTCACAGATGTATGGAGGAGACAGGTTGTGGATGGCTTTGTACGTCATGGTTAGGGTTTTGTACTGGAGTCTCTGGGAAATGGGGAGCCAGTGAAGGGATTGACAGAGGGGAGAGGCTGGGGAATAGCAGGGGGACAGGTGGATTAGTCGGGCAGCAGAGTTTAGAATAGATTGGAGGGGTGCGAGAGTGTTAGAGGGGAGGCCACGGAGCAGGAGGTTGCAGTAGTCAAGGCGAGAGATGATGAGGACATGGACTAGGGTTTTTGCAGATTCTTGGTTGAGGAATGAACGGATTTGTGAAATATTTTTGAGTTGAAGTCGGCAGGAAGTGGAAAGGGCTTGGATATGTGGTTTGAAGGAGAGATCAGCGTCAAGGATTACCCCGAGGCAGCGAGCTTGTGGGACTGGGGAGAGTGGGCAGCCATTTACTGTAATGGATAGGTTCGTTGGGGAGGTTGCGTGAGATGGGGGAAAGATGATGAATTCTGTTTTGTCCATGTTAAGTTTCAGAAATCTAGCGGAGAAGGGTGAAATAGTGGACAGACATTGAGGGATTCTGGTTAGTAGGGAGGTGATATCTGGTCCAGAGATGTAGATCTGTGTGTCATCAGCATAGAGGTGATACTGAAAGCCATGAGATTCTATGAGCTGTCCCAGGCCAAAGGTGTAAATGGAGAAGAGCAGGGGCCCAAGGACTGAACCTTGTGGGACTCCGACAGATAGGGGGCGAGGTGAGGAGGTGGTGTGTGAGTGGGAGACGCTGAATGTCCGGTATGATGAGATCCAGGATAGGGCCAAGTCTGTGATGCCAAGGGATGAGAGGGTCTGTAAAAATATGGAATGGTTAACTGTGTCAAAGGCAGCCGACAGGTCGAGGAGGTCAGAGTAGTGTTGCTTGCTCTTGGCGGTTAAGAGGTCATTGGTGACCTTAGTTAGGGCAGTTTCAGTGGAATGGTGTGACCGGAAGCCAGATTGTAAGCGGTCAAAGAGGGAGCAAGAAGAGAGATGGGAGGACAGTTCAAGGTAAACGTGTTGTTCCAGTAGTTTGGAGGCATAAGGGAGAAGTGATATAGGGCAATGGCTAGATATAGAGGATGGGTCAAGAGAGGGCTTTTTGAGGATAGGTGTGATGGAGGCATGTTTAAAGCTTGAGGGGAAAACACCACTTGTTAGTGATAGGTTGAAGAGATGGGTTAGGGTTGGGATGAAGACTGTGGTGAGGTTTGGGATGAGGTGGGATGGGAGCGGGTCAAGTGCACAGGTGGTGAGATGCGATCTTGAGAGTAGAGTGGAGAGTTGATCTTCTGTAATGGTGGAGAAGTTGGTTTTGGAGGTGGAGGGTTGGGAAGTCGGGAGGAAGGGCTTTGGGGGTTGTTGACCAAAACTGTCTCTGATGCTATCAATCTTCTGCTTGAAAAATGAGGCAAAGTCTTCAGCGGAGACAAGTGGGGAGGGAGGAGGTGCTGGGGGACGGAGGAGAGAATTGAAGGCGTTGAATAACTGTTTAGGGTTGTGAGACAGGGAGGATATAAGAGATGAGAAGGAAATAAATGGAGGATGAGGTAAGTATTGTTCATAGGTGGTGAAATACCTCTCTGTTTTCACACTACTGGTAGCTAGTTGTTAATTAGACTTCTCCAAGGTCTCGTCTTTTGTGTACAGGAACACCTGAGGAAAAGTGATGCTACAATTGATGACATAGATTTCTATAGGATAATTCCCAGTCATCCTGCTCAGCAGTTGCTGTGCCAGATCCTATAGCCAAGTAAATAAAAACATATTTTGGTAAGGCCATGAACCCTTGACTGATCTACAAAGTGCACAACTTTTCATCAGTTGTGTCCAACTCGAGCATAAAACAACCAGCTCGATAAAGCTGATAGATGTAAACCCAGTCTTAGTTTCTCAATCCCAAAAATGAGATTGTTGAGCCTATACTCCCATGCCTAGATTATCCAACCTCTATAGTAATACTGTATAATTGTATTGATAGTTGTGGTGTCAAATGTGAAAAATTTATGGGTTTCTACAGAGTTTGGAGTTGATGTCAGATATGATAAGTGTAGTTTGCAATTCTAGTGCAACCTGCCTAGCAGCAAAATCTTCCTCGAAGTTTTCTTCAGAAGTTGGTCGGTGTGATAAGTTTTAGCTTTGTTATAGGTTTACAGTGTTCACACAATCATGTAACTTCATTATTACTGACAGTTGCTAGAGGGCTGCCAATGACCCAAGTACTGACACGTCGAAATCATTTTCTTTCAGTATAAATGTGAAGTAACACCAATGGCTTGTACTCATCCCTAATAAGCTGGAAGTTCAGGATTGGCAACCTTTTATGTGCTGATCGCTCCATTGTGACATTCAATATGAAAATCATATGGCACTAATGTCCATTGGACTTACACCTTCCGAGCTTGGGTCGGCTGTGTACTTGTGTTGTAGTTGTGTTGACAGTTCTCTTTGCAACCTTTGTAATTGTTGTTTCCTACATTTGGGGGACTCCTGAAAGACACTGACCTTTGATTTATGTAACGTAATTTATAAATGAAAGCTTTCATGAGTGCATAGCCAATATTATTTAGACTTTATATATAGTTACTTAGAAGACTAAAGCGCTCAATGCCAGGCAAAGTGTTGCTTCATATATTGGCTCTACCACCTTACCAGCCAAGCCGTGGCCACACTTGCTCAATATATACCTTCTCATTCTCTTATTACATTTATTTGGGTAATAATGCACGTTGCCAGCCTGGTTATTCTACTGATAAAGGTTGCCAGAATATGGACTAGCTTTTGCTACAGTCCAAATCTCCTCTCATGGACGGTCAATGGCTTCATGTTAAAACTTCAAAATAATGTGCATTGATGCGACTTTGGGTGAGAGACATTTCCGCCATTGGGCTAAACGTTTCCACCTGCAGTATCGCCGGTGGCTACATGATTTCAGGTGCATGCTAACGGCCAGCACGGCTGGTGCACATGTGCTAAGAGTTACCCTGTTATTATTTGTACTATTTTACATCTTTATTATTTAAAATTCCTGAGAACTTGCCTAGATTGTCCTGTCTAGACAGTTATGGCTGATACTTCCCATACCCCACATCAAGCTGATTACAGCGCTCCTGCTGAAGGGCAAATATGTAATGTGCTAGTCGGCATAGAAGCCATAACTGAAATAAATTAAGTTTCATTACTATCTAGATCACTACCGTGAGATTGGCCATAGCCCCAGAGTAATTGTTCTCGACTACTTTCGAAGCTCTCCTTCAAAGAACTCCATTAAGGAGCTACATACTCCCCACTACCCCATGAATGCAGTCTAGGCCGAAACAAGCGCGTGTGTGACTTGGTTGGGAGGAAGAGTTGTTAGCAGACAACTGTCTAATGTGTATGGCCACATTATATGATCCTCTGCACCTACATTGTGTCCAAATACTCCAGGATGTAATAGAGACCATGTAGTTTGTCGTGAATTGAGTGTGCCGCATGTTTATAAATTATAAGTTCCAGATCTTCCTGTAAGCTTGTGCCTATATGTATAGAGACCGTTTCTGTACAAAGGACATACATAAAGCACATAGTAATCATTATTGAGATTATGAGATTTAATTACTCCATGTAATCATCCATTAAGGTGAAGTAGGTGATTGGTGTACCCTTCAGTGCATAGCTATAATGTAGTCACATAAACACAATAAATATCCTTCTTCGTGTACCCAGATGTTTTGCATTCCAGGAAGAAAGTACAACCATGAAATAAATTGTGTCATGCTGGTATGATAACAATGTATGCAGCATCAGGGCATAACCGGTGTGGGAGGAAGAGTGTATGGAAGGTGAAGAGGTGCATACACTGGGATTCTAGTCTGTGCATGATATACAAGTAAAGTCATTGAAGTTTAGCGACTTCTACTGGCATTGTCTGTTTGTATAGTTTTGGTTCATTGTTTTTGTGGGTAAAGTGTTAAGTTGTTTGTTGGGTATGTTTATAAGGTCAACCATGTATGCAGATACAACCCCAATTCCTAAAAGGATGGCTCGTGGTGTTAAATGTAAAAAGTTGGTGATTTGGAAATCTCTTATAGTCATATTTTATTCACAATAGAACAAGTACCGTATATACTCGAGTATAAGCCGACCCCCCTAATTTTGCCACAAAAAGCTGGGAAAACTTAATGACTCGAGTATAAGCCCAGGGTGGGAAATGCAGCAGCTACCGGTAAAAATAGATACCAATAAAAGTAAAATTAATTGAGACATCAGTAGATTAAGTGTTTTTGAATATCCATATTGAATCAGGAGCCTCATATAATGCTCCATACAGTTCATGATGGGCCCCATAAGATGCTCCATACAAAATACGCCCCATATAATTCTTCATACAGTTCATGATGGGCTCCATAAGGTGTTCCATATTAAAATATACCCCATATAATGCTGCACAAATGCGGATTATGGCCCCATAAGATGCTCCATACATTTGCCCCATACAATGCTGTACAAATGTTGATTATGGCCCCATAAGATGCTCCATAAAGATATTTTCCCCATATAATGCTGCACAAACACTGATTATGCTCCATAAGATGCTCCATGTAGACATTTGCTCCATATAAAGCTGCACAAACATTGATTATGTCCCATAAGATGCTCCATAGACACATTTGCCCCATATGCTGTTGCTGCGATAAAAAAAAAAATGACATACTCACCTTGCGTCGCTCAGGCCCCCGGCACTTGCTATATTCACCTGCTCCCCATTCCATGGCCGCTGCGTCTTCCCTGTCCTCTGCACTGACTGTTCAAGCAGAGGGCGGCGCGCACACTAGTCGTGTTATCGCGCCCTCTCACCTGAGCATCAGTGCAGAGGATGGGGAAGACGCAGCGGCGCCCAGAGGCGGTAGAACGGGGAGCAGGTGAATATCGCGCACTGATTTATACTCACCTGCTCCTGGCGCGGTCCCTGGTCCCCCGCCGCCGGCAGCTTCTTCCTGTATTGAGCGGTCACATGGTACCGCTCATTACAGTAATGAATATGCTGCTCCACCCCTATGGGAGTGGTGTGGGGGTACATATTCATTACTGTAATGAGCGTACCATGTCACCGCTCACTACAGGAAGAAGCTGCCGGCGCCGGGGAACCAGGGACTGCGCCAGGAGCAGGTGAGTATGATTACACAGCTGCTGCTCCACCTCCCCTGCCGACCCCTGGGTATGACTCGAGTATAAGCCGAGAGGGGCAATTTTAGCCTTAAAAAATGGGCTGAAATTCTCGGCTTATACCCGAGTATATACGATATTAGAAGTAGAAAGTTAGACATTTGTCCTTTACATTATTAAAAAGTAACTCATGTAGAAATTGATGGCAGCATATTCACGCAAAAGCTGCCAGCATATACTTAAAGGGGTTGTCCATTGCTTGAACAACCCCTTTGTCTCTAACACTTATACTCACCTTCTAGCGGTGTCCACCGGCTCCCCCAGGGATTGTGTAATTTTATTATGCCATGCAATCCTTGCAGCCAATCAGCGCTGACTTCACTATCCCCACCTTTGGATGTGTCATATATCCGGAGGAAGTGAGAGAGCAGCAGCTCTGACTTCCTCCGGATGTATGTGATTTGTCGAAAGGTAGGGATAGTGAAGCTAGCGCTGATTGGCCACAGGGATTGCATGACACAATAATGTTATTCGATCCCTGAGAGAGCCAGTGCCGACACTGCTGGAATGGCAGCGACATCGGAGGTGAGTACAAGTGTTATTATTTTACAAGGGGGAAACAGGGAGTACTAGTGGACAGCCACTTTATCCATTCATATAGGCACCCATTCACCCAACAGAGGCCAAAAAAGTGTTTTCTTGGTTTCTGCTTGGCTAGTAAGCATTGGAATACCTTTTATTTACTTGGGAGCCATAGGAAATTACGGTACTTTTTTAAACAGAAGGCCACTGCAAAAAATGTAGCAGTGAATCTCTATGGTGAACAGATGCCATGTCTATAGTCATACCTAATCGGCATATATGCCTAACACTGACCACAAACAGTGTGCACTTAACCTAATTCGCTGACTCTTTCTGCAAACCACCAAGATGCAAAATTACAGAATCTTATGCATAATTGCCTCTGTTTTAGTATACAGTAATGGAGGAGTCCTTTATATCATGGCTTTAATGTGAATCTATCACCAGGTTTTAGCCTTCTAATATCAGAGAGGAGCATGATATAAAGAGACCCTGATTCTAGTTATACCTCACTTACTGGGCAGCTTGTGTGTAGTTTTAATAAAATCATTGAGATTATCACGAGAGGAGCAGTAAATCTACTACCATGTAGTCCTCCATATTCATGAGCTCTCTATAACCCCCTCTTCACCACAAGATCAGGGGTGTGGGTGAGGTACAGATCTCCGCATTCAGAGAACTGCTAGATCTACAGCAAATAAAACAGGGATTTTATCAAAACTGCTGCAAACAGTCCAGTAAGTGACACATTGCTGGAATCAGGGTCTCTACCCCTGCATCATATTGCTGTCGTATGGGGTAGCAAAAACTGGATGATACATTTCCTTAAATACTGAATATACACATGCCTTACCATTATCAACCATTTAACTCCCGTTGTAGTCGTCCAAGACCTTAAACTCCTTTACACAAAATCCCTAATCCCCTCTTTATATGTCTGGGTTTCCGAGTTCTGCTGTCATTTTCAAGGAATTTGTACTTGATGTGACTTTCTTAGTAAGGGAATGTAGGATTTCCTGCTCCTTGTCCTGGCATTGTTTATCCATAGATATAGATATATAGCAATCGGCTTTCTAGGTTGTCACCCCTTAAGAATGCACTAAGTAGACCTAGACTTCCGTAACTTCATTCATTTGCCAAAGAAGTACTAATGGGATTGTATAAATAGCAAAACGGGCCTGACTGCAAGGAAAGCAATCTGCACATTAATAAATGCACTGCACAAGAGGTACATGACTTTACCAGCACAATCTGGTCCAAATGTTACCTCCTAATTTGATCATTTGCTGCAATTTGACAGGTTTGTAGGCCAGGCTTTAATAAACGAGAAACTCCATAGCAACAACTGTATCTATAGCGATAGTGATAAACTTTTCATGATTGCAGAGTTATTAGGGGTGGAGATGCAATTTTAGATAGGAAGGATATTTTGACTGGAGTCGTCTATTGTTCTTGGCAGGCAGCTGGAAAAAGAAGTGCGGTAGAGGAACGAAAGGTATAATCTGGAAAGAAGAACCGTATATTCAAAGAAAGGAGCACAGCCATACACAGAGCCATACGCTGAGATTCACAAACTGTCCTTTGTAGTTTGCAGGAAAATGTGTAGCAAAAATTATAATATTACAATGTGGCCAGGAATGGAACAAGTCACTGCTCAAATCCGCAAAATGTCAATTTCTCTTGTGAGTACAGTGAGTTTTATCTACAATTTTGCCGCTAGACTTGCATTAAGTGTGGAGAATTCACAGGTAAAAAATTCATGGACGTTTTTAGTGCGTTTCTTCTTTTGAAACGCACATGTAAACCACACATGGCTGTATCAATAAAGCTTTGTCAAAGCCAAATACCAGGATATATCAAAAACACAAAGCAGCTTTATTTAAAACAATACATGCCAAAAGGTGACAAGAACCACGGAGTCAAAAATAGAATCAAAATGCTTGAAAAAAATGCAGTCAAAAACTCACTTGAAAAACCACAAGTAACCTAATTTAGCAATTAGGTGTAGGAAATCTGCAACATGGAAAACTCAGCAAATACTCACCTTGTGAATTTTACTCTGCTTTGTTCAGCTTTTACTGAGTTTTTGATGTTGCTGTTTTTCTGCCGCATTTTTGCACCTGTTAGATAAAATAGGTTACTTGCATTTTTTTGAAAATACATAGCTTAAAAAACTCAGCAAAAACTCATTGTGGGAACGTAGCATAAGGCCATGTGCATACGGTCAGTATTTGTTTTATTTTTTTACCTCAGTATTTGTAAGCCAAAACCCAGGAGTGGGTGATAAATGCAGAAATGGTGACTTGTTTCTATTATATTTTTCCTATGATTGTTCCACTCCTGGTTTTGGCTTATAAATACTGAGGTAAAATACTGACCAAATACTGAACGTGTGTCTGTGGCCTCATGGTCCCAGACCTAAAAACTTGACTTAAATTCAGTCGTAGGCCAGATTCACACTGCTTTCATAGCATTTATCCAGGGCCTTCATCTGAATCCCTTTAGACTTGCCCTTATGGAGCCAATCAACGGGACAAATGGAGTACAAACATGTTCCATTTCCTTTCCTTTTTTTGGCGATGTTTGTCATTGCAGATGGACACTAGATCGTAGTTGCCTACTCTGAAAAAACGGAGAGCAGATGGAGTTGTCTCCTTGTAAACAATGGCTCCGTTAGGTATAAAGCTGAATTTCAGCTTCCAGGGATTTACCTTGAAGCCATAACGGCATGGTAGAGAAGAGTTTGCTTTATTTCGGGAAAAATATTTAGAATTAAGAGTCCTCAGTGGTTGATACCTTTTAATGGCTAACTAAAAAGATGGTAACAAACTGAAAGTTTTCGACACTATTCAGGTCTCTTCATCAGGCATAGACTAAAAGAAATTCTGGAGAATCACATATTTATGCACAGCACATAACAGAAAAAAAAAAAACATGGATAAGACAGGTGACATGAAACAGAATTACCATGGGTGATAAACAGTTATGTCCATAAATATTGGACCAGTTCTTAGATAAGGAATGTTTTATTGTCCTCTGATTGGGGTCTGGTTCTGTTGTGATGACCCCACATGGTCCAAGTGGCAAATTCCTTAGTTCCTTAGTCGATGTAAAAAGAAATAAATCCCTGCGACACAGTTTATATTCTCCTGTCTCTCTGAGATTTGAAGTTACCTTTTAAAACAAGTAATTTCATGTCCATGGTGCTATGATCGGAGAATATAGGAATATAAACTGATGATGACCTTTGACAGTCTTAGTGCAGGAATGAATGTGTCGCATGGATTTATGTCTTTTTACATCAACTAAAGAATTTGCCCCTTGGACCATGTGGGGTCATCACAACAGAACCAGACCATAATCAGAGGACAATAAAACATTCCTTATCTAAGAACTGGTCCAATATTTATGGACATACCTGTTTATCACCCATGGTAATTCTGCTTCATGTCACCTGTCTTATCCATGTTTTTTTTTCTGTGATGTGCTGTGCATAAATATGTGATTCTCCAGAATTTCTTTCAGTCTATGCCTGATGAAGAGACCTGAGTAGTCTCAAAAGCTTGCAATTTGTTACCATCTTTTTAGTTAGCCATTAAAAGGTATCAACCACTGAGGACTCTCAATTCCTCAATTTGGCTAACACGGTGCCAAGATATATATCTTTCCTGTATCTTTATTTCGGGTGAATTTTGCCTGAATTGTATTGGGAATATAACCTTATGGATAGAGCACTCTCGGAATCCAGCATGTTTCTCTTTCAGCTTTGTCTCTTTCCTATATTCTGGACTCACACCCACTAATTAGCGTGACCACATTACTTCAGCCATTGTGCTTTGAAGCCAGCCACTTGTATATAACGTTATTAATTTGGGAAGTCATTATTCTTTTGGAAATGAGGTGTGGCTGTGCGGTTGTCTCCTAAGTCACACTGCCAAGTGGAAGTAAGCATTCAGCTCTGCAGGTTCTGCATTCCTCTCACCACCACTTGGGGAATGCTGTGTTATTGCTGTCAGAGGAATCTCCTTAGAAGTTCTTTGCGCTGGCCTCCAGCATGGACAGAAGAGGAAACTGTAGCTTTGTTGGATTTGTATATCCAGATATCCCACCCAAATACTAAAAGTAATGAACCCACTTGGTAGTAATTATAATAATTTACAATTCAGAGAAGTGTCCAAAATTCATAATGTAAAAAAGGTGTCTAGCTATGCACATGCATAGATCTGCATTATTGCAACGTTATGGATAATAGCAGCCCCAAAAGCTCCTCTCACACATTAGATAGCCATCATTGTAGGAATTATCAGTAGATCACAAACCTCATAGTCCATTATGTTGTAGAAAGGACAAAAATCCATAACAGCTGTATGGCAGCCCACCTGAACAAATAATAACTTAAAGAGTAATTTCATCACTGGAGAGTAAAGGCCCAATTCATGAAGGTGATCACATCACAATTCTGGTTTAAATCAATTCCTTCCAGAGGTGAACGGCACAAGTAAAATGCACTTTATTAATCAAGAGGCATGTGGCTTTTAATGTATTAAGCGGACCTTGCTCCAGCAGTGTCTTCATAAAAGAGAACCTGACAGCACAATTTTGTAATGCAAAGTCAGTGTAGTACAGATTTCATTGATACCTTTGGTGAAGTACTCCGCTTTGTTGTTCTTCTTTAATCACAGTTTGAAGCAGAGCAGTGGAGACTGTGTCCATTTTGTTGGAGTTAGTATAAAAAGGACCGACTCCACACCTAAAATATATAATAAATTGGGTACAGTAGTACAATGCAGGATGTGCTGTAAAAGTTTTCAGAATAAATTGGGAAAGTTATGAAATGTCCTATAAATGTCTGTTCTGTTCCTGATCCAAGGATCTCGGCTTTTAGTTGAGATGAATCTGTGCTGCACTTTATGTACATGCTCAGTAGTGACCAGTGCTGTGTGGTCGAAGTCAGGGAAAGTGAGGAGTGTGAGTCAGTGGTTTGGCTTACCGACTCGATAGCCCTGGTTTGAAGTTTTCTGCTAATTAGATTTCGGGGCACAGTGGCCAGACTGTACACTGGGTCTTCTCCTCCCTGTCTATGATTCCCCGCCCCTCCATCTTTCTCTGGTCTTTGAATAAACGGTCACTACTTTTTCAGTGACCTGCCTCCTCTGTTCTGAAATCTCCTCTTCAGAGGAGGCAGGCGGAGGGGCTGAGGAATCATAGACAGGAAGGACAAGACCCAGTGCACAGTCCAACCCTTGTGCGCCAAAATCTAATGAGCAGAAAAACTTGAAATCTTGATTAAAAAAAGAACAGCATAGTGGATTTCTTCACCAAAGGTATAAATTTAATCAGTATTATAGCACCATTATGGCCACGTCTTTACTTTACAATGCAAAATTGTGCTGTCAGGTTCTCTTTAAGACTGGAGTATGCAATGCCATTCTTAATTAGCCTAATGTATAGAAAAAAAGACTTTTCAAATAGCGCTAATTAAAAAAAACTTAAATGTTTTGTGTCTACAGCTCCTGTTCAGATCTGTGTTTTTCATTGATTACAAGCTGCAAATAACCCCGATGTAATCTTGTATACATAGCGGTTCCTTACTTGTAGTATTGCCCCCAATGACGCCACATAACCACAGCGATACGCATGGGGTCTATCCGCACTGACGTGTTTCATGGTATACCTTTGGTTCTTGGATCTCATATTATGGACCTGATCTGGGTGTATTGGCTAATTACCTATAGGTACTTTCTACACATATATGGACCTTTCATTTATATAGTTATACTTCTCTCATCTAGTGGACTGTATTGTTGTTGATAGTTTTTTCCATATTATCTATATACACCATATACTTTTTGCTTGCACCTTATTTATGCATCGCTTCTATTATGTATATGTCAGTTTTGGCGGCATCTTGTTTTTATATTAGTGCTTGTATTTCGGTCTCAATAAAATTTGTATCTTTTTATACAGGTGTGCTTATCATTGTGTCATGCTCTTTTCTTTTGGTTGTACGTTAATTTTTGATTACTGATTTAGCACCCATTTCATTATTAGCTGTTTTGTAATTGATCAAGAGGTACATGTCTCTTAATGGATTTGTTTCATCTTACAGATGGATTGTAGCAGCAGACTACAGGGTTTGTTTTTAGGCTGTTACTATGGGGACGCATAGATCTGAATGGGAGCTGTATAGACAAAACAGGAGATTCCAATCTAAAGAGGGTGTCCAGTACGTAGGATTGATGGCCTAACCTTAGGATAGGTCATTAATGTCTGATTGGTCGGGTCCGACATCCAACACCTCCGCCGATCAGCTGTTATCGGTGTCATTGGGGGCCGACTGCTGGAAATACTCACTTGCGAAGCTCCTCCATCTTCTGACAGTGGCTGAGGCTTGGTACTGCACATCCGCCTCCTATTCAAATCAATAAAAGGCGTATGAGTTGTGCCCTGCGGTCTCCACTATCAGAAGACAACTGCTCCACAAATTAGTATTTACGACATCCACCTCCGATAATAGCTGATCAGGGGATCCGGGTGACGGACCCCATCCAATCAGACATTGATGACTTACCCTAATGATAGATCATCAATACTAAAGTAGTGGACAACCTCTTTAAGGATGTATGAAAATCCACATAATTTTTCACCTTCCTTTTGAAAGTGGCTCCGGTTTTTAGTCTGTAACCATCATCACCATGTACAACCTTTTCATATCACTGATATTTGGAAATCATTTTGTGCTGTAGGATAGCTATGGATGCTTTCTTGGTCTAGATCTCCCAGCTGAGAGTGATGATGCTACATTGAGGTCCTTTATATATCCTTTTCACCGCATACGGAGCTGGCTTCATGAATGGCTTCCTTTTTTAGTACAGACATCCATCCATACTTCGGAGTCAGGACACTTGGAGCACCTGGCTGTACTGAGAGGCAGCTTTGTGTTATATTCCTGTGCCTGTCGCTGCAGCTGCTCTGGTCGTATGCGGCGCCTGTCGCCCACTGTCCCTGTCCTATAATGCTCCAGTGTTGTAATCTGAGGCATCTTGTCTTCTTCACTATGGATGTGGGTGAATACTAACAAGGCTACAGATGATGATGATCATTGCTGAGGACATTTCTGAATGTACACATTACGAGCTTTCTCAGGGTATACTGGTCTGTGAACTATACGCCCAAGGCTTCTGTAACCTGTATATTACTGCTTAGATGCCATATTGGCTTCTGGTTTCTTGCAAGGGATACTCCTGCACCATAAATGTCAGGAGATGCCACCGTCCTTGTCTTAAGGTGTGTCCATTTGCTGGAGGGTAAGGTGTCTTATTTATTCAAGTTTCAATGTCATATAAAAAGGAGCTCTCCTGACAGATCTCTCTTATGAAGTATTTCTATTTCCCAATTAAATAAAATTTCTGAACCATCTTTTCTTATAACTCTGGATAGTGCTGTTGTTCTGTTATTCCTCTTGTCAATTTTGCAATGATTGGACAGTGTCAGTGTATAGGACACAACCCCAACATCATCCAGCTCATACATTTCTAGGAGGAAAAATAGAGGAATGGAGAGATCTAAGAAAAGGATGATTCAGAATTCTTATTTTAGAGGGAACTGAATTATTAAAGGGAATCTGTCACCTACTTTTTCGCATATAAGATGCGGCCACTGCCATTACGGGCTTATCTACAGCATTCTGTAATGCTGTAAATAAGCCCCCGATGTATCCTGAAAGAAAAGAAAAACAAGTTGTATATCAGGCGTACTTTATCTGCTCTGCTGATGGCAGAGTAAAGTACTGCAGTGCGCAGGCGCTTGGCTTCTCTGACCTTTCCCGGCGCCTGCGCAGTGCAGTGCTTTGCTCCGCCCTCAACAGGGCAGATAAAGTACGCCTGCGCTGGAGCCGCGACAGGAAGCAAGGAAGAGGATGTCATCGCATGAAGATGGGAGGCCCCGGACCGTGACGCCCATCGGATCGGACCGCACCCCCAGGTGAGTATAATCTAACTTTTTTTTTTTAATTCTCTTTCAGGTTACATCGGGGGCTTATCTACAGCATTACAGAATGGTGTAGATAAGCCCCTTAAGGGCGGTGGCCGCAGCTTATATATGAAAAAGTAGGTGACAGATTCTCTTTAACTAAACAGTAGAGATGATCAGAAAGGTTCACATTGTCCTTGTCAAGCCGCCACTTTGGTAGTCCATGTCTGCCGCTCAGACCCTTGTGAACTTCCTCCTACCTGCCGGAATCCTTGGTACCTCTTCTGATTTGTAGATTATATAAATACCACAGGACAGAAATATTTGCAAGTGAAACAAGTGTGATTTATTGGTGCAGCCAAAATTATCTGTACATGAAACACGCCAATGTTTCTGTCAAAATATGAGAAGGGACCGCTACATGAAGGGTCTTGATCGAGCAGCCACTTCGGTAGTTCATGGCTGCCAATCAGACTCCTATAGACTTCCACCTACTGTCCGGAATCCTTGGTCTGATTTGTAGGCCTAGAACGAAATCTTTGTTGTGTTGTGATGAAATCTTGACATTGTGCTGAGCCTACTAAGTAAAAGAGGCACTGGGGATACCAGCCATGTGGATGAGGGTCGCAGGGCTCTGGTGTGTTGCCACTGACTACAGACATGGTGGCTAGACCAGGGTCCTTCAAATGTTTTTCATCATCTCTACTATACAGACATATGTATAGAGAGCTGACAGGTTCTTCCAATTCCTTGTAATTTCTGACAAGACTGATTTCATGATACTTATTCATAAGATGACTGAAGCTTGGTGGCTCAGTGGTTAGCACTGCAGTCTTGCAGCGCTGGGGTCATGGGTTCAAATCCCACCAAAGATAACATTTGTTTGTATGTTCTCCCCATGTTTGCGTGGAGAGTGGATTTCCTCCCACAATCCAAAACCATACTGATAGGGAATCTAGATTGGGCCAGTAGAAATAATATCTGTGAAGCGCTGTGGAATTGAGAAGTGAGAAAAATAAACATAATCTTCAGGAATAGTGTATTCCATTAGTAATAGTTTTAGTGCCGCATGGTTATCAGTTGCTATCACTTTTGCTAATATCACATCTACATGGGTTGTAAATTTCCCAATACTTTAATGTTTTAGGCTGTTAATTGGTGCTCCCCAACATTCCTGGGCTGAATTATCTTTCTATGAACTTGGCCTTAATGTGAGAAATATAAATTAGATTGTGAGCCGAATTAGAGACACTATGGACATAAAGAAAATATGTTTCTTTTTGAAAAGTTGGGTGTTATCTGGCCCTCAATAATTCTATATGGTACATGTTTAAAACATATGTTTGGTTTTCATTAATCTACACATGTGGTAGGAAGTTATTGGTAAACCTCATTTCTTAACCTACTCCTTGGAAACACAATTTATGTCTGCCCATACACATTAAATTGCTTTTGGCAAAAAAAAAATAAAAAAATACTTGTTTAGTCAACGGCTTCTCCTCTTCACCTCCCTTTATATTTCAAGTAGAGTAAGGCATTGCCGGACAGTTCTGGCGGCGGCCTATCTCCTTTAGGATAAAGAAGGCTTGGGCACAATCCTTTTGTTATTGACATCTGCGGTTGGGGGAAACGTACCAATTTATGTTTTATTTAATTAATTCACTGCCTGTTTTGGATATTACGGGCTAAGTCATTGTTGAATTTTGTAAGCAGTGAGTGGAGGTGGATATCGTCCTCTCCATGTAGTCTTCGTATACAGCCTATGAACGCCATGTTGTTAATCTCTTGCAGACTGCAGGGTTTGATGGCTTCGGAAGTGGTTTGAAATTGGGCTCTCACGAGGGCCGCCCTCAGACCCTTACTACGGTAAGAAGACCCATGTCCACCTGCTCCTTGACTCTGGGTCATCCCCTTGGCTCGGCAGGACCTTTTACCTTCTACTGAGCACCTGTTCCTTCCCTGCACAGCTTTCCTTTTTTACCCTAGGTTGTAATGCTGCTCTGCGAATTTCTCCAGCATACAACGTCTCCCTTCTTCTAGCATGATGTTCACACCTATCTTCCTTAGTCTTATACCACACTGCACTTCCTAAATGTTTGCTTTGTATTAGCCTGTACGTTATCTTTTGGTGGTGCGTACCTTCTATTTACCTTATGTCTTTTCTATGACCATTACTTAACACATTTTGATTCTAGGTTGCTGAAATGAATTTCACTTTGTCTAATGCAATGGCAATCTATGCTGAGTACTCTACATTCTATACACGGAGAATACTGTGGATTTGCTTGTTAAAAATCAAAATGGGTCAAGAATGAATGAGCCGCTTTTAAAATGCTGATATTATCTAATATTGTTGCGGTATATGAGAGATGACTAGATTGAGTATGTATAATAGTAGTAGACCATGCGATTCTGTGTCATAACCTTCCCTGGGGATATAACACCTTTTTAGGTGGAAAGCTTTAAGATCTTATGTAAAGACTGGATACTGTCTTTGTCCTTCTTTATAAGTATTCGTACCTTTTAAGTGGAAAGAAACACCACAGTTAAACCAGTGTGGAATGGTGCCCAAGGAGTGGGATGCATACAAGGGTACAGTAAGGCCCTGTGCCCCTCTGAGAACCCCAATGTGGCTTGTGCAACATTGGACTGTACTACAGACATGTCTGTGAGGCCTAAAATCCATATTCATACATCATTGGCCTGTGCATAGTTATCAGTGCTTTGGACTTCTATTTCCTTAATACACTCGGGGCATGTGCACACTACGTCTTTTTCAGCCTGGAATCCGTCTGGGAAAAAAATGTGAGAAAACCACACCAAAAAATAAACATAATGCACATCAATATAAAAATGACATTACTGTGCACATGTCCAGTCTTTTGTTATTTCTTGTAACTACTTTAGAGTTTGAAAACCATGAAGCAGTTAATAGAAGTGGCATGTTCATTGTTCACCATTACATTCAGTGATGTGCTAATGATAACGATAATTTAGTTATTCCAGCATAAATGGTCCAATCACCCAATGTACCATTGTTTTGTGTGTTCATAGAGTGATTACCTGCATTTTTACATGGGGCTGATCATCAGGAATGAACCCTCTTACGAATGCTTGGTTTGCCAATTGACAGCTCATCTAAATGTACCTTAAAGAGGTTGTCCAGAACCTTAACATTGATGGCCTAACCTTAGGATAGATCATCAATGTCTGATCGGTGCGGGTCAGCTGTTCCCGGTGCCTGTATAGTGGCCCCAGCTGGGTACTGCATATGTGTGCCCCAGTACTTGGCCGCAGCCACTATTCTGTTGACAGAGCTGTGCTATGCCGCCCTGCAACTGAGCAGTTCCAGCTGTCACCGGGAACGGCTGATCGGCGGGGGTGCCAGGTGTTGCACGCCCACCGATCAGACATTGATGACCTATCCTATGTATAGGCCATCAATGTTAAAGCAAGGGCTAATTAAAAAAGGTAGTCCAGGACTTTGAGTTGCACAATAGGGGAGGACAATACACAACACTAATCACCTATTTGGGCTACTCTGTCTATAAGTGGACATCAAAATTTAGCCCCAAAGTAGTCCTCTGTACTCAGTACAGATGCAATTTCTTAGGGCAAATGTGGGGCTGGAATTTCATTGACATGAAAGAATAGTTACTGTTAGGGCGTTAGAGATACCATTTCCAATAATAAATTCCTCCTTGACCTTTCTCGGTGCTATCTGTTATGATGGTACTGCCCTGACACAGTGGGATAGGAAACTATGTAGCAAACCTATAACTCATATCATTGAAAAAGATTCAGGAGGAGTAATGCCCTTGAAAAAAGTCCACGAGGACTGAAATGTGTGTTCTGTAGTATCTCTAACTTTGCAACAAAGTATCGGATTAATGATGCATGTGACTAACCAGTAATTGGAGGTTTCCGTCATGGTCACTATTTTCCCCTTTGCCCTGTCCATTTTTTATGTATTATTTGAGGTTGCACCTATACTGAGTGTCGGGAATTTTTGTTTGCTATCTGGTGGGACCCCAACAAGTTATCATGTGGCACCTAACAAGGGGATTAGGCGGATGAAGTGCCGAACATATTGTTTTTGGCCCGAACTTAAGGTAACCACTTGGAGAGGTAAATTCAGCTTATGGGAAAATGTCTCAGGCAGCTGAGCCAGAAGTCTATGACAACAGTCATTATCACTGGAATGCCGGTACAATAGTGAACCAGCTCAGAAATGAGAGGATGCACAGCTAATTATTATTATTTTTAACTTCACTCTGCCAGAAAAATGCGGTACTTGTAAAGCAGTTTATGTAAAGTGCCGTGTTACAAACCTGCACTGCATGACAATAGCTTGACTGTCAGATCAGTACGGCGGCCTTCTTTGTGTTTGCCTGACTATTTATCATATACTAGATGGTGGCCCAGCCACGTAGTATATAACACTGCCCACGCAGTATATAACAGTGGCCACGTAATATATAGCACAGTCCACGCAGTATATAGCACAGCCCACGGAGTATATAACACAGCCCACATAGTATATAACACTGCCTATGTAGTATACAGCACAGAGCCACGCGGTATGTAACACAGCCCACGTAGTATACAGCAGTGTGGGCACCATATCCCTGTTAAAAAAATAATTAAAATAAAATATAGTTATATACTCACCCTCCGGCGGGATCCACCGAAGCTCCGGCGATACGTGCACGGCTGCCGCCATCTTCCGTTCCCAGGATGCATTGCGAAATTACCCAGATGACTTAGCGGTCTCACGAGACCGCTAAGTATTCTGGGTAATTTCGCAATGTGTCTATGGGAACGGAAGATGGCGGACGCCGCGCACGGCTCAGCAGACAACGGAGGGTGAATATAGCAGGTTTTTTCTTTTTTATTATTTTTAACATTACATTTTTTTTTACTATTGATGCCGCATAGGCAGCATCAATAGTAAAAGGTTGGGGACACACAGGGTTAATAGCGGCGGTAACGGAGTGCGTTACCCGCGGCATAACGCAGTCCGTTACCGCCGGCATTAACCCTGTGTTAACCCTGTGTTAGCGGTGGCCGGAGGGGAGTATGCGGGCGCCGAGCAGTGACTGCGGGGAGTAAGGAGCGGCCATTTTCTTCCAGACTGTGCCCGTCGCTGATTGGTCGTGGCAAAACAATCAGCGACTTGGATTTCCTTGACAGACAGAGGCCGCGACCAATGAATATCCGTGACAGACAGAAGGACAGAAAGACGGAAGTGACCCTTAGACAATTATATAGTAGATGTTGGTTTTCTGTGGAAAGATGTATAGCTAAGTAGAATCCCATTCCTGACATGTAATAGTGCTGCCCTCTATAGTACAAATCTTACATTGCGGTAATCATTAGGTATTTGTTAAAGGGAACCTGTCATGTAAAAAAAAAAATGCCATTAACCAGTAGATATGGGGTTAATCTGCAGGTTAATAGCGTTCTGAAGCTGTCACACTGAAAGTCCAGCTGCCGGGAGGAAGATAACTTTTCCTTCTGGCAGCCTTCGGCTTTCAATCAGAGGCAAAGCTTCAGTCACCACTCAGTACATAAGAACCTACAATTTGGTCACCGTGGCCAACCGGGACCCTAACCCCAAAGCCCGTAACATATAACCAAAAAAACAAAAATCTCAACAGAATTAAATACTTTCCAAATATATAGTTGGGTAATACCCACTGATGATGTATTTCTATTGGGAGATACCAATAAAGAGAAAAAGAGGGGGATTTTTCAATAACAATATTATAAATTTTATTGCACATATAAAGACATACAAAATGACAATAATGGCATTTGGTCTAGAAAAGCAGCTAAAAGAATATTGGCTATCTAAGTTGGTAAATAAAAGCCAAAAAAGAGAAAAAGAAAAAAAGCGTGTAAATAGCAGCACCTCAGCACAGGGCATAAAAATATATATACGGTAGATGTCTGTCTCCCTCTCTAATATACCAATGACCGATCACATCATAAGGATAGAATAGAGGGTAGAAAATACCTATATCTAGTGGCCAGCCGTAATACTAGACTGATGTTATCCAATTCTAAGCTATCCAATTGCTCATAATTGAGCCGGAGAGTACATGAGATGCACCATACAGTCCGCAATGAAGAGATGCCAATAAAGCCTATACTGTATATGATGTTAATTACCTTCGGATGTGGTGCAGGCCGTGTGCTGGGGCGCCAATGTAACACGCCGGAGCCTCGATGCGCGTTTCACCGCCCTCGGCTTCGTCAGGAGGCGTGGTTTGAAAGTGGGGATAGCCGGATTATATATACAAAACCGAAGATCAATTAGCGAATCGAAGCGCCGTGGTGCATGATGCCCCGCCCTGTGATGAAGCAGGCCGGCGCGCGCCGCGAATGATGGGAAGGAGGACATACGGCAACGCGTCCATGCCCGCGACGCCACCGGAAGAGTGCAGCGCATAGATCAGGTGCGTCTGCGCATAAAGGGGAGCTAATCTATGAAGCTGCTACTGATATGTGAGTATCTGAATGATTCAAAAATACGGTCACTGCACAATTACAGCGCCGCAACTAATTAACAATAGTGCAAACAGACAGAAATATATTTCTGTAAATATAAATTATATATATAATTATAAAGCAATATTCTATCAAAAAACATTTATATCATCAAAAATAACTATATTATTAATAACTAACTATCAAAAAGTTAGGAAAATAAATAAATCAAAAGAAGTATAAAAATAGTGATATAAATATATAAATGTAACAATAATCAGGTCCCCCCATAACAGTTGAATATTACCAGTACCATATCCCATCCAAGTCATGAGCATAACCAATTGATCAACATAACTCATTAATTTTCTTTGAAATGATAGTAAAAAAAAGACATGATGAGATATAACAACCATATTATTATTGCAAAGCGATGTCAAAATTAATATTACCGGCTAATCCATTTATAAAGGAACCTGATTAGAACACAATAACGATACACATTCCAAAAAATTAATCCAAAAAATATATATAGCAAAATCCATCACCGAATACATAAAGTCCGACCTATTATAATAGCGCAGCATATATTAAAATATAGTAGTCCCAAGGATGTTTCAATGCCGATTTTTTGTCAAATGTGGCATTCGTTGGTAGTTGATCTTAATATAAAGATGTGCTGATGATTCTTCCGGAGAAAATTTTTTTTTCTTTACTTACAGTGAACATACTGTATCTATAAATTTCAAGAAAGGTTAATTAATAAAAAGAAAAGAACAAAGAACAATCATAAAAAAACAACAAAATCCGTGACCCATTAAAATAGCGCACATTTTATCTAAAATTTTTTTTTCTTAAAGAAAAGACTTGAAACTGATGGTCTCATTGAGACCATTGGGTGTTAAAGTATCTAATGTAACTGTCCATCGTGTTTCTTTCTGTAGCAGTTTTTGTTTCAGATTACCGCCACGTATACCCATATAAACGTGGTCTATACCCCTAACAGAAAAACCTTTTGGATTACATTGATGGGCTTCGATTTGGAATTGCTTTTAAAAGATGCGGTTCTGAGCAGTTGGCTGCATTTTTTATGTCCCTAACATGTTCCTGTGTGCGGATTTTGAGGGATCTAGTTGTCATACCCACATATATGCAACCATCAGTACATAGTTAGTGATGGCTGTAAAGACTCCTCAGGCACTGACTGACAGCCGCCTCTGCAATGCATCACCACAGAGCTGGCTGTCAGTTCTCAGTTCCTCTGGGCGTATGTGTTTTGTCTGAAGGTGAGGCGAGTGAAGCGGCCGCCGATTGGCTGCAGGGGTCATGTGAGGTAGTTTGTGCGATTAGCACAGACGCAGAAAATGTAGAAGATGGGGAAATTCCTTCATCTTCTCTGCATCTGTGCTGCGAGTGTCATGCGAGAGAATCAGAGCCCAGCACCCTGACCCCGGCCTAACAGTTTCACCCATCTGCCTTTCCCAACAGTTCGATACCTGCTGTTGTGTTGTACATAGAGAAATCCCTTCATCCCTTGGTTTATAGCTCGTTGCAGATGTTAGCATTTTCTAGACAAATCTTTTGTCGTGTGAGAAGAAACCGACGTAAACATGGGGAGAACATACAAACTCCTTACAGATGTTGTCCTTGTCAGATTCAGTCTCAGGATCACATGCTCGATACAGATGTGGAATAAAACTAGAAATCAGACATTTTCACGGCAATTACACTTCAGACTAGGGCTCCTATTCATGAAGCTATTTTTGACAGAATACTTTTGCAAAACTGCTTGAAATGTCACAACATTTTTAACAACAAATGTACTGTACCCTCTAAATTTGGGGCATCTTAATCCAGAGATCCCTTCATGACAACTAGAGCATAAAATGCCAGTCAGGAGTCAACTGGAACCAGTTTATTTTTCTTCTATGGGCCTAATACTAACAGGCAGATAGTTGCTAACTATCTGCCTGTTTTTCCTGGCGTCGGCTCAGAGTAGTCACGGACTGCTCCTGCCAGCGATTTTGCTGCTTCACATCAACAGAACAGCTCTTTCTCTTCTTTACTGCTGTGTCGACATGGGGAGACTGTCGACCTCATGCTGATTGACATCTGGCTTCCTGCAGTTAGGCAGCATGGGAGTCGGCTGTCAATCAACATGTCATCAACAGTGATGCCCCATCAGCAGAGTGGAAGCAGTTGCTGTCAGGATGACGTCAGACTAAGCCGCAGAATTGCCAGCAGCAGCGATCTGTGACCACTGAGTCGGCAGAGATCGGCAACCAGCAGGTAATTAGAAATTACTTGCTTGTTGATTCTTAAGCCCATAGTAAAATAGTCCTCAATAACCCCTTTAAAGACTTATATATTTACAAGGTGGGGCCCTGTTTTTCCTATAAAGAACTGTGAACTACTTGTTTCCTTTAAACTAGCTATACTCCATGATAAAATGCCACCTGCAGCTGAAGCATCCTGAATACAGTCTCCATAAAACTCCATGCTACCCACAAATCTGTCAGCAGTGAGATTCTCCTATTAGTGGAAGCCCCCTTATGCTCCGGGCAATGGGATTCTATTAGTAGGAGCCCCCCTTATGCTCTGGGCAATGAGATTCTATTAGTAGAAGCCCACCTTATGCTCTGGGCAATGAGATTCTATTAGTAGAAGCTCCCTTTATGCTCTGGGCAATGAGATTCTATTAGTAGAAACCCCCCTTATGCTCTGGGCAATGAGATTCTCCTATTAGTAGGAGCCCCCCTTATGCTCTGGGCAATGAGATTCTCCTATTAGTAGGAGCCCCCCTTATGCTCTGGGCAATGAGATTCTATTAGTAGAAGCCCACCTTATGCTCCGGGCAATGGGATTCTATTAGTAGAAGCTCCCTTTATGCTCTGGGCAATGAGATTCTATTAGTAGAAACCCCCCTTATGCTCTGGGCAATGAGATTCTCCTATTAGTAGAAGCCCCCTTATGCTCTGGGTAATGAGATTCTCCTATTAGTAGGAGCCCCCCTTATGCTCTGGGCAATGAGACTCTATTAGTAGAAGCCCACCTTATGCTCCGGACAATGGGATTCTATTAGTAGAAGCCCCCTTTATGCTCTGGGCAATGAGATTCTATTAGTAGAAACCCCCCTTATGCTCTGGGCAATGAGATTCTCCTATTAGTAGAAGCCCCCTTATGCTCTGGGTAATGAGATTCTCCTATTAGTAGGAGCCCCCCTTATGCTCTGGGCAATGAGATTCTCATATTAGTAGAAGCCCCCCATATGCTCTGGGCAATGAGATTCTCCATATTAGTATAAGCCCCCCTTATGCTCTGGGCAATGAGATTCTCCATATTAGTGGAAGCCCCCTTATTCTCTGGGCAATGAGACCCTCCTATTAGTAGAAGCCCCCTTATGCTCTGGGTAATGAGATTCTCCTATTAGTAGGAGCCCCCTTATGCTCTGGGCAATGAGATTCTCGTATTAGTAGAAGCCCCCCCTTATGCCCTGGGCAATGAGATTCTTTGATTAGTAGAGAACCCCTTATTCTCTGGGCAATGAGATTCACGTATTAGTAGACGCTCTCTTATGGTCTGGGCAATGAGATTCTCCTATTAGTAGAAGCCCCCTTATGCTCTGGGCAATGATATTCTCGTATTAGCAGAAGCCCCCATATGCTCTGGGCAATGAGATTCTCCTATTAGTAGAAGCCCCCTTATGCTCTGGGTAATGAGATTTTCCTATTAGTAGGAGCCCCCCTTATGCTCTGGGCAATGAGATTCTCGTATTAGTAGAAGCCCCCCATATGCTCTGGGCAATGAGATTCTCCATATTAGTATAAGCCCCCCTTATGCTCTGGGCAATGAGATTCTCCATATTAGTGGAAGCCCCCTTATGCTCTGGGCAATGAGACCCTCCTATTAGTAGAAGCCCTCTTATGCTCTGGGTAATGAGATTCTCCTATTAGTAGGAGCCCCCTTATGCTCTGGGCAATGAGATTCTCGTATTAGTAGAAGCCCCCCCTTATGCTCTGGGCAATGAGATTCTTTGATTAGTAGAGAACCCCTTGTTCTCTGGGCAATGAGATTCACGTATTAGTAGACGCTCTCTTATGCTCTGGGCAATAATATTCTCGTATTAGCAGAAGCCCCCATATGCTCTGGGCAATGAGATTCTCCTATTAGTAGAAGCCCCCTTATTCTTTGGGCAACGAGATTCTCGTATTAGTAGAAGCCCCCCTTATGCTCTGGGCAATGAGATTCTCCTATTAGTAGAAGCCCCCTTATTCTTTGGGCAATGAGATTCTCCTATTAGTAAAGCCCCCCTTATGCTCTGGGCAATGAGATTCTCCTATTAGTAGAAGCCCCCTTATTCTTTGGGCAATGAGATTCTCCTATTAGTAGAAGCCCCCCTTATGCTCTGGGCAATCATATTCTCGTATCAGTAGAAGCCCCCCTTATGCTCTGGGCAATAAGATTCTCCTATTAGTAGAAGCCCCCTTATTTTTTGGGCAATGAGATTCTTGTATGTGTAGAAGCCCCCCTTATTCTCTGGGCAATGAGATTCTCCTATTAGTAGAAGCCCCCCATATGCTCTGGGCAATGAGATTCTTGTACTAGTAGAAGAAGCCCCCCATATGCTCTGGACAATGAGATTCTCCTATTAGTAGAAGCCCCCTTATGCTCTGGGTAATGAGATTTTCCTATTAGTAGGAGCCCCCCTTATGCTCTGGGCAATGAGATTCTCGTATTAGTAGAAGCCCCCCATATGCTCTGGGCAATGAGATTCTCCATATTAGTATAAGCCCCCCTTATGCTCTGGGCAATGAGATTCTCCATATTAGTGGAAGCCCCCTTATGCTCTGGGCAATGAGACCCTCCTATTAGTAGAAGCCCTCTTATGCTCTGGGTAATGAGATTCTCCTATTAGTAGGAGCCCCCTTATGCTCTGGGCAATGAGATTCTCGTATTAGTAGAAGCCCCCCCTTATGCTCTGGGCAATGAGATTCTTTGATTAGTAGAGAACCCCTTATTCTCTGGGCAATGAGATTCTCCTATTAGTAGAAGCCCCCTTATTCTTTGGGCAATGAGATTCTCCTATTAGTAAAGCCCCCCTTATGCTCTGGGCAATGAGATTCTCCTATTAGTAGAAGCCCCCTTATTCTTTGGGCAATGAGATTCTCCTATTAGTAGAAGCCCCCTTAGTTTTTGGGCAATGAGATTCTTGTATGTGTAGAAGCCCCCCTTATTCTCTGGGCAATGAGATTCTCCTATTAGTAGAAGCCCTCTTATGCTCTGGGTAATGAGATTCTCCTATTAGTAGGAGCCCCCTTATGCTCTGGGCAATGAGATTCTCGTATTAGTAGAAGCCCCCTTTATGCTCTGGGCAATGAGATTCTTTGATTAGTAGAGAACCCCTTATTCTCTGGGCAATGAGATTCTCCTATTAGTAGAAGCCCCCTTATTCTTTGGGCAATGAGATTCTCCTATTAGTAAAGCCCCCCTTATGCTCTGGGCAATGAGATTCTCCTATTAGTAGAAGCCCCCTTATTCTTTGGGCAATGAGATTCTCCTATTAGTAGAAGCCCCCCTTATGCTCTGGGCAATCATATTCTCGTATCAGTAGAAGCCCCCCTTATGCTCTGGGCAATAAGATTCTCCTATTAGTAGAAGCCCCCTTAGTTTTTGGGCAATGAGATTCTTGTATGTGTAGAAGCCCCCCTTATTCTCTGGGCAATGAGATTCTCCTATTAGTAGAAGCCCCCCATATGCTCTGGGCAATGAGATTCTTGTACTAGTAGAAGAAGCCCCCCATATGCTCTGGACAATGAGATTCTCCTATTAGTAGAAGCCCCCCTTATTCTCTGGGCAATGACATTCTCCTATTAGTAGAAGCCCCCCTTATGGTCTGGGCTATGAGATTGTCGTATTAGTAGAAGCCCCCCTTATTCTCTGGGCAATGACAATCTCCTATGAGTAGAAGCACCCTTATGGTCTGGGCTATGAGATTCTCCTATTAGTAGAAGCCCCCCTTATGGTCTGTGCTATGAGATTCTCCTATTAGTAGAAGCCCCCTTATGCTCTGGGCAATGAGATTCTCGTATAAGTAGAAGCCCCCCTTATTCTCTGGGCAATTAGATTGTCATATTAGTAGAAGCCCCCTTATGGTCTGGGCTATGAGATTCTCCTCTTAGTAGAAGCCCCCCTTATGGTCTGTGCTATGAGATTCTCCTATTAGTAGAAGCCCCCTTATGCTCTGGGCAATGAGATTCTCATATAAGTAGAAGCCCCCCTTATTCTCTGGGCAATTAGATTGTCATATTAGTAGAAGCCCCCTTATGGTCTGGGCTATGAGATTCTCCTATTAGTAGAAGCCCCCCTTATGGTCTGTGCTATGAGAGTCTCCTATTAGTAGAAGCCCCCTTATGCTCTGGGCAATGAGATTCTCGTATAAGTAGAAGCCCCCCTTATTCTCTGGGCAATTAGATTGTCATATTAGTAGAAGCCCCCTTATTCTCTGGGCAATGAGATTCTCCTATTAGTAGAAGCCCCCCATATGCTCTGGGCAATGAGATTCTTGTACTAGTAGAAGAAGCCCCCCATATGCTCTGGACAATGAGATTCTCCTATTAGTAGAAGCCCCCCTTATTCTCTGGGCAATGACATTCTCCTATTAGTAGAAGCCCCCCTTATGGTCTGGGCTATGAGATTGTTGTATTAGTAGAAGCCCCCCTTATTCTCTGGGCAATGACAATCTCCTATGAGTAGAAGCACCCTTATGGTCTGGGCTATGAGATTCTCCTATTAGTAGAAGCCCCCCTTATGGTCTGTGCTATGAGATTCTCCTATTAGTAGAAGCCCCCTTATGCTCTGGGCAATGAGATTCTCGTATAAGTAGAAGCCCCCCTTATTCTCTGGGCAATTAGATTGTCATATTAGTAGAAGCCCCCTTATGGTCTGGGCTATGAGATTCTCCTCTTAGTAGAAGCCCCCCTTATGGTCTGTGCTATGAGATTCTCCTATTAGTAGAAGCCCCCTTATGCTCTGGGCAATGAGATTCTCGTATAAGTAGAAGCCCCCCTTATTCTCTGGGCAATTAGATTGTCATATTAGTAGAAGCCCCCTTATGGTCTGGGCTATGAGATTCTCCTATTAGTAGAAGCCCCCCTTATGGTCTGTGCTATGAGATTCTCCTATTAGTAGAAGCCCCCTTATGCTCTGGGCAATGAGATTCTCGTATAAGTAGAAGCCCCCCTTATTCTCTGGGCAATTAGATTGTCATATTAGTAGAAGCCCCCTTATTCTCTGGGCAATGAGATTCTCCTATTAGTAGAAGCCCCCCATATGCTCTGGGCAATGAGATTCTTGTACTAGTAGAAGAAGCCCCCCATATGCTCTGGACAATGAGATTCTCCTATTAGTAGAAGCCCCCCTTATTCTCTGGGCAATGACATTCTCCTATTAGTAGAAGCCCCCCTTATGGTCTTGGCTATGAGATTCTCGTA
This sequence comes from Ranitomeya imitator, assembly GCF_032444005.1. Classification (NCBI taxonomy): domain Eukaryota; kingdom Metazoa; phylum Chordata; class Amphibia; order Anura; family Dendrobatidae; genus Ranitomeya; species Ranitomeya imitator. The sequence goes on along the minus strand of NC_091282.1, from coordinate 292,374,626 downwards.
TTAGTAGAAGCCCCCCTTATTCTCTGGGTAATGACAATCTCCTATGAGTAGAAGCCCCCTTATGGTCTGGGCTATGAGATTCTCCTATTAGTAGCCCCCCTTATGGTCTGTGCTATGAGATTCTCCTATTAGTAGAAGCCCCCCTTATGCTCTGGGCAATGAGATTCTCCGATTACTAGAAGCCTCCTTATGCTCTGGGCAATGAGATTCTCGTATTAGTAGAAGCCCCCCTTATTCTCTGGGCAAAGACATTCTCCTATTAGTAGGATCCCCCTTATGCTCTGGGCAATGACATTCTCCTATTAGTAGAAGCCTCCTTATGACCTGGGTAATTAGATGCTCCTATTAGTAGAAGCCCCCTTATGCTCGGGCTCTCGGCAGTGTCTGAATAGTTATCCACCCTGAGTGCTCTTGAATGCGGAATTCAAATAAACATTTCTCATGACTCGTAGATTTGCATTCTGCTCTAGTGACCCCTGAAATTATTACCAAAAAATCATTGTACGTACTTAGACATCACTATTCTCTGTGGGAAAAAGCTGCTGAATTGTGAATGTACTGTGCAGTCTGCTTCATATGTGGAATTTAGCAGTTTGCAGTTCATTTATATGAAGCAATGAATAGCTTGTAAAGTTAATTATTATATTTTTGGCATTGCTGCATTAAGAGAAGCAACAGAAAAAGCAGTTGGCAACTGACCTGACCGCCAGTGTGCAAATCGCAATAAAACGGTTATGTGATGACTGCTGGAAATGTGAGACGTAGCGTAATCCGAATAATGTGTACATCACATACTGGTAGGATTCCCCATATTAGGCCACGTTCACACGTTCAGTTTTTTACCTCAGTATTTATAGGCCAAAACCGGGAGTGGAACAGTCAGAGGAAAAGTATGATAGAAACATATGCACCACTACTGTGTATTTATCTCCCACTCTTGGTTTTAGCTGAGAAATACTGAGGTAAAATACTGACCAAATACTCAACGTGTGAACTTAGACTTCCTACCTAATTTCATATCTGGCTTAAAAATAGGTAGTCTGTCAGGTGATTTTCAGTGATGTATGCTTTACATAGTGCTTGCTGATCTTTTTCTGTACAAGTAATTTTATTGTTGTACTCGCCCACTTTTGCCTGCTATACGAGTAAGCTTGTGAAGCTCTAAGTAGTCTGCTCGTTATCTTGTGCCTCCTAGCCTTCCATATGCTGATGAATCTGTGAGCTGCAGGCCCATCTGTGCCTTTACTTGGTCTTACAAACCAGCCCTGCCGCTCTAGCACATGTTACAGAGAGCACGGCGCATGCGCTGTGTGATTCTCCCATTGAAGTGCTCACACTATGTTCTGGCACAGCGCCTGCGTACGATACTCCCAATTTGTAGGTGTGGTGAGCTCAGTCCTATGCTCCTGTTGGGGGTATACACTATTTCAGACATATATTACTTACATCCCTGAAAATGACCTGACAGAATAATTTTAATTATTTTGAGGCAATGGAACTTTCCTAATAGCAGCTGAACGCACAAGGTGGGTGGACCTCCGCCATGTTGGTGGGGGTGTCTTTACCATTGCGATAGAGGTTGTGCTGCACTACAAAGTTTTACTGCTGTGCAGTCCTAATGCCTTAACTTCATATTTTAGGGTCACAGTTTCTTAAGTATTTATAAATCAAAACTTAGAGTGCAACCTAAAAGGAGAAAACTGTAATTGAAAGACTCTCACAGATTTTTCAAGAACAGTACCTGGAATGGATGCAAAAATGATGGCATGTAAATGCTTCCATTCTTTGTGTTTGATTTCCACTTCTAGTTTTGGCTTAAAAAAATAAGACAGATTTGCACTGTGTGAAAACTCTGTCCTTATTACATGAAGTCTACCTCAGACCAATGCTGTATTCTCAGCTGGTTGCTAAGAACTAGATGCCCAACTCAAACTCATGAGCTATGAGAGTCACCTTGCACTGTAGTAAACCCCACTATATACTGTAGATCCTTGCAAGTACGGTAACTAAAGGTACTGTCACACTCAGCAACTTTGCAAAGAGAACGACAACAATCCGTGATGTTGCAGCATCCTGGATAGCGATCTCGTTGTGTTTGACACGCAGCAGCGATCTGGATCCCGCTGTGCCATCGCTGGTCGGAGCTAGAAGTCCAGAACTTTATTTAGTCGCCAGGTCGGCGTGATTCGTCATGTTTGACATCAAAAGCAATGACGCCAGCAACGAGCATAGGGCCCCTAGATGTGTGTCGGATCGGTACACTCCAGCTGTTTGAAATGGAGCTAACAACCAGCGAGAACGATAAGTGAGTCGCCGTTACGTCACTGGATCTCTCCTGCATCGTTCTGGAGTTGCTGTGTTTGACGTCTCTACAGCGACCTAAACAGCGACGCTCCAGCGATCTAGTTTAGGTCGGCTCGTTGTCTATATCGCTGCAGCGTCGCTGAGTGTGACGGTACCTTAACTCTATGTTATCTGTCTATCAAAATCTCTTCTTTCTAGGGAGCTGTGAACACTACCAGGTCTTCAGAATGCTCGAGAACCTTGTGAATGGATGTCAAGTACTTTAATGGGGTAGTGAGTAGTGATGAGCAAACGTTCTCCGATAAGGTGTTACCTGAGCATGCTCAGGTGCTAACCGAGTGTCTTCGGCGTGCTCGAAAAATGTGTTTGAGTCCCCTCTGCTGCATGTCTTGTGGCTGTTTGACAGCCTCAACACTTGCAGGGATTTCCTGTTAGGCAATCCCTGCATCTATTGCAGCTATCAAACAGCCGTGAGATACAAGCTAAATCAGAATCTCAATTTGTAGACACAGTGTTTCAGGTAATTGCTCCTCATTAGGGTTGAGCGACCTTGACCTTTTTAGAGTCGAGTCGTGTTTCGCGAAACCCGACTATCTTAGAAGTCGAGTCGAGTGGAATCGGCCGATTATGGCGAAAAGTCGGGTATCGCCCGAAACACGAAACCCAATGCAAGTCAATGGGGGAGCATAGTCGGCAGTGAGTGGAGGCCAGGAAAACACCTACACTGCCCATTTTAATGGCAAAAACATCCATTCTTGTTACAGAAGCTTGTCAATCGTAATTTAGCTTATAATAATTGGAAGGCATTTGAAATTGGGGGTCATTTGGCTAAAGTTGTGGGGGGTAGGGCTGGTTCAAGTAATTAGTGGGCCCAGTAAATCTGGACCACGTCACGGCAGTGGAGCAGGGAGAGGTAAGTATTTCAACTTTGCAAGTGCTGTGATCCTGAGCAAGCAGGGGGGGCCCACTCGTTTGCATTGGCACTGGCACAGGGCCCCTCAAAGTACAGCGGTGTGTTTGCACGGCGGGGGCGCCTCCCACCGGCAGCAACACTTTTGCGTACTATGAGAGGCCCTGTGCCAGTGACGTCGCCAACTAGTATTCCTCCCCCCACCTGATGAAGGAACCTGCACTTTCATCTGCACCTTCCTCTTTGTCCCCGTGTAAGGTGGTATGGTATGCGGGAAGAGGAACCTGACTTTCAGCAGGGTCACAATGTTGCTGTGTAGCGTGCACGGGGAATTTTACGTTATGGGTCAATGTACCAGCAGACTCATCTATCACTGGCTGGGCAATGGGCAGGATGAGGAGGAAACACAGATATAGGCCCAAAGAATAAAGTTGGCTAAATGCAGTTCAAAATTGGTAACACAGGACTAACCAGGGGGCATTGCAGTGGAGGACAACTGGAATGAGAGGCTGACACAGAGAGTAGGCCCAAATCAGTAAGTAGTCGAAATGCAGTTCAAAATTGGCAACCGTAGTAAACAGGCGGCACAGCTTAGTTCAGTGGAGGAGAACAGCAAGGAGTGGCAGACACCGATAGTAGGCCCCAACCCAACTAGAAGGCCAAATGCAGTCTAACATTAACAACTACTTAACGAGAGCCTGAAAATGGAATTTCAGGACAGGAAACCAGGAGAACAGCAAGGAGTGGCAGACACCGATAGTAGGCCCCAAACCAACTAGTACGCCAAATGCAGTTGTTCCATTTAACCACAATTTAATGAGAGCCTGAAGATAGAAGTTCAGGAAAGGCAACCTGGAGAACACCTTGGAGTGTAACACACCATCTCTCTACACCCCATACCCAATTTGTAGGCCTAATGCAGTGTAGTTTTCAACAACTACTAAACGAGAGTCGGAAGATCGAAGCAATGTGGACGAAACCTGGGGAACACCTTGGAGTGTAACACACCGTCTCTCTACACCCCATACCCATTTTGTAGGCCTAATGCAGTGTAGTTTCCAACAACTACTAAACGAGAGCATGAAGATCGAAGCAATGGACAGGAAACCTGGGGAACACCTTGGAGTGGAACACACCATCTCTCTACACCCCATACCCAATTTGTAGGCCTAATGCAGTGTAGTTTCCAACAACTACTAAACGAGAGCATGAAGATCGAAGCAATGGAGAGGAAACCTGGGGAACACCTTGGAGTGGAACACACCATCTCTCTACACCCCATACCCAATTTGTAGGCCTAATGCAGCGTAGTTTCCAACAACTACTAAACGAGAGCCAGAAGATCGAAGCTCAGGAAAGGCAACCTGGAGAACACCTTGGAGTGGAACACACCATCTCTCTACACCCCATACCCAATTTGTAGGCCTAATGCAGCGTAGTTTCCAACAACTACTAAACGAGAGCATGAAGATCGAAGCAATGGAGAGGAAACCTGGGGAACACCTTGGAGTGTAACACACCATCTCTCTACACCCCATACCCAATTTGTAGGCCTAATGCAGTGTAGTTTCCAACAACTACTAAACGAGAGCCGGAAGATCGAAGCTCAGGAAAGGCAACCTGGAGAACACCTTGGAGTGGAACGCACCATCTCTCTACACCCCATACCCAATTTGTAGGCCTAATGCAGCGTAGTTTCCAACAACTACTAAACGAGAGCATGAAGATCGAAGCAATGGAGAGGAAACCTGGGGAACACCTTGGAGTGTAACACACCATCTCTCTACACCCCATACCCAATTTGTAGGCCTAATGCAGTGTAGTTTCCAACAACTACTAAACGAGAGCCGGAAGATCGAAGCTCAGGAAAGGCAACCTGGAGAACACCTTGGAGTGGAACACACCATCTCTCTACACCCCATACCAAATTTGTAGGCCTAATGCAGCGTAGTTTCCAACAACTACTAAACGAGAGCATGAAGATCGAAGCATTGGCGAGGAAACCTGGGGAACACCTTGGAGTGGAACACACCATCTCTCTACACCCCATACCCAATTTGTAGGCCTAATGCAGTGTAGTTTCCAACAACTACTAAACGAGAGCATGAAGATCGAAGCAATGGAGAGGAAACCTGGGGAACACCTTGGAGTTTAACACACCATCTCTCTACACCCCATACCCAATTTGTAGGCCTTATGCAGTGTAGTTTCCAACAACTACTAAACGAGAGCCAGAAGATCGAAGCTCAGGAAAGGCAACCTGGAGAACACCTTGGAGTGGAACACACCATCTCTCTACACCCCATACCCAATTTGTAGGCCTAATGCAGTGTAGTTTCCAACAACTACTAAACGAGAGCATGAAGATCGAAGCAATGGAGAGGAAACCTGGGGAACACCTTGGAGTGGAACACACCATCTCTCTACACCCCATACCCAATTTGTAGGCCTAATGCAGCGTAGTTTCCAACAACTACTAAACGAGAGCCAGAAGATCGAAGGTCAGGAAAGGCAACCTGGAGAACACCTTGGAGTGGAACACACCATCTCTCTACACCCCATACCCAATTTGTAGGCCTAATGCAGTGTAGTTTCCAACAACTACTAAACGAGAGCATGAAGATCGAAGCAATGGAGAGGAAACCTGGGGAACACCTTGGAGTGGAACACACCATCTCTCTACACCCCATACCCAATTTGTAGGCCTAATGCAGTGTAGTTTCCAACAACTACTAAACGAGAGTAGGAAGATCGAAGCAATGTGGACGAAACCTGGGGCACACCTTGGGGAGGCAGACACCGTTAGTAGGCCCTACCAAAGTTGTACCCCCAATGCAGTTTTAAAATTCCTAGAGGCTGAAAACAAGACTATTGACGCTCAGCTTTTTTCAAAGGAACACAGCTGAATTGAGTGGCGCAGACAGACACAGGTAGTAGGACTTAAACCAAAAATGTGGCTCACTGCAGCTTAAAAAAGTTACAGGGGTACACAAGCAGCAGTGCTCTGGGCAGTGGAGGACAATTTCAATAGTGGACCGCAGACAGACTTTGTACGCCTACTATTAAAAAAAGGATGCTCTATGCAATTAAAAATAGGTTCCAGGGGTCCACGGGCAGCAGTGGTGTGGTCAGTGGACGAGTATTGGAAGGAGGGACCGCAGACAGGCGTAGTAGGCCTAACATAACAAAATTAGGCTGTAGACACTGTAAAATTGGTTCCAGGGGTACACGGGCAGCAGTGGTGTGGTCAGCGGAGGAAAATTGGAATTAGGGACTGCAGACAGACTTTGTAGGCTGTCCCCTGTGGACCATGCATCCAACACATTAACCCAGTGCGCCGTAATGGACACGTAACTTTTTGTGGACATGCCTACTGGTCCATGCGTCTCTTGTCAGGTGCACCTTTCTACTGTTTGATTGCCTGAGTGCTATGACAATGCAGACTTTTTCATGCCGCTGGAGGGCTGGGATGGCTTTTCGCGCAAAAGAAATGTCGACTGGGTAGCTTGAACCGTTGCACAGCGTAGTTCATCTGGGCTTTCTAAATATAAAACAAAGAAAAAAAGGAGGCTACATGCACTTTCAGCTGGGTTCCAGGGGTACACGGCCAGCATTGGTCTGGTCAGTGGAGAACTATTGGAAGGAAGGACCGCAAACAGGCATCGAAGGCCTAACATAATAACAGATGGCTGTAGGCAATTTTAAATTGGTTCCAGGGGAACACGGGCAGCAGTGGCCTGGTCATTGTAGTAGTAGTAGAAAGAACGGACCGCAGACAGGCTTCGAAGGCCTAACATAATAAAATTGGGCTGGCTGTAGGCAATTTTAAATTGGTTCCAGGGGTACACGGGCAGCAGTGGTGTGGTCAGTGGAGGCCTAGTGGAAGGAGGGACCGCAGACAGGCTTCGAAGGCCTAACATAATAACAGATGGCTGTAGGCAATTTAAAATTGGTTCCAGGGGAACATGGGCAGCAGTGGCCTGGTCAGTGTAGTAGTAGTAGAAAGAACGGACCGCAGACAGGCTTCGAAGGCCTAACATAATAAAATTGGGCTGGCTGTAGGCAATTTTAAATTGGTTCCAGGGGTACACGGGCAGCAGTGCTGTGGTCAGTGGAGGCCTAGTGGAAGGAGGGACCGCAGACAGGCTTCGAAGGCCTAACATAATAACAGATGGCTGTAGGCAATTTAAAATTGGTTCCAGGGGAACATGGGCAGCAGTGGCCTGGTCAGTGTAGTAGTAGTAGAAAGAACGGACCGCAGACAGGCTTCGAAGGCCTAACATAATAAAATTGGGCTGGCTGTAGGCAATTTTAAATTGGTTCCAGGGGTACACGGGCAGCAGTGGTGTGGTCAGTGGAGGCCTAGTGGAAGGAGGGACCGCACACAGGCTTCGAAGGCCTAACATAAAAAAATAGGGCTGTTGGCAATTTAAAATTGGTTCCAGGGGTACACGGGCAGCAGTACAATGGTCAGTGGAGGCCTAGTGGAAGGAGGGACCGCAGACAGGCTTCGAAGGCCTAACATAACAAAAATGTCAATACAATGGTATTGTCAGTGCCAGGCATTGGAGGATATCAGCGCATAGACTAAACATTGGTGGAGCTGTGAGAGATAATTTTGCAAGTGGTAGAGCACTGTTTGAGCTGGGGGGGGGGACTGTCTTGTGGCCGGCGGTACAGGCCCAGGGCCCCTCATATTACAACGGTGTGTCTGACGTTGGGTGCGCACCACCACCGCCAGAGACACTTTATTGTACTATGAGGGACCCAGTGGCAGTGCCGTCGACCAAAAGCGGGCACACCCACCTCTTCAGACAAACAGCACTCTCACGGGTGCTGGCGCCAAGTGGCGATACCACGGCCCCGTGTGGGGAGTTTGGCCATTTAGTGAGGTGTAAACATGTCGTATGCTGGACAATCAGGTGCAGAAAATTACGAGATTGGAAAAGTCATTCAGAATAGTCCACAGGCAAGACCTTTTCATAGGAAAGCTAGATGTCAGCCGGGCAAGGTGGGGCAAAAGATTTCGAAATCCAGTTGTGGTTCATTTTAATGAAGGTTAGATCATCTACATTTTGGGTAGCCAGACGAGTCTTTTTTTCTGTTAGTATTGAACCTGCAGCACTGAATACTCTTTCTGATAGGACACTAGCTGCCGGGCAAGCAAGCTCCTGCAATGCATATTCTGCCAATTCTGGCCAGGTGTCTAATTTGGATGCCCAGTAATCAAATGGGAATGACGGTTGAGGGAGAACGTCGATAAGGGATGAAAAATAGTTTGTAACCATACTGGACAAATGTTGTCTCCTGTCACTTTGAATTGATGCTGCAGTACCTGTCCTGTCTGCGGTCATAGCAAAATCACTCCACAACCTGGTCAGAAAACCCCTCTGGCCAACGCCACTTCTGATTTCTGCCCCTCTAACACCTCTGGTCTGCTGGCCCCTGCAGCTCGTGTGAGAACGATCACGGGCGCTGTGTGCAGGGAATGCCAGAAGCAAACGGTCAACAAGAGTTGATTGGTTGCTAATATTATTTCCAAGTTGTCATGTGGCATTATATTTAGCAATTTGCCTTTATAGCGAGGATCAAGGAGGCAGGCCAACCAGTAATCGTCATCGTTCATCATTTTAGTAATGCGTGTGTCCCTTTTGAGGATATGTAAGGCATAATCCGCCATGTGGGCCAAAGTTCCAGTTCTCAAATCTGCGGTTGTGCTTGGCTGAGGGGCAATTTCAGGCAAATCCACGTCACTTGTGTCCCTCCAAAAACCAGAACCCGGCCTTGCCGCGCCAACAATTTCCAGTGGCCCCGGAAAAGCTTCCTCATTAAAAATATAATCATCCCCATCATCCTCCTCGTCCTCCTCCTCTTCGCCCCTGCCTCGTCCTGTACACTGCCCTGGCCAGACAATGGCTGACTGTCATCAAGGCTTTCCTCTTCCTCAGCTGCAGACGCCTGATCCTTTATGTGCGTCAAACTTTGCATCAGCAGACGCATTAGGGGGATGCTCATGCTTATTATGGCGTTGTCTGCACTAACCAGCCGTGTGCATTCCTCAAAACACTGAAGGACTTGACACATGTCTTGAATCTTCGACCACTGCACACCTGACAACTCCATGTCTGCCATCCTACTGCCTGCCCGTGTATGTGTATCCTCCCACAAAAACATAACAGCCCGCCTCTGTTCGCACAGTCTCTGAAGCATGTGCAGTGTTGAGTTCCACCTTGTTGCAACGTCTATGAGTAGGCGATGCTGGGGAAGGTTCAAAGAACGCTGATAGGTCTGCATACGGCTGGAGTGTACGGGCGAACGGCGGATATGTGAGCAAAGTCCACGCACTTTGAGGAGCAGGTCGGATAACCCCGGATAACTTTTCAGGAAGCACTGCACCACCAGGTTTAAGGTGTGAGCCAGGCAAGGAATGTGTTTCAGTTGGGAAAGGGAGATGGCAGCCATGAAATTCCTTCCGTTATCACTCACTACCTTGCCTGCCTCAAGATCTACAGTGCCCTGCCACGACTGCGTTTCTTTCTGCAAGAACTCGGACAGAACTTCCGCGGTGTGTCTGTTGTCGCCCAAACACTTCATAGCCAATACAGCCTGCTGACGTTTGCCAGTAGCTGCCCCATAATGGGAGACCTGGTGTGCAACAGTGGCAGCTGCGAATGGAGTGGTTGTGCGACTGCGGTCTGTGGACGAGCTCTCGCTTCTGCAGGAGGACGAGGAGGAGGAGGAGGGGGTGCGAACGGCTACAGCCAACTGTTTCCTAGACCGTGGGCTAGGCAGAACTGTCCCAAACTTGCTGTCCCCTGTGGACCCTGCATCCACAACATTCACCCAGTGTGCCGTGATGGACACGTAACGTCCCTGGCCATGCCTACTGGTCCATGCATCTGTTGTCAGGTGCACCTTTGTGCTCACAGATTGCCTGAGTGCATGGACGATGCGCTCTTTAACATGCTGGTGGAGGGCTGGGATGGCTTTTCTGGAAAAAAAGTGTCGACTGGGTAGCTCGTAGCGTGGTACAGCGTAGTCCATCAGGGCTTTGAAAGCTTCGCTTTCAACTAACCGGTAGGGCATCATCTCTAACGAGATTAGTCTAGCTATGTGGGCGTTCAATCCCTGTGTACGCGGATGCGAGGCTAAGTACTTCCTTTTTCTAACCATAGTCTCATGTAGGGTGAGCTGGACTGGAGAGCTGGAGATCGTGGAACTAGCGGGGGTGCCGGTGGACATGGCAGACTGAGAGACGGTGGGAGATGGTATTGTTGCCGCCGGTGCCCTAGATGCAGTGTTTCCTACTACGAAACTGGTGATTCCCTGACCCTGACTGCTTTGGCCTGGCAAAGAAACCTGCACAGATACTGCAGGTGGTGCGGAAAATGGTGGCCCTACACTGCCGGAAGGGATGTTGCGTTGATGACTAGCTTCATTGGCCGAGGGTGCTACAACCTTAAGGGACGTTTGGTAGTTAGTCCAAGCTTGCAAATGCATGGTGGTTAAATGTCTATGCATGCAACTTGTATTGAGACTTTTCAGATTCTGCCCTCTGTTTAAGGTAGTTGAACATTTTTGACAGATGACTTTGCGCTGATCAATTGGATGTTGTTTAAAAAAATGCCAGACTGCACTCTTTCTAGCATCGGATACCTTTTCAGGCATTGCAGACTGAGCTTTAACCGGATGGCCACGCTGTCCTCCAACACGTTTTGGCTTTGCCACGCGTTTTGGGCAAGATACGGGCCCGGCAGATGGAACCTGTTGCGATGTTGATGCCTGCTGCGGCCCCTCCTCCTCCGCTTCAGAACTGCTGCCGCCTGCACCCTGTTCCCCCAATGGCTGCCAATCGGGGTCAAGAACTGGGTCATCTATTACCTCTTCTTGTAGCTCGTGTGCAACTTCGTCTGTGTCACCGTGTCGGTCGGTGGTATAGCGTTCGTGATGGGGCAACATAGTCTCATCAGGGTCTGATTCTTGATCATTACCCTGCGAGGGCAATGTTGTGGTCTGAGTCAAAGGACCAGCATAGTAGTCTGGCTGTGGCTGTGCATCAGTGCACTCCATGTCAGATTCAACTTGTAATGGGCATGGACTGTTAACTGCTTCACTTTCTAAGCCAGGGACGGTATGTGTAAAGAGCTCCATGGAGTAACCCGTTGTGTCGCCTGCTGCATTCTTCTCTGTTGTTGTTTTTGCTGAAGAGGACAAGGAAGCGACTTGTCCCTGACCGTGAACATCCACTAACGACGCGCTGCTTTTACATTTACCAGTTTCAAGAGAGGAGGCAAAAGAGCTAGAGGCTGAGTCAGCAAGATAAGCCAAAACTTGCTCTTGCTGCTCCAGCTTTAAAAGCGGTTTTCCTACTCCCAGAAAAGGGAGCGTTCGAGGCCTTGTGTAGCCAGACGACGAACCTGGCTCCACAGCTCCAGACTTAGGTGCAATATTTTTTTTCCCACGACCACCTGATGCTCCACCACTACCACTACCCTCATTACCAGCTGACAATGAACGCCCCCGGCCACGACCTCTTCCACCAGACTTCCTCATTGTTTTAAAAACGTAAACAAACTAACGGTATTTGTTGCTGTCACACAACTTACACGGTGAGCTATAACTTCAGTATGATTTAGCTACCCCTTTACAGGTGGGTGAGACCACAACGAAAATCAGGCACAATGTTACACACTCTGTTTTTGGTGGCACCAAATGAGAGAGATGCCACACACGCAGGACTGTCACTGAAGCACAAATGTAAATATTAATCTCCCACTGTTTTTTTTTATTTTTTTATTTTTTTTTCAGGGAGACTTTAGAAACAAAATAAAATAAAATGATTTTTTCAGGAAGAATTTAGAAACCAAATAACATAAAATGATTTTTCCAATGACAATTTAGAAACCAAATAAAAAAAAAAAAAAAAAGGCTTTCTATGCCCCACTGAGTGAGAGATGCCACACACAGGAGTCAGGAGTGGCACACAAGCCCAGAGGCCAATATTTTTCTCCCAATGATTGATGTAGTGATTTTTTCAGGTAGATTTTGGAACCCAAATCAAGCAAAAAAAAAAAAGGCTTTCTATGGCCCACAATTGGAGAGAGAGAGAGAGATGGCACACCCAGGAGTCAAGACTGGCACACAAGCAGAAAGGGCAATATTAATCTCCCACTGATTTTTTTTTTTTTTTCAGGGAGACTTTAGAAAAAAAAAATAATAGATTAAAATGATTTTTTCAGGAAGAATTTAGAAACCAAATAAAATAAAATGATTTTTTCAGGGAAAATTTAGAAAACAAATAAAACAAAAAATAGGCTTTCTATGGCCCACTGAGTGAGAGATGACGCACACAGGAGTCAGGAGTGGCACACAAGCCCAGAGGCCAATATTGTTCTCCCAATGATTGATGTAGTGATTTTTTCAGGTAGATTTTGGAACCCAAATCAAGCAAAAAAAATAATAGGCTTTCTATGGCCCACAATTGGAGAGAGAGAGAGAGATGGCACACCCAGGAGTCAAGACTGGCACACAAGCAGAAAGGGCAATATTAATCTCCCACTGATTTGTTTTTGTTTTTTGTTTTTTAGGGAGACTTTAGAAAAAAAAATAATTAAAAAAAATGATTTTTTTCAGGAAGAATTTAGAAACCAAATAAAATAAAATGATTTTTTCAGGGAGAATTTAGAAAACAAATAAAACAAAAAATAGGCTTTCTATGGCCCACTGAGTGAGAGATGACGCACACAGGAGTCAGGAGTGGCACACAAGCCCAGAGGCCAATATTGTTCTCCCAATGATTAATGTAGTGATTTTTTCAGGTAGATTTTGGAACCCAAATCAAGCTAAAAAAATAATAGGCTTTCTATGGCCCACAATTGGAGAGAGAGAGAGAGATGGCACACCCAGGAGTCAAGACTGGCACACAAGCAGAAAGGGCAATATTAATCTCCCACTGATTTGTTTTTTTTTTTTTTTTTTTAGGGAGACTTTAGAAAAAAAAATAATTAAAAAAAATGATTTTTTTCAGGAAGAATTTAGAAACCAAATAAAATAAAATGATTTTTTCAGGGAGAATTTAGAAAACAAATAAAACAAAAAATAGGCTTTCTATGGCCCACTGAGTGAGAGATGACGCACACAGGAGTCAGGAGTGGCACACAAGCCCAGAGGCCAATATTGTTCTCCCAATGATTGATGTAGTGATTTTTTCAGGTAGATTTTGGAACCCAAATCAAGCTAAAAAAATAATAGGCTTTCTATGGCCCACAATTGGAGAGAGAGAGAGAGATGGCACACCCAGGAGTCAAGACTGGCACACAAGCAGAAAGGGCAATATTAATCTCCCACTGATTTTTTTTTTTTTTTTTTTTTCAGGGAGACTTTAGAAAAAAAAAATAATAGAATAAAATGATTTTTTTCAGGAAGAATTTAGAAACCAAATAAAATAAAATGATTTCTTCAGGGAGAATTTAGAAAACAAATAAAACAAAACATAGGCTTTCTATGGCCCACTGAGTGAGAGATGACGCACACAGGAGTCAGGAGTGGCACACAAGCCCAGAGGCCAATATTGTTCTCCCAATGATTAATGTAGTGATTTTTTCAGGTAGATTTTGGAACCCAAATCAAGCTAAAAAAATAATAGGCTTTCTATGGCCCACAATTGGAGAGAGAGAGAGAGAGATGGCACACCCAGGAGTCAAGACTGGCACACAAGCAGAAAGGGCAATATTAATCTCCCACTGATTTGATTTTTTTTTTTCAGGGAGACTTTAGAAAAAAAAATAATAATAAAAAATGATTTTTTCAGGAAGAATTTAGAAACCAAATAAAATAAAATGATTTTTTCAGGGAGAATTTAGAAAACAAATAAAACAAAAAATAGGCTTTCTATGGCCCACTGACTGAGAGATGGCACACACAGGAGTCAGGAGTGGCACACAAGCCCAGAGGCCAATATTAATCTCCCACTTTTTTTTTTTTTTTTTTCAGGGAAAATTTATAAACCCAATAAAAAAAATAATAAATAGGCTTTCTATGGCCCACTATTTGTGAGAGAGATGGCACGCTCAGGACTGGCACACAAGCCCAGAGGCCAATATTAATCTCCCACTTTTTTTTTTTTTTTCCAGGGAAAATTTATAAACCCAATAAAAAAAATAATAAATAGGCTTTCTATGGCCCACTATCTGAGAGAGAGAGATGGCACGCTTAGGACTGGCACACAAGCCCAAAGGCCAATATTAATCTCCCTTTTTTTTTCAGGGAGAATTTATAAAACAAAAAAAAAATAAATAAATAGGCTTTCTATGGCCCACTATTTGTGAGAGAGATGGCACGCTTAGGACTGGCACACAAGCCCAAAGGCCAATATTAATCTCCCACTGATTGATGTAGTGATTTTTTCAGGTAGATTTTAGAACCCAAATCAAGCAAAAAAATAAATAGGCTTTCTATGGCCCACTGAGTAAGAGATGGCACAGACAGGGATGGCACTCTAGCAGAAATGCTCTCAGCCAGGTATGGCAGGCAGCAATAAGGAGTGGACTGATGCACAAATTAAATGAAAAGTGTGGACAAACAAACAAGATAGCTGTGCAGAAAGGAAGGAACAAGAGGATTTGTGCTTTGAAAAAAGCAGTTGGTTTGCACAGCGGCGTACACACAGCAATGCAGCTATCAGGGAGCCTTCTAGGGCAGCCCAATGAGCTACAACGCTGAGGAAAAAAAAAAAAAAATGTAGCTTCCACTGTACCTGCACACCGAAGGTGGTGTTGGACAGTGCAAATCGCTACAGCACAAGCGGTTTGGTGGTTAATGGACCCTGCCTAACGCTATCCCTGCTTCTGACGAAGCGGCAGCAACCTCTCCCTAAGCTCAGATCAGCAGCAGTAACATGGCGGTCGGCGGGAACACCCCTTTATAGCCCCTGTGACGCCGCAGACAGCAAGCCAATCACTGCAATGCCCTTCTCTAAGATGGTGGGGACCAGGACCTATGTCATCACGCTGCCCACACTCTGCGTTTACCTTCATTGGCTGAGAAATGGCGCTTTTCGCGTCATTGAAACGCGACTTTGGTGCGAAAGTCGCGTACCGCATGGCCGACCCCGCACAGGGGTCGGATCGGGTTTCATGAAACCCGACTTTGCCAAAAGTCGGCGACTTTTGAAAATGAACGACCCGTTTCGCTCAACCCTACTCCTCATCAGTGCAAAGTAAGAGAACTGATTTGGATAGGTGAGAGGCTCTGGACTGAAGTCTAAGGGGTAACGTTTCTTCTTGTGGAGATTGACATCCTGGCCCTGGCATGCCAAGGTAAAGAGGCTTATTTGCTTTATACCTCAGTGCAGAGCCTCTCAGCTAGCCAAATCAGGTCTCATACTTTGCACTGACAAGGAGTCCCGTAATACCCCGAAACACTGTGTCTGCAAATTGAGGCTCTGATTTAGCTTTTATCGTAAGTCACATTTCAAGGCTTGTTAAAGGGTCTATAATGACTTGTAGGATTGCTGCTTCCAACAGGTGGCACTATAGAGTTCAAGTCCTCTTCCTCTCTAAAGAGGCAATTTGCATATACCCAAAGGGGCACTTTTATCCCCATTACAAAATAAAAAAGCAGTGCTCATGACCACCCCCTTCATTCTCTATAGGGCTACCAGGAAAAAGCCAAGTGCAGCCCAAAGAAGTTGTTTTTGCTGTTTTTGTTAGCAGTCAAGAAGTGCCACAGTATGTTCTACTGGCTTAATCCTGTTGAAGTAATTTTAGCACGGTGGATCAGTGGTTAGCACTGTTGCTTTTCAGCCTGAGGTCCTTGGTTCAAATCCAACTAAGGACAACAGTTGAATACGTTTTCATGTTCTCCGTGTGTTTGTCTTGATTTCCCCAAGGTTCTCCGGTTTCCTCCCACACTCTAATGACATACAGTTAGGGAATTTAAATTGTGAGCCCCAATGGGGACAGTGATTAAATGTCTGTAAAGCGCTGTGTATTATGTTAGCGGTAAAAAAAAATAAAAACGAATGACAACAAAAGATTTAATCTACAGATACAACATACTTTATGTTCCCGAAAATACAATGGGGCATATTTATCAAGCTAAAGTCTGGTGTAAATTGCACCAAAAAGTCTTTCATAACTTGCGCCATATTTATTACGCATTTGAGACACTTTTAACGGCTTGTATGACTAGGGGGCGGGACCTTGCCTGAAAAGGGTGTGGCTTATTATGAAATGGACATAATGCACTAGAAAATGTGCCAAAATAACGGCAAAGATTGCTGGTACAAAGTAAGCCAACTAATTGGTGGTGTAAACTTTAGGCTAGAGAGCCATACAGTTTGATATATTGAGCCACTTTGATAAATATGGTGAATTTTAAGATTGTCTAGTCTAAGTTTTCAGTGTCTAATAAATAGATTTTGATAAATTTGCCCCAATGTCTGCTCTCACCAATTCCTTAAATCAAAGCTTTTATTAAACATTGGTAGGCGTCTATAAAAAGTGATCTATAGACCTCGCACAAACAGGCATGAGGGTTTGTAGTGATCACGTGGAGCCGTTGTTACCGCTCTTTGTATATTTTGGAATATATCTGAATTTTGGGAAATTGGTGAGTGCCACTTTTTGGATACTTCTTCTGGAACACTGTTTGAACCCTTTTCAGGCTGACATGATGGCATATTTAGGAGACAATCCCTAAAAGTCACTTCTAGATCTAACATCCGGGATAGGCTGTGGATGAGTTTCCCTATTATAATAAAACGGTAAAGTCAAGTTGTTCAGTGCTGAGGCCAGGTTCTCTGGGGTTAATGGGCCTTTTCCTCTTCTGTCTCTCCCGTTATCCGCCTTCCCTGCTGCTAATCTTCTTTCCAATGGGAAGTTACAGGAAATTCCAGAGTCGAGGCTGGGGAGGGCAGTCACACATGCTGCAGCTTCCACACACATACATATACATATGGTTATGGTCAGTAGTGGGAGGGGATGGATGGGTGTGTGTATACTTGGCGAGGTAGCCCTGTACTAGCGGCTGCTGCTGCTCGTGGGTATGGATGCCATCATAATTCAGGAACTTTTGGCCGAGAGATTGCTGTCTCCCAGAACTCTGACTCAGAGAACATACCCTATGAAGCTGAAGGTAATTTAAGGGGTACAGCTAGTAGGGAAGTGGGTGACGGAAAGCAAGAGCTTGGATCTTCTAAATGAATATGTATTTTATGTTAATACTTATGTAGATAAGAGCCTTAATTCTTCAGTTCCGCACTTTGTACAATGCTATCCTCTGTTTTGGAGCTTCAGCATGTATGCTCTTGGGGAACGCGTATTTACATGGCTTTATCAGCACTGTTTAACTTCGGTAATAAATAACTAGATAGAGAAACGGTCATTTTCTGTGCACAGGAAGAAGTGGAGAAGAGGGGGGTTGACAATGTGACTGTGAAGTAACTGAAATGAGGCTCACAAAGGACATGGAGGGGCCGAGCAGCTGGTAGAAGAAGAGACTGAATGAATGGGGATCAGTTGAGTCCAGAGACCTACGCTGGGCCATGGTGGCTCCTTACATGTTGGATTGTCATATAGTTCACGAGCAAACAGGAAGTTTTAAGAACTAGAATGAAAAACTATGCGTTCTGATGATGAATTTTGTTCATTTTTCCCGTACATCCGCATTAGTGTCCACAGTGGTGTCCACTCCCCATACTTACATCTTTCTAGTTAGGGAGTCTATGTTGGGCCTGCACGTCTTATATGTACGTGGTAGTATTTGTGTCGTGACCTATACCATTCCCACATCTGTGTTCCATTTTTGTCCGTTCATTTTTAATGTTTGTATTTAATAAAGAGTTGTTTTTATTGTTTATAGCTTATTTGCTGTATGGTCGTTTTTCTTGTGGTTTCCACATTCCTCCTATATGGAGATACACTTTGTCTACTGCAGCCATTGACTATCTCTGGAGGTCTAAAGGTACCGTCACACTAAGCGACGCTGCAGCGATACCGACAACGATCCGGATCGCTGCAGTATCTCTGTTTGGTCGCTGGAGAGCTGTCACACAGACAGCTCTCCAGCGACCAACTATGCCGGTAACCAGGGTAAACATCGGGTTACTAAGCGCAGGGCCGCACTTAGTAACCCGATGTTTACCCTGGTTACCAGCGTAAAAGTAAAAAAAAAAAAAACACTACATACTTACCTTCCGCTGTCTGTCCCTCGGCGCTCTGCTTCTCTGCCCTGTGTAAGCACAGCGGCCGGAAAGCAGAGCGGTGACGTCAGCGCTCTGCTTTCCGGCTGGCCGGCGCTCACACTGCAGAGAAGCACAGCGAGGGACAGACAGCGGAAGGTAAGTATGTAGTGTTTTTTTTTTTTTTACTTTTACGCTGGTAACCAGGGTAAACATCGGGTTACTAAGCGTGGCCCTGCGCTTAGTAACCCAATGTTTACCCTGGTTACCAGTGAAGACATCGCTGAATCAGCGTCACACACGCCGATTCAGCGATGTCAGCAGGAAGTCCAGCGACGAAATAAAGTTCTGGACTTTCTGCAGCGA
Organism: Ranitomeya imitator; assembly: GCF_032444005.1. Classification (NCBI taxonomy): domain Eukaryota; kingdom Metazoa; phylum Chordata; class Amphibia; order Anura; family Dendrobatidae; genus Ranitomeya; species Ranitomeya imitator. The sequence goes on along the minus strand of NC_091282.1, from coordinate 292,355,865 downwards.
CCAACGACATCACAGCAGGATTCTGATCGCTGCTGTGTGTCAAACTGAATGATATCGCTAGCCAGGACGCTGCAACGTCACGGATCGCTAGCGATATCGTTCAGTGTGACGGTACCTTAAGCAGGACAGGATGGAGAAACTAGAGATAGAAAGATTAGATCGTGAAGGTCGGGAAGATGAAAGAGGTCCGAAGGCCTTGCATCAACATTGTAGTTCATATCCACAGTTAGGTTCTTGTCTTCGTCATGCCGTCACTACATGGTTGTGGCAAATTTTCAGTAAAGATCGTTGTGTTTTTGTCTCTGAGAAGCTGTTAGGTTGTCTCATCACACTTCTATAGCCCAGTAAGATAAACTGCTTTGTTTGGCCACTGACCAGAAGAGTGTCTTACAGAACGCTGCTAGAGAACTCGCCATCATTGCTTTGAATGTTTCCAAATATCGGTACATTTTTCTCTAGCAGCATCACAAGGATTTATATACTTTTTCTACATTGTTGGATGCCAAAAATATCTGAATTATTGACTTTGTGCTTACTGCAATCTTATCCTACTGATGATCAGTAATTTGGAACTTTGGGATTTCAGAATAGAAGTTTCATCCTAGAATGTACATCTCTCTTCTAGGGTAATCATTACTATTGTTTGCTTCCATAGGACCAAGAAAAGCAATATGTTGGGTTTGCAACATTACCCAATCAAGTCCATCGGAAATCTGTTAAGAAAGGGTTTGACTTCACTCTCATGGTAGCTGGTGAGATGATCTGTTCTACATCCTATGTTTCTGAGCATTTTGCAATGTGTGTTCTTAGATAAAAGTCATTATTATCACTTTCATTTTGTTAGATGACCTTAAATTTTCCTGTGTAGTATTTTGCATCTTTATGATTGTAAAATAAGAAATCTGTGCTTCAAGGGCATTTGCACCAAAATGCAATATTTTGGCAGCTTGTCAAATACAATCAGTTTGTAATATCCACACTGGGAGGATTCAGCTCTGCTAGCTGGTTCTATCGGTCTACATGTGATTGCATGCATGCAATTTACATACTTACAGTCGCCTGCAGACTGGATTCTAATTTGCTTCTCTCAATAAAACATGATAGAAGTGAATATGAGAATCTAGTCAGCATGTGACGACCATTCAGATCAGATATACAGGGCAGATTTCTAACAGTGTGCATGCTGTACTACCTGTTATGATTGTATGTAATCTGAGAGAATGAAGTAGGGGCTCAGAGCCTGATTCCAATGATGTATCACTTACTAGGCTGTAAGGCTGTATGTTGCTGTTTCGGTAAAGTCAGTACTTTAGCAGCAGGAGATGATCATTACAGGACTAGGTGTCTCGTGCCTCCTAGTCAACTGCTCTGTGTAACTCCGCCCCCACCACTGATTAGCAGCTTTCTCTCAATGTACAGTGTACACAGAAAGCTGCCTATCAGTGGTGTGAATGGGTTATACAGGGCTCAGCATTCTGAGCACTGCAAGATTTGCAGCAGATAAGAGTCATTGTATTCAAATGATGTCATGCAGATCAGCATACATCACTGGGCTCAGGGTCTCAGTCCCTACATCATGCAGATTACAAACCAACAACCTGGTGTCAAATTCCCTTTAATAATTTCTGATAGGCAAAATTTTAAAGTCCTAGTAAAAATAAGCAACTTTGCAACTTACTTCTTATTAAAAATCCTTTAAAAAATTGGAGTTATTTTTAATTCTGTAGTTTACTGCTTGTTGCTTAGGTTATTGGCCGCCTCTGCAGTTTGAGTAGTGACCGTTCTCCTAAGCAAGGAGCATGACATTTACAAGCTCTTTTGTTGTACAGCTTGTAAGCGCTGCTCCTAAGTATGAAAGGTCACACCCTTTGGGCTAGCAGCGCAGCCATGCTATAGGTCCGAACAGTAAGTCATCGGGATTGGACCTTTCCTTGGCAAGCAGGAAGCCGTGAGGCTTAAGAGCGGTGCGTTCCTGATGATAGGATCACAAGATAACGCCTGTAACGGGCCTCACAGCGATATTTCATTAGTAGCCAAATTGTTGAATGACCAATCAAAATAAGAAAGTAGAGTAAATTTTCTTAGTGCTCTAGATATTAAAAGTTTAGGATCCATATTTTTATGATGCCTTTGTATGAGAACTATTATCTGATTATTGATCAAAGTACAAGCAAAGTTCAGGTATCTGTATCTAGTTATTTAAATGTCCATTTAGTGGTGAAAATTGGTTTAATAAATGTTCATATTTCTGACTTCCAGGTGAATCCGGCCTAGGGAAATCTACCTTAGTGAACAGCCTATTCCTGACGGATCTCTACAAGGACAGGAAGTTGCTTAATGCAGAAGGTTCAGTATTTTCATTTCTTAAATATATTCCTGTTATTCTATATCTATTAATTTACATTGTATCATATGTGCTGCTGGTTTGCTATCTATAGCTGCAGGTACTACTGTCTAGAACAGGGGGGGCAATTCATTTAGCGGAGGGGCCGCATGAGAGACCATGACCGCTGTGGAGGCTGAACCACTAGGCTAAAAGTAATTCTATATTATATATAAAATTTTAATTTTATATTAATAATCATATCACTTTATATTAAGCAGAATTAAACTGGATGGATAACACCTATCCCTTTGTATCGTATGAGCTCACACGCAGCCCCTATATACAGTATGATCCCACACACAACACCCCCTTTATATAATGTAATCCCACACGCAGCTCCCTTATATACAGTATGAGCCCTCACTCAGCCCCCTATATAAAGTGAGTCCACACACAGCCCCCTATATACAGTATGAGGCCCTATATACAATATGAGCCCTCACTCAGCCCCCTATATAAAGTGAGTCCACACACAGCCCCCTATATACAATATGAGCCCCCACACAGCCTCTCTATATACAATAAGAGCCCCCTATACACAGTATGAGCCACACACAGCCCCACTATGTACAGACATACATTCCACACTCATAAAAACCCCATATATTCCCCTTGCTCCCGTCTGCTCCAGTCTTTCTGTGTGCACTGACGCTCCGCACAGCAGGCGTGATTTAGTGACATCATCATGTCTGCTGTCTTAGTCGCACATGTTGAAAGGTGAAAGAAGGAGCTGACGTGGAAGAAGGAGCTGACGTGGAAGAAGGAGCTGACGTGGAAGAAGGTGCTCCACCATTATATTCATCTCTACCTGCATCCTGATCATGCAGATGCGGTGAAATCGGGATGCCAAATGGGGAGGACGGCAACATTATTTGTGTTTTCGGCCCTTCAGCTGTTTCGGGCCGTGGCTGGACTGAAACAGCCAGAGGGCTGGATCTGGCCCATGGTCCACATTTTGCCCAGTTGTGGTCTGGCATATTGTTGTTTTTTTGTGCTATCCAGGAGTGGGATGGAGGACTGAGGAATGATTTCCACTGATCGTTCATTTTAAAATCTTATCGTCAGGATATGTGCACAGTTTTATAAAATGTTTCCCCATTTTATATATGAAGAGTGTGGCAATACCATTACTAGGCTTTATTATAACATGCTTTAAAAATGTATTGTAGTAAACATGCAGTGTGTAGAAGTTGATTGTAAGAGCTTGTTACTAATCTGTAGAAAAGTCTACCTCAAGAACTGGGCACGGCGGAAACCGTTGAAATGTTCAAAAAATGCTTAGACCCTTTTTAAGAACAAAACTACATAAATAAGTATATAAATGTTTGATGTTCTTTTCCGAAAGTTTAGTCCAGAGGATCGATAATTGGGTTCAGGAGGGAAAAATTAGCCCGTTTCGGGTGGTCTGGATCATACAATGTGGTGGTACATACAGTATATCCCTTCCTTTTATAATTTCCCATCCCTCAGTAGAAAATGTGTCTTTTTTCAGCCATATTGAGGGGGTTATCTGGGACTATTTAATTTTCTTACTATGTGTCTAAGAACTAACAGGCAAGTAGTTGCTAACCGCGGCCAATCTCTGATGGCACAGAGCGGCCACAGATTGCTACTGCTGGCGATTCATCGGCTTCCGCTGATGTCAAGTTGACAGAGCAGTGTCTTTTAGTTCTGTGCCACTCTATTGACGGGCCGTAACTGTTGACGTCATGCCTGTTGACAGCCGATTCCCGTCGACAGCTGGCTCCTTGCAGTTAGTGCTCACAGGTATTGGATAAATAGGATATATCATACCTAACAGACCAGACATTCAGAGTTTCCCACTCACACACCACCTCCTCACCTCGCCCCATGTCGGTGTCCCCCCAAGGTTCACTTCTAGGTTCTCTACTCTTCTCCATCTTCATCTTCAGCCTAGGACAGCTCATACAGTCCCATGGCTTTCAGTATCACCTCTATGCTTATGACACACAGATCTACCTCTCTGGATCCGATATTACCTCCTTACTAACCAGAATCCCACAATGTCTGTCTGCTATTTCATCCTTCTCTGCTAGGTTTCTAAAACTTAACATGGCTAAAACAAAATTCATCATCTTTCCACCGTCTCGCTCAACCCACCCAGCAGAACTATCCATTAAAGTCAATGGCTTCCCACTCTCCCCAATCCCGCAAGTTTGCTGCCTTGGGATAATCCTTGACTCTGATCCATCCTTCAGACCACACATCCAAGCCCTTTCCACTTCCTTCCGACTACAACTCAAAAATATATCCCATATCCATATATTCCTCAACCAAGACTCTGCAAAAACACTATTGCATACCTTCATCATCTCCCGCCTCGACTACTACAACCTCCTGCTCTGTGGCCTCCCCTCTAACACTCTTGCACCCTTCCAATCTATCCTAAACTACGCTGCCTGACTTATACCCCCCCGCTATTCCCTTGCCCCTCCTCTCTGTCAATCCCTTCACTGGCTCCCAATTGCACAGAGACTTCAGTTCAAAACCCTAGCCTTGGCATAAAAGCCATCCACAACCTGTCTTTTCCATACAACTGTGACCTCGTCTCTCGATACTTACCTGCACTCAACCTCCGATCCTCACAAGATCTACTTCTCTACTCCCCTCTTATCTCCTCTTCCCTCAATCGCGTACAAGATTTTTCCTGTCTAGCCCCCCGTCCTTACTCTGGAACTCTCTACCCCAACATATCAAACCCTGCCTACCATGGAAACCTCCAAAAGGAATCTGAAGACCTCCCTTTACCGACAAGCCTACAACCTACCGTAACCCACGATCCACCATACCACTGCATGACCAGCTCTATCTTCACCTACTGTATCCTCACCCATCCCCTGTAGACTGTGAGCCCTCCTGGGCAGGGTCCTCTTTCCTCCTGTTCCAGTTGGTGATTCGTTTTGTTCAAGATTATTGTATTTGTTATTGTTATGTATATCTCTTTTCACATGTAAAGCGCCATGGAATAAATGGCGCTATAATAATAAATAATAATAACATGGAACATCAATTTAGTGCCGAAAAAATACCCTTCCTATGAAACACATAAATATTTATTGCTATACATTAAATATACCACATTAATTAAAATAGTGGCTATTTAGTGGCAACCTTTAAACTACCGTACTCTAACTGTGTATTATTACCTTACTTTGGACCTTTTGTTTTTTTTCCTGCTACTTTAATGTGCACCTGTTTTGGGCATTATCCCTGTAGAGTTGATGGTTAATTGTGTCTGGACTGACTGTAGCTACATTTACACATCTCTATTTTAATTAATTGGGTATTTTTATTGTAAACCAGTAAAGATTTGTGTATTTTATAGGAAGGGTATTTTCTCCCTGCAGTTACGCAATCAGAATGATGTCAGCAGTCACGCCCTGTCGACAGAGCAGATCGGAAGAGGAAGAGTTGCTTTGTTAACGTGGAACAGCTGAATCGCTGGCAGGAGCGGTCAGTGACTACTCTGAGCCGGCAACAGATAGAACAGGCAGTTAGTTAGCAACTAGTTTTTAGACCCATAGTAAAAAAAAACGTCCTGGACAAACCCTTTAACTATATATGTATGTAACAAAGTCTCTACATTAAAGGAGGTGGCCTATCATTGGGAAGTTGTAGAAACGGAAAAGAATGCGTTTGATACTTGATTGCAAGTATGCAAATCCCATAAGAGCGGTCACGTGACAACTGTCGGTCGAATGGAAAAGAGGGTAATCCTAACAGTGTGCACATTACACACTGTTAGGATTAAAATTGTTAGACTCCCCGCCTAATTTTAAACTTGGCCATGAAAGTAATTTTAAAACTGCAAAGACTTTGCTACTCGGCAACCTGACATCTGCTACAGAACTAGATTGCAGTATACTCCCAGGTCTGCAGTACTGTGCTTCAGCCACAAATCATCAGCACATTTCTTCTGTAGCTATGAAACCATTCATCATTAGGCACTTGATTCATTATAGCATTTGATCCTGTTCTTTTGTCACATTTTTGGTATTTTGCGCATTGTTTTGGGTTTGCACCATAATTTATCTTTTTATTTGTGCCCTTTTAAAGTCTATTTTATGTGTTCAGCTGTTTGCTTATTTTTAGTTCACCACTGTTAAAAGTTTTTAAAATGCTTTTGCCTAATTAATCACTTCTGCCTTTCATCGAAGTTAATCAGATAGGAAGTTGCAAATGTATTCCAGTCCTCTTCTTCGAGTGATTTCATGTACGGCAGAAATGTTTGTGACTTTTTTTGAAACCTGAGACTTTTTGATGAGTTCTGGGCAAAAAATGTTAGTGAATAGCACAAGATAAACCAAGAAGAGTGAATTAAAAAAATCCTCAACTGAATCTGATTTTCTGTTATAATCTGCCTGTTTCAATGTAGAAAGAATTAACCAAACAGTAGAGATTCTGAAGCACACGGTGGACATTGAGGAGAAGGGTGTAAAGCTGAAACTGACCATTGTGGACACCCCTGGCTTTGGAGATGCAGTGAACAATACGGAGTGGTAAGAGATCTGTGCTCAGCTCAGTGGGAACATCGCTGGACAGGAGATCTGACCTGACATTTTCTTTTTCTTCCTGGCACAGCTGGAAGGCCATTACTGACTACATAGACCAACAGTTTGAACAGTATTTCCGGGACGAGAGTGGACTGAATCGGAAAAACATCCAGGATAATAGAGTGCACTGCTGCTTGTACTTCATCTCACCGTTTGGCCATGGGTGAGGAGGATGTGGGGTTCATGATGGATCCTGTAAATCCAATCATTATATGGATAATGATAGAGTCACATATGAAATCTAGTTTAAATAGGAAGGGTGGAGTTGCTATGGCAACCGTTCAGATTTCTAGCATTTTAAAGAATGATGGCAAACCTCTAATACGTTTCCATGGTTATCACCACTGTTTTCCCTACATTTTTCTGTATCTGCATTTACGTATCTGTCAAAACATTAGAAATATTCACAGTTCCACATACTGGAATTTGGAGCTGTGAAAATCAGTTATTTTCAACTACTGTATAGTAGTTAGAGCATATTGTTAGAATATGCCATCATTTAGTGCCCATGAAAGCTCCCATTCTCTATCTCTCTCTCTTTCTTTTTTTCTCTCTTTTAATTCAACTCTCACTCTTTCTTTGTCTCTTTTTCTCTCTTTTTCATGTTATCGCTCTCTTTATCGCCCTCTCTTTCTTAAACTCTTTCTCGTTCTTTCTCTCTTTGTCTTTCTCTTCCTATCTTTATTTTTCTTTCTCTCTCTCTTTTTTTGTCTCTCTTTTTTTCTCTCTCGTACCACAAGTAATATTTCTTTAATTGTGTTACATCATACAATTTTCCATAATTCCAATGTAGTACAATATTGCCTCAGCCAGTAATAAAATGTACATGGTAAAGTATAATTTTTTGTTAACATGAAAATCTATGGGTATCAGATTGCCAAAAAATAGCATCCTTTGTGGCATCCATCCAACGTTTGCATTTTTTCCCATTTTTAATATCTTGCTGCTGTTTAATCCATAAATGCCGCTTTCAATCTCTGACAATGGCATTTAAGGTGCTCAATATGGCTGATATGATATTTTCATCTCCCATCGCCATTCACCCTCCACCGCTGCCCAACGTGGGGTGCCGATGGGTTGTAATTACAGTCAGGGGCTTGCAAATCTTGGTGCTCCCAGCTGTGCCTCATAACAGTCCATCATTTACTACACTGTATACCTCAATACAATATATAGATTAAGCGAATAAACCACAATCGGTTCAAGATTACTAACGAGACTAAGAAATAAGGTCAAACAAAAGTTCTTTAAATATATATATATATATATATATATATATATATATATATATATATATATATATAACATTGTATCACTTCTCCCAGTGTTATATCAGTGTAAAGATAAAATAAAGATATAAAGAGGCAAACTAACAATTTGGTATTGCCACATCTGTAAAAGTTTGATCTATAAAACTATAAAATGATCTATGCAGTGAAGCAAAAAAGAACAAAAAATAGAACACCAGAATTGCTGTTTTACTTCTGCACAAATGTCAAGATTTTTTTCGCTTTTTTTTTTTTACAAGTTTTGCTGTAATCATACTGACCTGGAAAATCTTCTGGATAGGTAGTTTTACTGCACAATGAATGCCATAAAAACATACCCCAAAATCAATGTCTGAATTGCTTTTTTTTAAGCATTTCATCACGCTTGGAATAATTTTTTGCCATTTTTTAAGTACTTTGTATGGAAAAATGAATGGCGTCATTCAAAGCTAAAACTCGTCTTGCATAAAAACAAACCCTCATGGCTTTTTTGACAGGAAAAATAAAATGTATCTTGGAAGAGTGGGAGAAAAAAAAAGCGCAGAAACAAAAAATGGTTACATGATGAAGGGATTAAAGACCCGGAGTTTACATGACTTCGATCAGGCACTGTGGGGGACATTGAAAATTTTATACCCCCAAGAATCTTCTGTTTGTTATCTCATACATGTATTCATCCACTAGTCACGCTGCAATGTTACAGAGACACTGTGAGGCATCCAGTGTACGCCATGCTGAGATCCTGAGCATCAGGTGACCTCTCTGTGCTTTCTTTCCATTTGTGTCAGGCTGCGGCCAGTGGATGTGGCTTTTATGAAAGCTCTGCATGAGAAGGTTAATATCGTCCCTCTGATTGCCAAAGCTGACTGCCTGGTACCCATTGAGATCAGAAAACTGAAAGATCGGGTGAGTTTTTGGAGAACTGTGTTTGTTAAAGGGAAACGGACAGGTCTGCTGCATCCTATCATCTCTGGCCATTATCATTAAAGGGAACTGGACAGGTCTCCCATTCTCTTGAACCCACAAGCATTTGTATATTCCTTTATAAATACCCTTCCTAACAAGCACTTTCTCCTAGACGACACAAAAACAGATGTTTAAAAAAAGTTTTTTACAGTCCGTCTTTAATATGCAAATAACCTTTTGACTAGTCAAAGGGGCATTAAAAAAAAAAAAAAGGACAGTAAAAAGACTTGTGTTTGTGTCATCCAGGAGAAAGTGTATTTATAAAGGAGTAAACAAATGGTGGTGGGTAGGAGAGCATGGGGGACCGCTCAGGTTCCCTTTAATGGTAATGGCCAGAGATGATCGGATGCAGCAGACCATGGGTACTGCAAAATAAATTTTAATTGGGCAATGAAAATTATGTAGTTACGATCCTGCGTACTTGTATGCTCTGTTCCCTGTTGTGTTAGTCTCTTTCCATTAGTTTTGGTTTGCGTATGGATGGTCAGAATATTAATGCATGCAATCTAAAGTAAAGGGGAACCCTGAAGACAGACCAGTTCATGGGGACAAAATGGATCTTCTCAAATGAATCATGATGAACCTGCAAAAATGGAAGTCATGATACCAGAGTGAACAAGGCCTTATAGGGGTATTTTTACGTTATGAAATGGGTAAAGGTAGTTAGCATGACAATAAGCACGTTTGTAATTGACTGACTTTTTCTATCTGCTGCTGTTCTGCTATGAGAGCTTTTCTCATAAATTGTTTAGACCTCTTTACATAGGAGACTGACTACCTGAGCCTAGCTGCGTATGCTGAAGAGTTAACTACTGAGATCCGGTTCTCCTCTCTCCAGCCCATTCATTCCTATACAACAGTGAGCTGCTCGTCTCCCCCTCCGTGTCAGCCTGAGGTGGTTATCAGTCCTGTAAAATGACAAGCTCCCAGCCCACACCTGTTGCTGCTTCCAACACTGTTCTTCTCACTGTCACTGCTCTCACTTTCCAATTTTGCTAATCAGTGCTCTCACTTTCTGGAGCCATGTGCTTGTTGAAGGACACTAATATATCTATTTGCCGATAAAGTGATATCAGTGTAGACTTTACAACAAGCCACTGACTGACCGCAGTGTGTCACAGTAGCACCATAAGCTCAGCAGAAGGACAAACTGCTGAAGTAGAACTGTCAGTCAGGAAGGAGTGCCGTTCTCCCAGCAACAAGGGAGTGAAGGAAATGGAGACCTGTGCACTGCTGAACACTCATGTTAAGAATAACCCTTTAAAGGGATTATCTGAGAATTTGCATTGATGAACCGTCTTTGGGACAGGCCATCAATGTTTTCTTCCTTTTGGAACAAGTCCTCAGAAGGAGAAGAAAAGTGATCCCCAAACACGTTGTACTAGTAAAATAGCGAACAGACCAGGTACTCGCACTCACTGGGTCCAGCACCAGCTCTCTATTGCTGCTCCAGTCTCTGTGGTTTGGCTGCAGTGTACATCACCACTGCAGTCAATCACTGAGCAGTTTGCTGATGTAGATACCAGCCACTGAGCTTAGTGATTGGCTGCAGTGGTGGTGTGCTCTGTTGACATGACGATTTTGCTGCAGCCAAAACACAGATACTGAAGCAGCAGTTGAGAGCTGGTGCTGAAGCTCGGGAGGGTGAATACCTGCTCTGTTTGTTATTTTACAAGAATAAAAGCACTAGTGCTAAATGTCTGTAGCTACTTCACTTAAATACCCAGCACATCAACGTCCTTTTTTTATATAAGTGGAACTAGACAAATGGTCACATTGACTTTATATCAAAGTTTCTTCATAGGAAACAAGGTTACAGAAGTTAATAAATTCCAGCAACATCCCTGGGCCCTTCCAAGAAGCTGTTGTCAATTTTATTTCCATTATATTGACATGTTTCTGTGAACTGTTGATTATTATTAAAGGGTTTTTTTTTGCTTAGGACAAAAATTCATCAACGATAAGTTGATAACAAAGTGCCCCAGCAATCAGCTGTAATCCAAGGAAACACATTTTTGAAGTGTCCATTTTTTTTGCAGTGCCACTATAGAGAAAATAAAGCATTACATAGGCAGGATCCTCCAGAGTAAGACTGGATATGTGTACTTGCTCCTTGGCCAAGAGATGAGGATGATCCTGAACAGAAAACCGTCTTTATATAACAGGAATCACTGGGTGTTTGAAAATGGGTTTTCTAAACTGGGCATCCAGAGCTTGAACTCATTTCTCATGTTTTTCAGGTGAGAGAAGAGATTGAAAAGTTTGGAATAAAAGTCTATCAGTTCCCAGAATGTGATTCCGATGAAGATGATGACTTTAAACAACAGGACAAGGAGCTGAAGGTGAACAGAACAAGCTCTATTTTTTTCTTATCTCCTTAATAATATATTTTGATGTATAGTATAGTATAGTACATATTATCTTCCACTGTCCTATATCTTGCCATCTACGACAATGAGCCGGTGCAGTATAGTTTTCACCTAACTAGTCTTGCTCTTAAGTCTGTGTACGATCATTATGTATTCGCTATGAATTTATCAGTTACTTTTCTGTTACAGGAGAGTGTACCGTTTGCTGTAATTGGAAGCAATACAGTGGTAGAGGCTAAAGGTCAGCGGGTGCGAGGTCGTCTCTATCCATGGGGTATAGTGGAAGGTAAGTTAGAACTTCTAGTGTCACTGCCAGTGTGAGGATTAACCCACTTGTCTTAGATTCTATCAGCGTCTATACAAAGTTTTAACCTTTATAGTGAAATAATCTAATGGGTAATCAAGTCTGCCCACTTTTTTATTCCTACGTGTTTTTTTTTGTTTTTTTTAGATATATGCAAACATACTTTGTATATATCTCAGAAGTATGAAGTATGGTTTATTCCAAGGATGGATCATTCATTTTCCCAAAGGGCCATATAAGAGACTGTGAGTGTTATGGGGGGGCTGAACTTAATTTTGCTCATTATTACTGTTGTATTCCACTTACTTTACTAAAGGCTCCCTGATCCATCATTGTATTCACCGGTGTATGCAGGGACTAGTGAAAGTGAGATGCTAGGCTGGGGGCGGCTGGGTGGTGACACCACTTCATCCAGTTCTTTGGCTGTCACAGTCCGTGGGCCGCACTTTACCCATGTCTGGTCTATTCTGCACATAGCAAGCCTAAGGTTCAGGTTGTAGGAGTAGTACAAAGCTATAAAGTGAAAGAGAGCGCTTAGTTTATTATTGCACATGGACATATGGAAGCCCCCCTTAGATGAATAGGATATGATTAGACATTGTTGTAGCAAATCTGTATGTGAACATACACTTATGATATATTCCACTTTGAGACAGCTTTTGTCTATGATTTTTTTTTTCAAGAGTGCATTTCTCCTAGCCTCCGGCTTTGCTGTGGATAGTGCGCTCCTGAAGACTGACAGTTCGGACCAGCGGCATGGTTGCACTGCTGGTCTGAACCATGCATTCACCCTCACAGCTAGCAGAGGCAGCTTTGATTCTGCAGCATGAGAGATGGCGCAGGAGAACTGAAGGTGGGGCTATCCAACAATCCCACCAGCTTCAGAATGCCTTGAGCAGGCTCTGAAGCAATGTTTCTCAACTTCAGTCCTCAAGAGCCACCAACAGGTCTTTTTTTCAGGATTTCCTTAGTACTACACAGGTGATAATTGCATCACCTGCTCAAGCATTACTTCCATCAGCTATGCAGTAGTAAGGAAATCCTGAAAACATGACCTGTTGGTGGGTCTTGAGGACTGGAGTTGAGAAACATTGCTCTAAAGTATAGAGCCTTGCAAGCGGTGTGAGCTCCTTGCCTTGGAAACTGGCCACTCAGATTGCAGAGTGGTGGCCAGTAACCTAAGCAGTGGACGCTAGAGAATTACAATTCCCTCTGTTCTTGAGAATAGAGGGGATTTTCTCCATCGTCTCATTGGGGGACACAGGACTGTGGTGTATGCTACTGCCGCCAGGAGGCTGACACTAAGTAGGTATAAAAAAAAGTTAGCTCCTCCTCCATAGTATACACCTTGCCACTGGCCCTGACAGCTCCAGTTTATGCTTAGTGTCCGTAGGAGGCACATCTCTGGGTTTTCCCAGATGCTTTTTTTTTTTTTTTTCTCTTTCTCTGAAGATAAGACAGGGGCGATGGACCCTTTTGAAGGGGTCCGATCTCCCCAAACCAACAACGGGCGAGCACGTGGAGTGTCGCCTCCACGTATCCTCTCCCGCGACGTGGGATTTTTTTGCCGGACTAGAACCTGACCACCCTGAGGTAACGGAACCCTAGGTTGTGCAGGCATTCATTCCTTGTCCGTGCACCCTCCACTTCATCACCAATGCACGGCTACGGTGTTTAAAGGAGGCAGACGGTTCCCTCTCCTCGCCTTCTGAAGCGTGTAAGGAGTTAGGGTGCCTTTTTTATATATGTATATATATTTATATGTGGATTTTTTTGGTCTAACCTCATCCGCTGTCAGAGGGCTGCACAGGGGGCTCCTGCTTCATCGCGCGTTCTGCTGGTACTGCACAGGTGGCGACTATTATCCGGCGCTGTGCTGGTTTCCAGCGTTATTCCGCACAAGCAAAACTTCAGCAGGGGCATGGGCGGAAGTCCCGCCCCTTTTTTCGGCGGTTTCCTGTTCTCTAGGCAGCCTGAGGCATTATGGATCTTGTAGTCTGAGCATGGGCGGAAGTCCCGCCCCTTTTTCGGCGGCTTCCGGTTTTCTGTACGGCCTGTGGCATTATGGGTCTTGTAGTCTGGGGGAAGTCCCACCTCCATCGGCGGCGGTTTACTTCCGGTTTCGAGCACCCAGCTTTCCCGGGAGAGCAGGGGAAGGAGTGAAATCTAGTTCCCTGCTTCGGCCTAAACCAGGTCCATGCGTGGTAACTCCTCCCACTTTTTCAAGCATCCGCCCTGTAATTTAGTATATATGTGTGTTTGCACAGGAAACATGGTTCAGTGTTTGAGAGCATACGGGGACACAGGACTGGGGTAAGTGCTACTTCCCTCAGCCTGACAACAGTATTTGTTCTAGACCTAGTAGCTCATAAGGAGATACGGAGCATAGCGGCTTTAGAGTCATCATGTCTAGAAACCCTAAGACTCACTCAGTTCTGTATTCCTCATGCATTACCTGTCGGTCTGCTTTTCCGCATGCGCAAAGTAGCCATCTCTGTGAGGCTTGTGATTCCGAGCGCGTGCAGGAGCCCCCGTCTGCTACCCTGCCTGTTACCCCACCGGCTATCCTGCCGGGTGTGCCTGTACCTGGGTCGGCAGTGTCTCCCCCTGAGTGGGTCATATCATTAACGCAGTCTATGGCGTCTTTAACAAAGGCGGTTGAGTCCCTTCAAGCCCCTGTCAGGGACATTCATCCGCCTGTTTTGGAAAGATCCTCCGATTTTCAGGATCCTCCGGCCTGCAGGGGCCGTACTCCCTCTAGGCAGACACAGGGGAAACGATCCCACACAGCGTCTCCCGGTCCGTCAGGTGCATCAGCATCTTTGAATCCCGTCTCTCGATCTCTCTCTCCTGCGGAATTGAGTGAACACGGTTCGGACTATGACTCAGAGGGGTCTTTTGATTTAGAAGCTCCTGGTTATCAGGAATCTGTTGACAGTCTTATTGAGGCCGTTAACCAGACTTTGGGAGTAGAGGATGTGGCCACCTTACCTTCTGGTCATAAGGTGTCCTTTAAGAAATTCACGCAACCTCATAGGGTGTTTTCTACTCATCCTGAGTTTGAGGATCTAGTCCAATGTCACATGGAGCGACCAGATAAGCGTTTCTTAGGCCAGAAGGCCCTAGGTGCAAGGTATCCTTTCGCTCCAGAGCTTTGTAAAAAGTGGGCAGAATCGCCTTCAGTGGATCCTCCCGTGTCCCGTTTGGCCTTTAGTACGTTGCTGTCTCTTCCTAATGGGTCGTCTATTAAGGATCCGACTGATCGGCTCCTAGAGAGTCTAGCTCGGTCTCTGTTTGAGGCTTCAGGGTCAGCCCTCGCGCCGTCTTTTGCGGCCACATGGGTTGCCAAAGCTATGATAGCTTGGTCAGAGTCCGTAACTAAGGCTCTTCAGGATAAGGGGTTTCCTGTAGAGGTGATAGAGATGTCAAATCAGATATCTTTAGCAGGAAATTATCTGATTAATGCATCCTTGGATGCGGCAAATTGTTCAGCATTGGCTGCGGCAAATGCTATTGCTATCAGAAGGGCCCTATGGCTAAGAAATTGGCGGGCGGACTCTACTTCAAAAAAGTCCCTTACATCCCTCCCTTATCAAGGTGTCCGTCTTTTTGGCGAAAAACTGGATCAGCTTATATCTGATACCACGGGAGGTAAAAGTAATTTCCTTCCTCAACAAAAGGTTAAGCAACCTTTTCGTCACCAATTTCAAGCAAGATTTAAATCCTTTCGTAACTCCCGGTGGTCTGCGGCACCAAGCGCAGGTCCCCCAAGTCGGCCTGTCCTAGACAGGGAGCACCAGGTCTCCTATAGGGCCAATCCATTGGCAAGAATGCAGTATCAACCATCAAGATCTAGGGGATCTAAATATCCTCGATCTTCGGCTAAATGACTGGAGGCAGCCTCTCGTCGCTTTCAACAGGGTAGGCGGTCGCCTACTACTGTTCCATCAGTCCTGGCTGTCAGTTGTTCAAGACAGATAGGTAAGAGACCTGGTGGTTTCAGGGTACAAAATAGAGTTTTCCTACCTCCCTCCAGGCCGGTTTTTTCCATCCAGTCTTCCCAGTTCAAAAACCCGTCTAAGAGCTTTATTCAGAGCAGTCGAGTCTCTTCAGTCCAACGGGGTCATTGTCCCTGTTCCAAAGGAAGAAAGGTTCAAAGGGTTTTATTCAAATCTGTTTACGGTTCCCAAAAAGAATGGGACCGTGAGACCCATTCTGGACCTAAAGTGTCTAAACAAATTCATCAGCACTCGTCGCTTCCGTATGGAATCTCTCCGCTCGGTCATTGCGGCTATGGAAAGGGGAGAATTCCTGGCTTCCATAGATATTTAAGACGCCTATCTGCACGTTCCTATATTTCCTCCTCATCAAAAATTTCTACGGTTTTCCATAGGCGAGCGACACTTCCAATTCACTGCATTACCTTTCGGGCTCGCCACTGCTCCCAGGGTGTTCACGAAGGTGATGGCAACAGTGGTGTCAATCCTGCACTCTCGAGGCATAGTCATTCTGCCTTACTTAGACGATCTCTTAGTCAAAGGACCAACTTTTCAGGCATGCAGGGACAACGTCAACATCTCTTTGGACACCCTAGCTTGTCTAGGGTGGCTGGTCAATTTAAAGAAGTCATCTCTAGTACCATCTCGGAAGATCTCTTTTTTAGGGATGATCTTCGACACCTCTCGGGGGCTAACTATTTTACCCCAAGACAAGGTGCTTTGTCTCCGGCAGGAGGTAAAAATTCTTCGGCAGCCGAGTTTCCATTCAATCCGGTTCTGCATGAAGGTCTTGGGCAGGATGGTAGCAGCTATAGAGGCGGTTCCATTCGCCCAATTCCATCTTCGTCCACTCCAACAGGCACTTCTGTCAGCCTGGGACAGGAGTCCTTTGTCTCTCAACCTCAGGTGTCGTCTGTCTCCTGGGGTCAGGCAATCCCTGATATGGTGGATGAAGAGTTCATCCCTACTTCAGGGGAAAGCCTTTCCTCCAGTTCATTGGCTGGTAGTCACTACGGACGCCAGCCTTCTCGGTTGGGGAGCAGTGTTTCTCCAGCACACGGCTCAGGGTCGTTGGTCCCCAAGGGAATCAACCCTTCCAATCAATCTGTTGGAGATAAGGGCAATTTGGCTGGCCTTGCAGCACTTTCACCATCTTCTGGCGGGTCGCCCGGTGCGGATCCAATCGGACAATGCCACGGCCGTGGCCTACGTAAATCATCAGGGGGGCACTCGCAGCAGATCAGCCATGCGCGAGGTAGGACAAGTCCTCCGCTGGGCCGAGAACAATCACTCTGTGATCTCGGCAGTTTACATCCCGGGCAAGGAGAACTGGGCAGCGGACTTTCTGAGCCGACAGGGTCTTGCGCCCGGGGAATGGTCTCTTCACCCCGATGTTTTTCGGCAGATATGTCTACGCTGGGAAATCCCGGACGTGGATCTAATGGCCACCGGGTCGAATACCAAAGTACCCAGGTTCGTTGCACGGTTTCGAGATCCAGGAGCAATTGCTGTAGACGCACTAGTCCTATCTTGGAACCAATTTCGTCTTCCATATCTGTTTCCCCCTCTGGCGCTGCTTCCAAAGGTCGTCAGGAAGATCAAGTTAGAGGGAGTTCCGGCAATTCTAGTCGCCCCAGATTGGCCTCGGAGGTCATGGTACGCAGACCTAGTTCAGCTGATCGTCGGGGTTCCTTGGCAGCTACCAATGCAGCCAGATCTTCTGTCGCAGGGGCCGATATTCCACCAGAACTTAGAGGCCCTGCGTTTGACGGCTTGGCCGTTGAATCTTGGATTCTGACCCAGGCCGGTTTTTCTCAGAAAGTAGCCTCAACTATGGTTAATGCTCGAAAGACAGCTTCAGCACGCATTTACCACCACACCTGGAAAGTCTTTCTCTCATGGTGCAGGAAGAAGGGTCTTCCTCCTCTTCGGTTTTCTATTCCTAATGTCCTAGCTTTTCTCCAATTTGGTCTAGACTCAGGTCTCGCTCCAAGTACCCTTAGGAGGCAAATATCCGCCTTATCGGTTCTTTTCCAGCGCAGGATCGCTACCAATCTGCAAGTAAAAACTTTTTTGCAGGGAGTCTCTCATATAGTCCCTCCTTACAAAGCTCCGATAGAAGCTTGGGACCTTAATTTGGTCTTGAGTGCTCTTCAGGAACCTCCATTTGAACCCCTCCAAGATGTTCCTTTAAGGCAGTGTTCCCCAACTCCAGTCCTCAAGGCCCACCAACAGATCATGTTTTCAGGTTTTCCTTTGTTTTGCACAGGTAATGCAATTATCACCTGGGCAATACTAAGGAAATCCTGAAAACATGACCTGTTGGTGGGCCTTGAGGACTGGAGTTGGGGACCCCTGCTTTAAGGTACCTTTCTTGGAAGGTTTTGTTTCTGGCAGCTATAACATCCATTAGGCGGGTATCGGAATTAGCGGCCTTGTCCTGTCAGGCGCCGTTTCTACAATTTCATCAGGATAAGGTGGTGCTGAGACCAGCACCTTCCTTTCTGCCAAAAGTAGTCTCATTCCACATTAATGAGGACATTGTCTTGCCTTCTTTTTGTCCTGCGCCTACACACCGGGTGGAAAAAGCTCTCCATACTCTAGATTTGGTGAGAGCTCTGAGAAGATACGTTTCCCGGACCGCTTCTTTTCGAAAGACGGATGTTCTGTTCGTTCTTCCTGCGGGTCATAAAAAGGGACTCGCAGCCTCTAGATCGACCTTAGCCAGATGGATAAGAACCACTATTCAGGAGGCCTACCGTATCAAGGGTGCAGCCATCCCGGCTGGGATCAGGGCACACTCTACTCGGGCGGTAGGGGCTTCCTGGGCGCTTCGGCACCAAGCTTCAGCAGAGCAGGTTTGCAAAGCGGCCACTTGGTCCAGCCTACACACTTTCTCTAAACATTATAATATCCACACTCAGGCCTCTGCTGATGCAAGTTTGGGAAGGAAAATTCTTCAGGCTGCGGTATCACACCTATAGGCGGTAAGTGCCTAGGGGTTTTCTTCCAGTGAGTCTTCTTCCCACCCTGGGACTGCTTTGGGACATCCCACAGTCCTGTGTCCCCCAATGAGACCATGGAGAAACAGGGATTTTTGTGTTACTCACCGTAAAATCCTTTTCTCCGAGTCGTTCATTGGGGGACACAGCTCCCTCCCTATTCATTTTATTTGTCTATGGGGTTGTTCAGACTGTAGTATTATTCTAGACATGTTGTCTTTGCTCTAATGCTGTTTTGTTTTCTCTATCTCCTACTGCTTGTGCACCAAACTGGAGCTGTCAGGGCCAGTGGCAAGGTGTATACTATGGAGGAGGAGCTAACTTTTTTTTTTATACCTACTTAGTGTCAGCCTCCTGGCGGCAGTAGCATACACCACAGTCCTGTGTCCCCCAATGAACGACTCGGAGAAAAGGATTTTACGGTGAGTAACACAAAAATCCCTGTTTTAATAACAAGTAAATTGCAAAGTTGCCTTTTTTTTACATCCACTTTGCAATTTTAACCACATAAGAACTTGGGACGACGCTTTCAATTCCTTTACAAATTACAGTTAAATGCAGGGCTGGATATAGGATTTTTATAGTAGAAGAGGTTTTATGGCTTTTGACATAGACACACTTAGATAGTCCACAGATACTTGCACAAACACCCATACTATGACACCATTAACACACATATCTGGTTATATACTGTGTATTTGTCACTGTGGGTGTGCATGAGTGTAAGTATGATTGTTCTATATGAGGAGCTTTAACTTGCATACTGAATGTATCATGTACACAGCCGAAAGTCAGGTAAGTGGCAGCCAGTTGTGTGTGTGGTGGCCTTAAATACATGGCATGTTAGAAGAAACAGGAATTACAGCCACTATATTTAGAAGCCATAACAAAAAAAAGAACAATTCTGCTTTTATTTCAGCTGTTTGATGTATGAATAGTAAAGCATTATGTCTATGAACAAAGCTCTGATTACAGCGGTGATGGCTGCACTTCCTCTCCTTCTCAGACACAGATTTTTCACAATGTGCTAAAAAGCCTTTGTCTGCTGCCAAAAACAATCAAAACATCTTCACATGTCGTGTGTGTGATCCTACTTCTTTTAATCATTTAAAGCACCACTGTCTTATATCCTGTTCCACCTGTAATTGCTTCTAATACCATCAACGATCATGGGCCCAATTCATCAAAGCTTCCACCCCAGAATTCTGTCATAAAAGCTTTTGAAAAGTCACAAAATTTAGGTGCAACTTACAGTTGTGCCAAAAGTTTGAAACTTTTGGTGTTTTCAGAACAGCTTTTCCCAGCGCCAGCTGAATGGGAGGAACTAAAGCAGGGCTGGACCCCACAGCTCATCTTAAAGGGAATCTGTCACCCCAAAATCTTATATGAGCTGCGGCCATCGGCATCAGGGTCTTATCTACAGCATTCTGTAATGCTGTAGATAAGCCCCCGATGTAACCTGAGAGAGAAGAAAAACAAGTTAGATTATACTCACCCAGAGGCGGTCCCGATGTGGTCTGGTCCGATGGGCGTCACAGTCTGGGTCCAGCGCCTCCCATCTTCATACGATGACATCCTCTTCTTGCCGCGGCTGCGGCGCATGCGTACTTTGTCTGCCCTGTTGAGGGCAGAGCAAAGTACTGCAGTGCGCAGGCGTCAGAAAAGGTCAGAGAGGCCCGGCGCCTGCGCACTGCAGTACTTTGCTCTGCCCTCAACAGGGCAGACAAAGTACGCCTGCGCCAGTGCCACGGCAAGAAGACAAGAAGAGGACGTGATCTTATGAAGATAGGAGGCGCTGGACCAGACTGCGACACCCTTCGGACCTGGACCGCAGCGGGACCACCCCTGGGTGAGTATAATATAACCTATATTTCTCATCTTTCAGGTTACATCGGGGGCTTATCTACAGCATTACAGAATGCTGTAGATAAGCCCCTGATGCCGATGGCCGCAGCTCGTATACGATTTTGGGGGTGACAGATTCCCTTTAATTCATGACAAACTCTGGCATTCCTTACGTTCCCTACTTCAGAAATCTCACTCCAGTATCTGACTGGATATCAGACGTTCCAGATTCATGAAGAGGCGTGCAGATGTTCATGAATCAGAAGTCTTGATGAATCGGACCCTTTGAGTAGAAAAGTATTGGAAGGAGTTCATGCCTACAGATAAGTGTGATAAAATACATTAGCCTGGCATGGCCAATAACAGGGAATAATAGATTTGTTTAAAGTATTCAGCACATGCAGATAAGATGTAGTGCAGTTATGATGTCCTTTAGGTCCAAGTAGTATTGATCTCATTCACACTCCTATGTTTTCTTCAATGTCCTTGGATACACCAATGTGAAGAGCTGCAATACCTGCACTCATGTAGAGACCAAAGACAGCATACAGATTCCCAACACCCAGCAAGATTATAAGATGTGTGGGATATTCCAGTGTTCCTCTTCCAATGGTGTACTTAATTCTATGCTCTATATGTCCTACTGGGGGTCTCTAAGTGGGAGTAACAGGACAGAAGCTGAGAGCAATGATCAGGTCTTATCACCACACGATTACAGATTTAAGAAAAAAAAACATTTACCAGTGGCTAAACATTTCTGACATCCAGAATACAACATAAACAATATGAAAGTTGTCATACTAAAAGGCAGCTTTAAAACACAAAAACAAAGCTACAGAATCTGAGGAATCTGCTGCAGAGACAGTGAGGGCACCAGGCCTCAGATCTTTCTTAGATATTGGGACTATAAAAGTTTCACATCACTAATCTAATCCAATTAAGGATTCATTCTTTGAGCTCAGTTTGTTTGTTTATTTAAATGTCCATTTATTATGCCATGTCTGTTTGTTTGTGTATATATTTGGGTTTCTTTAAAAACTTTGTTATACCATGCCTCAGGAAAATACCTAAGAAGTCTCGAAAGTTTGCATGTGTAACATCATTTATTTTATTTTTATTAGCCATATCCATATCCATATCCATTTATTAGCCATATTATCATAACTACAAGAATATCTTGTTTTTCCCTATGAGAACAGTCTTTTTTCAACTGACTAACACAATACCAAACCCTTTTCTTCTTTCTTCCATCTGCTCACAGTAGAGAACCAGGCACACTGTGACTTTGTAAAGCTACGGAATATGTTGATTCGGACTCATATGCATGACCTCAAGGATGTTACGTGTGACGTACATTATGAGAACTACAGAGCCCAGTGTATCCAGCAGATGACAAGGTAAAATAATAAAATAGGCGCTCTCAGGAGTTACATGGAACGTTCATTCTATACAAATCTAACTGCTCGTTTTTAGCTGGACTTAAATGGGCATTGAATCTGAAATACAAGTTGTCATACATTTTTACGATAGTATTTTATATAGTCAAACGGGAAAAGAAACAGTTAATTGATAATTTTCCAGGTACTAGTACTTAACATGGGTTGTCTAGGCATGTACCTTTGGGATAGGTCATCAATATCAAGTGGTGGGGGTCTGACACCAGGCACCCACACGGATCAGCTGTCATAAGCCGATCAGTGTGGGAGTCACGTGGCAGATCTTCACCAATCTGATATTGATGACCTGTCCTCAATACTAGATGACCTGACAACTCCTTTAAGAGTCGCTCACATCTGCGTATATAAATTAGCTGAGATTCTCAGCCAGAAAAGCTGTTGAGTGACAGGCGAGTGTCGTGTTTTTTTCCTCACCTAGCATCTGTATGATGGTGGTACGACATGCGTATGCAAGTTGTATGCAATTTGTTTTCAATAGCAGCTTTTGCATACAGTAATTCTGTGACTTCAATCTAGTTTTCGAACTAATAAAACAATCTTACATACAGATATAGATAGATACTGTAGATAGGTGATAGTAAGAAATATGGCAGTGAGATACATAATTAGTGCAGTGCTTGTGTAGTTTACTGTACTTAGCTAATAAATGTATTGTATTTAGCTAATAAATAAATAAAAGAAAAAAAAATGGTGTGGGATCCCCCTTATTTTTAATGTACAGCTGAGGGAAAGCAGACAGCTGGGGCTGGTGTTATTATTCTGGGAAGAGGCCAATATCCATGAAGCTTCCCAGGCTATTAATATCAGCTTACAGCTGTCTGCGTAGCCGTTACTGGTTATTAGAAAAGGGGGACCCCTCAAAAAAATGACATGGATCCCCCTATTTTTAATAACCAGCAAAGGCTAAGTAGACAGCTGCAGGCTGATAATAATAGGCTGAGAAAGGGCCATGGATATTGCCCCCCTCCTAGACTAATAACACCAGTTATTGCCGTCTCAGAAATGACGTATCCATTAGATGCACCAATTCTGGCGCTTAGCCTCTGGTCTTCCCGCTTGCCCTGGTTTTGGTGTTCACATCAGCTCTATAGTGTTCGCTGACATGAAGCCCAAGGGACAATAATGGAGAGATGTCAATCAGACACCCCCTTTACTAACTTCTTAGTCAAAAGCAATAAACACACACACACACACAAAGGTCCTTTAATTGTAATCACTCCTTGACCCTCCAAAGGGGTCCTCCATATATCCATCCCGTGTCCCATGACGATCCCCGACTCTGCTACATCCGGATGCAGTTTCTGAGCGGTGACATTAGTAATGTGATTTCTCAGCATGGCAGCTGGAACACAATGACGGTAGTGTGTAAATCCGGCTTCTGTGATGCGCGCTGATGTCAGTAGTTCATAGTCGATGAAGTGCAGTAACTTTACTGACGTCACCGCTCACAGCATGAGCAATATTTCGTGCTGCGAGCGGTGATGTCAGTAAGTTTACTGCAGACGCCTCTCCATTATCAACCCCTAGGCTTGAAGTCAGGGGACATCACACAGCTGACATTTTTTTGGACCCCCTTTTAACCAGTAAAGGCTGTGCAGACAGCTGTAGGCTGAGAAACTTCATTGATATTAACGTCTTCCCAGAACAATAACACTAGCCCCCAGCTGTCTGCTTTGCCTAAGCTGGGAATCTATAATATAACGCTTGGAGCGTCACTCTGTCCGAAGCCTTTATAGACTGCGCAAGCGCACACCGCGATCTCCACCGGAGAGGCAGGGACCGCCAGGAGGGTAAGTATGAGCTATATTCACCTGTCCCCCGTTCCAGCGCTGCGTGCGGCTCCGTCTCCCGGGTCCTCTGCTGTGACGTTCACAGTTCAGACGGCACGATGACGCACTTAATGCGCGCCGGCGCCGCCCTCTGACTGACCAGTCACAGCCAGAGGACCCGGAAGATGGCGGCGCGCAGCGGTGGAACGGGGGACAGGTGAATATAGCAAGTGCTGGGGGGCCTGAGCTAGCGGTGATACCGGTACCTGACCCCCACAGCGCGCCGGTGTCCCCGCCTGCTCAGGCCCCCCAGCACTCGGCGCCCAGCGACGATAGGTGAGTATGGCATTTTTTTTTTTATATATATATATCGCAGCAGCATACGGGGCATATACAATGGAGCATCTTATGGGGGCCATCAACCATAATGGAGCAGTGTACGGGGGCATATAATTATGAAGCATCTTATGGGGCCATAAACCATAATGGAGCAGTGTACGGGGGCATACACACTGGAGCGTCTTAGGGGGCCATAAACCATAATGGAGCAGTGTACGAGGGCATACACACTGGAGCGTCTTAGGGGGCCATAAACCTTTATGGAGCAGTGTATGGGGGCATACACACTGGAGCGTCTTATGGGGGCCATAAACCTTTGTGGAGCAGTGTACGGGGGCATACACACTGGAGTGTCTTATGGGGGCCATAAACCTTTATGGAGCAGTGTACGGGGGCATACACTATGGAGTGTCTTATGGGGGCCATAAACCATAATGGAGCAGTGTACGGGGGCATATACTATGGAGCATCTTATGGGGGCCATCAACCATAATGGAGCAGCGTATGGGGCATATGGATGGGAGAAGCAAATTAAAGAATGGTGGCGCAGGATGGGAGCAGCACATGACAGAACGGGGGCACAGGATGGGAGCAGCACATGACAGAACGGGCGCAGGATGGGAGCAGCACATGGCAGAACAGGTGCACAGGATGGGAGCAGCACATGACAGGATGGGGGCGCAGGATGGGAGCAGCAAATGACAGAATGGAGGCGCAGGATGGGTGCAACACATGACAGAATGGGGGCGCAAGATGGGTGCAACACATGGCAGGATGGGTGCAGCACATGACAGGATGGGGACGCAGGATGGAGCAGCACATGTCAGAATGGGGGTGCAGGATGGGAGCAGCACATGTCAGAATGGGGACGCAGGATGGGTGCAGCACATGACAGGATGGGGACGCAGGATGGAGCAGCTCATGACAGGATGGGGACGCAGGATGGAGCAGCACATACCAGGATGGAGACCATATACCAATATAAATGCTCGCCACCCGGGTGTAGAACGGGTTCAATAGCTAGTTAAATATAAGGGGGATCCCATGTCATTTTTTTTTTCATTTAATTTTATATTTAATAGCTAAATACATGTACAGTAAACTACCTGAGCACTTTTATTCTGACTGTTCGCGCTGTGAATTTACTGTACGTGGCTTATGAGAAATTGGAGGGCATATGCATGGTCCGTGTGCAGTGCAATTTGTTTTGTTTTTTTTTCTGGCATACATTTACTTGCATTGGTGAGTATCTGCCGTTTCACGCAGCTATACGTAGCATTCTGCAATTATTTTTCTTGCCCCATTTGCAGATGAGCAAAAACTCGCAGATGAACACTGTCTGATTTAATTACATTGGTGTGAGTGCAATGCAATTTTTTTTGCTCACATTGCACTTGCCGATTTTATACGCAGATGTGAGCGAACCCTATTTTTTAACGGAACAGGGTTACTTGACAGATTTATAATAGTATAATGCATAAACAAAATATTTTATAGCCTTTGATGAATTGAGAGGCTATAAGAATATTGCCAAAGTCCCCTGCCATCTAATGTTGCATCTTCCATCAATTTCCTCTTGGCCTCATGGATGGTTTTGTGGCCTCAAATTATGCATTACTGGATTATTGAGGGCTTATTATAAGCTAAATATTTCTGAAAAAGCCAACTTGTATTTTAGACTTGGTGAGATCTAAATCACTTATTGTATTAAGCATCTTTGTGACTTACATAGAATAACCCATAAACTTATCCCGGGATAAGTTTGTTCCGTAAAGTCTGCTGAATGTTCCCTTTACTCCCTTTAAAGTCTGTAGTCGCTCTGCTTTGGTGTTTCTTGATGTGGTCACACAGTATATGCTAAGAACACTGCCGGGGCAGAAGATACATGCACTTACTGTTGGGTAGTTGTCTTGAATAGTGACGGTGTTTGAATACGACGTGAAAATAACTTATCAAACTTTGCAACTTTGAAAAATTATCTCTAATGCAAAATATAAAAAATAAATCTGTAAGACTGAATATTGTAAAATACTGAGTCACACCCACCCCTGATTGAATAGCTTATTCTAAGGGAAAGTCATAAATCTTTAACTCCCCAAAACATCTTTAATTACACTATTGCCCGGGGTAGAGCTGCTTTAGCTGTACACTCATCAGTGAATTTCCCTTATTTATTTTACACACTTTTATAGCACCATTAATTTCCATAGCATTTTACACATCTCATCATTTCTGTCCCCATTGGGGCTCACAATCTAAATTCACTATCAGTATTTATTTGTTAGTGTGGGAGGAAACCGGAGAACCCGGAGGAAACCCACGCAAACACGGGGAGAACAAGTCCATGCAGATATTGTCCTTGGTGGGATTTGAACCCAGATCCCGGGCAATATAATTCAACAGTGCTAACCACTGAGCTACCGTGCCTCATTATTCCATATTTCAGGAGTAAAATACATTTTAGCAATCATTTTTCCATTACTAAAATGCATCTTGTGAAGCGAGGTGTGCTATGTGTCTGATGACAGTACTTGAATCTTAGACTCTTATGAGCGAATTTATAAGTTTTGTTAATGTCTCATTCCAAAATAACTGCTTTTGAGTAGATGTATAGAAAGTTGAGCCCAAAGTGCATAACCACATGCTGGTGGTTTACTTGGCCTTAAATTTAGTGACAGGTTTGCCTTAATGGGGTTGTACCGTGACCAAAGTACATTTTCGTCAATAGGTCTTGGAATATTGATTAGTTCCACAATTGGTTGTATTAAAAAATAAATGTCCCTGTGCAGAGATAACCTTATAAATGTGCCCATGCTATGTACTGTGTTATTTGCTTTGTCAAACTATGTTGAGTCCTGCATGTGATGGTCGCACATACACAGTTTTTGGCAGGGAAGAAAGCATAAGTGAATATACTGGTGAGAAAGCAGGGATTTTCAGCTGTTTGTTGTGTGTTTAGTGTGTATGTGTGTTAACACACTTCCCTGTCTGTTTGTTTTATCACAGGAGTGAAGTGTTACTAGTCAGTGACCTAAAAGCTAAGATGACTACCAGAGCTCGTCCCTCACTGACTTTATTTATAATGAGCTTACAGAGAAATTTGTTCCCTAACGCTGAGAGTCCCTACCTTGTCACCTGTATATTCACTTATTCTTTCTTCTATGGCTTTGGCCAGGAGCTGTGTTTTCACGACCATGGAACGTCAGCATCTTTACATGGATGGACACAGCAAAAAAAACACAGTACATAGCAGGGGCACATAGATCAACCCCTTTAAACCTAAATGTCCCCATGAGATGGCTGTCGGCTGAATGCTTGAATAATATTTTCCGACTCCCCCATATACATGACTGTTTGGCTTGGTTGGGAGCGTCCATGTGTTTCCAGTGTGGGTCAGAAGTTGACCACTGTCAGACACCTCTGGCAATGGTTTATTTCCTCTGAAAACAAAAGGATCAAAAGTTTAATAATTCCCAATTTTCCTCTGTCCCAACACTGAGTTAGAGGGAGAGATATAATGGTTAGCTGGCCCCACCGAAAGCTAACTTTAATGTTCAAAGAGCCTTAAGTCATAATTCGAAAACCTTCCATTTCTCTTCTTTATTTTAAGCAGCAAAAACTGCAGAAAAGCTGCACTTTGTTAGCAAGGCGTAAATATCTGGTATTTGTATCAATTGTATTCTGATTAAGGGTTGGTATCGGGGGTAGCACAAATTCTTGGCAGGCTCTAGGCAAAACGTTTGGGGCCTTACCCTTACTCATCCATAGTAAGGTGCTTGGACAATGATTGCTTGTGAGCACAGTTATGAGCACCATGAATGTGATAAGGTCATAGATCAGTGCATTATATTTATTGGTAAATCCTGTCGTGATCAAATAAAGTCCTTGGATCCGAAATGCTGGAAAATTCTAACTTTAATACAACTAACATAATAACGCTTCTGCCATCACAGAGCTTACAAATAACTTATCTTATAACCCTATTAACCTACAGTCTGATACATATTCAGGTCTGCATTATTACATTTTATCACTTTTTGTCTTTTAAAGGCATGAAGAAGTTTTGAACACAGCAGAAAGGTTAGGGTTAAACTTAAGTAACATTTTGCCGCCGAATGTTCCCATTATATGCTGTCTAATGATTTAAGGCAATTTAATAAAACTTTTAGGGTCTTACTAATCTGTATGAATGTCTGCTCCCCTGTGGCTATATGTTCTAAATAGAGCCTGAAGTGACTGTCATCCTGACGCTGTCGTTGGCCGTCATATGATATGATCACTTGACCGCATTGCTTTGGCTTCTTCAGCTTGAAATGTGGCGTTTCTGCAAAAAAAGAGAGCAGGATAAGGAATTATAAATCTGCAGTATTTGAATTGTGCACAAATTTTTTCCGCTACATGTGGATAAGGATACGCCATTCACATACATTATACTTAAATTGCTGCAAAGAGAGTCATCACTTAATATACTTTGCTTCATGTCTGAACATGGCCCAACTCTCTTCTGTCTGTCTACAGTTCTGAAATATGAGCTGTACAGAATTAAATAGGACTGTAAATAGAACTTACCTAAGACGTGTTTTTCTGTTTTATCTTTAAAGGCAATGGACTCCTTTGACATTGAAAAAAATAGTTTTACATATATTAGTGCTTAGGTTTATTTCTTAATACACTGCTCAAAAAAATAAAGGGAATACTAAAATCCCACATCCTAGATATCACTGAAATATTCCAGTTGTAAATCTTTATTCATTACATAGTGGAATGTGTTGAGAACAATAAAACCTAAAAATGATCAACGTAAATCACAACTAATATCCCACGGAGGTCTGGAGTTGGAATGATGCTCAAAATCAAAGTGGAAAATGAAGTTACAGGCTGATCTAACTTCAGTGGAAATGCCTCAAGACAAGGAAATGATGCTCAGTAGTGTGTGTGGCCTCCACATGCCTGTATGACCTCCCTACAATGCCTGGGCATGCTCCTGATGAAGCGGCGGATGGTCTCCTGAGGGATGTCCTCCCAGACCTGGAATAAAGTATCCGCCAACCCCTGGACAGTCTGTGGTGCAACATGACGTTGGTGGTTGTGCGAGACATGATGTCCCAGATGTGTTCAATCGGATTCAGGTCTGGGGAACGGGCGGGCCAGTCCATAGCTTCAATGCCTTCATCATGCAGGAACTGCTGACACACTCCAGCCACATAAGGTCTGGCATTGTCCTGCATTAGGAGGAACGCACTGCCAACCGCACCAGCATTTGGTCTCACAAGGGGTCTGAGGATCTCATCTCGGTACCTAATGGCAGTCAGGCTACCTCTGGCGAACACATGGAGGGCTGTGTGGCCCTCCAAAGAAATGCCACCCCACACCATTACTGACCCACTGCCAAATCGGTCATCCTGAAGGATGTTGCAGGCAGCAGATCGCTCTCCACGGCGTCTCCAGACTCTGTCATATCTGTCACATGTGCTCAGTGTGAACCAGCTTTCATCTGTGAAGAGCACAGGGCACTAGTGGCGAATTTTCCAATCCTGGTGTTCTTTGGCAAATGCCAAACATCCTGCATGGTGTTGGGCTGTGAGCACAACCCCCATCTGTGGACGACGGGCACTCAGACCATCCTAATGGAGTCGGTTTCTGTTTGTGCAGACACATGCACATTTGTGGCCTGCTGGAGGTCATTTTGCAGGGCTCTGGCAGTGCTGATCCTGTTCCTCCTTGCACAAAGGCTGAGGTAGTGGTCCTGCTGCTGGGTTGTTACCCCCCTATGGCCCCCTCCACGTCTCCTGGTTTACTGGCCTGTCTCCTGGTAGCGCCTCCAGCCTCTGGACACTACGCTGACAGACACAGGAACGTTCTTGCCACAGCTCGCATTGATATGCCATCCTGGATGAGCTGCACTACCTGAGCCACTTGTGTGGGTTGTAGAGTCCGTCTCATGCTACCACGAGTGTGAAAACACAACCAACATTCAAAAGTGACCAAAATATCAGCCAGAAAGCATTGGTACTGAGATGTAGTCTGTGGTCCCCACCTGCAGAACCACTCCTTTATTGAGTATGTCTTGATAATTTCCATCTGTTGTCTATTCCATTTGCACAACAGCATGTGAAATTGATTGTCAAACAGTGTTGCTTCCTAAGTGGACAGTTTGATTTCACAGAAGTTTGATTTACTTGGAGTTATATTCTGTTGTTTAAGTGTTTCCTTTATTTTTTTTTGAGCAGTGTATATTACTAAGTTTCAGTCTGCGATCTTCCTTCCTTCATTTTCAAACCCTTTTTTATGCAATTTAGAGCGTGATCCAAGTTTTAGATTTTCCTCTTGCGGGAGTGTCTCTCCCAGTAATATAGGCTGGATATGATATATGTGTGTATCCAGGATGCTGCTGTCTTCACTTGCTTTTGAGTATCCGCACAGCTCCAGAACTGCACATATTTCCTCTTCATGTGCTTTCGTCTCTATAGCCGGTTTTCTCTGCCCTACCAGAAGCTTTATAACTGACCATGCTGCAGACATATTCACTGAGAGAAAGGAGGGGAAAAGATACAAAATCAGGAGCTCTGACCGATTTGTATCTTTTTTACAAATAGTTCATCTATATAGAAGTACTTACAGAGTCAATGAGCAGCATAATTGAATATTTTTAGTGAAGACAATTTAGAAAGTTACGTAATTTTTCATTTTAGAAGCAAATGAATAATAAGAAAAAATCTGTGCAAAGGAGTACATGGGCAGTGAGTGCTTGGTTGGGCACGCTGTGCAGTTAAACACTGTGCAGGGCCTATATGGAGTGGAAAATGTGCCCAGTGCTTTAAACGGAATGTGTCATGTAAAAAAAAACGCTATTAACCTGCATATATGGGAGTAATAGTTTTCTGACATCATGTGGCTGCCGCACTGAGATCCCCACTGCCAAAGGGTAATGAATTTTATTCCCTGGCAACCACACTCTTTCGGTCATAGGGGTGCGCATTCTAATGATGAGCGGGCTGTGAGTCATTATGGGGGGTCACGGTTGACGCCACCGTTCTCTATGTACTGAGCAGTGAGTGAAAACGTGCTGGTCGCACCCCTATTGAATGAATGAGCATGGCCGCCGAGGGGAATAAAGTTTATTTCCACCCAACAGTGGGGCTCTGTGTCACAATGCTATAACCTGCAGATTAACCCCATATGTGCAGGTTAATAGTGTTTTTTTTTACATGACCGGATCCCCTTTTATGGATAAATACCAGCTACTTATAGTGTGCAAATCACATAGTGTGTGGAAGCTACAGTGTACAGATCCCTTTTACAGTAATGCAAAGGAAATGTGCCATCTTTAACTATAGGCCTTCATGAAATCATTTCATCTTCTACTTGCTTATCTGTTCACAATAACAGTAATTATGACCAGGGGGTGCCCAAACTTTTACATGCCACTGTATAGTGACAGAAAGCTGCTAATCAATGCTGTGGTCAGGGTTGGACTGTCCTGCATGTGCCAAGTTGTCTAAGAATGATAATCTCCTCATGATAAAATGCTGATTGTATTAAAGCAGCAGAACACAGCCCAGTAAGTGACATATCCCTGTAATCAGGGTCTCTGCTCCTACGTTCTGGTGCTCTCAGAAAACATAGCAAAAACCTGGTAACAGATTACCTTGAAAGTTGACTAAACATTTCAGATAGTTTTGATATAGTATTTCCACCGTTTAGTAGTTTGGAGTGGTGAGGGTCTAGGGTCTGACAACACCACTGCTTGGTCAAAATAAGATTACGAGTGTCCAAGTTATTCTCAAACTTGAGCAGGGAATGGGAATGCCCTCAACTTTCATTTTGGACATTCAGTTAGGGCAGTGTTCCCCAACTCCAGTCCTCAAGAGCCACCAACAGGTCATGTTTTCAGGATTTCCTTAGTATGGCCCAGGTGATGGAATTATTGCCTGTGCAGGTACTGCAAGTATCACCTGGGCAATACTAAGAAAATCCTGAAAACATGACCTGTTGGTGGCTCTTGAGGACCGGAGTTGGGGAACACTAAATTAGGGTCTCAGGACATGGACCCCCAGCCATCAAAACTGCTAAATGGTGATTGCAATATAACAAAACATTTGTAAATGTTTAGTTTCCATTAAAAGTCACACAAAATGTCAGGATTGTTAAGAACACATAAAACTGTTCTGCATGAAATACATTTTATCTATTAGAACTTTAAAAAAAAAAAAGGACTCCCCTGACAAGAACCTTTAGGTACATGAAGTCAGCCAGGGGATGATATTCTATCAGCAAAGATGATATGTAAGTAACAATGACACCCAAACAATTCATCTTAATTGCTTCCTCATTGCTCACCCTTGTCTTTTGCAGCAAACTGACTCAGGATAACAGGATAGAGAGCCCCATCCCTATCCTTCCACTGCCAACCCCAGACGCAGAAACAGAGAAGCTCATAAAAATGAAGGATGAAGAGGTATGCAATATGGGCTGAGCTGGACATGATGGTTGGAGTAGGATGATGAGCCTTCCTTGGTATTGCCGTATGGTGCATTACGACGAGTAGTTCATCAGTAAACATGTCACCGATAATTAGATGAGTGAGCAAAACACTTGTTCCTAAAATGATTTGATCATATATTTCTGCAAAAAAAGTTATTATTGTGCTATATGGGGAGAGAACGATTGTTAGCGCTCATTTTATCCCCTTTATAGTGTCAGCGGACCGGTAAATGCTTGTTATATAGTTGCTCACTAGGATAATTAACAGGATGAGTTTGTCACATCTAAATGCACCTTAAATCTATAACATACTGCACTATAAAAGATTTTTGATCTCTTCTAGTGATGAGCGAATGTGCTCGGATCAGGCGTTATCTCAGCATGCTCGAGTCCCTGCAGCTGTTCGGCAGCCGCAACACAGGCAGGGATTGCCTGTTTGTTAGGCCTGCGTGTGTTGCGGCTGTTGAACAGCTGCGGGGACTCGAACATATTTTTCGAGCACCTCATCTGAGCACATTCGCTCATCACTAATACCTACTTTAGAAGGCAAAAATTGTAAAAAAAAATACAAAAAATACAAAAATTGTAATGTTCATGAAGGACTGAATTTGTCTTCTGTTCACATTTAACCTGTGACAAAACTGAAGTCCTTTTTGTCCTATGTACTAGAACCGTCAGGCCTATAGATTCCACTGTACTATTAACTGAGATAGAAATAAGATTTACGTGGCGCGAGTGATCAACTTTTATTCTGTGACCAGTACAGTAATGCTACAACTTGATACAGGCTTGAGACGGTTGTAGCTCGTATGTGTTGCCACTAGGTGGCACACTGGTTCAGTGATCGGACTAAGTGTTTAGTGCTGAAGACTACGCTGCAGGATAATCACCTTCCTGTGCCCTCAGGAATGGTTTCAGAATTATAAGTTGATACTGGGGATTAGTCGTAGACAAAGCATAGATGATATGGTGTAGGTATGAATATCCATGAAGAAAAGCGCATTGAAAGTATATGCACTGTAATATTGCATTGTGAGGAATACACAGTGACACTAAGTGTAAAGGTGTCATATGAGATACATACATGCTAGCCACCTTAGGGAGAGACCCAAGTTGGGCTAAATGTAGCGGGACGAAAGAGACCGAAAAGCCCTCTACTTAAAGGAAATACATAGTGGATGCTTTCCTGAAACGGAAAGTACTTGCAAGCAGCATAATACAAAGAATAGCAGGTTTACCCAGAATCCTTTGCAGTAGGCGGAGCTATGCAAATCATCTCTTTCCACCCCTGTCTAATCCATCGCTTGGAACCGCCAAGCGTGCAATGCTGCGGATTAGTTTCTAAATTTAACAGCCAACCAATTCCTACCTGTGGACACGTGTTTCGGGCTTTAGGCCCTCATCAGCACAGGGCTGGAATTGGTTGGCTGTATGGAGTGGGGCTCGGTGAGCATATGAGATAAGAAGAAATGTCTGCTTTTGTTTTTGCAAATAACAACACATGTCCATGGGCTGTAAAGCCGGCCATACACATTAGATAACTGTCGGCAGAACATATTTTTGGCAGACTGCTACCTCTCTCAGCTTCTCATACCCACAAGCACTCGTCTCAGCCACATGAGCGTTTGTGTTTTAAACAGGGAGAGAGGAGGAAGCCGCTGCCAGACGCCTCATATCAGATGGTCTGCCACTCCCACCGAAATTGGTAGATTTTAATTTTTTTTACTACAGACCTAAGAACTAACAGGCAGGTAGTTGCTACTTGGTTGTTGGGCCCGATTCCAATCTCAGCAGGTTCCACTGACGTCACGTTCACAGAGCAGCGGAAGAAGAAGAGCTGCTCTGTTGACGTGGAGCAGCTTGATTGCCCTCAGGAGCGTTCACTGACCGCTCTGAGCTGGCGCCAGGTTAGTATTTAGGTGACACGAGTGTGTCAAGTTCTTCTGGGAGATCTGGGGTTAGAAAATCATTACATGTTGTGAAACGCAAGTCTTCCATTTAGCCTGTGCGTTTTGTTTCCCATGTTAAATGGATTTTGTTTCTTTTGGTGCTGAAGAGGTTAACGACCCTTTCTATGGTGGTTCAGCTGCTCTTGACCTGCTCATTTCCTCTCTCTATAAAATCTGGCCACACCTTCTCTTCCTCACCAGTGAAAGTTTATTTCCTGGTTTGTTTGAAGTTGGAGATAGTTGTTGCCTCTGGAGATTGTTGTATGCTGGTTTTGGGTGTAGGTTTTCCTCATTGTTCTATTGCCATTTGGTTTTTGTACTTTCCAACCGCTCCCTATATTCCTCACTACCTTTGGTGAGTGTTGTGTATGTTAGTTGCTTTTTGTTATCCTAGTTTGTCTTACCTGTTCACACACTAGCATTTCTGTCCCAGGCCTCCTGAGGGAAGGGGAGGGGACAGCTTAGAGTATAACAGGAGAACAATAAGCCTGGAGGCCCAAACCTCCTCACCTTTAGAGGTACCTTTGGGAGCAGGTATAGTTAGGGTCTCAGCTCCATAGATGATGCAGGGCCCCTTTCCCCAATCTTGTACAGTCATATTAGGTTCATTGTATAAAAACAAAGTCTTGGACAATCTCTTTAACTGATATTCAAGTAAATGGTGCTGAGTTGGAACAACACACAGCCCGGGGACATGAGTGCCCATGTTTTTGGAAAGACAATATTTATTTTCTTCTACAACCTCTTTGGAGCTTTAACGTTTAAGATTTGGACATAGTTGATTTTAAAAGGTTTGTCCAGGATTTTTTTTTATAAATGGGTTAAGAGCACGAAATACCTGTTAAATGCGCCAGGGTCCAGTGCTAATTCGCTATGTTCTGAGGCAAGTGATTGGCTAAAATAGTCATATGCTGCTGTATAGTAAAAAAATGTCAGGGACCAGGAGTGACAGTGGATTAAACTTGTTAACCTGTTTTTTTAAATTATATATTTGTTCCTTATTTCCACCCACAGCAGACGTTAGCAGACTGATGTAAATTAGATTTTTGTGTGTCAAAATGAGCAGGTTCCACTGAAAAATATCTACAGTATGAGTATAGCCATTTTATCCAGTGTATCTTATAGCTCACTTTCAGTAAGTAGGGATGGTGCATATTAATTTTCAGGACCTGGTCAATGAGCCACATCAGTTATCTGTGACCGCCAGACAGAAAGACCTGTAAACTGCCTCCTACCCACCGGCATGCACAGGTCTTCTTTTGATTAGCTGGCCTGGCACGAAGTCACATGTGAGTCACATTACAACGATGATGTTACACACGGATGCTAAGGCTAGGTTGACATTGCGTTAGTGGGTATCCGCTAACGGAATCCGTTACATAGCGCCACTAATGCAATGTAACGGGTCCGTTAGCGCACCCATTGACCGCAATGTATGTAACGCATCCTAACGCATGTCATTTTTGGCATGCGTTAGCGATGCTCCGTTATTTTGTGACAGGCCTCGAATGCTGTCTGCAGCGTTTTTGGGTCCGTTCTCGCTGGCGCAGATGCTAAACGCGATCCTTTTTGGACATTGCGTTAACGCAGTCCGTTAGCGTATGCGCTAAACGGACTGCACTAACGCAATGTGAACCTAGCCTAAGAGGTGAGAGGCAGTTTCTGTGTTTTCCGTCTGGCGGTATGGATCACTGATGTGGCCGCTGCATCGGGCCCCGAATTGATCACCATCTCTATCAGTAAGATAATGTTTTCACCCCAGACGAAGCCTCAGCGAAACGCCCGTTGGTTGTGTTTTCCTGGGTCGTTATATGTTTATGGCTACATCTTTTATCCATTAATATTTTGATTGTCCTCTTTTTGGCTGCTGAGAGATCCATCTCCTAATAACTGGCTGTACTAAACATTACTTATGCCGCTTGATATTTTGGTGGTATCCTTTATACATATCCATGTGCATGTATAGTGAAGTAACTGATATGACTGTTTAGCCTATCAATCACTAATAATCTATCCGCTTCACATGCATCTTCCATGATTTCCGTCATAACAGCTATCTGATAGGCAATTTCTGAATGATGCATGTTTTGGGCAGTAAACTAGTTTGGCGAATCAATTTTTTTAAATGTTTTAGGTAGCTGACCTATATTTCTTAATATGTTGTGTAGGAACGATCACATTTTCATTTTTGTTGATTTTTTTTAGAGATCACTAATGTCCTTACCTTTATCTGATTCAATCTTTTTTTTGTTTCTTCCAGCTGCGGAGAATGCAAGAAATGTTGCAGAAAATGCAGCAGCAGATACAAGAGCAATGAAGATCCTAATCCTGTTGGCACTTATTCCTCACATTGCCTGCTTCCCAACCTGTCACTTCAAGGACCAGTTTGGAGATGGATGTGGTACCCTTGGACTCATTGCAGTATCTTATTTATTGTCCTCAAATACCCGTCCAATATGAACTCCTCCCTGTTGGCTCATCCCGTTTCTCTAGAACGTCCCTTCATGGAGCCAAGCACATATCAAGCTGAAGTCTGCTCTCTGTTACAGCCATGATCATCACCAGTACATTAATGAGTTGCAGCATATCCATCTTTTACGCCATATTCGAGGTGTTGACAGGACGGCTGCAGCACCCATGGACCTACTGGGTGATAATTCCGAAGTATCCTGCATCTTCCACAAGGCTCTGTCCTTAACACAGAAGGGATGTTTTTTGGGAAGGGAGGCGGCTGAGTAATTGTTTTCTACCTACACATTACCCCTGCTCTACAAGAAGCTTGTGTTTTTTTTATTTGTACAGTGTTGCAGTTTCTTGGACTCAGGACTTATTTTTTTGTTGTTTTGCTGTACCAATGTTTACTCAGTTACTTGACCAATAATCCGCTAATTATTAGAGAGCACCAGAGGAAGTATTGCCTGGACAGCAGTGCGATGGATGCACAGAGCTTACACTGGGTTTCGCCATAAGACGTCATCAGGTGCAGGCAGCGCTCCAGAATTCTCCAGCAGGCTGCGTTCATCCATTGAGGTGCAGTTGCTGCATGTAGATGGATATTAAAATGATAGCTTTTTTTATTTGGACTCTTCTCTCCAAAGAAATACCTTTCCAGCATTATTGCAACCTCATTGTACGGACACCGCTTTTAATGGAATCTGTCAGCACAATTTTACTCCTGAAACTAGTGGTATTACTCTATAGGCACTAATACAGCAATGAAAACAATTCCAGTTTAGTAGTAATCTGATGTGGCAGTGCTGAGAAATCATCGTTAAAGCGACATGCAAAATAGCCCGACAGTTCATTGGGGGCGTGTTCATACACCTGTTGTGCCTGGACACACCCCCAGTGCACTATCAAACTAACTTAAATCCTGTTTTCTCAGCGCTGGCACATCAGATTATTGCTAAACCTTTAAACTTTCCCTTTAAACTTTTCAGACATTCATATCTACAAGCAGCAGTTGTCTACCATGTTATTAATGAATACATATATGATGGTTGCCTTACTAAATACACTGAGTAGTGAAAATAGATTATATTTATGGCCCCAGCTGGGAGGGACCAAACATATCACTATTCTTGTGCACTACAGATTGGGGTTGTTCACATTTCTGGAGCTTTTTGCTTATTATGTTCTTCTGCGCCTCTGTTGCCATAGAGGTGCTCACATGTAATGTCTTATTTAATTAGATCACAGTTGGATTATGGGTTAGATGCATTATTTTCCTTTATATACCTTTTATACTAAAGCGCTATGGCGCTCCAGAGCTCAAAGCCCAATGGGACATTCACATTGGCAGGTAGGGTGCTCCGTGGTCGATACTCGTCTGGAAAGTCACACAAATTGCTGGTGTTTTCCCATGGGGTTTAGGCATGACATTTCCAACAATTGTCACTTATATAAGAAGTTGTGCAGTCAAATACCAGATTGCAAAATCATGGTAAATGCAAGCAGTTTTGCCAAGTAGGTTTAGACAGCACAGCGCACATTCTTCTAAATTATGATTATCCAATTAAGTTTTTTGTGTGTGTGTTTTACCAATTATCAACTAATGGAGTAATCGATTTCCTTATGGAGTAATCGATTTCCTTCTTTCAGTAGCTGTGGGCACTACACATCGTTCATAAAGATTTCTGGTAAAGGACAGAATAAGACTTGGGCTGCACCTATAAAGTAATCAAAACCTTGATTAGCGATTTTCATCAGATTTCAAACAATTTTTTGTTTTCCTCAATCGCAGAATATATGGCTACCACTTTTTAAATATTAATCATATACACCAGACCATACATGCACCACTCCGTAAAATACCACAGGAGCTCGGATATATTGAAGGTTCAGTGCAACCAAGAGTAAATATAGAAACCTAAAAAACAGCACTACAAGAACCGAATAAAAGATAACAATCTTTATTAAATAACCAATAAAAACAACATGCAGATATCAAAAAGGGAATCCAGGAAATGACAAATGATCACCAAACACAGACAGTGTGGAGACCCGCAGGTAAGTAATACACAGTGCATCGTAGACTAATATTCACTCCATAAAGTTGGGGCTCGTGGCAGTGTGGTTTCCCCTCAGGTATTATGACCGGTTAACTATATGCTTGTTCACTCCTCTCTTCATCTGATTATAGCCTTGCTATGCATGTTTAGGTAATACTCTGCACTTTTTGCTAACTATCTATATATCCATGCATTGGTAGGGGCTTATATATTTTTTACTGCACTGTATTACAGAGCGTATCTGCACTTTATGGAGTGAATATTAGTCTACGATGCACTGTGTATTACTTACCTGCGGGTCTCCACACTGTCTGTGTTTGGTGATCATTTGTCATTTCCTGGATTCCCTTTTTGATATCTGCATGTTGTTTTTATTGGTTATTTAATAAAGATTGTTATCTTTTATTTGGTTCTTGTAGTGCTGTTTTTAGGTTTCTATATTTACACATTTAAATATGCTGATGCAGCAATGATTCTGGGAGGGCTCTCCATGCATATGATAGAAGACTCAGCGTTATGTATGAAATCAGAGACATACAGAGATAGTCTAAGCCTGGTTTACTACTCTGGTAGCCATATTACTGCTCTCGAGCAATAATCCATAGGACCCGAAGCTGAAGGTGGCCATACCCATGCAATAGCTGATGGTCAAACACTATTCCTTGGACCCAAACACACACGTGTATGCTCGGCTCAGCTGGGCATGCATGGGGTCTGTATGAGAGAGGGGAGTGTCATTGTCAGACACCTCCGGTGGTGGATTATTGGCTTTGAGAAAGGATCGGCATGTTGAAATTCAAGGGAAGCCAAATTGTTAGGTTTCATTAAATCAGTCTACAGTGTTTGGCCATCTCCAAAGTCCTGCTGGCCCCAGATCATGAATGGTTAAGAAGAAGGGATTGAGAGCTGTATCATGCACTCTGCATAACCATCATTTTTCATATTCTCGTAGAATTACCATGAGACAATAGTCTTTCTCCTGGAGATCATGTACACACTGTCCACAGCTTGTCACATACAAATGTACTATGCAGTTACATTAAACACCTATTAATATGCCATCCATTATTTTTCTGTTGTGTAGTTACCAGTGGCCATTTTATTCTTGGTTTTATACGCTGGTATACACATTCATTTCTATAGGAAAAGAAAGTTCCTTTTATCCTATTAGGGGCATTTAGGGACACAAATAATACCCCTAAATATAGACATCAGACATAAAACACAACTGATTATTTGCTTGGTCGATTTGATCTAAGGTTGGATTGACACATGCCATTTTTGACACAGTTTTTTTAAAGGATTTTTTTTACCAGCTTGAGTTTGTTAAACTGGCTATATGAAAGATGTAAAAAACATGTTCTTATTATTTTATCTCTCTACGTTGCTGAGATATTAGCTTGTATAGTTTAGGTTATAATTTATTATATATTTCAACTGGGCCTTACTAGAGATTTGTCTCTGGGGTGTGTACTTCTTCCCCTGCATGAGGTTGACTAATCATAAGCAAGCAAGGACACACAGGGGAAAAAAGAGCAGAACTTTGCTGAGTTATGTCACTATAATCCCTTCCAGATTTTATCTCACGGCAGTTAATGTGGGGGAGAGGGTCAGAGCTGACAGCACTGTGAGATGAGGTCTGGAAGGGTTTTTAATGATACATAACTCAGCTCTACTGTATCTCTACATTGTAGCTGCAGTCATTTTTTATTACAAACACTTCCATATTTCATCTCATGGCAGCCAGTGTCGAAAGGGTAAGAACTGACAGCACTGGGAGAGAAGATCTGGAAGTGTTTGTAATGATTCATAACTAATCTTTGTTGTATCTCCAATGCTTCATTCAGCCGTCTGTGTTACTTTCATGTATCTGTGTGGGGTACGTATTTACCATTGCAAACGATAGGAGAAGCTTTACAATTTATCCATCTGTGTAAAACACTGATGACACACCGATAGTAAAAACGAGCACACAGACCATACATGGTTGCAAAACACTGATGACACCGGTACCAATTTTTCAAATATGTGTTTATAATTTGTTAGTCCTCATTCACAGGTCCATGTTTAACCTACACTTTGCAAGATAATATGCAATGAAGAGGTGAAATTAAAAAATAAAAACTACCGTACGTTTTCTACAGCTCTGCAGCCACTTTTCCATGATGTGGCCAGTTTAACATGCTCAAACTGATGAAAGGTTCTCTTTAATAAGGAAAAGGGAAACTATTAGTCTGGCTTCACACACAACGTTTTATCCTGTTTATTTTTTTTTAACTTTTGTCTATAGTGAAATACTAATCGTACTGCAAACTATTCATTTTTTTCTTTTCCTTTTTTAAAAACGCAGCATATTTTTTGGCCTTCTCATAGGCTTCTTTATAGAACTTGTAAACGGTAGAAAAAAATGCCACTAAAAACATATTTGAAGGCGGTCTTAAGGAAAGACTTTGCTTTCGACTGTTTGTGCCCAGTTGTGTATAAAAAAGGAACACTGCTTTAACCATGGATACCTAAGGTCCTGCAATGCCTGCACATAAGGTAAGAGACAAAGCAAATCAGAATAACTATACTACATTTCTAATTGGAGGTATTTGCTAATATTATGATTACACCTACTACATATTGGGATAGGACCTTGAAATGGGAATACCCAAAGGGGTATTACCGTTACAGCAAATAAATCTTATTGTTTGTATAATTAAGTTATAACATTTTCCAATATACTTTCTGTGCCTATTGTACATGATTTTCAGGATCTCTACTTGCATTTACTGTTTACTTTCCTGGAGATTGAAATCTGTCCTGGTTATATGATGGACACGCGGTGGTCAGAGTGGTCACCCCAGCTCTCATTGTGTAAATCTGGCTTTATATCTGCGCACGGTTTCTACATCGCAAGTGATGCAATATATCATGTATACAATTCTGTATTTACTCAAGGTGTTTCATGTATACAATTCTCTGTGTGAACCATCTACAAAAATGTCACCAGACTTCAAGATTTTATACTGTGGGACAGAATTGGATGGAATTAGCAAACTTGATGATTCCATTGAGTACAATTTAAAACTGCATTATTAGATGTCAGATTCTAGGATTTATTTTTTTTTAACTCCTATCGGCCCATTTTACTATTGCATTAGCTAGTTTTTGGTGCAATTAGTCTGCTTTTCATTTGCACCTAATTCTGTTAATATGCGCCTTTTTTCAAATCTGTTTTAAATGTGTTTGTATGGTTTTTTTTAATGATCTCCATTATGGGTAAAATTTAGGTTTTCCAGATTCCAGTTATCGCCTGATTCACCATTTGTGACCTTTTTACTAATTTGCTAAATTTCTCGCAAATGGACTTCAGTCCCACCTCCTAGATTAATTTTTTTTTATATGCCAGTTACTTTGGTGCAATTTTTGCGCCATTTTGCAAAACTTGCATTTTTTTTTTTTGCTCAAAAAAGTCACGAAAAGGTTTAAGACCAATATAAAGACCATTTTTTAACTTTTTGCAAAATGAATGAACCGATTGGCGTAAAAAAAAAAGGAAAATTGCAAAATAATAAAAGTGACTTACAGTAAAAAAAATAATCGCAAATTATGAATCAGGCCCTATGTGTTTGTCTACATGTATTATTCTTTCTTTTTAATCAATTTTCTGCTCTACCTTATAAGGGGGAAGCCGTGCTTTTCAAGAAAAAAAGGAATACTTATCCCCAAAATCTGCCCTCCGCTTTGA
This sequence comes from Ranitomeya imitator, assembly GCF_032444005.1. NCBI lineage: Eukaryota > Metazoa > Chordata > Amphibia > Anura > Dendrobatidae > Ranitomeya > Ranitomeya imitator. The sequence goes on along the minus strand of NC_091282.1, from coordinate 292,312,911 downwards.
TGTGATCACTTTGATGATCTCTGCTGGACCGGAAGAGATGGCATGGCCACCAGTGACCAGACTGCTGAGGCCACTGTTTGGCTGCAAGGAGAGGTGGCGGGCAAGTGGTTGGGATGTCATCTCTTTCATTCCGGCAGAGACCTTCCCGGAGGATAGATTTTAAGGGTAAGTATGCCTTCTTTTTCTTATCTGCCTTCCCACTGTAAAGTTTTAAAGAAGAGCGGAAAACCCTTTTTAATATCTGTTTCTCAAAGACATTTTACTTTACCATGCTTTGAAAAAATTACTATCCCAGAGCTGTGTTTGCCCAATTTTGGAATCTATACTTTGACTTCTGTTTTCTTTGGCATGCATGGCTCTGTAATAGGCAATGAACTCATCTCTGTTCATCTCCTTACTGCAAATATTTGATAGTCCGGCTCTTGTCAAGTCCAGTGAAGTAAAAGAATTTTACTTGTAATAGACTTTCCGATGAAGTTAGATGACATATGAGACTATTTATTATTCCTCATCGACTTCTCAATTTCTAGACTGGTCGGTTTAAACACTTATTTGCAGAATAATAGGTACATAAGGTTATAAACTAGAAATTTTAACATTAGAGCCTCCACATTCTTCCATACTTGTAAATAATATTAATAGACATTGACTAGTTGACATTCTTATATTTTGGGAATGAAGGGGTAAGCAAACCCACTGCCTGTTAATCCGGTGCCTCTGTCACCTTATATGTAAGGTGGAACCTGTGCCCTACTGTACGACTGTCTAAAAGTAACCCGCCTCCTACAGTGCATATCCACCCAGTGATTATTTTGTTATACTGATTGTTGCCGTAATTAATGTTTACAACCTGAGAATCCTAATAAACCTACATAAAAATATGTGATTCCGTCTCTTCTGTAAAATTCGGGACCTGCCGATGTTTCTTCATCTTATTGTGCATGAAGCCACATAGAGATCCTGGCAAATTTACTTCAATAATTGTCAATCAAAACAAATTGGATGCATGTGAAATATGCAAAGGCATGAACATGATCATTAAAATTTTTTTTTTTTGGTCTTGCTTATAATTGTAACTGAAAATCAAAGCCACAATGTTGGACATTAAATGCAACGTTGCTGTAGTGTGTTAACACAACCTAAATATAATTGCTTTGGACAATTCCTTTTCGTTAGGCTTCATTCAGACATTTTTATTTTTTCACATACAAGGGCTATCCGTGTTTTTCACAGATAGCCATTCACATGTCCGTGATGAGATTTTTCGCAGCTCTTGCAAATTGCGGAGATATTTTGAGTCGAGTGTTTGAGCAGAATCTGCTATTCAAGTCTATGGGTCCATGAAAAAATGGAATCAAAGTGTGGTACGATTTTCATGGACTGTTACATAGGAGATGGCTGAGAAACTTTTTTTCTCTCCACGTACTAGAAAAACTGATGATACTCAGACCAAAGTCTGATCAGAATAATTGGTCCGTTTCTCTCGAATATATGAAAAAAATGGACGTCTGAATGAGACCTTAGTATAGAACAGTGGTCTCCAACTCCAGGTCTTGAGGGCCGCCAACAGTGCAGGTTTTCAGGATTTCCTTAGTATTGCACAGGGGTTGGAATCATCACCTGTGCAGATGATCACATTACCACCGATGCAATACTAAAGAAATCCTGAAAACCTGCACTGTTGGTGGCCCTCGAGGCCTTTAGTTGGGGACCCTTGGTATAGACTCTCAATAATTGTTTGTGCCCACTGTCATAGTAGGTATGTGCCCAATAGTGACCACTGTCGGGAAGTTTGCCGAGACATCTGGCCAACATAGGGACCCTCTATATAGAAACCTCATCTTATACGTTTCTTTGCTATAACCGTCTGTATGGAAAAGTGCAGTCATTTGCGCTTTCCTATTCATTTATGATGGCACATATCTGTCAGATGGAGGCCAAAAGAATACACTTTTAATTTTCATCTGGTGAATGGTTGTCTATGGCAACATTACATCGGGAAAAACTCAGTACGTATACTGTAGAGCAAGTGCAAAACCGCAGTGTGTACCCAGCCCAATCTCTGAGGGAATATGGCAGCATATATGCAATCCCTTTTCAGTGCCACCCTGTTACTTAGCTCCAGCCTCTCTGCTTTAAACAAAGGGAACTGACAATTGAGTCCTCCACTTTTTCCTAACGGATTTCCTAAACCACTGCTCCTATCTTTAAGGTAGAGCTCTTTAATTCTTTGGCGATCTCGTCATTCTTTATTATGTATATTGCTAAAACACCAGAATGGTAGTCACTATACTACCGCAATATCGATTTGAACAGCATCCATCATGGAAAACAAAAATGTTACATTATGTCGTAAGTTGTTCCTTGAGGAGGAAGTGGTTTGAAGATTGTGACAGACTTGCTCTGTAATATCAGCTGAGTACAGAATATCTTCTGGTTTCCTACCCCCTGCCACAATGATCACATAAATGCCTCCATATAAGGAGTATATATGCTGTATACCCAAATATATTCTATGAGAATGCCACATATAACTTAACAAATCACAAAACAAATAAGGTGATCATTAAGGCAATGTTCATATTACGTTTCTGGCTCATGTGCTGAAATCATCCTTAGGGTCCTATTTACTTTATTTTCACACACTAAAAACTTTATTTGGTCACTAAATTTGGTTTTGCTTTTTTGTATTTAAAGATCCAAATCATTTTTTTCCAACCCAAGAAGTGTACCATGGGGAAAAAAGTGAAAATACTTGGGCTACATCGTTGGAAGAGGCAAAATAAAGCCACAAATTTATATGGTGGAGGACAACCAAAATTGTCTGGAACCGGTCTCCTAGAAACAGGTTTGGGTATCCCGAATTTCATCATGCCAGCCGTACCCTTGAACGACCATCTTAACGGCATGAAGACATTGATGGCCAAATGGTCTTTTGAAGCACAAGTGGTGTTCCAAGTGTTGAAACTCAGGGCTACAGGGCTATTTTAATGTGGAACACAGGCCTGTGAAGCTGCAAGCTAACGCAGATTCCCTGTCTAGACTTCCCTGGTGACTAAAGGTGCCAAAAAACCCCAGCTTTGGGTGGGGAGAATATACCTTAGCCAGTCCCTGCACTCCCCTAATGCCCTAAGCGGATCCTTGCCCCCCTTCACGGTCAACTTGCACTGCTCTAGCTAGTGCAATGGCCGGCAAGGGTCCGAGCCTCACCACTGCAGATGGTACATCACAGGGAGTGGTGACAAACACGAGACAGACAAGGTATGAGGTTCATGACGGCGGCAGGGGGAAGGACCCACTTAGGGCATTAGGGGAGTGCAGGGACAGGCTCAGGTTGGAGGGGTGGTGTCCCATCCATCATTCCTTATCGGTAGTTCCTTCCGCTGACCGACCCCTTCTGGGTCATTACATTTTGAGACATCACCAACCTCCCCTGATCCCTCTTGCTGAGAGGACACCGAGACTCAGGGTTTACTTGTGAGGGTTGAATCCTGCCCCTACTCCCAGGTAGCACCTTAGCTTCCAAGCTGCTGCTGCAAACTCCACTCAGCAGAGGATACGAAACCACTAATGTCGGGAGACCGTTACCTTCCTGAATGTATTATGAAAAGTGTAAAGATTGGTAGAGGAGAGATAATGTTCAGCCTACCAAGACAGTTGGACAATTGGAGCTATTGACTTTGAGGGAACAGTTAGGGAAAGCCCCTTTTCTCATCCTGGCTTTTTAGCTGGCTTGCTGTGAGCAGGCCAGAGTCAGTTGCAGCTTTGCTTTGTTTGGTGTATGTTTTTAGCATTGTGTCTGTTTCTCTGATCTTGTTGTTGGATCTAGGATTGTCCTGACTTTTCATGTGAATGATCCCTTCTGCTATTGATGCTTTCTTACTTCAGGTACCTGACTTTGGACTTTTGCTCTAATTTTCCTCTGTATTACTCCCTTGTCTTGATGTACCCTCTGGCATTTGACGCCAGACTGTTACCTGACCATGTCTTTGTCTTTCCTCTCTGTGCTACATGCCCGCCTGGTATCTAACTTTGGACCTACTGACTACCTTGTCTCATGGCTTGTCCTTGAGCAATGACTCAATGTCACATTGCAACTGAACTTAGCTTTTTTTCGCCAGCATAGATCCCATTCACACGCTTGGTGGTCATGTGGCGAACATGTTTCTAGTGATTCAAGATCTGGCTGAAAAGCACTATGTCTTGAATCTTCACAATCCCAGTTGCAGGGCTAGGTGGCTAGCATTATGAAAATGCTCCATAGCTCTTTGCTGCCAGCAGAGACTGTGATGTCTGCATTTTATGACCTGCAGTTGGTCTCCACCAAACAAGCAGTGGCCCTCCTTGATACATTTTTTTAGGAACAGAAACCAGTTCAGTGTGTTCAGGGAGAGCTGTAGTCTAATTTTTACCCCTCAACCCCAGTTTTTAGGGGATGTGTCCCAGTGGTTGGGAATAGTCATGTCCCTAATGTGGGGGCCCTCAGACTTGGGCATTTGTCCCCACAAGCCCCAGAACGGTTTTCAGTTGACATCTTTTTTTGAGGCCTTAGGGGTTAACTATGATAAACCCAATAGAATCCATGTTGCTGAGGCTAGGATCATCATGAACCTGACTGGCACAAATCATTAAGGAATTTGTGGCAGCTCTGGGTTTGCTGGAATTTAAATGTATTTTTTCCTTTGGTCCAGTAAGAGTTAATGTCAGTTTCTGGCTGGCAGCTTCTTTTCGGCTGGTCAGCTGATGTTGGTTGGTAACCACTCCCACCTCCCTTTAAATAGTCACATGGCCCATCAGCTGATAGTCGGTTGTAGAGTTACTTCTTTGAAAAACAGTTAATGAGCCTTAAAAATAGAAAGGTCTGAATTAACTTTGCCAAAAAAATATCTAAAGAAGCCAGTCCAGTTCTGAAAAAGCATTGGACAGATGAAACTACGATCAATCTGTACCAGACTGATGGACAGAAGAAAGTATGGAGAAGGTTTGAAACTGCTCATGATCCAAAGCACACCACATCCTCTGTAAAACATGGTGATGGCAGTGTGATGGCATGGGCATGCATGGCTTCTAATGGCACTGGGTCACTGGTGTTTATTCATGATGTCATCGAAGACAGAAGCAGCCGGATGAACTCTGATGTGTACAGGGCTATACTTTCTGCTCAGATTCAACCTAATTCAGCAAGGTTGATTGGACGGCACTTCACAGGACAGACAATGTCCCAAAACATACTAAGAAAACAACCCAGGAGTTTTTTAAGGCAAAAAAGTGGAATATTCTGCAATGGCCGAGTCAATCACCAGATCTCAACCCCATCGAGTAGCATTTCACATGATTAATACAAAACTAAAGTCAGAAAGACTGACAAACAAAAACAACTCAAGTCAGGTGCAGTAAAGGCCGGGTACAGCATCACAAAGGAGGAAACTTGGTGTTTGGTGACGTCCATAGCTTCCAGACTTCAGGCAGTCATTGCCTGCCAAGGCTTCTCTACAGAGTATTAAAAATTAACATTTTAATTATGATAAAGTTAATTTGTCCAATTACTTTTGAGCCCCCGAAATGAGGAGGCTTTATAGAAAAATGATGGCAATTCTAAAACGTTTCACAGGATATTTTTTTCAACTCCTTTAAACCCGAACGTCTACAATTCAATTACATCTCTGTTTCATTTTAAATAAAACTAGTAGCATTTAGAGCACAAATCATGACGATTCGGTCACGGAAAGTCTGGGAGAACCTTATTCCTGCCTCGTTCTGACTTTCATAGCAAACACTGGAACGACCTACCAGGTCACAACCTGCAGAAGGTTGACCAGAGCGGCACCGATAACAGAAGAAGACGGCGACTGATCAGTAGAAAATTAGTGGCAGGAAACTTAGATTAGTGGCACCACTGCAGTGGTTTAAAAAACACACACAGTACATACAATATACAGCAAATAAAATCTAATTTTTCATGCCATTTTCATTCCTTTTTTTTGGAGGTGGGGGAAATTTCTAATTGAAAGCACTATCTGTTCATAATCGCCTCTGTCCATTGCTGAGTACGGGAGGCTCAAAGTGGGTGTCACCTTCGCAGGAAAGAGTTAAACGCTGTTTCCTGCCTTAAATACGTTTAAAACCTTGTGCCCTCTTATCATTCCCTGACACTTTGCTGTTATCATTCAGCCTAGGTTCAGCAGAGTCATCACCCACACAGTGACCGTGTCCCTCGGGACTGCACAATCCCAATAGCTCAAGGTAAGTCCAATTATTATTATATCTTATTCTATTTGTAGATGTTTTTGGAATTTTACGTAATAGCACAAGTGCGAACTTATACAGTACAAATTCTTCAATTAACTATTTCCAAGCCTGTAAGCTCTGCCACCAAGATAGAAAATGGTGTTCAGTACTGACTGTTTTTCTCTCCTAGGAGCAGATTTGTGCTATGTCTTGTGGGACACAAAATGTAAAAAACCAAAACAATATGTTCTGCCCCAGAAGCAATGGCTTTGGATATTAAATATCTCCATAGTACTGTCACTGCATGGAGGTACCATACAGAGGCCCAGAAACTGAGATTGGTCGTGTGCATGAGGCTTTATGCAAAATTTATTGAATAGGGCAATTAAGGTATATGAATATATATGTACTGTATCTTCTCTTACTACAGTATTTTTTACTTTATTCGTGCCCCTTCTTATAATTCTAGTATTATAAAAATCTGTGATCAATATATGGAAAGAGACTTTATCACTGACCTGTAGTCAGGTTGTAAGAAGCATTTTCCTTATCAAAACTGGACTCCCTTCGCTTGAAATCCGTTCGCATTTTTTTCACGTTTTTCTAGCATTTTTTTTTCGCATTTTTTTTCAGAGGGTCCCAATACAATTATATAGCGGCAAAATCGCCAAAATTCCGCAAAATTAATGAACATGCTGCTTTTTTTTCTCCGCGATGCGTTTTTTATGCGGGAAAAAAACACAGCATGGGCACGCGGAATTCCATTAAAAATAATGGGATGCGTTTGGTAAGCGTTTTTTGCGTTTCTGCAGCGAAAAAAGCAGAAAAAATGCAAAAAAAGTTAAAAAAACGCAACATGTGCACATAGCCTAAAAGTAATTGCTTACCATTTGTATATATATATATATATATATATATATATATAATGTGTGTGTGTATATATATATATATATATATATATATATATATATATACACACACACGATATAATTTGGCCATTCGTTGTAGTCGCCATATATTTTACATTTAAACAATTCATTGTCCCACAGCGTTCTTTTGCTTTGTGATGTTTAGCAAAGAAAACAAAAAACAAAACTGTGGATGCAGTCAAATGTACCAGTAATACTCGCAGTAATGAAATTTTACATTTGGAAAATGAATTTTCCATTTCTTGGAACGCAGTGCCACAGATCTCCTGCGGCTGTAGTATGTGTTGTTTTTTTTTATACCGTACTTTCTTTTTTCTTATTGTTTTGAGCGTATTTTTTTGCTGCTTTCTTGTGCACTCAGTATAATTGGCTCACAGGTATCAAAAGTGGCATCATTTCATTTTATGAATAAAATTGTTATGTTTCCTACATTTTAGCCAAGTCTATTATTTTTTAAAGTTTACAAACTGACAGGCAGTTAAGTACCGTAGTTTGGTACAAAAAAACCTAATATTAAGAAGCGAAGAAAAAAAATTTGCAAGGCCCTAGCTTTTTTTTGCTATTTTGTCAGATCTTTTTATTTATTTACATATTTTATTGCATGTGTTTTTTTATGAACTTTAAGTACTATAATAATTGAACTTGTTGGCCACACTAGATCCAAGATAAGCTGAGGGAAAATCATTTTTGACATTTACTATGTGGAATACACATAGTACCAATAATAAAGCTGTGCAGATTTAAACAAGAAGCCATAAGAAATTATGAGTTTGATCCATATTCTTCAGGTCTGATTACTGGCTTGTACCTATAATATCTCCGTATCTGTCTTTTTGTGGAAATCTTTTCTATGGTCATGTTCCCATGAGTGTTGAATATTTGATACCAAATAGGTAAATTAGGCTACTTGCATTTTTTTAATTGCTTTTAATTTTACATGCTTTTTTTATCTGGTTTTTGAAGCTGCGTTTTTTGTCTCTTGTTGGTTTTTCATTGGGTGCACCCAAACTGTAAAGTGCGAGATAGAATGATTTTTTTCTAGCTCCAAAGTTCGGGTCCCCATGGATTTTAATTTGGTTGGGTTCAGGTTCAAGTTCGAGTACAGTTCTGGTACCCCAATCGAACTTTGGACTAAAGTTGGGTCAGGTACCAGAACCTGAACTTCCACAGGTCCGCTCATCCCTGTCCCTTCCCTAATGTTTTAAATGAACCTACTTTATTTTTGATATTTTCTGACACTTGGCTTTGACAAACCTATATTGATACATTCATGTGCGGATTACATGCATTTTAATTTCCTCAGCATATGTTTTTTTTACCTGTGGATTTTCCGCATCTAATGCCATTCCATGGTGAAAATCTGCACATAAAACTCAGCGGACCCACAAAAGAAATTAACATGTTGCGGATTTGAAAAACGCATTGCAAGTTAGATTACGCAGTGTACAAAAAAGCTGAGTGGTCATGAGCTTTCTATAAATCTCATCCATTTTGCTGAAACACTAGGACACTGTATTTTTGCCTCAGTGAAAATATGCAGTGTCAAAATCGCACTCAACATACTTCTTTTTAAATCTGTTCAAGGGCTTAAAACTTCAAATCCGTCTTTGGTGAGTTGAAAAAATAAAAATAAAAATTTGTGTTTTTGTTTGATACAAAATTTTTAGGAATCACGTTTTATTTAGTGAAAAAATTGTTTTACAGCATGTTTAAACATAACGCTTTACTGGTAACTTTTTGTCACAGCGATCAAGCACAACTGTCTGTCTACTGTTTAATTTAGTCAGTGGCCATGTATGCTCATAAAATTATCTACAGTAAACTGGGGTATGCAAAATTAGAGACTGCGAGATCTACTGTTGAAATTTTTGGAAGGTTTTGAAACCTACTTGATGCAATTATAGGGGTCTTAGTAGATAAATAATCATAGGAATCGCTTGGACCCAGAAAGAAACTGTCCTTGGTTGGATGTAACTTTACATATTAAAGTCAGCTATGCCATACATACAAAAACACAGCACAACTCAATTTGCCAGAAATTGTTTCCCTTAAAGGGAACTAGTCATGTAAAAATCTGTATCAACCTGCAGATATGGGATAAATTTACAGGTTAATAGTGATCAAAAGCCAAGCCACCACTGTAATGAAAGCTGGCTTCCACAAGGAAATTAACTTTATTCCTCTCGGCAGCCACTGGCTTTCAGTCATAGAGGCATGGCCGATATGGCTTCAGTCACTGCTCAGTAGATACTGCCAGCCGTGCCTCTAGGACTGAAATCTGGAGGCTTCAGGAAAGAATAAAGCTCGTTTCAGTTCATATCTTCAGGTTAATAGAATTTTTTGTCTTGACAGATACTCTTTAATGAACATTATCAAACAAGAGAACATTACCATTTGGGCCACACTGCCATCAATGCGTCTTCCAGCCATGATTTATTGTGCAGATATTGCCCTAAATCAGTTATAGTGCCAACATAATAACTACAAAATAATTGGACCACATAGACATAGCTTCCAAAACGTAAAAAGAAATTTTGGATCACAGCTTTTTTTTATTAGGTCATTCTGTGGCACCCCAGGAGTTTAGGTACCACAGTGGTATTGCCTTCCTCTCGGGGAGGGTAATGCCATGCCTGGAGACAGGAGGAATCCCTTTAGCAGGTAACCTTACATGCAACAGATTCTGACTCCAGGCCAGAAGGGAAGCTCTACACCCGACTTGAGGGGAGCTGCTCTCTCTGGTCAGGACGATGAGTCAGTGGCTAGGCAGTTGCTAGGCAGACAAGCAGACAGTGAAGGAGCACAGAAGTACTTAGGAGCTAGAGAGCCTCTCTAAGCTGAGTGAAGAAACCGGGTACCGAGAGCCCGAGGCTGAGAGGGACTGCAAGCTCCACGGCAGAACCAGAGGGCAGGAAACTAAAAGGGATTTGCCCACATAATACCTGAGGTACAGCAGCAATCAGAGTCCAGAATCACAGTGAACAGAGACCCAAAGAGACGGCTCAAGTTGCCTACCGTGCAGGTACTGTCCCTGGACAGGGAAGAAAGAGGGCCTTGTTAGAGAGCTACAGGCAGCAAGGGACCACAGACCAACGCATAGTGGAAGGCTCCCAAACTGACCTGTCAAGGGGATTCCCTCCTGTCTTCAGGCTGCCTGGACTCCAGCTACACCTGTTACCTGTACCCTGGACTGAGGCTGAATACCATCTCAGTAAACCAGGTAAAGACTGCAACCCTGTGTCCTCCAATTATTTGCGGCATTCACCATCCCTGCCAAATACACCGGGAGTCCTGGCGACACTGCTTCACCTGTGGGAAGCGACACCATCTTTGCTGCAGCACCATCGCCCCCAGAGGACTCCTTTAAGCAGCGTCGGTCACCACTGACCGAGAACCACAGGTGGCATCACAAACTTTCCTTATTTCCACAACCCCTTTAAAGACCGTCCCTTTTACTTGAGCGACCAGGGACATGGACCGGGTTGCTGCCACCGTGACCACCCCTTTAATTGCGACCGGACCCAGTACCGAGTACCCCACGGCCCTGACAGGCGACTCACTACTGTTATTTGATGAGATTTTCCTTTGGTCTGGGACTCATGGGCTAAAGCTGTAGCACCTAGTAGTCCGGTATGCCAGCAGGAGTCGGCTATGGTAACAAAGTCACATGATATATGAGGATGAGGAAGCATTCGTTGAAGCCAATATCCCTGACCTGGAGGAGTGCCAAGACAACTTTGAGACTGCCCAGCCCAGGAAATTAACTGTGAAAGTACTCTGGAAAATGAGAGTGTTAAATGGTGTTCCCCACGAGCTTGGTGTCGATAATTGTTTTCTTCATCTGTAGGGAACCAGTGTTGGCAGTGCAGAATTTCTTAGAAGCGGTCAATGGCACACTATTTATGGACAGAGGTGCTCAGCCCGCGGCTGTCGGCATAGGGGGAGGGTATGTAAGTAAGCAGGAGGGAAGGTCTTGGATGGTAGATATGTGTTAATAATTTAAGCTGTACCAGTAAGGCTACGTTCACATTTGCGTTGTTGGGCGCAGCGTCGTCGATGCATACCGACGCATATGTCATGCGCCCCTATCTTTAACATGGGGGGCGCATGGACATGCGCCGGTATGCGTTGTAATGCGTTTTACGATGCATGCGTCACTTTCACGCACCAGACAGGGCGCGGACGACGCTACTTGTAGCGTTTTCCCTGCGCCAAAATTCCAGAACTTTACAAGTTTATGACAACGCATGCATCATAAAATGCTGCGTTGTGTACATGCGTTGTGGGTTGCGTCGACGACGCTGCGCCCAACAACGCAAATGTGAATGTAGCCTTTCCCAAGGTCACTGAGAGGGTTTAATGTGACTGGATTTTAGGTCCAGGTTTTTTGAGTAACTAAAAGAACCTGGCTGCAAAAAGTCAATCCTATCATCCAGTCTAGAGTTTACAGGCCTATTAACAGCAGCTGAGTTGAGTTTGTTGAGACTGGAGAAAATGCAGAGCTGCTGGTTAGTCTGCTCTGCAAAGGGAGGTGTGCTGCAGCCAAACAGAGAAGTGTTTGTTAGGTGAATGCATTGAAGACAAGTGTGAGTTGCTGCTGGGAATACCAAGGTTGGTGATGCTGCTAAATATATGTTTCATTCCGCCTTAAGAAAGGGACTTATCCATCAATACTTTTCATTTTGGAGCTGTAAAATTCATGACGGACAATAAACTACATGTGGTTTTAATATAGATCCCTGTGCCATGTTTCTGACCGGCTGCTTGAGAGTATGAACCCTTACAATACATATAAATTGTCTGCAGAGCACTGGTGTACAATAGCATTTACCATTATAAGGCTGTTGTATGCTGGTAATATTAGTCTTAGTACAATGATTTTAATTAATGATCAGTATGGTGGTATCACTGCTGGTAATATAAAATTATATAAAGGTTATGTTGGTGTGCTGACAATAACGTTAGTGAGGATGACATTAGGCTACGTTCACATTTGCGGTGCGTCGGGCGCAACCGCGGCGACGCATGCGTCACGCGCCCCTATATTTAACATGGGGGCGCATGGACATGCGTTGTCTTGCGTTTTGTGACGCATGCGTCTTTTTTGGCGCAAGCGTCAGGGCGCAGAGGACGCAGCAAGTTGCATTTCTTTTGCGTCCAAAATCGGCCAAAAAAGGACGCATGCGTCACAAAACTATGCGTTTTTGCATGCGTTGTGCGTTGCGTCGCCGACACAACACACAACAACGCAAATGTGAACGTGAGTGGCAAAAATTATGTAATCACCGGCCTTGGAGGATGTTTATTCAGTTGTTTATTTTTTTTATAAAAAAAGCAGATCACAGACATGGCACAAAACTATAGTAATTTCAAATGACAACTTTCTTGTTTTAACCCCTTTACCCCCAAGGGTGGTTTGCACGTTAATGACCGGGCCAATTTTTACAATTCTGACCACTGTCCCTTTATGAGGTTATAACTCTAGAATGCTTCAACGAATCCCAGTGATTCTGACAAAGTTTTCTCGTGACATATTGTACTTCATGTAAGTGGTAAAAATTATTTCATAGTACCTGCGTTTATTTGTGAAAAAAACGGAAATTTGGCGAAAATTATGAAAATTTCGCAATTTTCCAACTTATTTTTATGCAATTAAATCACAGAGATATGTCACACAAAATACTTAATCAGTAACATTTCTCACGTCTACTTTGGAACCAAAATTTTTTTTCTTAGGGAGTTATAAGGGTTAAAAGTTGACCAGCAATTTCTCATTTTTACAACACCATTTTTTTTTAGGGACCACATCTCATTTGAAGTAATTTTGAGGGGTCTATATGATAGAAAATACCCAAGTGTGACACCATTCTAAAAACTGCACCCCTCATGGTGCTCAAAACCATATTCAAGAAGTTTATTAACCCTTCTGGTGCTTCACAGGAATTTTTGGAATGTTTAAATAAAAATGAACATTTAACTTTTTTTCACAAAAAATTTACTTCAGCTCCAATTTGTTTTATTTTACCAAGGGTAGCAGGAGAAAATGGACCCCAAAAATTGTTGTACAATTTGTCCTGAGTACACCGATACCCCATATGTGGGGGTAAACCACTGTTTGGGCGCATGACAGAGCTCGGAAGCGAAGGAGCGCCGTTCGACTTTTCAATGCAAAATTCACTGGAATCGAGATGGGACACCAAGTTGCGTTTGGAGAGCCCCTGATGTGCCTAAACATTGAAACCCCCCACAAATGACACCATTTTGGAAAGTAGACCCCCTAAGGAACTTATCTAGATGTGTTTTGAGCGCTTTGACCCACCAAGGGCTTCACAGAAGTTTATAATGCAGAGCCGTAAAAATAAAACAAAAATTTTTTCCCACAAAAATTATTTTTTTAGCCCCCAGTTTTGTATTTTCCCGAGTGTAACAGGAGAAATTGGACCCTAAAATTTGTTGTCCAATTTGTCCTGAGTGCGCAGATACCCCATAAGTGGGGGGGAACCATTGTTTGGGCGCATGGGAGGGCTCGGAAGGGAAGGAGCTCCATTTGGAATGCAGACTTAGATGGAATGGTCTGCAGGTGTCCCATTGCGTTTGCAGAGCCCCTAATGTACCTAAACAGTAGAAACCCCCCACAAATGACACCATTTTGGAAACTAGACACCGTAAGGAACTCATCTAGATGTGTTAGAGCTTTGAACCCCCAAGTGTCTCACTACAGTTTGTAACGCAGAGCCGTGAAAATAAAAAAATCCTTTTTTTTTCCCACAAAAATTATTTTATTATTATTGTTTTGTATTTTCCCAAGGGTAACAGGAGAAATTGGACCCCAAAAGTTGTTGTCCTATTTCTCCTGAGTACGCTGATACCCCATATGTTGGGGTAAACCCCTGTTTGAGCACACGGGAGAGCTCGGAAGGGAAGGAGCACTGTTTTACTTTTTCAACGCAGAATTGGCTGGAATTGAGATCGGACGCCATGTCGTGTTTGGAGAGCCCCTGATGTGCCTAAACAGTGGAAACCCCCCCAATTATAACTGAAACCCTAATCCAAACACACCCCTAACCCTAATATCAACGGTAACCCTAACCACACCTTTAACCCTGACACACCCCTAACCCTAATCCCAACTCTATTCCCAACTGTAAATGTAATCTAAACCCTAACTTTAACCCCAACCCTAACTGTAGCCCCAACCCTAGCCCTAGCCCTAACCCTAGCCCTAACCCTAGCCCTAACCCTAGCCCTAACCCTAACCCTAACCCTAACCCTAGCCCTAACCCTAGCCCTAATGGGAAAATGGAAATAAATACATTTTTTAAATTTTTCCCTAACTAAGGGGGTGATGAAGGGGGGTTTGATTTACTTTTATAGCGAGTTTTTTAGCGGATTTTTATGATTGGCAGCCGTCACACACTTAAAGACCCTTTTTATTGCAAAAAATATTTTTTGCATTACCACATTTTGAGAGCTATAATTTTTCCATATTTTGGTCCACAGAGTCATGTGAGGTCTTGTTTTTTGCGGGATGAGTTGACGTTTTTATTGGTAACATTTTCGGGCACGTGACATTTTTTGATCGCTTTTTATTCCGATTTTTGTGAGGAAGAATGACCAAAAACCAGCTATTCATTAATTTCTTTTGGGAGAGGCGTTTATACCGTTCCGCGTTTGGTAAAATTGATAAAGCAGTTTTATTCTTTGGGTCAGTACGATTACAGAGACACCTCATTTATATCATTTTTTTATGTTTTGACGCTTTTATACGATAAAAACTATTTTACAGAAAAAAATAATTATTTTTGCATCGTTTTATTCTCAGGACTATAACTTTTTTATTTTTTTGCTGATGATGCTGTATGGCGGCTCGTTTTTTGCGTGACAAGATGACGTTCTCAGCGGTACCATGTTTATTTATATCTGTCTTTTTAATCGCGTGTTATTCCACTTTTTGTTCGGCGGTATGATAATAAAGCGTTGTTTTTTGCCTCGTTTTTTTTTTTTCTTACGGTGTTTACTGAAGGGGTTAACTAGTGGGCCAGTTTTATAGGTCGGGTCGTTACGGACGCGGTGATACTAAATATGTGCACTTTTATTGTTTTGTTTTTTTTATTTAGATGAAGAAATGTATTTATGGGAATAATATTTTTTTTTTTTTCACACATTTGGAAAAATTTTTTTTAACTTTTTTATTTTGTCCCAGGGGGGGACATCACAGATCGATGATCTGACAGTTTGCACAGCACTCTGTCAGATCACCGATCTGTCTGAGAGCACTGCAGGCTTACCAAGTGCCTGCTCTGAGCAGGCTCTGTGAAGCCACCTCCCTCCCTGCAGGACCCGGATCCGCGGCCATCTTGGATCCGGGGCTGGAGCAGGCAGGGAGGTGAGGAGATCACATCGCGTTGCTGCGGGGGGCTCAGGGAAGCTCGCAGGGAGCCCCCTCCCTGCGCAATGCTTCCTGTTATTACCTGGTGGTTAGGAGCACCCGGAATGACCTGATAGTTAAACCTCATACAGGACGAGCTCTGGGATGTGGGAACTCTGCTGACCGCAAGCCCTAATCCTATCACACACACTAGAAATAGCCGTGGAGTGCTCCTGACCAGACCTAGGCGCCTCGTCACAGCCTAAGAACTATCTAGCCCTAGAGAAGGAAAATAAAGCCTACCTTGCCTCAGAGAAATTTCCCAAAGGTAAAGGAAGCCCCCCACATATATTAACTGTGAGTAAAGATGAAGTCACGAACGCAGAAATGAAACAGGTTTTAGCAAAGGGAGGCCAGACTTACTAACTAGACAGAGGATAGGAAAGGTAACTTTGCGATCAGCACAAAAACCTACAAAAGACCACGCAGAGTATGCAAAAAAGACCTCCGCACCGACTCACGGTGCGGAGGGGCCTCTCTGCATCCCAGAGCTTCCAGCTAGCAAGACAAAATCATGATAACCAGCTGGACAAGAAAACAATGAACAAATAATGACTATCAGGAACTTAGCTTCTGCAGGAGAAGGCAGGTCACCAGAGAGATCCAGGAGCGAACTGAACAAATGCAAAAACATTGAAAGCTGGCATGGAGTAACGATCTGAGAGGGGTTAAATAGAGCAGCCAACCAAAGGATAAATCACGTCACCTGTATAAGGAGCCTCAGAAGCCGCAGCTTCACTCATAGCCACCAGAGGGAGCCCATAGACAGAACTCGCCGAAGTACCATTCACGACCACAGGAGGGAGCTCGACAACAGAATTCACAACAGTACCCCCTCTTGAGGAGGGGTCACCGAACCCTCACCAGAGCCCCCAGGCCGATCAGGATGAGCCAGATGAAAGGCACGAACAAGATCGGCAGCATGAACATCAGAGGCAAAAACCCAGGAATTATCTTCCTGACCATAACCCTTCCACTTGACCAGGTACTGAAGTTTCTGTCTCGAAACACGAGAATCCAAAATCTTCTCCACCACATACTCCAACTCCCCCTCAACCAATACCGGGGCAGGGGAATCAACGGAGGGAACCATAGGCGCCACGTATCTCCGCAACAACGACCTATGGAACACATTATGGATGGCAAAAGAAGCTGGAAGGTCCAAACGAAATGACACAGGATTAAGAACTTCAGAAATCTTATAAGGCCCAATGAAACGAGGCTTAAACTTAGGAGAGGAAACCTTCATAGGAACGTGACGAGATGACAACCAAACCAAATCCCCAACACGAAGTCGGGGACCCACACAACGCCGGCGGTTAGCGAAACGTTGAGCCTTCTCCTGGGACAATGTCAAATTGTCCACCACATGAGTCCAAATCCGCTGCAACCTGTCCACCACCGCATCCACACCAGGACAGTCCGAAGGCTCAACCTGCCCTGAAGAGAAACGAGGATGGAAAACAGAATTACAGAAAAAAGGAGAAACTAAAGTAGCCAAGCTGGCCCGATTATTGAGGGCGAACTCAGCCAAAGGCAAGAAGGACACCCAATCATCCTGATCGGCAGAAACAAAGCATCTCAGATATGTCTCCAAAGTCTGATTAGTTCGTTCGGTTTGGCCATTAGTCTGAGGATGGAAAGCCGAAGAAAAAGACAAATCAATGCCCATCTTAGCGCAAAAGGACCGCCAAAACCTCGAAACAAACTGGGAACCTCTGTCCGAGACGATGTTCTCTGGAATGCCATGCAAACGAACCACATGCTGGAAAAACAATGGCACCAAATCAGAGGAGGAAGGCAATTTAGATAAGGGTACCAAATGGACCATCTTAGAGAAGCGATCACAAACCACCCAAATGACCGACATCCTTTGAGAAACAGGGAGATCTGAAATAAAATCCATAGAAATATGCGTCCAGGGCCTCTTCGGGATAGGCAAGGGCAAAAGCAACCCACTGGCACGAGAACAGCAGGGCTTAGCCCGAGCACAAGTCCCACAGGACTGCACAAAAGAACGCACATCCCGTGACAAAGAAGGCCACCAAAAGGATCTAGCCACCAAATCTCTGGTACCAAATATTCCAGGATGACCAGCCAACACAGAACAATGAATCTCAGAGATAACTCTACTAGTCCATCTATCAGGGACAAACAGTTTCTCCGTAGGACAACGGTCAGGTGTATCAGCCTGAAACTTTTGCAGCACACGCCGCAAATCAGGGGAAATGGCAGACAAAATTACCCCCTCTTTAAGAATACCTGCCGGCTCCGGAACACCCGGAGAGTCAGGCACAAAACTCCTTGACAGGGCGTCAGCCTTCACATTCTTAGATCCCGGAAGGTATGAAGCCACAAAATCAAAACGGGAGAAAAAGAGCGACCATCGAGCCTGTCTAGGATTCAACCGTTTGGCAGACTCGAGATAAGTTAAATTCTTGTGATCCGTCAAGACCACCACGCGATGTTTAGCTCCTTCAAGCCAATGTCGCCACTCTTTGAATGCCCACTTCATGGCCAACAACTCCCGATTGCCCACATCATTATTGCGCTCAGCAGGCGAGAATTTTCTAGAAAAGAAGACACAGGGTTTCATCACTGGGCCATCAGAACTTCTTTGCGACAAAACAGCCCCTGCTCCAATTTCAGAAGCATCAACCTCAACCTGAAAAGGGAGCGAAACATCTGGCTGGCACAACACAGGGGCAGAAGCAAAACGTCGCTTCAACTCCTGAAAAGCCTCTACAGCCGCAGAGGACCAATTGACCACATCAGCACCTTTCTTGGTCAAATCAGTCAACGGTTTAGCAATACTGGAAAAATTAGCGATGAAGCAACGATAAAAATTAGCAAAGCCCAGGAACTTCTGCAAGCTCCTCAGAGATGTCGGCTGAGTCCAATCGTAAATGGCCTGAACTTTAACAGGGTCCATCTCGATAGTAGAAGGGGAAAAAATGAAACCCAAAAATGAAACCTTCTGAACTCCAAAGAGACACTTTGACCCCTTCACAAACAAGGAATTCGCACGAAGGACCTGGAACACCATTCTGACCTGCTTCACATGAGACTCCCAATCATCCGAAAAGACCAAAATGTCATCCAAATATACAATCATGAATCTATCCAGGTACTCTCGGAAGATGTCATGCATAAAGGACTGAAACACAGATGGAGCATTAGAAAGCCCGAATGGCATAACCAGGTACTCAAAATGGCCCTCGGGCGTATTAAATGCCGTTTTCCATTCATCACCCTGTTTAATTCGCACAAGATTATACGCACCACGCAGATCTATCTTGGTGAACCAACTAGCCCCCTTAATCCGAGCAAATAAATCAGACAGCAGCGGCAAAGGATACTGAAATTTGACTGTGATCTTATTAAGAAGGCGGTAATCAATACAAGGTCTCAAAGAGCCATCCTTCTTGGCCACAAAAAAGAACCCTGCTCCCAATGGTGACGACGATGGACGAATATGACCCTTCTCCAAGGATTCCTTTACATAACTCCGCATAGCGGCGAGCTCTGGCACAGATAAATTAAACAGACGGCCCTTAGAAACTTACTACCAGGAATCAAATTAATAGCACAGTCGCAATCCCTATGAGGGGGTAGGGCACCGGATTTGGGCTCTTCAAATACATCCCGGTAATCTGATAAAAACTCAGGGACTTCAGAAGAAGTGGAAGGCGAAATTGACAGCAATGGAACATCACCATGTACCCCCTGACAACCCCAGCCGGACACAGACATAGATTTCCAATCCAATACTGGATTATGGACCTGTAGCCATGGCAACCCCAAAACGACCACATCATGCATATTATGCAACACCAAAAAGCGAATATCCTCCTGATGTGCAGGAGCCATGCACATGGTCAATTGAGTCCAGTACTGAGGCCTATTCTTGGCCAAAGGCATAGCATCAATTCCTCTCAATGGAATAGGATACTGCAAGGGCTCCAAGAAGAAACCACAGTGCCTGGCAAACTCCAGATCCATCAAATTCAGGGCAGCGCCTGAATCCACAAATGCCATTACAGAATAGGACGACAGAGAGCAAATCAGAGTAACGGACAAAAGAAATTTAGACTGTACCGTACCAATGGTGACAGACCTAGCGAACCGCTTAGTGCGCTTAGGACAATCGGAGATAGCATGAGTGGATTCACCACAGTAAAAACACAGCCCATTCCGACGTCTGTGTGCTTGCCTTTCAGCTCTGGTCAAAGTCCTATCACACTGCATAGGCTCAGGCCTATGCTCAGAGGACACCGCCAGATGGTGCACAGCTTTGCGCCCACGCATGCGCCGATCGATCTGAATGGCCAAAGACATAGACTCATTCAGACCAGCAGGCGTGGGAAATCCCACCATGACATCCTTAAGGGCTTCAGAAAGACCCTTTCTGAAAATTGCTGCCAGGGCACATTCGTTCCACTGAGTAAGCACAGACCACTTTCTAAACTTCTGACAGTACACCTCCGCTTCATCCTGACCCTGACACAAAGCCAGCAAGATTTTCTCTGCCTGATCCACTGAATTTGGTTCATCGTAAAGCAATCCAAGCGCCAGAAAAAATGCATCAACATCACGCAATGCAGGATCTCCTAGCGTAAGGGAAAATGCCCAGTCTTGAGGGTCACCACGCAACAAAGAAATAATGATTTTTACTTGTTGAGCGGGGTCACCAGAGGAGCGGGGTTTCAAAGCTAGAAACAGTTTACAATTATTTTTGAAATTCAAGAACCTAGATCTATCCCCAGAAAATAAGTCAGGAATAGGAATTCTAGGCTCAAACATAGGCTGAACCACAAAATCTTGAATGTTCTGTACCCTTGCAGTGAGATGATCCACACAAGAGGACAGACCTTGAATGTCCATACCTACACCTGTGTCCTGAACCACCCAAAGGTCTAGGGGAAAAGAGAAACAAAACACAGTGCAAAGAAAAAAAAATGGTCTCAGAAGTTCTCTTATCCCTCTATTGAGATGCATTAATACTTTGGGCCAGCTGTACTGTTATGACCTGGTGGTTAGGAGCACCCGGAATGACCTGATAGTTAAACCTCATACAGGACGAGCTCTGGGATGTGGGAACTCTGCTGACCGCAAGCCCTAATCCTATCACACACACTAGAAATAGCCGTGGAGCGCTCCTGACCAGACCTAGGCGCCTCGTCACAGCCGAAGAACTATCTAGCCCTAGAGAAGGAAAATAAAGCCTACCTTGCCTCAGAGAAATTTCCCAAAGGTATATGTGGGGGACATATATTGACTGTGAGTAAAGATGAAGTCACGAACGCAGAAATGAAACAGGTTTTAGCAAAGGGAGGCCAGACTTACTAACTAGACAGAGGATAGGAAAGGTAACTTTGCGATCAGCACAAAAACCTACAAAAGACCACGCAGAGTATGCAAAAAAGACCTCTGCACCGACTCACGGTGCGGAGGGGCCTTTCTGCATCCCAGAGCTTCCAGCTAGCAAGACAAAATCATGATAACCAGCTGGACAAGAAAACAATGAACAAATAATGACTATCAGGAACTTAGCTTCTGCAGGAGAAGGCAGGTCACCAGAGAGATCCAGGAGCGAACTGAACAAATGCAAAAACATTGACAGCTGGCATGGAGTAACGATCTGAGAGGGGTTAAATAGAGCAGCCAACCAAAGGATAAATCACGTCACCTGTGTAAGGAACCTCAGAAGCCGCAGCTTCACTCATAGCCACCAGAGGGAGCCCATAGACAGAACTCACCGAAGTACCATTCACGACCACAGGAGGGAGCTCGACAACAGAATTCACAACAGCTTCCCTGTACCGCCGGCACATCGCGATCATCTTTGATCGCAGTGTGCCGGAGGTTAATGTGCCAGGGGCGGTCCGTGACCGCTCCTGGCACATAGTGCCGGATATCAGCTGCGATATGCAGCTGACAACCAGCCGCAATCGGCGGCGCTCCCCCCGTGAGCGCTGCCGATCGCATATGACGTACTATCCCATCGGTGGTCATAGGGGCCCACCCCACCTCGACGGAATAGTACGTCTAATGTCAGAAAGGGGTTAATAAACACTAAAGGAAATCAAGAACAAAAAATGTTGTAGTCAGTATTTGTTACTTTTTTAGAACAAGCAGAGGGGAAAAAATATGGACTCAATTCTGTGGGAAAAAATTGTGGAATCACCCTCTTAATTTCCTTTCCCCAAACTAACACCTGCATCAAATTAGATCTGCTCGTTATTCTGCATCTAAAAAGGAGTGATCACACCCTGGAGAGCTGTTGCACCAAGTGGACTGACATGAATCATTGCTCCAACACGAGAGATGTCAATTGAAACAAAGGAGAGGATTATCAAACTCTTAAAAGAGGGTAAATTATCACGCAATGTTGCAAAAGATGTTGGTTATTCACAGTCAGTTGTGTCTAAAATCTGGACCAAATACAAACAAAATGGGAAGGTTGTTAAAGGCAAACATACTGGTAGACCAAGGAAGACATCAAAGCGTCAAGACCGGAAACTTAAGGCAATATGTCTCCAAAACAGGAAATGCACAACAAAACAAATGAGCAGCGAATGGGTAGAAACTGGAGTCAACGTCTGTGACCAAACTGTAAGAAACCGCCTAAAGGAAATGGTATTTACATACAGAAAAGCTAAACGAAAGCTATCTTTAACACCTAAACAGAAAAAACAAGGTTACAATGAGCTAAGGAAAAGCAATTGTGGACTGTGGCTGAAAGTCATATTCAGTGATGAATCGTGAATCTGAATTGGGCAAGGTGATGATGCTGGAACTTTGGTGCCGTTCCAATGAGATTTATAAAGATGACTACCTGAAGAGAACATGCAAATTTCCACAGTCATTGATGATATGGGGCTGCATGTCAGGTAAAGGCACTGGGGAGATGGCTGTCATTACGTCTTCAATAAATGCACAAGTTTATGTTGATATTTTGGACACTTTTCTTATCCCATCAATTGAAAGGATTTTTGGGGAGGATGAAATCATTTTTCAAGATGATAATGCATCCAGCCATAGAGCAAAAACTGTGCAAACATTCCTTGAAAATAGACGCATATGGTCAATGTCATGGCCTGCAAATAGTCCGGATCTCAATCCAATTGAAAATCTTTGGTGGAAGTTGAAGAAAATGGTCCGTGGCAAGGCTCCAACCTACAAAGCTGATCTGGCAACAGCAATCAGAGAAAGTTGGAGCCAGATTGATGAAGAGTCCTGTTTGACACTTATTAAGTCCATGCCTCAGAGACTGCAAGCTGTAATAAAAGCCAGAGGTGGTGCAACAAAATACTAGTGATTTGTTTGAGTGTTTTTTTGTTTGTTTGTTTTTCATGATTCCATAATTTTTTCCCACATAATTGAGTGAGTCCATAATGTTTCCCCTCTGCTTGTTCTTAAAAAGTGACAAATACTGACTACAACATTTTTTGCTCTTGATTTCTTTTAGTGTTTCTTAAAGATACAAAGTTGCCATTTGAATTGACTGTAGTTTTGTGCCCGTGATCTACTTTTTTTTAAATAAAAAATAAACAACTGAATTATTATTATTCATTTATATAGCACCATTAATTCCATGGTGCGGTACATGTGAAAAGTGGTTACATACAGGGTTATAGATATCGTTAACAGTAAACAATTTTACAATGACAGAATGGTACAAAGGGGAGAGGACCCTGTCCTTGCAGACTTACATTTTTCGGGATAATGGGGAAGAGACAGGAGGTCGGTGTGCTGCAGCTCTGGTGGTGGTGAGGCGGCAGCTCTGGTGGTGGTGAGGCGGCAGCTCTGGTGGATGGTGACGTGGCAGCGGCTCGGGTGTTTGGTGAGGCGGCAACTTGGGTGGTTGGTGAGGCGGCAAAATGATTATTGCAGGCTGTAGGCTTTCCTGAAGAGATGGGTTTTCAGGTTCCGTCTGAAGGATCCGAGGGTGGTGGATAATCGGACATGTTGAGGCGTGGAATTCCAGAGGATGGGGAATATTCGGGAGAAATCTTGGAGGCGGTTGTGTGAGGAACGAATAAGTGTGGAGGAGAGTAGGAGGTCTTGGGAGGATCGAAGATTACGTAAGGGAAGATAGTGGGAGATTAGTTCAGAGATATAGGAAGGGGACAGGTTGTAAATGGCTTCGTAGATCAGTGTTAGTAGTTTGAACTGGATTCGTTGGGGAATTGGGATTAGCCGAGCAGCAGAGTTGAGGACAGACTGGAGTGGTGCAAGGGAGTTGCCTATATCGCAGTAAAGCTGTGGTCTTTTACAGATATTTTCATCAGAGAAGCTGTCAACCCCTGAGTACATTTTTGGCAATCCCAGGAGCTTGCTGAATCCTGACAATATGTAGTACACATGTAATATACACACCGTTAGGATTCTGCCTTGCTTGCCAGTGACAACGGTCGTCACGAGACAGCAATGTATGAATTGCATACTTGCAGTCACTAGCTGATTAGAGTCTCTGCCCATTTAGCAAATTGGCCGAGGACCACACGTATGCAAATCATATTCTTGCAGGTCATGTGGCGACTGCAAGAACCAACAATCAAAGTTGATTTATACATCTTTAGCATTTGGCAAGATGCATGGCTTGCAGAAAATTTAGCTAGGGGGTGACAATTCCTTAAAAGATCAGTATGATGGCATTATTTTGTCACTATATGGAAATATTATACAGTCATAGAGTGGCAGTATTATTTAGTTTTATATGGCTATAAAATTGGTCTTGCAGAAAATCTTGATTTTCTTCAATGTCAGGCAAGGTAATATTTGTAATAGACATCCTCATTTGGGGCAAGTGGGTGTGAAGAAGGGAGAGGTGGAGGATTAGAGGTCAGCATGGACCATTGTGCTTTAAAATACCAGGGCTGAATTTCAGCCTGAGTCTGGCCCCAATGGTATTGACCTGGGCTCTCCTCTCCATAATGCAGCGGAGCCTAGTGTGTCCTGTCCCCTCTACAGCAGCTACTGCTTAATGCTGCATGGATTGTGCAGGACTGGAGATGCTTCTTTCCCATCTTTGCTTTGAATTGTCACATTTTCTTGAAAGTGCGTTTGCTAAAATTTTCCCAAAATGTAAGATCTTCATCTAAGTATACCATGCTACAAAACTGCATGTGAATTTGTACTTTGCACCAACTCTTTTCACAGATTTGTGCTAGTAAAATTATATCTGCTGATGAGAGAATGCGGGCATATTTGTTGTACACAATATAAAATGTTCATTTGTACGCCATGATAGTAATAAAGTTTTTTAGACCTCCGTTTGTCATGACTGCACCTTTTTTTTTTCAGGACTATACGCCATGTTTATCTCTTCTTTCTGTGTCACTCACCTTATACTTTTCCATTGCCGTGTGACTGTGTGCTGCAGGTTCTGTATCAGGCTGCATCCAGGAAAAGAATAAAGGGAATCTGTCAGCAGGATTTTACACTCCAAATTATTTGTTTCCACATTTAGCTCTTTCAAAAACAAGTCCAGATATACCATGACATGTCCAATCTGTTACTGAGAAATTTATATGCAAATGTGGCTGAAGAAGTATTCCCCATCCAGCTCCACCTCCTCCTGCTTGACTGATGATTGCTTTGCCTGAAGTCACACAGCATTGATTCTGTCGGTCAAGCAGGAGGAGGTGGCACTGGGTGGGGAATAGAGCTGGAGTGACAGAGGAATCAGATTTACAGCCTCATTTGCATATCAATTCAAATGCTGCTTTCTCATTAACGGGCAAACGGACTGGCCATGTAAAGATACTGCTGGACTTGTTTTTGAAAGACCTACATGTTCATATTAGTTTTGGAGATGAAAGCCATCTTACAGATTCCTGTTAAAGATTTTTTAGATTTTGAATTATATATTATTACAAATTACTCTTTTACTTTTTATATTATTTTACTGTAAATATGGGGAAAAATTTAACTATTATTAACCGAGACATTTTATCATTTCAGACAAGATGAGGCGGACGATGCATTGGTTGTGGCTATTGCTCCTGATAATTTGTTTGCTTCCATTGGTCTCTGGATGTCCTTCTCCCTGTAGCTGTACTTCTGGAATTGTTGATTGCAGTTATAAAGACCTTACCAGCAGCACTCTGCCGGCCTCTTTTCCTACTACCACCCAGGTGATCCGTTTGGACCAGAACAACCTGTTATCTATTCCTAATGGTCTTCTGGACCACCTTCCAAATGTGCGTGAGGTCTATCTTAAGCATAACCCTTGGCACTGTGATTGTGACATCCTTTATCTGAGAAGTTGGCTGCAAGGACAGCAGAAGAAAGGCCTCTATAGAGACGTGATTTGTGCATCTCCCGAGACCCTTGAAGGGAGAGTTATTATGTTCTTAACAGAGGATGAACTTGTGACCACCTGTCAACACTGGTACTGCAACCTTGCTGTGATCTCCCAGCTCTGCCTCTTTATCTTTATTGTAGTACAAGGCATTCTGCTAATCTTTATCATTCTCTCCTTGCGTCGTTTCCAGAAGATTGCAAGGGAAGCAAGACGCACAGCCAAAGAACTGCAGCAGAGCTCCGAAACCTTCACCTATGACAACATCCCACTACGCAACTATGACAGGACTTGAGGAAACAAATAGTATGAAATACAGTATGACTCCTTTAGATCTGCACCTGATGGCCAGTAAACATCCATAACAGTCCAGTATTCGTGAAACATTGTAAAAAAAAAATCTAATCTTGAGTTTCTTGATGATCTAGTAATGTAAAGGTCCCTTTAGGAGATCCAAACTCTAGAAAAGTAAGAAATTAAATTTGGTGACTTCTAAAGTTTAAAAATGAGCAAAATATAATTGGATCGATATTGAATGACCTGCTGAGGACAGGAGAATGGAGAATTGATTTTTAAATTAATATTAAATCAATATAACCACTTTGTATTTGGGGTGCAAGATTACTGCATCAAAATAGCAATGTAGATGGTTATAGCAGTTAATATGGGTATTATCCTAGAAAGACAATTATATATAGTGGGTATAATGCCCAACAGTGGACGACATACCGTACTTTGTTACTCAGTTTTAGGTATTGAGTAGAGCAATACTGCCACATTACACGGGTACAGAATAAAGCTAGGTAAGTGGTGTGCCATATCCCCATGATCCCCAAGAAAGCATTTGCACTACTAAAGCAGGATGGCACCATTGAAGCTCTAAAAAACTATAGGGAGAAAAATACTTTATCTAAAAAACTAATTAAAGCTGCCAAAAAGGAAACAGAGAAGCACATTGCTAAGGAGAGTAAAACTAATCCCAAACTGTTCTTCAACTATATCAATAGTAAAAGAATAAAAACTGAAAATGTAGGCCCCTTAAAAAATAGTGAGGAAAGAATGGTTGTAGATGACGAGGAAAAAGCTAACATATTAAACACCTTCTTCTCCACGGTATTCACGGTGGAAAATTAAATGCTAGGTGAAATCCCAAGAAACAATGAAAACCCTATATTAAGGGTCACCAATCTAACCCAAGAAGAGGTGCGAAACCGGCTAAATAAGATTAAAATAGATAAATCTCCGGGTCCGGATGGCATACACCCACGAGTACTAAGAGAACTAAGTAATGTAATAGATAAACCATTATTTCTTATTTTTAGTGACTCTATAGCGACAGGGTCTGTTCCGCAGGACTGGCGCATAGCAAATGTGGTGCCAATATTCAAAAAGGGCTCTAAAAGTGAACCTGGAAATTATAGGCCAGTAAGTCTAACCTCTATTGTTGGTAAAATATTTGAAGGGTTTCTGAGGGATGTTATTCTGGATTATCTCAATGAGAATAACTGTTTAACTCCATATCAGCATGGGTTTATGAGAAATCGCTCCTGTCAAACCAATCTAATCAGTTTTTATGAAGCGGTAAGCTATAGGCTGGACCACGGTGAGTCATTGGACGTGGTATATCTCGATTTTTCCAAAGCGTTTGATACCGTGCCGCACAAGAGGTTGGTACACAAAATGAGAATGCTTGGTCTGGGGGAAAATGTGTGTAAATGGGTTAGTAACTGGCTTAGTGATAGAAAGCAGAGGGTGGTTATAAATGGTATAGTCTCTAACTGGGTCGCTGTGACCAGTGGGGTACCGCAGGGGTCAGTATTGGGACCTGTTCTCTTCAACATATTCATTAATGATCTGGTAGAAGGTTTACACAGTAAAATATCGATATTTGCAGATGATACAAAACTATGTAAAGCAGTTAATACAAGAGAAGATAGTATTCTGCTACAGATGGATCTGGATAAGTTGGAAACTTGGGCTGAAAGGTGGCAGATGAGGTTTAACAATGATAAATGTAAGGTTATACACATGGGAAGAGGGAATCAATATCACCATTACACACTGAACGGGAAACCACTGGGTAAATCTGACAGGGAGAAGGACTTGGGGATCCTAGTTAATGATAAACTTACCTGGAGCAGCCAGTGCCAGGCAGCAGCTGCCAAGGCAAACAGGATCATGGGGTGCATTAAAAGAGGTCTGGATACACATGATGAGAGCATTATACTGCCTCTGTACAAATCCCTAGTTAGACCGCACATGGAGTACTGTGTCCAGTTTTGGGCACCGGTGCTCAGGAAGGATATAATGGAACTAGAGAGAGTACAAAGGAGGGCAACAAAATTAATAAAGGGGATGGGAGAACTACAATACCCAGATAGATTAGCGAAATTAGGATTATTTAGTCTAGAAAAAAGACGACTGAGGGGCGATCTAATAACCATGTATAAGTATATAAGGGGACAATACAAATATCTCGCTGAGGATCTGTTTATACCAAGGAAGGTGACGGGCACAAGGGGGCATTCTTTGCGTCTGGAGGAGAGAAGGTTTTTCCACCAACATAGAAGAGGATTCTTTACTGTTAGGGCAGTGAGAATCTGGAATTGCTTGCCTGAGGAGGTGGTGATGGCGAACTCAGTCGAGGGGTTCAAGAGAGGCCTGGATGTCTTCCTGGAGCAGAACAATATTGTATCATACAATTATTAGGTTCTGTAGAAGGACGTAGATCTGGGTATTTATTATAATGGAATATAGGCTGAACTGGATGGACAAATGTCTTTTTTCGGCCTTACTAACTATGTTACTATGTTACTATGTTACTATGATACTTTCACATATTACAGTATAATAAACACAACAGTTGTTTCTTTACTATGGAACCCTTCGGATGATTCATGCTACTGATTTATGGGCAGGATGAACAGGGACAGGCTCCATTGGTGCATTTGTTTGCTCTGAGATAATGCGGCAATTCATAGAAAATACAGTTTGTAAAAGGGACAAGGGGAAAAAGCCATCTAGGTGGCTACTCATTGGCCTTTTCTTGTCTGGATCGATAGACTGACAGGTCTGTCCATCTACACAAATAGGGAGGCATCTCTCACTCTCACTAGGCCCGGTAGGGAGAAGTCAGCAGGGAGGCATCTCTCACTCTCACTAGGCCTGGTGGGGAGAAGTCAGCAGGGAGGCATCTCTCACTCTCGCTAGGCCTGGTGGGGAGAAGTCACCAGGGAGGCATATCTCGTTCTCGCTAGGCCCGGTAGGGAGAAGTCAGCTGGGGGGCATCTCACTCACCTAGGCCTGGTGGGGAGAAGTCAGCTGGGGGGCATCTCTCACTTTCGCTAGGCCTGGTGTGGAGAAGTCAGCAGGGAGGCATCTCTCATTCTCACTAGGCCTGGTGGGGAGAAGTCAGCAGGGAGGCATCTCTCACTCTCGCTAGGCCTGGTGGGGAGAAGTCAGCAGGGAGGCATCTCTCATTCTCACTAGGCCTGGTGGGAAGAAGTCAGCTGGGGGGCATCTCTCATTCTCACTATGCCAGGTGGTGAGAAGTCAGCAGGGAGGCATCTCTCACTCTCACTATGCCCGGTGGGGAGAAGTCAGCAGGGAGGCATCTCTCTCTCTCGCTAGGCCAGGTACGGAGAAGTCAGCAGGGAGGCATCTCTCACTCTCGCTAGGCCAAGTAGGGAGAAGTCTGCAGGGAGGCATCTCTCACTCTCGCTATGCTCGGTGGGGAGAAGTCTGCAGGGAGGCATCTCTCACTCTCGCTATGCCCGGTGGGGAGAAGTCAGCAGGGAGGCATCTCTCACTCTCGCTAGGCCAAGTAGGGAGAAGTCAGCAGGGAGGCATCTCTCACTCTCGCTATGCCCGGTGGGGAGAAGTCAGCAGGGAGGCATCTCTCACTCTCGCTAGGCCAAGTAGGGAGAAGTCAGCAGGGAGGCATCTCTCACTCTCGCTATGCCCGGTGGGGAGAAGTCAGCAGGGAGGCATCTCTCACTCTCGCTAGGCCAAGTAGGGAGAAGTCAGCAGGGAGGCATCTCTCACTCTCGCTATGCCCGGTGGGGAGAAGTCTGCAGGGAGGCATCTCTCACTCTCGCTATGCCCGGTGGGGAGAAGTCAGCAGGGAGGCATCTCTCACTCTCGCTAGGCCAAGTAGGGAGAAGTCAGCAGGGAGGCATCTCTCACTCTCACTATGCCCGGTGGGGAGAAGTCAGCAGGGAGGCATCTCTCTCTCTCGCTAGGCCAGGTACGGAGAAGTCAGCAGGGAGGCATCTCTCACTCTCGCTAGGCCAAGTAGGGAGAAGTCTGCAGGGAGGCATCTCTCACTCTCGCTATGCTCGGTGGGGAGAAGTCTGCAGGGAGGCATCTCTCACTCTCGCTATGCCCGGTGGGGAGAAGTCAGCAGGGAGGCATCTCTCACTCTCGCTAGGCCAAGTAGGGAGAAGTCAGCAGGGAGGCATCTCTCACTCTCGCTATGCCCGGTGGGGAGAAGTCAGCAGGGAGGCATCTCTCACTCTCGCTAGGCCAAGTAGGGAGAAGTCAGCAGGGAGGCATCTCTCACTCTCGCTATGCCCGGTGGGGAGAAGTCAGCAGGGAGGCATCTCTCACTCTCGCTAGGCCAAGTAGGGAGAAGTCAGCAGGGAGGCATCTCTCACTCTCGCTATGCCCGGTGGGGAGAAGTCTGCAGGGAGGCATCTCTCACTCTCGCTATGCCCGGTGGGGAGAAGTCAGCAGGGAGGCATCTCTCACTCTCGCTAGGCCAAGTAGGGAGAAGTCAGCAGGGAGGCATCTCTCACTCTCGCTATGCCCGGTGGGGAGAAGTCTGCAGGGAGGCATCTCTCACTCTCGCTATGCCCGGTGGGGAGAAGTCTGCAGGGAGGCATCTCTCACTCTCGCTATGCCTGGTGGGGAGAAGTCAGCAGTGAGGTGTCTCTCACTCTCATTAAGCCAGGTGGGGGGTCAGCAGGGAGGCATCCAGATGTCTGTGCCAAAAGCAGAAGGTGTTTCCTTTATTTTCACTTTATGCCACAATTGCAATTTATAATAAACTTATCTAAGCTGAATGGTAACACAAATAGATGAAGATAGATACATGAAAACTATAAATTATTATAGTCTGATATTTTTCATGCAGTAAGACATAATTTTTGTGAACTGTTGTCCAGAACTGAACTGCATATTGTTGATGATGCTGCATTAATGGTTTGTAAAGCAGTAAGACCTTGGCCCCGATTCGTCATTGTTGTTTCTCCAGTTTTCTGCAGTGATTTGCTCCTTTTTAGTAGCTTTAGTATTTGTCTGAGTTTGAACCGATTATAGGATCGCACTCGGCCATGAAAGTCAATGAATCCCTGGAATTAATTGGACTGCACTCAAATGACATTTTAGTGAAGTAGAATTTCCAAGACACAATGGAGAAGATGGAGAAATGTTGTTCTCCATCTTCTCCTCACAGTGTGCTCAGATTCTCTCATCAGGGAGAATCAGATCAAACTATGCTGACACTCTGATCATACTCTGACCAGAGTTTTATCAATATAATTTGCATAATTGGCTCGATTCTCTAGGATGAGAAAAAATACTGCTGTATGACCCTAGCCTCAGACAGATTCATAAAATGCAACTTTTTCAAACGTTGCATTTCTTTTGGCACATCTCAATCCACTCCCTTTCTGGAGTAAGGTTTCTGGCAGAGTTTTCAGTTTGGCACACTTTGGCAACTTTTAAATGATTTGCCACTTTTTGTGCTTTAAAGTCTCGAAAACTGGTTAAAGAGAAAAATAAAGAGCATTTTTTAAATTTTTGCTCCAAATTTATGAACTGTGTGTCTTATCTTAGAGACTATGGCACAAAAAACAGTAGCGAATATCGCAACACAAAAAAAGAAAACTGATTTAGATAAATCGCAAATAATGAATCGGGGCCCCATGTCTTAACCTCTCTTCCCTTTCTCCCAGACCTTCATAATTATTCCATACTGCACTGTTTTAATGTCTTTTTGATCATGTAAAACATACTTTCTGTTTGGCGAGATTTTATTTTTGACTGGTAATAAATATGTGTCTTGTATAACAATGTCCTAGACAACATTTACATGAGTACGTTTTTAGATGTTCTCATAAAGTGATGAATTACAGAGACGGTCACGGTCACCGTACAGAATAATGGACCATAACAACAACATCATGCAAAAGGTAACGTCATTAAGTAGAATGGGTAACACCATGATGTTACAGTACAGGAATAATGTAAAAAGTGAAGCTGTAGTAGCAGGGGCTGGCTGGCACTTTCAGCTTGGGGGGCAATCACAAGGCAGTGGCCCTCGAGTAGCAGTCACCCACATTTGCACTACTTATCGCTGGCTGCTGCATTAATGCAACAGAGATAACAGGCTTTAAAAACAGGCTTGTACATAGACATATGGAAGCAGAACCAAGCTTACTGCCTACATAGATACTGTAACAGGAGCAAGCTGACTACATAGACACGAGAAGGATGGATTACTTCGTAGATAAGGGAGCAGAACCGACTATACTAGAGAGCTATAGGAGTAGAACCGAGCTTACTACAGAGCAATGGGAGCAGAACTGAGCTTACTACAGGGATAAGGGAGCAGAACCAAGCTTACTACAGAGATAAGGGAGCAGAACAGAGCTTACTAAATAGATAAGAGAGCAGAACAGAGCTTACGACAGATGTAAGGGAGCAGAACAGAGCTTACTACAGAGCTGTGGGAGAAGAACTGAGCTTACTACAGAGATAAGGGAGCATAACTGAGCTTACTACAGAGATAATGAAGCAGAACGGAATTTACTACAGAGATAAGGGAGCAGAACAGAGCTTACTAGAGAGATAATGGAGCAGAACGGAGTTTACTACAGTGATAAGGGAGCAGAACAGAGCTTACTACAGAGATATGGGAGCAGAACCGAGCTTACTACAGAGATATGGGAGCAGAACCGAGCTTACTACAGAAATATGGGAGCAGAACTGAGCTTACTGCAGAGATATGGGAGCAGAACCGAGCTTACTACAGATGTAAGGGAGCAGAACTGAGCTTACTACAGAGATATGGGAGCAGAACGGAGCTTACTACAGAAACATGGGAGCAGAACAGAGCTTACTACAGAGCTGTGGGAGAAGAACCAAGCTTAGTACAGAGATATGGAGCAGAACGGAGTTTACTACAGAGGTAAGGGAGCAGAACAGAGCTTACTACAGAGATAATGGAGCATAACGGGTTTCTACAGAGATAATGGAGAAGAATTGGGTTTACTACAGAGATAAGGGAGCAGAACAGAGCTTACTACAGAGATATGGGAGCAGAACAAAGCTTACTACAGAGCTGTGGGAGAAGAACAGAGCTTACTACAGAGATAATGGAGCAGAACGGAGTTTACTACAGAGATAAGGGAGCAGAACAGAGCTTACTACAGAGATAATGGAGCAGAACGGAGTTTACTACAGAGATAAGGGAGCAGAACAGAGATTACTACAGAGATAATGGAGCAGAACGGAGTTTACTACAGAGATAATGGAGAAGAATTAAGTTTACTACAGCGATAAGGGAGCAGAACAGAGCTTACTACAGAGATATGAGAGCAGAACAGAGCTTACTACAGAGATATGGGAGCAGAACCGAGCTTACTACAGATGTAAGGGAGCAGAACGGAGCTTACTGCAGAGATATGGGAGCAGAACCGAGCTTACTACAGATGTAAGGGAGCAGAACTGAGCTTACTACAGAGATATGGGAGCAGAACGGAGCTTACTACAGAAACATGGGAGCAGAACAGAGCTTACTACAGAGCTGTGGGAGAAGAACCAAGCTTAGTACAGAGATATGGAGCAGAACGGAGTTTACTACAGAGATAAGGGAGCAGAACAGAGCTTACTACAGAGATAATGGAGCAGAACGGGTTTCTACAGAGATAATGGAGAAGAATTGGGTTTACTACAGAGATAAGGGAGCAGAACAGAGATTACTACAGAGATAATGGAGCAGAACGGAGTTTACTACAGAGATAATGGAGAAGAATTAAGTTTACTACAGCGATAAGGGAGCAGAACAGAGCTTAATACAGAGATATGAGAGCAGAACAGAGCTTACTACAGAGATATGGGAGCAGAACCGAGCTTACTACAGAGATATGGGTGCAGAACCGAGCTTACTACAGAGATATGGGAGCAGAACAGAGCTTACTACAGAGATATGGGAGCAGAACCGAGCTTACTACAGATGTAAGGGAGCAGAACTGAGCTTACTACAGAGATATGGGAGCAGAACAGAGTTTACTACAGAGCTGTGGGAGAAGAACGGAGCTTACTACAGAGATATGGAAGCAGAACCTAGCTTACTACAGAGATATGGGAGCAGAACCGAGCTTACTACAGAGATATGGGAGCAGAACAGAGCTTACTACAGAGATATGGGAGCAGAATCGAGCTTACTACAGATGTAAGGGAGCAGAACTGAGCTTACTGCAGAGATATGGGAGCAGAACAGAGCTTACTACAGAGCTGTGGGAGAAGAACCGAGCTTACTACAGAGATATGGAAGCAGAACCGAGCTTACTAAGTCTACTACATAGATACGGAACAGAACCAAGCTTACGTCATGCATATGGTACCAGAATCTAGATTACTACATCGATACAGTACCAGAACCAAGCTTACGGCTTAGATATAGTGCCATAACTGAGCTTACTTACAAACATACATATATCTCTAGAAACCATGACAAGTAAACACACAGTACGACAGGGACATTGCTAAGGTTCTAAAAGATCAGGGGTCCAAGCCCCAAAGTGCATGTCTTCCCATCTAACCCCTTATAACCATTTAAAATAGCTTCTATACATACAGTATATAATTACAGTATACCACTGTTGCTAACCAAAAACTTACAATGCAAAAACCAATATCAAAATCACTAATAGAAAAGACCAAAACAATAAAACTATTCAATGTCCACCACCATCACCACTACACAGCGAATACACAATATAATATAATATGACCAGAGACCAATGACACCACCATACACCTTCTACTACATAATGACTGAAACAAATTCAGCTGTTAGTAAATTAAAAAAAGAAAAAAAAGACTACTAAAAAGAGTAATATTACCACCTTACTGTAACCGTATATTGGTAGATACCAGACCTGCAGAACATACACGTGAGTACAGTACAGTTATATATACAGTGGGGCAAAAAAGTATTTAGTCAGTCAGCAATAGTGCAAGTTCCACCACTTAAAAAGATGAGAGGCGTCTGTAATTTACATCATAGGTAGACCTCAACTATGGGAGACAAACTGAGAAAAAAAAATCCAGAAAATCACATTGTCTGTTTTTTTTAACATTTTATTTGCATATTATGGTGGAAAATAAGTATTTGGTCAGAAACAAAATTTCATCTCAATACTTTGTAATATATCCTTTGTTGGCAATGACAGAGGTCAAACGTTTTCTGTAAGTCTTCACAAGGTTGCCACACACTGTTGTTGGTATGTTGGCCCATTCCTCCATGCAGATCTCCTCTAGAGCAGTGATGTTTTTGGCTTTTCGCTTGGCAACACGGACTTTCAACTCCCTCCAAAGGTTTTCTATAGGGTTGAGATCTGGAGACTGGCTAGGCCACTCCAGGACCTTGAAATGCTTCTTACGAAGCCACTGCTTCGTTGCCCTGGCGGTGTGCTTTGGATCATTGTCATGTTGAAAGACCCAGCCACGTTTCATCTTCAATGCCCTTCCTGATGGAAGGAGGTTTGCACTCAAAATCTCACAATACATGGCCCCATTCATT
Organism: Ranitomeya imitator; assembly: GCF_032444005.1. NCBI lineage: Eukaryota > Metazoa > Chordata > Amphibia > Anura > Dendrobatidae > Ranitomeya > Ranitomeya imitator. The sequence goes on along the minus strand of NC_091282.1, from coordinate 292,277,206 downwards.
CTTTCATGTACCCGGATCAGTCGTCCTGGCCCCTTTGCAGAGAAACAGCCCCAAAGCATGATGTTTCCACCACCATGCTTTACAGTAGGTATGGTGTTTGATGGATGCAACTCAGTATTCTTTTTCCTCCAAACACGACAAGTTGTGTTTCTACCAAACAGTTCCAGTTTGGTTTCATCAGACCATAGGACATTCTCCCAAAACTCCTCTGGATCATCCAAATGCTCTCTAGCAAACTTCAGACGGGCCCGGACATGTACTGGCTTAAGCAGTGGGACACGTCTGGCACTGCAGGATCTGAGTCCATGGTGGCGTAGTGTGTTACTTATGGTAGGCCTTGTTACATTGGTCCCAGCTCTCTGCAGTTCATTCACTAGGTCCCCCCGCGTGGTTCTGGGATTTTTGCTTACCGTTCTTGTGATCATTCTGACCCCACGGGGTGGGATTTTGCGTGGAGCCCCAGATCGAGGGAGATTATCAGTGGTCTTGTATGTCTTCCATTTTCTAATTATTGCTCCCACTGTTGATTTCTTCACTCCAAGCTGGTTGGCTATTGCAGATTCAGTCTTCCCAGCCTGGTGCAGGGCTACAATTTTGTTTCTGGTGTCCTTTGACAGCTCTTTGGTCTTCACCATAGTGGAGTTTGGAGTCAGACTGTTTGAGGGTGTGCACAGGTGTCTTTTTATACTGATAACAAGTTTAAACAGGTGCCATTACTACAGGTAATGAGTGGAGGAAAGAGGAGACTCTTAAAGAAGAAGTTACAGGTCTGCGAGAGCCAGAAATCTTGATTGTTTGTTTCTGACCAAATACTTATTTTCCACCATAATATGCAAATAAAATGTTAAAAAAAACAGACAATGTGATTTTCTGGATTTTTTTTTCTCAGTTTGTCTCCCATAGTTGAGGTCTACCTATGATGTAAATTACAGACGCCTCTCATCTTTTTAAGTGGTGGAACTTGCACTATTGCTGACTGACTAAATACTTTTTTGCCCCACTGTAAATGACTTACAGCTGACGATCTTTCTGATTTGGGTCGCTCACTTTTCCCGTCTTTTCAATCTCGCCCATACCTCCATTACCACTTCTCCAGCCACAACTCGTCTGCACAGATTACAACAAAACGCATTTGGCTTCTCACATTTCTAGTGATGTCTCCATCTATTCCCAACCTACAAAAACTTCCCACTCTGCATGCACCTGAGGCATAGAATACTGACCCCAATATTTAAAAAACTGTGTCATTACTATGATTACTACCTCTCCCAAAAATTAAAGTGTCCCATAGAAAGTATTAATGCCCCCACTGTGCAAAGGCCTGTATGCTCCTTTGAAGGATATAATATGCCATGTGCCCCCTTCCAGCAACAAATACCCTTGAGTGTCCATTTCAAATTAACAATGTCCCCACCCCCCAAAAAAAATACTGGAACCTGAGTGCCCCTATCAAAATTAATAATGTCCCCTTTTATAACAAATAATGTCCTGAGTGCCCACACAGCTCTGCCTATACAGAATGATGGTCTTACAGCCCCAATACACAATATGGTGGTCTCCAAAGCCCTTTATTATACATTGAGGACCTCATAGCTCCATATAGTAAAATGGTTACATAGCCCCTATATACAATGTGATGTCCCCACTGCCCCATATATATAGTATGATGGGCCCCACTGCCCCCTGTATATAGTATAATTGTCCCCACTGCCCCTATATATGGCCCCAGTTTTCACCACATAAATAGTATGATGGCCCTAGTTCTCCCATATATATAGTAGGATGGCCCCAGTTCCCCCATATATATAGTAATAGATGGTGGCCCGATTCTAACGCATCGGGTATTCTAGAATATGCATGTCCACATAGTATATTGCACAACCCACGTAGTATATTGCCCAGCCACGTAGTATATTGCCCAGCCACGTAGTATATTCCACAGCCACGTAGTATACTGCCCAGCCACGTAGTATATTGCCCAGCCACGTAGTATATTGCCCAGCCACGTAGTATATTGCCCAGTGACATAGTATATTGCCCAGCCACGTAGTATATTGCCCAGCCACGTAGTATATTGCCCAGTTATAGTACATTGCTTAGCCACGTAGTATATTGCACAGCCACGTAGTATATTGCACAGCCACGTAGTATATTGCCCAGCCATGTAGTATATTGCCCAGTGATGTAGTATATTGCCCAGCCACGTAGTATATTGCCCAGCCACGTAGTATATTGCCCAGCCACGTAGTATATTGCCCAGCCACGTAGTATATTGCCCAGCCACGTAGTATATTGCCCAGCCACGTAGTATATTGCCCAGTTACGTAGTATGTTGCCCAGCCACGTAGTATATTGCCCAGCCACGTAGTATATTGTCCAGCCACGTAGTATATTGCCCAGCCACGTAGTATATTGCCCAGTCACATAGTATATTGCCCAGCCACGTAGTATATTGCCCAGTTACGTAGTATATTTCCCAGTGACGTAGTATATCGCACAGCAACGTAGTATACAGCACAGAGCCATGTAGTATATTGGCCAGTAACGTAGTATATTGCCGAGTGACGTAGTATACAGCACAGAGCCACGTAGTATATTGCACAGCGAAGTAGTATACAGCACAGAGCCATGTAGTATATTGGCCAGTCACTTAGTATATTGCCCAGTCATGTAGTATATTGCCGAGTGACGTAGTATACAGCACAGAGCCATGTAGTATATTGCCCAGCCACGTAGTATATTGCACAGCGAAGTAGTATACAGCACTGAGCCACGTAGTATATTGCCCAGCTACGTAGTATATTGCCCAGCTACGTAGTATATTGCCCAGCCAGGTTTGTCACAGGTGAAAAAATAAAAAATAAACATATACTCACCTTTCCGAAGGCCCCTTGTAGTCCACGGCAGCTTCCGGTCCCAGCGTTGGTATGGGCGCAGGACCTGTGATGACGTCACAGTCACATGACCGTGACATCATGGCAGGTCTTTCTAGCGCAGGAGCGCAGGGCCTGTGATGACGTCGTGGTCACATGACCGTGACGTCATGGCAGGTTCTTGTCGTGCAGGAGCGCAGGGCCTGTGATGACGTCATGGTCACATGACCGTGACGTCATGGCAGGTCCTTCTGCCATACCATCTTTGCCACCGGAAAGTGCAGCGGAAGATGGCGGCCGGCGGGAGCTGCTCAGCGGACTACGGAGGGTGAGTATAGCAGGTTTATTTTTTATTTTATTATTTTTAACATTACATTTTTTACTATTCATGCCGCATAGGCAGCGTCAATAGTAAAAAGTTGGGGACACACAGGGTTAATAGCGGCGGTAACGGAGTGCGTTACCCGCGGCATTACGCGGTCCGTTACCGCCGGCATTAACCCTGTGTTAGCGGTGACCGGAGGGGACTATGCGGGCGACAGGCACTGACTGCGGGGAGTAAGGAGCGGCCATTTTCTTCTGGACTGTGCCCGTCGCTGATTGGTCCCGGCAGCCATGACAGGCGAGACCAATCCGTGAATGAATAACTGTGACAGAAGGACAGACAGAAAGACGGAAGTGACCCTTAGACAATTATATAGTAGAAGATGGCCCTAGTGTTCCCATATATATAGTAGGATGGCCCCAGTTCCCCCATATATATAGTAGGATGGCCCCAGTCCCCCCATATATATAGTAGGATAGTCCCAGTTCCCATATATATATATATATATATATATATATATATATATACTAGCTATTGAACCCGTTCTACGCCCGGGTGGCGAGCATTTATATTGGTATATGGTCTCCATCCTGGTATGTGCTGCTCCATCCTGCGTCCCCATCCTGTCATGTGCTGCTCCATCCTGCGTCCTCATCCTGTCATGCGCTGCTCCATCCTGCGTCCCCATCCTGTCATGTGCTGCTCCATCCTGCGTCCCCATCCTGTCATGCGCTGCTCCCATCCTGCGTCCCCATCCTGTCATGCGCTGCTCCCATCCTGCGTCCCCATCCTGTGATGCGCTGCTCCGATCCTGTGATGCGCTGCTCCCATCCTGCGTCCCCATCCTGTCATGTGCTGCTCCATCCTGCGTCCCCATCCTGTCATGTGCTGCTCCATCCTGCGTCCCCATCCTTATGTGCTGCTCCATCCTGCGTCCCCATCCTTATGTGCTGCTCCATCCTGCGCCTCCATCCTTATGTGCTGCTCCATCCTGCGTCCCCATCCTTATGTGCTGCTCCATCCTGCGCCTCCATTCTGTCATGTGCTGCTCCCATCCTGCGTCCCCATCCTGTCATGCGCTGCTCCATGCTGCGTCCCCATCCTGTCATGCGCTGCTCCCATCCTGCGTCCCCATCCTGTCATGTGCTGCTCCATCCTGCGCCTCCATTCTGTCATGTGCTGCTCCCATCCTGCGTCCCCATCCTGTCATGCGCTGCTCCATCCTGCGTCCCCATCCTGTCATGCGCTGCTCCATCCTGCGTCCCCATCCTTATGTGCTGCTCCATCCTGCGTCCCCATCCTTTCATGTGCTGCTCCATCCTGCGTCCCCATCCTTATGTGCTGCTCCATCTTGCGTCCCCATCCTTTCATGTGCTGCTCCATCCTGCGTCCCCATCCTTATGTGCTGCTCCATCCTGCGGCCCCATCCTGTCATGCGCTGCTCCATCCTGCGTCCCCATCCTTATGTGCTGCTCCATCCTGCGTCCCCATCCTTATGTGCTGCTCCATCCTGCGTCCCCATCCTTTCATGTGCTGCTCCATCCTGCGTCCCCATCCTTATGTGCTGCTCCATCCTGCGTCCCCATCCTTTCATGTGCTGCTCCATCCTGCATCCCCATCCTTATGTGCTGCTCCATCCTGCGTCCCCATCCTTATGTGCTGCTCCATCCTGCGTCCCCATCCTTATGTGCTGCTGCATCCTGCATCCCCATCCTTATGTGTTGCTGCATCCTGCGTCCCCATCCTTATGTGCTGCTGCATCCTGCGTCCCCATCCTTATGTGCTGCTCCATCCTGCATCCCCATCCTTATGTGCTGCTCCATCCTGCGTCCCCATCCTTATGTGCTGCTCCATCCTGCGTCCCCATCCTTATGTGCTGCTCCATCCTGCGTCCCCATCCTTATGTGCTGCTGCATCCTGCGTCCCCATCCTTATGTGCTGCTGCATCCTGCGTCCCCATCCTTATGTGCTGCTGCATCCTGCGTCTCCATCCTTATGTGCTGCTGCATCCTGCGTCCCCATCCTTATGTGCTGCTCCATACTGCGTCCCCATCCTTATGTGCTGCTCCATCCTGCGTCCCCATCCTTATGTGCTGCTGCATCCTGCGTCCCCATCCTTATGTGCTGCTGCATCCTCCGTCCCCATCCTTATGTGCTGCTCCATCCTGCGTCCCCATCCTTATGTGCTGCTCCATCCTGCGTCCCCATCCTTATGTGCTGCTCCATCCTGCGTCCCCATCCTTATGTGCTGCTCCATCCTGCGTCCCCATCCTTATGTGCTGCTGCATCCTGCGTCCCCATCCTTATGTGCTGCTGCATCCTGCGTCCTCATCCTTATGTGCTGCTGCATCCTGCGTCCCCATCCTTATGTGCTGCTGCATCCTGCGTCCCCATCCTTATGTGCTGCTCCATCCTGCGTCCCCATCCTTATGTGCTGCTGCATCCTGCGTCCCCATCCTTATGTGCTGCTGCATCCTGCGTCCCCATCCTTATGTGCTGCTGCATCCTGCGTCCCCATCCTTATGTGCTGCTGCATCCTGCGTCCCCATCCTTATGTGCTGCTCCATCCTGCGTCCCCATCCTTATGTGCTGCTCCATCCTGCGTCCCCATCCTTATGTGCTGCTCCATCCTGCGTCCCCATCCTTATGTGCTTCTCCATCCTGCGTCCCCATCCTTATGTGCTGCTCCATCCTGCATCCCCATCCTTATGTGCTGCTCCATCCTGCGTCCCCATCCTTATGTGCTGCTGCATCCTGCGTCCCCATCCTTATGTGCTGCTCCATCCTGCGTCCCCATACTGCCTCTGACCCGCTCGGCGCCGAGTGCTGGGGGGCCTGAGCAGGCGGGGACACCGGCGCGCTGTGGGGGTCAGGTGCCGGTATCGCCGCCAGCTCAGGCCCCCCAGCACTTACTATATTCACCTGTCCTGCGTTCCAGCGCAGGGCGCCGCCATCTTCCCGGTCTCCTGGCCGTGACTGTTCAGTCAGAGGGCGGCGCCGGCGCGCATTAAGCGCGTCATCGCGCCCCCTGAACTGAAGGTTACAGGCCGAAGACCGGGAAGATGGCGGCGCGCAGCGATGGAACGCAGGACAGGTGAATATAGGCGATACTTACCCTCCTGGCGGTCCCTGCTTCTCTGTTGGAGATCGCGGTGTGCGTTCAGTGTGAACGCACACCGCGATCTCCCAGGAGCGTCACTCTGTGAGGCCCAGACTGCGCCGGCACTTGCGCCTGCGCAGTCTATAAAGGCTTCGGACAGAGTGACGCTCCCAGCGTTATATTATAGAATATATATATATATATATATATATGTATATATATATATATATATATATAGTAGAATGGTCCCAGTTCTCCCCATATAAGTAACAGAAAAAGTGACTGAAAAAACGAGAACTAGTCTAAATAGGTGCATACCAAAAAACGACTTAAATATCAAAATACGAAAAATTGCACTCAATAATGTTAAAGCATGTCAATATGAAATACATGAAGTGTGAATAGCAAAATGGCTTTTGAAATTTAGGAAAAGTACACATGAGACGCTTAGCACAAAATTTGGCCAAATAATGTGAGCTCATCCACCATCGTCAAGGTAATCTCATGAATCAGATGGGTGCCCGACCTAACTGCCTAGTGTGAACACTTACCTATGGCTAATAGGTATAGTATGATCGCCCCAGCCCCCATATACATAGTATGATGGCCCCAGTTCCTCCATATATAAAGTATAATGGCTCCAGTTCCCCCATGTATAGTATGATGCCCCAGCCCCCATATATATAGTATGATAGTCCCAGTTCCTCCATATATAAAGTGTGATGGTCCCAGCCCCCATATATATAGTATGAGGGCCCCAGTTCCTTCAAATATATACTATGATTGCCCCAGTTCCTCCATATATAAAGTATGATGGCCTTAGCCCCCATATATACAGTATGATGGCCCCAGCCCCCATATATACAGTATAATGGCTCCAGTTCCTCCATATATAAAGTATGATGGCCCCAGCCCCCATATATACTGTATTACAGTATAATAGCCCCTGCTCCCCCATATATAAAGTACTAGATTGTGGCCCGATTCTAACGCATCGGGTATTCTAGAATATGCATGTCCCCGTAGTATATGGACAATGATGATTCCAGAATTTGCGGCAGACTGTGCCCGTCGCTGATTGGTCGAGGCAACCTTTATGACATAATCGTCGCCATGGCAACCATTATGACATCTACGTCGATACTGTGCCCGTCGCTGAATCAGAAACGTGGGATTTCTACGTCCTTTATGACATCATCGTCGCTGTGCCCGTTGCTGATTGGTCGAGGCCTGGCGGCCTCGACCAATCAGAGATGCAGGATTTCTACGTCGATACTGTGCCAGTCGCTGATTGGTCGAGGCCTGGTGGCATCGACCAATCAGGGACGTGGGATTTCCAGGACAGACAGAAAGACAGACAGTCGATACTGTGCCCATCGCTGATTGGTCGAGGCGAATTCGCGGCAGACTGTGCCCGTCGCTGATTGGCCGAGGCAGCCTTTATGACATCATTGTCGCCATGCTGTGCCTGTCGCTGATTGGTCGAGGCAACCTTTATGACATCATCATCGCCATGGCAACCATTATGACATCATCGTCGCTGTGCCCGTTGCTGATTGGTCGAGACCTGGCGGCCTCGACCAATCAGAGACGTGGGATTTCCAGGACAGACAGACAGACAGAAAGACAGACAGACAGACAGACAGACAGACAGAAAGACAGACAGACGGAAAAACCCTTAGGCAATTATATATATAGATGATGGCCCCAGCCTGTTATGACCTGGTGGTTAGGAGCACCCGGGATGACCTGATGGTTAAACTCATACAGGACGAGCTCTGGGAAGTGGGAGCTCTGCTGACCGCAACCCCTAATCCTATCACACAACTAGAAATAGCCGTGGAGCGTACCTAACACGACCTAGACGCCTCTTCACAGCCTAAGAGCTAGCTAGCCCTAGAGACAGAAAATAAAGCCTACCTTGCCTCAGAGAAATTCCCCAAAGGAAAAGGCAGCCCCCCACATATATTGACTGAGTTAAGATGAAAGTCACAAACACAGAAATGAAACAGGTTTCAGCAAAGGGAGGCCCGACTTACTAAACAGACTGAGGATAGGAAAGGTATCTTTGCGGGCAGCACAAAAAACTACAAAAGACCACGCAGAGTGTGCAAAAAGACCTCCGCACCGACTCACGGTGCGGAGGTGCCACTCTGCATCCCAGAGCTTCCAGCTAGTAAGGAAAAATCATGATAGCCAGCTGGACAAGGAAACAATGATCAAATAATTAACTAGCAGGGACTTAGAGTAGAAAGGTCACCAGAAAGATCCAAGAGCGAACTGAACCAGTACAAGAACATTGACAGCTGGCATGGAGTAACGATCTGGGTGGAGTTAAATAGAGCAGCCAGCCAAAGAATAACCTACGTCACCTGTGGAAGAAACCTCAGAAGCAGCAGCACCACTCACAGCCACCAGAGGGAGTCCATGGACAGAACTCGCCGAAGTACCATTAATGACCACAGGAGGGAGTTCGATAACAGAATTCACAACAGTACCCCCCCTTGAGGAGGGGTCACCGAACCTTCACCAGAGCCCCCAAGCCGATCAGGACGAGCCAAATGAAAGGCACGAACTAGATCGGCAGCATGAACATCAGAGGCAAAAACCCAGGAATTATCTTCCTGACCATAACACTTCCACTTGACCAGGTACTGGAGTTTCCGTCTCGAAATACGAGAATCCAAAATCTTCTCCACCACATACTCCAACTCCCCCTCGACCAACACCGGGTCAGGAGGATCAACGGAGGGAACCATAGGCGCCACGTATCTCCGCAATAACGACCTATGGAACACATTATGGATGGCAAAAGAAGCTGGAAGGGCCAAACGAAATGACACAGGATTGAGAACTTCAGAAATCTTATACGGACCAATGAAACGAGGCTTAAACGTAGGAGTGGAAACCTTCATAGGAACATGACGAGATGATAACCAAACCAAATCCCCAACACGAAGTCGGGGACCAACACAGCGCCGGCGGTTAGCGAAACATTGAGCCTTCTCCTGGGACAATGTCAAATTGTCCACCACATGAGTCCAAATCTGCTGCAACCTGTCCACCACCGTATCCACACCAGGACAGTCCGAAGGCTCAACCTGCCCTGAAGAGAAACGAGGATGGAAACCAGAATTACAGAAAAAAGGCGAAACCAAAGTAGTCGAGTAGGGCGAACTCAGCCAAAGGCAAGAAGGACACCCAATCATCCTGATCAGCAGAAACAAAGCATCTAAGATATATTTCCAAAGTCTGATTAGTTCGTTCGGTTTGGCCATTTGTCTGAGGATGAAAAGCCGAAGAAAAAGACAAATCAATGCCCATCTTAGCACAAAACGACCGCCAAAACCTCGAAACAAACTGGGAACCTCTGTCCGAGACTATGTTCTCTGGAATGCCATGCAAACGAACCACATGCTGGAAAAACAATGGCACCAAATCAGAGGAGGAAGGCAATTTAGACAAGGGTACCAAATGGACCATCTTAGAGAAGCGATCACAAACCACCCAAATGACCGACATCCTTTGAGAGACAGGGAGATCTGAAATAAAATCCATGGAAATATGCGTCCAGGGCCTATTCGGGACCGGCAAGGGCAAAAGCAACCCACTGGCACGAGGACAGCAGGGCTTAGCCCGAGCACAAGTCCCACAGGACTGCACAAAAGAACGCACATCCCGTGACAAAGAAGGCCACCAAAAGGATCTAGCCACCAAATCTCTGGTACCAAAGATTCCAGGATGACCAGCCAACACCGAACAATGAACCTCAGAGATAACTCTACTAGTCCATCTATCAGGGACAAACAGTTTCTCCGCTGGACAACGGTCAGGTCTATCAGCCTGAAACTTCTGCAGCACGCGCCGCAAATCAGGGGAGATGGCAGACAAAATTACCCGCTCTGAGAATACCCCCCGGCTCAGGAACACCCGGAGAGTCAGGCACAAAACTCCTAGACAGGGCATCAGCCTTCACATTCTTAGAGCCCGGAAGGTACGAAACCACAAAATCAAAACGGGAGAAAAACAGCGACCATCGAGCCAGTCTAGGATTCAACCGTTTGGCAGACTCGAGATAAATCAAATTCTTGTGATCCGTCAAGACCACCACGCGATGCTTGGCTCCTTCAAGCCAATGTCGCCACTCCTCGAATGCCCACTTCATGGCCAACAACTCTCGATTGCCAACATCATAATTGCGCTCAGCAGGCGAGAATTTTCTAGAAAAGAAGGCACATGGTTTCATCACCGAGCCATCAGAACTTCTTTGCGACAAAACAGCCCCTGCTGCAATCTCAGAAGCATCAACCTCGACCTGAAAAGGGAGCGAAACATCTGGCTGGCACAACACAGGGGCAGAAGCAAAACGACGCTTCAACTCCTGAAAAGCCTCTACAGCCGCAGAGGACCAATTGACCACATCAGCACCTTTCTTGGTCAAATCAGTCAACGGTTTAGCAACACTAGAAAAATTAGCGATAAAGCGACGGTAAAAATTAGCAAAGCCCAGGAACTTCTGCAGGCTCTTCACAGATGTCGGCTGAGTCCAATCATAAATGGCCTGAACTTTAACAGGGTCCATCTCGATAGTAGAAGGGGAAAAAATGAAACCCAAAAATGAAACCTTCTGAACCCCAAAGAGACATTTCGACCCCTTCACAAACAAGGAATTCGCATAAAGGACCTGGAACACCATTCTGACCTGCTTCACATGAGACTCCCAATCATCCGAAAAGACCAAAATATCATCCAAATATGCAATCATGAATCTATCCAGGTACTCTCGGAAGATGTCATGCATAAAGGACTGAAACACAGATGGAGCATTAGAAAGCCCGAATGGCATAACCAGGTACTCAAAATGGCCCTCGGGCGTATTAAATGCTGTTTTCCATTCATCGCCCTGTTTAATTCGCACAAGATTATACGCCCCTCGAAGATCTATCTTGGTGAACCAACTAGCCCCCTTAATCTGAGCAAACAAATCAGACAGCAGCGGCAAAGGGTACTGAAATTTGACTGTGATCTTATTAAGAAGGCGGTAATCAATACAAGGTCTCAAAGAGCCATCCTTCTTGGCCACAAAAAAGAACCCTGCTCCCAACGGTGATGACGATGGGCGAATATGACCTTTCTCCAAGGATTCCTTTATATAACTCCGCATAGCGGCGTGCTCTGGCACAGATAAATTAAACAGTCGGCCCTTAGGAAACTTACTATCAGGAATCAAATTAATAGCACAATCGCAATCCCTATGAGGAGGTAAGGCACCGGATTTGGGCTCTTCAAATACATCCCGGTAATCTGACAAAAACTCAGGGACCTCAGAAGGAGTGGAAGGGGAAATTGACAGCAATGGAACATCACCATGTACCCCCTGACAACCCCAGCCGGACACAGACATAGATTTCCAATCCAATACTGGATTATGGACCTGTAGCCATGGCAACCCCAAAACGACCACATCATGCAGATTATGCAACACCAAAAAGCGAATATCCTCCTGATGTGCAGGAGCCATGCACATGGTCAATTGAGTCCAGTGCTGAGGCTTATTCTTGGCCAAAGGCGTAGCATCAATTCCTCTCAATGGAATAGGACACTGCAAGGGCTCCAAGAAAAAACCACAGCGCCTGGCAAACTCCAAGTCCATCAAATTCAGGGCAGCGCCTGAATCCACAAATGCCATAACATTATAGGACGACAGAGAGCAAATCAGAGTAACGGACAAAAGAAATTTAGACTGTACCGTACCAATGGTGGCAGACCTAGCGAACCGCTTAGTGCGCTTAGGACAATCGGAGATAGCATGAGAGGAATCACCGCAGTAAAAACACAGCCCATTCCGACGTCTGTGTTCTTGCCGTTCAGCTCTGGTCAAAGTCCTATCACATTGCATAGGCTCAGGCCTATGCTCAGAGAATACCGCCAAATGGTGCACAGCTTTGCGCTCATACAAGCGCCGATCGATCTGAATGGCCATGGACATAGACTCATTCAGACCAGCAGGCGTGGGAAATCCCACCATGACATCCTTAAGGGCTTCAGAAAGACCCTTTCTGAAAATTGCCGCCAGGGCACACTCATTCCACTGAGTAAGCACAGACCACTTTCTAAACTTCTGACAGTACACCTCCGCTTCATCCTGACCCTGACACAAAGCCAGCAAGATTTTCTCTGCCTGATCCACTGAATTCGGTTCATCATAAAGCAATCCAAGCGCCAGAAAAAACGCATCTACATTCCGCAATGCAGGATCTCCTGGCGCAAGGGAAAATAAACAAAGAATGATGCTACTCTACGTATAACCTCCGTAGCCTTTACTAAGCAGGCCACACGGCTGCCGTGTTCTGACTGTTGAAGCCTACACTAGGCCCTGACATGTGCCCAAAGCGGGAACAAACTCACGGTGATGCTGAGGCCTCAGATCCAGTCCTGGGGGGCCCCCAACAGTGGAGTACGGTGGTGTGCACAGCTCTCTCCTTGCTTCTTGATCTGGGAGGTGCTCCTGGAAACTGTAAATCACTTTCTTGGTATCTTCGTGACTTCTCAAAGTAGCACAGGACAGCCACCCTTGCTAGTCTGTCCAATTTCACGAGTCCACTCGGTCCCAGACTGTGGGTCCTCTTTTGCAGCTATAAGCACAAAGTTCTCTCTGCAGCAGCTTCAGCTACACACTGTCCAGGCTGCACCCCTCCCCTCAGCACAGTCCAGTTCACTCACACAGTCTGCAAGGGGGAGCAGAACATTCCAACACACCAGACAGGGGGTAATGTCTCTTAAAGTGGCAGCAAGTTCCTTACTGTCCATAACAGCACCACCTCCCTACATGAGCTTTCATGTCGTGTACCTTATCAGTAGTGTGTGCTTCCCTGTCATGTACCTTATCAGTGGTGTGCGCTTTGGTGTCGTGTACCTTATCAGTGGTGTGCACTTCTGTGCTGTGTACCTCATCAGTGGTGTGAGCTTTCATGCCGCGTACCTTATCAGTGGTTTGCGTTTCCCTGTCATGTACCTTATCAGTGGTGCGCACTTCCGTGTCGGGTACCTTTTCAGTGGTGTGCGCTTCCGAGTCGTGTACCTTATCAGTGGTGTGCGCTTCCCTGTCCTGTACCTTATGTGGTGCGGCAACCCATGTTACAGCCAGGGGGCACTGTGTGTGTGCTTCAGGTTGTGCTTGGAGGCATAATTATGGTGATGAGACAAAGTCCGGCAGGATTGTAAATGGCCGGTATGTGTTGCAGAGGTGCTCTGCGCTGTAAGCCCAAAATTATATGGATATGCTGGGACTTATAGTTCCACAAGAGTTTGTTGTGTTTACTGATAAGGGTGGGCTTATAGGATTAGTTGGTGAGCTGGGCGGGACTGTCTAACCACACACACTCCCCTCTAGGGGAGTGGTTACAACCATATAATGTGACTGAGGTCTGGTCACATGGGTCAGAGTGTATGGATCTGCTTGGTCCATGTGCAAGGTCCTGGACGGTCGGTGTTGGAAGCTTCTGTGAGTGGAGTCTTCCTTGGAAGCACCTGAGAGACTGTTGACCTGGACAGTCGGTGTTGGAGTCTCCTGTGAGTGGAGATGTCCTGGAAGCACCTAGAGACTGTGGACCTGAATGCTCAGGGTGTTGGATTGTCCTGGGATGGACTGGATTCCTGCAAGCACCTTGTGATAGTGTGAGTCCTGAACGCTCAGGGTGTTGGATTGCCCTTGGATGGACTGGAGTCCTGCAAGCACCTGGTGAGAGTGTGAGTCCTGGAATGGTCAGGGTGTTGGATTGTCCTGGAGTGAACTGGAATCCTGCAACCACCTGGTAAGACCATGGACTGATGGCCTGTGTGTTGGAAGTGCCTGTGATTGGACTTCCTGAAAGCGCATGGAGAGGCTGCATCTACAGAGCCTGTGATGGCTTCTGTGTTGGGGAAGCTACAGTTCCTACTGTGGGTCTGGACTAAGGTGCTGAGGTGCCCTGGTGATCCCAGTGAGGCAGCTTTCCCCTGGGAACCAGCACTGGCAGGAGTCAGTGTGTGGAACCGGAGCTCCCATAAGGTAACTCCAGGTAACAAAGGGCCACGGGCAGACCCGGATCTGCCATTGGAACAGACTGTCGATGGTTAATGTTTTCCATTGATGTGTATAATGAACTGTTTATGTTATGGTTTATGATGTCTAATTAACCGGAATAAGACTGTTTACGTGGAGAAAACATGCCTGAGTGCTTAAATCCCGTGCCAAGCGACTGTTCCCCAATCCACTCAGGTAGTGTTTCACCACACTTATCAGTGGTGAGTGCTTCGCTGTCATGTACCTTATCAGATCTGTGCGCTTCTGTGTTGTGTACATTATCAGTGGTTTGTGCTTCTGTGTCACTTAACTTATCAGTGGTGTGCCCTTCCATGTCCTGTACCTTATCAGTGGTGTGCGTTTCCCTATCGTGAACTTTATCAGTGGTGTGCGCTTCCGTGTTGTGTACCTTATCAGTGGTGTGCGCTTCATTGTTGTGTACCTTATCAGTGGTGTGCGTTTCCATGTCTTGTACCTAATCAGTGGTGTGCGCTTCCGTGTCGTGTACCTTATCAGTGGTGTGTGCTTCTGTGTCATGTATCTTATTAGTGGCGTGCGCTTCCGTGTCGTGTACCTTATCATTCGTGTGCGCTTCAATGTTGTGAGGCAGTGGCATGAGCCTTGTCAGAAATGTTACTCCAGTCATTATATGGAGCAAACATTTCTAGTGCAATGTACACCGCCACTTCTGATGAATGCTCTGTCCTGCTCCCCAGCTCCAACAGAAAGTGGTGTGAAAAAAATATTTGCTTAATTTTTTTTGCGCAACTTCGCATTGCACAAAACTTTTTACAACTTCTCAATGCATTTTATGACAGAATTTTGTCGTAAACTCTCTGATAAATCGGGGCCATTATTTACAAAGTATTATCAAAACAGTCAAAACTTGGAATAGGACGTCATTCAATTTAACAATATCTCCTTCCATTAAATAAAGTCATCATTAAAAGGGTTTTTTCTGTGAATAAAGTGTTTAATCCAATCAGCTTGCTGTTTTTAAAAATAAAAAAATCAGCTACTCACTGCCACTGCTCCATTTCATGTTTGTTGAAGGCCGTTGCTGTGATGCATGTGACCG
The DNA here is from genome assembly GCF_032444005.1 of Ranitomeya imitator. NCBI lineage: Eukaryota > Metazoa > Chordata > Amphibia > Anura > Dendrobatidae > Ranitomeya > Ranitomeya imitator. Next base: position 292,261,765 of record NC_091282.1, on the reverse strand, counting down.
CTGCAGCCAATCACTGAGTACAGTGGTGTTGCTAATGTAGATAGATCTTCTGAGCCTCATTGGTTGCAGCACAGTATTGTGCACTTTAGTTTTTTCACCATATTACTATGCAGAAACAGGACTACCACCAGAAGTTTCAGGTCCCCATATTGGCAAAATTTTCCAGCCCCCTTGAGACTCTGCCCAGACTCTACCCCAGCTCCGCCTCCACCCCTCGAACCTTCCACAGTCCCACCGCTCACTCTTGGAAAAGCTCCACTTCTGCACCCCGTCCTCACCAATCCTACATTATCAGTTCCTATAAAACTCCATATCACATACATAGCCATCACCTTTTGTTTTGGCCAAAATAATTTTTAAGCCACCACCACGACAAGGTAGACTCTTTTGGTTGGGCCCTACTCTACTCTAACCTATTAAAAATTTCTGAAATACTCTATTTAGGTTTATTTTTATAAATTTTTCTTTCAGGGAATGTGTCAAATTCATTTTTTAAAATGACGAATACTACCACATACAAGGGACAAATACAGTCACACCATGACTGGACCACATAGTATCACCCCATAGTGACCAAATACTACCACATACAAGAAACAAATACGGTAACACCAGATCACATATTATCACCACATAGTGACCGAATAATATCACATACAAGGAACAAATACCGCCACACTATGGCTACATGACATATTACCACCACATAGTAACCAAATAATACCACATACATGGAATAAATAGAGCCACACCATAACCAAACCACATATTACCACCACATAGTGATCAAATAATATCATATGCAAGGAACAAATACCGCCACACCGTGACCAGACCACATATTACCATCACATAGTGACTGAGTAATACTACATACAAGGAACAAATACCACCACATCATGACCAGACCACATATTACCATCACATAGTGACCGAATACTACAATACTGATCATTAGTAAAAAAAAATCCCTCACAATACTAAGTGTCATTATACACAGGAGCTCTCTAAATAGTGTCAGTGTACATATAATACAGTGACATAATACACAGGAGCTCTGTATACAGTGTCGGAGTACAGGTAATACAGGGATCACCAGTGATATTATACACAGGAGCTCTGTATGTAGAATACAGTATAGAGCAGGCCTGGGCAAACTGCGGCCCGCAGGCCACATCCGGCCCCCTGAGTGTTTCTGTGCGGCCCGCTGACACTCCCAGCCAGCAGGCCGGAGAGGGACTGATCTGAGTCTGATCTTTCTCAGAAGCGATTGTTGCCCCGCCCCTGTCGTCTCATTGGTGGATGCGGGGCTGCTCAGTTCCTGGCTTGCAGAGCTGCTGAAACCTATGCAGGTCCGGAGGCAGAGCGGTCAGGACTGGAGGAGGGAAGCATGGACTACAACACCCATCTGCTGCAGATAATGGGCAGGTAGCTTCTAAGAGGAGCTCAGATACCACCTGGGAGGCAGCATCCTGTGTCCGCTGTGCTGAGGAGGTCACAGCACCTGCATTGCCTCCTTTCACACGGTGGAATGAAAGTTGTGGGGCTGTAGTTTAGGTTCAGAGTGAGCAGCTTATTATTAGCCACTGCATCTCCCTGGATCTTCCTGGCAGCTGAGTATTCCCACCGAATATGGGGGCCAGCAGTGAAGTGCCCCCTCACCCCCACTACATACATATTCTATGTGCCCCCAGGGCTGCCACTAGAAATTTCGGGGCCCCATACTGGCAAAATTTTCGGGGCCCCCTTGAGACTCCGCCCAGGCTCCACCCCAGCCCCGCCTCCAGGCTCCACCCCTCGAACTGTCCACAGTCCCACCGCTCTCTCTTGGAAAAACTCCACTTCTCACCAATCACACATTAACAGTTCCCATCACCAGATCATACATATAGCAGGCAGCTTTTGTTTTGGCCAAAAGATTTTTCAAGCCGCCACCATAACACGGTAGACACTTTTGGCCGGGCCCTACTCTGCTGTAACCTATTAAATATTTGTTAAAATATGCAATACAATTTAGGTATATTTTTATTTATTTTTCAATTTTTAAAATGCCCAATAATATCACATAGAAGGAACAAATACCACAACACCATGACCAGATGACATATTACCACCACAGTGATCGAATAATATCACATACAAGGAACAAATACCACAACACCATGACCAGACCACATATTACCACCACAGTGATCGAATAATATCACATACAAATAACAAATACCACAACACCATGTCCAGACCACATATTACCACCACATAGTGACTGAATACTACAATTCTGATCAGTAATTTTTAAAAAAGCACCATACTATCACCATAAGTGCCATTATACACAGGAGATCTGTACTTAGTATGCAGTGTCTGTGTACAGATAATATAGTGATCACTAGTGAAATTATACACAGGAGCTCTGTATACAGTGTATAGTGTCAGTGTATAGGTAACACACTGACTCACCAGTGACGTCTCTAGGTGAAGTCCTTCATCTTTCATCCAGCACAGACCGCCATCATTTCATCCAGCCAGGACTTCTCTCTGCAGGAAATAACACAGTTATCTCGAGCTTTGCTTGCAGAACACATTACTTAATTTTTCACAACTTCTACATTACACCACATGAAGAAGGCGACATAGTATCACTCTATACAGTAACAGGACCGCCCCCCATTTAAAACAGTATACTCAAAAAATAAAATAAATACATCACTGCAGTAATAATATCCCTAAATTAGCCCCTATGGTATTAATAATATCACCCAGCCTGGCCCCGTGTGTCTCATTCCTGGCGTCAGCCAGATATTCTCCCATCCTGCCCTCATGAGTATCCATTCTGCCCCATATGATCTCCTTATCCTGCCCCATATGATCGCCCCATGTGATCTCTCCATCCTGCCCCATCTGTCTCCATCATATCCATCCTGCCCCATGATCCTGCACATCTGTCACCAATTCTGCCCCCAGTGTCTCCAATCATGCCCCATGTCTCCATTCTGCCCCCTATGTCTCCAACCATGCCCCCATGTCTGCAATCCTGACACTTGTCTCCAATCATGCCCCCTGTGTCTCCATTCTGCCCCATCTGTCTCCAATCCTGCCCCATCTGTCTCCAGTCATGCCCCCATGTCTTTCATCCTGCCCCGTGTCTCCAATCATGCCCCGTATCTCCATTCTGCCCCGTGTCTCGCATTCTGCCCCTGGGTCTCACAGTCTGCCCCTGTGTCCAGCATTCTGCACCTGTCACTGTGTCCAGCATTCTGCCCCTGTCACTGTGTCCAGCATTTCTGCCCCACTGTGTCCAGCATTCTGCCCCACTGTGTGTCCAGCATTCTGCCCCACTGTGTCCAGCATTCTGCCCCACTGTGTCCAGCATTCTGCCCCACTGTGTCTCGCATTCTGCCCCACTGTGTCCAGCATTCTGCCCCACTGTGTCTCGCATTCTGCCCCAATGTCCAGCATTCTGCCCCTGTCACTGTGTCCAGCATTTCTGCCCCTGTCTCCAGCATTCTGCCCCACTGTGTGTCCAGCATTCTGCCCCACTGTGTGTCCAGCATTCTGCCCCACTGTGTGTCCAGCATTCTGCCCCACTGTGTGTCCAGCATTCTGCCCCACTGTGTGTCCAGCATTCTGCCCCACTGTGTGTCCAGCATTCTGCCCCACTGTGTGTCCAGCATTCTGCCCCACTGTGTCCAGCATTTCTGCCCCTGTGTCCAGCATTTCTGCCCCTGTGTCCAGCATTTCTGCCCCTGTGTGTCTAGCATTTCTGCCCCACTGTGTCCAGCATTTCTGCCCCACTGTGTCCAGCATTTCTGCCCCACTGTGTCCAGCATTCTGCCCCAGTGTCCAGCATTCTGCCCCACTGTGTCCAGCATTTCTGCCCGTGTGTCCACCATTCTGTCCCACTGTGTCCAGCATTTCTGCCCCACTGTGTCCAGCATTTCTGCCCCACTGTGTCCAGCATTTCTGCCCCACTGTGTCCAGCATTTCTGCCCCACTGTGTCCAGCATTTCTGCCCCACTGTGTCCAGCATTTCTGCCCCACTGTGTCCAGAATTTCTGCCCCACTGTGTCCAGCATTTCTGCCCCACTGTGTCCAGCATTTCTGCCCCACTGTGTCCAGCATTTCTGCCCCACTGTGTCCAGCATTTCTGCCCCACTGTGTCCAGCATTTCTGCCCCACTGTGTCCAGCATTTCTGCCCCACTGTGTCCAGCATCCTGCCCCCATTGTGTCCAGCATCCTGCCCCACTGTGTCCAGCATTTCTGCCCCACTGTGTCCAGCATTTCTGCCCCACTGTGTCCAGCATTTCTGCCCCACTGTGTCCAGCATTTCTGCCCCACTGGGTCCAGCATTTCTGCCCCACTGTGTCCAGCATTTCTGCCCCACTGTGTCCAGCATTTCCGCCCCACTGTGTCCAGCATTCTGCCCCAGTGTCCAGCATTCTGCCCCACTGTGTCCAGCATTTCTGCCCCTGTGTCCACCATTCTGTCCCACTGTGTCCAGCATTTCTGCCCCACTGTGTCCAGCATTTCTGCCCCACTGTGTCCAGCATTTCTGCCCCACTGTGTCCAGCATTTCTGCCCCACTGTGTCCAGCATTTCTGCCCCACTGTGTCCAGCATCCTGCCCCCATTGTGTCCAGCATCCTGCCCCACTGTGTCCAGCATTTCTGCCCCACTGTGTCCAGCATTTCTGCCCCACTGTGTCCAGCATTTCTGCCCCACTGTGTCCAGCATTTCTGCCCCACTGTGTCCAGCATTTCTGCCCCACTGTGTCCAGCATTCTGCCCCACTGTGTCCAGCATTTCTGCCCCTGTGTCCACCATTCTGTCCCACTGTGTCCAGCATTTCTGCCCCACTGTGTCCAGCATTTCTGCCCCACTGTGTCCAGCATCCTGCCCCCATTGTGTCCAGCATCCTGCCCCACTGTGTCCAGTATTTCTGCCCCACTGTGTCCAGCATTTCTGCCCCACTGTGTCCAGCATTTCTGCCCCACTGTGTCCAGCATTTCTGCCCCACTGTGTCCAGCATTTCTGCCCCACTGTGTCCAGCATTTCTGCCCCACTGTGTCCAGCATTTCTGCCCCACTGTGTCCAGCATTCTGCCCCAGTGTCCAGCATTCTGCCCCACTGTGTCCAGCATTTCTGCCCCTGTGTCCACCATTCTGTCCCACTGTGTCCAGCATTTCTGCCCCACTGTGTCCAGCATTTCTGCCCCACTGTGTCCAGCATTTCTGCCCCACTGTGTCCAGCATTTCTGCCCCACTGTGTCCAGCATTTCTGCCCCACTGTGTCCAGCATCCTGCCCCCATTGTGTCCAGCATCCTGCCCCACTGTGTCCAGCATTTCTGCCCCACTGTGTCCAGCATTTCTGCCCCACTGTGTCCAGCATTTCTGCCCCACTGTGTCCAGCATTCTGCCCCACTGTGTCCAGCATTTCTGCCCCACTGTGTCCAGCATTTCTGCCCCACTGTGTCCAGCATTTCTGCCCCACTGTGTCCAGCATTCTGCCCCAGTGTCCAGCATTCTGCCCCACTGTGTCCAGCATTTCTGCCCCTGTGTCCACCATTCTGTCCCACTGTGTCCAGCATTTCTGCCCCACTGTGTCCAGCATTTCTGCCCCACTGTGTCCAACATTTCTGCCCCACTGTGTCCAGCATTTCTGCCCCACTGTGTCCAGCATTTCTGCCCCACTGTGTCCAGCATTTCTGCCCCACTGTGTCCAGCATTTCTGCCCCTGTGTCCACCATTCTGTCCCACTGTGTCCAGCATTTCTGCCCCACTGTGTCCAGCATTTCTGCCCCACTGTGTCCAGCATTTCTGCCCCACTGTGTCCAGCATTTCTGCCCCACTGTGTCCAGCATTTCTTTCCCACTGTGTCCAGCATTTCTGCCCCACTGTGTCCAGCATTTCTGCCCCACTGTGTCCAGCATTTCTGCCCCACTGTGTCCAGCATTTCTGCCCCACTGTGTCCAGCATCCTGCCCCCATTGTGTCCAGCATCCTGCCCCACTGTGTCCAGCATTTCTGCCCCACTGTGTCCAGCATTTCTGCCCCACTGTGTCCAGCATTTCTGCCCCACTGTGTCCAGCATTTCTGCCCCACTGTGTCCAGCATTTCTGCCCCACTGTGTCCAGCATTTCTGCCCCACTGTGTCCAGCATTCTGCCCCAGTGTCCAGCATTCTGCCCCACTGTGTCCAGCATTCTGCCCCACTGTGTCCAGCATTTCTGCCCCACTGTGTCCAGCATTTCTGCCCCACTGTGTCCAGCATTTCTGCCCCACTGTGTCCACCATTCTGCCCCTGTGTGTCCAGCATTTCTGCCCCTGTGTGTCCATCATCCTGCCCCCCGGGCCCCCCTGGATCGCAGCAGCTCTCAAAGAAAAAAAAGAAACACAACTTCTTACCTGGCCAAGCTCCAGCGCCGGGTGAAGCTCCCTCTCCAGGCTCCACACAGATGCACTCGCCGCCGGGCCCGGCGGCTGACAATGACGTCAGACGCCGGCGAGTGCGCACTGCGGCCCTATTCAGCCGCCAGCCTCAGACTGGCTGGCGGCTGTTAACTATTGACGTGCGGGCGCGGGCCCGCACGTCAATAGTGTGCCGCTGCCGCAGGGCCTGCAGGGGGGGCCCGGTGACCAGATGAGACGGGGCCCGATGCGGGCCCCCTCTGCTCACCGGGCCCCATACGCCAGTCACGGCTGTCGTGCCCTGATGGCGGCCCTGTGTGCCCCCACCATGTATGCCTCCTCACCTCTGTATGTGAGGGTTAATCCTTACCTCCCTCTTTGTTCCCAGCTTGTACTGTTGTATGTCCTGTGCAGGAGAGGTAAGGGTTAAGTCCCCCATAGTGCTCCCCCTGTGATCTGTGGCTTATCACATCCACTCCAGACCGTTCCCCCTGTTGAAGTCTATGGGTGTGCAAAAATTAAAAAATTGGATCCCACATGAATCATCCATATAGCATCCGATTTTTACAAATACATTTCCATTACTAGCACAGGACACTATTTCTTCTTTTAAATTTTATTCACTTCTGCTCTATAAAAATGGATGCCATACAGATGGAAAATCGTCTTTTTCTGGATGAAAATCCTGATTTTTTTTTTATATGCTCATGTAAATTTCATCACATAAGCAACTGCTTTTTAAAAAGTCATAAAATTAATATTAAGCAGACTTAAAGGGTGATCCGAAACCAAAGGTGACTTTCATACTAAACTTAATTCAATAATCTAATCACTTTTCTAATATATTTCAGTTAACAAATTTCTACCTTTCCCTCTCTAATGTAACTTCCTGTCTGCTTGTGTTTTTTGTTTTTACTTCCAATGACATTTTTTTTTTGAATCCCAGTGCACTTTGGGATACTCACATGGGACATTATTAGGGGGCAGAGGCTGCGGTCACTGCCACAGCTGCTTTCCCCACCATGATAATAGCGTCATCTGTTTCAGGGACTGGACTGGCCCCTGCCGGGTCATCTCTTCTCCTTAGGCCGGCGTCACACACAGCGTAAAATAATACGGTCCGTATATTACGGCCGTAATACGCTGAAAAGTCCCCAAAATAGTGGTCCGTAGCTCCTCCGTAGGCAGGGTGTGTCAGCGTTTTTTGCGCATGGCATCCTCCGTATGTAATCCGTATGGCATCCGTACTGCGTGTTTTTCTCGCAGGCTTGTAAAACCAACATACCGCTATAGAAGGGATCCATGTGTCACAAAAAAATAATATATATATATACTGTCTATATATATATATATATATATATATATACTAGCTGAAGAGCCCGGCATTGCCTGGGCATAGTAAATATCTGTGGTTAGTTATAGCACGTCACTTCTCTTATTTTCCCATCCCGCCTCTCATTTTCCCAATCACATCTCTCATTTTCTCCCTCACATCTCTCATTTTCTCCCTCACTCCTCTCATTCCCCCCTAACACTTGTCATTTCAACCTCACATCTGTCATTTTCTGATCACTCCATTATTTTTCCTCACTCCTCTCATTTTGCACTCACACCTTTTCATTTTCACCTCACACCTCTCATTTTCACTTCATCACCTCAGTATATACATGTTTGTCATCTCCCTTATATATAGTATACCTCTGTATGTCATCTCCTGTATATAGTATATACCTGTATGTCATCTCCCCTGTATATAGTATATACCTGCTGTGTGTCATCTTCCCTATATACAGTATATACCTGAATGTCATCTCCTTCTATATAGTATATACCTGTATGTCATCTCCTCCTGTATATAGTATATACCTGTGTGTCATCTCCCCTGTATATAGTATATATCTGTGTGTCATCTCCTCCTGTATATAGTATATACCTGCATGTCATCTTCTATATATAGCATATACCTGTATGTCATCTCCTCCTGTATATAGTATATACCTGTAGGTCATCTGCTCCTGTATATAGTATATACCTGTGTGTCATCTCCTCCTGTATATAGTATATACCTGTATGTCATCTCCTCCTGTATATATATGTACCTGTATGTCATCTCCTCCTCTATATAGTATATACCTGTGTTTCATCTCTCCTGTATATAGTATATACCTGTGTGTCATCTCCTCCTGTATTAGACCTCGTTCACACGTTATTTGCTCAGTATTTTTACCTCAGTATTTGTAAGCTAAATTGGCAGCCTGATAAATCCCCAGCCAGCAGGAAGCCCTCCCCCTGGCAGTATATATTAGCTCACACATACACATAATAGACAGGTCATGTGACTGACAGCTGCCGTATTTCCTTTATGGTAGATTTGTTGTAGTTTGTCTGCTTATTAATCAGATTTTTATTTTTGAAGGATAAGACCAGACTTGTGTGTGTTTTAGGGCGAGTTTCGTTTGTCAAGTTGTGTGTGTTGAGTTGCGTGTGGCGACATGTATGTAGCGACTTTTGTGAGATGAGTTGTGTGTGGCAACATGCGTGTAGCAACTTTTTGTGTGTCGAGTTGCATGTGACAGATTAGTGTAGCAACTTGTGTGCAGCAAGTTTTGCGCATGGCGAGTTTTGCACGTGGCGAGTTTTGTGTGGTGCCTTTTGAGTATGTGCAAGTTTTGTGTGAAGAAATTTTGCATGTGTTGCAACTTTTGTGCATGTGGCAATTTTTCCGCATGCGCAAGTTTTGCGTGTGGCGAGTTTTCCATGAGCTGAGTTTTGCACTTGTGGCGAGTTTTGCAAGAGCCTAGTTTTTGCATGTGGCGAGTTCTGCGCGTGGCGAGTTTTGAGCGGCGACTTTTGTGTTTCGACTTTTATGTGGCGAGGTTGGAGAATGTGTGGTGAAATGTGTGCTGAGGGTGATATGTGTTCAAGCACGTGGAAGTGTGTGGCTATATATTAGCTCACACATACACATAATAGACAGGTCATGTGACTGACAGCTGCCGTATTTCCTTTATGGTACATTTGTTGTAGTTTGTCTGCTTATTAATCAGATTTTTATTTTTGAAGGATAAGACCAGACTTGTGTGTGTTTTAGGGCGAGTTTCGTTTGTCAAGTTGTGTGTGTTGAGTTGCGTGTGGCGACATGTATGTAGCGACTTTTGTGAGATGAGTTGTGTGTGGCAACATGCGTGTAGCAACTTTTTGTGTGTCGAGTTGCATGTGACAGATTAGTGTAGCAACTTGTGTGCAGCAAGTTTTGCGCATGGCGAGTTTTGCACGTGGCGAGTTTTGTGTGGTGCCTTTTGAGTACGTGCAAGTTTTGTGTGAAGAAATTTTGCATGTGTTGCAACTTTTGTGCATGTGGCAATTTTTCCGCATGCGCAAGTTTTGCGTGTGGCGAGTTTTCCATGAGCTGAGTTTTGCACTTGTGGCGAGTTTTGCAAGAGCCTAGTTTTTGCATGTGGCGAGTTCTGCGCGTGGCGAGTTTTGAGCGGCGACTTTTGTGTTTTGACTTTTATGTGGCGAGGTTGGAGAATGTGTGGTGAAATGTGTGCTGAGGGTGATATGTGTTCAAGCACGTGGAAGTGTGTGGCGCATTTTGTGTGTGTGTTCATATCCCCGTGTGTGGTGAGTATCCCATGTCGGGGCCCCACCTTAGCAACTGTACGGTATATACTCTTTGGCGCCATCGCTCTCACTCTTTACGTCCCCCTTGTTCACATCTGGCAGCTGTCAATTTGCCTCCAACACTTTTCCTTTCATTTTTTCCCATTATGTAGATAGGGGCAAAATTGTTTGGTGAATTGGAATGCGCGGGGTTAAAATTTCACCTCACAACATAGCCTATGACGCTCTCGGGGTCCAGACGTGTGACTGTGCAAAATTTTGTGGCTGTAGCTTCAACGCCTCCAACACTTTTCCTTTCACTTTTTTCCCCATTATGTAGATAGGGGCAAAATTGTTTGGTGAATTGGAACGCGCGGGGTTAAAATTTCACCTCACAATATAGCCTATGACGCTCTCGGGGTCCAGACGTGTGACTGTGCAAAATTTTGTGGCTGTAGCTGCGACGATGCAGATGCCAATCCCGGACATACATACACACATACACACATACACACATTCAGCTTTATATAGTAGATATATACAGTGGGGCAAAAAAGTATTTAGTCAGTCAGCAATAGTGCAAGTTCCACCACTTAAATAGATGAGAGGCGTCTGTAATTTACATCATAGGTAGACCTCAACTATGGGAGACAAACTGAGAAAAAAAAATCCAGAAAATCACATTGTCTGTTTTTTTATGATTTTTTTTGCATTTTATGGTGGAAAATAAGTATTTGGTCAGAAACAAACAATCAAGATTTCTGGCTCTCACAGACCTGTAACTTCTTCTTTAAGAGTCTCCTCTTTCCTCCACTCATTACCTGTAGTAATGGCACCTGTTTAAACTTGTTATCAGTATAAAAAGACACCTGTGCACACCCTCAAACAGTCTGACTCCAAACTCCACTATGGTGAAGACCAAAGAGCTGTCAAAGGACACCAGAAACAAAATTGTAGCCCTGCACCAGGCTGGGAAGACTGAATCTGCAATAGCCAACCAGCTTGGAGTGAAGAAATCAACAGTGGGAGCAATAATTAGAAAATTACATACAAGAAGACATACAAGACCACTGATAATCTCCCTCGATCTGGGGCTCCACGCAAAATCCCACCCCGTGGGGTCAGAATGATCACAAGAACGGTGAGCAAAAATCCCAGAACCACGCGGGGGGACCTAGTGAATGAACTGCAGAGAGCTGGGACCAATGTAACAAGGTCTACCATAAGCAACACACTACGCCACCATGGACTCAGATCCTGCAGTGCCAGACGTGTCCCACTGCTTAAGCCAGTACATGTCCGGGCCCGTCTGAAGTTTGCTAGAGAGCATTTGGATGATCCAGAGGAGTTTTGGGAGAATGTCCTATGGTCTGATGAAACCAAACTGGAACTGTTTGGTAGAAACACAACTTGTCGTGTTTGGAGGAAAAAGAATACTGAGTTGCATCCATCAAACACCATACCTACTGTAAAGCATGGTGGTGGAAACATCATGCTTTGGGGCTGTTTCTCTGCCAAGGGACCAGGACGACTGATCCGGGTACATGAAAGAATGAATGGGGCCATGTATCGTGAGATTTTGAGTGCAAACCTCCTTCCATCAGCAAGGGCATTGAAGATGAAACGTGGCTGGGTCTTTCAACATGACAATGATCCAAAGCACACCGCCAGGGCAATGAAAGAGTGGCTTCGTAAGAAGCATTTCAAGGTCCTGGAGTGGCCTAGCCAGTCTCCAGATCTCAACCCTATAGAAAACCTTTGGAGGGAGTTGAAAGTCCGTGTTGCCAAGCGAAAAGCCAAAAACATCACTGCTCTAGAGGAGATCTGCAGGGAGGAATGGGCCAACATACCAACAACAGTGTGTGGCAACCTTGTGAAGACTTACAGAAAACGTTTGACGTCTGTCATTGCCAACAAAGGATATATTACAAAGTATTGAGATGAAATTTTGTTTCTGACCAAATACTTATTTTCCACCATAATATGCAAATAAAATGTTAAAAAAACAGACAATGTGATTTTCTGGATTTTTTTTTTCTCAGTTTGTCTCCCATAGTTGAGGTCTACCTATGATGTAAATTACAGACGCCTCTCATCTTTTTAAGTGGTGGAACTTGCACTATTGCTGACTGACTAAATACTTTTTTGCCCCACTGTATATGTCAGTAGACACACACACACATATATATATATATATATATATTAATATTTCTTCCAGCGCGAGATAGCTTTAAAGCCGGTAATTCAATTACCGGCTTTTGCTCTCTCCTTCCTAAACCCGACATGATATGAGACATGGTTTACATACAGTAAACCATGTCATATCCCCCTTTTTTTTGCATATTCCACACTACTAATGTTAGTAGTGTGTATATGCAAAATTTGGCCGTTCTATCTACTAAATTAAAGGGTTAAATGGCGGAAAAAATTGGCGTGGGCTCCCGCTCAATTTTCTCCGCCAGAGTAGTAAAGCCAGTGACTGAGGGCAGATATTAATAGCCTGGAGAGGGTCCACGGTTATTGGCCCCCCCTGGCTAAAAACACCTGCCCCCAGCCACCCCAGAAAAGGCACATCTGGAAGATGCGCCTATTCTGGCACTTGGCCACTCTCTTCCCATTCCCGTGTAGCGGTGGGATATGGGGTAATGAAGGGTTAATGCCACCTTGCTATTGTAAGGTGACATTAAGCCAAATTAATAATGGAGAGGCGTCAATTATGACACCTATCCATTATTAATCCAATACTAGTAAAGGGTTAAAAAAATACACAAACACATTATTAAAAATTATTTTAATGAAATAGAAACAAAGGTTGTTGTAATATTTTATTCAACGCCCAATCCAATCACTGAAGACCCTCGTTCTGTAACAAAAATAACATAATAAAACAACAATATCCTTACCTTCCGCAGATCTGTAAAGTCCAACGATGTAAATCCATCTGAAGGGGTTAAAAGATTTTGCAGCCACGAGCTTTGCTAATGCAACGTTGTTCGTGGCTGCAAAACCCCGGGGAATGAAGGTAAAGTAGGTCAATGACCTATATTTACCTTCATTTGCGGTGAGGCGCCCTCTGCTGGTTGTTCCTAGATCGTGGGAATTTTCCTAGAAAGCTCCCAGGCTCGAGTTCATATGAGGACAACCAGCAGAGGGCGCCTCTTATGAACTCGAGCCTGGGAGCTTTCTAGGAAAGTTCCCACGATCTAGGAACAACCAGCAGAGGGCGCCTCACCGCAAATGAAGGTAAATATAGGTCATTGACCTACTTTACCTTCATTCCCCGGGGTTTTGTAGCCACGAACAACGTTGCATTAGCAAAGCTTGTGGCTGCAAAATTTTTTAACCCCTTCAGATGGATTTACATCGTGGGACCTTACAGATCTTCGGAAGGTATGTATATTGTTGGTTCATTATGTTATTTTTGTTACAGAATGAGGGTCTTCAGTGATTGGATTGGGCATTGAATAAAATATTACAACAACCTTTGTTTTTATTTCATTAAAATCATTTTTAATAATGTGTTTGTGTATTTTTTTAACCCTTTACTAGTATTGAATTAATAATGGATAGGTGTCATAATTGACGCCTCTCCATTATTAATTTGGCTTAATGTCACCTTACAATAGCAAGGTGGCATTAACCCTTCATTACCCCATATCCCACCGCTACACGGGAATGGGAAGAGAGTGGCCAAGTGCCAGAATAGGCGCATCTTCCAGATGTGCCTTTTCTGGGGTGGCTGGGGGCAGGTGTTTTTAGCCAGGGGGGGCCAATAACCTTGGACCCTCTCCAGGCTATTAATATCTGCCCTCAGTCACTGGCTTTACTACTCTGGCAGAGAAAATTGCGCGGGAGCCCACGCCAATTTTTCCCACCATTTAACCCTTTAATTTAGTAAATAGAATGGCCAAATTTTGCATATACACACTACTAACATTAGTAGTGTGGAATATGCAAAAAAAAGGGGGATATGACATGGTTTACTGTATGTAAACCATGTCTCATATCATGTCGGGTTTAGGAAGGAGAGAGCAAAAGTCGGTAATTGAATTACCGGCTTTAAAGCTATCTCGCGCTGGAAGAAATATTAATATATATATATATATATACATATATATATATATGTGTCTCACTGACATATATATATATATATATACTGTATATATACCTATTCTATGTGTACACATTTATTCTACCTATTCTTCTGTAAGCTGTCAGTGTGATTTTACTGTACACCGCAATGAATTATCGGCTTTTCTCTCTAACACCGTTGCGTATTTCTCGCAAGTCACACTGCTGGTCCGTGTGTGATCCGTATTTTTCAGGCTTCCATAGACTTTCATTGGCATATTTCTTCCGCAGTACGGTGACAAACGCAGCATGCTGCGATTTTCTACGGCCATAGAAAGCCGTATAATACGGATCAGTAAAATACGGCAGATAGGAGCAGGGGCATAGAGAATAATTTTGCCGTTTGTTTTGCGAGTTTTACGGACGTATTTTCTGCGCTCATACGTCCGTAAAACTCGCAAGTGTGACGGCGGCCTTAGAGCCAGCAAGGGAGCGCACAGACACTGTGCATTCAAAGGAATAGAGCACAGAAAACTCATACCGAGTATGCATCAGAATTTACAACTGATGCATTATCAGGTGAAGACTAGCCGAGCCTCCAAAACAGACATCACTGATGGCGTCTACATTCAGAGAGGGTGCAGAGCTTGCGGCAGTGAGGGCAGCTTCTGCCCCCTGATGATGGCTAATTTGAGTATCCCAGAATGCACTGGTGAATTTCAAACAAAATGTCATGGGACATTAAAAAAAAAGAAAAAAAACAGGAAGACAGAATGTAAAGGGTACATCAGGGAATTTTTCATTGAAGTATATTAAAAAACAAGATTGGATTATTACACTGAATATACATTTAATATGAAATTCACCTTTGGTTTTGGACCGCCCCTTTAAGTTCGATTGGTTCGGCCCTCCACAGCAGTGCCAGTTTCTGATGTGGCCCCTTGGGAAAATTAATTGCCCCACCCCTGGTATAGAGTGTACAGGTAACACAGTGATCACTGGTGGCATTATACAGAGAAGCTCTGTATATAATGTACAGGTAATACAGTGATCACCAGTGACATTATACACAGGAACTCTGTGTATAGTGTCAGTACTGGTAATACAGGGATCACCGGTAGCATTATACACAGGACTACTGTATATAGTGTCAGTGTACAGATAATGCAGTGATCACCAGTGACATTATACACAGGAGCTCTGTACATATTATACAGTGCAGTACAAGTGTACAGGTAACACACTGACTCACCAGTGATGTCCCTAGTTGAAGTCCTTCATCCTTGCTTGTCTTTTTATGCAACTCACCATTTCACATATAAATTGTAATCCACCACTCTGCCCCCACCAACTATAAACAGTCACTTTCCCTACCTAATGAATACATAAATTAATTAGCACCTGTACTCTTTCTCCCAATTCAATACCAGTCACTACATTCTCAATGACCCCCACTCTGTACCACCCACTCCCCCATTCATTATATATACATGCCCCCTCTGCCCCAATTAATTATGTCATGTCCTCTCTCTCTCTCCCACCTCCACCCTCAATTCATTATCAACTGCTCTCCCCCATATTGAATCCATCATTTACTCTCCCCTTCCCTCAATTTATCATTATTTGCTGCCCCACCTCCAATTCATCGTCATTTGCTGTCCCTCACTCTCTATTCACCATTTACAGGAACAATCTGTTAAGCTGATATTTCCAGTGTACGGGGATGTTAAATGAGATTGTTTTCCTTTGTCTAGATGCCTCATGGAGCAAGAGACACTTATATCCATGTCCCTTTTTAATTAGTAGGGTCGATGCTAGTGTACTAATTGTGCTCCATTAGCCCCTCCACTGCTGTGATGGTTGTGTCGTCTGTTCCCCCTCACTTAAAAATTTGCAGTCCCTCCTCTCTTCATCATTTGTATTCCCATATCCCCACCTCATTTCATCATTTGCAGTCCCCCTCACACTTCATCTTTTGCAGTTCCCCATCCCACCTCACTTCATCATTTGCAATCCTCCATCCCACCTCACTTCATCATTTGAAGTCCCCATCCCTCCCCTCACTTCATTATTTGCAGTCCCCCATGTCCCCCTCACTTCATCATTTGCAGTCAACCCACTTCATCATTTGCAGTCCTCGTCCCGACCTCATTTCATAATTTGCAGTCCCCCTCACTTCATCATTTGCAGTCTCTCATCCCCTTCACTCCATCATTTGCAGTCCCCCATGTCCCCCTCACTTCATCATTTGCAGTCCCCATCCCTCCCCTCACTTCATTATTTGCAGTCCCCCATGTCCGACTCAATTCATCATTTGCAGTCAACCCACTTCATCATTTGCAGTCCCCGTCCCGACCTCATTTCATAATTTGCAGTCCCCCTCACTTCATCATTTGCAGTCCCTCATCCCCCTTCACTCCATCATTTGCAGTCCCCCATGTCCCCCTCACTTCATCATTTGCAGTCCACCCACTTCATCATTTACAGTCCCCATCACCCATCACTTCATCATTTGCAGCCTCTCACTTCATCATTTGCAGTCCCCCTTTCCCCTCCCTAACTTCATCATTTTCAATCCTTAGTTCCCACTCACTTCATCATTTGTAGTCCCCCCTTACATCATCATTTGTAGTCCTCTATCCTCACTTCATCATTTGCAGTCCCCATCTCTTCATCATTTGCAGTCCCCCCTTACTTCATCATTTGCAGTTCCCCATCCCACCTAATTTCATCATTTGCAGTCCCCTGTTCCCCTTCACTTCATCATTTGCAGTCCCCCGTCCCATTTTACGTCATCATTTGCAGTCCCCCCGCTAACTTCATCATTTGCAGTCTCTCCCCACTTCATCATTTGCAGTCCTCATCCCCCTCACTTCATCATTTGCAGTTCTCCATCCCTGCTTCATCATTTGCAGTTCCCCATTCCTCTCCCTAACTTCATCATTTTCAATCCTCAGTCCCCCGTCACTTCATTTGCAGTCCCCCTTACTTCATCATTTGCAGTCCCCCATCCCCACCTTACTTCATCATTTGCAGTCCCTCATTCCCCTTCACTCCATCATTTGCAGTCCCCCATGTCCCCCTCACTTCATCATTTGCAGTCCCCCCTTACTTCATCATTTGCCGTTCCCCATCCCACCTAATTTCATCATTTGCAGTCCCCCGTTCCCCCTTCACTTCATCATTTGCTGTCCCCCGTCCCATTTCATGTCATTTGCAGCCCCCCCCCGCTAACTTCATCATTTGCAGTCTCTCCCCACTTCATCATTTGCAGTCCTCATCCCCCTCACTTCATCATTTGCAGTTCTCCATCCCCGCTTCATCATTTGCAGTTCCCCATTCCTCTCCCTAACTTTATCATTTTCAATCCTCAGTCCCCCGTCACTTCATTGGCAGTCCCCCCTTACTTCATCATTTGCAGTCCCCCATCCCACCTCACTTCACTTCATCATTTGCAATCCCTCATTCCCCTTCACTCCATCATTTGCAGTCCCCCATGTCCCCCTCACTTCATCATTTGCAGTCCACCCACTTCATCATTTACAGTCCCCATTACCCGTCACTTCATCATTTGCAGCCCCCTTTTCCCCTCCTTAACTTCATCATTTTCAATCCTTAGTTCCCACTCACTTCATCATTTGCAGTCCCCCCTTACATCATCATTTGTAGTCCTCTATCCTCACTTCATCATTTGCAGTCCCCCTCTCCATCATTTGCAGTCCCCACTTAAATCATCATTTGTAGTACTCTATCCTCACTTCATCATTTGCAGTCCCTCCTTACTTCATCATTTGCCGTTCCCCATCCCACCTAATTTCATCATTTGCAGTCCCCCGTTCACCCTTCACTTCATCATTTGCAGTCCCCCGTCCCATTTCACGTCATCATTTGCAGTCCCCCCTGCTAACTTCATTATTTGCAGTTCTCATCCCTCTCACTACATCATTTGCTGTTCTCCATCCCCCGCTTCATCATTTGCAGTTCCCCGTTCCTCTCCCTAACTTCATCATTTTCAATCCTCAGTCCCCCTCACTTCATTTGCAGTCCCCCCTTACTTCATCATTTGCAGTCCCCCATCCCCACCTCACTTCATCATTTGCAGTCTCCCGTGCCCCCTTCACTTCATCATTTGCAGTTCCTGGCCCCCCTCATGTCATCATTTGCAGTCCCCCGCTAGTGTGGCGCCCCAGGGTCCTGGTTGTCACAGTAGCATTGTTTTACTCACGGGGAGAGTGATGTTATGTTTGGAGGCAAGAAGGGATAACTGTCACCAGGTAAACACAAGCATGCAACACATTCACACTCCAGGCCACCAGGGGGAGCTTTTGATCCTATTTACTAGGTGACTCCCCATATATAAGGGAGTTTTGGAGGGAAAGTTAGTCAGTTCCTGTCAGAGAGATAGAGGGGAAGGAAGCAGAAAGATGTGCTAGAGAGAGAGATTGCCAGAAGGGAGCTTGTCGTGGAACATCAGCTGAGGCGGAGCTTGTACGATAGGAGAATAGCTGAGCAGACAATGGGGTCTGCAGATACTGGCAGAAAGAGGAAACTGAGAAGGAAAGAACATCGTTCAGAACAGTTCTTGCCAGGAAACAGACTGGATCAGTCTGAGGCAGAGGAGGGTTTACGGAGCTGTGTAGCCACAGTGCTGCGGCTCCTGGAAAGAGACTTACGGAAAGCCGAATATATTGCAGTGAGCATGTAGGAGAGCTAAGCACAGGAGAGGATTCCAGTGGGAGACCAGCCACGAGCAGGCTGCCTCCTTCTGAGGCGCAGAGACCGGTAGCCGGAACACCGAGGTTGTAAGGAACTCTACGACTTACATCAGAGACCGGCAGGACAGCTGAACTTCATATTACCTGTCCGCCTTAATACCCAGGAGACACGGTGACACCTTGAGAGCCCGGGGCGTGCTAGATTCCCTATAAACAGACTCAAGTCACCAGTCATACGGGTTATGTCCTATCCTATACGGGGGACAGAGAGAGAGAACATCTGTGAGGACCTTATCTGAAGCCATAGGCAGTAAGGGACTACAACACCATGGCGCTAGAGGAAGGCTTTGATTTCCCTTGGACAAGGGGACTCCTAATTTGCCTCCAAGCCGGCCGGACCCTGCCTGCCCTGTGATCTGGTGCCCTGGACTGTGGCTGCCTGAAGTCTTCAGTAAACAAGGTAAAGAGAGTGCAAACCTGTATCCTCATTCCTTACTGCGCCATTCACCATATTTCATCTACACATCGGGAGCCCTGGGAAAACACTTCACCTGTGGGAAGTTATACCATCTAGCTGCCATAACATCACTCCAGAGGACCCCTTAAAGCAACGTCGGTCCCCACTGACCGAATACCACAAGTGGCGTCACGAACATAAACTTTATTCCCTTTAAAGACCTTTCCCCCTTTTAACGTTGATGCCCAGGGCCACGGACTGGGTCGCAGCCACCGTGACATCCCCTTCGGAACACAGGACCCGGTACCGAGTACCCCACTACCCCGGTGACCGCGTCAACGTTGGCATCACGAACAGGATGCACTGACCCAGCAAATCCGGTCATGTGCACCTAAAAGACTGTGCCTGAACTGTGCTTTATTGAGAGACTGTGTAATGCGATTTGCCACCAAAACCTCCGTCAATAGAGCACCATGTGGACGGAGCTGAAAGTAGTAGCCGCTCATCACAAATACTACTATGTCCGAAGGATATGCCCATCAACAAAAGAGATTCGCCTTCTAGTCTGGGATGGAGGTGGAAGGAGAAGAGACCGCCCAGAACAGGAAGATGCCAAAGAGAACCTGGTTGGCAAAATGGTGAGCGGAGGTCACCCGGAGGAAGGGGAGGAAGCTTGCAGCTGTCCCAACCAATTGGAGGAGTAGAAGGCCCCGTAGTCACCCATGGACCCGGAGGTTCTTGGCGCAGAGCTTGAGGGGCTGTGTCGTCAGCTCCGGCGATCTTGTTACCGCGCAGCCGCAAACATCCTGGAGCTGCAGCGCAGCCAACCCCCAGAGTCCAAGCATGCAGTGGAGGAGACTGGCACCGGAGATGCCGCAGCGGCAGGTAAGAACACCAACCCTGCCCCGGTCGCCGAGGATAACCTGCTAGTTCCCATAGACGCCCCGCCACCGCTACCACCCAGCCAGGTGTGTATTCTCCTCGAGTGGGAATGGCCCTGGGAGACTCTACAGACCACCGATGCCCCGCTGCAGCCGACGCGGAAGGCCATAGATGTGCAAGGGGAGTGGGTGACCTTCCGGTGGAAGCACACCAGCACCGACCTGATTGGGTTCCCCTGGGAGGTCCAAGCTGAAGGGGAGCAGTTGGAAACCGTTAGCCGGGAGGAGTACCGTCATCAGCAGGCGCTCCAGCGAGAACGGGAGGACAGGGAGCAGGATCTTCGACGCCAGGCCACAAAAGAAAAGGACTTGCAGGCCAAAGCCTGGGCCAGGAAAGTGAGTCATGAGGAAAGGGGCCCGCAGAGATATGGAACTGTGGTGGCGTTCCGCATCAACTCCGGTTGGGGTTTTATCAAAGAGCCCGACCTCTACCCAGAGGTATTTGTCACCAGGCGTGATGTGGAGGCCCACCAGAAGGAGAGACACCCAGACAGGGACCTCTATCCCAGTGACCGTGTCACCTACACCAGGCACTGGGGAGATAAAGGGTGGTATGCCCTACATACAGTGGGGCAAAAAAGTATTTAGTCAGTCAGCAATAGTGCAAGTTCCACCACTTAAAAAGATGAGAGGCGTCTGTAATTTACATCATAGGTAGACCTCAACTATGGGAGACAAACTGAGAAAAAAAAATCCAGAAAATCACATTGTCTGTTTTTTATCATTTTTTTTGCATATTATGGTGGAAAATAAGTATTTGGTCAGAAACAAACAATCAAGATTTCTGGCTCTCACAGACCTGTAACTTCTTTTTTAAGAGTCTCCTCTTTCCTCCACTCATTACCTGTAGTAATGGCACCTGTTTAAACTTGTTATCAGTATAAAAAGACACCTGTGCACACCCTCAAACAGTCTGACTCCAAACTCCACTATGGTGAAGACCAAAGAGCTGTCAAAGGACACCAGAAACAAAATTGTAGCCCTGCACCAGGCTGGGAAGACTGAATCTGCAATAGCCAACCAGCTTGGAGTGAAGAAATCAACAGTGGGAGCAATAATTAGAAAATGGAAGACATACAAGACCACTGATAATCTCCCTCGATCTGGGGCTCCACGCAAAATCCCACCCCGTGGGGTCAGAATGATCACAAGAACGGTGAGCAAAAATCCCAGAACCACGCGGGGGGACCTAGTGAATGAACTGCAGAGAGCTGGGACCAATGTAACAAGGCCTACCATAAGTAACACACTATGCCACCATGGACTCAGATCCTGCAGTGCCAGACGTGTCCCACTGCTTAAGCCAGTACATGTCCGGGCCCATCTGAAGTTTGCTAGAGAGCATTTGGATGATCCAGAGGAGTTTTGGGAGAATGTCCTATGGTCTGATGAAACCAAACTGGAACTGTTTGGTAGAAACACAACTTGTCGTGTTTGGAGGAAAAAGAATACTGAGTTGCATCCATCAAACACCATACCTACTGTAAAGCATGGCGGTGGAAACATCATGCTTTGGGGCTGTTTCTCTGCAAAGGGGCCAGGACGACTGATCCGGGTACATGAAAGAATAAATGGGGCCATGTATCGTGAGATTTTGAGTGCAAACCTCCTTCCATCAGCAAGGGCATTGAAGATGAAACGTGGCTGGGTCTTTCAACATGACAATGATCCAAAGCACACCGCCAGGGCAACGAAGGAGTGGCTTCGTAAGAAGCATTTCAAGGTCCTGGAGTGGCCTAGCCAGTCTCCAGATCTCAACCCTCTAGAAAACCTTTGGAGGGAGTTGAAAGTCCGTGTTGCCAAGCGAAAAGCCAAAAACATCACTGCTCTAGAGGAGATCTGCATGGAGGAATGGGCAAACATACCAACAACAGTGTGTGGCAACCTTGTGAAGACTTACAGAAAACGTTTGACCTCTGTCATTGCCAACAAAGGATATATTACAAAGTATTGAGATGAAATTTTGTTTCTGACCAAATACTTATTTTCCACCATAATATGCAAATAAAATGTTAAAAAAACAGACAATGTGATTTTCTGGATTTTTTTTTCTCAGTTTGTCTCCCATAGTTGAGGTCTACCTATGATGTAAATTACAGACGCCTCTCATCTTTTTAAGTGGTGGAACTTGCACTATTGCTGACTGACTGAATACTTTTTTGCCCCACTGTATACACAAGTGTATACCAAAGTCCACCAAACTGCCAGCTCGTAACTTTGAATCACCACCCCAAGCAGCCCTGCTTTATTCACCAGTGTCCCCATCTGGCCAAGTGACCCCAGAGCCCACTTCTGGCAGAGCACCTGTCACCATGTGCTCCAAATCCACACAGGTTACCATTGATCAGAAGTTGGTGAGCACCCAGACTCCTATCCGGAGCATTGGTGCACTTTATGTGGTACTTGGTAACCGCCCAAATCCGCAGGTACCACCATGGAAACTGCCAAAGTAAAGCGAAAAGTTTGAATATGAGTGTACATAGTAGAAAGTTTACCCATTGTTGCTGCAAGATTAAAAAATGACTGCTGCCGTTTAAAAGTTTAATAAACCTGACCAGGTTTCTATTTAAAGGGGTCCCTTGTTTGAAGGGTTCCTCTGTTTACAGAGTTCGTTTGTTTAAAGAACATTTGGATCATGGATGGTGAATGATTCACAAACTGTGTTGTAAATAGTTTCCACCTTCTTAAAGGTGCTTCCTACTGGTTTTACAAAGAAGCTATAAAAAGACTGCTTCTAATCTTGCTGTGAAAGTTGCTTTGTTTTACAGAGACCTGAAGAAAAACCCACTTGTTGCGGCAGGATTCTGGGTCTGGATACACGCCTTGTAGCCTGCCCAAGACCAACGTCATTGGGGGTTAATGATGGGTCCCTCGCATCGTTGCTGCTGTTATAAAGTTCTTGATTGACTTGAGTTTTAAATTGTACTGATGTTTCGTCCTTCGTTTTCGAAGATGACCATGACTTCAGGGTTAGAAGAGAATTAATAGTTATGGGTCCGGAGGTGGCTGATGAGTCCAATCCGGGCCCTGAAGGTTCGCCCACATACTTGACATACGAAAGCAGATGTGGTCAGTACACCAGTATCTGCTTGTGCCTTGCATACAGCACGCTTTCTTTTTGCATCACAGATTTTCCTATCTTCAGCTGCACGTGCTCCTGAGGTGATCCTGCCCCACCAACCTGGACGATCCAGGGCAAGCTCTTCCCATTCATTGGTGTTGACTTCCAGGTTTTTGAGAGACACCTTAAGGCAGTCTTTGTAGCTCTTCTTCTGCCCCCCAACTGCTCGCTTTCCTTGGCACAGTTCTCCGTACAGCAGTTGTTTCGGTAGTCGGCTGTCCGGCATTCGGACCACATGTCCAGCCCACCTGGCTTGGACTTTCAGCAGGAGAGTGTAAACGCTGCAGAGCCCAGTTTGTTCCAGAATTGCCGTGTCTGGGACATTGTCTTGCCACCTGATGTGGAGGAGTCTGCGGAGGCAACTCATGTGGAAATGATTAAGCTGTTTAGCATGCCGGCTGTACACTGTCCAGGTCTCGCTAGCATAGAGAAGTGTGGTGAGGACCACCGCGCAGTAGACCTTCAGCTTGGTGGTAAGGCTGAGTCCCCTTTGTTCCCAGACGTTCTTACGCAGTCTCCCGAAGGCGGCACTGGCTTTGGCAATTCTGTTGTTAACCTCAGCATCTATGGTTACTTCACGGGAAAGTGTGCTGCCTAAGTAGGTGAAGTTATCGACTGCTTTGAGGTTTTGCTCCTTCACTGTGATACGTGGCTCCTTGTACTGTTTTCCTGGAGCCGGTTGATACATAACTTCGGTTTTTCTAATGTTGATCTCGAGACCAAAACTGTCGCAAGCTTGCGAAAAACTGTCCATTTCATGCTGCATTCTTATGAACAGGTAATTCAGAACCACAATGGACATTGAAGTTCAGAGCACACAAAGTGACCTGACAATTACCAAAAACAAAGGACGAGCTCTGAGACGTGGGAACTCTGCTGACCGCAATCCCTAATCCTAACACACCACACTAGAGGTAGCCGTGGATTGCGCCTAACGCTCCCTATGCAACTCGGCACAGCCTGAGAAACTAACTAGCCCTGAAGATAGAAAAATAAGCCTACCTTGCCTCAGAGAAATTCCCCAAAGGAAAAGGCAGCCCCCCACATATAATGACTGTGAGTAAGATGAAAATACAAACACAGAGATGAAATAGATTTAGCAAAGTGAGGCCCGACTTACTGAATAGACCGAGGATAGGAAAGATAGCTTTGCGGTCAACACAAAAACCTACAAACAACCACGCAGAGGGGCAAAAAGACCCTCCGCACCGACTCACGGTACAGAGGTGCTCCCTCTGCGTCTCAGAGCTTCCAGCAAGCAAGAAAAACCAATAAAGCAAGCTGGACAGAAAAAAATAGCAAGCAAAAATAACACAAGCAAAACTTAGCTTATGCAGGATACACAGGCCACAAGAACGATCCAGGAGGAAGCAAGACCAATACTAGAACATTGACTGGAGGCCAGGATCAAAGCAACAGGTGGAGTTAAATAGAGCAGCACCTAACGACTTAACCTCATCATCTGAGGAAGGAAACTCAGAAGCCGCAGTACCACTCTCATCCACCAAAGGAAGCTCATAGACAGAACCAGCCGAAGTACCACTCTCGACCACAGGAGGGAGCTTGGCCACAGAATTCACAACACTGCATCTGCTGTTCCGTGCTAGCGTTAAGTGCACAGTCATCAGCAAATAGTAATTCACGGATAACAGTCTCATGCACTTTCGTAACCGCCTTCAGGCGTTTTGGGTTGAATAGCTTGCCATCAGTCCTGTACCTAACCTGGACTCCATCTTCACAGTTGTTAAAGGCATCACTTAACATTGCAGAGAACAGCATACTGAACAGGGCTGGAGCCAGCACACAGCCTTGTTTTACGCCATTTGTTACTGGCAAAGCCTCAGATACGTCTCCATCGTTCAGAACCTTCACCATCATTCCATCATGGAACTGCCGGATGACTGAGATGAACTTGCTCGGGCAGCCAAATTTTGCCATGATCTTCCACAGGCCATCTCTACTGACTGTGTCAAAAGCCTTGGTCAAATCAACAAAAGTTACATAAAGGTCACGGTGTTGCTCCTGGCACTTTTCCTGAAGTTGACGTGCTGAAAAGACCATATCTACTGTTCCACGTCTGGCACGGAAACCACACTGGCTTTCGGGTAATAGTCCTTGCTCAAGGTGATGTAAAAGGCGGTTGAGCAGGACACGAGCCAATATCTTGCCTGCAGTGGACAGAAGGGAGATGCCTCGATGGTTGTCACAAGATTGGCGATTACCTTTCCTCTTGTATATGTGGATTATGCTGGCATCTTTCATCTGTTGTGGAACCTGTTCCTTTGTCCACATATATTGGAATAGTTTGGTCACCGTTTGCATCAGAACAGGGCCGCCAGATTTATATACCTCAGCAGGTATAGCATCATTTCCGGGTGCTTTTCCACAAGAAAGTTGTTTTACTGCTTTCCTGACTTCATCTCCACTTGGAAGAACATCAAGCTCCTTGTTGATTTCTACCTGGGGCAGGCGAGCAATAGCCTCATCATTGATATTGGCAGGGCGATTAAGAATATTATTAAAATGCTCAGCCCACCGTTCCAGAATTTGTTTCCTTTCTGTCAGCAGCTTAGTTCCATCTGCGTTAAGCAGAGATGAAGAGCTTGATGACTGGGGTCCATATACTGCTTTTAGCGCATCGTAGAAGCGTTTCTGGTCATGGGTATCTGCATAGCCCTGAATTTCGTCGGCATTCTTGCTAAACCAGATATCCTGCATCTCGCGTAGCTTGATTTGTACCTTTCTTTTTATGTTGGTAAAGGCACCTTTCTTAGCTAACGATGTGGGGTCATTTTGGTGCAACTTATACCTCTGATGTTTCTCTTCTAGGAGTGTCTTTATTTCCTCGTCGTTTTCATCGAACCAGTCTTGATTATTTCTGGTTGCTGACCCAAGATGCTCCAAAATTGTACTACCTCAGTATTGAAAGACTTGAATATTGTTTGCACCCTTAAAGGGAATGTTGACTTGTTGCACTTTGCTGAACCACTATTCCAAAGTTCGTGTAACAACCCTGCTGGCATCACTGCATGGCCTCCCATCCCCCACCTGCATTACACTCAAACTCTCTTACTTCTCTGGGCCTTGTTGTGACTTTTCTCTGCTGCCAGCTCCATACTGTGTGCCTCTGCGGCTTGCTCTGTGCATGCTCTGTCTGTGTGCATAGGGGGGCGGCGCCAGCAACTCCTGTGTCTTTTTGAGACTATATGCAACTTGATAAGGTGTCCCTGACCAATTGCCATGAGGCTTCCTGTATTTAAGACTTCCCCACCCATTGGTGGGGGCCTGTGCAACTTACTCCCTCAGTCAGTTCTTAGCTGCTGAGGTGCCAGGCCGTCTCTGTTACTCTTGTGTCTGCCACCCAGGGGGCATTGTACCCTGGTCTGTGTCCTGTGTTTGCCATCCAGTGGGGCTTCGTACCCTGGCCTATGTCCGCCATCCAGTGGGGCGTCGTACCCTGGCTTGTGTCCGTGTCTCTGTGCCTTGTCCCATTCCTGACTCTGTCTTAGTCTAGTCCTGTTCCTGTGTTCGTTTATATTCCTGTCTTGGTTTGCTTTCTCTGCTGTGCGTACTCTGTGTCTTGCTTTGCTCTGCTTTCGGCTCTGCTCTCTGTGACCTTGCTTTGCTCCTTGCTCTGCACTCTGTGGCTTTGCTCAGCTTTCAGCTCTGCACTCTGTGTCTTGCTTTGCTCTGGTTTTGGCTCTGCTTTCTGCAACCTTGCTTTGCTCCTTGCTCTGCATTCTGTGACCTTGCTCTGCACTCTGTGGTTTTGCTCTCGGCTCTGCACTCTGTGTCTTGCTCTGCACTCTGACTTTGCTCTGCTCTCAGCTCTGCACTCTGTGGCTTTGCTCTGCGGCTCCGCTCAGCTCTCATTCTGTGGCTCTGCTCCTTGCTGTTCTCCGCCTCCTGCGTTTTTGCACTTGGCTCTGCCTCCTGTGTTTCTGCACTTGACTCCGCCTCCTGCATTACTGCACTTGGCTCCACCTCCTGCTCTTGGCTCCGCTTCCTGCGTTTCTGCACTTGGCTCCGCCTCCTGCGTTTCTGCACTTGGCTCCGCCTCCTGCGTTTCTGTGCTTGGCTTCGCCTCCTGCTCTTGGCTCCGCCTCCTGCATTTCTGTGCTTGGCTTTGCCTCCTGCTCTTGGCTCCATCTCCTGCGATTCTGTTCTTGGCTCTAGCTCCTGTGCTTCCGCTTTGCATCCGCTCTTGCGGTCTTTCCCTACCTATTAATATGTCCTCCTGTCTGCAGACCGGTCCCTACCGGTTCTTCCAGTGTACCAGCCTTGTCCGCCAGTCCAGCTAGAGCTAGCCATGCCCACCTGCCAGTGTCTCTGTTGTACCCGTTTGTCTGCCTGTGTCCCAGCCGTGCCCGCTTGCCTGTCTATGTTCCATTCCCCCGGTGGGATCAGCAGCCACAGCCAGACACCACCCTGGAATAGCACCTGGTAGCTTCCTGCCGCACAAGCCTGACCTCAACATCAGAGGCTCGAGCGAACACCAAGAAAGCTACTTAGTTACGCCCCTTCCAGGGTAGTCTGGTCTGTGGCCCAGTGGGCCACACCCCCACACGCTGCGCCAATCAGTCTGGGCGCGAGCGTGACAGTTTTGCACAGGCCTAGTGTTGTGAATTCTGTGGCTGAATTCACTCCTGTGGTCACAAGTGGTACTGCAGCTTCTGAGCTTCCTCCCTCAGGTGTTCTGGTGAGCTCGTTAACTGCTTCATTACTTAACTCCGCCTGATGCTGCTATCCTTGCTCCTTGTCAATGTTTCAGTGTTGGATCTGAGCTTCTCCTGATTGTTCCTGTGACCTGCTGCTCTGTATAGCTAAGTGCTTTTTGTTTTTTTGTTGCTTTTTTTCTGTCCAGCTTGTCTTTTGTTTTGCTGGAAGCTCTGAGACGCAAAGGGTGTACCGCCGTGCCGTTAGTTCGGCACGGTGGGTTTTTTTTGCCCCCTTTGCGTGGTTTTGCTTTAGGGTTTTTTGTAGACTGCAAAGTTCACTTTACTGTCCTCGCTCTGTCCTAGAATATCGGGCCCCACTTTGCTGAATCTATTTCATCCCTACGTTTTGTCTTTTCATCTTACTCACAGTCATTATATGTGGGGGGCTGCCTTTTCCTTTGGGGAATTTCTCTGGGGCAAGTCAGGCCTATTTTTCTATCTTCAGGCTAGCTAGTTTCTTAGGCTGTGCTGAGTTGCCTAGGTAGTTGTTAGGCGCAATCCACAGCCGCTTTTAGTTGTGTTTAGGATAGGATCAGGTGTGCAGTCTACAGAGTTTCCACGTCTCAGAGCTCGTTCTTGTATTTTTGGGTATTTGTCAGATCACTGTGTGCGCTCTGATCGCTAAGCACACTGTGTTTCTGGATTGCCTTCATAACACCTGTCATTAGCATACATAACAGTACAAGGAGCCAAAACTAATGATTCTCAATAGAGGGAAAGAAAAAGTTCTGACATCATTTTTTTTTTTTTTTTCTGCTCTGTGTTCACTTTTTTTTTTCCCCTAGACATTTGGGTGATTCTGGACACAGGTGTGGACATGGATATTCAGGGTCTGTGCTCTTCAATGGATAATCTCGTTATAAATGTACAAAAAATTCAAGATACTATTGATCAGAAATCTATGTTAGAACCAAGAATTCCTATTCCTGATTTGTTTTTTGGAGATAGAACTAAGTTTCTAAGTTTCAAAAATAATTGTAAGCTATTTCTGGCCTTGAAACCTCATTCTTCTGGTAATCCTATTCAACAGGTTTTGATTATTATTTCTTTTTTGCGCGGCGACCCTCAAGACTGGGCATTTTCTCTTGCGCCAGGAGACCCTGCATTGAGTAGTGTCGATGCGTTTTTCCTGGCGCTCGGATTGCTGTACGATGAGCCTAATTCAGTGGATCAGGCTGAGAAAAATTTGCTGGCTTTGTGCCAGGGTCAGGATGATATAGAAGTATATTGTCAGAAATTTAGGAAATGGTCAGTACTCACTCAGTGGAATGAATCTGCGCTGGCAGCTTTGTTCAGAAAGGGTCTCTCTGAGGCTCTTAAGGATGTCATGGTGGGATTTCCTATGCCTGCTGGTTTGAATGAGTCTTTGTCTTTGGCCATTCAGATCGGTCGACGCTTGCGCGAGCGTAAATCTGTGCACCATTTGGCGGTACTGCCTGAGGTTAAACCTGAGCCTATGCAGTGCGATAGGACTATGACTAGAGTTGAACGGCAGGAATACAGACGTCTGAATGGTCTGTGTTTCTACTGTGGTGATTCCACTCATGCTATTTCTGATTGTCCTAAGCGCACTAAGCGGTCCGCTAGGTCTGCCGTCATTGGTACTGTACAGTCCAAATTCCTTCTGTCCATTACCTTGATATGCTCTTTGTCGTCGTTTTCTGTCATGGCGTTTGTGGATTCGGGCGCTGCCCTGAATCTGATGGATTTGGATTATGCTAAACGTTGTGGGTTTTTCTTGGAGCCTTTGCGGTGTCCTATTCCATTGAGAGGAATTGATGCTACACCTTTGGCTAAGAATAAACCTCAATACTGGGCCCAGCTGACCATGTGCATGGCTCCTGCACATCAGGAAGTTATTCGCTTTCTGGTGTTGCATAATCTGCATGATGTGGTCGTGTTGGGGTTGCCATGGCTACAAACCCATAATCCAGTATTGGATTGGAATTCCATGTCGGTATCCAGCTGGGGTTGTCAGGGGGTACATGGTGATGTTCCATTTTTGTCGATTTCGTCATCCACCCCTTCTGAGGTCCCAGAGTTCTTGTCTGATTATCAGGATGTATTTGAAGAGCCCAAGTCCGATGCTCTACCTCCGCATAGGGATTGTGATTGTGCTATCAATTTGATTCCTGGTAGTAAATTCCCTAAAGGTCGATTATTTAATTTATCCGTGCCCGAACACGCCGCTATGCGCAGTTATGTGAAGGAATCCCTGGAGAAGGGACATATTCGCCCATCGTCATCACCACTGGGAGCAGGGTTCTTCTTTGTAGCCAAGAAGGATGGTTCGCTGAGACCGTGTATTGATTACCGCCTTCTTAATAAGATCACTGTTAAATTTCAGTATCCCTTGCCATTGTTATCTGACTTGTTTGCTCGGATTAAGGGGGCTAGTTGGTTCACTAAAATAGATCTTCGTGGTGCGTATAATCTGGTGAGAATCAGGCAAGGAGATGAATGGAAAACTGCATTCAATACGCCCGAGGGTCATTTTGAGTATCTAGTGATGCCGTTCGGACTTGCCAATGCTCCATCTGTGTTTCAGTCTTTTATGCATGACATCTTCCGTGAGTATCTGGATAAATTCCTGATTGTTTACTTGGATGACATTTTGATCTTCTCAGATGATTGGGAGTCTCATGTGAAGCAGGTCAGAATGGTTTTTCAGGTCCTGCGTGCTAACTCTTTGTTTGTGAAGGGATCAAAGTGTCTCTTCGGTGTGCAGAAAGTTTCATTTTTGGGGTTCATCTTTACCCCTTCTACTATCGAGATGGATCCAGTTAAGGTCCAAGCCATCCAGGATTGGATTCAGCCGACATCTCTGAAAAGTCTGCAAAAGTTCCTGGGCTTTGCTAATTTTTATCGTCGCTTCATCTGTAATTTTTCTAGCATTGCCAAACCATTGACCGATTTGACCAAGAAGGGTGCTGATTTGGTTAATTGGTCTTCTGCTGCTGTGGAAGCTTTTCAGGAGTTGAAGCGTCGTTTTTGTTCTGCCCCTGTGTTGTGTCAGCCAGATGTTTCTCTTCCGTTCCAGGTCGAGGTTGATGCTTCTGAGATTGGAGCAGGGGCGGTTTTGTCACAGAGAGGTTCTGATTGCTCAGTGATGAAACCATGTGCTTTCTTTTCCAGGAAGTTTTCGCCCGCTGAGCGTAATTATGATGTGGGCAATCGAGAGTTGCTGGCCATGAAGTGGGCATTCGAGGAGTGGCGTCATTGGCTTGAAGGAGCTAAGCATCGCGTGGTGGTATTGACTGATCATAAGAACTTGACTTATCTCGAGTCTGCCAAGCGCTTGAATCCTAGACAGGCCCGTTGGTTGTTATTTTTTGCCCGCTTCGACTTTGTGATTTCGTACCTTCCGGGCTCTAAAAATGTGAAGGCGGATGCTCTGTCTAGGAGTTTTGTGCCCGACTCTCCGGGTTTATCTGAGCCAGCGGGTATCCTCAAGGAAGGAGTCATTGTGTCTGCCATCTCCCCTGATTTGCGGCGGGTGCTGCAAAAATTTCAGGCGAATAAACCTGATCGTTGTCCAGCAGAGAAACTGTTCGTCCCTGATAGGTGGACTAATAAACTTATCTCTGAACTTCATTGTTCGGTGTTGGCTGGTCATCCTGGAATCTTTGGTACCAGAGAGTTAGTGGCTAGATCCTTCTGGTGGCCATCTCTGTCACGGGATGTACGTACTTTTGTGCAGTCCTGTGGGATTTGTGCTAGGGCTAAGCCCTGCTGTTCTCATGCCAGTGGGTTGCTTTTGCCCTTGCCGGTCCCAAAGAGGCCTTGGACACATATTTCGATGGATTTCATTTCTGACCTTCCCGTTTCTCAAAAGATGTCAGTCATTTGGGTGGTCTGTGATCGCTTTTCTAAAATGGTCCATCTGGTGCCCTTGGCTAAATTGCCTTCCTCCTCTGATTTGGTACCTTTGTTCTTTCAGCATGTGGTTCGGTTGCATGGCATTCCTGAGAATATTGTTTCTGACAGAGGTTCCCAGTTTGTTTCAAGGTTTTGGCGAGCCTTTTGTGGTAGGATGGGCATTGACCTATCCTTTTCCTCGGCTTTCCATCCTCAGACTAATGGCCAGACCGAACGAACCAATCAGACCTTGGAAACATATCTGAGATGTTTTGTTTCTGCAGACCAGGATGATTGGGTGTCCTTTTTGCCGTTGGCTGAGTTCGCCCTTAATAATCGGGCCAGCTCGGCTACCTTGGTTTCTCCATTTTTTTGCAATTCTGGGCTCCATCCTCGTTTCTCTTCAGGACAGGTTGAGTCTTCGGACTGTCCTGGTGTGGATTCTGTGGTGGATAGGTTGCAGCAGATCTGGACTCAGGTAGTGGACAATTTGATCTTGTCCCGGGAGAAAGCTCAACTTTTCGCTAATCGCAGACGCCGTGTGGGTCCCCGACTTCGTGTTGGGGATCTGGTTTGGTTATCTTCTCGTCATATTCCTATGAAGGTTTCCTCTCCTAAATTTAAACCTCGTTTTATTGGTCCGTATAGGATTTCTGAGGTTCTCAGTCCTGTGTCTTTTCGTTTGACCCTCCCAGACTCCTTTTCCATACATAATGTATTCCATAGGTCGTTGTTGCGGAGATACGTGGCACCTATGGTTCCATCTGTTGAGCCTCCTGCCCCGGTTTTGGTGGAGGGGGAATTGGAGTATATTGTGGAGAAGATTTTGGATTCTCGTGTTTCTAGACGGAAACTCCAGTATCTGGTTAAATGGAAGGGTTATGCTCAGGAAGATAATTCCTGGGTTTTTGCCTCTGATGTTCATGCTTCCGATCTTGTTCGTGCCTTTCATGCGGCTCATCCTGGTCGGCCTGGGGGCTCTGGTGAGGGTTCGGTGACCCCTCCTCAAGGGGGGGGTACTGTTGTGAATTCTGTGGCTGAATTCACTCCTGTGGTCACAAGTGGTACTGCAGCTTCTGAGCTTCCTCCCTCAGGTGTTCTGGTGAGCTCGTTAACTGCTTCATTACTTAACTCCGCCTGATGCTGCTATCCTTGCTCCTTGTCAATGTTTCAGTGTTGGATCTGAGCTTCTCCTGATTGTTCCTGTGACCTGCTGCTCTGTATAGCTAAGTGCTTTTTGTTTTTTTGTTGCTTTTTTTCTGTCCAGCTTGTCTTTTGTTTTGCTGGAAGCTCTGAGACGCAAAGGGTGTACCGCCGTGCCGTTAGTTCGGCACGGTGGGTTTATTTTGCCCCCTTTGCGTGGTTTTGCTTTAGGGTTTTTTGTAGACTGCAAAGTTCGCTTTACTGTCCTCGCTCTGTCCTAGAATATCAGGCCCCACTTTGCTGAATCTATTTCATCCCTACGTTTTGTCTTTTCATCTTACTCACAGTCATTATATGTGGGGGGCTGCCTTTTCCTTTGGGGAATTTCTCTGGGGCAAGTCAGGCCTATTTTTCTATCTTCAGGCTAGCTAGTTTCTTAGGCTGTGCCGAGTTGCCTAGGTAGTTGTTAGGCGCAATCCACAGCCGCTTTTAGTTGTGTTTAGGATAGGATCAGGTGTGCAGTCTACAGAGTTTCCACGTCTCAGAGCTCGTTCTTGTATTTTTGGGTATTTGTCAGATCACTGTGTGCGCTCTGATCGCTAAGCACACTGTGTTTCTGGATTGCCTTCATAACACCTGTCATTAGCATACATAACAGCCTAGGTTCCCACTGAGTCCCATGTGCCTTCGCTCTTGGAGCAAGATGAACTCTCTTCTTGCCAGTATTGGCCTCCAAGGAAAATGTTTACCCAGTCTGAAAGCCAGTCCTTCACTGCTCCATCCCCAATTGTCATCTCTAATGAGCTGTTTGATCGACTTCAAGCCTGCGCTCCTAATGACGAATCCATGCCAGCAGATCCTCCATGCTACTATGGGGATCCAAAGCAATGTCATGTGTTCTTGGAGCAGTGATTGCGTTATTTCAAGTGGCATGCTCCCCAATTCCCCACAGACTGGTTGAAAGTAGGTTTCTTAATGACCTACCTAAGAGGAGATGCTTTGATGTGGCTCGACCCACTCTCAGAAGCAGGGGACCCCATCATCTCGAATCTGCCATCATTCCTGGTGGCCTTCTGTAAAGCCTTCGATAAGCCTAGTACTGCATCTCCTGAAAAGTCTTCCCCTCCAAGCTCACAGAGACGGTCCAGATGGAAGAAACCTGTAGGTAAACCGTCGCTTCCGTCCATGACCCTCCAAACTCACCTGTTCCACAACCTGCCAAAGCAGCCACCTGAGCAAGATCCAAGAGGTCTAATAAGAGGGGGCTGGCAAATCTGCAGCATGAATCTGGTGCTGAGATTGAAATACGGTATCCCTGTGGTTGTAACATTCAGATGGTTTCTGCCCTGTGAAGCCTGTACTCCAAATCCCTGGGCCAGTAGGAGAGGCTGCCCTTGGCGAGAGTACTTCCTCTCCATCTAAGTTCATGACTGTTTCTCTGACTTCTGGGAGCTTTGGTGTGTTTAAGCCGCCTGTCATACGGAGTCGGTGTATGGTCTCTGTACTACAGCTCCAGAACCCGGTGTGGGCGTTGTCTGATAATGTCCGAGCCCTGCTAAAAAGTATTCTAGTCCTGCAAGGACAACTACAGCTCCAAGTTGGAGCCTTATACTCGAAGAAGTTTGTTTTCCGTATGCTGTCTGTTATGCCCATGGGTCATTCTGAGCCAAGGACTCAACTACCTGCTCTGGTCAAGAGTTCCAGTAAAGTGCTTCGTTTTAATCTACCCAGTCTTGAGAAGTGTCATCTTCTTCAGCTGGTCTGATAGTCGTCGAGTCAAGGTGTGCTGATGTCACCGAAGATGGGGAAACGGTGATGATGTCTTCACACATCACCAGCGACTATACCAGTAAACAGTTAGTCGTCGAGTCAAGGTGTGCTGATGTCACCGAAGATGGGGAAGCGGTGACGATGTCTCCACACATCACCAGCGACTATACTAGTAAACAGTCATCGAGTCAAGGTGTGCTGACTAGTGTTGAGCATTCTGATACTGCAATATCGGGTATCGGCCGATATTCACGGTATCAGAGTTCCGATACTGAGTTCCGATACTTTTCAGTAACGTCAGCTGATCCCCTGCTGTGTGTCCAGCAATTTCTCCTGCTCCGTCCACATTCACACTACTACAGATTTTAAACTTGCTCCAATTAGTCCTCTGGCTACATGCTGTGTGTGCGGCAATTTCTCCTGCTCCGTCCACACTCCCACTACTACAGATATTAAACTTGCTCCAATTAGGCCTCTTGCTACACTCTGTTTCTAGCATTGATCCTGGGCTCCAACACTGCTGGTTGCTGCTCAGAAGTGCCATCTGCACAGTCAACACATGCTCCAGTGTTATTGGGGTTCAGTAATGTCAGCTGATCCCCTGCTGTGTATCCGGCAATTTA
Organism: Ranitomeya imitator; assembly: GCF_032444005.1. Taxonomy (NCBI): domain Eukaryota; kingdom Metazoa; phylum Chordata; class Amphibia; order Anura; family Dendrobatidae; genus Ranitomeya; species Ranitomeya imitator. Next base: position 292,226,340 of record NC_091282.1, on the reverse strand, counting down.
TCCTGCTCCGTCCACATTCACACTACTACAGATATTAAACTTGCTCCAATTAGGCCTCTGCATCCACTCTGTTTCTCCTATAATCCCTTGGCACCAACACCGCCAGTTGCTGGTCAGAAGTGCACAGTCAACACTTGCTCCTGTGTTATTGGGGTTCAGTAACGTCAGCTGATCCCCCTGCTGTGTGTCCGGCAATTTTGCCTGCTCTGTCCACATTCACACTACTACAGATTTTAAACTTGCTCCAATTAGGCCTCTGCCTCCACTCTGTTTTTGTATTGACCCTGGGCTCCAACACCACCAGTTGCTGCTCAGAAGTGCCATCTGCACAGTCAACACATGCTCCAGTGTTATTGGGTTTCAGTAACTTCAGCTGATCCCCTGCTGTGTGTCCGGCAATTTCTCCTGCTCCGTCCACACTCACACTACCACAGATATTAAACTTGCCCCAATTAGGCCTCTGGCTTCACTCTTTTTCTCCTGTAATCCCTGGGCTCCAACCCCGACAGTTGCTGCTCTGAAGTACCCTCTGCACACTCAACACTTCCTGTCGTGTTATTGGGGTTCAGTAACGTTAGCTAATCCCCTGCTGTGTATCTGGCAATTTCTCCTGCTCCGTCCACACTCACACTACTACAGATATTAAACCTGCTCCAATTAGGCCTCTGCCTCCACTCTTTTTCTAGTATTGACCCTGGGCTCCTACACTGCTAGTTGCTGCTCAGAAGTGCCGTCTGCACAGTCAACACATGCTCCAGTGTTATTGGGTTTCAGTAACGTCAGCTGATCCCCTGCTGTGTGTCCGGCAATTTCTCCTGCTCTGTCCACATTTACACTACTACAGATTTTAAACTTGCTCCAATTAGGCCTCAGCCTCCACTCTGTTTCCAGTATTTTCCCTGGGCTCCAACACTGCCAGTTGCTGCTCAGAAGTGCCGTCTGCACAGTCAACAATTGCTCAAGTGTTATTGGGGTTCAGTAACATCAGCTGATCCCCTGCTGTGTGTCCAGCAATTTCTCCTGCTCTGTCCACACTCACACTACTACAGATGTTAAACTTGCTCCAATTAGGCCTCTGCCTCCACTCTGTTTCTACTATTGACCCTGGGCTCCAACACCGCCAGTTGCTGCTCAGAAATGCCGTCTGCACAGTCAACACTTGCTCCTGTGCTATTGGGCTTCAGCAACGTCAGCTGATCCCCTGCTGTGTGTCCAGCAATTTTTCCTGCTCTGTCCACATTCACACTACTACAGATTTTGAACTTGCTCCAGTTAGGCCTCTGCCTCCACTCTGTTTATCCTGTAATACCTGGGCTCCAACACTGCCAGTTGCTGCTCAGAAGTGCCCTCTGCACAGTCAACACTTGCTCCTGTGTTATTGGGGTTCAGTAACGTCAGCTGATCCCCTGCTGTGTGTCCGGCAATTTCTCCTGCTCTGTCCACATTCACACTACTACAGATTTTAAACTTGCTCCAATTAGGCCTCTGCCTCCACTCTGTTTCTAGTATTGACCCTGGGCTCCAACACCGCCAGTTGCAGCTCAGAAGTGCCATCTGCACAGTCAACACTTGCTCCTGTGTTATTGGGGTTCAGTAACGTCAGCTGATCCCCTGCTGTGTGTCCGGCAATTTCTCCTGCTCTGTCCACATTCACACTACTACAGATTTTTAACTTGCTCCAGTTAGGCCTTTGCCTCCACTCTGTTTCTAGTATTGACGCTGGGCTCCAACACCGCCAGTTGCTGCTCAGAAGTGCCGTCTGCACAGTCAACACTTGCTGCCGTGTTATTGGGGTTCAGTAACGTCAGCTGATCCCCTCCTGTGTGTCCGGCAATTTCTCCTGCTCTGTCCACATTTACACTACTACAGATTTTAAACTTGCTCCAATTAGGCCTCAGCCTCCACTCTGTTTCCAGGATTTACCATGGGCTCCAACACTGCCAGTTGCTACTCAGAAGTGCCGTCTGCACAGTCAACACTTGCTCCTGTGTTATTTGGGTTCAGTATTGCTGTGTATCCGGCAATTTCTCCTGCTTCGTCCACATTCACACTACTACAGATTTTAAACTTGCTCCAATTACCCCTCTGGCTCCACTCTGTTTTTAGTATTTACCCTGGGTTCTAGCACCGCCAGCTGTTTCCCGGCATTGTCTATGGCACGGGTACTCCCTCCTGCCCAGCCTGGTTCCAGCATGCCTGCTGTTTCCAGGTAGTGTCAACGTCACTTTGCCTACAATACGTTGTCCTGTCGGGTTGTGGTTGGGTTAGCCGACTCTATGGTGCCTGCAGTTTAGGTGCTTCCTATGTGGGATGCGGGATCTGGCAATCAAGGCTGGTTCCGTAGTGCCAATAGGACAAGCTTCCCCTCTAGGACTGTGGGTTTTGGTAACTGCGGCCGGCTCGCGGCCTTGCAACTTTTTTTTTCATGTGGACCTTCTGCTGCCTATCTGAGTTCCAGCACCATTAGCTGGTTCTTTGGAAGTCAATCTTGAATAGGTCCCCCTGGGTTCCAGTACTGTCAGCTGGTTCCAGGCAGAGCCTTTGGCTTAGATGCCTCCTTCTCGGTATCCCAGTTCCACCAACGTCTGTAGGTCCTTGGTAGTGCTTTCTGGCACGGGTACCTCCTGCTTAATAACTGGGTTCCAATACCATCAGCTGGTCCTCGGTAGTTCCATTGGCTCTTGTACCTTTGGCTAACCATCCGGGTTCCAGTACCATCAGCTGGTTCTCGGCAGTGTCTTTGTCTCTTGTACCTTCTGCTACCCATCCTGGTTCCAGAACCGTCAGCTGGTTCCAGGCAGAGCTTTTGGCTTAGGTACCTCCTTCTCGGTATCCGAGTTCCACCAACGTCTGGTGGTCCTTGGTAGTGCTTTCTGGCCCGGGTATCTCCTGCTTAGTAACCGGGTTCCAGTACCATTAGCTGGTCCTCGGGAGTTGCATTGGCTCTTGTACCTTCGGCTACCCATCCGGGTTCCAGTACCGTCAGCTGGTTCTCCGCAGTTCCTCAGCCTTCTTGTACCTTCTACTACATTTCCAAGTTCAAGTTTTTTTAAATGGTTTTTGGTAATCACTCTGGATCTCCCTGACGATGACCCTAAAGACGACGACCCTGAAGACCACCACGAAGAAGATGACGACCCTGGAGATGATGACCCTGAAGACCACCCCGAAGAAGACGACGGCCCCGGAGACGACGGCCCCGGAGATGATGATCCTGGAGATGACGACCCTGAAGATCAACCCAAAGATGACGACCCCGGAGACGACGACTCCGAAGACGACGACCCTGGAGACGTCGACCCTGAAGACCACCCCGAAGAAGACGACGGCCCTGGAGATGACGACCCTGGAGACGACGACCCTGAAGACCACCCTGAAGAAGACCAAGAAGATGACCCTGAAGGAGATGACCAAAAGGACAAAGAACAAGAAGACAGCCACCAAGATACAGAAGAACAAGAGACAGAAGACCAAGAAGCAGAAGAACAAGAAGCTGCAGAACAAAAAGTAGAAGAACATTAAGCATAAGACTAAAAATAAGAGCAAAAGATATTATCTAAATTATAAGCAGAAGAAGACTAAACAGTGTATGGGGGTGAGTCTGTTCCTCCTCGTGGTGCCCCTGGAAAAAACCTGCTGCTGCAGGCAAAGCTGAACGCGTACAAATCCTGTTGTAAATCTTTTGTGACAGGCAGAACGGAAGGTGTAATCTTCAAACTTTTATAGATAACAACTACAGGAATGCCTGTCACAAATAAGAATATGATGAAGAAGAAGAATATGAAGAAGATGAAGAAGTAGAATATGAAGAAGAATAATAGTTGAATAAGAAGAATATGAAGAATGTAAAAAAAAGAATAATAGGAAGAAGGTGAAGAAGAAGAAGATGAATAAGGCGAAGAAGAAGTTGATGAAAAAGATGCTGCTGCTGTGAATGATGAAGGAGAAAGTGTGGGAGAAGTAAAAAAGAAGGTGAAGAGCATGGAAGTAGTGAAACATAAATATTTGACAAAATATAAAAAAGCTTAACATAGTCAATATCTTTGTAACTCCGAACGTCTTAAAAAAAAATAAAATTAATTCCTGCTATTCCATTTGATTGGGCTAAACCTCTATGCCTTTAATGTCTCCTCCACCTCCCCCAATACATTCTGCATTATTATTACGTAGTTGTTTTCCTTCATGTAGAATTAACCTACAAGTAAAGAAAGGGTTTATTTTCATTCCGATATTTGTGTCCCATTGACTTGCATTGGTTTCCGGTATCGCAATCGGCGATATCCGATATTTTTGGGGTATCGGTCCGATCCAATCCGATCCGATATTTCCCGATATCGGAAGGTATCGCTCAACACTAGTGCTGACGTCACTGAAGATGGGGAAGCGGTGACGATCTCTCCACACATCTCCAACGACTATACCTGTAATCAGTTCCTAGGAACATCCCCTGTGTTTGGACGATTTCTTCTGGATAACGGGCAGAAGATGGTTCCTATGTGGATACCTTCAGCGTCCTTGTGGCCGGCTGGTGAAGATTTCAAAACAGAAGTTTGTTCACCTCAAGTTTTCTCTGACTCGGTGGAGCTGTTGTTCTCCACACTCACCTGTAATGACTTTTCCTGTGTTCAGTATCCAAGAACTTCTCTGTTACCTGTTAGGCAAAAGTTGAACCCTGTGGGAGGGTATCCAGTTTCCAAGTGTCTGGTTGGTGAAGATGTTAAGACAGCAGCATTACCTGTCTACCTGGAGGAGGTGGTCCAGCTCATTGTGGACGCTAACCCTGTTGAGCACCAAGAGACTTTGTTTTCTGAGATTCCTTGTGACCCGCCTGCCTTATTCTACCCTGAAGATGTCATGTTGGCCTGGACTGTGAGTGGACCTATTCTTCTTCATGTCTGCTGCTTGCTCTGTGCATGCTCTGTCTGTGTGCATAGGGGGGCGGCGCCGGCAACTCCTGTGTCTTATTGAGACTGCACCTTGCTAAGGTGTCGCCGGCCAATTGCCATGAGGCTTCCTGTATTTACGACTTCCCCACCCATTGGTGGGGGCCTGTGCAACTTACTCCCTCAGTCAGTTCTTAGCTGCTGAGGTGCCAGGCCCTGTCTCTGTTACTCTTGTGTCTGCCACCCAGGGGGGCATTGTACCCTGGTCTGTGTCCTGTGTTTGCCATCCAGTGGGGCTTCGTACCCTGACCTATGTCCGCCATCCAGTGGGGCGTCATACCCTGGCTTGTGTCCGTGCCTCTGTGCCTTGTCCCGTTCCTGACTCTGTCTTAGTCTAGTCCTGTTCCTGTGTTCGTTTAGATCACTATCTTGGTTTGCTTTCTCTACTGTGCGTACTCTGTGTCTTGCTTTGCTCCTTGCTCTGGATTCTGTGACCTTGCTCTGCACTCTGTGGTTTTGCTCTCAGCTCTGCACTCCGTGTCTTGCACTGCACTCTGACTTTGCTCTGCTCTCAGCTCTGCACTCTGTGGCTTTGCTCTGCGGCTCTGCTCAGCTCTCGCTCTGTGGCTCCGCTTCTTGCAGTTTTACCTGGCTCCGCTCCTTGCAGTTCTCTGCCTCCTGCGTTCTGCACTTGGCTCCGCCTCCTGTGTTTCTGCACTTGGCTCTGCCTCCTGCGATTCTGCACTTGGCCCCACCTCCTGCTTTTGGCTCCGCCTCCTGCGTTTCTGCTCTTGGCTTCGCCTCCTGCTCTTGGCTCCACCTCCTGTGTTTCCGCACTTAGCTCCGCCTCCTGCTCTTGGCTCTGCCTCCTGCGTTTCTGTGCTTGGCTTTGCCTCCTGCTCTTGGCTCCGTCTCCTGCATTTCTGTTCTTGGCTCTAGCTCCTGTGCTTCCACTTTGCATCCGCTCTTGCAGTCTTTCCCTACCTATTCATAAGTCCTCCTGTCTGCAGACCGGTCCCTACCGGTTCTTCCAGTGTACCAGCCTTGTCCGCCAGTCCAGCTAGAGCCAGCCGTGCCCACCTGCCAGTGTCTCTGTTGTACCCGTCTGTCTGCCTGTGTCCCAGCCGTGCCCGCTTGCCTGTCTATGTTCTATTCCCCCGGTGGGATCAGCAGCCACAGCCAGACACCACCCTGGAGTGGTACCTGGTAGCTTCCTGCCGCACAAGCCTGACCTCACCATCAGAGGCTCCAGCGAACACCAAGGAAGCTACTTAGTTATGCCCCTTCCAGGGTAGTCTGGTCTGTGGCACAGTGAGGCCACACCCCCACACGCCACACCAACCAGTCTGGGCGCGAGCGTGACAGTTAAAAATTGTACTTTATATGCCAGCTAGTTAAAAAATTAGTGAGTTAATATATTGAGTAAAAATAAAAACTGAAACTTGAAGTTAGATAGTATTGTATGCAGATAGCAATAAAAATGTCAGATGTTACACTTGTGAATCAGATGGACTTGATGTAGTATATCCATAGGGGCAGTCTCCGTTGCTAGGAAGGTGCCTCCCTTGAGGAAGGTTTATCCGAAACACGCGTCGGGAGGGTCGGGGAACGACGTGGCTCGCAGTTCAGCGTTCATCATTATATGGTATGTTTCCATTTCTTTATTAACGTGCTCTGTATGCCTGGTTATGGTCTCCTTAGTGCCACTGTTTGGTCTTATATGCTATATATGGGAGTGATTGTTAGTTCTGATGGAGTACTAAATTACAATTGATCTATATTGCTGTTATGTGATGCCACCTTGTCAACCTATTCTGCAAGTATGGATGTGCTGCCGATTTTAACTCTCTACTGCCTTTGTTTGACTTTTGATTTTGCATTTCAATAAAGTTTACATTTTATACCATTCTTTGGACTAGTACACCGCTTTTTTGTGGTATTTTATTAGAGAGAGAGAGATTGCCAGAAGGGAGCTTGTCGTGGAACATCAGCTGAGGCGGAGCTGGTACGATAGGAGAATAGCTGAGCAGACGTGGGGGTCTGCAGATACTGGCAGAAAGAGGAAACTGAGAAGGAAAGAACATCGTTCAGAACAGTTCTTGCCAGGAAACAGACTGGATCAGTCTGAGGGAGAGGAGGGTTTACGGAGCTGTGTAGCCACAGTGCTGCAGCTCCTGGAAAGAGACTTACAGAAAGCCGAATATATTGCAGTGAGCGTGTAGGAGAGCTAAGCACAGGAGAGGATTTCAGTGGGAGACCAGCCACGAGCAGGCTGCCTCCTTCTGAGGCGCGGAGATCGGTAGCCGGAACACCGAGGTTGTAAGGAACCCTACGACTTACATCAGAGACCGGCAGGACAGCTGAACTTCACATTACCACCTTAATACCCAGGAGACGGTGACACCTTGAGAGCCCGGGGCGTGCTAGAGTCCCTATAAACAGACTCATGTCACCAGTCATACGGGTTATGTCCTATCCTATATGGGGGACAGAGAGAGAGAACATCTGTGAGGACCTTATCTGAAGCCATAGGCAGTAAGGGACTACAACACCACGGCGCTAGAGGAAGACTTTGATTTCCACCTGGACAAGGGGACTCCTAACTTGCCTCCAAGCCGGCCGGACCCTGCCTGCTCTGTGATCTGGTACCCTGGACTGTGGCTGCCAGAAGTCTTCAGTAAACAAGGTAAAGAGAGTGCAAACCTGTGTCCTCATTCCTTACTGCGCCATTCACCATCTTCCATCTACACACCAGGAGCCCTGGGGACATACTTCACCTGTGGGAAGTTATACCATCTAGCTGCCATAACATCACCCAAGCGGACCCCTTAAAGCAGCGTCGGTCCCCAATGACCGAATACCACAGGTGGCATCATAAATATAAGCTTTATTCCCTTTAAAGACCTTTCCCCCTTTTAACATTGATGCCCAGGACCACGGACCGGGTCGCAGCCACCGTGACATCCCCCTCTGAACACAGGACCCGATACCGAGTACCCCACTACCCCGGTGACCGCGTCACTAACTTCATAATTTGCAGTCCCCCCACTTCATCATTTGCAGTCCACCATCCCACCTCAGTTCATCATTTTCAGTCTCCCGTCCCCCCACTTCATGTTTTGCTGTCCCCTGTTCCCCTCCCTAACTTCTTTTTCAAAATTCAGTACCCACTCACTTCATCATTTGCAGTCCCCCCTCACTTCATCATTCGCAGTCTCCCATCCCCACCTCTCTTCATCATTTGCAGTCCCCCTCACTTCATCATTTGCAATCCCCCCACTTCATCATTTGCAGTCCCCCGTGCCCTCCTCAGGTCATCATTTGCAACCCTCTCACTTCATCATTTGCAGTCACTCATCCCCGTCACTTCATCATTTGCAGTCCCCCATCCCCCTCACGTCATCATTTGCAGTCCCCACTAAGTTCATCATTTGCAGTCCCCCCCACTTCATTATTTGCAGTCCACCATCCCCCCTCACTTCATCATTTGCAGTCCCCCGTGCCCTCCTCAGGTCATCATTTTCAGCCCCCTCACTTCATCATTTGCAGTCACCCATCCCCCGTCACTTCATCATTTGCAGTCCCCCATCCCCCTCACGTCATCTTTTGCAGTCCCCACTAAGTTCATCATTTGCAGTCCCCCCCACTTCATTATTTGCAGTCCACCATCCCCCCTCACTTCATCATTTGCAGTCCCCCGTGCCCTACTCAGGTCATCATTTTCAGCCCCCTCACTTCATCATTTGCAGTCACCCATCCCCCGTCACTTCATCATTTGCAGTCCCCCATCCCCCTCACGTCATCTTTTGCAGTCCCCACTAAGTTCATCATTTGCAGTCCTCCCACTTCATTATTTGCAGTCCACCATCCCCCTCACTTAATCATTTGCAGTTCACCGTCCCCCACTTCATCTTTTGCAGTCCTCCATTCCTCTCCCTAACGTCATCATTTTCAATTCTCAGTCCCCCCTCACTTCATCATTTGCAGTCCCCCCTTACTTTATCATTTGGAGTCTCCCATCCTCACCTCACTTCATCATTTGCAGTCCCCCTTACTTCATTTCCATTCCCCCCCATACTTCATCATTTGCAGTCCCTCGTGCCCTCATCAGGTCATCATTTGCAGTCCCCCGCTAACTTCATCATTTGCAGCCCCCTCACTTCATCATTTGCAGTCCCCCATCCCCCTCACTTCATCATTTGCAGTTCCCCATCCCTGCCACTTCATCAGATGCAGTCCCCGCTAACTTCATCACTTGCAGCCCTCTCACTCCATCATTTGCAGTCTCCCGTTCACCCCAACTTCATCATTTACAATCAATTAATTTCTGGTGTTCTGGCAATGGCCAGTGGTGCGTACATGCCGGCGCGTACGTGATTACGTCATCTCGTATGTGCCATCACAGACGTCCAGAAAAGGCAGAGGGTGCTGGAGCTGTGCGGCCATTCAGGTTTGATGGCCATGGAGCTCCGGGAAAGCTCCCAGATCCTGAGGCGCTTCACTGGCATTCAGCACTTTATTACACCCTGGAGCCCAGTGAGCAGAAGCATAAGTGTGGGTGTCCGGATTGGGTCTGAGCCTCTCCTCTGTACTTCTGCTCACCTAATACAGCAGTAAGAGAAGTAATGCCCTGATGTCAGCCCTATGCAGAGAAATGCATAGAAGTGATTGCTTTGAATCAACGTTAGCTAGGCCACCTAAAGATAGGTTATGCCTGGTCTTTCCCTCAATATTTATTCAGTTCCCAAATGCATTGCCTGCTGTCTGATTACTAATGTGATTAAAACCTTTGGGTCTGATATATCATATGCTTAGGTCAACTACTACCGCCTCAATGTATTTTAGATGTTATTACACAATATGGCCACTAGAGGGCAACAAATATCAAGTGTTTAGAAGAGCTCCCAGACAAAAAACCATTGACGTTCATGTTTTCGAGAAAAGCTGCAGTTTGAACTAAGGATGATACAACACCTGTTTAAGGCCACGTTCACACGTTCAGTATTTGGTCAGTATTTTACATCAGTATCTGTAAGCCAAAACCAGGAGTGGAACAATCAGAGGAAAAGTATAATAGAAATGTGTCACCACTTCTGCATTTATCACCCACTCCTGGTTTTGGCTTACAAATACTGATGTAAAATACTGACCAAATACTGAATGTTTGAAGGTGGCCTTATATGAAGTATTTACTTTTAACTAGCGTAATACTCAGAATATTAGACACAATAAACCTTGATGATAAATAAGGCTATAATTACTATTTAAAGCACTGCATGGGTAATTAATTTGTTTTTCAAATGGCCACATGGGAGACCATGAGGGTATGTGCACACGCTGCGGATTTTGCTGCGGATCATGTAACATGTAAACCTATGGAAAACAAAATCCGCAGTGCACATGCTGAGGAAAAAAACGCGCAGAAACGCAGCGTTATTTATTCCGCAGCATGTCAATTCTTTGTGCGGATTCCGCAGCGGTTTACACCTGCTCCTCAATAGGAATCCGCAGGTGTAAAACCGCAGGTGGAATCTGCACAAAAACCCGTGGGAAGAACCACGGTAAATCTGCGCTAATTCCGCAGTAAATCCACAAAATCAGTGCGAAAAAATCCGCACACCATTACGCAACGTGTGCACATACCCTGACTTTTGTGGAGGCCGAATTAATAGGCTGAAATTAATTCTACTCAATATTAATATTAGCATACTAATTATAATTATTATTTTATATTAATATTAATTGTATCACTTAGAGAAGCACTCCTCCCATCAAAGTTTTTATTCTCTTATAATATTGCAATCATCATATATTATAGCACTGTGTACTTACAATTGGTAATTTTGCCCCACAGCTCCCCACACAGTATTATGGATCTCACAGTTCCCACAGACATTATGATGTTCTTCACAGCCTCCTACACATAGTACAATGATCCTCACTGCCCCTACGCATCTCCCACAGCCCCACCACATACAGCCTCCCACACAAAATGATGGATCATAGCCTTCTACAAACAGAATGATGGCCCCTACAGCTCCCACAGAGAATATGATGTCCTAAAAAAAATATGAATTTTAATTTTTATGCCCTTAAATCACAGAGATATGTCACACAAAATACTTAATAAGGCCAGTCTCACACGTCCAGAAAATTCCGGTACCGGAAAAATCGGTACCGGAATTATCCGTTTCCGTGTGTCCGTGTGCTTACCGTGAACATCAGTGTGGCACACGTGCGGCAGCTGTGTGCCAACTGGGTACCACACGGACTGTGCAGGAGACATCGCTACAAGTAAGCGCTGTCCCCCCCACGTGGTGCTGAAGCCGCCATGCATATCTTTTTTCCAGCAGCGTTCGCTGGAGAGAAGATATGAAAACCCCCCCTTTTTTTTTCCTTGTTTAAAATAAAGATCCCTGTCCCCACCCCCCTCCCACCCTCTGTGCGCCCCCCTCCGCTGTTAATAAAATACTCACCCGGCTCCCTCGCAGCGTCCTGTCCTCGCCGCACCTTCTCCTGTATGAGCGGTCACGTGGGGCCACTTATTACAGTAATGAATATGCGGCTCCACCCCTTTGGATGGAGCCGCATATTCATGACTGTAATCGGCCCCATATGTGGGGGTGGACCACCGTTTGGGCGCATGGCAGAGCTCGGAAGGGAAGGAGCGCCATTTACCAGTGTAAATGTAAAAAAAAACAAACACTACATACTTACATTCTGGTGTTTGTCCCCAGGCGCTCTGCTTCCTGCACTGACTGTGAGCGCCGGCCGGCCGTAACGCAGAGCGGTGACGTCACCGCTGTGCTTTACGGTCGGCCGGCGCTGACAGTGCAGGGAAGCAGAGCACCGGGGACATACAGTGCCCCAGAGATCTGGTCGTTGCAGTATGACGCTCTGCCACTAAGGGGAGTGATGGTACATCTGATGGCACTAAAGGAGTTCTCCTGACCAGGTATCACCAGAACACTTTACACTTCACACTCCGGCCACTAGGGGGAGCAAACGGCTTTATTTATTGGGCCACTCCTCACACTGGTAAAACTAGGGGTTGGGGAGGAAGTTAGTCAGAAGCTGACTGGGTTGGATTCAGGCAACATCCCGTGGCAGGGGGTGTTGCAGGGAGAAGACACAGAGGGGTCCCTGTCAGGCGTGGGAACCTGGCAGGTGCCTTGCGAACAGAACAGAACGTAACGGAACCGCGCCTGCACTACCTTGCGGCGGTATCCTAAGAAAGAGACACGAAGGGAAGGATATTGTGGAACAGTGTAAACGAGATCAAGCACAAAGGAGTACCAGTAGGAGTCGTGCCGTGAGACCGAGGCAGCATCCTACTGAGGCGCGTAGCCGGTGGCCGGAACACCGCGGGAGTAACTGACTCTAGGCCTTACTTCGAACTCTGCAGGACAGTTAATTATAGGTTGGCTGTCTACCTTAAATTTCCTATGAAGACATAGGGGGCAACAGTGGGAGAGGGGCGTCTCTAGGGTCCCGGAAGACCTCCAGGCCTTCCCGTCATACGGGTGCGTCCTAGCCAAAACATACTGGGGGACGAGAAACTAGCAACATCTGGAACTAAAGAGAGAGAGAGCTGTAGAGAACGACGAACGAGAACAGCAGTTGTGAGGACTATTCCGAATGCTCAGCAGGGTAGGACTACAACACACAGGCGCTAGTGGTAGGCAACAATTTCCATCTGCGAAGGAAACTCTGGAAGTGCCCATCGGACCGGCCGGTCTCAGATAGCCCTGTTAAACGTGCTCTGGATTGAGGATCCTGAAGTCTGCAGTAAAGAGGTAAAGAGACTGCAACCCTGTGTCCTCGTTATTGACTGCACCTCACACCATCACCATCCACCTTACTGGGAAGCCCTGGGGACATACTTCACCTGTGGGAAGGTATACCATCCAGCTGCCATTCCATCACCCCAGCAGACCCCACAGCAGCGTCGGTCACCCTGACCGAACACCACAGGTGGCGTCACGAACCACTGACAGACTGCACCACCTTTATTGGACGCCCATTATCAAGGTCGCGGACCGGGTCTAGCCACCATGACAGCCTCAGAACCGAACCAGAGAGGCCCAGTACCGAGAACGCGTAGCCCTGTGTCTGGAGGCGATCCAACTTGGCGTCACGAACAGGATCCTACTTAAGCCTGAGAAGCAGGTCATGTGTGCCTTGGAACTGTGATTGAAACGTGTTGGACTGTGATTTATTGCAAGGACTGTGTATTGCTATCTGCCGCAGGATTCCCGCCAAAACTGCCGCCATTATAGCGCCACGAGGATCGCAAGAGAAGAAGAAGGGCTTGGAAGTGGGCGTGAAAGAACTGACGAGCGCGAAAGATAATGGCCGCCCAGTCTAAGTATTGTTGTATCCTGAGGGCGGGCCCGTCAGCCGCTGAGGTCCGCCTTCTCATCTTCTATGGCGGGCGGAGACCGAAGGAACGAAACTATGACTCAGACGGAGTGGAGCTGGAAAGCCGAGGAGGCTTGCAGAGAAAGATGGCCCAGTCTAGATCTCCATCACCGGAGGATTATACCGGCATGCCGCCGCTGGAGAAGATCGAGTCCTGGGAGCTGTCCGCGGAGCCCCCGCTGCCTGCACCAGACCAGGTGGTCACCCCTGAGGAATGGCGTGGAGCTGCCAGAGCCCCACCTACGAGCGAGCTCGGTACCCTGGCCGATCGGGGATCGGTGTTCTGCCGACGCATGACCCGACTACCGACGCAGTTGGTGGAGTTCCGGAGTCCGCATTATTCGACCCGGAGACGCGTGAGTGGGACATGGGCTCCTTCCCCTGGGGGGATTATCGGAAGCACCTCATAGCTGAGTATGCACGGGACGTGGAACGGGAGGCCCGCGGTGAGCTGCTGGATGGGTCATTGCCGAAATGGGGAGTGGTGATCGTTTACCAGCCCCAGGGAGGAAGAGGCTTTGTCCAGGAGATCGGATCGACAATAAGGGTCCATATCACCCGGGAGGTGTGACAGTAAAGGCCCCTTCACATTTAGCGACGCTGCAGCGATACCGACAACGATCCGGATCGCTGCAGCGTCGCTGTTTGGTCGCTGGAGAGCTGTCACACAGACCGCTCTCCAGCGACCAACGATGCCGGTAACCAGGGTAAACATCGGGTAACTAAGCGCAGGGCTGCGCTTAGTAACCCGATGTTTACCCTGGATACCATCCTAAAAGTAAAAAAAACAAACAGTACATACTTACCTACAGCCGTCTGTCCTCCAGCGCTGTGCTCTGCTCTCCTCCTGTACTGTCTGTGAGCACAGCGGCCGGAGAGCAGAGCGGTGACGTCACCGCTCTGCTTTCCGGCTGACCGACGCTCACAGACAGTACAGGAGGAGTGCAGAGCACAGCGCTGGAGGACAGACGGCTGTAGGTAAGTATGTAGCGTTTGTTTTTTTTTACTTTTAGGATGGTAACCAGGGTAAACATCGGGTTACTAAGCGCGGCCCTGCGCTTAGTTACCCGATGTTTACCCTGGTTACCAGTGAAGACATCGCTGGATCGGTGTCACACACGCCGATCCAGCGATGTCCACGGGAGAGCCAGCGACCAAATAAAGTTCTGGACTTTGTTCAGCGACCAACGATCTCCCAGCAGGGGCCTGATCGTTGGTCGCTGTCACACATAACGATTTCATTAACGATATCGTTGCTACGTCGCAAAAAGCAACGATATCGTTAACAATATCGTTATGTGTGAAGGTACCTTTAGGGTCCTGTCCTGCTGCCGGGGGATGCGGTAAGCTACTGCAGATACCAAAAGGGCCACGGCTGGTGGGCTCAGGATATCCAGCGCTGTACCTCCGTCCTGGTTGCTGCCAAGTCCTTGGAGGAAGAACGGGCTGAAGCAGCGGCAGCCTCTGCTGCTGTTCCTCGGATCGCTCACTGGACTCCCGCACTGCCAGAAATAGGCCGGGATTTGAGGCTTCCCAGACCCTCGAGGTCTGCCTGCCCGGTTAGGCCCTGGCAGAGGCCACCAGAGCAGAAGTAAACCTCGGAGATCCGAAGATGTAAATAGTTAATTGTTTCCTGCTTTTTGCTGCTGTTTTAAACCCGTCCAGGGTTATTTCTTAAAGGGGTCCCTTTGTTTACCCGGGATCCCTATTGTTTATAGTTCTTTTTCTACTTTTGCACAGAGTTATCATTGTTCCAAAGACTGCCGGATCATGGACGGTGAATGATTCAAAACTGTTTTTGTATATAGTTTGCACCTTCTTAAAGGTGCTCCCTACTGGTTTTACAAGCGAAAGAAGACTTTGCGAAGATAATGCTTCCAGACATGACGCAGAAGGTCTTGCTTTCAGTGGACTTGCAGACGGAGAGAATCTGCACTACCTCCTAGAGACTTGGGTCCCTCTTAAAGGGAATGTTTACATGATTGCTTTAATAAAAGTTGAAACGTTAATAATGTTGATAGAGACTGAGGACAGGAAAGCTTGAAAGTGAACCCGTAGGGGTTAGAGAGAGAGTCCTCCTGAGAACTGTAGAAAGATGGTTGGCACAATGACACTAGGCCCAGCCAAGGAGCTAGGCGGTCCTGCATTGGGGAAGTTAGAACGGAAAGAAAAGTTGAGTTATTTATATAGTATTTTATAGTAGGCCTTTAGTGGGTTCAGCTTATACGAACTTAAAGGAAAAAGTTAACTTATTGTTCAGAGTTTGCACTTGGTAGAATACCCGGCTGGGTACTGAGAGTTATTTATAGTCAACATGTTATTTAAAAATATTTAATTTTGTTTGTAACGTTCAAGTGTCCTTACCTCCCATAAAGGGAAGCATTGTTCTATTTACTTGTTTTAGCATTTCAAAATTTTGTATGTCTTATGCTGCAATGTATTATTGTTCTTCTTCCCAGTCCAGGAGTACTGGATTTAACTGGGGGGAGGGGGGGGGGGGGGAGTGCAGCGCCCCAGAGATCTGGTCGTTGCAGTATGACGCTCTGCCACTAAGGGGAGTGATGGTACGTCTGATGGCACTAAAGGAGTTCTCCTGACCAGGTATCACCAGAACACTTTACACTTCACACTCCGGCCACTAGGGGGAGCAAAAGGCTTTATTTATTGGGCCACTCCTCACACTGGTAAAACTAGGGGTTGGGGAGGAAGTTAGTCAGAAGCTGACTGGGTTGGATTCAGGCAACATCCCGTGGCAGGGGGTGTTGCAGGGAGAAGACACAAGGGGGGTCCCTGTCAGGCGTGGGAACCTGGCAGGTGCCTAGCGAACAGAACAGAACGTAACAGAACCGCGCCTGCACTACCTTGCGGTGGTATCCTAAGAAAGAGACACGAAGGGAAGGATATTGTGGAACAGTGTAAACGAGATCAAGCACAAAGGAGTACCAGTAGGGGTCGTGCCGTGAGACCGAGGCAACATCCTACTGAGGCGCGTAGCCGGTGGCCGGAACACTGCGGGAGTAACTGACTCTAGGCCTTACTTCGAACTCCGCAGGACAGTTAATTATAGGTTGGCTGTCTACCTTAAATTTCCTACGAAGACATAGGGGGCAACAGTGGGAGAGGGGCGTCTCTAGGGTCCCGGAAGACTTCCAGGCCTTCCCGTCATACGGGTGCGTCCTAGCCAAAACATACTGGGGGACGAGAAACTAGCAACATCTGGAACTAAAGAGAGAGAGAGCTGTAGAGAACGACGAACGAGAACAGCAGTTGTGAGGACTATTCCGAATGCTCAGCAGGGTAGGACTACAACACACAGGCGCTAGTGGTAGGCAACGATTTCCATCTGCGAAGGAAACTCTGGAAGTGCCCATTGGACCGGCCGGTCTCAGATAGCCCTGTTAAACGTGCTCTGGATTGAGGATCCTGAAGTCTACAGTAAAGAGGTAAAGAGACTGCAACCTTGTGTCCTCGTTATTGACTGCACCTCACACCATCACCATCCACCTTACTGGGAAGCCCTGGGGACATACTTCACCTGTGGGAAGGTACACCATCCAGCTGCCATTCCATCACCCCAGCGGACCCCATAGCAGCGTCGGTCACCCTGACCGAACACCACAGGTGGCGTCACAAACCCCTGACAGACTGCACCACCTTTATTGGACGCCCCTTAGCAGGGTCGCGGACCGGGTCTAGCCACCGTGACAGCCTCAGCACCGAACCAGAGAGGCCTGGTACTGAGAACGCGTGGCCCTGTGTCTGGGGGCGATCCAGACACCGGAATGTAAGTATGTAGTGTTTGTTTTTTTTTACATTTACACTGGTAACCAGGGTAAACATCGGGTTACTAAGCGCGGCCCTGCTCTTAGTAACCCGATGTTTACCCTGGTTACCAGTGAAGATATCGTTGAATCGGCGTCACACACGCCGATTCAGCGATGTCTGCGGGAGATCCAGTGACGAAATAAAGTTCTGGCCTTTCTGCTCCGACCAACGATGGCACAGCAGGATCCAGATCGCTGCTGCGTGTCAAACACAACGATATCGCTATCCAGGACGCTGCAACGTCACGGATCGCTAGCGATATCGTTGTTAAATTGTTCAGTGTGAAGGTACCTTTACACAAACTGATGTAAAATACTGACCAAATACTGCTAGTGTGATGGCAGCCAAATAAGTGGGGAAAAATCTGCTATAAAAATGCATGTAAAAAACACCTAAAAAACAACTATATGCAGCCTTTTTCCTGCCAAGAAAGACAGATATGGGGCAGAAATTTCTGCACCAAATACTGTGCACATACCATTGGGGTATGTGCACAAACTAAGTAAAATTTCTGCCCCATTTCTGCCTTTCTTGACAGGAAACACGCAGCTACAAAGCTGGTATTTTTTTTCCCTGCGTTTTTGACTGATTTGAGTGAAGTCAATGGTGAAAAGCACAGGGACAAATACACAGAGAATTGACATGCTGCAGATTATTCTATGCACCAAATCTGAAAGGGTAAGTTCACACTGGGTGTTTTTTCTGCAGCAAAACCTGCATGTTTTTCTTACGTTTTTTGCTGCTTTTTTAATGAGGTTTTTGCTGCAGTTTTGGCATGCTAGATTTGTCTCTTGTGCATGCTGATAAAGTTTAGAGTTGAAAAAAGTCCTATTCTATAGAATCAGGGTTTTGGCAAAAAAAAAAAAAAATGCGGCAAAACCTGATACCTGAGTTTTTGGTGTGTTTTGTCAGTGTTTTTTCACCACCCATTCATTTCAGTGGGTGAACAAACGGTGAAAGAAGTGACAAACTCCATTGTGCAAAAAAAACATGCAAAGAACAAAATCCTGATGACAAAAAAAAAACAATGTGTGTGCATGAGATTTCTGAAATCTCATAGACTTTGCTGGTGCTGTAAAACACAGCTGAAAATGTGCATAAAAAACACATCAACATACATTGCAAAAATGCCCTGTGTGAACTTAGCCTAAGTCAAAAATACTCAACATCTGCATGACACTTCAGGTTTCTCATTCACTTTGCTAGCATCAGGTTTTGTTAACAAATCCGCGCAGAAAAAAACATGGCAAATATGCGCAAGTGTGAACATGGTCTTATACTTTGTGTACAGACATGAGATGTTATACAGTATACACACTGTCATGTATACGTATCTACACAGATACACATGTGTATACTGTAGAACATCTGATGTTTGTATAACAGTGTTTCATATGCAAGTAATATATTATCCTGTATGTGTAAGGGTATGTTTCCACGTGGCATAATACATTAGGATTTGCAGCGTCCAGATGTTACAGCATAGGAGGGGATTTTATGAAATCCCTTCACCACTATATGAGCACAGCTGCATCCGGCGGCCCCGTGTAAGGCTACTTTCACACTAGCATCGGATTCGGCCCGTCGCATTGCGTCGGGCCGAGATTGCGACGCTAGCATTTGATGCGCCGCACAACGGGTGCAGCGGATGCATTTCTCCGGCGCATCCGCTGCCCCATTGTGAGGTGCGGGGAGGTGGGGGCGGAGTTCCAGCCGCGCATGCGCGGTCGGAAAAAGCGGACCGTCGGCAGCAAAAAACGTTACATTCAACGTTTTTTGCTCCCGGCGGTCCGCCACAACACGGCGCAACCGTCGCACGACGGTTGCGACGTGTGTAAATACGTCGCAATGCGTCAGTAATGTTACTCTATGGGGCAAAAACGCATCCTGCAAACAACTTTGCAGGATGCGTTTTTTCCCCTAAACGACGCATTGCGACGTATTAAAAAAAAACGCTAGTGTGAAAGTAGCCTAACCTGGCACGCGGTGCGTCTTTATAGACCGCAGCATGTCTATTTATCTTGCTGAGATAACCCACTCTATGGATAGGATGCGGTGATTCCGCATGTGCTCAATGAACACAGGCGGAATCGCCGTGCTTACAAAGAGGGGCGGCACTTTGTGCGGAGCGAGGTATCCGCTGCGTCCAAAGCGCTATGTTTTCTGACCGTGGAAACATAGCCTTATACTATGTGTACAAACATCAGATGTTATATAGTGGATAATACTGTATGTGATAGTCAAATACCTGATGTCTGAACTCATAGTATAACATATACCAGTCACTTACTATCCTGTACATGACATCTGATGTTTGTAGACATATAACACACCGTCACATATCATGTATACTGTATGTAATGTACTACGTGCTGATATTATATACTGCATATCTGACTGGTGTAATATCTGATGTCTGTAGTCATTGTATAATATACACCAGTCACATACTATCCTGTATACGCAGTGGGTATAGAAAGTATTCAGACCCCTTTAAATTTTTCACTTTTTGTTTCATTGCAGCCATTTGGTAAATTCAAAAAGTTCTTTTTTTTTTCTCATTAATGTAGACTCCATCTTGACTGAAAAAAACAGAAATGGAGAAGTTTTTGCAAATTTATTAAAAAAGGAAAACTGAAATATCACATGGTCGTAAGTATTCAGACCATTTGCTCAGACACTCATATTTATTTCTCATGCTGTCCATTTCCTTGTGATCCTCCTTGAGATGGTTCTACTCCTTCATTGGAGTCCAGCTGTGTTTAATTAAACTGATAGGACTTGATTTGGAAAGGCACACACCTGTCTATATAAGACCTCACAGCTCACAGTGCATGTCAGACCAAATGAGAATCATGAGGTCAAAGGAACTGGCCAAGGAGCTCAGAGACAGAATTGTGGCAAGGCACAGATCTGGCCAAGGTTACTGCAGAATTTCTGCAGTACTCAAGGTTCCTAAGAGCACAATTGCCTCATAATCCTTAAATGGAAGAAGCTTGTGACCACCAGAAGTCTTCCTAGACCTGGCCGTCCAGCCAAACTGAGCAATCGTGGGAGAAGAGCCTTGGTGAGAGAGGTAAAGAAGAACCCCAAGATCGCTGTGGCTGAGCTCCAGAGATGCAGTAGGGAGATGGGAGAAAGTTCCACAAAGTCAACTATCACCGCAGCCCCCTGCAGCGCCCCAGAGACCTGGTCGTTGCAGTAATGTCGCTCTGCCGCTAAAAGGAGTGATGGTACGTCTGATGGCACTAAAGGAGTTCATCTGACCAGGTATCATCAGCACACATTACACTTCACACTCTGGCCACTAGGGGGAGCAAAAGGTTTTATTTATTAGGCCACGCCTCACAATGGTAAAACTAGGAGTTGGATAGGAAGTTAGTCAGAAGCTGACTGGGTTTTGTCCAGGCAACATCCCTTGGCAGGGGGTGTTGCAGGGAAGATTCAGGGGGTCCCTGTCAGGCGTGGGAACCTGGCAGGCACCTAGCGACAAGGACAGATTGTTACGGAGCCGCGCCTGCACTACCTTGCGGCGGCATCTAAAGAAAGGACATGAAGCGAAGGATATTGTGGACAGTGAGAAATTAGATCAAAGCACAAAGGAGAGCCAGTAGGAGTCGTGCCCCGAGAATGGCAACATCCTACTGAGGCGCGTAGCCGGTGACCGGAACACCGAGGAAGTAACTGACTTTATGCCTTACTTCAAATACCGCAGGACAGTTAATTATAGGTTGGCTGTCTACCTTACATCACCTAAGCAGACATAGGGGGCAACCGTGGAGAGGGGCGTCTCTAGGGTCCCAGAATAGCTCCGAGCCTACCCGTCAAATGGGTGCGTCCTAGCCATAACAAACCTGGGGGACGGAGAATAGAAAGAACGAGAAAGAACTAGAAAGAACGAGAACAGAAGTTGTGAGGACTATCCCGAATGCTCAGCAGGGAAGCACTACAATACACAGGCGCTAGTGGTAGGCAACGATTTCCACCTGCAAAGGGAACTCTGGATGTGCCTTCGGACCGGCCGGTCTCAGACAGCCCTGTTGACAGTGCTCTGGATTGAGGATCCTGAAGCCTTCAGTAAAGAGGTAAAGAGACTGCAACCCTGCGTCCTCGTTATTGACTGCACCTCACACCATTGCCATCTACATTATCGGGAAGCCCTGGGGACATACTTCACCTGTGGGAAGGTATACTAGATAGCTGCCATCACATCACCCCAGTAGACCCCAAGCAGCGTCGGTCTCCCTGGCCGAATACCACAGGTGGCGTCACAAAGCCTTAGCTGACTTTCATCATCCCTTTTATTGGACGCCCCTTAGCAGGGTCACGGACCGGGTCCAGCCACCGTGACAACCCAAGAACTGAGATAGAGAGGACCGGTACCGAGTAACCAGCGGCCCTGCGTCTGGGGGCGCTCCACCCCCACCAGTCAGGCCTTTATGGCAGAGTGGCCCGATGGAAGCCTCTCCTCAGTGCATGACATATGAAAGCCCACATAGAGTTTGCTAAAAAACACATAAAGGACTCCCAGATTATGAGAAATAAGAGTCTCTGGTCTGATGAGATGAAGATAGAACTTTTTGGTGATAATTCTAAGTGATATGTGTGGAGAAAACCAGGCACTGCTCATCACCTGCCCAATACAATCCCAACAGTGAAACATGGTGGTGGCAGCATCATGCCATGAGGGTGTTTTTCACCTGCAGGGACAGAACAACTGGTTGCCATTGAAGGTAACTTGAATGCAGCCAAGTACAGAGATATCCTGGATGATAACTTCTTCCAGAGTGCCCTGGACCTCAGACTTGGCCGAAGCTTCACCTTCCAACAAATAAAATAGCAAAGGTGTGGCTTCAGAACAACTCTGTGACTATTCTTGACTGGCCCAGCCAGAGCCCTGACCTAAACCCAATTGAGCATCTCTGGAGAGACCTGAAAATGGCTGTCCACCAACGTTCACTGTTATGACCTGGTGGTCAGGACAATAATGGACCTGGTGGTTAAGAGCACACAGAATGACCTGGTAGTTACTGATAATAAAGGACGAGCTCTGGGATGTGGAAACTCTGCTGACCGCAATCCCTAATCCTATCACACACACTAGAAATAGCCGTGGATTGCTCCTAACGCTCCCTATGCAACTCGGCACAGCCTAAGAAACTAGTTAGCCCTGAAGATAGAAAAATAAAGCCTACCTTGCCTCAGAAAAATTCCCCAAAGGAAAAGGCAGCCCCCCACATATAATGACTGTGAGTAAAGATGAAAATACAAACACAGAGATTAAATAGATTTAGCAAAGTGAGGCCCGACTTACTGAACAGACCGAGGAACGGAAAGGTAACTTTGCAGTCAGCACAAAAACCTACAAATAGACCACGCAGAGGGTGCAAAAAGACCCTCCGCACCGACTCACGGTGCGGAGGCGCTCCCTCTGCGTCCCAGAGCTTCCAGCAAGCAAGACAACAAACAAAATAGCAAGCTGGACAGAAAAATAGCAAACCAGAGAAAAACAAGTAGACACTTAGCTTCTACTGGGAAGACAGGTCACAAGAACGATCCAGGAGTGAACAAGACCAATACTGGAACATTGACAGGTGGCATGGAGCAAAGATCTAAGTGGAGTTAAATAGAGCAACCAGCTAACGAATTAACCTCGTCACCTGTGGAAGGAAACTCAGAAACACCCACAGCCACCAGAGGAATTCCATGGATAGAACCAGCCGAAGTACCATTCATGACCACAGGAGGGAGCCCGACAACAGAATTCACAACAGTTCACCATCCAACCTGAGGGAACTGGAGAGGATCTGCAAGGAAGAATGGCAGAGGATTAGTGATAAGCGAGTGTACTCGTTGCTCGGGTTTTCCCGAGCACGCTCGGGTGACCTCCAAGTATTTATGACTGCTTGGAGATTTAGTTTTCATCAAGGCAGCTGAATGATTTACATCTATTAGCCAGCTTGATTACATGCGGGGATTCCCTAGCAACCAGGCAACCCCCCACATGTACTCAGCCTGGCTAGTAGTTGTAAATCATTCAGCTGTCGAAGAAAACTAAATCTCCAAGCAGTCATAAATACTTGGAGGTCACCCGAACGTGCTCGGGAAAACCCGAGCAACTAGTACACTCGCTCATCACTACAGAGGATCCCCAAATCCAAGTGTGAAAAACTTGTTGCATCATTCTCAAGAAGACTCATGGCTGTCCTAGCTCAAAAGGTTCTTATTCTCAATACTGAGCAAAGGGGCTGAATACTTATGACCATGTGATATTTCAGTTTTTCTTTTTTAATAAATTTGCAAAAATTTAATGTGAAAAAAATGAACTTTTTTGAATTTACCAAATGGCTGCAATGAAACAAAGAGTGCAAAATTTAAACGGGTCTGAATACTCTCCGATCCACTGTATACAGAGCTGGGTGGGCACTCGGAGGACATTATTTGTTATAAATAATGACATTAATAGTTTTCAAAGGAGCACCAAATCGTCATTAGTGATGAGTGAATATACTCGTTACTCGAGATTTCTCGAGCATGCTCGGGTGTCCTCCGAGTATTTTTTAGTGCTCGGAGTTTTAGTTTTTAGCACCGCAGCTGAATGACTTACATTTGTTAGCCAGCATAAGTACATGTGGGGGTTGCCTGGTTGCTAGGGAATAAGATAAAAAAAATATTTTAAATAAATAATAAATACTAAACATCACAATAAACAATCATAAATCAATAAATATAGATCGTATCACATCTATGGTTCATACCATTAGTTTTTTTAGGTTCTAATTCAGTTATCTAGAAGTCTGCTCTCTTAGGCCGGAGTCACACTAGCGTCTTTTACGAACGTAAGAGAGGTGCAGAAAATACGGATTGCATATGGTACAATGCTTCTCTATGCCCCAGCTCCTATCAGCCATATTTTACTGATCCGTATTATACGGTCTTCTACAGCCGTAGAAAATCGCAGCATGCTGCGTTTGTCACCATATTGCGCAAAAAATACGCCAATGAAAGTCTATGGGGGCCAGAAAAATACGGATTACACACGGACCAGCAGTGTGACTTGCGAGAAATACACAGCAGTGTTCTATAGAAAATATGACAGGTTAGAATAGAATAGCTCAAATAAATGTCTACACATAGTATAGGGGTACATATATACAGTGGGGCAAAAATGTATTTAGTCAGTCAGCAATAGTGCAAGTTCCACCACTTAAAAAGATGAGAGGCGTCTGTAATTTACATCATAGGTAGACCTCAACTATGGGAGACAAACTGAGAAAAAAAAATCCAGAAAATCACATTGTCTGTTTTTTTATCATTTTATTTGCATATTATGGTGGAAAATAAGTATTTGGTCAGAAACAAACAATCAAGATTTCTGGCTCTCACAGACCTGTAACTTCTTCTTTAAGAGTCTCCTCTTTCCTCCACTCATTACTTGCAGTAATGGCACCTGTTTAAACTTGTTATCAGTATAAAAAGACACATGTGCACACCCTCAAACAGTCTGACTCCAAACTCCACTATGGTGAAGACCAAAGAGCTGTCAAAGGACACCAGAAACAAAATTGTAGCCCTGCACCAGGCTGGGAAGACTGAATCTGCAATAGCCAACCAGCTTGGAGTGAAGAAATCAACAGTGGGAGCAATAAATAGAAAATGGAAGACATACAAGACCACTGATAATCTCCCTCGATCTGGGGCTCCACGCAAAATCCCACCCCGTGGGGTCAGAATGATCACAAGAACGGTGAGCAAAAATCCCAGAACCACGCGGGGGGACCTAGTGAATGAACTGCAGAGAGCTGGGACCAATGTAACAAGGCCTACCATAAGTAACACACTACGCCACCATGGACTCAGATCCTGCAGTGCCAGACGTGTCCCACTGCTTAAGCCAGTACATTTTCGGGCCCGTCTAAAGTTTGCTAGAGAGCATTTGGATGATCCAGAGGAGTTTTGGGAGAATGTCCTATGGTCTGATGAAACCAAACTGGAACTGTTTGGTAGAAACACAACTTGTCGTGCTTGGAGGAAAAAGAATACTGAGTTGCATCCATCAAACACCATACCTACTGTAAAGCATGGTGGTGGAAACATCATGCTTTGGGGCTGTTTCTCTGCAAAGGGGCCAGGACGACTGATCCGGGTACATGAAAGAATGAATGGGGCCATGTTTCGTGAGATTTTGAGTGCAAACCTCCTTCCATCAGCAAGGGCATTGAAGATGAAACGTGGCTGGGTCTTTCAACATGACAATGATCCAAAGCACACCGCCAGGGCAACGAAGGAGGGGCTTCGTAAGAAGCATTTCAAGGTCCTGGAGTGGCCTAGCCAGTCTCCAGATCTCAACCCTATAGAAAACCTTTGGAGGGAGTTGAAAGTCCGTGTTGCCAAGCAAAAAGCCAAAAACATCACTGCTCTAGAGGAGATCTGCATATGAGGAATGGGCCAACATACCAACAACAGTGTGTGGCAACCTTGTGAAGACTTACAGAAAACGTTTGACCTCTGTCATTGCCAACAAAGGATATATTACAAAGTATTGAGATGAAATTTTGTTTCTGACCAAATACTTATTTTCCACCATAATATGCAAATAAAATGTTAAAAAAACAGACAATGTGATTTTTTGGATTTTTTTTTCTCAGTTTGTCTCCCATAGTTGAGGTCTACCTATGATGTAAATTACAGACGCCTCTCATCTTTTTAAGTGGTGGAACTTGCACTATTGCTGACTGACTAAATACTTTTTTGCCCCACTGTATATGTCAGTGAGACACACATATATATATATATATATTAATATATCATACAGCGCTAGATAGCTTAACCCCTTCCCGACCCATGACGCCACGTAGGCGTCATGAAAGTCGGTGCCAATCCGACCCATGACGCCTATGTGGCGTCATGGAAAGATCGCGTCCCTGCAGATCGGGTGAAAGGGTTAACTCCCATTTCACCCAATCTGCAGGGACAGGGGGAGTGGTAGTTTAGCCCAGGGGGGGTGGCTTCACCCCCCCCCTGTGGCTACGATCGCTCTGATTGGCTGTTGAAAGTGAAACTGCCAATCAGAGCGATTTGTAATATTTCACCTATTAAAACTGGTGAAATATTACAATCCAGCCATGGCCGATGCTGCAATATCATCGGCCATGGCTGGAAACACTAATGTGCTCCCACCCCACCCCACCGATCGCCCCCCCAAGCCACCGATCTGTCCGGTACACTGCTCCGGCTCCCCTCCGTCCTGTGCTCCGCTCCCCCCGTGCTCTTGGCCGCTCCCCCCGTGCTCCAATCACCCCCCCGTGCTCCGATCCAACCCCCCTGCACTCCGATCCACCCCCCGTGCATCATCCACCCCCCGTGCTCCGATCCACCCCCACCCGTGCTCCGTTCCACCCCACCCGTGCTCCGTTCCACCCCACCCGCGCTCCGTTCCACCCCCCCATGCTCCGATCCCCCCCCCCGTGTTCCCCACACCCCATCATACTTACCGATCCTGCCGGGGTCCGTCCGTCTTCTCCCTGGGGGCCGCCATCTTCCAAAACTATATCATGCGTAAAATTACATGAAACAAAACCTCCAAAAGAGGGAAAAAATTACCCCACTCCATATAGACAAATTGGAGAACAATTGAATATTCAGGGTTAAAAACAGGGTACTTTATTATACACAAATCAAGTGACATAAATATCATACAAAAAGTAAAATATAACAGGATGATGTGCAAGATCACCAGCACCCACTACCCCCTAGTAATATGCATAATGCCTAAAATGTATAAGGGCAATTTTAGTAGAAATATGTACTTGTCACAACCAAGTGGTTAATAGCTACAAAAGCATATCAAGAGCAGCGCTTATCAGTTTAAAGTTAATGGGGGAGGTGGCACCAAATTGCATCCCAGAGTGCCCCAAAATTTAAAGGGTTAAATCGCGGAAAAAATTGGCATGGGCTCCCGCGCAATTTTCTCCTCCAGAATGGTAAAGCCAGTGACTGAGGGCAGATATTAATAGCCTGGAGAGGGTCCATGGTTATTGCCCCCCCCCGGCTAAAAACATCTGCCCCCAGCCACCCCAGAAAAGGCACATCTGGTAGATGCGCCTATTCTGGCACTTGGCCACTCTCTTCCCAAAGAATCAACAATATCCCATACCTTCCGATGATCAGTCTCGTCCCACTCTGTAAATCCATCTAAAGGGGTTAACTAATTTTACAAGCAGGAGCTCTGCTAATGCAGCTGTGCTCATGTCAGTAAAACCCCAGCGAATGAATGGAATGTAGGTGAATGACCTGTAGTTACCTTCAGTTGCGGTGAGGCACCCTCTGCTGGATGTCGTCATATGACCTCGAGGCTGGGAAAATATTCTGAAAAGTTCCCAGGCAATTGAATTACCGGCTTTTAAGCTATCTAGCGCTGTATGATATATTAATATATATATATATATGTGTCTCACTGACATATATACATATATATATATAGACAGTATATATGTTTTTACGATTTTTTGAGAACATGGATCCATTGTATGTCCGTATGTCGGTTTTGCAAGCCTGCGAGAAAATCTCGCAGTACGGATGCCATACGGATTACATACGGAGGATGCCATGCGCAAAATACGCTGACACACCCTGTCTACGGATGAGATACGGATCACTATTTTGGGGACTTTTCTGCGTATTACGGCCGTAAATTACAGACCTTATTTTTATACGCTGAGTGTGACGCCGGCCTTATAAAGTTTCTTTTGCCAGTTGCCTCCTCTATCCGAGGATTTATCTCTTTTTATAAACTATTGTTGTTTCCATTGTGGCTGTCTGAGAAATGTTTAAAAATGTTTATTGTTGATATTATAAAGATGTTCCGCCATTCTTGTTTTTCAGTTTACAGCTAGAGCATCCTTTATATTTTTTACCGCAAATACTGCATTCAATGCAATATATAAAAAATAAACAAAATGTTTAATTTAGACCCAAATTTCTTTGTTTTCACAAAGGAAACAGGAGAAATGGAGCTCAAAATGTGTTGTGTGTTGCACGTCTGTTTGGACGCACAGCAGCGCTCGGAAACGAAGGAGCGCCGTTTCACTGCAAAATTTGCTGGAATCATTAGTGGACTCCATATCCCGTTTGGAGACCCCTCAAGGAATGTATCTGGATGTGTACTGAGCACCTTGAACCCCAAGGTGCTTAACAGAATTTTAAAACGTTAAGCAGTAAAAATAAAAAATCACATTTTTCCCACAAGAATGTTATTTTAGCCCCAATTTTTTATTTTTACATGGTGATAGGAGAAAATGGAACCCACAATTTGTTGTGCAACTTCTCCTGAGTTTGCAGATACCTTGTATGCAGGGAAAAATCTACCGTTTGGGTGCACGAAAGAGCTCAGAAAGGAAGGAGTGACGTTTTGGAACTTTGATGGAAAGGTGTACGGGTGTCATGTTGCGTTTGGCGAGCCCCTGATGTGCCTAAACAGTGGACCCCCTCATAAGTGATGCCATTTTGGAAACTAAACTTCTCAAGGAATTTATCTAGATGCATGGTGAGTACCTTGAACCTCCACAGAATTCTACATTTCATCTGTGAAAATGGAAAAACTTTTTTTAAAATAAAATAAAATAAAATAATAATAATAGTAATTTTATTTCTATAGCTCCAACATATTCCGCAGCACTTTACATTTTAGAGACAAAATGGTTGTTTTAGCCCCATTTTTTTCATTTTCACAAGGATAGGAGATGAAAATGGACCCCAAAATTTTTTGTGCAATTTCTCCTGAGTATACCGATACTTTATATGTGGTCAAAAACTACTTTTGAGGCACAGTGCAAAGCTGAAAAAGGGAAGAAGTGCCATATTGGTGTTCCAATTTTTGCTGGAATGGTTTGAGGGTGCCATGTCACATTGGCGCCAGAACAGCAGAACCCCCATATATGAACTCATTCTACAAACTACACCCCCCCAATGAATTCATCTAGGGGTGCAATGATTATATTGACACCACATGTACCTCACAAATGTAAATACTAGAGTTGAGCGACCTTGACCTTTTTAGAGTCGAGCCGGGTTTTGCGAAACCCGACTATGTCCAAAGTCGGGTCGAGTGAAATCGGCCGATTATGACGTAAAGTCGGGATCGACCGAAACACGAAACCCAATGCAAGTCAATGGGGCAGCATAGTCGGCAGTGAGTGGGGGCCAGGAAAACACCTAGAGTGGCCATTTTAATGTCAAAACCATCCATTCTTCTTAATGAAGCTTGTCAAGCGTAATTTACCTTATAATAATTGGAAGGCATTTGAAATTGGGGGTCATTTGGCTAAAGTTGTGGGGGGTAGGGCTGGTTCAAGTAATTAGTGGGCCCAGGAAATCTGGACCACGTCACGGCAGTGGAGCAGGGAGAGGTAAGTATTTCAACTTTGCAAGTGCTGTGAACCTGAGCAAGCAGGGGGGGCCCACTCGTTGGCATTGGCACTGGCACAGGGCCCCTCAAAGTACAGCGGTGTGTTTGCACGGCGGGGGCGCCTCCCACCGGCAGCAACACTTTTGCGTACTATGAGAGGCCCTGTGCCAGTGACGTCGCCAACTAGTATTCCTCCCCCCACCTGATGAAGGAACCTGCACTTTCATCTGCACCTTCCTCTTTGTCCCCGTGTAAGGTGGTATGGTATGCGGGAAGAGCAACCTGACTTTCAGCAGGGTCACAATGTTGTTGTGTAGCGTGCACGGGGAATGTTGCGTTATGGGTCAATGTACCAGCAGACTCATCTATCACTGGCTGGGCAATGGGCACGATGAAGTGGAAACACAGATATAGGCCCAAAGAAGAAAGTGGGCTAAATGCAGTTCAAAATTGGTAACACAGGAATAACCAGGGGGCATTGCAGTGGAGGACAACTGGAATGAGAGGCTGACACAGAGAGTAGGGCCAAATCAGTAAGTAGTCGAAATGCAGTTCAAAATTGGCAACCGTAGTAAACAGGCGGCACAGCTTTGTTCAGTGGAGGAGAACAGCAAGGAGTGGCAGACACCGATAGTAGGCCCCAAACCAACTAGTACGCCAAATGCAGTTGTTCCATTTAACCACAATTTAATGAGAGCCTGAAGATAGAAGCTCAGGAAAGGCAACCTGGGGAACACCTTGGAGTGTAACACACCATCTCTCTCCACCCCATACCCATTTTGTATGGCCTAATGCAGTGTACTTTTCTACAACTACTAAACGAGAGTCGGAAGACCGAAGCAATGGCAAGGAAACCTGGGGAACACCTTAGAGTGTAACACACCCTCTCTCTACACCCCATACCCAATTTGAAGGCCTAATGCAGTGTAGTTTCCAAGAACTACTAAACGAGAGCCGGAAGATCGAAGCTCAGGAAAGGCAACCTGGGGAACACCTTGGAGTGTAACACACCCTCTCGCTACACCCCATACCCAATTTGAAGGCCTAATGCAGCGTAGTTTCCAACAACTACTAAACGAGAGCCGGAAGATCGAAGCTCAGGAAAGGCAACCTGGGGAACACCTTGGAGTGTAACACACCCTCTCTCTACACCCCATACCCAATTTGAAGGCCTAATGCAGTGTAGTTTCCAAGAACTACTAAACGAGAGCCGGAAGATCGAAGCTCAGGAAAGGCAACCTGGGGAACACCTTGGAGTGTAACACACCCTCTCGCTACACCCCATACCCAATTTGAAGGCCTAATGCAGCGTAGTTTCCAACAACTACTAAACGAGAGCCGGAAGATCGAAGCTCAGGAAAGGCAACCTGGGGAACACCTTGGAGTGGAACACACCATCTCTCTACACCCCATACCCAATTTGAAGGCCTAATGCAGAGTAGTTTCCAAGAACTACTAAACGAGAGCCGGAAGATCGAAGCTCAGGAAAGGCAACCTGGGGAACACCTTGGAGTGTAACACACCATCTCTCTCCACCCCATACCCATTTTGTATGGCCTAATGCAGTGTACTTTTCTACAACTACTAAACGAGAGTCGGAAGACCGAAGCAATGGCAAGGAAACCTGGGGAACACCTTAGAGTGTAACACACCCTCTCTCTACACCCCATACCCAATTTGAAGGCCTAATGCAGTGTAGTTTCCAAGAACTACTAAACGAGAGCCGGAAGATCGAAGCTCAGGAAAGGCAACCTGGGGAACACCTTGGAGTGTAACACACCCTCTCGCTACACCCCATACCCAATTTGAAGGCCTAATGCAGCGTAGTTTCCAACAACTACTAAACGAGAGCCGGAAGATCGAAGCTCAGGAAAGGCAACCTGGGGAACACCTTGGAGTGTAACACACCCTCTCTCTACACCCCATACCCAATTTGAAGGCCTAATGCAGTGTAGTTTCCAAGAACTACTAAACGAGAGCCGGAAGATCGAAGCTCAGGAAAGGCAACCTGGGGAACACCTTGGAGTGTAACACACCCTCTCGCTACACCCCATACCCAATTTGAAGGCCTAATGCAGCGTAGTTTCCAACAACTACTAAACGAGAGCCGGAAGATCGAAGCTCAGGAAAGGCAACCTGGGGAACACCTTGGAGTGGAACACACCATCTCTCTACACCCCATACCCAATTTGAAGGCCTAATGCAGAGTAGTTTCCAAGAACTACTAAACGAGAGCCGGAAGATCGAAGCTCAGGAAAGGCAACCTGGGGAACACCTTGGAGTGTAACACAACGTCTCTCTACACGACGGAAGGGCTGATTCTTAGGAAGGAAGGCTGTTGGAAATAAGCATTGCGCGTCCGAGGGTGATTATATTCTTATTAGGTATATACTCACCCTCGGACGCGCCCTGCTTCTTTATTTGGAATGAATGTTTATTTGCAATGTGGTGTTGACTTTCTCTATTATTTTGGTAATTAATGATTTTATTATTTTCATTATTTTGCATCTTCTCGGCAATAATATAAAGAAGACGCGACAGGACAACACTCGGTGGATGCCATATGTGTGTTTTCAATTTAAAAAAACTTTCAGTTAACTACTTGCAGGAGAAAGTAATTGTAGCTGGTGGCCATTTTTAGTACTGTACCAGATTAGAGTTGTGTGTTTGTTTTTAATGTTAAAATGTCTGCATTTGATATCTCACCAGTATTTTCTTTTTTATAAGCAAAATACTTATTTTTATATTTTCTGATGTTGGTTCCAGGGGTACACGGCCAGCAGTGCCCTGGTCAGTGTAGTAGTAGTTGAAAGAATGGACCGCAGACAGGCATCGAAGGCCTAAAATAATAACACATGGCTGTAGGCAATTTTAAATTGGTTCCAGGGGTACACGGACAGCAGTGGTGTGGTCAGTGGAGGCCTAGTGGAAGGAGTGACCGCAGACAGGCATCGAAGGCCTAAAATAATAACACATGGCTGTAGGCAATTTTAAATTGGTTCCAGGGGTACACGGACAGCAGTGGTGTGGTCAGTGGAGGCCTAGTGGAAGGAGTGACCGCAGACAGGCATCGAAGGCCTAAAATAATAACACATGGCTGTAGGCAATTTTAAATTGGTTCCAGGGGTACACGGGCAGCAGTGACCTGGTCAGTGTAGTAGTAGTTGAAAGAATGGACCGCAGACAGGCATCGAAGGCCTAAAATAAAAAAATTGGGCTGGCTGTAGGCAATTTTAAATTGGTTCCAGGGGTACACGGGCAGCAGTGACCTGGTCAGTGTAGTAGTAGTTGAAAGAATGGACCGCAGACAGGCATCGAAGGCCTAAAATAAAAAAATTGGGCTGGCTGTAGGCAATTTTAAATTGGTTCCAGGGGTACACGGGCAGCAGTGGTGTGGTCAGTGGAGGCCTAGTGGAAGGAGTGACCGCAGACAGGCATCGAAGGCCTAACATAACAAACTTGGGCTGGCTGTAGGCACTTTTAAATTGGTTCCAGGGGTACACGGGCAGCAGTGGTCTGGTCAGTGGAAGTCTAGTGGAAGGAGTGACCGCAGACAGGCATCGAAGGCCTAAAATAATAACACATGGCTGTAGGCAATTTTAAATTGGTTCCAGGGGTACACGGACAGCAGTGGTGTGGTCAGTGGAGGCCTAGTGGAAGGAGTGACCGCAGACAGGCATCGAAGGCCTAAAATAATAACACATGGCTGTAGGCAATTTTAAATTGGTTCCAGGGGTACACGGACAGCAGTGGTGTGGTCAGTGGAGGCCTAGTGGAAGGAGTGACCGCAGACAGGCATCGAAGGCCTAAAATAATAACACATGGCTGTAGGCAATTTTAAATTGGTTCCAGGGGTACACGGGCAGCAGTGACCTGGTCAGTGTAGTAGTAGTTGAAAGAATGGACCGCAGACAGGCATCGAAGGCCTAAAATAAAAAAATTGGGCTGGCTGTAGGCAATTTTAAATTGGTTCCAGGGGTACACGGGCAGCAGTGACCTGGTCAGTGTAGTAGTAGTTGAAAGAATGGACCGCAGACAGGCATCGAAGGCCTAAAATAAAAAAATTGGGCTGGCTGTAGGCAATTTTAAATTGGTTCCAGGGGTACACGGGCAGCAGTGGTGTGGTCAGTGGAGGCCTAGTGGAAGGAGTGACCGCAGACAGGCATCGAAGGCCTAACATAACAAACTTGGGCTGGCTGTAGGCACTTTTAAATTGGTTCCAGGGGTACACGGGCAGCAGTGGTCTGGTCAGTGGAAGTCTAGTGGAAGGAGTGACCGCAGACAGGCATCGAAGGCCTAAAATAATAACACATGGCTGTAGGCAATTTTAAATTGGTTCCAGGGGTACACGGACAGCAGTGGTGTGGTCAGTGGAGGCCTAGTGGAAGGAGTGACCGCAGACAGGCATCGAAGGCCTAAAATAATAACACATGGCTGTAGGCAATTTTAAATTGGTTCCAGGGGTACACGGACAGCAGTGGTGTGGTCAGTGGAGGCCTAGTGGAAGGAGTGACCGCAGACAGGCATCGAAGGCCTAAAATAATAACACATGGCTGTAGGCAATTTTAAATTGGTTCCAGGGGTACACGGGCAGCAGTGACCTGGTCAGTGTAGTAGTAGTTGAAAGAATGGACCGCAGACAGGCATCGAAGGCCTAAAATAAAAAAATTGGGCTGGCTGTAGGCAATTTTAAATTGGTTCCAGGGGTACACGGGCAGCAGTGACCTGGTCAGTGTAGTAGTAGTTGAAAGAATGGACCGCAGACAGGCATCGAAGGCCTAAAATAAAAAAATTGGGCTGGCTGTAGGCAATTTTAAATTGGTTCCAGGGGTACACGGGCAGCAGTGGTGTGGTCAGTGGAGGCCTAGTGGAAGGAGTGACCGCAGACAGGCATCGAAGGCCTAAAATAATAACACATGGCTGTAGGCAATTTTAAATTGGTTCCAGGGGTACACGGGCAGCAGTGACCTGGTCAGTGTAGTAGTAGTTGAAAGAATGGACCGCAGACAGGCATCGAAGGCCTAAAATAAAAAAATTGGGCTGGCTGTAGGCAATTTTAAATTGGTTCCAGGGGTACACGGGCAGCAGTGGTGTGGTCAG
Organism: Ranitomeya imitator; assembly: GCF_032444005.1. Taxonomy (NCBI): domain Eukaryota; kingdom Metazoa; phylum Chordata; class Amphibia; order Anura; family Dendrobatidae; genus Ranitomeya; species Ranitomeya imitator. The sequence goes on along the minus strand of NC_091282.1, from coordinate 292,191,705 downwards.
TGGAGGCCTAGTGGAAGGAGTGACCGCAGACAGGCATCGAAGGCCTAAAATAATAACACATGGCTGTAGGCACTTTTAAATTGGTTCCAGGGGTACACGGGCAGCAGTGGTCTGGTCAGTGGAAGTCTAGTGGAAGGAGTGACCGCAGACAGGCTTCGAAGGCCTAACATAACAAAATTGGGCTGGCTGTAGGCACTTTAAATTGGTTCCAGGGGTACATGGGCAGCAGTGTATGGTCAGTGGAAGTCTAGTGGAAGGAGTGACGGCAGACAGTCTTCGAAGGCCTAACATAACAAAATTGGGCTGACTGTAGGCACTTTTAAATTGGTTCCAGGGTAACACGGCCAGCAGTGGCCTGGTCAGTGTAGTAGTTGTAGAAAGAAGGGACCGCAGACAGGCTTCGAAGGCCTAACATAACAAAAATGTCAAAACAATGGTATTGTCAGTGCCAGGCATTGAAGGATGTCAGCGGCTAGACTACACATTGGTGAAGCTGTGAGAGATAATTTTGCTAGTGGTACAGCACTGTTTGAGCTGGGGGGGGGAACTGTCTTGTGGCCGGCGGTACAGGCACAGGGCCCCTCATATTACAACGGTGTGTCTGACGTTGGGTGCGCACCACCACCGCCAGAGACACTTTATTGTACTATGAGGGACCCAGTGGCAGTGCCGTCGACCAAAAGCGGCCACACCCACCTCTTCAGACAAACAGCACTCTCAAGGGTCCAAGCGCAAAGTGGCGATAGCACGGCCCCGTGTGGGGAGTTTGGCCATTTCGTGAGGTGGAAACATGTCGTATGCTGGACAATCAGGTGAAGAAAATTACGAGATTGGAAAAGTCATTCAGAATAGTCCACAGGCAAGACCTTTTCATAGGAAAGCTAGGTGTCAGCCGGGCAGGGTGGGGCAAAAGATTTTGAAATCCAGTTGTGGTTCATTTTAATGAAGGTTAGATCATCTACATTTTGGGTAGCCAGACGAGTCCTTTTTTCTGTTAGTATTGAACCTGCAGCACTGAATACTCTTTCTGATAGGACACTAGCTGCCGGGCAAGCAAGCTCCTGCAATGCATATTCTGCCAATTCTGGCCAGGTGTCTAATTTGGATGCCCAGTAATCAAATGGGAATGACGGTTGAGGGAGAACGTCGATAAGGGATGAAAAATAGTTTGTAACCATACTGGACAAATGTTGTCTCCTGTCACTTTGAATTGATGCTGCAGTACCTGTCCTGTCTGCGGTCATAGAAAAATCACTCCACAACCTGGTCAGAAAACCCCTCTGTCCAACGCCACTTCTGATTTCTGCCCCTCTAACACCTCTGGTCTGCTGGCCCCTGGAGCTCGTGTGAGAACGATCACGGGCGCTGTGTGCAGGGAATGCCAGAAGCAAACGGTCAACAAGAGTTGATTGTTTTGTTGCTAATATTAGTTCCAAGTTCTCATGTGGCATAATATTTTGCAATTTGCCTTTATAGCGAGGATCAAGGAGGCAGGCCAACCAGTAATCGTCATCGTTCATCATTTTTGTAATGCGTGTGTCCCTTTTGAGGATACGCAAGGCATAATCCGCCATGTGGGCCAAAGTTCCCGTTGTCAAATCTGCGGTTGTGCTTGGTTGAGGGGCAGTTGCAGGCAAATCTACGTCACTTGTGTCCCTCAAAAAACCAGAACCCGGCCTTGCCACGCCACCAATTTCCCGTGCCCCCGGGAAAGCTTCCTCATTAAAAATATACTCATCCCCATCATCCTCCTCATCCTCCACCTCCTCTTCGCCCGGTACCTCGTCATGTACACTGCCCTGACCAGACAATCGCTGACTGTCATCAAGGCTTTCCTCTTCCTCTGGTGCAGACGCCTGATCCTTTATGTGCGTCAAACTTTGCATCAGCAGACGCATTAGGGGGATGCTCATGCTTATTATGGCGTTGTCTGCACTAACCAGCCGTGTGCATTCCTCAAAACACTGAAGGACTTGACACATGTCTTGAATCTTCGACCACTGCACACCTGACAACTCCATGTCTGCCATCCTACTGCCTGCCCGTGTATGTGTATCCTCCCACAAAAACATAACAGCCCGCCTCTGTTCGCACAGTCTCTGAAGCATGTGCAGTGTTGAGTTCCACCTTGTTGCAACGTCTATGATTAGGCGATGCTGGGGAAGGTTCAAAGAACGCTGATAGGTCTGCATACGGCTGGAGTGTACAGGCGAACGGCGGATATGTGCGCAAAGTCCACGCACTTTGAGGAGCAGGTCGGATAACCCCGGATAACTTTTCAGGAAGCACTGCACCACCAGGTTTAAGGTGTGAGCCAGGCAAGGAATGTGTTTCAGTTGGGAAAGGGAGATGGCAGCCATGAAATTCCTTCCGTTATCACTCACTACCTTGCCTGCCTCAAGATCTACAGTGCCCAGCCACGACTGCGTTTCTTGCTGCAAGAACTCGGACAGAACTTCCGCGGTGTGTCTATTGTCGCCCAAACACTTCATAGCCAATACAGCCTGCTGACGTATGCCAGTAGCTGCCCCATAATGGGAGACCTGGTGTGCAACAGTGGCAGGTGCGGATGGAGTGTTTGTGCGACTGCGGTCTGTGGACGAGCTCTTGCTTCTGCAGGAGGACGAGGAGGAGGAGGAGGAGGGGGTGCGAACGGCTACAGACAACTGTTTACTAGACCGTGGGCTAGGCAGAACTGTCCCAAACTTGCTGTCCCCTGTGGACCCTGAATCCACCACATTTACCCAGTGTGCCGTGATGGACACGTAACGTCCCTGGCCATGCCTACTGGTCCATGCATCTGTTGTCAGGTGCACCTTTGTGCTCACAGATTGCCTGAGTGCATGGACGATGCGCTCTTTAACATGCTGGTGGAGGGCTGGGATGGCTTTTCTGGAAAAAAAGTGTCGACTGGGTAGCTCGTAGCGTGGTACAGCGTAGTCCATCAGGTCTTTGAAAGCTTCGCTTTCAACTAACCGGTAGGGCATCATCTCTAACGAGATTAGTCTAGCTATGTGGGCGTTCAAACCCTGTGTACGCGGATGCGAGGCTAAGTATTTCCTTTTTCTAACCATAGTCTCATGTAGGGTGAGCTGGACTGGAGAGCTGGAGATCGTGGAACTAGCGGGGGTGCCGGTGGACATGGCAGACTGAGAGACGGTGGGAGATGGTATTGTTGCCGCCGGTGCCCTAGATGCAGTGTTTCCTACTACGAAACTGGTGATTCCCTGACCCTGACTGCTTTGGCCTGGCAAAGATACCTGCACAGATACAGCAGGTGGTGCGCTAAATGGTGGTCCTACACTGCCGGAAGGGATGTTGCGTTGATGACTAGCTTCATTGGCCGAGGGTGCAACAACCTTAAGGGACGTTTGGTAGTTAGTCCAAGCTTTCAAATGCATGGTGGTTAAATGTCTATGCATGCAACTAGTATTGAGACTTTTCAGATTCTGACCTCTGCTTAAGGAAGTAGAACATTTTTGACAGATGACTTTGCGCTGATCAATTGGATGTTGTTTAAAAAAATGCCAGACTGCACTCTTTCTAGCATCGGATACCTTTTCAGGCATTGCAGACTGAGCTTTAACCGGATGGCCACGCTGTCCTCCACCAGGTTTTGGCTTTGCCACGCGTTTTGGGCAAGATACGGGCCCGGCAGATGGAACCTGTGGCGATGTTGATGCCTGCTGCGGCCCCTCCTCCTCCTCTGCTTCAGAACTGCTGCCGCCTGCACCCTGTTCCCCCAATGGCTGCCAATCGGGGTCAAGAACTGGGTCATCTAATAACTCTTCTTGTACCTCCTGCGCAACTTCGTCTGTGTCACCGTGTCGTTCGGTGGTATAGCGTTCGTGATGGGGCAACATAGTCTCATCAGGGTCTGATTCTTGATCAGCACCCTGCGAGGGCAATGTTGTGGTCTGAGTCAAAGGACCAGCATAGTAGTCTGGCTGTGGCTGTGCGTCAGTGCACTCCATGTCAGATTCAATTTGTAATGGGCATGGACTGTTAACTGCTTCACTTTCTAAGCCAGGGACGGTATGTGTAAAGAGCTCCATGGAGTAACCCGTTGTGTCGCCTGCTGCATTCTTCTCTGTTGTTGTTTTTGCTGAAGAGGACAAGGAAGTGACTTGTCCCTGACCGTGAACATCCACTAACGACGCGCTGCTTTTACTTTTACCAGTTTCACGAGATGAGGCAAAAGAGCTAGAGGCTGAGTCAGCAAGATAAGCCAAAACTTGCTCTTGCTGCTCCGGCTTTAAAAGCGGTTTTCCTAATCCCAGAAAAGGGAGCGTTCGAGGCCTTGTGTAGCCGGACGACGAACCTGGCTCCACAGCTCCAGACTTAGGTGCAATATTTTTTCCCCCACGACCACCTGATGCTCCACCACTACCACTACCCTCATTACCAGCTGACAATGAACGCCCCCGGCCACGACCTCTTCCACTAGACTTCCTCATTGTTTTAAAAACGTAACCAAACTAACGTTATTTGTTGCAGTCACACAACTTACACGGTGAGCTATAACTTCTGTATGATTTAGCTACCCCTTTACAGGTTGGTGAGACCACAGCGAAAATCAGGCCCAATGTTACACACTCTTTTTTTGGTGGCTGCAAATTAGAGAGATGCCCCACACGCAGGACTGTCACTGAAGCACAAATGTTAATATTAATGTCACACTATTATTTTTTTTTTATTTTTATTTTTTTCAGGAACACTTTAGAAACCCCCCAAAAAAAAAAAAATAGATTTTTGCAGGGAGAATTTAGAAAACAAATGTAACAAACTATATGCTTTCTATGGGCCACTGAGTGAGAGATGACGCACACAGGAATCAGGAGTGGCACACAAGCCCAGAGGCCAATATTTTTCTACCAATGATTGATGGAGTTATTTTCTCTGGTAGATTTTGGAACCCAAATCAAGGAAAAAAAATGTAGGCTTTCTATGGACCACAATTGGAGAGAGAGAGAGAGAGAGATGGCACACCCAGGAGTCAAGACTGGCACACAAGCAGAAAGGCCAATATTAATCTCCCACTGTTTTTTTTGGTTGTTTTTTTTTTTTTTTTTTTCAGGGAGACTTTAGAAAAAAAAATAATAAAAAAAATATGATTTTATCAGGAAGAATTTAGAAACCAAATAAAATAAAATGATTTTTTCAGGGAGAATTTATAAAACAAATAAAACCAAAAATAGGCGTTCTATGGCCCACTGACTGAGAGATGACGCACCCAGGAGTCAAGACTGGCACACAAGCAGAAAGGCCAATATTAATCTCCCACTGTTTTTTTTGGTTGTTTTTTTTTTTTTTTTTTTCAGGGAGACTTTAGAAAAAAAAATAATAAAAAAAATATGATTTTATCAGGAAGAATTTAGAAACCAAATAAAATAAAATGATTTTTTCAGGGAGAATTTAGAAAACAAATAAAACCAAAAATAGGCGTTCTATGGCCCACTGACTGAGAGATGACGCACCCAGGAGTCAAGACTGGCACACAAGCAGAAAGGCCAATATTAATCTCCCACTGTTTTTTTTGGTTGTTTTTTTTTTTTTTTTTTCAGGGAGACTTTAGAAAAAAAAATAATAAAAAAAATATGATTTTATCAGGAAGAATTTAGAAACCAAATAAAATAAAATGATTTTTTCAGGGAGAATTTAGAAAACAAATAAAACCAAAAATAGGCGTTCTATGGCCCACTGACTGAGAGATGACGCACCCAGGAGTCAAGACTGGCACACAAGCAGAAAGGCCAATATTAATCTCCCACTGTTTTTTTTTTTTTTTTTCAGGGAGACTTTAGAAAAAAAAATAATAAAAAAAATATGATTTTATCAGGAAGAATTTAGAAACCAAATAAAATAAAATAATTTTTTCAGGGAGAATTTAGAAAACAAATAAAACCAAAAATAGGCGTTCTATGGCCCACTGACTGAGAGATGACGCACACAGGAGTCAGGAGTGGCACACAAACCCAGAGGCCAATATTTTTCTACCAATGATTGATGTAGTTATTTTCTCTGGTAGATTTTAGAACCCAAATCAAGGAAAAAAAATATAGGCTTTCTATGGACCACAATTGGAGAGAGAGAGAGAGAGAGAGAGAGAGAGAGAGAGAGAGAGAGAGATGGCACACCCAGGAGTCAAGACTGGCACACAAGCAGAAAGGCCAATATTAATCTCCCACTGTTTTTTTGGTTGTTTTTTTTTTTTTTTTTTTTCAGGGAGACTTTAGAAATAAAAATAATAAAAAAAATATGATTTTATCAGGAAGAATTTAGAAACCAAATAAAATAAAATGATTTTTTCAGGGAGAATTTAGAAAACAAATAAAACCAAAAATATGCGTTCTATGGCCCACTGACTGAGAGAGAGAGAGAGATGGAACGCTTAGTACTGGCACACAAGCCCAAAGGGCAATATTAATCTCCCTTTTTTTTTCCAGGGAGAATTTCTGAAACCCAAAAAAAAAATAAAATAGGCTTTCTATGGCCCACTATTTGTGAGAGAGATGGGACGCTCAGGACTGGCACAGATGGCACGCTCAGGACTGGCACAGAAGCCCAGAGGCCAATATTAATCTCCCTTTTTTTCTGGGAGAATTTATAAAACCAAAAAAATATTTAAATAGGCTTTCTATGGCCCACTATTTGTGAGAGAGATGGCACGCTCAGGACTGGCACAGATGGCACGCTCACAACTGGCACAGAAGCCCAGAGGCCAATATTAATCTCCCTTTTTTTCTGGGAGAATTTATAAAACCAAAAAAATATTTAAATAGGCTTTCTATGGCCCACTATTTGTGAGAGAGATGGCACGCTCAGGACTGGCACAGATGGCACGCTCACAACTGGCACACAAGCCCAGAGGCCAATATTAATCTCCCTTTTTTCAGGGAAAATTTATAAAACCAAAAAAAAAATTAAATAGGCTTTCTATGGCCCACTATTTGTGAGAGAGATGGCACGCTCAGGACTGGCACAGATGGCACGCTCACAACTGGCACACAAGCCCAGAGGCCAATATTAATCTCCCTTTTTTCAGGGAAAATTTATAAAACCAAAAAAAAAATTAAATAGGCTTTCTATGGCCCACTATTTGTGAGAGAGATGGGACGCTCAGGACTGGCACAGATGGCACGCTCAGGACTGGCACAGAAGCCCAGAGGCCAATATTAATCTCCCTTTTTTTCAGGGAGAATTTATAAAACCCAAAAAAAAATAAAATAGGCTTTCTATGGCCCACTATTTGTGAGAGAGATGGCACACTCAGGACTGGCACACAAGCCCAAAGGCCAATATTAATCTCCCACTGTATTTTTATCAGGGAGAATTTATACACCCCACAAAAAAAAATACAGAAAAATGAAAAGGCTTTCTATGGCCCACTATGTGAGAGAGATGGCACACACAGGGATGGCACTCTAGCAGAAATGCCAAATTGCCAATCTTAATCTCCCACCAAAAAAAAAAAAAAAAAAAAAACAGGGAATGTCCTACAATTACTATCTCCCTGCCTGCAGTAATCTCAGCCAGGTATGGCAGGCAGCTACTATCTCCCTGCCTGCAGTAATCTCAGCCAGGTATGGCAGGCAGCAATAAGGAGTGGACTGATGCACAAATGAAATAAAAAGTGTGGACAAACAAAAAAGATAGCTGTGCAGAAAGGAAGGAACAAGAGGATTTGTGCTTTGAAAAAAGCAGTTGGTTTGCACAGCGGCGTACACACAGCAATGCAGCTATCAGGGAGCCTTCTAGGGCAGCCCAATGAGCTACAGCGCTGAGGGGAAAAAAAAAAAAAAAAAAAATTCCACTGTCCCTGCACACCGAGGGTGGTGTTGGACAGTGCAAATCGCTGCAGCACAAGCGGTTTTGTGGTTAATGGACCCTGCCTAACGCTATCCCTGCTTCTGACAAAGCGGCAGCAACCTCTCCCTAAGCTCAGATCAGCAGCAGTAAGATGGCGGTCGGCGGGAACGCCTCTTTATAGCCCCTGTGACGTCGCAGACAGCAAGCCAATCACTGCAATGCCCTTCTCTAAGATGGTGGGGACCAGGACCTATGTCATCACGCTGCCCACACTCTGCGTTTACCTTCATTGGCTGAGAAATGGCGCTTTTCGCGTCATTGAAACGCGACTTTGGCGCGAAAGTCGCGTACCGCATGGCCGACCCCGCACAGGGGTCGGATCGGGTTTCATGAAACCCCGACTTAGCCAAAAGTCGGCGACTTTTGAAAATGTTCGACCCGTTTCGCTCAACCCTAGTAAATACCATTGGCTGGTGAAGAAAGAATAATTACATTTTCCCCAAGTTTAATTTTTCTAAGGGCTAATAGGAAAAAATGGACCTACGTTTGTTATAATAATTTCTCCTGATTGCGCCAATACCCTACATGTAATCGGGATATACTTTTTAGGCACAGTGCAAAGCTCAGAAGGGTAGGCGCACCATATTATAGTGCAAATTTTACTGTTATGGTTTGCAGGTGCCATGACCCAATTGGAAAGCCCCTATGGAGCCAGAACAGCAGAACCCCTCATAAGTGACCACATTTTACAAACTACACGGATTGATGAATAAATGTAGGGGTGTTGTGATCATATTGACACCACAGGTGTTTGACAATTTTATATCATTGGGCAGTGAAGAAAAAATAATTACATTTTTACCACCAAACATTTTTTCCCCCTGTCCGAAGATAATCCAATTGTCCCAGGCTGTAATCCATCTCTGCTTCATCTGGATTCCGTGCTGAACAGTGGCATGATGCTGTAGAAAGATGGAACGGGCCGGTGATGCTTCTCTCGTGTCGGTTTCATAACTATCGGGGCTGTCACCATTGCTGCTTGGGGGAAAGCTTTCTGACCCGGACAGACCTTTGCACTCAAGTTTAGGGGGGCATGTCAGCGATAAAAGGGACGGAGCATGGGAAAGCAGGACATTTTGTGGGAAGACAGAACATGCAGCAGGAGAAGGTTGAATTCATGTGCCCGCTCACCCCTGCGACTAAGGGTTTGACCCGCACCATTCCGCTGACTGCCGCGTGTACACGGCCCGAATCTGACCAGAAGAATCATCTAGAGCCGGGTAGCGTCATTCCCGTCACCACCACTGGACTTAGACACATTCCGGCGGTTTCAGAGACTGCTTCACTTCACATTCATCGTCCCGGTAACCCAGGACCTCGCCTCGGAGAACCAGGATATGCCGCTTCTGTCAGGAGACAGTGCATCACCTTCCTACAGGAACAGGCCAGAGACTTCATGCATCACTTACGGTGCCACCGTGGAATTTCAAGCTTCAACAGCCCGGAAACCATCAGACTGATAAGTTTACCTGTTTCATAACCGTTTGTTCTTAACCTGACACAATACCCAGTTTTACTCCCCTCTTAACCCTTTCTCCCTTTCTCTCCCTGCATGGAGTATCCCTTGTAATAATCCCTTTAACTTTAGTTCTGCCTCCTGCTCATCACTGCATCCCACATTCCTGCTATTTTACATTTGGCGTAGTCGGCAGGATGCAGTCTAACAGCACGTAGGCGGCAGACCAAGCAGTTGGGGTGAGCCCTAGGTCCAGTATCTCTCTGGGAGCAATGTTGAACACTCTCCCTAGGTTTACAGGAAATAACACCATATTATGGAGCTGGACTGAGCGTGTGAGGGGGATGATGAGGATGCATCCCATGACCCCTGCATTAGAGGCCGAGGTGGCCATAATGGCTTTGGATGGAGAAGCCAGAGACTCAGTCATGTTACGACCCCCCAGGGAATGAGACATCTTTAACAAGGTGCTACAATTTTTGGAGGAGACTCATGGGGACCTCACGGACATAGGGGAGTTAAGAATGCATTTATTTATCCATATGCAAAGGGAGGGGGAGACGGTGACTCAGTACACGAACGCTCTCCAAGAGACCCATACTGCTATCATTAGAAAAGACGGCATAGGCGTAGGACCGACTGACGTAATGTTGCGATATCAATTGGTGACAGGCTTGCAGGACGTGCTGATGAAACAGGTTTTGCAGGAGCGCTTGCGGTTAAATTCTCACACAACCTTTTCTGACATAGGAAGCGAAGCACGCACACGCGCGCAAGAGCAGGGGGTGACAATCTCGGTAGGGAAGGTCTGGAGGGGAGCTGTATCTATGAACATGATCACCGAACCACAATGAGTGGAGGAATTGCAGAAGTAATCCAAAGGCTGATCCAAAGACGAAATCAGTAGGTATTTCTAATCCGCCAGGGGGCAGGGATGGCCCTGAACCTCACCGCAAAATGAGGATGTACCCCTCACCAGTTACAATTGTGGAGAAACTAGACATTTGGCTCCGGAGTGCCCATGTCGGGGTAGGTCCCTTCAACATCGTTCGTTTAAACTAGAGGGCTCCAAGCCTGGGGGATGCTGCCTAGAGCCTGAACAATCACAAAGGAGCAACAGAAGTCCCACAAATCTAGTCTCTATGTGCCCCCTCGTCTGGGCCGAACTGGACGGTCGAGCAGTACGTTGCCTGGTGGATATGAAAGGGCCAGACGGGGCAGTGGTAGTGGCCACCAGCATTTGTAACAGTGTGCCCTGACCTCCCATCACATAGACACACTGCCCATCACACAGCATACCTGCAGTGTCTTCTCCAGCTCCATCAGGGACCTCAGCACGTTTCAGGAGGTCCTCTGGATTCACTTTAGAATTAACAGAGTCACAGTCCATTCCAACTTTAACAAGAACTTCTTTACTTGGGCTTGTGCACAGCATGAGATTCTTTACAGTACTGTCATCTTCAGGGTATACAGCAGTAAACTCCTCTTCTGTCCCTTTCCTTCTGCTGCTGGCAAGTACCGATGTCAGAGCAGGACCTGCCAAAGACAGCTTTTTTACTTCCTATGGGACTGTATGAATTTAACCGGATGTTTCAAAGATTGATGGAACAGGTGTTGAGTCGCCTTCAAAGACATGGTCTAAAAGTGAAGCCTCAGAAATATCATGTGTCTCACACTCAAATAAAATACCTGGGTCACGTTGTCTCTGACGAAAGAGTGAAACCGCCCCGGGAGAAAATCGCTGTAATACAGGATTGGCCTACCCCGACAACGGTGAAAGATGTCCGGGGATTTTCGAGGCTGACCGGGTGTAATCGATGCTTTGTGAAGAATTTTACCCGCATAGTGAACCCTCTGCTGGGGCTTGCTATTTAAAGGTGGGACAGAATCATGTTTTCAGGATTTCTTTATTACTGCCCAGATGATCATTCCATCACCTGTGCAATACTAAGGAAATCCTGAAAACATGATCTGTTGGTGGCTTTTGAGGACTGGAGTTGGGGAACACTGTCCAATAGCATTTTGTGCCTTCAAGGTTATTAATGCCCAAAATATAACTTTTCATTTATCAACATTGAAATTCATCTGTTACATGGATGCCCACTCAGTTTGGCCAAGTCAGTTTGTCACTTATGAACGTCTTTCATAGACTGCATTATACTGCATAGTTTGGTGTCATCTGCTAAAAAAGAAATAACACTATCAGGGGAGTACATAGAATTCATGGGGCCTCATACCAGAAGTTGTAATTGACCCTCCCCCCTTTGGCCCCCCTCCTAATATTTGGTGGGGTCACAGAAGAGCATATCTCAAAACTTTGCAACATTTATAAAGTAATTTTCCTCCTATTGAAGCCCCCTGATTCCCCTTTCATTTCATCCATAAAGTATGATGCAAACAAAAGCGCCCCACAAACACAGTATGATACCCCCACAGTGAATTCCTCCACACTACCATCTACACACAGTATGATGACCCTACTGTACCCCCTCAACTCCTCTAGCAAAGTATGGTGACCTCAATACAGTTAAATCTTCTTACTGTGACTCCCACACAACCTTCCATGCAGTAATATGGGCCTACAACTGTATAATGGCCCACATACTTCTCCACACTGTATAATGGCTCCTACAAGCCTTTCAAACAGTGTAATTGCCCCTACACAGCCTTCCGCACAGTATGACAGTCCTCCCACACAAACTGTTTTACTTTATAATTGCTTGCATAAAACCAGAACACATGAGCTGCGCGCACAGTGAACAAGCCCGTAGAGACATGTTCACACCACCAAGAGACTTGAAAACACAAAAAAGCACAGTAAAACCAAAAACACTCTGTTGCAAAAAAATCACAGTGGACAGCAAGTGCTAGTAAAAAGATGGAAAAAAAATCTTTTACTAGCACTTGTTGTCCGCTGTGATTTTTTTGCAACAGAGTGTTTTTGGTTTTACTGTGCTTTTTTGTGTTATCATAATTGCTTGCATATAGTATAATGGCCATCACATAGCCTTCCATAAAATATAAAGGCTCCCAAAGAGCACTCCAATTATTATGATCCCCCACATAGCCCTCCAATATTACAATGGCCCCCACATAGCACTCCAAATAGTATAATGGCCCTCATATAGCCATCCAATTAGTATAGTGACCCTCACATAGCCCTCCAATTACAATAGCTGCAATATAGCCTTCCATACAGTATAATGGGCCCCAAATAACCCTCAATATAGTGTAACGAGCCCACATAACCTTTCATATAGTATAATTTACCCCATAGTCCTCCATATAGTACAATGGGACCCACATTGCTTTCCATAAAGTATAATGCACCCTTCATAGCATAGCATAATGGGCCCCACCTAGGCCTTTATATAGTATAATGCAATTCCCATTGTCCTCTATACAGTGTTATGTACCCCCATTGTCCTTCGTACAGTATAATGCACCCCCATATTCCTCCATACAGTATAATGAGCCCCACATAGCCCTTTATATAATATAATGCGCCCTATAGTTCTCAATATAGTATAATGCACCCCATAGTCCACCATATAGCATAATGCACCCCCTATAATTCTCCATATAGTATAATACATTACCTGTAGTCCTCCATATAGCATAATGCACCCTGTAGCCCTCCACATAGTATAATACACTGTCCATAGTCCTCAAATATAGTATAATACACCATAATTTCCTTCATAGCACCCTCCATAGTACGTCATATAGTATAATGTACTGCCCATAGTCCTCCATTTAGTATGATACATTCCATAGTCATCCACAGCACCTCCATAGTCCTCCATATAGTATAATGCACTTCCCATAGTCCTTCATATAGTATAATGCACTCTCCATAGTCCTCTGTATAGTATAATGCACCCCATAGTCCTCCATGTACTATAATGCACCCCATAGTCCTCCATATAGTATAATGCACCCCCCATACAGTATCATGGCTGTTATGAACAGGTAATTCAGAACCACAATGGACCTTGAAGTTCAGAGCATACAAAGTGACCTGACATTTACCAAAAACATATGACGAGCTCTGAGACGTGGAAACTCTGCTGACCGCAATCCCTAATCCTATCACACCACACTAGAGGTAGCTGTGAATTGCGCCTAACGCTCCCTATGCAACTCGGCACAGCCTGAGAAACTAACTAGCCCTGAAGATAGAAAAATAAGCCTACCTTGCCTCAGAGAAATTCCCCAAAGGAAAAGGCAGCCCCTCACATATAATGACTGTGAGTAAAGATGAAATACAAACACAGAGATGAAATAGATTTAGCAAAGTGAGGCCCGACTTACTGAATAGACCGAGGATAGGAAAGATAGCTTTGCGGTCAACACAAAAACCTACAAACAACCACGCAGAGGGGCAAAAAGACCCTCCGCACCGACTAACGGTACGGAGGTGCTCCCTCTGCGTCTCAGAGCTTCCAGCAAGCAAGAAAAACCAATATAGCAAGCTGGACAGAAAATAAAGTAAACAAAAATAACATAAGCAGAACTTAGCTATGCAGGATAGACAGGCCACAGAAACGATCCAGGAGGAAGCAAGACCAATACTAGAACATTGACTGGAGGCCAGGATCAAAGCACCAGGTGGAGTTAAATAGAGCAGCACCTAACGACTTAACCTCATCACCTGAGGAAGGAAACTCAGAAGCCGCAGTACCACTCTCATCCACCAAAGGAAGCTCATAGACAGAACCAGCCGCAGTACCACTCACGACCACAGGAGGGAGCTTGGCCACAGAATTCACAACAGTAACCCCCCCTTGAGGAGGGGTCACCGAACCCTCACCAGAGCCCCCAGGCCGACCAGGATGAGCCACATGAAAGGCACGAACCAGATCGGCAGCATGGACATCAGAGGCAAAGACCCAGGAATTATCTTCCTGACCATAACCCTTCCACTTAACCAAATACTGGAGTTTCCGTCTCGAAACACGAGAATCCAAAATCTTCTCCACAATATACTCCAATTCCCCTTCAACCAAAACCGGAGCAGGAGGATCAATAGATGGAACCACAGGTGCCACGTATCTCCGCCACAATGACCTATGGAACACGTTATGGATGGAAATAGAAGCTGGAAGAGTCAAACGAAAAGACACAGGATTAAGAACCTCAGAAATCCTATATGGACCAATGAAACGAGGCTTAAATTTAGGAGAGGAAACCTTCATAGGAATATAACGAGATGACAACCAAACCAAATCCCCAACACGAAGTCGGGGACCCACACAGCGCCTGCGGTTAGCGAAATGTTGAGCCTTCTCCTGGGACAAAGTCAGATTGTCCACTACATGAGTCCAAATCTGCTGCAACCTATCCACCACAATATCCACACCAGGACAGTCCGAAGACTCAACCTGCCCTGAAGAGAAACGAGGGTGGAATCCAGAATTGCAGAAAAACGGCGAAACCAAAGTAGCCGAGCTGGCCCGATTATTAAGGGCGAACTCAGCCAAAGGCAAAAAGGACACCCAATCATCCTGATCAGCAGAAACAAAACATCTCAGATATGTTTCCAAGGTCTGATTGGTTCGTTCAGTCTGGCCACTTGTCTGAGGATGGAAAGCCGAGGAAAAAGACAAATCAATGCCCATCCTAGCACAAAAAGCTCGCCAAAACCTCGAAACAAACTGGGAACCTCTGTCAGAAACGATGTTCTCTGGAATGCCATGTAAACGAACCACATGCTGGAAAAACAACGGCACCAAATCAGAGGAGGAAGGCAATTTAGACAAGGGCACCAAATGGACCATCTTAGAGAAGCGATCACAAACCACCCAAATGACCGACATTCTTTGAGAGACGGGGAGATCCGAAATAAAATCCATAGAGATATGTGTCCAAGGCCTCTTCGGGACCGGCAAGGGCAAAAGCAACCCACTGGCACGAGAACAGCAGGGCTTAGCCCGAGCACAAATCCCACAGGACTGCACAAAAGAACGCACATTCCGCGACAGAGACGGCCACCAAAAGGATCTAGCCACCAAATCTCTGGTACCAAAGATTCCAGGATGACCAGCCAACACCGAACAATGAACCTCAGAGATAACTTTATTCGTCCACCTATCAGGGACAAACAGTTTCTCCGCTGGGCAACGGTCAGGTCTATTAGCCTGAAATTTTTGCAGCACCCGCCGCAAATCAGGGGAGATGGCAGACAAAATTACCCCCTCTTTGAGAATACCCGCTGGCTCAGACAAACCCGGAGAATCGGGCACAAAACTCCTAGACAGGGCATCCGCCTTCACATTTTTAGAGCCCGGAAGGTACGAAACCACAAAGTCAAAACGGGAGAAAAACAGCGACCAACGAGCCTGTCTAGGATTCAACCGTTTGGCAGACTCGAGATAAGTCAAGTTTTTGTGATCAGTCAAGACCACGACGCGATGCTTAGCTCCTTCAAGCCAATGATGCCACTCCTCGAATGCCCACTTCATGGCTAGCAACTCTCGATTGCCAACATCATAATTTCGCTCAGCAGGCGAAAATTTCCTGGAAAAGAAGGCGCATGGTTTCATCACCGAGCAATCAGAACTTCTCTGCGACAAAACAGCCCCTGCTCCAATTTCGGAAGCATCAACCTCGACCTGGAACGGAAGCGAAACATCTGGTTGGCACAATACAGGGGCAGAAGAAAAACGAAGCTTCAACTCCTGAAAAGCTTCCACAGCAGCAGAAGACCAATTGACCACATCAGCACCCTTCTTGGTTAAACCAGTCAACGGTTTAGCAATGCTAGAAAAATTAGCGATGAAGCGACGATAAAAATTAGCAAAGCCCAGGAACTTCTGCAGACTCTTCAGAGATGTTGGCTGAGTCCAATCATAAATGGCCTGAACTTTAACAGGGTCCATCTCGATAGTAGAAGGAGAAAAAATGAACCCCAAAAATGAAATCTTCTGAACACCAAAGAGACACTTTGACCCCTTCACAAACAAAGAATTAGCACGCAGGACCTGGAACACCATTCTGACCTGCTTCACATGAGACTCCCAATCATCCGAGAAGACCAAAATATCATCCAAGTATACAATCAGGAATTTATCCAGGTACTCTCGGAAGATGTCATGCATAAAGGACTGAAACACTGATGGAGCATTAGAAAGTCCGAATGGCATAACCAGGTACTCAAAATGGCCTTCGGGCGTATTAAATGCTGTTTTCCATTCATCGCCCCGTTTAATACGCACAAGAATATACGCACCACGAAGATCTATCTTGGTGAACCAACTAGCCCCCTTAATCCGAGCAAACAAATCAGACAGCAGCGGCAAGGGGTACTGAAATTTGACCGTAATTTTATTTAGAAGGTGGTAATCAATACAAGGTCTCAGCGAACCATCCTTCTTGGCCACAAAAAAGAACCCTGCTCCCAATGGCGACGATGACGGGCGAATATGACCCTTCTCCAAAGACTCCTTCACGTAACTCCGCATAGCGGCGTGCTCAGGTACAGATAAATTAAACAGTCGACCCTTAGGAAACTTACTACCAGGAATCAAATCGATAGCACAATCATAATCCCTATGCGGAGGTAGGGCATTGGACTTGGGCTCATCGAATACATCCCGGTAATCAGACAAGAACTCTGGGACCTCAGAACGGGTGGATGATGAGATAGACAGAGATGGAACATCACCGTGTACCCCCTGACAACCCCAGCTGGACACAGACATTGATTTCCAATCTAATACTGGGTTATGGACTTGCAGCCATGGCAACCCCAACACGACCACATCATGCAGATTATGCAACACCAGAAAGCGAATATCCTCCTGGTGCGCAGGAGCCATGCACATGGTCAGCTGGGTCCAATACTGAGGCTTATTCTTGGCCAAAGGCGTAGCATCAATTCCTCTCAATGGAATAGGACACTGCAAGGGCTCCAAGACAAACCCACAGCGCCTAGCAAACTCCAAGTCCATCAAATTCAGGGCAGCGCCTGAATCCACAAATGCCATGACAGAATAGGAAGACAAAGAACAGATCAAAGTAACGGACAAAAGAAATTTCGACTGTACCGTACCAATGGTGGCAGACCTAGCAAACCGCTTAGTGCGCTTAGGACAATCGGAGATAGCATGAGTGGATTCACCACAGTAGAAACACAGCCCATTCTGATGTCTGTGTTCTTGCCTTTCAGCTCTGGTTAAAGTCCTATCGCACTGCATAGGCTCAGGTTTATGCTCAGATAATACCGCCAAATGGTGCACAGATTTACGCTCGCGCAAGCGTCGACCGATCTGAATGGTCAAAGACATAGACTCATTCAGACCAGTAGGCATAGGAAATCCCACCATGACATCCTTAAGGGCTTCAGAGAGACCCTTTCTGAAAATAGCTGCCAGCGCACATTCATTCCATTGAGTGAGCACGGACCACTTTCTAAACTTCTGACAATAAATCTCTATCTCATCCTGACCCTGACACAGAGCCAGCAAATTTTTCTCTGCCTGATCCACTGAATTAGGTTCGTCGTACAGCAATCCGAGCACCAGAAAAAACGCATCAATATTACACAATGCAGGATCTCCTGGCGCAAGGGAAAATGCCCAGTCTTGAGGGTCGCCACGTAATAAAGAAATAATAATTTTAACTTGTTGAACTGGGTCACCAGAGGAGCGGGGTTTCAAAGCCAGAAATAGTTTACAATTATTTTTAAAATTCAAAAACTTAGCTCTATCTCCAAAAAATAACTCAGGAATAGGAATTTTTGGTTCTAACATAGAATTCTGAATCACTAAATCTTGAATGTTCTGTACTCTTATAGTGAGATTATCCATCAAAGAGGACAGACCCTGAATGTCCATGTCCACACCTGTGTTCTGAACCACCCTGATGTATAGGGGAAAAGAAAGACAGAACACAGTGCAAAGAAAAAAAAATGGTCTCAGAACTTCTCTTTTCCCTCTATTGAGAAGCATTAGTACTTTGGGGCCTCCAGTACTGTTATGAACAGGTAATTCAGAACCACAATGGACCTTGAAGTTCAGAGCATACAAAGTGACCTGACATTTACCAAAAACATATGACGAGCTCTGAGACGTGGAAACTCTGCTGACCACAATCCCTAATCCTATCACACCACACTAGAAGTAGCCGTGGATTGCGCCTAACGCTCCCTATGCAACTCGGCACAGCCTGAGAAACTAACTAGCCCTGAAGATAGAAAAATAAGCCTACCTTGCCTCAGAGAAATTCCCCAAAGGAAAAGGCAGCCCCCCACATATAATGACTGTGAGTAAAGATGAAATACAAACACAGAGATGAAATAGATTTAGCAAACTGAGGCCCGACTTACTGAATAGACCGAGGATAGGAAAGATAGCTTTGCGGTCAACACAAAAACCTACAAACAACCACGCAGAGGGGCAAAAAGACCCTCCGCACCGACTAACGGTACGGAGGTGCTCCCTCTGCGTCTCAGAGCTTCCAGCAAGCAAGAAAAACCAATATAGCAAGCTGGACAGAAAATATAGTAAACAAAAATAACATAAGCAGAACTTAGCTATGCAGGATAGACAGGCCACAGGAACGATCCAGGAGGAAGCAAGACCAATACTAGAACATTGACTGGAGGCCAGGATCAAAGCACCAGGTGGAGTTAAATAGAGCAGCACCTAATGACTTAACCTCATCACCTGAGGAAGGAAACTCAGAAGCCGCAGTACCACTCTCATCCACCAAAGGAAGCTCATAGACAGAACCAGCCGCAGTACCACTCACGACCACAGGAGGGAGCTTGGCCACAGAATTCACAACACATGGCCCCCCCAAAATTATTATAGCCCCCACAATGTACTTACTGATTTAAAAAAATAAATTAATTCTCTGAGGTGTCAATACACTATAAGACACAATAAACAATAGACAATAGACATCAGAGCTCAGATGCAGAGGGAGAATGATTGAAGAGGGAGCATACGGCCTCCTCTTTCATCATTGCTTTCAACTGTATCACCATCTAGGTTGCAAATATAGTTGAATGTGCGATACAGGGGGCGGTGGGGGATTCAGAGCAGGCTTTGGCAGTGGTCACTCATAGTCGCTATAGTGGTCGTGCGGTCTGCCGCCATTGACGGTAAACCACTGAATACTATCAATCTTGTCTTCTATGTCATTAATAAGACCTAGCAAACCTAGGTCTGAACCTTGGGGAATGCCACTTATAACCAGAGGTCATTCAGAGTAGTAGCCATTCACAAAAACTCTTTAGGTGCGCTATTTGAGACAGTTTTTGATTCAATTATAAACCTTACGTTGTAAGCCAGTAGACATTAATTTACCCATTATGCATCTGTGTGTGACAGTGTCAAACACCTTTGCAAAGTCCAAAATTTACAGTTACTCCTCTGTCCAGGTATCTACTCACCTCTTCATACAAATGGGTTCAATTTGACAACTCCTTTCCTTAGTAAAGCCATATCACTTGTAATATTATTTTCTACCACATACTGTGGCATATAATCCCTTACAAGCCACTCCAACATTTACCCCACAATATGTAAACAAGGAGTAAAGAATCACACGATAAACAAATCAGAATATGTGTTAAACCAAAGTTTCCTCAAAGTATCCTTCGATTAGGCTAAGTTCACACTTGTGTGTGGCTGGTCTGTGTATGGCTGCATAGTTCCTCCCTTAAGCTCTGCCTACTTCCTTTTTGCGCTCCCGTGCGGTCAGAGGGCATGTCAAAACATCGCATGCAGATGCATCCGCATACAACGCATATCCCTGTGCACCCAATGTTAAAGATAGGTACGCAGGACTATGCAGGTGAGTCGCCCCCACGTAAGGGCAATGGAGTACTCGGTACCGGGTCCTTCAGTTCCCTCGGCGGGGATGTCACGGTGGCCTGACCCGGACCGTGGCCCTATGAGGGGCGCCCAATAAAAGGGTAGATTTTGTAGATAACGGTAGTGTTCGTGATGCCACCTGTGGTATTCGGTCAGGGTGACCGACGCTGCTTAGTGGTCCGCTGGGGTGATGGAATGGCAGCTAGATGGTATACCTTCCCACAGGTGAAGTATTTCCCCAGGGCTTCCCAGAAGTGTAGATGGTGATGGTCAATGGTGCAAGGCGCGGTGAATAACGAGGACACAATGGGTGCAGTCTCTTTACCTTTACTGAAGGCTTCAGCATCCACAGTCCAGGGTGCCGGATGACAGGGTAGGCAGAGTCTGGCCGGTCTGATGGCAATTCCAGAGTCCCTTTATCCAGGTGGAAATCAGTGGCCTTCCCCTTGCGCACAGAAACGTAGTAGGTCCCTACTTGCATTAGCTCCAATAAGGTCCTCACTCTTGTTACTTCTCTCTCTCTGTCCCCCAGATGGATAGGACGTAACCCGTATGACGGTGGTGGCCTGAGGCTATTTTATAGGGACCCTAGCATCGCCCCTCCTCCGTGTTGCCACCTTGTCTGCTTAGGTTCTTAGGTCTGACAGCCAACTTGGAATCGACTGCCCTGCCGGTCTCTGAAGTAAAGCGTAGAGTCTATTACTCCCTCGGTGTTCCGGCTACCGGATCTGCGCTCAGTGAGAGGCCGCCAGCTTCTAGCTGGTCTCCCACTGATGTTTTACTCCTGTTGCTATGACTTCTGCACTCACTCACTACAGCACACTTCCTTTCTTGCCCTTCCTTAGGAAGCTGCCGCATGGGTTGCAGGCGCAGCTCCGTGTCCTTCTTTCCCTTTCCTGGGCCGAGCCCAGTCTGCTCCTCTCCTCCTGGCTCCAACTCTCTCGAACAACGAGTGACTCACTTCCTAACCAACCCCCAGTTTTACCCAAGTGTGAGGAGTGGCCTAATAGATAGAACCTTTTGCTCCCCCTGGTGGCCAGCGCGTGAAGTGTGTGTGTGGCTGTGATACCTGGCAGGGTGAACTCCTTCGGTGCCATCAGGCGTAACATCGCTCCCCCTGGTGGAAGAACGACACTACTGCAACGACCAGGGCTCTGGGGCGCTGCACTCCCTCCCCCACCCCCCCCGTTAAATCCAGCACTCCCGGGCTGGGAAAAGAACACAACAATTAGAGGTTAGCAAAAGACATGCAAAATTTTGAAATGCTTTTAAACAAATAAATTTAACAGTGCTTCCCTTTATGGGAGGTGAGGACACTTGAACGTTGTAAATAAAAAAAAACATATTCACATTGTGCTTATTACCCTTTAAGGCAAAAGTACAAAAGAACAATAACTAACTTACTATGGCATACAATTACCCATACAGGTATTCTATCTACTAAGTGCAATTACCCTCTAAGGGTATACTATCTGCCTACTCCCACGGGCCTACTGCATCTTTTCTTCATAAAACCCCACTTTTATTTAAAGTACGTCATTAACATCCTATCACTATCTAAATGCATATCATTATTAAGGTGCGACAACTGAACATTCCCTTTAAGAGAGAAACTAGTCTTTTCTGAGGTAGTGCAAACAATCACCAAGTCACTAATAAACTTTTAAGACAATAGAAACTTTCACGTCGTCATCAGGAACAGTTTCTTCGCAAAGTCTTCTTGCTTGTAAAACCAGTAGAGAGCACCTTTAAGAAGGCACAAACTATTTACAAGGGACAGTTCGTGAACCATTCACCGTCCATGATTCCAATGTTCCTTTAAAACCATGATGAACTTTGTGCAAAACTGGAACAAAATAGGGATCCCGGGTAAACTAAGGGATCCCTTTAAGAATTAACCCTGGACGGATTTAAAGCAGCAAAGAAAGAAACAGTTAATTATGTACAGCTTCATGGTTTTCGAGGTTTACTCGAGTTCTGGTGGTCTCCACTTAGGCCTTACCGGGCAGGTCGGCCTCTGTGGCCCAGGAAGACTCGCATCCCAGTCTAATCCCGGCGCCAGGTGTACTCTATGAGTCCGTTCCTCCTGCACAACCAGGTTGTGCGCAGCTATAAAGGTCTGTGTGATCCGGTGAATGATGCTAGGGGTGGTATGGGTGGCTGCAGCGGCTTCCTCGACGAGTTCCTCCTCCAGGGTCTTGGAGACCGCTAAGACAGCTGTGGATCTTTGTATATCCCGGGCCCACCAGCCGTTCCCCCTTTGGTACCGGCGGTAGGTTACTGCATCTCCGTTTCAGGATGGGGTCTCCACCGTTTCCAGACAAGCAGGCCTCTACCTCCTCCTGGGTGACGTGGACCCTCACAGATGACCCGATCTCCTGTACAAAACCTTTTCCTCTCTGAGGTTGGTAGACGATCACAACATCCCACTTCGGCAAAGAACCATCCAGTAGCTCGCTGCGAGCCTCCCGCTCCACTTCTCGAGCGTATTCCGCAATCAAATGCCTCCGGTACTCCCCCCCCATGGGAAGGGTCCCAGGTCATGCCCCCCTGGTTGTCTGGGGTCAGGCGATGGGAACGCCGGGGGTCCAATGGTCACGACCATGGGCGGTTCAGGAGTGGAGGGAGGGCGATCTCCCTGAGAGCCGTGGCACCGGACACCTGTACCTGCGGTGACTCCCTCGGTGCCCCTCCACTCCTCGGGGGTTGGCGCCAGAGCTGGTGCAGGCAACGGAACTCCTGTAGACAGCTCCCACGGGTCTATTCTCTCCAGCGGTGGCATGCCGGTGTAATCCTCCGGTGACGGGGGTCGGTGCGGGGCCATTCTTTTTCGGAGGTCCCCTCTAGTCTCCAACTCCGTGCCTTCTGAGTCATAGTTTCGTTTCTTCGGTCTCCGCCCGCCATAGAGAATTAGGAGGCGGACCTCGGCTGCTGACGGACACGTCCTCAGGATACAGAAATATTTAGACTGGGCGGCCATTGTTTTTTGCGCTTCACAGTTCGTTCACGCCCACAACTCCGCTCCCTACTTCTTCACCAGCGCTCCTCGTGGCGCGGTAATGGCAGAGGTTTTGGCGGGAATCTTTGCGGTAAATGGCAATGCACAGTTCTCTGAGCACAAACAGTTCAAATACGATTCTGGCACAGTTTCTAGGCGCACATGACCCGATTTTTCAGGCTTAAGTACATCCTGTTCGTGATGCCAAGATTTGAGTCGCCCCCACGCCCCCACGACCGACGCTGCTTAGGGGTCCGCTTGGGTGATGGAATGGCAGCTAGATGGTATACCTTCCCACAGGTGAAGTATTTCCCCAGGGCTTCCCAGAAGTGTAGATGGTGATGGTGAATGGTGCAAGGCGCGGTGAATAATGAGGACACAATGGGTGCAGTCTCTTTACCTTTACTGAAGGCTTCAGCATCCACAGTCCAGGGTGCCGGATGACGGGGTAGGCAGAGTCTGGCCGGTCTGATGGCAATTTCAGAGTCCCCTTATCCAGGTGGAAATCAGTAGCCTTCCCCTTGCGCACAGTAACGTAGTAGGTCCCTACTTGCATTAGCTCCAATAAGGTCCTCACTCTTGTTACTTCTCTCTCTCTGTCCCCCAGATGGATAGAACATAACCCGTATGACGGTGGTGGCCTGAGGCTATTTTATAGGGACCCTAGCGTCGCCCCTCCTCTGCATTGCCACCTTGTCTGCTTAGGTTCTTAGGTCGGACAGCCAACTTGGAATTGACTGTCCTGCCGGTCTATGAAGTTAAGGGTAGAGTCTATTACTCCCTCGGTGTTTCGGCTACCGGATCTGCACACAGTGAGAGGCAGTCTGCTTCTAGCTGGTCTCCCACTGATGTTTTACTCCTGTTGCTATGACTTCTGTGCTCACTCACTACGGCACACTTCCTTTCTTGTCCTTCCTTAGGAGGCTGCTGCATGGGTTGCAGGCGCAGCTCCGTGTCCTTCTTTCCCTTTCCTGGGCCGAGCCCAGTCTGCTCCTCTCCTCCTGGCTCCAACTCTCTCCAACAATGACTGACTCACTTCCTAACCAACCCCCAGTTTTACCCAAGTGTGAGGAGTGGCCTAATAGATAGAGCCTTTTGCTCCCCCTGGTGGCCGGCGTGTGAAGTGTGTGTGTGGCTATTATACCTGGCAGGGTGAACTGCTTCGGTGTCATCAGACGTAACATCGCTCCCCCTGGTGGAAGAATGACATTACTGCAACGACCAGGACTCTGGGGCGCTGCACAGGACGTATGTGGAAGTAGGCAGAGCATAGGAGGAGCTTAAGGGAAGAACTATGCAGCCATACGCAGACCAGCCACACGCAAGTGTGAAACCAGCCTTACTTTGATGACTGAATTACACACACTCAAGCAGCTTCATCAAGTCGTCACTAGGGATGGCTTTCTAACAATCCTGAAGTCATTCCCTTAGGTGCTGAGCACTTGTTGGCTGCTTTGCATTCATTCTGCAGTCAAACTCATCCTAAACCATCTCAGTTGTGTTGAAGTATGGTGATTGTGGAGTCCATGTCACCTGGCGCAGAACATCATCCCTCTCTCCTTCTTGGCCATATAGTTATTATGTTGAGTTTGGAATAAATCACTACGGCATCACCACTAGTGATGAGCGAGTATACTCATTGCTCGAGATTTCCCGAGCACGCTTGGGTGTCCTCCAAGTATTTTTTAGTTCTCGGAGAATTTAGTTTTCTTCACCACAACTGAATGATTTACATATTTTAGCCAGCATAAGTACATGTGGGGATTCCCTAGCAACCAAGCAACCCCCACATGTACTTATGCTGGCTAACAGATATAAATCATTCAGCTGCGGCGAAGAAAACTAAATCTCCGAGCACTAAAAAATACTCGGAGGACACCCGAGCGTGCTCGAGAAATCTTGAGCAGCGAGTATACTCGCTCATCACTAATCACCACAACATCGCGGTGGGCGCCACACATGTACAATACACTCACCTTTTCTGCTCCTCACAAAGACATAGTGGTTGGTACCAAAAATATAATATTTTAATTCATCAGACTGCAGTACAGATTTTCAATGATCTAATATCCAGTCTTTGTTTTGCTTGGCCCAATTAAATCTCTTTTTGTTTGTAGTCCTCAGTCTGGACCTCTTTGCATCAATTTGACCATAAAAGTCTGCTTCTTGCAGTCTCTTCTGGACAGTTGATATTTAGATATGTTTGCAACTTGATACATTGTATATGAGGGTTGATACCTAAAGTGCTGCCAATTTGTGATTTCTGTTGCTAGTAACTCTGATAAACTTCTTCTCTGCTGCAGAGGTCTTTCTTGGTCTTCTTTTCTGGGGCGGTCCTGAAGGTTTTCATGACTGCACTTGAGGGTACCTTCATTTTTCTAACAATGTTGCAGATTGACTGATCTTCATATCTTAAAGTAATGAGGGACTGCCATTTCTCTTTACTTAGTTGGTTCTTGACTTAGATATTCTGGCTTAGATTAGTTGTTAGATAAGGCACAGCACTGTGTGGATATGTGTACTAAAACACAATTCTTGGTTGCAAACACTTTTTGAAGGCCGATGATTCTGCAAATGAACTTTTGACATGGCGTACCATTACAGGTGACTGCATGATGAACCTGCTTGAGAGAATACCTCAGGTTTTAGAAGAAGTCATCAGAGTAAAACAGGATACTAGGAATTTACAGATTAACATATATTCTGATCTGTTTCACATGTGTTTCTTTACTCCTTTTTACATGTGCCCCTTTGTGGTTTTGCTGCCTTCAGACTGAACCTACATGTGCACACTCAAATAAGAACAAGAAAACCATTGATGGAACAGGTGTGTCTAATCTTTTGACTGTTACTGTAGTCATATGCATTAACACTGCTTGCTACAATCCATCTGTAAATATATTTCATGAAAAACTACAAAGGAAATTCTCAGCTTCTCAGCCATGTACATGAGAATCGTGTAAAAAAATCAGGGCTGGAACTCTTCTGCAAGTGCTATACTTGTATGTCACCAAGCGTACGTGTGAATATGTGGACTGTTCCCCTGTTTATGTACCTTATGTTTGCATGTACCATAGTGTTTGCATACAATATGTATCGGCGTGTGGAAATGTTTGCATACGATATATATCTGTGTGTATATTTGTTAAAGGCCAGTCTCTCCATGTCACCCTGCACACTCCTCAGCCTGGTCATCTTGCCAGTCTTGTCATCTAGGCCACACTGCATGTGACATGCCTGCAGGATGCTCCTGTCCCCTCTGACAGTTGCTTTGTCCCTGGTGATGAATAGCTTCCCAGGCAGACTCTGTCCATTGTCCCTTGGCCTGTGGCTCTCACCTCTCAGATCTCTATCTTCATCCAACACCATGGATGTACTCTTTGCCTACAAAGAACTGAAGCCCATGCTTCAACCTCCTAAAGGTGGAGTTGAGGCTGTTTACTGATAACTATGGCATTCTGCCTTTATCTCTAAGCAAATAGGAAAAGTCAGGGACCTATTCAATAAGGTCTATGTATGGTCCTTTCTATTATTGGTCTAATCAAGCTCTCATCTTGTATATCAACAATCCATCAAAACCAAGACTGGTATTGTTCTACAATTGACAAAACCATGAGTACATTGCTACACTTGTTGCGTCTGTATGGATGGCTGATGGAGTGAATGAAGGTTACTTCTCCTTTGCTTCCTTCCCTCTAGTTAATCTATAGTTTATCAGTCTCTTGAGCATATTCCATTTATAAGAAAGGTCATACGCAGTTGTACTATTGTAGTAGTCTGCTATGACTTGAACAACCTCAAATGCATATTCATCTGCACACACAGACACTAAAAACTTATTTTATAATAACGGACTGGTAGCTAAAAAAATTAGTAGCAAGATTTAAGGTACCTTCACACTAAACGATATCGCTAGCGATCCGTGATGTTGCAGCGTCCTCGCTAGCGATATCGTTCAGTTTGACACGCAGCAGCGATCAGAATCCTGCTGTGATGTCGTTGGTCGGGGCTAGAAGGCCAGAACTTTATTTGGTCGCTGGCTCTCCCGCTGACATCGCTGAATCGGCGTATGTGACACCGATTCAGCGATGTCTTAGCTGGTAACCAGGGTAAACATTGGGTTACTAAGCGTAGGGCTGCGCTTAGTAACCCGATGTTTACCCTGGTTACCATCCTAAAAGTAAAAAAAACAAACGCTTCATACTTACCTTCCGCTGTCTGTCCTCCGGCGCTGTGCTTTCCTGCACTCACTATGAGCACAGCGGCCGGAAAGCAGAGCGGTGACGTCACCGCTCTGCTTTCCGGCCGCTGTGCTCACAGCCAGTACAGAGAAGCAGAGCGCTGGGGACAGACAGCGAAGGTAAGTATGTAGTGTTTGTTTTTTTTACTTTTAGGATGGTAACCAGGGTAAACATCGGGTTACTAAGCGCGGCCCTGCGCTTAGTAACCCGATGTTTACCCTGGTTACCGGCATCGTTGGTCGCTGGAGAGCTGTCTGTGTGACAGCTCTCCAGCGACCAAACAGCGACGCTGCAGCGATCCGGATCGTTGTCTGGATCGCTGCAGCGTCGTTTAGTGTGAAGGTATGCCCAAAAGTGACCCCATTCTAAAAACTCCACCTTCAGGTGCTTCACAAGAGCTAAAGCAATGTGGAAGGAAAAAATAAACATTTGACATTTTTCACAAAAAAATTACTTTGGAACCAAATTTTTTTATTTTCACAAGGGTATCAGGAGAAAATGGACCACATACTTTGTTGTGCAATTTCTCCTGAGTACGCTGATACCCCGCATGTGGGTGAAAGCCACTGTTTGGGCGCATGGCAGGACTCAGAAGGGAGGGAGCACCATTTGACTTTTTTAACGCAATATTGGCTGGAATCAATGGTGGGCGCTATGTCCCATTTGGAGACCCCTGATGTACCTACACAGCGAAACCCCCTTAATTCTAACTCCAACTCTAACCCTAACACACTCCTAACCCTGATCCCAACCCTGACCATGAACCCAACCTTAACCACAACCATAACCCTAACCACAACTCTAACCCCAACACAAACCTAACCCCAACGCTAACCCTAGCTCCAATCCTAACCCTAGCCCAACCCTAACCCTAGCCCAACCCTAACCCTAGCCCAACCCTAACACTAATCCTAGCCCATTCCTAGCCCAACACTAACCCTAGCCCAATCCTAACCCTAGCCCCAACCCTAACCCTACCCCCAACTCTAACCCTAGCCTCAGGGCTGCCACTAGAAATTTCGGGGCCCCATACTGGCAAAATTTTCGGGGCCCCCTTGAGACTCCGCCCAGGCTCCACCCCAGCCCCGCCTCCAGGCTCCACCCCTCGAACTGTCCACAGTCCCACCGCTCTCTCTTGGAAAAACTCCACTTCTCACCAATCACACATTAACAGTTCCCATCACCAGATCACACATATAGCAGGCAGCTTTTGTTTTGGCCAAAAGATTTTTTAAGCCGCCACCATAACACGGTAGACACTTTTGGCCGGGCCCTACTCTGCTGTAACCTATTAAATATTTGTTAAAATATGCAATACAATTTAGGTATATTTTTATTTATTTTTCAATTTTTAAAATGCCCAATAATATCACATAGAAGGAACAAATACCACAACACCATGACCAGATGACATATTACCACCACAGTGATCGAATAATATCACATACAAGGAACAAATACCACAACACCATGACCAGACCACATATTACCACCACAGTGATCGAATAATATCACATACAAGGAACAAATACCACAACACCATGTCCAGACCACATATTACCACCACATAGTGACTGAATACTACAATTCTGATCAGTAATTTTTAAAAAAGCACCATACTATCACCATAAGTGCCATTATACACAGGAGATCTGTACTTAGTATGCAGTGTCTGTGTACAGATAATATAGTGATCACTAGTGAAATTATACACAGGAGCTCTGTATACAGTGTATAGTGTCAGTGTATAGGTAACACACTGACTCACCAGTGACGTCTCTAGGTGAAGTCCTTCATCTTTCATCCAGCACAGACCGCCATCATTTCATCCAGCCAGGACTTCTCTCTGCAGGAAATAACACAGTTATCTCGAGCTCCGCTTGCAGAACACATTACTTAATTTTTCACAACTTCTACATTACACCACATGAAGAAGGCGACATAGTATCACTCTATACAGTAACAGGACCGCCCCCCATTTAAAACAGTATACTCAAAAAATAAAATAAATACATCACTGCAGTAATAATATCCCTAAATTAGCCCCTATGGTATTAATAATATCACCCAGCCTGGCCCCGTGTGTCTCATTCCTGGCGTCAGCCAGATATTCTCCCATCCTGCCCTCATGAGTATCCATTCTGCCCCATATGATCTCCTTATCCTGCCCCATATGATCGCCCCATGTGATCTCTCCATCCTGCCCCATCTGTCTCCATCATATCCATCCTGCCCCATGATCCTGCACGATCTGTCTCCAATTCTGCCCCCAGTGTCTCCAATCATGCCCCATGTCTCCATTCTGCCCCCTATGTCTCCAACCATGCCCCCATGTCTGCAATCCTGACACTTGTCTCCAATCATGCCCCCTGTGTCTCCATTCTGCCCCATTTGTCTCCAATCCTGCCCCATCTGTCTCCAGTCATGCCCCCATGTCTTTCATCCTGCCCCGTGTCTCCAATCATGCCCCGTATCTCCATTCTGCCCCTGGGTCTCACAGTCTGCCCCTGTGTCCAGCATTCTGCACCTGTCACTGTGTCCAGCATTCTGCCCCTGTCACTGTGTCCAGCATTTCTGCCCCACTGTGTCCAGCATTCTGCCCCACTGTGTCCAGCATTCTGCCCCACTGTGTGTCCAGCATTCTGCCCCACTGTGTCCAGCATTTCTGCCCCACTGTGTCCAGCATTTCTGCCCCACTGTGTCCAGCATTTCTGCCCCACTGTGTCCAGCATTTCTGCCCCACTGTGTCCAGCATTTCTGCCCCACTGTGTCCAGCATTTCTGCCCCACTGTGTCCAGCATTTCTGCCCCACTGTGTCCAGCATTTCTGCCCCACTGTGTCCAGCATTTCTGCCCCACTGTGTCCACCATTCTGCCCCACTGTGTCCACCATTCTGCCCCACTGTGTCCAGCATTTCTGCCCCACTGTGTCTGGCATTTCTGCCCCTGTGTGTCCAGCATTCTGCCCCACTGTGTCCACCATTCTGCCCCTGTGTGTCCAGCATTTCTGCCCCTGTGTGTCCATCATCCTGCCCCCCTGGATCGCAGCAGCTCTCAAAGAAAAAAAAAAAACACAACTTCTTACCTGGCCAAGCTCCAGCGCCGGGTGAAGCTCCCTCTCCAGGCTCCACACAGACGCACTCGCCGCCGGGCCCGGCGGCTGACAATGACGTCAGACGCCGGCGACGCCGGCGAGTGCGCACTGCGGCCCTATTCAGCCGCCAGCCTCAGACTGGCTGGCGGCTGTTAACTATTGACGTGCGGGCGCGGGCCCGCACGTCAATAGTGTGCCGCTACCGCAGCGCCTGCAGGGGGGGCCCGGTGACCAGATGAGACGGGGCCCGATGCGGGCCCCCTCTGCTCACCGGGCCCCATACACCAGTCACGGCTGTCATGCCCTGATGGCGGCCCTGCCTAGCCTAACCCTAACCCTAGCTCAACCCTAACCTTAGCCCAACCATAACGCTAGTTCTAACCCCAACCCTAACAATAGCCCCAACCCTAACGGAAAAATTGAAATAAATACATTTTTTTTATTTTATTATCTTTACCTAATTAAGGGGAAGATAAAGGGGGGTTTGATTTACTATTTTTCATTTTGATCACTGTGATAGGGTCTATTACAGTGATCAAAATGAACCAATAGGAAAAATTTCCTATTCTTGTTGGGTGCCGACTAGCAGATCTTGTGCCCACGATTTTCTTCCTGGAAGAAGATGCCGCCTGCTGGGAGACATCACAGGGGGATGCAGGAGGGTCCAGGGACATCGGAGTTGTTGACAAATGTGACCACAGTGCACATCTTTTTTAGCCCCTTCATTACCAGAGGTATTTTCATTTTTGCGTTTTCGTTTTTTTTCTCATCTTCTTCCCAGAGCCATAACTTTTTTATTTTTCTGTCAAAATCGCAATGTGAAGGCTTGTTTTTTGCAAGCCAAGTTGTACTTTTGAACGACACCATTGGTTTTAACATATCATGTACTGAAAAATGGGAAAAAATGCCAAGTGTGGTGAAATTGCAAAAAAAGTGCAATTCTCCAGTTGTTGTTTTTTTTTTTACCATGGTCACTAAATGCTAAAACTGACCTGCCATTATGATTCTCCAGGTCATTACAAGTTCATAGACACCAAACATATCTAGGTTCTTTTTTTATTTAAGTGGTGAAAAAAAATCCAAACTTTGGTAAAAAAAAAAAAGGTGCCATTTTCCGAGACCTGTTGCGTCTCCATTTTTTGCTATCTGCGGCTGGGTGAGGGCTTATTTTTTGTGCACCTAGTTTTTATTGATACCATTTTGGTGTAGATACGATCTTTTGATTGCCCGGTTATTGCATTTTATTGCTATGTAGCGGTGACCAAAAGAAACATAATTCTGGTGTTTTGAATTCTTTTCTCATTACGCCATTCAGCGATCTGGTTAATTATTTTATATATTGAAAGATCGGGTGATTCAGAATGTGACAATACCAAATATGTGAATGTTTGATTTTTTTATTGTTTTATTTTGAATGAGGAGAAGGGGGGGTGATTTGAACTTTTATATTTTTTTTATTTTTTAAAAATATTTTTAAAAATATTTTTTTTTACTTTTTGCATGCTTCAATAGTCTCCATGAGAGACTAGAAGCAACACTTGTCTGATCACTTCTGTTACACACAGGCGGTGATCAGATCGCCTGTGTGTAGCAGAAATGCTCACTTGCTAATGCTCGGTGGTCGGCACTTATAGCAATCCAGCTATGATAACCATAGAGGTCTGCTGACGGTGACGGTGTCACCGATGGGTGGGATTTCCAGTGCGCTTCCTGTAAGCGCGAGTTAAATGCCGCTGTCAGAGATTGACAGCGGCATTTAAGAGCTGTGGGTAGATCACGATTCCACCCACAGCTGTTAGAGGCACCTGACAGCTGACATGTGCCAGTTAAGATGTGGGTTCAGTGCTGAAGCCTACATCAAAGGGAGGGATTCCGACATGGGCATATTATTACGCCCAACGTCAGAAAGGAGTTAAATAAACTGTACCATCAACCATACTGCACCACTGATATTTGTTTGAAAAGAGCCAAAGCAATCTTCTTAAAGGGGTTTTCCCACGAACACAGTAAATTTTAATCAACATTTTAATCAATAGATCTTGGAATAATAATAATTTCCACAATTGGATGTGTTTAAATAATATGTTACCGTGCGGAGATAATCTTATAAACGTGTCCCTGCTACGAGGGACAGTGAACTGAGAGCAATTAAACTTGGCACAGTTATTGGTCCTTCTCTACATAGGTGCCACCTAGGGACACACACTTCTCCCATCTCTTTAAGCAACTGTAAACACCTCGCTTGTAGAAGTCGACAGGTTGCTCCTAAAGCCACGTTGTCTAATCATCTGCTTGCCTTTCAAAAATAAATTCCTTGTTGGAAAGAGGTGGAAGTCCAATGGTGTGAGGTCGGGTGAATAAGGGGGATGTGGTAGAATTTCAAAGCCACAGGAGCATGCTTCCATTTGGGCAACATGTGAGTTGTGAGCTGGTGCATTGTCTTGCAGAAGGTGGACACCTTTGGTGAGCATGCCACATCTCTTGGTTTTGATGGCCTACCGCAATTTCCGCAGCAGTGAAGCATAGCATGCTCCAGTGATCATAGTACCCTTTGCTAGGAAATCCATTAATAGTACTCCGTGCTGGTCCCAAAATACTGTGGACATGACCGAGGGTTGGGCATGTGCCTTCTTTGGAGGCGGTGAGTCATGAGGCTTCTATTGCATCGACTGTACTTTATTCTCAGGATCATAGTGATGGACCCAGCGTTTGTAGGAAGATGGACCAGAATAGTTGTCTCTCTTGCGTGTCCAGGCCGGAACTGTTGGGACTGTCACCAGGGGAAGCACTTTCTGACCGGAGCGGACCTTTGCACCTGACTGTTGTGGGCGGGTGTGAGATAAAAGTGACTGAGCACGTGGGAACGGGACTTTTGGCAGGTACCCAGCGTGTGCGACAAGAGAAGGTTGACTCCCTCTCTGCTGACCGATGCCAACTGACAGGCTCGCATTGCAGCGTTCCATCCCCCGCACAAACAGACTGTGCATCTCCTGAGACCATCTCCCTGTTATTCTCCGACCCCTACAGCACTAACTGGTTGGTGCATCTGACATCTGCTGACTCTCTTGGTAATGCTGATCCGACGTTGCACGCGGTTCGCAGTGGTGAGACTGCGGCCTGAACTCCAGGACTTTGTACATCCCTAGCCGTGCAGCAGACCTTTCCCTGTTCAGTACCTCGTTCCAGGATCATAAGACCACGTGAAAGAAGACCAGGATACCTAGTCGCCGTACAGAGACAGTGCTTCACTTTTTCTCCAGGACGCGCCACCTACGGCACCATTGTGGGATTTTCCAGCCACCATCGTCCAGGAACCAGAGACTGATAGGTTAACCCATTATTTGACCCTTTGTAATTACTTTATTGCTGTATACACATTGTGGGCCTGTATATTTACATCCCGCTTACGCCCTGCCTGGAGTATTTACTGTTGAGATAAATATATATATAAAACCCGTTAAATCTTGCTCTGCCTCCTGCTCGTCACTGCATTCCGCGTTCCTGATAGTACCTTACACTTTCATCCTGTGTGATCAGTCTGTTGAAAAAGTCCTCCTGGTTTCTATGGCACAACGTCAACAGAGCCTGAGAGCATTCGACTTGTTTCTGCTTCAAGAAAGGTGTGAACAGCTGGATACCAGCGAGCGGATACTTTATGCATGTGAAGATGGTCTTGGTTTTGGTTGATCTTTTCCACAGACCCCACCATAATCATTTTTGTCTAGGAGGCGAATGGTTACACGGCGATTTTCCAAAATGGCAACCTCCACTTGTTGGATCTTGTGTTCATCAATAGCGGAGTGGGACTGCCCTGGAATTGGAGATGTTTACACTGAAGTATGACCACATTTGAATTGACGATGCCAGTTCTTGACTACATCATATGATGGGGAATCTTCACCATAAACCTCTTTCATCTTATTGAACGTCTCCTTTGGTGTGCGGCCTTTCTATTAAATGAACTTGATGCCTGCTCTGTATTTCAGTGGGTCCATTATCAAACCTACACCACTTCAGCACCTGTAAAATCAAGTTCTGAGGTGCCAATTTGCACGTAGCCTATGGAGACCTTATACCATTACACATGTGCAGCTACAGCGTCCTGTGATAAATAGAAATGGGTCAGGGGAAATCTTTAATGAACGCCCCTCGTATGTAGTGTGTAATGTCTGTGTCTGATCGTGCAGCAGCATGGTCTGACCATACCACATCTCCTGGGCAGCGAGAAAGCAAGAGAGTATACAGACATTACAGCACGGGATCACAGCTGATTGTTTCTTTGAAGCAAACCATTGCTTAAAAATAGGCAGTGAAATGTTTTATCTTTCAAAAATAATCAGCTGTGATCCCTTGCTGTAATATCTGTATATTCTTTTGCGTCCTCCCCTGCCCAGGAGCTGTGGTATGATCAGACCATGTCCCTGCATGGTCAGACACAGCCATTACACAGTACCCAGCAGTGGCACATTTGTAAGGCTGGTTTCACATTTGCGGTTGTGTCCGCAGCGTTTCTACCGCATATATCCGCATGCCTTGTGTATTCCTATATTTAACATTAGGGACGCATGCGTTTTTGATTGTTCGCGTTTTGTCGTGTTTGATGACGCATGCGTCGTTTCGTCGTTGGCGGCTTGGCGCGGAAATGCAACATGTAGTAATTTCTAGAGGCAGCAATTTGCCACCTGGTAACGCATGCGGTTGATTGCGCAAGGTTTGCGCCAAAAAAACGCATTGCTGTCTATATGAACGCATGCGTTCACAAGCACATGCGTTTGCTTGCGTTCGTGAGCGCATGCGTTTCAATTGAAAACAACATGTCTGGACACTGATAAGCCACCCCCCACATAGTAGGTGATAAAGGGAGGTTGTGGACATTTGCAGGTCACTACTTAGCAGACACTGAAGCAGAGCAGGCAGACACAAGCACCTTGGAGGAAACCAGACAGACTTTGAACAATGTGAGTATATCCTAGCCAATGCCTTTATTTTCTATATTCTGTCTCTACATGTCCTAATTTCTTGCATTTCTTTCTTTCTACATGCATCAGAATGTCGTCTTCTTCTTCTTCATCCTCTCATGAGGAGTTTCTTCCTGGGCCGTCGGAAGTCGAGTATGTCAGTGAGGTGAGTACTTGCCTCGTCAGATTGGTAAGTATTCACTGTCACATCTACACATGTGACAATTTGAATTTTTCTTTTTAGAGCTCTTCAACTGCGGCAGAGACTGGGCAGGAGCAGCGGACTTAAGGTCGGGAGGAAAGACGGCAGCGGGTATGTATACAAGGCTGACTGTGTACTGTATCCTCAGTGTAATATTCTTGAATCGTCCTTTCATTCCATTCCTATATCTTTACTTTCTTCTTCTGGAATCCTTTTATATGTTGACTTTCCTATTCATGCCATTTCTCAGCATCTTTTTTCTTTCTTTTCCTAATGTTAATTGTACAAACTTTAATGACTTTATTTAATTTTTAGGTTCCACAACGGGAGGATGATCTCATAGAAAATGACCTCCTCATCTCCCTGGACCAGGAGCAAGTCCCGTTGTGGGACACCCGGGATCCACTGCACTCAAACAACGTCACATTGCGGCGCCTATGCAATGAGGTGGCCAAAGAAATGTGGGATGGCTGGGACAACGCCCCGACTCGGGTCCGAAATGCATTTGGTAAGTATTGCACAGCAGTGTGAAGATGCGGAGACCTTGGTAGTGCTCACTCAACTGTGTGTGATGAAAGAAACTCTAAGGAGTTTCTTTCATCACACACAGTTGTGTGAGCACGGCCAAAAGTCCTTTTTCTGACCATAATGGTTTTTTTAACAGTGGCCAAAGTCAAAACACGTTGGCGTTCGATGAAGAACCGCTTCAACAAGGACCTGCGTCAAGAGAGCCGTGTTCCCAGTGGTTCAGAAGCAAGGATCAGACGATACAAATACTATCCAGTTCTGGCATTTTTAAGACCGGTCCTTGCCCAGAGAACGTAAGTATTGATCACGTGCATTAGGTTGTATTGTATTGCCATAATCTGTATTTTTCTATTCCACAGGATTTTGATGTTAATTTTTGATATTAATTTTCTTTTTCCTTTTTTCACAGCACATGGAGCACAACTGTTGGCCCAGGTTCTGGAGCGGTCCTTCATCCGACAGCCATGGACCCGTCCCAGCCATCCAGCAGCGCTGCAGCAAGTGGGCCTTCCACACTAACTGGAGACCAGGGAGCTGGTCCATCAGGTCTTCCCCTTTCGCAGTCCTCTTCCACTGCCCCCTTTTTTTTGGGCTCCTCCTGGCTTCGGACAGGTCACTCATGCCCGAGTTTTTGCACTTGAGCTCGGTTTTACACGAAGCAATCAAGGCTTTGGGTGACCGAATGGATGTTTCACATAACCTCTTGAATGCATGTATCCAGGAGGTCACCAAAAGCCTTGACCAAGTGAAAGCCGACCTCCAGAGGCCAGCACATCATTTTCTTAACCAAATTGAGCAGGGCATGTCTGAACACCTTACTCCTGATCTCTAGCTGAGTGTCATGCAGGCCTGCAATGCTGCTTATGTGCAGGCTATGCAGCAGAGTCGGTATTTCCTGAAGACAGTGTCGGCATATCCACATGTGCCTTCAC
Organism: Ranitomeya imitator; assembly: GCF_032444005.1. Lineage (NCBI taxonomy): Eukaryota > Metazoa > Chordata > Amphibia > Anura > Dendrobatidae > Ranitomeya > Ranitomeya imitator. Next base: position 292,154,605 of record NC_091282.1, on the reverse strand, counting down.
TGTCACGCTTAACCTCAACGCTGACCTCTTCTGCATACCACTGCACAGCCACCTCAATTCCTTCCACAGGCGGACACCACTACAGCACCACCACCATGCCGAGTGCAGTTGGACATCCCACCGCCACCACCATGACAACCGCTGCTCCTGCTTGGACCTCCTCCGCCACCACCACGATGCAGCAGGACCCTGGCATGGCCTTCCGTACCGTTACCACCACGATGTAGCAGGACCCTGGCATGGCCTTCCGTACCGCCACCACCACGATTCAGCAGGACCCTGGCATGGCCTTCCGTACCGCCACCACCACGATGCAGCAGGACCCTGGCATGGCCTTCTGTACCGCCACCACCACGATGCAGCAGGACCCTGGCATGGCCTTACGCTCTACAAGCGCTATGGACTCTGGCATGGCTGCACACTCTACGAGCACTATGGACTCTGACATGGCCTTACGCTCTACGAGCACTATGGACTCTGGTATGGCTGCACGCTCTACGAGCACTATGGACTCTGGCATGGCTGCACGCTCTACGAGCACTATGGAATCTGGCATGGCTGCACGCTCTATGAGCACTATGGACTCTGGCATGGCTGCACGCTCTATGAGCACTATGGACTCTGGCATGGCTGCACGCTCTACGAGCACTATGGACTCTGACACAGTGCAGCCGGACCCTGACAGGTCACCCACCACCACGCCACGCCATATGAGCCCACCAAGGCCGCCCAGAACCCGGTAAACCCCAAAAAAACAAAACAAAAAACTCTTAGTATTCCTCCCCCTTCACCTCCCAATGTGTCTGTTATGTTAGGTTTGTCTCACTCTTCCAGTGCGTCTCAAGCCTCTCATGTGTCAAGCCCCATTCCCGAACTTCCAGACCCCACTAGTTTCATTGCCCCTTCTCCTGTCACCTCTGCATCGTCCACGCTTAGCCAGGCCTCAGTGCTTAACACCCCCCGTTTACATCACTCTACCCCCAAGCCAGTACAGTTAAATCAATTTTTTGGTTGTAAAAAAATAAATACAATTTGATTTGCCCAAATTATGTTTGGTTTATTGTGTCTATCGCCGCCGGCAACACACACCGTGCGCCAAATAAGAAACTTCGCCACACACTTAATTTTTGGTCCACATCATATCTCCAGTAGTTATAAAAAAAGACTGCAGCTTTGTGTCTTTAGTATAAAGATATGAGATGGGCCAAAAAATAATAGATGGATTATCTCCATAATCTCTTCTTTCTGCTTAGTCTGTGACTAGTGTTGCAGTCTGAAGAGAATATGGCGGACATACAGTGCAGAACTCTACTAAACAGGTCAGATGTAAAAAAACTCATTAGTTAGGACACCTGACCTGGTGAGTAGAGAACTGCCTTGTATAACCTCCATTTTCTCTTCTGTGTACATAATCTATTACACACAAATTGAAGGGACGATGGTGGTCACACACGGCATATCTATGCTCACCTGCACAGGTGTCAGAAATAGTGAATTCATGAGGCTGTTATATGTGCATCATGAATTCATTATTTCTGACACCTGACTTGATGAGTATAGATATTGTTAATGTGACAGTCATTGTCTCTTCAGTCTGTGTCCAATGGATACAGCAGAACAGAATCAGGACGCAATGACGTCAACAAGCTTACCAATAAAGCAACATGGCTGCCATAACACAAGCAGTATGTGGCCAGTGTTTTATATCAGTAATTGTAGGCCAAAACAAGTGGTGTAAATATTAGAGGTAAATTATGATATAAACATAATAACTAGCACCTCTGGCTTTATCACCTACTCCTGGTTTTGGATTACAAATACTGATATTAAATACAGACCAAATACTGCAAGTTTTAGGACACCCTTGGTAGAGGAAAAACATAGGAGACACGGTCAACACAACCAAAACTAAAGTTTATTAATGAGAAATATTATTATCATTTCAGAAAATTACTGGTACAGATCTAATTGCAACAGGACATTTACACAACATTGTCCTGCCATGACACACGTCCAATATCTGAATCAAAAAAGGCAGCGAATTGGTCCCGCATGTGACCAACTGCTGCAGTTGACCGCAGCGGGTGATGCTGGAAATCGGGCAGTGGGTGTGCAACTGGTTCATCCAGTTCAATGTTGGGTTGCTCCTTAACCATTATATAATTGTGAAGAACCACACAGGCTTTGACAACCTCGTCGACTGTTTAAACTTTTAGATTTATGGCTGATGCAAGAATGCGCCATTTAGAGACCAAAATGCCAAAGGAACACTCTACTATTCTTCGTGCCCTGGTCAGTCTGTAGTTAAAGATCCTTCTAGTGTGGTTCAAGTCCCGACTGGAATAGGGCTTCAGTAGGTAACAAATGGCATCGGTGGACCTTGAGTGTTGGGGAGAGGCTGTGGCGGGGGAAAATTTAAATTTTTGCCATACAAGCGGCGGCCCATATCCGAGTTCTTGAAAGTCTGGGAATCGTTGCCACGGCCAAAAGCTCCAATGTCCACGGCGATGAAGCGACAGTTCGCATCAGCTATTGCCATGAGCACAACAGAAAAATATTTTTTATAGTTGAAATACTCCGATCCTGTTCTGGCTGGTTTCATAATGAGGATGTGCTTTCCATCCACCGCTTCTAAACAGTTGGGGAAATCACACACACTCCAGAACTTTTCTGCATTTTCAAGGCAAATGTCCACGGTGGGTAGGGGTATAAACTCATCCCGGAGTACATTCCACAAAGCCCGACAGGTGTCCACAACTATTCCGGAAAGGGTGGATATTCCAAGCCGGTATTGGAAGTGGAGGGATGATAAACTCTCTCCAGTTGCCAGAAATCTGTAAGAAAAAGAAACACAAAAAAAATTATAAACTATTCTATTTATTTTGTGGTAACGCTAAAGAAAGAAAGGAAAATACACAAAAAATACATGTCAGAAAACCCAAAATTTGGACTTTCATTGGTTTAGATTTGGAACGTACCTTAATGTAACCAGCAGACGTTCCTCTGGTAGAATCTCTCTACGGAGCTGGGTGACCTGTCTCTGTATGGCTCCTTGGACACGAGCAAGCAAATCCCAGAACGAGTTTTGCGACATCCTTGTATAATCATGGAATTTCTCCGGGTTGGCATTAAGCTCGCCATACAGCGTGTGATAGGCTCTACGGCTCTCACGTAGTTCGATAATGGGGTGTCTCCAAAAACGCCTACGTTGTCTCCTTCTTCATCTTTCACGATTTCTGTCTTACTCCCAAGCAAAAGCACAGGCAAGAAAAAGCTTGATGCTTAAATCCAGGTTGAAATAAAAGCTCTCCATGCGAAGATCCATCATGACACAGGATACAGGAGCAAAATCTGAATATTACAGCTGTTCAGGGGTCTATATAAAGAAATACCATAATACACGCCCTCTGTAGTCCCATTGGCGGTGTCTGGTTATCTTGATTTTTCTCTTGTGAAATTTTTCATCATGCGCACCAAACACGCAAATGCAGAAAAAACGCATTTAAACGCGTACAAGCGCGGCGTTTTTTAAACCGCATACGTTACCGCATGCGTCTAAAAAACGCCGCGTTTGTACGCGTTTATATGTGTTTTTTCCACCACTTGCGGATGCGGATTTAATGCTGCGGTTTTAAACGCAAATGTGAAACTAGCCTAAGATTATCTCAGCACAAGCCCATTTTTTGTAACACATCCAATTGTGGAATTATTTTTTTCCAAGATGTACTGATTAAAATATACTTTGCTTGCAGGAAAATCCCTTTAACAGGGGCTTTTGGCCATTCTCTTAAAGGGAACCTGTCACCTGAATTTGGCGGGACCGGTTTTCGGCCATATGGGCGGAGTTTTCGGGTGTTTGATTCACCCTTTCCTTACCCGCTGGCTGCATGCTGGCCACAATATTGGATTCAAGTTCATTATCTGTCCTCCGTAGTACACACCTGCGCAAGGCAGCCCCCATAGTCAGACCCTGTAATAAGGCAGCACCACCATAGTCAGACCCTGTAATAAGGCAGCCCCCTTAGTCAGACCCTGTAATAAGGCGGCAGATCCTCATAGGCAGACCCTGTAAAAAGGCAGCTCCCCATAGGCAGACCCTGTAATAAGGCGGCAGATCCCCATAGGCAGACCCTGTAATAAGGCGGCAGATCCCCATAGGCAGACCCTGTAATAAGGCAGCAGCGCCCATAAAAAAAAAATACCTCTCTTCATCCTGGTTCCTGCGCTGCCCCTGCTGATCTCCTGACAGTGGACGCCAGGCAGTTACGTCATCAATCCCCCTGTCGGTGTCGGCGACATTAGACGCCGACACTGACAGGGGGATGATGGGAGGAGCGTAGCGTTCCTTCTCCCATCAATGCGATCAGCTGTATCGGCTAAATGCCGATGATGGTGGGGGCGCGGGGGTTGCACTGCTGGCACCAGGCCCCCCCCTCCCGCCTGCTCAGGGGCTGCACAGCGGCCTTCTCCCTGCTGTGCACCAGAATGTAACTGTATCGGCGCGCTGATTGTGGTGAAGCAGTGATAAACAATGGAAAGAAAGGATAAGTACACAGAGTAAAGAGGAAAGGTGAATATAGAAAAAAAATAGAGAAATTAAGGAAGGAAACTGTGTGAAAAATGCTTCTGGTTGTAAAGGAAATGTTCATAAGGCTGTGTCTATCTCTTGCATAAATTCTCTACCAAGTTCCCGTTCAGTAAAAGGTTAATGTTTGAATGGCGGTCTCCCTCATTGAGCTGTCAAAGATCTGGTCCTGGTAAACCAGCAATATCGGTTCTACGAGGCATGTATTGGTCTAGCGCCCTCATAGCACAAAATTCATACACCCAGCCAGTACCCTCACCTTTAAATAAAGTGCTGGGGTGCCAGAGATGAGTGCCTCGCCCACAGCTACTGTCCCGCGCCACATTACAACTTCGCCATATAACTTCAAAAATTCTAGGAAAAATGTATGTAAAAAATGATACAATATTAAAAGGCCACATAAAAATACCAGAAATGCACAGCGTTTTAACATGTGTTCTAAAACAGAGTGAACAAAATGTATGTGAAGGAAGCCTTAGAATGATTCTTCAAGGGTCTGAAAACCTCCACTGACAAGCTCATGTGTATATCTACTTTGTTAGAGCATGAGGCTCCAAAGTGGAACTCAGGTTCATTATGTTGTCCCCATAGATGACAGCTGAAGCTGACTTTATTGCATTATTGTGTACTCCAGTCATTCATACTGTATAACATATATAAACGTATCATTTTCAATTTGCTACATCTAAGTTTCTGACATTTCTTATACAAGTTTATTGCAAGAAAGATCAGTTTTGTATTCAAAGCTGTTGACATGCATACATTAATTACACCGTTACATAGTTGATATAGTTAAAAATAGGCATATGTCCGTCAAGTTCAACCAATGGATAGGAGAAGTCGTAAACTTTCAAAAGGGGTATGGGTAAACTTTAGAACTTTGTTTCTTGCAATTGGACCAAATGATGATGGTAATAACGCCTTAAGACATGAACCAATCTGACCATGATCCAAAATTGGCAATCAGATTGGATCAACATTCAAAGCATGGCTTTAATACATCTACAACTGTAATTTTATCCCTGTCCACCTTGAGCATGGGGCATGATTCATTAGTCATTTGCAAATAATAAGGACATCTACAGGTTCCTAAATATAATATATATGGTAGATATGACTTATGAAGGACCTTAATTAAGTCAGCACCAAGCTATAAGGTTAGTGCCCTTGTACTGACCCCTGTATACTAGGAGTCACTGCTGCCCTCTGTGACCTGGTCACCTGTATAGATACTAGGCTCATTGGGCTACCTCTTGAGGGAGCAATGAAGCAGAAGATCCCTGAGCCACTCAGACAGAAAGAGCCCTTCCCAGCTCACTACATCTGAATAGGGGAAGGAGGGACAGTGTGTGTTTATTTTACAGGGATCCTTTTATTGTCTTGATTTATGGCCTTAGGCCGCAGAACTAATTGAGGAGTGGTCAGGAAAAATACACCTGCAAAGTGGGAGAAAAAATGCCACAGTGACTGATTTGCACAGTGCACCCGCTTCTAGTGCCTACACTACATTACAATAGACCCTTCAATAATTGTTCTAATAGGGAGATGCTCCATGTCTAGGACTGTGTCCATTGGACAGTACTGTAAGCCCTATATTATGGAATGTCACCCTATGTCCAATACTTGTGAGCTGACTGGTATCTCCTTAGGTGCCAACTTGTCTTTAATGACAACCATCTGAACACAAGGAGTTAAATGATATCTTGGTGTCAGAGGTCAGAGGTTAATAAAGAAAGGTGCTTTTCCTCTGCATACCACACATTGAAGTTCCTTTTTTTGCAACTATGCTGAAACCTAGTCACCTGTGTGGCAGCTTCATACCTGGACCTGTCATCACCTCTTCTAATGCAGGCCTGCTCCAGCCAGCCATTGACTACTAACACTAGCGGCTTTCAGCACTTGGATGGGCCAATTCCCAGCTCATCGTCTCCTGCAGCTTTTAAGTTCAGCACCTGGGCACTAACTTCAAATAGATCCAATTTGCATAAAGGTATGAAGTGGAGGAACACACAAACAGGGAGCAGGCTGATGGAAGCATGTCTGTCAATGTGTCATTGTCATTGAGGGAAAAATGGCCTTCTTGTTCCTGTCCAGGATACCAATCTGTCAGTGGCATGATAGAAGAAGAACTCTGGGAAATGACAATCCTGCTAGGGGGACCCCCATTTCCAATAGTCTGGTCTCTCCCATGAAAAGCATTATTTATTTATTGACATATTGTAATGGTGTGCATGAAAGTGAAGCAGGGAAGGCTGAGTTCTGAGTAATGATAGCCTGGGTCATGGTAATGAGAATGGGAATCTATGCAGGTAGAGTCCCGTTCCATACAAGAGCATCAAAGGTTCACATGTTCTCCATGCCACCCAAAGAGGAGGCTGATGTTACAAGAAGACTTGAGCTCTGGTATTTTAATGCTGCACACTTTAAATTAATGATGTTTAGCAGGTGAAATATATAAAATAGTAATCCTTACAAACTTCAATTTAGAGATTTCAGAGTAACTCTACCCAGAAGCAGGTGGCACCCCGACCGTCCATAAAGGCTGATTTTAGGGGAAAAGAGAGAGTAAACATGTTTGATTTTGTTAATTTGCACCAGGTCCTGCCGGCATTCCAATATGTGTCTTTAAATGAATGGTAGCAGTAAGAGGCCAAACATTAAAAAAATAATATTTTTGAAATATTATTTGTGGATGTGGAATATGTATATTCTGGTGAAATGCCACAATCATAGTTTTTACTTAAAGAGTAAACATCATTTTAATTTTATAAATCAATTGTATACTTGAAAATAGGAAACTATGTAATATATCATCTGAGTAGTCTGCTTATTTCTCAGCCAGGACTGATGATTTGTTTTAAAAATTCTCAATTCCCAACTAAAATCTGTATTCACTGAAGACGGATTATTACAGTACAGTGAGATAGGAGATGGCAGTTGGTGGTGCAATCAGAGTCACCTCCTGGCGTGGAGGTTTGCGGGAAACTGGCAGCCTGTCGTCCACTTTTAGTAGGCCGATATGCAGGGGATCTGTCTAGTTGGCCTGCGCTCAAGGGGTGCTCTGCAATCTCTGCTAACACTGCACCCGACTGTCCGCTTAGCTTTCCCGCCTCGACTCTCCCTCTTTTGCCCTGCTCAGTCTTTTTTAACCTGGTCCCGCCTACCGCAGTCACATGCAAGGGTCGGTGCTTGTCTGAAAGTCTTCCCGCCCCCCCCTGCAACATTGGTGACAGTCCTGGTAGTTCCAGTGTGAGAAAGGTATACCCGATCTTGCTCTTCCTCTTACAATAGCACAAACACATGCACTGCATGAGGGTTGGTACCATCAGATATTATTCTAATACCTTCCCTTAAAGTGAATCAATCACTGCAATACAAGATGCAAACATTATTAGATAGATCTTAGTTCTGAAGAGACTGATGTACTTAATGTGAAAAACCATTCTCACTTCAAGTTTAAAATGAAGTACATAAGTCTCATCAGGTCTGCCTAATAATGTATGCAGTTTGTTTCATGAAATCTGGTCACAGATATTATTTCACCAGTTCAGGACAACCCATAGACGATACATTTCCGTGTGGTCTAAGTTACACTCTGCAGTGACTTCTTAGCAGAGCAGCTGCACGGAATTGCGCATCTGCGGGAGCAAGAATTCATCAATTTAACACAGCTAGACTCCCCATAGAGAAAATAATTATGATTTATTAACACCTCTATATAATGTGGTGTGGGGCAGTAGCCATGGGTGAGATACTCATCGCTCACGCCCCAACCCGCTACATGAAAATGGTGGTCCTGGCTGGGTGTGTGGACCAATGACCTCAGCTGGCCATGACCAGATGTTGTCAAGCTCAATGAGGGAGACCACCACTTCAAAATAAACTGCCTTTTACTGAACAACAACTTAGAGAGGGATATGTACAATGGATAGCGGGGGCAAATCTTCATGGACGTTTCTCTAGACACATGGAATATCTTCATTTCTTCATTCACATTCCTTCTCTCCTTCCTAAACTTACTCAGTTCTACCTCAGTTAGTTCTTCTGCCTTCACCACAATCCAGCACAGTGCTACGGGAGCTTCCCTTGTCCCCAACAACGGCACTACAGTCCAATAAGAGAGAGTGCTTTACTTCAATCCATAGTTCTGTTTCCTTTTCTCCTTAGGGAAACTACTTATGCCGCTATGGCCATTGCTTAGCTTCTCTGTTTGCCAACGCCTTGGAACTACAACCCAGGGCACTCTCTCTTCATCTCGCTTTCTTTCTCAGAATTGCTCTGTCACTTGACTGTTGTGTAACTCCGTATCGTCTAGTGCAGTGTTCCCCAAGTCCGGTCCTCAAGAGCCACCAACAGGTCATGTTGTCAGGATTTCCTTAGTATTGCACAGGTGATTGAATGCTTGCCTGTCCAGGTGATGCAATTATCACCTTTGCAATACTAAGGAAATCCTGAAAACATGACCTGTTGGTGGCTCTTGAGGACCGGAGTTGGGGAAGACCGGTCTAGTGAGTGAGCAGGACCTGCTAGGTCCTAGAAGACCAAATCAGGTCTGGTATTGTTATGATGCGGTGGTCTAGGAGCAACATGGAACGAGCTCTGAAGGAAGTGGTAACTGTACTGACCGCAGTCCCTAAGCTCAACACAACACTAGAAGCAGCCGTGGAATGCTCCTAACTCTCTCTATGCATCTCGTCACAGCCTAAGAGCTAACTACCCCTAAAGACAGAAGCAGGAAAACTATCTTGCCTCAGAGAAAATTCCCAAAGGATAGATTAGCCCCCCACAAATAATGACTGTGAGTGGAGAGGGAAAAGACATACACAGAATGAAACCAGGATGAGCACAGGAGGCCAGTCTAGCTTGATAGATAGGACAGGATGGAATACTGTGCGGTCAGTATAAAACACTACAAAAATCCACGCAGAGTTTACTAAAAATCTCCACACCTGACTAAAGGTGTGGAGGGTAAATCTGCTTCCCAGAGCTTCCAGCAAGACAGAATTAATTCATACTGATAAGCTGGACAAACATAGAAAGCACTGAACGGATAAGTCCACAATCTGTGAACAGAACAGAGAAAGTAAGAACTTAGCTTTGCTGAACTGGTCAGGAAAACAGGGAAATCCAAAGAGATGTGAATCCAACCAGAAACCATTTACAAGTGGCACTAGCTGAAGGAACAGCCAGACCTAAATAGCCGAGCAGAAGAGAAGATAAGTGGAGGCAGCTGATGACAGCTAACTCCAAGGAGCAGCCATACCACTTGAAACCACAAGAGGGAGCCCAAGAGCAGAACTCACAAAAGTGCCACTTACAACCACCGGAGGGTGCCCAAGAGCGGAATTCACAACAGGTATACAGACAGGAGGTTTGCAGTGGTTGTCCAGCCTTAGGCTACAAGTCTGCAGTCACTCTATATAACTGCAGACTTATGAATCCTCACAGCGCGCACATTGTGCACTATAGGGGCATGTTACCACGTTCAGGAAATGCTGCATGTTTGACACTGCATAGAGACGCAGCGTCAAACGCGCAGTGTCCAGATGTTACAGCATAGTGGAGGGGATTTAATGAAATCCTGTCTCCACTATGCGTGGTAACATGCATCTGGCGGCCCTGCGATTCCAGACATGCAGCGCGTCTTTTTAGATTGCAGCATGTCCGTTTACCTTGCGGCGATGCCGCGCCGCCGCAAAGTATAACACAGGGCCCTATGTGTGGGGTGCAATGATTCCAGATGTGTGCAATGAACACATCCGGCATCATCGCGTCTCCAGAAGGGGGCGGAGCTTTGGGCGGAGCGAGTTCGCCGCTCCGTCAAAACCGCCGGCTATCCTGAACGTGGACACGTACCCTAAGGGTTCTCCAGGGCTGGGAGCGGAAGGGTGCAAGACCACAAGTATATGATTTGCATACATTCAGTCATGTGCTAAATGTGCTCGGATTCGCTTAATTGACTTGCCAGACATGTCTAGTTGGAATGTGACTGGAAGTATGCAAATCACAAACTTGCAATCATGTGGCCACCAATTCTAGGGAACAGTGTGAGGCTTCACAAGTCTGCATTCACACAGAGTGTCTGCAGACTTACTGCTTAAGGCCAGAAAACCCCTTTAATTACTCTGGTAGCTGGAGCAGTTTTCAATAGAATTCTGGCATCACAAACTTTTTGTGTACCTTGTAGCTTGTAGTTGAGCAAAAATGTGGCACCTTTTGGCAGTCTCGGACAGCTCTGCCAACTTTTTGAAAAAAAAAAAATGTGGAGCTCTGACTAAAGGGGGCTTGATTGAGCGAGACAGATGAATTTATCATGATTTACCTACAAAAGAGGCACAAATTATGATAGAAATATTCTCTTGTCCCCGAGTGGAACACAATTCTTGTGGAGGCACATGGCATCTTAAAGACAACATGCCAGGCCTGGCTTGTCACTCTCCACAAGGAGAAACTTTAACCCTTAGATGCCAGTCTTAAACTTCTCACCTAGCCAAATCATATTTCATACTTTTCACTGATGAGGAGCAACACCCCAAAACACCGTCTCTGCAAATTGAGATTCTGGTTTGGCTTTTATCCTAAGTCATATCTCAAGGCTCATTAAAGAGTCGATATTGATTTTTAGGATTGCTACTTCCTATAGCTGGCACTAGAGTTCTAGTCCTCTTCATCTGTGAAGAGGCAATCTTCAAATTCATTATGTGGCATACGGCTCTTAATACTCATACTACAGGCACTGTTCATCAAGACTGGTATGCAAAACGCTAGTCCTGATATAACGGAGTCATCACTTGTTACTTGTGTCTTTTTCCCAAAATACTGACTGGATGAGAAGAAAAACCCAAAGCTAGAGCTTTTCTAGACAAAATCTAACACCTGAGGCTGAAATATGATTCATAGCTGCATACTTCTGTTTAATGTGTAGGTATTTATGAATACACTGGTTAATTAGATGAAATTGCAGACTAAATGTGGTGACAAAGGTAATTTTGGATGGTTCATTCTTTACATTTTTGTAATTTTTCATCACAGGATAAATCATTTCTGTTCAACATGTGAGCTTTGAGTGGTGCATTACTCTAAGTGTCATTTGGATATTTCCTAGCCCTAAGTCTAGTATGTGATTTTGTGACTCCACACGTGATGCGTCAGGCTCCAAACAAGTTGTATGAAGTCTGAACCATTCCCCGTAGAGAAAATTATTAATGACATGTCAAAAAAACCAAGACCTAGCTATTGCCACAGAGTCTTTCTGATATGGGAATGACTTCACTCCTCTGTCCAAGCCAGCCAGTATTGTTAGATTTAAAATGGTCCATGAAGATGGCCACAAAAAGCTGATGACTACCTATTTGCAATCTATATTAGTGGTCATAAAGGTTTAAGAGAAACAGATATTACTAATAATAATAATATTTCTACAGCACCAACATATTCCGCAGCACAAGAGGGAACTTGTACAGACTATAAAACACATAAAACAAGAGATACCAAGAGGAATGAGGACTCTGCTCACAAGCTTACAATCTAGAAGGGAAAAGGGGAGACATGAAAGGTGGATGGTAACATTTAATTGCATTGTATGGTGCAGCCATCAATGTAATAAATTGGGTATTCATGTAATGCTGCATGAACCAATACCCAACCAGTATGAGTGAAAGTACAGACACAGATTGGTATTAAATTCATAAAGGCTGTGAGAACAGATGATAAGAGGGTTCTGGTTTTCAAGAAAATTTTGTATGGGTAAAACAGGGATAGTATGTTGATGGGATACTATCATTTGATACTCCATTCATTAGCAGAATGAAGGGCACAGGTAGGGTGGTTGACTGAGACGAGGGAGGAGATGTAGAGTGGTGCTGAATAATGGAGTGCTTTGTGGGTGACAGTGATAAGTTTATATGGAACTCTGGAGTGGATGGGTAACCAGTGTAATGACTGGCACAAGGTAGAGGCATCTGTGTAACGGTTGGTGAGGAATATGACCCTGGCTGCAGCATTCAGGACAAATTGGAGCGGGGAGAGTTTAGAAAGAGGGAGAGAGATTAGTAAAGAGTTACAATAGTCCAGACGAGAATGAATAAGAGAAACAGTAAGAGTTTTTGCTGGATCGAAAGTATGAAAAGGTCAAATGTTTTTGTGGTGTAGATAACAATAGCGAGCCAGTGATTGGATGTATGGAGTGAATTAAAGATCTGAATCAAGTATGACCCCAAGACAGCGGGCATGTTTCTGGGAAGTAATGGTAGAACCACACACGTAAATGGCAATGTCGGGCATAGGTAGGTTAGTCGAGGGAGGAAACACAACAAGGAGCTCAGTTTTTGAAAGGTTCAGTTTCAGGTAGAGGGAGGACATGATGTTAGAGACAGAGGTAAGACAATCGAAGAAATGTTGGAAGACATTATTTTTACCGACTTGACATGGGACTCCGGTGTTCATGTATTCACTTTGAATTAGTTATCTTATATGGAAATACTTATGTACATGCATCAGACATCTAGAAGAGAGATACATCTGAGACAGATCATGAGGTAAAGTGACCTGGGCTTAGGACCAACCAGTCTTGTAATTTTGGATGAACTTCTGTCCCTAGTGTTTACCTACAAAAGGCTCGGCATCTCCAGGGAGAATGAATAAAGCCCCAAGGGCCCGTGAAGAGATACTGGGATTATCTGAGGATGACAACGTCTCTCAGTGAGTGTCTTCTGTCACCAAAAGTTCAAACCATGTTCAAGCAAAGGTGAAAAGCAGCTATACTGCTTGAACTGTGATTTGCTGGCTGATAAAGACAAGACAGACACCTGATTACAGCCGAGAAGGTAAAGAAAAGCTGGTGTACAGGTTTGGAAAGGGAAGGGCACAATGTGTATGTGTGATAAGAGCCTGAGTGACTTCCTATTGCTGTCAAATTTGATGCATGGGTTAAAGAGCTTTGATTTCTTTATTTGTGAAAAACATCTGCCTTGTATAGGAACGTGATGCTGGAGATCCCCCATGTGTGATTACAGTGGGCTTTATTCATTAAGTGTATGAATGACAGCACAGGGGCCAGGACAGGTGGAGCTGAAATAAAATCAGGGGTTAAAGAGCAAAGCACGAGAAAAATCTAATGAAAGATAGAATGCAATTATTCCATATAGTGTTAAAGCACCGCTCCAGCATTTTTTTTATTGCATCACTGGAGTGGTGCCACTAATGTAAGCTCCCTGCATGAAGTCTGAAACTCACGAGCTGCCATCATCATCTTTTATTGACGCCATTTAATTTACTCTCCAGCAGTCTGTGGCCTGCCGGGACGCTACAGCGTTTGCTGGGCGATATGAAAGTCACAACTCAATGTAAGTCTATGAGAGCCAGAACGAGGCCAAAAAGAGGATCTCATAGACTTACACAGAGAGCTTGTGACTGCTACCTCTGACTTCTGGTCAGTCAGAAGTGTTGGTCTCAAGATGGCGGTGCAGGACCAGAGCGGCGCTGAGAACAGCTGAACACAGTGGCTAGTTAATATAATATTAGGAGTATGGACATTACGTTAGTAGCACAACTCCACGCTGCAATAAAAAAAACACTGAATTTGTATTTAAGACACAAAACATAATTTATATAAAGTAGATTAGTTTAAAAAAAAACGATAACTAATACTGAGTTTGAAGACTTTGCCAGTTTTAAATGTTTTTTTTTTTAAATATTTTAATATTTTATTGGCGTTATAGAATTTAATTATAGAACACAGGGTTGGCAGATAGAAACCATCCGCACCTTAGTGGCTGCGCATTCCACATTTATGGTGAGAATTTCCATTGCCGGGTGTAAGCAGTCTTAGCAGTAGAGGGCGCACGTGTTCTACTCTTGAATGACCAACTTTGAGCCTAGTCTGTACCTCCAAGGTTGTGGTCTTTTTCATAAAATCTATCACCTGGCAGTAATTGTAGATATCATTTTCACTAGTGTTAGTGAATGTGATAGAGATAATAGCCACCAGTTTAAGAGGAAACGCTAATACCCGATGCATAGCTAAAAATACATTTACAATGTAAAGAAAAACTTTCAGTTTATGCTGTGGAAATCTGCATTTATTGTGACCTCTCTGGTCATATAACTCAGAAATTGAGGCAAACATTCATTATCATTATCCCTAATAGGCAGTAAGAATCCGGTGTAAAGATTCATACAGATGACCGTATTTTCAGTCTAACTGCGCTCCCACAAAACATCACATTGCACCCGGACCAATATTATTCTATGGGGCCGTGCACGTCAAATTTTTTCTTCGTACCAAGTCTGTCTGAAGGAAAATTCGCAGCATACATAAGTTGCATCCAATATTCGCATAGCACTCGGCCATGCAAGTCAGTGAGTCCGTGGAAAAAATCGGACTGCACTCGGATGACATCAAAGTACGGACCGATTTTTTTTTTCCATCTTCTCTTGTTCCAAGAAAATCGGATCGTACTGTGCTCATACTCTGATCAAACTCTCATAAGAGTTTGATTGAGTGTGATTAGCACAATCGGACCGATATTCTCAGATGAGAGAATATACGGTTGTGTGACCCTAGCCTAAAGATGACAATTTGGAGTGGGGGCACTGAGTCCTTTACCCCTAATACAGCTATGCCATTGGTCAACATTTTACTGTCATTATGTTTTACCAGCATGGAGAGCTGTTCTGTAAAAATAGTACTAATAACTGCGTAAAGTCAGGAACCAATGTACTTACTATCTCATACAGAATCAAACTTTCTAAGGGGTTCAATTCCAAAGCTATCAAAGCTATTGTTTAAATCACTTTTCCCAACACAAAGTGATAGACATTGCCAGTTTGTTTTATTATTTCCCATAAATTGAAGTATTAGACACTTGATTTTGACCTTAAATATGTAGCTTTGTAGACCTTCCCGAGAAAATAAAGAAGCATCGTGGTGGCCCGAAGGCATTACTGAGATCTGAGGATCCTTAAGGGCTCATACTCACATGCGAGAAACTCAGATGAGTCTCTCACGTCAATACCTGGCACTGCACCTGGCACTCAGATCGGAGTGTGCGGCCACATAGGAATACATGCAGCCTCACACTCCGCTCCTGAGTGCCGGGTGCAGCGCCGGGTATTGACGTGCGAGACTCATTTGAGTTTCTCGCATGTACTATAGTGCACCACACAGCGCCTCTCTTAGGCTAGGTTCACATTAGCGTTGCTGTGCGCAGCAAATTTTCTGCATGCGCAAAGGCATGCCAAAATGCATGGAATTTCATGTGTACGCAGCGATTTTTATCCGCATGATCTTACGCATGATGGCAAAAAAACTATGCGCATGCATGCGTTTGTATGCGGTTTTGCATGCGTTTGCATTGTTTATGCGCATGTGTTCAATAGGACAATGCTTTTCCAGGAGAATTTCCTTGACACAAGATACACACAATGGGCATGTCTCATGGGATTTCTATATATAGACCCTGCACAGATGAAATCCTCTTCATTTGATGCTGTATCCACCTGCAAGATGGATCTTGGCATGGAGAATTTCAATCTGAATCTGGATTTGTCATTGAAATTGGCTTTTGCTATTGCTGTGGCTTGTGAGGAAGAAAGGAAGGAGAAGATGTCATCGTCGCTGTTGCAAACACCAGATTGTTGTAGTCCGAGAGAGCCGTGGAGCCTTCCACTTATTGTACACCGAGCTTTGTGAAAACCTGCAAAACTTTTTAGAGTACACGAGAATGTTGGAACAGAGCTTCGAAGAATTGCTGCTACGTGTCCGAGGATCCATCACCAGGCAGGACACACAACTACGTAGAGCTGCTGAGAAACGTCCGTTGGTGACCCTAAGGTATGTAATTTAGAAAAAGAAAAAACTGTCATTAATATTATTGTTCTAAAAGCCATGTACTGATTTTTTTCCAATTTTCTTTTCCACAGATTTCTGGCTTCCGGAGAGACCTCAAGATCTCTACATTTTCAATTTTGGATTGAAGTGTCCACCCTTTCTGGGATTGTTGGAGACACCTGCCATGCATTTTGTGACATTCTGTGTGCAGAATTCCTCCCCCAACCCACAACTGATCTCTGGCTGAAAAATGCAGAAAAATTCAATTAAATTTGTAATTTTCCAAACTGTGTGGGGGCTGTGAACGGCAAACACATTTGGATTCTGAAAACCTGCTCGAAGTGGATCTGAGTACTTCAATTATAAAAAATACTTTTACATTGTTCTTATGGCGATTGCAGATGCTGAGTGTTGATTTGTTGCCATTGGCTCATTTGGACATGGAAATGACTCGCAGATTTTCAAAAACTCTGACATGGGCCAACGTTTGTATGGTAATAATTTTAATTTGCCACCGCCACAACCTCTTCCGAACACTGAAGGACCGCCAATGCTGTTTGTTGTGGTTGGGGATGAGGCGTTTCAAATGTGTGCCAACCTCATAAAACCATAAAACCCTACTCGAGTCGGGACTTGATTCACACAAAGAGGATTTTCAACTAACGACTAACAATGGCACGAAGAACTGTGGAGTGTACCTTTGGTTT
Organism: Ranitomeya imitator; assembly: GCF_032444005.1. Taxonomy (NCBI): domain Eukaryota; kingdom Metazoa; phylum Chordata; class Amphibia; order Anura; family Dendrobatidae; genus Ranitomeya; species Ranitomeya imitator. The sequence goes on along the minus strand of NC_091282.1, from coordinate 292,137,483 downwards.
GCTGGCAGCTAAATGATGCATTTGGGTACAGCTATCAATCTTAAAATTAAGACAATTGATAAGGTTGTGAAAGTGCGATGCCAGCCAGGGCCGTGGGGTACTCGGTACTGGGTCCGGTTGTTGTAAAAGGGGATGTCGCTGTGGCTGTGACCCGGTCCGTGGCCCTGGGTGCCCAAGTAAAAGGGATAGTCTTTAAAGGGGTTTTGAATAAAGTTTGCGTTCGTGATGCCACCAGTGGGGACCGACGCTCCTTAAAGGGGTTATCTGGGGTGATGTTATGGCAGCTAAGATGGTTTAACTTCCCACAGGTGAAGTTGGGTCCCCAGGGCTCCCGGTGTGTAGATGAAGATGGTGGATGGTGTGGTAAGAAACAGAGGGCACAGGCTTGCAGTCTCTTTACCTGGTTTACTGAAGGTTTCAGCAACAGCAGTCCAGGGCACCAGATCACAGGTACAGGCAGGGTCCGGCCAGCTTGGAAGCGAATTCAGAGTCCCCTTTACCAGGTGGAGTTAGAAGCCTTCTACTAGCGACTAGCGCGGTGGTGCAGTCCCTGGCTGCCTGTGACTTCTGACAAGGTCCTCCACCCAATGCTCCGGCGTCCGCTCACCTTCCTCCGCCATGTTGCTTTTCGGCACCGCCTCCTCGGTCTCGTTTCTCGCGGCTTCATTCCACCACGCTGGTCTTCGTGAGCGGTTCTTCCTCTTCTCCCCGCCATCCCAGACTAGGAGATGGACCTCTCTTGTTGATGTGCATATTTCCCAGACATAGTAGTATTGATGAGGGACGGCCATGGTTTTTGCGCCGTTCCTCCAGGTGCCGCTCACGACAACGTGCGCTTTTCCTCCTGCACGCCACATGGTGCTGTAATGGCGGTAGTTTTGGTGGCAATTTACAGTTCACAGTCCTACAGTTAAACACAGTCTCTTGGGCGCACCTGACCCACTTCAATGGGTCGGTCCATCCTGTTCGTGATGCCAAAGTTGCGAAGCCCACCACGGCCGTGGGGTACTCGGTACTGGGTCCGGTCATTGTTAAAGGGGATGCCACGATCCATGGCCCTGGGCACCCAAGTAAAAGAGATAGTCTTAAAAAGGGTTTTGAAGGAGTTTGTGTTCGTGACGCCACCTGTGGTATTTGGTCAGTGGGGACTGAAGCTGCTTAAAGGGGTCCTCTGGGTGATGTTATGGCAGCTAATATGGTATAACTTCCCACAGGTGAAGTTCGGTCCCCAGGGTTCCCGATGTGTAGATGAAGATAGTGGATGGTGCGGTTAGAAACAGAGGACACAGGTTTGCAGTCTCTTTACCTGGTTTACTGAAGGCTTCAGGCAACCACAGTTCAGGGCACCAGATCATAGGTACAGGCAGGGTCTGGCTAGCTTGGAAGAAAATTCTGAGTCCCATTTATCAGGTGGAGTTAGAAGCCTTCCTGTTATGGACCTGGTGGTTAGGAGCACCCGGAATGACCTGATGGTTAAACTCACACAAGACAAGCTCTGGGAAGTGGGAACTCTGCTGACCGCAACCCCTAATCCTATCACACAACTAGAAATAGCCGTGGAGCGTACCTAACACGGCCTAGACGCCTCTTCACAGCCTAAGAGCTAACTAGCCCTAGAAATAGAAAATAAAGGCTACCTTGCCTCAGAGAAATTCCCCAAAGGAAAAGGCAGCCCCCCCCCACATATATTGACTGTGAGTAAAGATGAAGTCACAAACACAGAAATGAAACAGGTTTCAGCAAAGGGAGGCCAGACTTACTAAACAGACTGAGGATAGGAAAGGTATCTTTGCGGTCAGCACAAAAAACTACAAAAAGACCACGCAGAGTGTGCAAAAAGACCTCCGCACCGACTCACGGTGCGGAGGTGCCACTCTGCATCCCAGAGCTTCCAGCTAGCAAAACAAAATCATGATAGCAAGCTGGACAAGAAAACAATCAACAAATAATTAACTAGCAGGGACTTAGCTTCTGCTGGAGTAGACAGGTCACCAGAAAGATCCAAGAGCGAACTGAACCAGTACAAGAACATTGACAGCTGGCATGGAGTGACGATCTGAGTGGAGTTAAATAGAGCAGCCAGCCAACGAATAAACTCCGTCACCTGTGGAAGGAACCACAGAAGCAGCAGCTCCACTCACAGCCACCAGAGGGAGTCCATGGACAGAACTCGCCGAAGTACCATTCATGACAACAGGAGGGAGTTCGATAACAGAATTCACAACAGTACCCCCCCTTGAGGAGGGGTCACCGAACCCTCACCAGAGCCCCCAGGCCGATCAGGACGAGCCAAATGAAAGGCACGAACTAGATCGGCAGCATGAACATCAGAGGCAAAAACCCAGGAATTATCTTCCTGACCATAACCCTTCCACTTGACCAGGTACTGGAGCTTCTGTCTCGAAATACGAGAATCCAAAATCTTCTCCACCACATACTCCAACTCCCTCTCGACCAACACCGGGGCAGGAGGATCAACGGAGGGAACCATAGGCGCCACGTATCTCCGCAATAACGACCTATGGAACACATTATGGATGGCAAAAGAAGCTGGAAGGGCCAAACGAAATGACACAGGATTGAGAACTTCAGAAATCTTATATGGACCAATGAAACGAGGCTTAAACTTAGGAGAGGAAACCTTCTTAGGAACATGACGAGACGACAACCAAATCAAATCCCCAACACGAAGTCGAGGACCAACACAGCGCCGGCGGTTAGCGAAACGTTGAGCCTTCTCCTGGGACAATGTCAAATTGTCCACCACATGAGTCCAAATCTGCTGCAACCTGTCCTCCACAGTATCCACACCAGGACAGTCCGAAGGCTCAACCTGCCCTGAAGAGAAACGAGGATGGAACCCAGAATTACAGAAAAAGGGCGAAACCAAAGTAGCCGAGCTGGCCCGATTATTAAGGGCGAACTCAGCCAAAGGCAAGAAGGACACCCAATCATCCTGATCAGCAGAAACAAAGCATCTCAGATATGTTTCCAAAGTCTGATTAGTTCGTTCGGTTTGGCCATTTGTCTGAGGATGGAAAGCCGAAGAAAAAGACAAATCAATGCCCATCTTAGCACAAAAGGACCGCCAAAACCTCGAAACGCACTGGGAACCTCTGTCCGAGACGATGTTCTCCGGAATGCCATGCAAACGAACCACATGCTGGAAAAACAATGGCACCAAATCAGAGGAGGAAGGCAATTTAGACAAGGGTACCAAATGGACCATCTTAGAGAAGCAATCACAAACCACCCAAATGACCGACATCCTTTGAGAGACAGGGATATCTGAAATAAAATCCATGGAAATATGCGTCCAGGGCCTCTTCGGAACCGGCAAGAGCAAAAGCAACCCACTGGCACGAGAACAGCAGGGCTTAGCCCGAGCACAAGTCCCACAGGACTGCACAAAAGAACGCACATCCCGTGACAAAGAAGGCCACCAAAAGGATCTAGCCACCAAATCTCTGGTACCAAAGATTCCCGGATGACCCGCTAACACCGAACAATGAACCTCAGAGATAACTCTACTAGTCCATCCATCAGGGACAAACAGTTTCTATCAGCCTGAAATTTCTGCAGCACACGCCGCAAATCAGGGGAGATGGCAGACAAAATTGCCCCCTCTTTGAGAATACCCGCCGGCTCAGGAACACCCGGAGAGTCAGGCAGAAAACTCCTTGACAGGGCATCAGCCTTCACATTCTTAGAGCCCGGAAGGTACGAAACCACAAAATCGAAACGGGAGAAAAACAGCGACCATCGAGCCTGTCTAGGATTCAACCGTTTGGCAGACTCGAGATAAGTCAAATTCTTGTGATCCGTCAAGACCACCACACAATGCTTGGTTCCTTCAAGCCAATGTCGCCACTCCTCGAATGCCCACTTCATGGCCAACAACTCTCGATTGCCAACATCATAATTGCGCTCAGCAGGTGAAAATTTTCTAGAAAAGAAGGCACATGGTTTTATCACCGAGCCATCAGAACTTCTTTGCAACAAAACAGCCCCTGCTCCAATCTCAGAAGCATCAACCTCGACCTGAAACGGAAGTGAAACATCTGGCTGGCACAACTGTTATGACCTGGTGGTCAGGACAATAATGGACCTGGTGGTTAAGAGCACACAGAATGACCTGATAGTTACTGATAATAAAGGACGAGCTCTGGGACGTGGGAACTCTGCTGACCGCAATCCCTAATCCTATCAAACACACTAGAAATAGCCGTGGATTGCGCCTAACGCTCCCTATGCAACTCGGCACAGCCTAAGGAACTAGCTAGCCCTGAAGAAAGAAAAATAATGCCTACCTTGCCTCAGAGAAATTCCCCAAAGGAAAAGGCAGCCCCCCACATATAATGACTGTGAGTAAAGATGAAAATACAAACACAGAGATGAAATAGATTTAGCAAAGTGAGGCCCGACTTACTAAACAGACCGAGGATAGGAAAAGTTACTTTGCGGTCAGCACAAAAACCTACAAAAAGACCACGCAGAGGGCGCAAAAAGACCCTCGGCACTGACTCACGGTGCGGAGGCGCTCCCTCTGCGTCCCAGAGCTTCCAGCAAGCAAGACAACAATAAAAATAGCAAGCTGGACAGAAAAATAGCAAACCAAAGAAATACAAGCTGGAACTTAGCTTCTGCTGGGAAGACAGGTCACAAGAACGATCCAGGAGTGAACTAGACCAATACTGGAACATTGACAGGTGGCATGGAGCAAAGATCTAAGTGGAGTTAAATAGAGCAGCCTGCTAACGAATTAACCTCGTCACCTGTGGAAGGAAACTCAGAAACACCCACCAGAGGAAGTCCATGGACAGAACCAGCCGAAGTACCATTCATGACCACAGGAGGGAGCCCAACAACAGAATTCACAACACACAACACAGGGGCAGAAGAAAAATGACGCTTCAACTCCTGAAAAGCCACTACAGCCGCAGAGGACCAATTGATCACATCAGCACCTTTCTTGGTCAAATCAGTCAACGGTTTAGCAACACTAGAAAAAATAGCGATGAAGCGACGGTAAAAATTAGCAAAGCCCAGGAACTTCTGCAGGCTCTTTACAGATGTCGGCTGAGTCCAATCATAAATGGCCTGAACTTTAACAGGGTCCATCTCGATAGTAGAAGGGGAAAAAATGAAACCCAAAAATGAAACCTTCTGAACTCCAAAGAGACATTTCGACCCCTTCACAAACAAGGAATTCGCACAAAGGACCTGGAACACCATTCTGACCTGCTTCACATGAGACTCCCAATCATCCGAAAAGACCAAAATATCATCCAAATATACAATCATGAATCTATCCAGGTACTCTCGGAAGATGTCATGCATAAAGGACTGAAACACAGATGGAGCATTAGAAAGCCCGAATGGCATAACCAGGTACTCAAAATGGCCCTCGGGCGTATTAAATGCTGTTTTCCATTCATCGCCCTGTTTAATTCGCACAAGATTATACGCCCCTCGAAGATCTATCTTGGTGAACCAACTAGCCCCCTTAATCCGAGCAAACAAATCAGACAGCAGCGGCAAAGGGTACTGAAATTTGACTGTGATCTTATTAAGAAGGCGGTAATCAATACAAGATCTCAAAGAGCCATCCTTCTTGGCCACAAAAAAAGAACCCTGCTCCCAACGGTGATGACGACGGGCGAATATGACCTTTCTCCAAGGATTCCTTTATATAACTCCGCATAGCGGCGTGCTCTGGCACAGATAAATTAAACAGTCGGCCCTTAGGAAACTTACTACCAGGAATCAAATTAATAGCACAATCGCAATCCCTATGAGGAGGTAGGGCACCGGATTTGGGCTCTTCAAATACATCCCGGTAATCTGACAAAACCCAGGGACTTCAGAAGGAGTGGAAGGTGAAATTGACAGCAATGGAACATTACCATGTACCCCCTGACAACCCCAGCCGGACACAGACATAGATTTCCAATCTAATACTGGATTATGGACATGTAGCCATGGCAACCCCAAAACGACCACATCATGCAGATTATGCAACACCAAAAAGCGAATATCCTCCTGATGTGCAGGAGCCATGCACATGTTCAATTGAGTCCAGTACTGAGGCTTATTCTTGGCCAAAGGCGTAGCATCAATTCCTCTCAATGGAATAAGATGCTGCAAGGGCTCCAAGAAAAAAACCACAGCGCCTGGCAAACTCCAAGTCCATCAAATTCAGGGCAGCGCCTGAATCCACAAATGCCATAACAGAATAGGACGACAAAGAGCAAATCAGAGTAACGGACAAAAGAAATTTAGACTGTACCGTACCAATGGTGGCAGACCTAGCGAACCGCTTAGTGCGCTTAGGACAATCGGAGATAGCATGAGTGGAATCACCACAGTAAAAACACAGCCCATTCCGACGTCTGTGTTCTTGCCGTTCAACTCTGGTCAAAGTTCTATAACACTGCATAGGCTCAGGCCTATGCTCAGAGAATACCGCCAAATGGTGCACAGCTTTGCGCTCACGCATGCGCCGATCGATCTGAATGGCCAAGGACATAGACTCATTCAGACCAGCAGGTGTGGGAAATCCCACCATGACATCCTTAAGGGCTTCAGAAAGACCCTTTCTGAAAATTGCCGCCAGGGCACACTCATTCCACTGAGTAAGCACAGACCACTTTCTAAACTTCTGACAGTACACCTCCGCTTCATCCTGACCCTGACACAAAGCCAGCAAGATTTTCTCTGCCTGATCCACTGAATTAGGTTCATCATAAAGCAATCCAAGCGCCAGAAAAAACGCATCTACATCACGCAACCCCTAATCCTATCACACAACTAGAAATAGCCGTGGAGCGTACCTAATACGGCCTAGACGCCTCTTCACAGCCTAAGAGCTAACTAGCCCTAGAAATAGAAAATAAAGCCTACCATGCCTCAGAGAAATTCCCGAAAGGAAAAGGCAGCCCCCCACATATATTGACTGTGAGTAAAGATGAAGTCACAAACACAGAAATGAAACAGGTTTTAGCAAAGGGAGGCCAGACTTACTACACAGACTGAGGATAGGAAAGGTATCTTTGCGGTCAGCACAAAAAACTACAAAAAGACCACGCAGAGTGTGCAAAAAGACCTCCGCACTGACTCACGGTGCGGAGGTGCCACTCTGCATCCCAGAGCTTCCAGCTAGCAAAACAAAATCATGATAGCAAGCTGGACAAGAAAACAATCAACAAATAATTAACTAGCAGGGACTTAGCTTCTGCTGGAGTAGACAGGTCACCAGAAAGATCCAAGAGCGAACTGAACCAGTACAAGAACATTGACAGCTGGCATGGAGTAACGATCTGAGTGGAGTTAAATAGAGCAGCCAGCCAACGAATAAACTCCATCACCTGTGGAAGGAACCTCAGAAGCAGCAGCTCCACTCACAGCCACCAGAGGGAGTCCATGGACAGAACTCGCCGAAGTACCATTCATGACCACAGGAGGGAGTTCGATAACAGAATTCACAACACCTTCCTACTAGCGCAGTGGTGTAGTCCCTTGCTGCCTGTGGCTTCTGACAAGGTCCTCACAGTTTTCTCTGTCCTCCTTAAAGGTAGGACACAAACTCGTATGACAGGTGGCTCGAGTCTTTTTATAGGGTCTCTATCATGACCCGGGCTCTATACTCCACTGTGTCTCCTGGGTGTTAGGGTGGACAGGTGATGTGTAGTCCAGCTGTCCTGCTGGTTTCTGCTGTGAGTCCAACACAACCTCGGTTTTCCGGCTACCGGGATCTGCGCTCTGCAGGGAGGTAGCCCAGTCGCAGCTATCCTCCCCAGGTCTCACTCTCCTGTGCTCCACTCTCCTGCACGCTCTCTACAAACTGTTCTCTCCATATTCTCTCTATCCAGGAGCTGCAGCACCTCTGGCTGCACGGCCCCTCACACGTCTTTCTGCCTCAGACTGTTCCAGTCTGCTGTCTGGCACTCACAAACTTTCCCTCCAGACCAAAATATATATATAGAGAAGTTCCCCTGAAAACCGGGTTCAGAGCTCCCCCTTCTGGCTTGGAGTGTGAACATGTTGCATGATTGTGTATACCTAATAAAGAAGATCTTCCTTCGCTTCCCAGCATGACATTAATCTCCCCATGAGGAAAGCAATGCCACTGTAACAACCAGGACCCTGGGATGTTACAAAAGCGTGTGTTGTTTTGCATATTTACATCCTGGCAAAAGAGCGACCCCACTTCGAACTTAAGGAACCTGTTAATACCACATTGCAGGATTACCAAGCTTATCCTCTAAGGACTTCAGTGGAAGTTGCCCAAATTAGGGATAAATTGGCTGTCTATTTTGTTTTTGATATTGGACATGTGGCATGGCAAGATGAAATGGTATAAGCTTTTTTTAGAATTGAGAGTCCTCAGTGGTTGATACCTTTTAATGGCTAACTGATAGTATAAGCTGTAAGTCAAATGCACCTGTAATGTTATGTACCTGTACTGTTTTCTGACTGTAATACTAACACCTTGACTGTAACTTTAACCCCTTCCCGACCCATGACGCCACGTAGGCGTCATGAAAGTCGGTGCCAATCCGACCCATGACGCCTATGTGGCGTCATGGAAAGATCGCGTCCCTGCAGATCCGGTGAAAGGGTTAACTCCCATTTCACCCGATCTGCAGGGACAGGGGGAGTGGTAGTTTAGCCAAGGGGGGAGGCTTTACCCCCCCGTGGCTACGATCGCTCTGATTGGCTGTTGAAAGTGAAACTGGTGAAACTGGTGAAATATTACAATCCAGCCATGGCCGATGCTGCAATATCATCGGCCATGGCTGGAAACACTAATGTGCTCACCCCCCACCCCACCGATCGCCCCCCCAGTCCTCCGATTGGTGCTACGCACCGCTCCGTCCTGTGCTCCGCTCCCCCCGTGCTCTTGTCCGCTCCCCCGTGCTCCAATCACCCCCCGTGCTCCGATCCAACCCCCCTGCACTCCGATCCACCCCCCGTGCATCATCCACCCCCCCGTGCTCCGATCCACCACCCCCATGCTCCGTTCCACCCCCCCGCGCTCCGATCCCCCCCCATGCTCCGATCCCCCCGTGCTCCCCCCCACCCCATCATACTTACCGATCCTGCCGGGGTCCGTCCGTCTTCTCCCTGGGCGCCGCTATCTTCCAAAATGGCGGGCGCATGCGCAGTGCGCCCGCCGAATCTGCCGACTGGCAGATTCGTTCCAAAGTGCATTTTGATCACTGAGATATCATCTATCACAGTGATCATATAAAAAAAATAATAAATGACCCCCCCCCCCTTGTCACCCCCATAGGTAGGGACAATGAAAAAAATAAAGATTTTTTTTTTTTCCACTAAGGTTAGAATAGGGTTAGGGTTAGGGATAGGACTAGGGCTAGGGTTAGGGCTAGGGTTAGGGTTTGGGTTAGGGCTAGAGTCAGGGCTAGGGTTACGGTTAGGGCTAGGGCTAGGGCTAGGGTTAGGGTTTCGGTATGTGCACACGTATTCTGTTCCTCTGCGGATTTTTCCACTGCGGATTTGATAAATCCGCAGTGCTAAACCGCTGCAGATTTATTGTGGATTTACCACGGTTTTTCTGCGCATTTCACTGCGGTTTTACAACTGCGATGTTCTATTGGAGCAGTTGTAAAACCGCTGCGGAATCCGCAGAAACAAGTGACATGCTGCAGAATGTAAACCGCTGCGTTTCCGTGCAGTTTTTCTGCAGCATGTGTACAGCGATTTTTGTTTCCCATAGGTTTACATTGAACTGTAAACTCATGGGAAACTGCTGCGGATCCGCAGCGTTTTCCGCAGTGTGTGCACATACCTTTAGAATTAGGCTATGTGCACACGGTGCGGATTTGGCTGCGGATCCGCAGCAGATTGGCCGCTGCGGATTCGCAGCAGTGTTCCATCAGGTTTACAGTACCATGTAAACCTATGGAAAACCAAATCCGCTGTGCCCATGGTGCGGAAAATACCGCGCGGAAACGCTGCGTTGTATTTTCCGCAGCATGTCAATTCTTTGTGCGGATTCCGCAGCGTTTTACACCTGTTCCTCAATAGGAATCCACAGGTGAAATCCGCACAAAAAACGCTGGAAATCCACGGTAAATCCGCAGGTAAAACGCAGTGCCTTTTACCCGCGGATTTTTCAAAAATGATGCTGAAAAATCTCACACGAATCCGCAACGTGGGCACATAGCCTTAGGGTTAGGGTTGGAATTAGGGTTGTGATTAGGGTTATGGCTACAGTTGGGATTAGGGTTAGGGGTGTGTTGGGGTTAGTGTTGGAGGTAGAATTGAGGGGTTTCCACTGTTTAGGCACATCAGGGGTCTCCAAACGCAACATGGCGCCACCATTGATTCCAGCCAATCTTGTATTCAAAAAGTCAAATGGTGCTCCCTCACTTCCGAGCCCCGACGTGCGCCCAAACAGTGGTTTACCCCCACATATGGGGTACCAGTGTACTCAGAACAAACTGCGCAACAATTACTGGGGTCCAATTTCTCCTGTTACCCTTGTGAAAATAAAAAAATGCTTGCTAAAACATCATTTTTGAGGAAAGAAAAATGATTTTTTATTTTCATGGCTCTGCGTTGTAAACGTCTGTGAAGCACTTGGGGGTTCAAAGTGCTCACCACATATCTAGATAAGTTCCTTGGGGGGTCTAGTTTCTAAAATGGGGTCACTTGTGGGGGGTTTCTACTGTTTAGGCACACCAGGGGCTCTGCAAACGCAACGTGACGCCCGCAGACCATTCCATCAAAGTCTGCATTTCAAAAGTCACTACTTCCCTTCTGAGCCCCGACGTGTGCCCAAACAGTAGCTTACCCTCACACATGGGGTATCAGCATACTCAGGAGAAACTGGACAACAACTTTTGAGGTCCAATTTCTCCTGTAACCCTTGGGAAAATAAAAAATTCTGGGCTAAATAATTATTTTTGAGGAAAGAAAATGTATTTATTATTTTCATGGCTCTGCATTATAAACTTTTGTGAAGCACTTGGGGGTTCAAAGTGCTCACCACACATCTAGATAAGTTCCTTTCGGGGTCTAGTTTCCAAAATGGGGTCACTTATGGGGGGTTTCTACTGTTTAGCCACATCAGGGGCTCTGCAAACGCAACGTGACGCCCGCAGAGCATTCCATCAAAGTCTGCATTTCAAAACGTCACTACTTCACTTCCGAGCCACGGCATGAGCCCAAACAGTGGTTTACCCCCACATATGGGGTATCAGCGTACTCAGGAGAAACTGGACAACAAATATTGGGGTCAAATTTCTCCTGTTACCCTTGGGAAATTTAAAAAATTCTGGGCTAAATAATTATTTTTGAGGAAAGAAAACATATTTATTATTTTCACGGCTCTGCATTATAAACTTCTGTGAAGCACTTGGGAGTTCAAAGTGCTCACCACACATCTAGATAAGTTCCTTTTGGGGTGTAGTTTCCAAAATGGGGTCACTTGTGGGGGGTTTCTACTGTTTAGCCACATCAGGGGCTCTGCAAACGCAACGTGACGCCCGCAGAGCATTCTATCAAAGTCTGCATTTCAAAACGTCACTACTTCACTTCCGAGCCCCGGCATGTGCCCAAACAGTGGTTTACCCCCACATATGGGGTATCAGCGTACTCAGGAGAAACTGGACAACAACTTTTGGGGTCAAATTTCTCCTGTTACCTTTGGAAAACTAAAAAATGCAAGCTAAAAGATCATTTTTGAGAAAATAATTTTTTTTTTTATTTTCATGGCTCTGCGTTATAAACTTCTGTGAAGCACTTGGGGGTTCAAAGTGCTCACCACAGATCTAGATAAGGTCCATTCGGGGTCTAGTTTCCAAAATAGGGTCACTTATGGGGGGTTTCTACTGTTTAGCCACATCAGGGGCTCTGCAAACGCAACGTGACGCCCGCAGAGCATTCCATCAAAGTCTGCATTTCAAAACGTCACTACTTCACTTCCGAGCCCCGTCATGTGCCCAAACAGTGGTTTACCCCCACATATGGGGTATCAGCGTACTCAGGAGAAACTGGACAACAACTTTTGGGGTAAAATTTCTTTCGTTACCTTTGGAAAAATAAAAAATTGCAGGCTAAAAATCATTTTTGAGAAAATAATTTTTTATTTTTTATTTTCATGGCTCTGCGTTATAAACTTCTGTGAAGCACTTGGGGGTTCAAAGTCCTCACCACACATCTAGATTAGTTCCTTTGGGGGTCTAGTTTCCAAAATGGGGTCATTTGTGGGGGATCTCCAATGTTTAGGCACACAGGGGCTCTCCAAACGTGACATGGTGTCCGCTAATGATTGGAGCTAATTTTCCATTCAAAAAGTCAAATGGCGTGCCTTCCCTTCCGAGCCCTGCCGTGCGCCCAAACAGTAGATTACCCCCACATATGGGGTATCAGCGTACTCAGGACAAACTGGACAACAAAATTTGGGGTCCAATTTCTCCTATTACCCTTGGCAAAATAGGAAATTCCAGGCTAAAAAATCATTTTTGAGGAAAGAAAAATTATTTTTTATTTTCATGGCTCTGCGTTATAAACTTCTGTGAAGCACCTGGGGGTTCAAAGTGCTCAATAGGCATTCAGATAAGTTCCTTGGGGGGTCTAGTTTCCAAAATGGGGTCACTTGTGGGGGAGCTCCAATGTTTAGGCACACAGGGGCTCTCCAAACGCGACATGGTGTCCGCTAACAATTGGAGCTAATTTTCCATTCAAAAAGTCAAATGGCGCGCCTTCTTTTCCGAGCCCTGCCGTGTGCCCAAACAGTGGTTTACCCCCACATATGAGGTATCGGCGTACTCGGGAGAAATTGCCCAACAAATTTTAGGATCCATTTTATCATATTGCCTATGTGAAAATGAAAAAATTAAGGCGAAAAGAATTTTTTTGTGAAAAAAAAGTACTTTTTCATTTTTACAGATCAATTTGTGAAGCACCTGAAGGTTTAAAGTGCTCATTAGGCATCTAGATAAGTTCGTTGGGGGGTCTAGTTTCCAAAATGGGGTCTCTTGTGGGGGAGCTCCAATGTTTAGGTACACAGGGGCTCTCCAAACGCGACATGGTGTCCGCTAACGATGGAGATAATTTTTCATTCAAAAAGTCAAATGGCGCTCCTTCCCTTCCGAACCTTACCATGTGCCCAAACAGTGGTTTACCCCCACATGTGAGGTATCAGTGTACTCAGGAGAAATTGCCCAACAAATTTTAGGATCCATTTTATCCTGTTGCCCATGTGAAAATGAAAAAATTGAGGCTAAAAGAATTTTTTTGTGAAAAAAAGTACTTTTTCATTTTTACGGATCAATTTGTGAAGCACCTAGGGGTTCAAAGTGCTCACTATGCATCTAGATAAGTTCCTTGGGGCATCTAGTTTCCAAAATGGGGTCACTTGTGGGGGAGCTCCAATTTTTAGGCACACGGGGGCTCTCCAAACGTGACATGGTGTCCGCTAAAGAGTGGAGCCAATTTTTCATTCAAAAAGTCAAATGGCGCTCCTTCCCTTCCAAGCCCTGACGTGCGCCCAAACAGTGGTTTACCCCCACATATGAGGTATCAGCGTACTCAGGACAAATTGGACAATAAATTTCGTGGTTCAGTTTCTCCTTTTACCATTGGGAAAATAAGAAAATTGTTGCTAAAAGATAATTTTTGTGACTAAAAAGTTAAATGTTCATTTTTTCCTTCCATGTTGCTTCTGCTGCTGTGAAGTACCTGAAGGGTTAATAAACTTCTTGAATGTGGTTTTGAGTACCTTGAGGGGTGCATTTTTTAGAATGGTGTCACTTTTGGGTATTTTCAGCCATATAGACCCCTCAAACTGACTTCGAATGTGAGGTGGTCCCTAAAAAAAATGGTTTTGTAAATTTCGTTGTAAAAATGAGAAATCGCTGGTCAAATTTTAACCCTTATAACTTCCTAGCAAAAAAAAATTTTGTTTCCAAAATTGTGCTGATGTAAAGTATACATGTGGGAAATGTTATTTATTAACTATTTTGTGTCACATAACTCTCTGGTTTAACAGAATAAAAATTCAAAATGTGAAAATTGCGAAATTTTCAAAATTTTCGCCTAATTTCCGTTTTTATTACAAATAAACGCAGAATTTATTGACCTAAATTTACCACTAACATGAATCCCATTATGTCACGAAAAAACAATCTCAGAACCGCTAGGATCCGTTGAAGCGTTCCTGAGTTATTACCTCATAAAGGGACACTGGTCAGAATGGCAAAAAACGGCAAGGTCTTTAAGGTCAAAATAGGCTGGGTCATGAAGGGGTTAATAATAAACACCTTAACTGTAACACCTGTTAATACTTCACTCAACAATACACAGATGTTTAAATAAAGAGGTAAAGAAAACACAGGGAGACTGGTATTGTGAAACAAAATAATTTTTACTAACAAACAATTTGAAATTTAACAAATAAATAAATTAAAAAGGAAAATAATGTGATTTACTTTCGAGGTCTGCAGGAGGGAGTTACATTGTGGACCTGGGGTGTGTCGGGCTGTGATGGTAGACTAGGAGTGGTTGGGGAAGTTGTTATAGGTGAAGTTTCAGTCAATTGGAGGATTGGGTCAGAAACATTGGCAGAGGACACATTGGGGGAAGAGGACACATTAGGAGTGGAAAACAAGTTGGAAGGGATTGACACATTTTAAAAAGAGCGGAGCTGACACCCGGTTAGAGAGTAACTTTAGGGTTCACCATACTGTGGGGTGTGACACAGACTCCGGGGGAGAAAGTAAGGGAGTACAGTAAAGAAGAGCCCCACAAGAAGGGCAAGTCCTCCCGTCACCGGAGGAACAAGGGCAACAAAGAAGTTGTTCAAGTGTCTCTTGCTGATTATAGAAGGTCGTATACTTCTTCCTCCAGATGCTGGAAAGATCGGGAAGGAAGGTGACGTGTCGTTGCCCCTAGCTACCGCTAGGGTGGAGGTGGATGACCGGCCAGTTGATGGCGCTGTAGGAGAAGAAAACCTAGAGAGCGCTGGTGTAGTGAGAATCCACGGAGGAACTGACCTGTTGTAGACCCACGTCTGCGATGACAGAGAGGGGTGAAATAGCGGAAGATGGTGAAGGCTCCAAAGGACCTGATGCGGAGGAGCTGGGGTACCTGGATACCCAAGAGAGGGCAGAAGATGCCATTGCTGAGACCCAGGTGAAGACTGAGGGTGCAGGGGTGGAGGAAGCCACCAAAGGAGTAGGTCCTGAAGCAGATACCTCCTCGAGTGATGGAAGTTCAACCAATCCAGAGGTTGGAAGAAGTGACTTAAGGAGGATCCGGGAGACAGTAGAAACCCGTATGAAGCAAGAGGAGCTTCGGAGACAGGCTGCTGAGTGCCGAGTGGGTGCCTTGGAGAAAGAGGTGTCTGAGCTCAGAGGTTACCTGTCAATGTGGCAAACCATGTAATACAAAACCCGGCACTCAACTTTGTGGTAAGAAGAAGTGGATAATTTATTGTATCCCAAGACAAAAACGTTTCGGTCACACAAAAGGACCTTCGTCAGTAACGTATACTGGGATAGAGAGTGAGTACTATTGGCTATAGCAACTGCCAGTAAAACCTCGAATGTCACGCTGGATGTTAAGGGAAGAGAGACTGTGCTGGGATACAATAAATTATCCACTTCTTCTTACCACAAAGTTGAGTGCTGGGTTTTGTATTACTTGTAATTACGGTTTGGGAACCTACCCGTGCACCTTCCCAGGTTGTGCACACGTTGATTTGTTACAAATGTGGCAAACCATGACCAAGGCCCTAAGGGAAGCTGTGGAAGTGCTAAGAGAAGCATTAGGAGGTCCTCTACAAGAGAAAGAGGTGGTGATCGCAGACTTACCGCGCAGTGCCAGAGTTGGAATGAGGTGAAGCTGCCAACGCCCATCTTGGCCAGGGGTCTAGAAGAGTGTTAAGTGAAGGAAGAGTTGGCGCTAAAAGCAGAACAAGACAATCACCCGGTCGTGGCAGATGTCTTGATGGAAAGGTACATGGCAAAATGGGAGCTATCTGTCCATGAAGAGAATGAGACTTCGCTCTTCAAGTGTGTGATAGCTGTACCCAAAGACATGAGATAAGCATGTAGCAGTGACGGTGTGCATGAGGCCTTTAAAAAGGCAGTAGAGGCATATAGTGTGAACTGGGCACCAGAGACTAAACATTTGGTGATACTGCCGACTAGGGAAGTCACAGTGAAGTGGGTGGCTATCCTGAAGGATATGCAACTATAGTGCCTCCGCACGAAACAGATGATCCTGTTGAGACATAAGTAAGCACACGACGTCTGGAGCTAGCGAGAGAAGCTCAAAATCGGCTGGGCATTGTGGAAGACATCATTTTGGTACCCAGAAATTTGGTGAGGAAGGTCATCGGAAGATTTTTGAAAGTGATGCAAGAGATTGTGAATAGATCCGGTGTGAAGAGACTGAGGATTCCGGCTGATGACGAGGTCCAAGTCGTGGATGAAGATGGGATTCGTTGTTGTCGGGTCCATGGAGAATCTTGGGAATAACTGGATGCTCCTGGGGTATCGTGTGGCATACCTGAAAGAAATAGAGCAGCTAAGACTGGACCAACTGCAGGTTAATAAACAGCTGCAGAAGATAAGGTGACAGCCGCCTTCAACCCCAGGAAAAGCGAAGAAAAGGGACCCTCCAAATAATGGAATGGCTGACTGTCAGAGATGTTCAGAGAGACAAGAAGGTCGAGTATCTGAAAGTGGCAGTTCTACTCCCAGTACAAAACTAAGGGACATGGACAGTAGCGGACGTAGTAACGAAGGGTCAGACTCAGATCAGTAGCTAGGCTTGACTGGACGGTGGACGCATGAACGCAACAACCGTGGGTGGCGGCCATGAAAAGAAAGGTCACGTGAAGTGGTGCACTCAGAAAGTGTGGTGACTAAAGGTCTGGTGACACAGACTGTGACTTAAGGGCCAAAGCTCAAGGCCTATATGTTGACCGCTGGGGGTGGGGAAACCTAACAAGGGTGTGATGATGTATGATGCTCAAAACCGACTGAGATGATTCTCTCGACTTGTAAGGCAAGATAACATGCGTGACCTGTCTCGAGACCCCGAGTGTATGAAGAGTGTTCAATCCCACAAGTTTGAACAGGGGGGTATGTGATGCAGTGACCCCTGTTACAGGTAGGGGACGCTGTAGGTGCTCCTCGGGATGCACGTGGAGGCGTATCTGTGATTATGATGGTGAAACAGTGACCAGCAGGATTGCAAATGGCCAGTATGTGTTGCAGAAGGAGTCTGCGCTCTAAACCTGAAGTAAGGTTGTTCTGGGACCTGTATTCCCACAAGTATTTGTGTTTGTTTCACTTAAGGGGAGGCTTGCAGGGTTAGTCAGAGAGTTGGGCGGGTCTGACTAACCACACACACCTCCCACCTTGGGAGTGGTTACAGGTACATAGAGACTTCCTGTTTCTACATAGACTAGTGAAAAGAATGATCTGGGTAGAAGGGCAAACTGACCAATTGTAAGTACACAGTTCTATACAATATGGTGATTGCAATATTTTTTTTCTTCCCCTCTTGCCGCGGAAATGTGGTATGATCAGACCATGTTCCTGCACAGTCATTACACCGTACACAGCAGGGGTACATTTATAAGATTATCTCAGTACACAAACATTTTATTTAAACCCATCCAATTGTGGAAATTATTATTATTCCAAGATTATTATTGCAAGATCTATTGGTTAAAATCAACTTTTGTTCATGGGAAAACCCCTTTAAAAGGATAAAAACTTTGATGGAAGTGCTTTTTTAAGGTGATGAGTTCATAACATAAAACAGGCATTTTTTTTTTCTTCATAAAAAAATTAATACAATCATTACTATTCTATATGAGTTTGGAAAAATAGCATTTAACTGTGTGTGTGTGAGCCCATGCGACATGTGTACCCAGGCGTCGCCTGATGACACTACTACTCCCATCCAGCTACGTCTTTTGTCACATATAACAGAGACAGCATGAGCCGATGATGGGAGAATAGTCTCATCATCCGGAGCCTGTTTTCAATTGTAAATAATAATCAAAACATTTACATATTCACATACAAACTACATACTCACCGAACAACTAATCCTCAATGCCCATGTCTCCTGCAAACAATAAAAAATAATAAACCAACATACACTCACCTTTCCACCGTAGTCCATTTAATACCAAGTGTCCCACGATGATCTCACCCGGCTGTCGGCAATACACTGACGGGAAGTGATCGCTCCCGCAGTGTATCACTGAGCCTCCGTGAGAGTTCACTGGAGCTCATCAGCTGATCAGCTCTGGTGCTCTCACGGCACTGCTGCATAGGAAAATTCTCACACAGTGGTAGTGCCGTAAGTGAGAGCACCAGAGCTGATGAACTCCAGTGAACTCTCACGGCAGCGCAGTGATACACTGTGGGAGCGATTACCTCTTGTCAGTGTATCGCCGAAGGCCGAGTAGATCGGCCACATCTACCGATGTGACTGTTCTACACATGAGATCGCCGTGGGACACTCAGCATTAAATGGACTACGTCGGACAGGATAGTATTATATGTTGGTTTATTATTATTTTTTATTTATTTTTTTATTGTTTGCAGGAGACGAGGGCGTCGGGGGTTAGACGTTCAGTAAGTATGGTAAATTTAGATTCAGTAAAAGAGTCTGTGTGATTATTTCAAATAAAGGACTTTATTCTGGCCGTGTCTTTATTTACCATGTAACTATAGGATTAATAATGGATAGGTGTCTTATAGATGCCTCTCCATTACTAAGCCATGGGCTTGATGTCACCTGATAATACAAAGGTGGCATCAACCTCACAAATATGAACCCCACTTGCCACCACTACAGGGCAAGTGGGAAGAGCGAGGCTAAGTGCCAGAAAAGGCGCATCTATAAGATGCGCCATTTCTGGGGCGGCTGAGAGCTGATATTTTTAGCCTGGGGGTGCCAATATACATGGCTCCTTCCCAGGCTATTAATATCAGCCCGCAGCTGTCTGACGAGCCTTTGCTGATTCAATTTTATAGGGGAACCCCATGTCAATTTTTTTCTGGGGTTCCCCTGTAAACTAGCCAGTAAAGGCTAAGCAAACAGTGAGCTAATATTAATAGCCTGGGAACCTTTTGCTTTTGGCTCCTTCCCAGAATATTAACATCAGCCCTCAGCCGTCGGATTTTCCTCTGCTGGTTAGATAAATTATGAGGGAGCCCACGCAATTATTTTAAATTTTTTTTTTAATTAACATATTGCATTTCACGCAGGTTTCTGAGAGTTGCTGTTTTGTTACAGCATATGTAGGTTAATTATGTTACTGCTCCTACATAGGCTGGTGACTGTGTGTGTGTGTCTTTATTTAATATTAATGAGGGTATCTGGCTCAAGAGGTTGAACAAGGAAATGACATCACAATTCTTTTTTTTTAATACTATACTTTTAGCTTTATGGATTTACAAAAATGCATGGAAAAACACATGGAAAAAGGCATAAAACACTTGTGTTTTCAGCTGCGTTTTTTTGCCAAGGGATGCAGAAAGCTTGCAGAAATTTCTGCAAGCAAATACGCAACTTGCGCCATAGCCTTAGGGTTCTCTTAGGCACCAGAGCCTCGCTGTGACTGCATGCTTTTTACTTTTGGTTTTGTATTTGGCTAAGACTCTGATACGGGACACAAAATGGAGATGTGTTTAGCCCTGGTTTAAAACTTCCTCTAGGAAACTTGAATTTAACAGATCATATTAACGTAATTTAAACAAACATATTCTAGGAAATACTAAGAAATTGTCCTTGCATTGGAAACCATCAAAATGATCTTCCCTGATGTGAAATTTCAGTCGGCCTCAAGGTCAGAGGTCAGTCTGTGTTTGACCTGAACCATTGAAAAGTCAAAGGTTATCTTGATCTCATTACAGTTGCAAAAACTTTTCAATGTTTTACATACATGCTAGCCACCTTAGGGAGAGACCCAAGTTGGGCTAAATGTAGCGGGACGAAAGAGATGATTTGCATAGCTCCGCCTACTGCAAAGGATTCTGGGTAAACCTGCTATTCTTTGTATTATGCTGCTTGCAAGTACTTTCCGTTTCAGGAAAGCATCCACTTCAATGTTTTAGTATTTTAAATAGATTGACAAGAGAATGTTTCTAAAAGATTCCCCAGTCATCCCAAGGGAGTCTGCCGCTATGAGTAACCTAGAAATCTGTGCCTAGTATTGTATATAGAAAAAATATATATCTTAAGCCAGTAGAAAAAAAAATATTACAATTTTAAAGTCCTCAGTGGTTGTTACCTGTAAAGATGGTAACAAGCTTTCAAGACTACTCAGGTCTCTTCATCAGGCCTGTTCATAAATACATGAAAAATGTATATCTTATGCCTGCAGTTTTACTGTGTAGGGTCATTGAGAAAGATAAATTTAAAGAGTTACTTTTATTTTAATTTTCTCTTCATAATTCAATAGTAGACATGAAAATAAAATCATTTGTAATGTATCTTTCTCCTCCTGGACTGATCATTTATTCTCAAAATTCTACCGAGATAAGAGATGACAGCTGGGGCTTATACAGCTGTATTGAGAGGGAGGGTTCTTCAGGAGAACTTGCAGCAGAATGTTAGTGTCTGCCTCTAGCTCTGCCTGCCTCTTTTCTCTGCATAGAATTTTAGCCCCTTCGCCCCAAAGCCTGTTTACACCTTCCTGATCAGGCCAATTTCTACAATTCTGACCACTGTCTCTTTATGCGGTCATAACTCTAGAATGCTTCAATGGATCCCTCTGATTCTGAGACTGTTTTCTCATGACATATTATACTTCATCATAGTAGTAAAACTTTCTTTGATACGACTTGTGTTTAACTGTGAAAAAAACTGAAATTTGGCAAAAAAATTTGAAAATGTAGCAATTTTCAAACTTTTAATTTTTATACCCTTAAATCAGAGAGTCATATTGCACAAAATAGTTAATAAAAAAGCATTTTCCACATGTCTACTTTACATCAGCACAATTTTTGAAACATAATTTTTTTGTTAGGAAGTTATAAGGGTTAAAAGTTGACCAGCGATTTCTCATTTTTTCAACAAAATTTGCAAAACCATTTTCTAATGGACCACCTCACATTTGAAGTGACTTTAAGGGGCCTATATAACAGAATATGCCCAAATGTGACACCGTTCTAAAAACTGCACCCCTCAAGGTACTCAAAACCACAATCAAGAAGTTTATTAACACTTCAGATGCTTCACAGGGTGTTTTGGAATGTGGAAAGAAAAAATAAATATTTCCTTTCTTCACCAAAATTTTCCTTTACACCAATTTTTTTAAAACTTTTTCAAGGATTACAGTAAAAAATAGACCATACAATTTGTTGTGCAATTTCTCCTGAGCATGCCGATACCCCATATGTGGGAGAAATGTACTGTTTGGGCACACGGCAGGGCTTGGAAGGGAAGGAGTGCCATTTGACTTTTTGAATGTAAAATTTGCTGGAAACTAGACCCCTTTGGGGGGCTTACCTAGATGTGTATTGAGCACCTTGAACCCTCAGATGCTTCACAGAAGTTTATAACTAGTGTTGAGCGATACCGTCCGATACTTGAAAGTATCGGTATCGGATAGTATCGGCCGATACCCGAAAAATATCGGATATCGCCGATACCGATATCCGATACCAATACAAGTCAATGGGACATCAAGTATCGGAATGTATCCTCATGGATCCCAGGGTCTGAAGGAGAGGAAACTCTCCTTCAGGCCCTGGGATCCATATTAAAGTGTA
This sequence comes from Ranitomeya imitator, assembly GCF_032444005.1. NCBI lineage: Eukaryota > Metazoa > Chordata > Amphibia > Anura > Dendrobatidae > Ranitomeya > Ranitomeya imitator. The sequence continues at coordinate 292,115,707 of NC_091282.1, read as the reverse complement.
AAATAAAGAATTAAAATAAAAAATATTGTTATATTCACCTCTCCGGCGGCCCCTGGACATCAGCGGGAGGATCCGGCGTCCGGCACGGCTTCTTTCTTCAAAATGCGCGCCTTCAGGACCTGTGGAATGACGTCCCGGCTTCTGATTGGTCGCGTGCCGCCCATGTGACCGCCACGCGACCAATCAGAAGCCGCGACGTCATTCCTCAGGTCCTAGAAGGCGCTCATTCTAGGACTTTAGCTGAGGAATGACGTCGCGGCTTCTGATTGGTCGCGTGGCGGTCACATGGGCGGCACGCGACCAATCAGAAGCCGGGACGTCATTCCACAGGTCCTGAAGGCGCGCATTTTGAAGAAAGAAGCCGTGCCGGACGCCGGATCCTCCCGCTGATGTCCAGGGGCCGCCGGAGAGGTGAATATAACAATATTTTTTATTTTAATTCTTTATTTTACACTTCCGATACCGATACCCGATATCACAAAAATATCGGATCTCGGTATCGGAATTCCGATACCGCAAGTATCGGCCGATACCCGATACTTGCGGTATCGGAATGCTCAACACTATTTATAACGTTAAGTCATGAAAATAAAAAAATCAGATTTTTCCCAGATAAATCTTTTTTAGTTACATATTTTACATCTTTTATAAGGGTAACAGGAGAAATTGCTCCTTGTAATTTGTTGTGCAATTTCTCCTGAGTATGAAGATACCCAACATGTGGAGGAAAACAACTGTTTGAGCGCACGGCAGGACTTGGAAGGGAAGAAGCGCCTTTTGTAAATGGAGCCACCTGTAAATTAGACCAGCTCTCATCACTACAGAAATGTCAGACATGTGGGTGCTAAATGTGGTTTAGGTACACAAGGGCTCAGAAGGGAGGGGGGCATTTGGATTTGGGAGCAGAGAATTGGCTGACTGTCTTTTGGAAGTGAGGAGACATTTTGCTTTTCCAGAGCCTTTGTGCTACCAGTAACGTGGAAGCCCCTATATTTCCGTTAACAGAAGATGGACCTGAGTGAGGGCTTGCTTTTTTTGGATTGAGTTGAGTTTATTGGGAATATTTTGCATAACATTTTGGATCATATTTATCCGGCCCTCTATACTGAGCACTTACATCAGGGTTCCATCTAAATCTCCGAGTGATGTGGCAAAAGAAACCCCCTATGGATCCATTCACTGTGTCTGGCTTCTGTTCAGCAGTGTCTTTTTCAGAAGTGCACAAAACTGTGGTTGACGACACATTTATGCATTCCTAAAAGACGGACACCACCGGATCACAGGTCCTAAGGCACCCACAATGCCTCCATCTGCCTCATTATTGGAAATCTTCTTCCGGGGGTTCTTTCTGAATCACGTGTTTCAGAGATTTACACAAAACCCCGGTGTAAGCGCTAAGCGCAGAGTGCAGGATAAATGTGCGCCAAGCCTTACTGAGATCTTTGGGAGGCAGAAAGAAAAAATCAACAGCATGTGAAGAATTGGCTTTATTTATTTTTCATGCCATTCCTCATGTGGTATAAGTGATTAGACGACTTTATTCTTGGGGTCAGTGAGATTACAGCGATACCAGATTTATATCGGGTTTTTATGTTTGGCTACTGTCACACATTAAAAACGTCGTTTATTGCGAAAACTAGTTTTTGCATCACCATATTTTGAGAGCTATCATTTTTCCATATTTCGTCCAACAGAGTCATATTGTAGCTTGCTTTCTGTGGAACGAGCTGACATTTTTATTGGTGACATTTTGGGCACATGACATTTTTTGATCGTTTTTAGTGATGAGCGAGTGTACTAGTTGCTCGGGTTTTCCCGAGCACGCTCGGGTGACCTCCGAGTATTTATGACTGCTCAGAGATTTAGTTTCATAGTGGCAGCTGAATGATTTACAGCTACTAGCCAGGCTGAGTACATGTGGGGGTTGCCTGGTTGCTAGGGAATCCCCACATGTAATCAAGCAGGCTAGTAGCTGTAAATCATTCAGCTGCCACGATGAAAACAAAATCTCCGAGCAGTCATAAATACTCGGAGGTCACCCAAGCAACGAGTGCACTCGCTCATCACTAATCGTTTTCTATTCCAATTTTTGGGAGGCAGAATGAACAAAACCTGCAATTCAGGAATTGCTTTTTTTATACCGTTCTGCGTGTGTTAAAATTAATAAGGCAGCTTTATTCTTTGGGTCAGTATGATTACAGTCTTACCCAATTTATATTGTATTTTTTTGTTTTGGCGCTCTTACACAATAAAAACTATTTTATAGAAAAAATAATTATTTTTTCATCTCTTTATTCTGAGAGTTGTAACTTTTTAATTTTCTTCTGATGGAGCTGTATGGCAGCTTGTTTTTCGCAGGACAAGACGACGTTTTCAGGGGTACCAATTTTACTTACTTTCGTCGTTTTGATCGCGTTTTATTGTACTTTTTGTTCGGCAGTATGATGATAAAGAATTGTTTTTTGCCTCATTTTTTATTTTCATTCTTTACTGTATTCGCTGAAAGAGCTAACTTGTGTGATGGTTTTATAGAGCAGGTCGTTACAGACACTGCAATACCAAATATGTGTACTTTTATTGTTTATTTTGTTATTTACATAAATAAATGTATTTATTGGAAAAATATTTGTGTTTTTTTTCTTTATTTGGTGATTGTTTAAAAAATATTTTGACACTTTTTATTATTTTTTTAAGTTTTTTTACATAGCCCCAATATGGGACATCATTGTATAACATCAGTTTGCTGCAGGGCATTAGACCAGGATCTGACATGCCACCTTCCCTGAAGGACCCCCTGGCCATCTTGCACCTGGGGTCTCCATGGAGACCATCAGGACAAAGCGATCGCATTGCACTGTCCTGATGGAAGTGCGCAGGGAGTCCCCTCGGTGCCTAATGCCCCTCTACAGTGGCATCAGAGGGGTTAAATGCCTACAATTGGTGCTAGCATTATCTGTGCGCCGTACTAGTACTGCTGTTTGCGCAAACACAGCTCCTGCAGAGCAGTACTAGTACAGCGCATGGGGTTTTGCCACCAAGTATTAAGTCTTGTTGGCCAGAAGGATAAAATACTTATTTCTCACTGCAAAATGCAAATAAATGTATATAATTTATACAATGTGATTTTCTGGATTTAATTTTTGATATTCTATCTCTCAATGTTAAAATTACCCTACCCTTAAAATTATAGACTTTTCATGTCGTTGTCAGTGGGAAAACTTACAAAATAAGCAAGGGATCAAATACTTATTTCCTTCACTGTATCACTTAGTTTACTGAGTGCAGACATAGAGGTTCAGAATTTTTAGCTTTAGCAATGCAGCAAAGCTGAGGAAGCTGCCCCCGCCCACACCAGGCTCTGTATATACAATATGCACTCCTTCTGAGGAAGAGATTCTCAAAACGTGTGTCAAGGTGTACACTGGAGCTACCTGGACCCTAGGTAATTACTTGCACCCTCTAGCTTGTATATATGCATATTTGTTTATGTTTCCATGCACTTGCTATTATTTTTATTACCCTAAGCTATGGTGTGCAAAAGAAATCCTATACAAAGGATTAGTCGTCCAAGCAAATTTGTATATATTAAAAAAATGATTTGATTGAAACATATTATTAATTTTTTTTTAAAAAAAAGAAGATGCAAGCAAACAGAACAGAAATAGAAAACAAGCCAACACTGAGCAGATAAATAAATTATGTTCAAAATTATGTATAGAAAACACAGTAACCTGCCCTGATAAACTCTCTCTCTCTCTCTATATATATATGGATTGCCCCCACGTAAGGGCAATGGGGTACTCGGTACCGAGTCCTTCAGTTCCCTCAGCGGGGATGTCACGGTGGCCCGACCCGGTCCATGGCCCTATGAGGGGCGCCCAATAAAAGGCAGAGTCAGTAGATAACGGTAGTGTTCGTGACGCCACCTGTGATATTCTTTCAGTGTGACCGACGCTGCTTAGGGGTCTGCTGGGGTGATGTTATGGCAGCTAGATGGTATACCTTCCCACAGGTGAAGTATATCCCCAGGGCTTCCCAGAAGTGAAGATGTTGATGGGGGATGGTGCAAGGTGCAGTAAATAACGAGGACACAATGGGTGCAGTCTCTTTACCTTTACTGAAGGCTTCAGCATCCACAGTCCAGAGTGCCGGATGACAGGGTAGGCAGAGTCTGGCCGGTCTGATGGCAATTCCAGAGTTCCCTTATCCAGGTGGAAATCAGTAGCCTTACCCCTTGCGCACAGTAACGTAGTAGGCCCCTACTTGCATTAGCTACCATAAGGTCCTCACTGTTGTTACTTCTCTCTCTCTGTTCCCCAGATGGATAGGATATGACGGTGATGGCCTGAGGCTATTTTATAGGGACCCTAGTGATGCCCCTCCTCCGCAATTGCCACCGTGTCTGCTTAGGTATTTAGGTCGGACAGGCAACTTGGAATTGACTGCCCTGCCAGTCGCTGAAGTAAAGCGTAGAGTCTATTACTCCCTCGGTATTCCGGCCACCGGATTTGCGCTTCAGATGGAGGCAGCCTGCTTCTAGCTGGTCTCCCACTGATGTTTCACTCCTGTTGCTATGACTTCTGTGCTCACTCACTACAGCATACTTCCCTTCATGTCCTTTCTTAGGATGCTGCCGCATGGGTTGCAGGCACAGCTCCGTGTCCTTCTTTCTTACTGAGCCGCTGATGTTCTTCCTTTTCCCTCTGGAGCCTGACAGGAATTCCCTGGGCCGTGCCCAGTCTGCTTCTCTTCCTCTCCTTCTCCTCCCGACTCTCTGACTAACTCTCCCTCCAACTGACTGACTTCCTAACCAACCCACCAGTTTTACCCTATGTGAGGAGTGGCCTAGTAGATAGAACCCTTAGCTCCCCCTGGTGGACCGGCGTGTGAAGTGTGTGTGTGGCTGTGATACCTGGCAGGGTGAACTCCTTTGGTGCCATCAGACGTAACATCGCTCCCCCTGGTGGAAGAACGACTGCAACGACCAGGATTCTGGGGCGCTGCACTCCCCCCCCCCCCCCGTTAAATCCAGCACTCCCGGGCTGGGAAAAGAACACAACAATTACAGGTTAACAAAAGACATGCAACATTTTTGAAATGCTATAAAACAAATTCATTTAACAGTGCTTCCTTTTATGGGAGGTGAGAACACTTGAACCTTGCAAACAAGAACATATTTACATTGTGCGTATTACCCTTTAAGGCAAAATAGAACAGGGACAATTACCATGTTACTATGGAACATAAGTACCCATACGGGTATTCTATCTACTAAGTGCAATTACCCTCTAAGGGTATACTATCATTAACCCTTAATGTGCAATTCAACATTTTCTTTATTCTTCTTCTTCATATGCAGGACTATCTGTCTAGCCCCACAGGCCTACTGCATCTTTCTTCCTAAAACCTCACTTTTATTTAAAGTACATCATTAAACATTCTATCACTATCTAGCTTCTTAAGGCAACATTATTACCCTTTAGCAAGGTGCAACAAGTAAACATTCCCTTTAAAAGGGAAACTAGTCTTTTCCGAGGTAGTGCAAACAATCAACAAGTCAGTTATAAACTTTAAGACCATAGAAACTTTCACGTCGTCATCAGGAACAGTTTCTTCTCAAAGTCTTCTTTCTTGTAAAACCAGTAGAGAGCACCTTTAAGAAGGTACAAACTATTTACAACCAAGTTCTAATTATGCGCAGTTCATGATTTCAATGTTCTTTTGTGTAACAATGATGCAAACTCAAAACAATAAGAACTTTTGCAAAAAACTGGAACAAATAGGGATCCCAGGTAAACTAAGGGATCCCTTTAAAGATTAACCCAGGACGGGTTTAAAGCAGCAAGGAAAGAACAGTTTAAAAAAACTATATACAGTTTCAGTTTTCTGAGGTTTACTCGAGTTCTGGTGGTAGCAGTGGTCGAGGTAGCCCAGCCGGATACTGGCGGCTACCAGGTGCTACGTAAGGGACTCCCTTACTCCAGACAGGGGTCAGCATACTCACAGTTTTCTGTTTAGGCACAGCTGGAGCGCAAACCATCACTGAAGTCATCTCTTTAGCCACCACAGTGGTAGTAGTGGCAACAGTACAGGTGGTGGTCTGTTATGATCCGGTGACCTTGGAGCTGCATGAGAACTTTCACTGGAGAAAGTGGCCACTATACTGACCGCAAACCTGAACTTAATACCGCAAATAGAAGTAGCCGTGGAGTGCACCTAACAATCCTAGACACCTCGTCACAGCCGGAGGACTAAATTCCCCTAAAGATGGAAATCGGAATACTGTCTTGCCTCAGAGAAAATCCCCAAAGGATAGACAGCCAACCACAAATATTGGCGGTGAGTCGGAGAGGAAAAAACTTACACAGGCAGAAAAAAAAACAGGATTTAGCACAGGAGGCCACTCTAGCTAGATAGGACAGGATAGGACAGAGTTCTGTGCGGTCAGTATTAAAACCCTTCAAAAAATCCACAGCAGAATATACAAAAACCTTCCTACATCTAACTAAAGATGTAGGAGCGTATATCTGCAACTCCAGTGAAACCAAAAAGACTGAGAAAACACAGACACAGTCTAATCTGGACAAAAGAAAAACAAACGAATAGTACTGGAAATATGCACACAGCAAGTGTGCCACAGGAAAAGAAACAAACACTTATCTTTGCAGAACTGGCAGATAAGCAGGAGAGGCCAGGCTGAGATCCAATACTTCCAGAGAAACATTGCTACTGGCAAGGGCTAAAGGATCCTGCACACCTAAATATCCCAGTCAGAATTGTAATTATCCGATACACCTGGCCAGGACTGCGAGTCAGAAACAACTGCATTCCCACCAACAACCACTGGAGAGAACCCAAGAGCAGAATTCACAACAGTGGTCCTCCTGACGATGGTGCACTTCGGAGTGAAGACAGTGGTCTTCGTGACAGCGGACGTCTGGGCACAAGGGGGCACTGTTGTCACGGGAGTCGATTGGGCGGGGGCTTTGGCCTGGTGCACGACAGGGTCCCTCTTTTTATGCACGTTTAGAGCAAACCAGCCCTTCTCACCGAAGTGCCCGGTATAGGTAACGGTGTCTCCCGGGTGCAGGTCCCGATCAGGGTGTCCCTCCCGGAGATGTGACTCCACATCTCGGCGGTTAATGAATACCTCTGTGTACAATCCAGGCTCTTTAACCCCTTTACCCCCAAGGGTAGTTTGCACGTCAATGACCAGGCCAATTTTTACAATTCTGACCACTGTCCATTTATGAGGTTATAACTCTGGAACGCTTCAACGGATCCTGGTGATTCTGACATTGTTTTCTCGTGACATATTGTACTTCATGATAGTGGTAAAAATTATTTGATATTACCTGCGTTTATTTGTGAAAAAAACGGAAATTTGGCAAAAATTTGGAAATTTTCCAACTTTGAATTTTTATGCAATTAAATTAGAGATATGTCACACAAAATACTTAATAGGTAACATATCCCACATGTCTACTTTACATCAGCACAATTTTGGAACCCAAATTTTTTTTTGTTAGGGAGTTATAAGGGTTAAAAGTTGACCAGCAATTTCTCATTTTTACAACACCATTTTTTTTAGGGACCACATCTCATTTGAAGTCATTTTGAGGGGTCTATATGATAGAAAATACCCAAGTGTGACACCATTCTAAAAACTGCACCCCTCAAGGTGCTCAAAACCACATTCAAGAAGTTTATTAACCCTTCAGGTGTTTCACAGGAATTTTTGGAATGTTTAAATAAAAATGAACATTTAACTTTTTTTCACAAAAAAATTAACTTCATCTCCAGTTTGTTTTATTTTACCAAGGGAAAATGGACACCAAAAGTTGTTGTACAATTTGTCCTGAGTACGGCGATACCCCATATGTGGGGGTAAACCACTGGTTGGGCGCATGACAGAGCTCGGAAGCAAAGGAGGGCAATTTGACTTTTCAATGCAAAATTGACAGGAATTGAGATGGGACGCCATGTTGCATTTGGAGAACCCCTGATCTGCCTAAACAGTGGAAACCCCCACAAGTGACACCATTTTGGAAAGTAGACCCCCTAAGGAACTTATTTAGATGTGTGGTGAGCACTTTGACCCACCAAGTGCTTCACAGAAGTTTATAATGCAGAGCCGTAAAAATAAAACAAAAATTTTTCCCACATAAATTATTTTTTAGCCCCCAGTTTTGTATTTTCCCGAGGGTAACAGAAGAAATTGGACCCCAAAAGTTGTTGTCCAATTTGTCCTGAGTACGCTGATACCCCATATGTGGGGGGTAACCACCATTTGGGTACATGGGAAGGCTCGGAAGGGAAGGAGCGCCATTTGGAATGCAGACTTAGATGGAATGGTCTGCAGGCGTCACATTGCGTTTGCAGAGCCCATAATGTACCTAAACAGTAGAAACCCCCCACAAGTGACCCCATATTGGAAACTAGACCCCCCAAGGAACTTATCTAGATGTGTTGTGAGAACTTTGAACACCCAAGTGTTTCACTACAGTTTATAACGCAGAGCCGAGAAAATAAAAAATCCTTTTCTTCCCCACAAAAATTATTTTTTAGCCCCCAGTTCTGTATTTTCCCAAGGGTAACAGGAGAAATTGGACCCCAAAAGTTGTTGTCCTATTTGTCCTGAGTACGCTGATACCCCATATGTTGGGGTAAACCCCTGTTTGGGCACACGGGAGAGCTCGGAATGGAAGGAGCACTGTTTTACTTTTTCAACGCAGAATTGGCTGGAATTGAGATCGGACGCCATGTCGCGTTTGGAGAGCCCCTGATGTGCCTAAACAGTGGAAACCCCCCAATTATAACTGAAACCCTAATCCAAACACACCCCTAACAGTAATCCCAATGGTAACCCTAACCACACCTCTAACCCAGACACAACCCTAACCCTAATCCCAACCCTATTCCCAACCGTAAATGTAATCCTAACCCTAACTTTAGCCCCAACCCTAACCCTAACTTTATCCCCAACCCTAACTGTGGCCCTAACCCTAGCCCTAACCCTAGCCCTAACCCTAGCCCTAACCCTAGCCCTAACCCTAACCCTAGCCCTAACCCTAACCTTAACCCTAGCCCTTACCCTAACCCTAACCCTAGCCCTAACCCTAGCCCTAGCCCTAACCCTAATGGGAAAATTGAAATAAATACATTTATTTAATTTTTTAATTTTTCCCTAACTAAGGGGGTGATGAAGGGGGGTTTGATTTACTTTTATAGCGGGTTTTTTAGCGGATTTTTATGATTGGCAGCCGTCACACACTCAAAGACGCTTTTTATTGCAAAAAATATTTTTTTGCATTACCACATTTTGAGAGCTATAATTTTTCCATATTTGAGTCCACCGAGTCATGTGAGGTCTTGTTTTTTGCGGGACTAGTTGACATTTTTATTGGTAACTTTTTCGGGCACGTGACATTTTTTGATCACTTTTTATTCCGATTTTTGTGAGGCAGAATGACCGAAAACCAGCTATTCATGAACTTCTTTTGGGGGAGGCGTTTATACCGTTCCGCGTTTAGTAAAATGGATAAAGCAGTTTTATTCTTCGGGTCAGTACGATTACAGCGATACCTCACTTATATCACTTTTTTATGTTTTGGCGCTTTTATACGATAAAAACTATTTTACAGAAAAAAAAATTATTTTTGCATCCCTTTATTCTGAGGACTATAAATTTTTTATTTTTTTGCTGATGATGCTGTGTGGTGGCTCGTTTTTTGCGGGACAAGATGACGTTTTCAGCGGTACCATGGTTATTTATATCTGTCTTTTTGATCGCGTGTTATTCCACTTTTTGTTCGGCGGTATGGTAATAAAGCGTTGTTTTTTGCCTCGTTTTTTTTTTTACGGTGTTCACTGAAGGGGTTAACTAGTGATATAGTTTTATAGGTGGGGTCGTTATGGACGCGGCGATACTAAATGTGTGTACTTTTGTTTTTTTATTATTATTTAGATAAAGAAATGTATTTATGGGAATAATATATTTTTTTTTTTTTACACATTTGGAAATTTTTTTAAAAACTTTTTTATTTTGTCCCAGGGGGGACATCACAGATCGGTGATCTGACAGTTTGCACAGCACTCTGTCAGATCACCGATCTGACTTACAGTGCTGCAGGCGTACCAAGCTCCTGCTCTGAGCAGGCACTTGGTAAGCCACCTCCCTCCCTGCAGGACCCGGATGCCGCGGCCATCTTGGATCCGGGCCTGGAGCAGGGAGGGAGGTAGGGAGACCCTCGCAGCAACGCGATCACATCACGTTGCTGCGGGAGGCTCAGGGAAGCCCACAGGGAGCCCCCTCCCTGCGCGACACTTCCCTATACCGCCGGCACACCGCGATCATGTTTGATCGTGGTGTGCCGGGGGCTAATGTGCCGGGGGCGGTCCGTGACCACTCCTGGCACATTGTGCCGGATGTCAGCTGCAATAGGCAGCTGACACCCGGCCGCGATCGGCCGCACTCCCCCCGTGAGCGCGGCCGATCGCTATGACGTACTATCCCGTCGAGGGTCAGATAGGCCCAGGGCACCTCAACGGGATAGTACGTCTAAGGTCAGAGAGGGGTTAAAGGGAACCTGTCACCCCGTTTTTTGAGATTGAGCTATAAATACTGTTAAATAGGGCCTGCGCTGTGTGTTCCTATAGTGTATGTAGTGTACCCCGATTCCCTATGTATGCTGAGAAATAACTTACCAAAGTCGCCGTTTTCGCCTGTCAATCAGGCTGGTCAGGTCGGGAGGGCGTGGTGACATCGGTGGTTCTTCCTCAGCTTTACGTTGGTGGCGTAGTGGTGTAGTGGTGAAGACACAGCGCGCGATCTGCGCTGTAATCCCTTGCATCGGTGGGGGCGGCCATCTTCCTGGGGCCGCGCGTG